>NC_141879.1:342418220-343824470 GCF_056163025.1 Triticum urartu
CATCAAGTGACAAACAAAACTTCAATGAAGAATTGAGCTTAATGGTGAAGAACTTCAACAAGTTCTACAAGAGTAGAAGCAAAGATAGAAGCTTCAAGTCAAGGTCCTACAATGACAAAAGATCTTCTAGTCGAGAGCGAAACTGCTACAGTTGTGGAAGACCCGGACACTATTCCAATGAGTGTACGGCTCCCTACAAGAGAAGAGAATATTCTCCAAAAAGAAGAAGCAAAGAATCACCACCAAGAAAGAGAAGGAGTAGAGATGATCGTTATGAACGAAGATACTCACGGAGAAGCAAGGATTCGGAAAGGAAGGAAAAATCATCAAGGAGCTACACAAAACGAAGACATCAAGCTCATGTTGGTGAATGGGTATCCGGCTCCGACTCCGACAGCCACTCCGAGAGAAGTTATCACTCCAACTCCGAAGATACTCAAGATGAAGGTGTTGCCGGTCTAGCACTTATGTCAACCAACTCCTACGACATATTTGACTCACCAAATGAAGGAATTGGAAGATGTTTCATGGCCAAAAGTCCTAAGGTAACACACCCCGAGTATGTTGATTTCAATAGTGATGAAGATGACTTGTTAGGTGATGATTTGCTTGTTGACAACTCTAGTGATGAATACTATGATGAAACGTCAATTAATCATGCTAATCAAGATAAAACGAATGACAATGATAAGGAGAAGATTGAGGCTCTAACTAAAGAACTAAACACTCTTAAGTTAGCTCATGAAACTATCTTCGAAGATCATCGAGAACTTTTAAGAGCTCATGAGAAATTACGCTTTGAAAAGCTCAATCTTGAGCAAGAGCATGAGTTCTTAAAAGCAATCAATGATGATCTCCGCAAGAAAAGTTCTTCTTACATTGCCAAGCGTTTACTCTTATCCACTTACATGCCTCAAGTCAAGTCTAGTAACAAGAAAGATTCTTCCTCTAGCAGTAACAATGATCATGCTAAATCCAATATTGTTGCTTCTAGTAGTTCTCTTGATTCCACTAATGATTCTCTTAGCCAAGTTACACTTGAGCAAGAAAATAGCTTATTGAAGGGAATTATAGAGAAAGGAGTGTACAAAAGCCTTGCCGGGAGTAAGCAATTCGAGGAAATTGTGCGCAAGCAAGGAATGCATCGGAAGAATCAAGGTGTTGGTTTTGAACAAAAGTTCAATGCCAATGGAGTTGAGTGGGAAGAATATCAATACCCCAAGACAAAGTTTGTTCCTCAACAAGAGAAGTATGATACTTCTTTCAAGGGAACACAAGCTCAAGATGATCTTCCACCACAAGACTATAAGCAAAAAGGCAAGGACAAGCTTCAAGAGGAAATTGATGCATTTGAAGAAGCTCCTAAGACCATAGTCAAGTGGATTCCCAAGACTACTTCAAGTTCCACTTCATCAAGTACGACTACAACTCCAAGGATTCCCATCAAGATGGTGTGGATCCAAAAGAAGAAGAACTAGAGAGTTCTTGAGGGTGACTCCGCCAACATACTTCACTCCTATCATTTTGGCAAGAACAAGTGCAATCAACTTCCACATCTTGCACTAGTTCAAGGAGTCACAAACCCTCTTGTTGGTAAGACAAGGGACAAGGTAACCTAAAAGTTTTCATGGACATCATCTTGTGTGTGCATCACTCTATGTCTATGGATATCCTTGTTTGTTCCTTGTGGGACTAACCCATGTAGGTATTGAAAGTGCAATTCACTCAAATGGATTGCTCCAAGTGATCTACATCAACATTGAGCATCCACATCTTCAACATCTACATGAAGTCATCATCGACAAAACCCGAGGTTAGTTCATCCCTCTAAAGGGGGATATCACATCTAGGGGGAGCTTTACTCTAAGACTTGAGCTAAAGCAACTCTAAAGATGTGAACACAACAATGCTTTATGTAAAAGTGGTAACCCCACTTGAGCTTAAACGATGAGTATGACCTATGATCAAGTGTTCTCACTTGACTCCTAAGTCAATATACTCATATATAGATGACCTTGTCATCACAAATTGCTTGATAGATGCTAGAATTGGTTGTGCATGCCTTGTCACATATTTCATTTGCCATCTTACTGTGTGAGCATGCTGGTTGCATATTTTACTCATTCGAGGACATCCACTTGTTGTTTTGATTGTTTGGTTTTATTTCCTTTTGCCAAGTGGATGGACAAGAATGCCTAAGAACCTCCTCTAGCTATCTATGCTTTTCTCGTCTCAAACTCTATTCATGCTACATCACAAAATTTGATCAAGTCAGATTCGAACCACTCTGTGTGAGGAGCGCTCGGAGTCCCCGATTCGTCATAGACTTAAACTTCCAAAACCTCTTTATGATTCTCGGTCTGACCGATACCCTACTTTCGGTCCTACCGAGATCATTAAGTTGATCTATGTTTTCGATCTCGGTGCAACCGATTTGAACCATTCGATCACACCGAGTTGCAATAACTGTATACAGTTTTGCATCTCGGTGCCACGGAGTCGTTCCACTCGGTCACACTAACAGGGTCGGGCTATATATAGTCACGGGCAAAAATTTGGAAATTTCTCCGAACCCCTTCGCCCGCATGATAGCCTGATCTGCCAACGTGGTCTCCGGATCGTCTCCTCGCCGCCAGCCGCCTCCAGTCGCTGGTCTCCATCGCCGTCAATGGAATTCTACCCCGCAGTTGCCGCCGTAGCGAGTCTCCGCTGAACTAGGGTATGGACTCGATCTTTGTGCTATTCTCCAATCCGATTCTTAGCACATTGTGATCATCATGATTCTTGCCACGATTGAAACACTCCTATCCAGTCAATGCGCTCGTAGATTAGGTTTGATTCGAAAATTCTAGGTTTAGGTTTCCGTCGAAACCATCTCGGACCCACCGAGTTGAAAAACTCGGTCCCATCGATTTGGCTCATGCCATTGCACAAGTGAGACTCGGTCTGACCGAGAATTACTTATCGGTGTGACCGATTTTGGAACTTTGTGAAACCCTAGCAGTCTCGGTGCCACCGAACTGTGACTCGGTCTGACCGAGTTCACTAGTTTAGGTTTCAAAACTGCTTCGGTATCACCGAGTTTAAAAATCGGTAGATCCGAGATGATTTCAGTGGGAAACTAAAACTAAGTTTTTGGATCATTCTTTTGCAAAAATCTCTGCATTTTGTGATGCTCATCTATTCTACCTCATCTATAAACTATCCACAGGGTCAGCAGTCAGCTTGTTCATCATGTCAGACCAAAGTGATAGCCAGAACATGTCAGAAGAGCAAGTGCAGATGAGTGAGGGCACTAGTCCCTCAAGTTCTTCAGATGATGGCAGCAGAAGTACTCCTAGCAATCTGCCTAAAGCTGCCACCAGACAGACGAAGAAGAGAACCTCAGAATCTGAGGATGAAGATTATGTGGCAGAGGAAGAGGAAGCCACATCAAAGAGAGTTGAGCCAGCATAGGGCACAAAGCCAGGCTTAAAGATCAAAAGGCCGGCAGGTAGGCAGCCTATGCCAAAGGCGAGAGCTTCAACCAAGATTTCTGAGAAGCCCACTCCCATAGAGCCAGTTGCTGCTGAAGGCAAGAAAAGGAAGGAAAGGGTCAAGAAGACCGTAGCCAAAGTGCTTGGAAAGGCTTCCATCATGGAAGAAGATGAAGAAGAAGAGGTTGCTGCACCAGCACCTAAGGCACCTAAGCTTATGGGTGATGCTATAAGATCAGGGGCTGCCACATCTAAGCCCAAAGAAGCACCCAAAGCTGCCTCCAAGCCCAAGTCTGCACAAAAGAGAAATACAAGGAGCATACCTGTAGCTGAAAAGAACAAGGCCCCAGTGCCTGACATTGCTGAAGAAGAAGAAGGTCAAGTGCTCAGAAAGCTCAAGCCCAAGATCCCAGACCATAGTGATGCTCATCCTGTGGCTGAGGACATGAAGCTCAGGAGAGACTCAGGGCTCAGGAAGTGGAGAGAAGCAGACCCGTATGCTTCAAGGAGAAGAACTGCTGTGGATTACAGGTTTCACACCAAGGAACAGCAAGATTTCTATGAGACAGTGCTGCTTGATAAGAAGCCAATAGTCTGTGATATGAGATGGGTTGACTGGCAATACATCAAGGACAATGAAGAGCACTATCCTGGAGTGCAAGACAGCTTCAATGCTTGTGGAGTAGCAGACTTTGTTGGGCAGAAGCTCACAAAGTGGAACGAGGAACTTATTATGCAATTCTACTCCACGGCACATTTCTACCCAGATGGAAAGATCACATGGATGTCTGAAGGTACGAGGTACCAATCTACAGTTGCTGAATGGGCACAGCTCATCAATGCCCCAGAGGAGCATGAGGATGACTTGGATATTTATGCCAAGAAGAAGATGGACCACAACTCCATGTCCAATATGTACAAGGAAATTCCAACTGAAGCACTTGATACTTTCAAATTTGGCTTAGTGCATTATCTTCTGTCAGGGCTGCCAACCATTAACTGGATCCTTAGGCACACTCTGTTGCCCAAGTCTGGAGATCACAAGATGATCAGAGGCCATGCAATCAATTTGCTTCATGTATTTGATGTGCCTCAGAAGTTCAAGGTGATGAGCCTCATAGTGGAAACTATCAAGAGGACTGCAGCAGACCAGAAGAGGAGTTGTGGATATGCCCCACAGATTCAGGAGCTCATCAACTCCAAGATGGGCACGGGCATATACTTATTGGACAAGGAACACCTGCCCATCCGTCCAGATTTTGAAGATAATCAAGTTGTTATGACTGAGAATGAACCATCATCTGCACAAGCACAAGCAAAGAAGGAGAAGGCAAGGAAGGAGAAAGCTGCCAAGATGCCAACTCAAGAGGAGGCATCTGAGTATTTCTTGAAAACCAAACAACAGCAGCTTGGTTACTTGATTGCATCCACACTGAGGATTGAGCAAGGACTGGCCACCCTCACTCAGAATCAGCAGAGCTTAAAGAGGATCATGGAACAGAAGTTCTATGACTTGGATGTCAAAGTAACAGAGATTCAGTCTGTAGTGGAACAACTTCAGGATGACATGCAGGAGAGGAGAGGCAAGGCTACAACTGATGCCTTTGCCAGAGTGCCACGAGGTCCGAGGTCGTCTACAGTGCCAGTTGCTGACACCAGAGCCACCACTTCTGCACCAGCTACAGCTTCAGTTCCACCAGCTCCAGCATCTACTTCAGCCTCAACTCCAACCACGTCTACAGAAGGCTTCGTCATTGGAGTGCTCCAGACTCCACCACCACCTGAAGATCAAGCCTGAGCGTCGATCTAGCACTATGCATTTTCTAGGAACTTTTTGGTAACTTGTTGCCAAAGGGGGAGAAAAATGTATAGATCATAGGCTTCGAGAGAGAGAGAGTGTTGCTTTTTTTTCTCTCTTGCTTTATTTGGTGGTTTTTCGAACTTTGTTTGCTTTTGAGTGCTTGAGATACTATGTCATTGCTTGTGAGACATTGATGATCATGTGTTTGATCATAAGCTACACTTAATGCTTGGTGAATGCTATTATCTTATCTATCTTATGTGATCATTCACTATTCTTGGTGATGAGTGCATGTATTTCATTCTTATCATTTTAAGCGCTCCACCAAGATGTATGTGACATGGAAGAGTAACCCATGACTCTAACTCCTTGTGCATTTGCAGTCCAAAGCAAATTTTAAAAATGCACAAATTTAGGGGGAGTTCTTACTTGTCACATACTTCTCAAAGCGACGATATATTTCATGCTTATTATCATTTGTCGAAGCTTTGATCTATATGTTGTCATCAATTACCAAAAAGGGGGAGATTGAAAGTGCAACTATCCCTAGGTGGTTTTGGTAATTCATAACAACATATAGCTCATTGAGCTAATGCTATTCCAAGATGATTATTTCAGGAAAGCTCAATGATTGGCATGGCATGGATGGTGAAAGTGGAACCCTCAAAATGCTAAGGACAAAGGATTGGCTCAAGCTCAAAAGCTCAAGACTCTTCATTTTATATTTTAGTGATCCAAGATCACATTGAGTCTTTATGAAAAGCCAATACTATCAAGGAGGGATGAGGTGTTGCTTAATGAGCCTCTTGCTTCATGTGCTTAGTGATATGCTCCAAAACCCTCAACTACTTTCCCATATCCACAAATGACCTAAACCCTAAGCCAAACTCGGTCCTACCGATTCTTTCTATCCGGTGCCACCGAGTTTCACTTGTCATAAGCCACTGCCAAACCCTAGCAAATCGGTTCTACCGATAGGGATCTCGGTCTCACTGAGATGGGATTGCAAACTCTCTGTTTCCCTTTCGTAACTTTTCGGTCTCACCGAAAGAGCGAATCGGTCCCACCGAGATTGCAATGTAAATTCAGTGTTTCCTTTTTGTAACTTTTCGGTCTCACCGAAAGAGCAAATCGGTCCCACCGAGTTTGCCTGACCAACTCTCTGGTTAGCTAATTACCAAAATCGGTCTCACCGAGTTTGTGTAAACGGTCTCACCGAGATTACGTTATGCCCAAACCCTAATCATATCGGTCCTACCGAGTTGCATGTCAGTCCCACCAAAAATCTCTAACGGTCACTAGGTTGACCTTTTCGGTCCGACCGAGTTTGTTGATTCGGTCCCACCGAGATTGGAAAATTGTGTGTAACGGTTGGATTTTGTGTGGAGGCTATATATACCCCTCCACCTCCTCTTCATTCGTATAGAGAGCTATCAGAACACATACATAATTCCAACTCATATGTTCTGAGAGAGAACCACCTACTCATGTGTTGAGACCAAGATATTCCATTCCTACCATATGAATCTTGATCTCTAGCCTTCCCAAGTTGCTTTCCACTCAAATCTTCTTTCCACAAAATCCAAATCCTATGAGAGAGAGTTGAGTGTTGGGGAGACTATCATTTGAAGCACAAGAGCAAGGAGTTCATTACCTACACACCATTTGTTACTTCTTGGAGAGTGGTGTCTCCTAGATTGGCTAGGTGTCACTTGGGAGCCTCCGACAAGATTGTGGAGTTGAACCAAGGAGTTTGTAAGGGCAAGGAGATCGCCTACTTTGTGAAGATCTACTGCTAGTGAGGCAAGTCCTTCGTGGGCGATGGCCATGGTGGGATAGACAAGGTTGCTTCTTCGTGGACCCTTTGTGGGTGGTTGCTTCTTCGTGGACCCTTCGTGGGTGGAGCCCTCCATGGACTCGCGCAACCGTTACCCTTCGTGGGTGGAGCCCTCCGTGGACTCGCGCAACCGTTACCCTTCGTGGGTTGAAGTCTCCATCAACGTGGATGTAGGATAGCACCACCTATCCGAACCACGGAAAAAACATCCGTGTCTCCAATTGCGTTTGAATTCTCCAAACCCTTCCCTTTACATTCTTGCAAGTTGCATGCTTTACTTTCCGCTACCAATATACTCTTTGCATGCTTGCTTGAATTGTGTGATGATTGCTTGACTTGTCCTACAATAGCTAAAATCTGCCAAGAACTAAAATTGGGAAAAGGTTAAGTTTTTATTTGGTCAAGTAGTCTAATCACCCCCCTCTAGAAATACTTTCGATCCTACATCTTTGCCTTGTATGATGAAACAAAATTGTTATGTAATATAATGTTTGTTATTTAAAAAAATTCACCTCCTGTGTGGCCGTGTTGTGTGAAATCTGAGAGTTGGCCAATCGTCGGCTTCTGCCCCCACGTAGATAGTACGGGGGTGTTCGGGATGTAATCTAAACACTCTTAATCCAATTGTTTGGTCCTTGAAGGAGGTGTTTAGCGCAACGAACCATTTAATCGGACTATGCGGCTTTAGCACCCTCACTTAGCCATTGGAGTTTGACAATAAAAGATAGGCGCAGCCCCTATTATCCGAACTAGGATGCTGTGAACACCTGATCGGGTAAGTACCGATCCCTCGCGTAATGCGGCAAAAATCTCTAAGTATTTGAGACCTCCGGAGAGCTGACCGGCTCTCGCCGCATCATGACAGTCAGTTTTCGGCTTTCTCTACTGAGGTGCTCATCCGGTAAACCAGGGCACAATCACAGTAGTTCTCCCTTTACTACCCTAGCCGATACAGCGGAATGTAGGGTAGCAAGCACATGAGTCGGGCAACCCAACTATTGACCAAAGACATGATTCGGAGCCAATGCATATAGTGCTAAATTCGGGGTGCCGAACTATATTGTAGGAAGTGTTTGGACTTTGTGGCCATGTTTTGGGGCGGTATGAAGCCCCTGGCGCATTTGAAATGTACCAGAGTGTACTGGTGCTATTTGATAAAGTTATCAAAAGAAAAGACAAAAAAGGAAGAAAAAGAAGAACAGGTAGTAAGCTAGAGCCGTAAAATTTTGGGCTGCAAACTGTTTTCCCTTATAATTTCGTTGGTGCGTTAAGGCGCATTTATACAAGTAGTGCAATAAGCAAAAGGCTATTTAATATGCCTTGACCAAGGGAGAGCTTCCTGTGGGTCCTGAAAACAGGTAGAGGGGTCGTTTAAAGAAACCACCTAAAATTTCCCCAGTGCGTCCATGTTACCTGTCATCTTGGTGTATTTATCCTTCGAAAAGAATCGATGGTCGAGCCTTTAGGGAAGGCCTGTGAAAAAGAAACCTGAAAAAAGGAGAAAAAAGGAAACAATGAAAGTATGTGTGTCCGGGGCGGTCAAACCGCAATGTGGATCACAAGATGGTTATGCCTCCATCCATGCCCATGGTATTTTTAGTGCGTAGTTATGTACACGTGGTACAATTGCCACCACTTGGTCGGGACTGAGACGGAGGCCAAATTGCTAGTCGAGCTCTTGATGAACCGAGCCGTCCTGCTGCAAAATAGTCTAGACTCTCTTGACAGTGTCCGGGGGATCGGCCGCCAAATTAAGGTTTTGCTTGAAAAGGCCGCACTGTACCTCTGCTGCTAAGGCATCTGTGTGCTCCTCAGTGCGGAGGGAGCGTTCCGTGTTTCCATTAACTATTATGACGCCTCATGGTCCGGGTATCTTGAGCTTGAGATAAGCATAGTGTGGCACCACATTGAATTGAGCGAATGTGGTTCGGCCGAGCAGTGCATGGTAGCCACTGCAAAAAGGGACGATATCGAAGATTAACTCCTCGCTTCGGAAGTTGTCCGGAGATCCGAAGACAACCTCTAGTGTGATTGAGCCCGTATAGCGGGCCTCTACACCTGGTATGACACCTTTAAAGGTAGTCTTTGTGGGCTTGATCTGTGATGGATTGATGCCCATTTTGCGCACTGTATCCTAATAGAGCAGGTTGAGGTTGCTGCCACCGTCCATCAGGACTCGCGTCAGGTGGAACCCGACAATTATTGGGTCCAAGACCAGTGCGGCTGAACTGCCGTGACGGATACTGGTCGGGTGATCCCGACGATCGAAGGTGATCGGGCATGACGACCATGGATTAAATTTTGGGGCGACTGGCTCTATCGCGTAGATGTCCCTGAGCGCCCGCTTGCGCTACCTCTTGGGGATGTGGACAGCATATATCATGTTCACTAT
This sequence comes from Triticum urartu, assembly GCF_056163025.1. NCBI lineage: Eukaryota > Viridiplantae > Streptophyta > Magnoliopsida > Poales > Poaceae > Triticum > Triticum urartu. Next base: position 342,427,727 of record NC_141879.1, read on the forward strand.
TTTGACCTGAGGGGGAAACTTCTTATGTCCCCCCGTGTTCGGTGGCCGGGGCTCCTCGTCGTCGTCCTCGCTCTGCGATCTCTTCTCCTTGCTTTCGGCATTTAACTTGTCGGCCTGTTTAAAAACCCAACAATCTCTGTTGGTATGATTGGGTGGTTTGTCCGGGGTGCCATGAATCTGTCACGGACGATCTAGTATGCGTTCCAGGCTGGATGAGCCCAAATTGTTCTTTCTGAACGGATTCTTCCGCTGACCGGACTTAGAGCCACTTAATCTGGCATTGACTTTCGTATCATCGGTGTTGTCATTGTTGTTTCGACGCTTGTGTCTGTTGCTTCGCGACTTGTCGTTGCTATTTCTGGCTTCAGGGGTGCCGGTGTCGCTTGGATTGTTTTTGCTACGGCCCAGCCAACTATCCTCGCCTGCACAAAAGCGGGTCATGAGTGCCGTGACGTTTGCCATGGACTTCGGCTTTTCTTGGCCGAGGTGGCGGGCGAGCCATTCATCACGAATGTTGTGTTTAAAGGCCGCTAGGGCTTCGGCATCCGGACAGTCGATGATCTGGTTCTTTTCAGTTAGGAACCTAAACCAGAATTTGCTGCCTGACTCTCCGGGCTGTTGAACTATATGGCTTCGGTCATGTGACGCCCCAAGACCGGAGGTCCAGATGCCTTCCATGGTTTTCAAGATTCGTTGTGTGATTTGTTTTTGCTTGTTGCATTCATCACTGCATCATGTGCACTGCATCATGTCATCTTGCACCTTATTTTTAAAACTCAACTAAATAAATTGCATGGATCTTCGGTCCATTTAAACCGAGGGAATTCACATGGTGATTCTCTTTATAACATATCCTCCCAATATTAGGGAGCTATAATAAATATTCCATTAGTTTGGAATTAACCGGAACACACTTGCAAATAATCCTCATGCCTATTCCACTTCGAGTTTGACCTTCAAATCTTGTCCGCAATTCTTATTACTTTTACCGAGGTTCCTCCAAAAGACCAAACATTTTTGGGCACTGCTAAATCCAAGTCCTAGTTCAAACCCATTTGAATTAAATTCAAATGAGTTTGAATTTATATCTTTCGATCATGCCATTTCTAATTTTCTTGGGTCAAACTCATTTTTTTGGACTCCGAGAAAAATACCCTCTTGCTCAAGCTTCTTCCCTAACCTCTCTTTCTTTTCCTTGTCTTTAATCCTTTTTTGCTAAAGAGTTATGAGAGGGAAGAGATCCTAGCCCACCAGATCATTTAGGCCCAGCTAGGCCATCCTTCATTGCAGCCCCGGCCCATCTTGCTTCATGGTCCCAGGCCGACCCAACCACCCCTTCCAACCCTAACTCTCTCTCGATCTCTTTCCTCCCTCCCGTAGCGTCGCGACCTCTCTCTCGATCTCTTTCCACTCTCCTGTGCGCTGCCGGAGAGAGAACCGCAGCCTCTTCCCGATCCCCACTCCACCCTGTCGCCTCTGCAGCCTCCCTCACCCCTCGACCCCCTTCGGTGCGCCGCCTCCTTCCCCAACACCGAGCACGCACAGCGCCCGATCCCGCGCGCAGGCCTCCAGCTTCGTCGCTGCTCTGCGCCATAGCATCATCCTCCAACACCGGCGAGCACAGGCCGCCGTCCACCTCCTAACGCCTCCTCATGCGGGAGCGGCTAGGGCTCCCCTTCCCCGACCCATCGTCCGCCTCCTCTACCGACCGCGTCGGCCACCGGAGCCGTCAACAGCCAAAGCCCGGCCACAACGCAGCCCCTGCTGCTGACAACCTCGCCTGGACCCGTCAAGCTCCGCTGCCCAACCTGCATCCTGCCGCTCACCGGAGTCCCTCTGCTGCTCCCCTGCATCAAGTTTTGATGTTGCATCATCGTCTGCATCCACCATGGCCTCGCCTCTGCTCGAAGCAGATGAACAACAGCGTCTGCGCCGCGATTCCTTTACATCGTCACGCCCGCACCAAGTCCCGTCTCCGCCCTGCATCCAACCGCCTTCCTGCATGCGCGTGCCCACTGTGGGTCTCGTTCCAGGGCCCTCCTCCTCACGGCCATGGTGTCCGTCGTGGTTGTACAGTGCTCGCACCTTGCTGCTGCTTAGCCACCCGCCTCCCTTCGTTGACCACCAAGACCCGAGGCCTTTTGTGTTGCTTCGTTTGGAGGCGTCAAGTTCCTCTACTAACCGTGCACGACTACGTGGATTCGCCAAGTACACCACCGGCAAGACCACATGGATGCCCGGGCGAGTACTGAACGAAATGCCTAGTACCAGGTCAACGAGGATCGCCAAGTTCATCTTCTGCCATCCGCGAAATCGCCAAGTACCACGACGCCAAGTACCCCTTCAGAAGGCCAAGGTGGATCTCTACCGTTGACGAGGTTTCGATAAGACCGTCAAGTGAACGACTACATCCACGACGATACGAGAACAACTACTGTCGACGTGCATTTTGACAAGTACCACCACCGTCGACCCTCGAAGACTCCGTGAACACCGAGTTCCTCGCGGTGACCCTGAACATCTACGGAAACTTGTGCGACTAAGAACGTGAATGACTACCGTCGACCCCAAGTGACTCGGATTCGTCAAGTCCCTCTACGAAACGTGTATCACTACTTCCATTACCGACGCCGTGTACCACTACTTCCACTATGACCGCCCTGAGAACGTCTACATCCTCTACATCGCACCGAACCCAAACCGTCTCGTTTGCAAGCTTCGAAGGTATAACCACCGAGACGACGCCCGTGAACGAATGCATGTGATGTATGAGATGATAGTGGTTGCACCGTGTCCGAGTTGTTCTTTGAGAGTTCCTCATTGCCTTGCCATCGACATGTGGGAACCCGTATCCGGGAGCACCCCATCATCTTGAAGGAAATATGCCCTAGAGGCAATAATAAAGTTATTATTTATTTCCTTATATCATGATAAATGTTTATTATTCATGCTAGAATTGTATTAACCGGAAACATAATACTTGTGTGAATACATAGACAAACTAAACGTCACTAGTATGCCTCTACTTGACTAGCTCATTAATCGAAGATGGTTATGTTTCCTAACCATAGACATGTGTTGTCATTTGATTAACGGGATCACATCATTAGGAGAATGATGTGATTGACATGACCCATTCCATTAGCTTAGCACCCGATCGTTTAGTATGTTGTTATTGCTTTCTTCATGACTTATACGTGTTCCTCTGACTATGAGATTATGCAACTCCCGTTTGCCGGAGGAACACTTTGTGTGCTACCAAACGTCACAACGTAACTGGGTGATTATAAAGGTGCTCTACAGGTGTCTCCAAAGGTACATGTTGGGTTGGCGTATTTCGAGATTAGGATTTGTCACTCCGACTGTCGCAGAGGTATCTCTGGGCCCTCTCGGTAATGTACATCACTTAAGCCTTGCAAGCAATGCAACTAATGAGTTAGTTGCGAGATTATGTATTACGGAACGAGTAAAGAGACTTGCCGGTAACGAGATTGAACTAGGTATTGAGATACCGACGATCGAATCTCGGGCAAGTAACATACCGATGACAAAGGGAACAACGTATGTTGTTATGCGGTCTAACCAATGAAGATCTTCATAGAATATGTGGGAGCCAATATGAGCATCCAGGTTCCGCTATTGGTTATTGACCGGAGACGTGTCTCGGTCATGTCTACATTGTTTTCGAACCCGTAGGGTCCGCACGCTTAACGTTACGATGACAGTTTCATTATGAGTTTATATATTTTGATGTACCGAAGGTTGTTTGGAGTCCCGGATGTGATCACGGACTTGACGAGTAGTCTCGAAATGGTCGAGACATAAAGATCGATATATTGGACGACTATATTTGGACATCGGAAAGGTTCCGGGTGAGATTGGGACAATACCGGATCACCGGGAGGTTATCGGAACCCCCCGGGAGGTATATGGGCCTTATTGGGCCTTAGTGGAAAGGAGGGGAAAGGGGCAAGGGAGGGGGCCCCCCTTTCCTTCCTCCCTCCTTCCTCTTCCTTCCCTCTCCTACTCCTAACAGGAAAAAGGGGAGTCCTACTCCCTGTGGGAGTTGGACTCCCCCTTAGCGCGCGCCACCCTCCTTGGCCGGCCCCCTCCTCCACTCCTTTATATACGGGGGCAGGGGGCACCCCATAGACACAACAATTGATCATTGATCTCTTAGCCGTGTGCGGTGCCCCCCTCCACCATAATCCTCGATAATATTGTAGCGGTGCTTAGGCGAAGCCCTGCGATGGTAGAACATCAAGATCGTCACCACGCCGTCGTGCTGACGGAACTCATCCCCGACACTTTGCTGGATCGGAGTCCGGGGATCGTCATCAAGCTGAACGTGTTCTAGAACTCGGAGGTGCCGTAGTTTCGGTGCTTGATCGGTCGGGCCGTGAACACGTACGACTACATCAACCGCGTTGTGCTAACGCTTCCGCTTCCGGTCTACGAGGGTACGTAGATAACACTCTTCCCTCTCGTTGCTATGCATCACCATGATCTTGCGTGTGCGTAGGAATTTTTTTAAATTACTACGTTCCCCAACACATCTTGCATGACACACTCACACCCACTTCCGTTTGCACCGGTATCCCTGTGAGCTACCGGATCATCGGAATGTTGCCGTGGCATCATTTCCGTTTCACCGCCGTGGCACCTTTTCCGTCGTAGTTGCCGTGGCACCCCTTTGGTTCAGCCATAGTGACAAAATTCTTCATAATATGCTTGTCAACATTTTCATAAAAACTTGCATAAAACTTGCACATGTCATTCGCATCATGATAACAACATCTAATTTTTTTTTAAATTGTTGTTGCATTAAATTGCTAAATGCATATGGGGATTTACCGTAATTGTTGTTTGATGTTTCCGGCCTCATTTAAAATGCCTAACCGTGTATTTTACTCATATTTCACCTCTTGCCATGTTTAATAACATTAAATATTGTTGGGTACATAAACGATAGAGAATTAAGTAACTGAATGTGGTGTTTCGTCAATATGCAACTCATTGCATATTGAGCTCCACTTAATTTGTAGTATTGTTTGTTGCACTTTGCCATGCCATGTCTCATTAAACCAGAAATGCATCATACTTGGTTGTGCATCATGCCATGCTTATGTGATGGTTTTTTACTATATTGCTTGCTTATTTCCGGGTTGCTTCTCTCGTTAGCTTCGGTTTCGGTCCAGAGTTGTGAGGATTCGTTCGACTATGTTCGTTTGCCTTCTTCATGGACCCGTTCTTCCTCCTTGCGGGATCTCAGGCAAGATGACCATACCCTCGAAATCACTTCTCTCTTTGCTTGCTAGTTGTTCGCTCTATCGCTATGTCGCGCTACCTACCACTTGCTATATCTTGCCTCCCATATTGCCATGTCAAGCCTCTAACCCACCTTTCTAGCAAACCGTTGTTTGGCTAAGTTACCGTTTTTGCTCAGCCCCTCTTATAGCGTTGCTAGTTGTAGGTGAAGTTGAAGTTTGTTCCATGTTGGAACATGGTTATGTTGGGATATCACAATATCTCTTATTTAATTAATGCATCTATATACTTGGTAAAGGGTGGAAGGCTCGGCCTTATGCCTGGTGTTTTGTTCCACTCTTGCCGCCCTAGTTTCCATCATACCAGTGTTATGTTCCTTGATTTTGCGTTCCTTACACGGTTGGGTGTTATGGGAAACCCTTGACAGTTCACTTTGAATAAAACTCCTCCAGCAAGGCCCAACCTTGGTTTTACATTTGCCTAACAACCTATAACTTTCCCTTGGGTTTTCAGGAGCCCGAGGGTCATCTTTATTTTAACCCCCCGGGCCAGTGCTCCTCTGAGTGTTGGTCCAAAATAGAGCCACTTGCAGCGCCACCTTAGGGAAACTTGAGGGCTGGTTTCAGCTGTACGTAGTGTTCATTCGGTTTGCCCTGAGAACGAGATATGTGCAGCTCCTATCGGGATTTGTCGACACATCCGGGCGGTCTTGCTGGTCTTGTTTTACCATTGTCAAAATGTCTTGTAACCGGGATTCCGAGACTGATCGGGCCTTCCCGAGAGAAGGAATATCCTTCGTTGACCGTGAGAGCTTGTGATGGGCTAAGTTGGGACACCCCTGCAGGGTATAAACTTTCGAGAGCCGTGCCCGCGGTTATGTGGCAGATGGGAATTTGTTAATATCCGGTTGTAGAGAACTTGACACTTGACTTAATTAAAATGAATCAACCGCATGTGTAGACGTGATGGCCTCTTTTTGGCGGAGTCCGGGAAGTGAACATGGTCTTGTGTTATGCTTGAATGTAAGTAGTTTCAGGATCACTTCTTGATCACTTCTAGCTTCTCGACCATTGTGTTGCTTCTCTTCTCGCTCTTATTTGCGTAAGTTAGCCACCATATATGCTTAGTGCTTGCTGCAGCTCCACCTCATTACCTTACCCTACCCATAAGCTTAAATAGTCTTGATCTCGCGGGTGTGAGATTGTTGAGTCCTCGTGACTCACAGATACTTCCAAACAGTTGCAGGTGCCGATGATACCAGTGCAGGTGAGGCAACCGAGCTCAAGTGGGAGCTCGATGAAGATCCTGATCATTGTTTTGTGTCTTTTCTGGTGGATCAGTAGTGGAGCCCAGTTGGGACGATCGGGGGTCTAGCATTTGGGGTTGTCTTCCTTTTATTTTGGTTTAGTGTCGGACCTTGTTTGTACTTTGGATGATGTATGTTAAACTTGTTATTTGTGTGAAGTGGCGATTGTAAGCCAACTCTTTATGCCTCTCTTATTCAGTACATGGCATTGTGTGAAGATTGCCCCTCTTGCGACAAAACTACCATGTGGCTATGCCTCTAAGTCGTGCCTCGACACGTGGGAGATATAGCCGCATTGTGGGTGTTACAAGTTGCTAATCAGAGTCATCCCTGACTTAGGATCCCCCTGCTTGATCGAATCGCCGATGTTGTTGAGTCTAGAACAAAATGTTTTGAGTCTAAGGATTATATATATCGGAGAGTAGGATTCTTTTTACTCCTCAGTCCCTTCGTCGTTCTGGTGAGGCCTCCTAATATAGAAGTTTTGACTCTCCTCTCCTCAAATTTCACTAAAAAAATTTAGGATCACGCGGGTATCTTGGAATTGTTCCGATAGTCTTGTGACGAGAACATTATTCTTGGTGCCTTCTAACATTTAGGGGTTGTGGCAGTGTCCTGGGGAGTTGAGCTCCAAGGTGTTGTCGTCACAATTTTATCGTTGCAGTTTTGGAATACCTGAGTTCACCGACATCGAAAATCTCTTTTATCCAGTTGTTGGTGAGATAACCTTGACGCCACCTAGTACTAGGGCGGGAGTTCGGGAGCATTGCGATAACTCGTATAACGAATGCTTTTTGAAGGTTGAGGTACACGATTTCCGAAGGTTTCTTGGTTATGTGTTGAAGGATGGATACAGCTGGATGTAGGGATTGTTAGTTTGTGTGAGATATTATGCTTCCCCTGTATCCCCAACACATGATTGCATAACCAGAAAGTTTTGGGAGTTTATATGTGGAAATTCAAGTATATCGTAGGATATCTTTCCAACAGACACATGATACGATATGGGGTCTATCATATGTTTGTTTCCGGCTTATCTTGCAAGCCAAATCCTTTGTTTTGTTTTGGTTTGTGGTATTCGAGTTGCTTTGAAGTCAAGTGTTGATTACATACCTTTCCTAAGCGATGCTCTCATATTTCTATGAGAGTATTAATCCATTCGATCATCAAGTTTGCCATCTCAATTTCTTCTCAACCGGCGTGCTTCTCTTCAAGTTAAACCGATCCCTTCAACATTGGCAAGATCAATTATCACTTCTTTTCAACGGTGTTTGTTTCATCCGTCCCTAAGTTGCCTTTGTGTTCCCGCCCTCCCACCCTTTTTCTTCAAGGACTCAGATTTCTGAATCAAGTATCCATCTTATTGATGTAAAGTCTCTTCTTTCTTTTCCTTCAATGTTCTTGTCCGGTGATTCTCAAGAAGATACTAACGGAGCTTCAAGTTCATCATTCTTCGTTCTCTTTTCTTCAACGTTGGATTCAATTCAAGCTTTCGGTGTTTATCATATCTTTTTCTTCATTTCAAATGTTTTCTCATGCCGGTACACCTCTTAATCATCCACCTCTTGCTATTCTTTTTTATCTGGGTCAATAGCTCCCGTGCGACATTTTTCATGCGAATTGGAAGGAGTGCGACGTTGTTGGAATGAATGGTTGTGATGCGACACATTTGAGCGTGTAAATAGCCCAAGGCCACATGGGGTGTTAAATGTGGTTAAATTGGTCGTCAACCAAGCTCGCCCGTTTATGTTAGGACATGTGGGTCCAACTTAATTGTTCCTCAAAACAGTTGACCGTGCCCTGCCGCCCGACCGTGCCAGGCACGCCACTCTGCCCCCCTTCTTCTTTGATGGTGGTGGATCTTGTGTTCTCGGTGGCGGCGGCGAAGCCCTCGTTCTCAACGGCGGCGGAGCCTTCGTCCTCAGAAAATGGTGAGTGAATTCAAACCCTAGTCTCCCTCCCGTTCCTCTCTCGGGCCCGTATATCTTAGCTCATTTCCTCTATTTTCGCTTGTGGAATCGATATGTTGTGAGGGGAGCCCGTGGGCATACTGAGATGGAGCCGCCAGATTCAACTTCGAATAGGTAATGCACCTCTCTCCGGTCCAATTTTGCATGCAATTAGGGGGTGGCCTCATGTGCTCTTTCTCATGGGCTCACACTCTCCGCCACTGACAGAGGGGATGCTGCCGCTCGGACCTTCAAATTGACAGTCAATTTCTTTCCATGAAAGGAAAAATTAGTTGATGGTATCATACAGAACATTGAGAGAGACACAATTGTTAAATGGGAGGTTGAGTTTACAGAGATTGATCCACAAGTTCTATAGAACATGGGAGAGACGGCAGTGAAGAAATGGGTGGAAAAAATTGGGGAGAATATTGTTTGGGGTCCAGAGCAAGAAGTATCACTGTTGCAGTTTGATGATTGGAAAGGAAAGTATGTGAGAATAGAAGATGGTGAACAGATTGTTGAATAAATCGATCGGCAAAACGGCTAGACAAGCAAACGGGCTATTTTTTTTGCTGAGCTCGTTGATCTGAACATTTTTTCGAAGGTTGGATATGTGCCATCACAATTGGCTGCCCAGATGGTAGATGATGATTGGGCTACACAGAGGCCATTGATTCCCATGTGTACTGAACTTACAGTAATAGCAGAAGAGGGACAGGTGACTGGAACTGAAACTGAAACTGCAGCAACTGTTGATTGGAATGTAGTTGAATTAGATGAGCCTACTGATTTGGTCATTGCACCAATGCCTGACATTGAGATGGCCAAACTTTTTGGCATTCCAGTCGATGACAAAGATAAGCAGGAGAGGGGCGAATCTAGTTTTCCTGCTAATGCTGATGAAGAAGTAGATGGACAGTTGATGGAACAAGCTGCAGATGAAGTAGATGATGCACATGATGATGAGCTGGTGCATGTGTATGACAAAGAAAACCCTGTCATTGAAGTAGGCAAGTTTTCTCCCAAGCATGAAGGAGTTTAGGATGTCTTTCAAGACTTATTCAGTGAAACATGAGTTTGATGCCAAGACTGTTTGGACTGATAGAAAGAAGTTTTATGCGAGGTGCAGAGGATTTGATGGTAGCGTGAAGCCTTGCAAGTGGTACATATCTGCTAGACTGCAACTTGATGGAAGTACTGTCAGGGTTAACCAAATCCCCAATCGACATACTTGTATTACAAGTTCACAGAGAGTATCAACCATGACATCACCACTTTGGGTTGCAGAAAAGATCACCCCAATTTTAGCCAAAACACCAAACACTACTGCCAAGAAACTCAAAGTAGACTTGGAAAAGATGTACCCCACTAAACTGAAATATACCACAGTGTGGAAGGCAAAACAAAGGGCAATGAAAAATTTATATGGTGATTGGGCAAATACATTTAGGATGCTTTACAACTTCAAAGCAGAGGTGGAAAAGAGGTCACCTGGCAGTGTTGTGGAGATAGATACAGAGGTATCAGCCGAAGGTGAAGTCAAGTTCTCCAAGTTTTTATGGCTTTGAAGCCTTGCATCGATGGGTTCAAAGCAGGGTGTCGTCCATATTTGAGCATAGACTCATCATTTCTGACAGGCAAGTGGAATGGTCAGTTGGCAGCATGCAATGCTCTAGATGGACACAACTGGATGTTTCCTATAGCTGTTGGCTTGTTTTAGTCAGAAACAGAGGCTTCATGGACATGGTTCATGATCCAGTTGAAAAGATGCCTAGGGCCAGTGTCACCTTTGGCTATACACACAGATGCATGTAAGGGGCTTGAAAATTCAGTGAAAAATGTTTTCCCACATGCTGAGCAGAGGGAGTGCTTCGGTCATTTGTGGATGAATTTGATCAAAAAAATTAGAGGAGAAGAATTTGGGTGGATATGGCCAGCAGCAAGATCTTACACTAGACAGACACACAAATATCATCATGATAAGATAATGGCAGCATGTGATGAGTTTGGTCCATGGCTAAACACCTACCATTCTTTGTTATGGTACAGGTCAGCATTTAACACTGCCATCAAGTGTGACCACATCAACAACAATTTGGCAGAGAGTTTCAACAACAAGGTGAAGGAGTTAAAAGATTTGCCTATGCATGACATGCTTGACCAAATCAAGATCATGCTCATGCGATTGTGGGAATTGAGAAGAAGGATAGGTGATTGTCTGCAAGGTGATAAGCTTCCAGCAGTGGTACAACAGGTGGTCAATAGGAGTAGATGTCTTCCACATTTGTTTGTTGAAAAATCTTCACCTTGGGGTGCTGAAGTTAGAGATAACCAAACTGGAAGGAGACATGTTGTTAACACTGAATTGCATGATTGCACTTCCCTCGAGTGGCAATCCACTAGTAAACCATGTGAGCATGCCATTCTCTTCTTAGCATCCCAACCGAAGATAAACATGCACCCATATTTGCATGAATATTATTCGGTAGCAAGATTCAAAGCTGCATATGCTACTCCAATTCTAGCACTTACAGATCAGTCTCAGTGGACTGAAGTGGACACTGAATTTTCCATGTGTCCTCCCTTGACGAAAAGAAAGGCTGGCAGGCCTAAACAGAGTAGATTCAAGGCATGGTTTGAGAAAGGTGTGAGTAGTAAGAAGGGAAAGAAAGATGGAAAGTCAAAAAAGGCCCAAAAAGGTAACAAAAACATATGCAAGTTGTGCCAGGAACTTGGGCACAGAGTGGGGTCTGTCAAATGCCATTACACTCCTGATAAGCCAAAGTATGTTCTTGTTTATTTGTCTGTGTTTTGATTTGGTGTTTTTTTCCAATTACTATATCTATAAAATTTTCCCAATGGCCAGGAGGAAGCGAAAAAGTCAGCCCCTTGTTTATTGAACAGTGTTGGCCAACAAAAAAAGCAAGATTCAATGGCTGTAGAAAGAAGAGAAGTGTTCCTAAGCCTGAGCAGACTGAAGAAAGTCCTGCTGCAGTCAACATTCAGACTGAAGAAACTGATGTGGAGGTGCACACCGAAGAAACTGAAATTGCAGTCAACATTCAGACTGAAGAAACTGCTCTCGAGGTTGAAACTGAACCTGAGCGTGTCGAGGTTTAGACTAAAGAAACCCATGTTGAGGTACACACCAAAGAAACTGAAACTGCTGTCAACATTGAGACTGAAGACACTGATCACGAGGGTGTTGGCGAGGTGTTGAAAAGACCAGTGAAGAAAACCAAGATGATCAGTGAACTTGTGTGTGTAGTAGAACCAAAAACAACAAGTGCTAAGGCGAAGAAGGGCACACGACATGGTAGGAAGAGGTAGAACAGAGAACAGTTTGAAAATTTGGGGCATGTAATAATATTTGTAACTTGGTGCGTACTGGTAGTCACTATGTATTCCCGTATTTCTATTCGAACTTGTTTGTTGGTACCTTGTCTAAACCAGCCAAATAAAATTCAAATTTAAATTCAAATTTGGGCTCAAATTTGAATTAGGGATGGGGTATTGATGTTTTAATGCTATCTAAAGTACCTCAACTAAAATATGTTTGCTTCCTGATCATTCCAAGCCCTTTTGGTAAGTTGAACTCATAGTCATGAAAAGTGTGTCTCAAATGACCTCCAAAGGTAGGGTAAACGGCCTCATATTTAAGCATGTTTTTTGGCACCTTGTCTAAACCAGTCAAATAATTTTTCTATACATCTATTCTACCTATATAGTGTAAATTTAAAGTCTCACTATTTATTGAATTAATTTTCTATTATTTTATTTTTTTGAAAAAACAAGTTTAATAGAAAATTATATATAAAACAAGTTTAAAACATGAAAATGAGAAAAGTAAGTTAAGATCTTTCTTAGTCAATCCAAAATGAAGTTTTGGTGAGGTTTTCACACTTTTCATTTTCAAAACCCCACCTACTCTCGGGTGCCCACTACTCTCTCCCTTGAACTCCATACTACATTGCTCGAGGAATGACAATTTTGTGAAGGATTTTTCGTAAAAATGTATGTAAACCATATTTATTTATTTTTTTCTCGTTACTATATGACATAATAAGACTATGTGCACAACTTTTATATATTTTTGATATTTTTTTGAATTAGTTATGCTCAACATCAGTCAAAACCCCTCAAAACCCCGCACACTACCGGGTCGTCGATCGTTGGCGTGGACGGTTGAGATCAGGCGCTAGGGTTAGCTACAATGTGCATCGATCCGCATGAGACGCGCTGATTGGTTGAACCAGTGTGCATCGATCCGCATGAGACGCGCTGATTGGTTGAATCGGTGGGGTTTGGATCAGCCTCTCTCGTTGGGGCATCAGGACCATTCATTTCAATCCAATGGCAAAAGTTGACGCGGTGCATGGACCAAGCCTACGCACCGCGCCTACCCGTAGCATGCATGCCCACCCCGCAGAACTGCGCCCGTGCGTTGCATGCATGCCCTCGATGTAGCCCTGCTCTGCCACCCTATCGACGCAGTAAGCTATCGCATGCCTACCATTAGAACCGATGCAGCGTCGCATCAAAGCATGCACCCGGCCACAATGCAGCAGCCCGATGAAGACAACCAAAAAGCCAACGCTGCATGGCGTGCTGTACATGGCGTGCTCCTCTTTGAGGACGTAATACTGGCATGGGGTATCGATGTGGGTATCGATGCAGTTCAAATGGCATGCTGCCCGTTACAAGATGGGCAAATGAAGGCGTCCATTATTGTCATGTCTCCCATCAACCAAATCGATGGGCAAATGAATGCACGGGTGGCACACGCAGAGAACCCGAGGCAGGCGTGTCCCCTTGACCCACGACGGCACAGACGCGTGCGTGAGCCCGCCCCCCTTGTCCCGCGACCGGTGGCACAGAAGGATCGCAGCCCGTTTCCCACGCTCGTGTCCACACTTTCATGGGGCGCCACCAAACGCCGCCCGCCCATTAATTCTACGGGGTGAAACCACGTCGCACTTGGGCTATTTAAGCCGGGCACTATCGTCTTCCTCTCCCTCCTCATCCACACCCCATCCTCTGCCTCCTCTGCCCTCCTTTTTCCTTCTTCTCCATCAAACCCGATCGAGCCCTCGAGCCACCCCGCCACCATGCAGTACAACGCCCCCACCTACCGCTTCCCCCCAACCGTGCCGGAAAGGCTCTACCTAGCCGGAGTGTATGTAGAGAGAACCCTTAGGGTTTGGGTGATCTCGAGGTGGAGGGGCGCAAGGGAGTTAACGGAGTTCTTCCTTGTGACCGGCTTCCGCCACCTCCCCCGCGGCTCTCCTCGGATGTACCATCTTGAGGAGGTCAACCACAACGGCGTTGTGGTTGGGCTCCTCGCCACGTTCACTAACCCTTTCGATGCTTTCCATCTCCTTGGGCGAGCGTATTGGGTTGGTTGTGAGTTCATAGCTTTCACAACCTACAATATCTTCACCGGCTTCAACGACATCTTCCCCAACAACGGCGTTATGCACACGCTCCCGTACCCCATCAACAACGGGGAGGAGTGAAGGGCGGCGCCCGGAGGAGCGAGGTGGCCCCAAAGGAGGAGGAGAAGAAGAACCCAAAGAACCCGCGTTTGGTGCCCCCTATCTATCTAGCTTGCTATAGATCTATCGTATTAGTTTTTTAAGTTGTAATTGTTATGCTACTATTATTAAGTTTTATTAGTACTTTATAAGTTGTAAGGCTATCGTGGAACTATGGGTTTCAATCGTTATGCTTCTATATAATCGTTATGCTACTATATATATTGTGTGTTTCGTGCTATTATTTGTAGATTGCTATGGGTTGTTTTTTCTTATTATTCGTGTATTGCTATGGGTTGCTACGGGCCTGGGTTTCTACACCCCAATCACCACACACACCATCTTCAAAATATTGGCCAAACCATGGACATGCAACTAGGAGCCCCATGCAAACCCACTATGGACATGGGTGCAACTAGGAAATGCAAACTAATTTACTTCGGGCACTTCATGCAAGCATGCAACTCATTTAGTTCATGGAACCGTAGACATGCATAAAAACAATTAACATTTAGTTTTAGTGCATCAAAAAATGATCCATCACAAAATCTAGTGCAAGAAAAAGGCCAAAATAAAAACAAGTAACATTTTATTGGGCCCCATTTTATTTGCCGAAGTTAGAGGTGGGCTGGTGCCCCTACATGGGTGGGCTGGTCTTGGGCATGGTTATTTTCTCAGGGCCCATTTTCTCACGGCCCAACATCTATTCGGCAGCCCAGTTTTGTTTTTTACTGGAAACTGAATTTGGGTGTGTACTCTGTTAACTGAAGAACAAAAACAGAGGAAACAGAGCATGAACACTGAATAGGGCCCCTGAGAATATCATTACAATAATTCAAGAAAGTTTTGCTTCACACTAATTCAAATTCATCTAACAAATTCTCCCTAGCTAACTCAAACTACTGGGCACCCCTGAAACTAGTTGACACACTAACTGAAACTCTAACAAATTCTAGCGACTGATGAACATCAAGTAAAATAAACCCATAGCAATGACACAACCATAAAATGCTCTAGCCATCATATTTGCTTGTTGCTTCAAATCAATCAGATGCTTTAGTTGCTTGCCAATTTTCTTCAATTCACACTTCAGTTCTGCACTTTGCATCATCGGATCGGCTCTGTCCGCCAAATTGGGGGCTTGTTCCACGGCAAGCCGCCCCCCAAAATTGAGCTCTTGGGTTCCAATTGATCCCTCCAATTTCAACCTTTCAACATAGTCATCGAGCCACTCAAAATGACCACATTTCTTCAGAACCTGAAAAACAGGGGGCCGGCGGCGCATGAATCCTACATCCACCACCCAGATCCACCGCCCTAATTCGAGGAAAAAAGAAAGAAATCGGGAGAAATTAGACCATAGGATTGGTCAAGAACACAGATCTAACCTGCCCCGACTGTGGCTTGCTCAAGAATTTCACAAACTCGCTCCCACGGTTGCCATTTTCTTCCCTCACACAAGTCAGACGCTTCATAGGCTCCATGCATGGGCAATCGGGGCATCTTGTCAATGGCAGTGGACCGTACTGCGTCCATGATTGGCGGGAGGCCGAAGTCGAGCTAGACATCACTCGCCGGCGGTGCGCTTCGTTGCCGGAGCAGAGGAAGAAGAAGGTGGGAAAGGAAAGGGGTAGGGTAAGCAATGGAGGGCGGGGGTGGGCTGGGCTGGCTCGGGCTCGTGGCTGGCTCTGGTCGGGGCACGCTGATGAGCACGGGCATGCTTGCGTGGATAAGTTGTGGGTCGCACCCGCATGCGAGTAACTGCTAGGTCCCGCATGTCATAACTCAAATCGCTAACCCCTCATGTCTTTCATTTCATGGTTAAACAGAGCCATGTCGCATTGGAGCTATTGTTTGCTTCTAAAACGTTGCATCACAGCCATTCATTCCAACAACGTCGCACTCCTTCCAATTCACATGAAAAACGTCGCACATGAGCTATTGACCCTTTTTATCTGGAGCACTGAAGATATCACACAAGATTCAAGTTTCTATTCATAATCTTTTCAAGCTATTTCGAGGTCTTACCTTATTCAAGCCATTTAATTCAATCGGCGCAATCTATCTTTTAAATCATTCAACGGTGTATCTTTTGAGTGGGCCCTAACCCACAGGTCTTTTCCTAGGATCTTACCTGACTCTTCAAATTTTTCTGGAGCTATTTTTAAATTCATTTCAAAGTGTGACGTAAGAATGAATTGTCATCAGTCATATGCCTTCTCCAAGATCTTTCACATTCTTTTCATCATTGGTTCAACCTTTCTAATTTCCATTCCGGAGTGCCTCAACAATTCAGGATGGTGTTTCTCGTCCTCATTCTCTGCATTTGAAGACCGAAGAAGAGTTTCTCCTCCAAATCTTACCCATTCTTCCAAAGATGCGAACTTCAAGCTTGTTGCCATCCTCTCATAATTATTTCAATTGTGAGAATTCTTTTCACCCATTCGAAGCAATTCAGGAGTATTTTCAGTTTGATTCTCTGGAGCCCATCATCTCAAAATTATTCATTCAAGCTTTCAGCTCTCGTTCTCCAAATCATACTGGTGCATCGTTCAAGTATTCTCTAGTCAGCTTCTGATCTCTTCGTTCTCTTGTATCAAATTCCCTCAAGTATCTTCATTCGTTCTCTAATTATTCCCGGTGTTTCTTTATCTTTTCTTCTTTCATTTTCAATTCTTACGTTGGTTTGCTCAAGATTCTCTTCCATGGTTAGCATATTAATTTATTCATTGTTTCAATCCTACCGGTGGTTCGTTGAAGACCTTCTCAAGTTTGCGGTATATCTCTCTCAATCCTTTCCAATGAGAATGAGTACTATGCCAAATCCGTTGCTTGTCATCAATTTAATTGATGAAAGATAAGAATAATGTAATTCTTATTCTTTTTTATCCAAGTGATTAATTCCTTATTCCGGAGGTTCATCAAATTTCTCGGTTTCAATTGTTTCATCTTTTCTTTCCCGGAGTTCCAAGCTCTCTCAATTATATCGTCGCGAAGCTCCATCTGAATCATTGCAAGGATTCACCTTGTGTTTTTCAACTTCTCTTTCTTTTTATCATCCTTTTATTACTGGAGTTGTGATGCCCCAAGACCAACGCTCCAGAAGACTTCCATATTTTCGTGACCTCCGTGTGTTTCATTTGTGCTTGCACTATTTTTTTGCATTGCATCATGCCATCATGCAAGCATGTCATTTAATTTTTAAAAACTCAACCAAATAAATCACATGGATCTCGGATCCATTTAAATCGAGGGAATTCACTTGGTGATTTGTCTTTAAAACATATTCAAAGTCTCCTACTGTTATTAGGGAGCTATAATAACTATTCCATTAATTTGGAATTAACCATAAACACTTGCAAATATTTTCATGCCTTTTCTGATTCAAATTTGGTCTCCAAACTTTGTCCTTATATTCTTTTATCGATTTCCGAAGCTCCACCAAAAATCTCAACATTTTTGGTCACCCCTAAAACCTCGTCCTAGTTCAAACCATTTGAATTAAATTCAAATGAGTTTGAATTAAACTCTTCTATATCGCGTGAAACTTCTTTTCTTGGGCTAAGTATAATTCTTAGACTCAGTAGGAGAAGTTTCAGCATTTTCCAAAACCCCTAGCTATTTCTTTCCTTCCCTTTTCCTTCTGTCTACTTTTCTGTAATGGGAAATAGCAAAAGGTTGGCCTTTTTGCTCCGAAGCGGCAACTAGCGGCCCAGCTAACCCTCCTAAGCTCAGCCAGCCCACCACCAGTTGGCCCAAGGCCCATTTGGACATTCTAACCCTAGCCCCGACCGAATCCCCAGCTCTCTCCCTTCGCTCTCTCCCTCACGCCGTCACCGTCACGCGGGCGCAGTCACCCCGCTCGAACCCTCTCCTCTCGATCCCCTCCTCCTCGTTCCTACTCCCGCCGCCTCACAACCGTGCACCGCATCGCCAGGGAGAGGAGCTCCCCAGCTCACGCGCGCCCCTCTCTTCCATCGCCCCCGCTGCCTCCATCCTCGCGTCGCCTCTCTCCCCTTCCTCCCGTCGCCGTCTTTGGCTGGAACAGGAGCTCCCTGCTGTCGCTCCGGCCAGCGGAGTCAAAGCCCCCGAGCAGCACCGTGCCCTCGTCACGTTCCCCTCTCCCTCCTCCTTCATCAGCCTCGTCGCCGGCCGACCGAACCGGCAGGAGTTCCCTGCCGCACGCGTCCCTGACGAGCGCGTTGGCTAGCGCCCGACGCCATCGACCTCGAGCTCCCGTGCACTGCCTTGTCCACGTGCCTCTGGTGAAGCTCCGGGAGCAGCCATGGATGTCGTCCGCCGCCTCCAGCTCGAAGCTCTGGCGCGCCCAAGCCTCGGAGGTGACCAGATCGACCTCCCCAAGCCCTCGTCGCTGGCCTACCCTGCTTCTGCTGTGCCGAACAACGATGACCAACGCCATCCCCCCTGCTTGCCCTGTTGCCACGCCTTCGTTCCGTCTCCTAGCGAAGGAGATGACTAGCAGCACCCAGCCCCGTTGATCGCTGCACGTGCAAGCCCAGTGCACCCACCATAGCCTTCCCTCCTTTCGTGGGTTGCGCCCCTCTCCTTGGCCAAGACCGGGACCCCGAGAACGACAAGTTCCTCCACGATGCCCGAACGACTACATGATGACCCTGGACATGGGATTGCAAAACGCCAAGTACATGGATATGCCAAGTTCCTCTCCAAAACGTGTACGAATACGCCCGGCGATGCGACAAGTACCTCTACCGGCAACCCTCGAAGAGTTCGGATTCGTCAAGTTCGACTACCGTGGCGTGAACCACTACTCCCACGACGTCGTGTGTACCCCTACCGTCACCCCGAAGACGTTGGAGTCATCAAGTACCTCTCCGATCGAACGCGAACCACTACTTCCGCTACTATCGAACCCATTCCGCTCCGAAAATGAATGCTTCAAAGGTATAACCACCGGAACGACGCCCGTGGACTGAATGCTTGTGTTGTATGAGATACATCCTATGTTTGCACCATGTCTGAATTGTCACTCGTTTCCATGCCACTATCCCATGGGAACCCGGTAGTCGGGAGCACCCCACCATCTTGCTCAACACGCTCCCACCCACTTCCTTTTGCACTGGTATCTCTGTGAGCTTTCGAAACCGGAATGTTGTCGTGGAACCATTTCCGTTGTCGTTGCCGTGGCACCCCTTTCGTTTCCGCCACGATGACAAAATGCTTCATATCTGCTCATGTCAACTTTTTCATAAAATTTGCATAAACTTGCACATGTCATTCGCATCATGATAATAACATTTAAAATGTTTAAAATTGTTGGTTGCATTAAATTGCTAAATGCATATGGGGATGTACCGGAATTGTTGTTTGATGTTTCCAGCCTCATTTAAAATGCCTAACTATGTTTTCTACTCATTTTTCATCTCTTGCCATGTTAATCAACATTTAATATTGTTGGGTACCTAAACGAGAGAGAACTAAATAATTGTTGTGGTGTTTCGTCAATATGCAACTCGTTGCATATTGAGCTCCACTTAACTTGTAGTTTTGATTGTGCATATTGCCATGCCATGCCTCTTTAAACCGGACATGCATCATACTTGGTTGTGCATCATGCCATGTTGATGTGATGGTTGTTTATTATGTTGTTTGCTTCTTTCCGGTGGTGCTTCTTCGGGTTAGTTCCGATAACGTCGCGTTTGTGAGGAACCGTTCGACTACGTCCGTTTGTCTTCTTCATGGACTCGTTCTTCTTCCTTGCGGGATTTCAGGCAAGATGACCATACCCTCGAAATCAGTTCAATCTTTGCTTGCTAGTTGCTCACTCTTTTGCTATGCCTTTGCTGCGATACCTACCACTTGCTTATCATGCCTCCCATATTGCTAAGCCAAGCCTCTAACCCACCTTGTCCTAGCAAACCAGTGTTTGGCTATGTTACCGCTTTGCTCAGCCCCTCTTATAGCGTTGTTAGTTGCAGGTGAAGATTGGAGTTTATTCCTTGTTGGAACATGGATATTTTGTTGGGATATCACAATATCTCTTATTTAATTGATGCATCTATATACTTGGTAAAGGGTGGAAGGCTCGGCCTTATGCCTGGTGTTTTGTTCCACTCTTGCCGCCCTAGCTTCCGTCATATCGGTGTTATGTTCCCGGATTTTGTGTTCCTTACACGGTTGGGTTATAATGGGAACCCCTTGATAGTTCGCCTTGAATAAAACTCCTCCAGCAATGCCCAACATTGGTTTTACAATTCGCCACCTAGCCTTTTCTTTCCCTTGGGTTCTGCAGACTCAAGGGTCATCTTTATTTAAACCCCCCCTGGGCCAGTGCTCCTCTGAGTGTTGGTCCGACCGAGTAGACTGTGGGGCCACCTCGGGGCAACTTGAGGGTTGGTTTTACTCGTAGGATGTCTCATCTGAGTGTGCCCTGAGAACGAGATATGTGCAGCTCCTATCGGGATTTGTCAGCACATTCGGGCGATGTTGCTAGACTTGTTTTACCATTGTCGAGGATGTCTTGTAACCGGGATGCCGAGTCTGATCGGATTGTCTTGGGAGAAGGAATATCCTTCGTTGACCGTGCGAGCTTGTGATGGGCTAAGTTGGGACACCCCTGCAGGGATTGAACTTTCGAAAGTCGTGCCCGCGGTTATGGGCAGATGGGAATTTGTTAATGTCCGGTTGTAGAAAACCTGAAGTCGATCCTAATTAAAATACATCAACCGCGTGTGTAACCGTGATGGTCTCTTCTTGGCGGAGTCCGGGAAGTGAACACGGTGTTGGAGTTATGCTTGACGTAGGTTGTTCTAGGATCACTTCTTGATCATAGTTGTTCGACCGTGCTTTTGCCTTCTCTTCTCGCTCTCGTTTGTGTATGTTAGCCACCATATATGCTAGTCGCTTGCTGCAGCTCCGCATCATACCTTTGCCTTACCTATAAGCTTAAATAGTCTTGATCGCGAGGGTGCGAGATTGCTGAGTCCCCGTGACTCATAGATACTTCCAAAACCAGTTGCAGGTGTTGTTGATACCGTGCAGATGACGCAACCGAGCTCAAGGAGGAGCTTGATGACGATATCGTTCATTGTGTTGTTTCATTTCCAGTTGATCGGTAGTGGAGCCCAGTTGGGGCGATCGGGGATCTGTGTAGCATTTGGGGTAGTCTTCTTTTATTTTGGTTCCGTAGCCGGACCTTGTGTGTATCTGGTTGATGTAATGTTATATTCATGTATTGTGTGACGTGGCGAGTGTAAGCCAACTATGTACCTTTCCCCTTTATTTATTTACATGGGTTGTTGTGAAGATTACCTCACTTGCGACATTGCTTTCAATGCGGTTATGCCTCTAAGTCGTGCTTCGACACGTGGGAGATATAGCCGCATCGAGGGCGTTACAGGAGTTCTTCATGGAAGTTCTACAGGGTGGTTCGTCAAGGATTCCTTTCATTCTTCATTTGTTCTTCAAGATTTCTCTTGAAGTTATGATCCGCCTAGCTATACTCTAAAACAAACATGGTGCTCAACACATGCTTTGTTTTGAGGAGTTCAAGCCTTCTTCATCTTGCATTCCAAAGTGCAGTTCCTCCTATCTTATCTTTTGAGGTGGTGTTATGTCACTCTTGACAATTTCCTTTCGTGTGTCATGATTTCAACAGTTGTCAAGAATGAGATAGTTAAACCCATCACTTTCTTCGTTCATGAGAGCCTTTGCAACCCGTCAATATCTTCATTGGAATTATCTTGGGTTATATTTCACCTAAAGCCTTCATTAAGGATTGTTGCTATCTATGGTGCTCATAAATGACCCAAGTTCTTCATTTATCCTCTCGGTGAAATAAGTTTCTCGTCCCCTTGTTGATATCAATCCAATCTATTGTTTCCATTAGTGGCAGAATTTCGCCTCAATTTTGAGATGCTTTTCATAAGCCCACTATAAGCTTATTCGTTTTGTTGTTGGTTTCCCATTTTTCCGTTATAACCTTCTTGGAAGGGTGCTCTCCAAGCTCATTTGTGGCAAAAGTTGGCATTTTCTTCTACATTCTTTTATTCCAATGAGCTATCTTCTATTCTTCCTTCCAGAGGCATTGTGATGTTGCTCTCTTCACTCATCATCTCAGATTGTGAGGACCATGTTCTTTTCGTGCTTATCCATTCAACCGGAGTGTCGTGTCCTGTTTTCAAGTATCCTCTCACTTCTCTAGTTCATGTTCAATTCCTTCCATTTACAGTCGGAGTGTTGTCCAAATTATATCAATTTTATTCCTTCACTACCTTATTTTAACTGGAGTGGTTACTTGTCCCTCCTTGTCACTGGAGCTCTTCATTCATGTCTCTCTACCCACAAGGTTCTCGTAATGGTCCTTGTTCCTCTTATCTAACAGAGAGTTTTCAACTTCGTTCATCTCCGTTGAATTCTTTTCTCAAAATGTTTAACCTCTCAAGGTTCTTTGGTTTCACTCATTTGTCGAAGGAGCAACTTAGTTTACCTCTTCTCTTCCTCTTCCGTTTCTCTCCGGTGCCATCCTAGATCTCGGGACGAGATCCTCTTGTAGTGGTGGAGCGTTGTGACGCCCCAAGACCGGAGCTCCAGACGCCTTCCATGGTTTCCGAGATTCGTTGTGTGATTTGTTTTTGCTTGTTGCATTCATCATTGCATCATGTGCATTGCATCATGTCATTTTGCACCATCTTTTTAAAACTCAACTAAATAAATTGCATGGATCTTCGGTCCATTTAAGCCGAGGGAATTCACATGGTGATTCTCTTTATAACATATCCTCCCAATATTAGGGAGCTATAATAAATATTCCATTAGTTTGGAATTAACCGAAACACACTTGCAAATAATCCTCATGCATATTCCACTTCGAGTTTGACCTTCAAATCTTGTCCACAATTCTTATTACTTTTACCGAAGTTCCTCCAAAAATCCAAACATTTTTGGGCACTCCTAAATCCAAGTCCTAGTTCAAACCCATTTGAATTAAACTCAAATGAGTTTGAATTCATATCTTTCGATCATGCCATTTCTAATTTTCTTGGGTCAAACTCATTTTTTTGGACTCCGAGAAAAATACCCTCCTGCTCAAGTTTCTTCCCTAACCTCTCTTTATTTTCCTTCTCTTTAATCATTTTCTCCTAAAGAGTTATGAGAGGGAAGAGATCCCGGCCCACCAGGTCGTTTAGGCCCAGCTAGGCCATCCTTCATTGCAGCCCCGGCCCATCTTGCTTCATGGTCCCAGGCCGGCCCAACCACCCCTTCCAACCCTAACTCTCTCTCGATCTCTTTCCTCCCTCCCGTAGTGCCGCCACCTCTCTCCCGATCTCTTTTCTCTCTCCTGTGCGCTGCCAGAGAGAGAACCACAGCCTCTGCCCGATCCCCACTCCTCCCTCTCGCCTCTGCAGCCTCCCTCACCCCTTGACCCCCTTCGGTGCACCGCCTCCTTCCCCAACACCGAGAATGCACAGGACCCGATCCCGTGCGCAGGCCTCCAGCTCCGTCGCTGCTCTGCTGCGGCTGCGCCATAGGGTCGTCCTACGACGCCGGCGAGCACAGGCCGTCGTCCACCTCCGAACGCCTCCTCGTGCGGGAGCGGCTAGGCCTCCCCTTCCCCGACCCGTCGTCCGCCTCCTCTACCGACCGCGCCGACCACCGGAGCCGTCGACAACCGAAGCCCGGCCACGTCGCAGCCCCTGCTACCGGTGACCTATCCTGGACCCATCAAGCTCCGCCGCCCAACCTGCATCCTGCCGCTCACCGGAGTCCGTCTGCTGCTCCCCTGCGTCAAGTTTTGCTGCTACGTCGTTGTCTGCATCAACCATGGCCTCGCCTCTGCTTGAAGCAGATGAACAGCAGCGTCCGCCGCGCGATTCCTTTGCATCGTCACGCCCGCGCCAAGTCCCGTCTCTGCCATGCATCCAACCGCCTTCCTGCATGCGCGTGCCCGCTGCGGGTCTCGTGCCAGGGCCCTCCTCCTCATGGCCATGGTGTCCGTCATGGTTGTACAGTGCTGGCACCTTGCTTCTGCTTCACTGCCCGCCTCCCGTCATTGACCACCAAGACCCAAGGCCTTTTGTGTTGCTTCGTTTGGAGGCGTCAAGTTCCTCTACTCACCGTGCATGACTACGTGGATTCGCCAAGTACACCACCAACAAGACCACACGGATGCTCGGACGAGTACTGAACGAAATGCCTAGTACCAGGTCAACGAGGATCGCCAAGTTCATCTTCTGCCATCCCCAAAATCGCCAAGTACCAGGACGCCAAGTACCCCTTTGGAACGCCAAGGTGGATCTCTACCGTTGACGAGGTTCTGATAAGACCGTCAAGTGAACGACTACTTCCACGATGATACGAGAACAACTACCGTCGACGTGCATTTTGCCAAGTACCACCACCGTCGACCCTCGAAGACTCCGTGAACGCCAAGTTCCTCGCCGTGACCCTGAACATCTACGGAAACTTGTGCGACTAAGAACGTGAACGACTACCGTCAACCCCAAGTGACTCGGATTCATCAAGTCCCTCTACGAAACGTGTATCACTACTTCCATTACTGACGCCGTGTACCACTACTTCCACTACGACCATCCCGAGAACGTCTACTTCCTCTACATCGCACCCAACCCGAACCGTCTCGTTTGCATGCTTCGAAGGTATAACCACCGAGACGACGCCCGTGAACGAATGCATGTGATGTATGAGATTATAGTGGTTGAACCGTGTCTGAGTTGCTCTTTGCGAGTTCCTCATTGCCTTGCCGTCGACATGTGGGAACCCGGTATCCGGGAGCACCCCATCATCTTGCATGCCACACTCACACCCACTTCCTTTTGCACCGGTATCCCTGTGAGCTACCGGATCATTGGAATGTTGCCGTGGCATCATTTCCGTTTTGCCGCCGTGGCACCTTTTCTGTCGTAATTGCCATGGCACCCCTTTGGTTCAGCCATGTTGACAAAATGCTTCATAATATGCTTGTCAACATTTTCATAAAACGTGCACATGTCATTCGCATCATGATAACAACATCTAAAATGTTTAAAATTGATGTTGCATTAAATTGCTAAATGCATACGGGGATTTACCGGAATTGTTGTTTGATGTTTCCGGCCTCATTTAAAATGCCTAACTGTGTATTTTACTCATGTTTCACCTCTTGCCATGTTTAATAACATTTAATATTGTTGGGTACATAGATGAGAGAGAATTAATTAATTGAACATGGTGTTTCGTCAATATGCAACTCGTTGCATATTGAGCTCCACTTAATTTGTAGTATTGTTTGTTGCACTTTGTCATGCCATGTCTCATTAAACCGGACATGCATTATGCCATGCTTATGTGATGGTTGTTTACTATGTTGCTTGCTTCTTTCTGGGTTGCTTCTCTCGTTAGTTTCGGTTTCGGTCCGGAGTTGTGAGGATTCGTTCGACTACGTCCGTTTGCCTTCTTCATGGACTCGTTCTTCCTCCTTGCGGGATCTCAGGCAAGATGACCATACCCTTGAAATCACTTCTATCTTTGCTTGCTAGTTGTTCGCTCTATCTCTATGTCGCGCTACCTACCACTTGCCATGTCAAGCCTCTAACCCACCTTCCTAGCAAACCGTTGTTTGTCTAAGTTGCCGCTTTTGCTCAGCCCCTCTTACAGCGTTGCTAGTTGCATGTGAAGTTGAAGTTTGTTCCATGTTAGAACATGGTTATGTTGGGATATCACAATATCTCTTATTTAATTAATGAATCTATATACTTGGTAAAGGGTGGAAGGCTCGGCCTTATGCCTGGTGTTTAGTTCCACTCCTGCCGCCCTAGTTTCCGTCATACTGGTGTTATGTTCCTTGATTTTGCGTCCCTTACGCGGTTGGGTGTCATGGGGACCGCTTGACAGTTTGCTTTGAATAAAACTCCTCCAGCAAGGCCCAACCTTGGTTTTACATTTGCCTAACAACCTATAACTTTCCCTTGAGTTTTCGCAAGCCCGAGGGTCATCTTTATTTTAACCCCCAGGCCAGTGCTCCTCTGAGTGTTGGTCCAAAACAGAGCCACTTGTAGCGCCACCTCGGGGAAACTTGAGGGCTGGTTTTAGTTGTACGTAGTGTTCATCCGGTGTGCCCTAAGAACGAGATATGTGCAGCTCCTATCGGGATTTGTCGGCACATCTGGGCGGTCTTGCTGGTCTTGTTTTACCATTGTCGAAATGTCTTGTAACTAAGATTCCGAGACTGATCGGGTCTTCCTGGGAGAAGGAATATCCTTCGTTGACCGTGAGAGCTTGTGATGGGCTAAGTTGGGACACCCCTGCAGGGTATAAACTTTTGAGAGCCGTGCACGTGGTTATGTGGCAGATGGGAATTTGTTAATATCCGGTTGTAGAGAACTTGACACTTGACTTAATTAAAATGAATCAACCGCATGTGTAGCCGTGATGGTCTCTTTTCGGCGGAGTCCGGGAAGTGAACACGGTCTTGTGTTATGCTTGAACGTAAGTAGTTTCAGGATCACTTCTTGATCACTTCTAGCTTCTCGACTGTTGCTATGCTTCTCTTCTCGCTCTTATTTGTGTAATTTAGCCACCATATATGCTTAGTGCTTGCTGCAGCTCCACCTCATTACCTTACCCTACCCGTAAGCTTAAATAGTCTTGATCTCTCGGGTGTGAGATGGCTGAATCCTCGTGACTCACAGATACTTCCAAACAGTTGCAGGTGCCGATGATACCAGTGCAGGTGACACAACCAAGGTCAAGTGGGAGCTCGATGAAGATCTTGATCGTTGTTTTGTGTCTTTTCCGGTTGATCAGTAGTGGAGCCCAGTTGGGACGATCGGGGATCTAGCATTTGGGGTTGTCTTCCTTTTATTTTGGTTCCGTAGTCAGACCTTGTTTGTACTTTGGATGATGTATGTTAAACTTGTTATTTGTGTGAAGTGGCAATTGTAAGCCAACTCTTTATCCCTCTCTTATTCAGTACATGGGATTGTGTGAACATTACCCCTCTTGTGACAAAACTATCATGCGGCTATGCCTCTAAGTCGTTCCTCGACACCTGGGAGATATAGCCGCATTGTGGGCGTTACAGGTCATCAGCATCTGGAGGTCGAACATATGTACCTTGGAAGTTATCAAGGAAGGCTTCTTCCAAGTCCCCCTAGCTGCCGATGGAATTTTCGGGCAGGCTGTTCAGCCAGTGCCGGGCTGGTCCTTTGAGTTTTAGGGGGAGGTATTTAATGGCATGAAGGTCATCGCCGTGGGCCATATGAATATGGAGAATGAAGTCTTCGATCCATACCGCGGGATCTGTGGTTCCATCGTATGATTCGATATTCGCGGGTTTGAACCCTTCTGGGAATTCATGTTCCATGACTTCGTCAGTGAAGCAAAGAGGGTGTGTGGCGCCTCTATACCGGGCCGCATCGCGACGTAGCTTCGATGGAGTCCGTCTGCGGCTTTCGGCCCGCGCATGACTAGGTTTGTCACGTCCGAATAGATAGCCATCGTCATGTGTCGAGGCACGTCTTCGCGATCCATAGATCGATCTGGTATGTCCTGCTCTATTGTTCAGGTCCTGCCGAAGGTCATATGTATGACTGTGAGCTGTTTTACCTCTGTATTTGCATGAGGCGGGGCGGGCTGGTGTTCGGCTTGAGTTGCCATTTTATCCCAACCACGTGGTGGTCGGTCAACCGCATTGCGCGATAGTGGTATGTGCTCCGGCGCCTCGTCGTCGAACTGAGGTAGCAATTTGTGCTTCGGGTAGCTTTTGGCTGGGCGCTTGAGGTCGTATTCTTCGGCTCCTAGGACATCGGTCCATTTACCGTTGAGTAGGTCTTGGTCAGCTTGAAGCTGCTGCTGCTTCTTTTTCAGGCTCCTTGCAGTGGCTATTAGCTGGCGATTGAAGAGCTCCTGCTCAAGAGGTTCCTCAGGCATGATGAAATCCTTAGTGCCGAGGCTCGCCTCATCCTCAGAGAGTGGAAGATAACTGATGTCCTCCGAGTCTTCATGCGTGACCTGTTTACCAGGGCTAACTTGCCCGTCTTCCCGTTCATCCTTTTCGGCAGTTGCATCAACGGGGTCTTTGTTGTCTTCGGCACCTTCTAGAGTGTTATCTTCTCCTGTGCCGGTGTTGTTGTCTTTGCTGCGGCGTGACCTAGAGCGGCGCCGCTGACGCCGACGCTTTGATTGTATCTCAGGAGGTTTATCCTCAACTGGATCTTCCTTGTCATCGCCGCTATTCTCTTTTGGTGCATCCACCATGTATACATCATAGGAGGAAGTGGCCGTCCAGCGTCCGGTAAATGGCGGGTTTTGAGCCTCTTCTTCTCCGGCATCCTCGTCCATACCTTCGATATCGTCGGAGCTATAATCAAGCATGTCAATTAAATCTTCAACAGTGGCTACGAATTGGGTGGTGGGTGGGAAGTGAAATTATCCATCATCAGCCTCCGGTTCGAACCGGATACAATTCGGCTGTGCCCCCCCCTAAGGCTAGTGCTCTTAACGAGTTTAACATGTCGCCCAAGGGCGAGTGTCAGAAGATGTCCGCAAAGCTGAATTCGACGATCGATGACCGATCAAGCTCGACGTACGCGGACGCACAAGGTTCGGAACCTGTAGCCGGAGACGAGTCCACGGTTCCGGTGACATAGATGTCACTTGAAGTTAAGTCTATGTGCGGCTCCAATGCCGCTGAGTTTGCACCTTCCACGGCGGGGTTGAGCTTCCCGTCTTCGGATGGCACGATTTTCTCTGGATCTAGGGCCAGAGCAGCTACAGGTACTATCTCCTACATATGGACCAATGACAGATTTATGTCATGTTCATCGTGGTGGCAGGGAGCGGCTGCCGTGGTCTCGAATCCGTCGAAGATCAAGTCTCCACAGATATCCGCGACGTAGTTCAAGCTTCCAAATCTGACCTGGTGGCCAAGGGCATAGCTTTTGATCTGCTCCAGATGGCCAAGCGAGTTGGCCTGCAGTGCGAAGCCGCCGAACACGAAGATCTGTCCGGGGAGGAAGACTTCCCCTTGGTCAGCGTCGTTGTAGATGATTAAATGATCCATCAAACCTTTCGACGACGGCACAGTGGAACTCTCAATGAAAGCACCAATGTCGGTGTCAAAACCGGCGGATCTCGGGTAGGGGGTCCCGAACTGTGCGTCTAAGGTCGATGGTAACAGGAGACGGAGGACACGATGTTTACCCAAGTTCGGGCCCTCTCTATGGAGGTAATACCCTACTTCCTGCTTGATTGATCTTGATGAATATGAGTATTACAAGAGTTGATCTACCACGAGATCGTAATGGCTAAACCCTAAAAGTCTAGCCTGTTTGACTAAGATTATGAGGATGTATCTAGGGACCTAGCCCTCCGGTTTATATAGACACAAGAGGGATCTAGGGTTACATAAGGTCGGTTATAGAGAAAGGAATCTTCATATTCGGTCGCCAAGCTTGCCTTCCACGCCAAGGAGAGTCCCATCCGGACACGGGTAGAGTCTTCAGTCTTTGTATCTTCACAGCCCATCAGTCCGGCCCATGTCCAATAGGTCGGGCACCCGAGGACCCCTTAGTCCAAGACTACCTCATTCACCCTGAGGCGAATTGCAATCCTCCAGCCGCCCCCGCCGCGGGCACGGTCGCAGGACATGCGCCGCCTCCGGAGCAAACTGGCCCAGCCAATGCACATGCGCCAACACCTTGTCACTATGTCATCCTGGCGACTGGCCCCCGGCGGCGGGAGCCCGCCGTAGCCACTATCGGCACTGTCAGGAGCCGGGTGACTTTGCGGTCTACATCATCGTCGCTTATGCCAAGCACTGCTTCAGAGGCGATGGCGCGGGGCCCAGCTGCTGCTGAGATTTCCTCCGGTAGTTGATCAGATGGATGAGTGGAAAGCCACCATTCAAAGCCTGATTGGCTTTGCCGAGGCTGGAGGCTCACAACGAGCTGGCCCGCCACGGCCTCCCCAGATGACGATGGCAGCCCACGCTGCTGGCCGTGCGGGACGGGCCACCCCCATAGTGCAATCCCCACTGCGGCAACCAACACGAGGACCACACGACCAAGAGCTTGATGATGTCTTGATGGCTTCATCCAATCCTCGAGCACGTCAAGGCCGACGGCGAGCCCCAGAGGATAGGCAGATGGAGGGCGCACGCGTCACCATCGAGCGACGCCGCGACAACCACAACCAGTCCAATGGGTGTGATGGCCCCAACGTCGACGAGCTTGCTCTGGGCGGAGGTGGGTACCTGCCTTTCGAGGCTGGATGCCCTGCCTTCACCCGTGAGCTGCGACAAGTCCGTTGGCCGTCCGCTCGCACGTTCAAGCCGAAGATACCGGAGAAGTATAATGGGAGACTGAACCCGGGAGAGTTCTTGAGCATCTACACCATCGCTATTCAAGCTGCCGGGGGAAGAGATGAGAAGGTTTTTGCCAAGTACTTCCCCTTGGCACTCAAGCCAAATGTGAGGTCTTGGCTGATGCACCTGCCGGAGAACTCCACCTCGACCTAGGCTATCCTATGCCATGAGTTCATTGGCGCCTTCACGGGCGGCCACCAAGAACCAGGGCGGTCCAACGATTTGAAGCTTCTCACACACAAGGAGAGACTCTGCAGAAGTACATGCAGAGGTTTAGCCGAGTCCACAGAAATATTCCAGGTATCCACCCGGCAGCTGTGATAGCTACGTTCCAGTCCAACATGTGCAACCGTCGGATACGTTCCAAGATGAACGTTTGGTTGCCCAAGACTGTGAAGGAGCTTTACACATTGGTGGACAAGTGTGATCGGGTTGAGGAGGGGAGGGAACTCCCTGGAGAAGAAGATGGCATCGACATCGACTCAAAGGATGACAACGAGGCCACCAGTTAGAAGAATAGAACAAGAAGCTCAACAAGTGGCGCAAGGATAATGCAGTAATGACCGTTGAGGGATCAGGCACACCAAGTCTGGCAAGAAGGCTAAGGCCGAAGCCCCCGGCAAGGAAGTTGCCGCGTGCACTAACTTCCGGGAGGCTGCGGCTACCGAGAAGGCTGGTAAAGGTGATGGGCCGTACTATAAGATTCATCAGACCAAGGGCCGCGATCTCCAGGAATGTCATCGGGTTGAACAGCTCATCAAGAAGCAGAGGGCTGAGTATGAGAAGTGTGATAAGGAAAAAGGTCAGAATGGCACTGGCGGGAAGGGCCGAGGCGGTGAAGCAAATCGCCCCGGCAAGGCTCCTCGGAACTAAGGAAAACCTTCCAGGGGCTAAGGGAAAGAGGATTGCAATGATGAAAGTGATGGAGGAGATGAAGAGGAAACCAACGAGCAGGAATTCCAGAAGGCCACTAACGCCCTGCGCATTGACGGGGGTGCATCTTGATGTCTACTACGCAACTTTATTCTTGTAGACACGTGTTGGGCCTCCAAGCGCAGAGTTTTGTAGGACAGTAGCAATTTTCCCTCAAGTGGATGACCTAAGGTTTATCAATCTGTGAGAGGTGTAGGATGAAGATGGTCTCTCTCAAATGACCCTGCAACTAAATACAAGAAATCTCTTGTGTCCCAAACACACCCAATACAATGGAAAATTGTATAGGTGCACTAGTTCGGCAAAGAGATGGTGATAAAAGTGTAATATTGATGGTAGAAATATATTTTTATAATCTGAATAAATAAAAACAGCAAGGTGGCAAATAGTAAACAGGCACAAAAATGGTATTGCAATTCTTGAAAATGAGGCCCAGGGTCCGTACTTTCGCTCATGCAATCTCTCAACAGTGCTAATATAATTGGATCATATAACCGTCCCACAACGTGCAATGAAGAATCACTCCAAAGTTCCTATCTAGCGGAGAACATAACACGGAATTGTTTGTAGGGTACGAAACCACCTCAAAGCTATTCTTTCCGATCAATCTATCCTATAGTTCCTACTAAAATAACACAAAGCTATTCTTTCCGATCGATCTAACCAAGAGTTCATACTAAAATAACACCAAAGCAAATTCAGTTGCATAATATTCAACGCAACACAAAGAACTTCAAAGAGTGCCCCAAGATTTCTACTGGAGAAACAAACACAAGAACGTGCATCAACCCCTATGCATAGATTACCCCAATTTCACCTAGGGAATCCGCGAGTTGAGTGCGAAAACATATATCAAGTGAATCAATATGATACCCCATTGTCACCATGAGTATTCATATGCTAGACATATATCAAGTGCTCTCAATTCCATAAAAGTATTCAATCCCATAACAACGAAATCTCAAAGGGAAAAACTCAGTTCATCACAACAAGATAGAGAGGGGAAAACACCATATGATCCGACTATATTAACAAAGCCCGCGATACATCAAGATCGTGACATCTCAAGAACACGAGAGAGAGAGAGAGAGATTAAACACATAGCTACTGGTACAAACCCTCTGCCCCGAGGGTGGACTACTCCCTCCTCATCGTGGTGGCCGCTGGGATGATGAATGTGGCCACCGGAGATGATTCCCCCCTCGAGCAGGGTGCTAGAACGGGGTCTAGATTGATTTTCGGTGGCTGCAGAGCCTTGCGCAGCAGAACTTTTGATCTAGGTTAACCCCGAGGGTTTTTGGAATTTCTGGTATTTATAGGGTAAATAGGAGGTGCGGGAGGCCACCGAGGTGGGCACAACCCACCTGGGTGCTCCTGGGCCCCCAGGCGCGCCCTGGTGGGTTGTGCCCCCCTTGGGGCACCCCCAAGTGCTTCTCTGGCCCATCCTGGGTGTTCTGGTCCATGAAAAAACTCCAAAAAGTTTTGCGGTGTTTGGACTTCGTTTGATATTGATTTCTTGCGATGTAACAAACAAGCAAAAAACAACAACTGTCATTGGGCACTGGGTTAATAGGTTAGTCCCAAAAAATGATATAAAGTTGCTATAAAATGATTGTAAAATATCCAAGAAAGATAAAATAACAGCATGAATACTTCATAAATTATATATACGTTGGAGATGTATCAGCTTCCCCAAGCTTAATTCCTACTCGTCCTTGAGTAGGTAAATGATAAAAGAAATAATTTATGAAGTGTGAATGCTAGCAAAGTGCATAAGTTTGATCAATTATAATTTCAATCACTTTTCCTAGCATCATAACAGCAATTCTTTCTTATAAAACATCTCATGTTATAGTAGCAACCAATTCACATGTTAAGGTTCAAACAATGAATTCTCTTGAAACTCAAAAACCTATGTTCTTAGTCACCAAGCAATTGAAATTCAACTTATTCAACGAAGTTTAAGTGAGAGCTCCACATACTCAACCATCTTATAGTCTTCTATGATTGCTAACACTCACCGCATACACATGAGCAAAATGTTTCAACCAGACACATAGAAAGATAGGAGCTTATTGTTTTGCCTCCCAACGTATTCACCTCAAGGGTGATGTCAACAATTATAACTCATGCTACCCATATCCAACAGGATATATGTGCCTAGAACTTTCCTCACAACATGATGCTTGCCAAAGGAGAAAAATAAAAAGTGAATAGAGAGAAAAACTTTGACTCTTTGCATAAAAGTAAATAATGAAAAGTAAAAGATAGGCCCTTCGCAGAGGAAATTAAAGGTTGCCATGCGCTTATTTATTTGTATGCTCAACCCCTTAGTGCAAAAGAAGGTCACGTTATATTTCCCCTTATGATAGCAACCTTTATTATGCAGTCTGTCGCTTTTATTCTTTGCCATCACAAGTTCCTACAACGCTTAATTTTCTCTTACACTAAATGATCTCACACTTTTAGAAGCAAGTTTTATTGCCTGATTACACCGATTACAACTTACTTGAAGGATCTTGCTCAATCCTTAGGTAGGTATGGTGGACTCTTGAAAATAAGATTTGGGTTTAAAGGTTTTTGGATGCACAAGTAGTATCTCTACTTGGTGCGGAATTTTTGGCTAGCAAAGATGGGG
The DNA here is from genome assembly GCF_056163025.1 of Triticum urartu. Taxonomy (NCBI): domain Eukaryota; kingdom Viridiplantae; phylum Streptophyta; class Magnoliopsida; order Poales; family Poaceae; genus Triticum; species Triticum urartu. The sequence continues at coordinate 342,461,700 of NC_141879.1, forward strand.
GCAAGCACCACATGTTGAAGGATCTATGACGATATAACTTTTATGTGAATATGAACAAACATAAACCATTATGTTGTCTTCCTTGTCCAACGCCAACAATTTTGGCATATAAAATTTTGATGGGGGCTCACAATCACAAACGATTTCCAAGATAGTGTATTTGCATGTGAAGGTTCTCTTACTTATACTAATTATTCGTGAATTGCTTGTATGACCAATATTGTGATTGTCAAGCCTCAAAAGATTTCTCTTTCTAAACCCAATGTGAAGCTACCACTAGGCATGATATGATTTCAACTTCATGATATTCAATTTTTTCAACAATTTACTCATAGGATATAAGTGAAGCACAAGAGTAGATGAGAAGCTACTCAAAAAAGATATAAATGAAGATCATGAGCATAATATTTCTTTCTCTCAAATTAATTTAAGTGAAGCAATAGATAATTTCTTCAAAAATACTAAAGCACACCAGGCTCAAAAATATATTAGTGAGGAACTAAAGCAATACCATAGAAAAGTGCTTCATTGACGGGGTGTGAATGTCGCTTACCTAGCCTCCCTGGCAACTATTTGAGGACTCTATTTTATTTAAAAACTTTCAGATCTAAGTATTTTATTAAAACAACAAGCAAAATGAAACTAAAATGACATTCTAAGAATAGCACAACTCATGTGAAGAAGCGAAAACTTAGGCTCAACCGATAATAACTGATAATTGTTGATGAGGAAAGGTGGGATATCTATCAGGACATCCCCAAGCTTAGATGCTTGACACTTCTTGAAATATTATCTTGGGATGCCTTGGGAATCCCCAAGATTGAGATTTTGTGTCTCCTTTATTCTTCCCATATCACGGTTTTCCTAAATCTCAAAAGCTTCATCCACACAAAACTCAACAAGGACTCGTGAGATAAGTTAGTATAAACCAATGCAAAAACTTTATTATTATCTACTGTATAAAATCACTAAACTTATTATTCAACACTGCACACTAAATGCCTCTGCATATTTAATACTCCTATCCTCAAATAGAATCATTAAACAAGCAAACATATGGAAACAATGCAAACATAACAGCAATCTGCCAAAACAATACAGTCTGTAAAGAATGCAAGAGTATCAATACTTCGCCAAAAATTATGAAAAAAATACTACATTGTAGAAAATTTATCAGATCTTATTGTGCAAACAGTTACAACATTTTATCAGATTCTGACTTTTCTAGGGAATTTTTGCAACAGCAGTAAACTTTCTGTTTTCAAACAGCAACATGTAGACTTGGAAAACAAGCATGGCAAAGGCTATACTTCACATTTTTATTGAAATAAGAGATGCAAAACATTGCTCTAAATAACATCAAGCAAATCCTAAAAAAATAAAATGACGCCTCAAGTAAAACTCATATCATGTGACGAATGAAGACATAGCTCCAAGTGAGGTTACCGATAATGTTGAAGACGAAAGAGGGGATGCCTTCCGGGGCATCCCCAAGCTTAGTTGCTTAGATCTTCCTTGAATATTACCTTGGGGTGCCTTGGTCATCCCCAAGCTTAGGGTCTTGTCACTCTTTATTCTCCTCATATCAACATCTCACCCAAAACTTGAAAACTTCAATCACACAAAACTTAACGGAACTTTGTGAGATATGTTAGTATGATAAAGAGCAAACCATTTCACTTTTGGTACTGTCAAAGACAAGATTCATAATTTTTCTCACACAATTCCTACTGTGGCATATCATTTCCACAATTTATATTGAGCAATATAAGCCATAGAAACTAGAAAACAAGCAAACTATGCATTGAAAACAGAATCTGTCAAAAACAGAACAGTCTGTAGTAATCTGTACTCCAACCATATTTATACTACACCAAAAATTCTGGACAATTAGGAAAACCTGGGTAATTTTTCTATTAATCTTCTGCAAAAAGAATCAGCATTTTATCACGCTTCTGTTAAAAACGAGAATTGTTTTCCTGAGCGCAAAAGTTTCTGTTTTTCAGCAAGATCAAATCAACTATCACTGTAAGCCATCCCAAAGGTCTTACTTGGCACTTTATTGAAACAAAAGCAATAAAACATGATTATTACAGTAGCCTAATCATGTGAACACACAAAAACAGTAGGTAAAAGTGTTGGGTTGTCTCCCAACAAGCGCTTTTCTTTAATGCCTTCTAACTAGGCATGATGATTTCAATGATGCTCACATAAAAGATAAGAATTGAAACACAAAGAGAGCATCACAAAGCATATTACTAACACATTTAAATCTAACCCACTTCCTATTCATAGGGATTTTGTGAGCAAACAACTTATGGGAAGAATAATCAACTAGCATAGGATGGCAAAACAAGCACAACTTCAAGATTTTCAACACATAGAGAGGAAACTTGATATTATTGTAGTTCCTACAAGCATAAGTCCCCCCTCATAATAATTTTCAATAGCATCATGATTAAATTGAACAATATAACCATCACATAAATCATTCTTTTCATGATACATAAGCATAGAAATTTTCTTACTCTCCACATAAGAAAATTTATTCTCATGAATAGTTGTGGGAGCAAACTCAACAAAATAACTATCATGAGAATGGAAATTAAAATCATCATGACAAGTTTCGTCGTTATTATTATTCTTTATAGCATGCATGTCATCACCATAATCATCATAGGTCGCAACTTTATTGTCATAATCAATTGAAACCTCTTCCAAAATAGTGGATTCATCACTAAATAAAGTCATGACCTCTCTAAATCCACTTTCATCAATATAATCATCATAAATAGGAGGCATGCTTTCATCATAATAAATTTCCTCATCAAAACTTGGGGGACTAAAAATATCATCTTCATCAAACATAGCATCCCCAATCTTGTAGCTTTGCATATCATTAGCATCATGGATATTCAAACAATTCATACTAACAACATTGCAATCATGCTCATCATTCAAATATTTTGTGCCAAACATTTTATTGACTTCTTCTTCTAATAATTGAGCACAATTTTCTCATCCATCATTTTCAAGAAAGATATTATATAGATGATCAATAATATGATGCAACCTTAATTCCATTTTTAAGTAGTTTTCTTTTATAACTCAAACTAGTGATAAAACAAGAAACTAAAAGATTCGATTGCAAGATCAATAGATATACCTTCAAGCACTCACCTCCCCGGCGACGGCGCCAGAAAAGAGCTTGATGTCTACTACACAACTTTATTCTTGTAGACACATGTTGGGCCTCCAAGCGCAGAGTTTTGTAGGACAGTAGCAATTTTCCCTGAAGTGGATGACCTAAGGTTTATCAATCCGTGAGAGGTGTAGGACGAAGATGGTCTCTGTCAAACGACCCTGCAACCAAATACAATAAATCTCTTGTGTCTCCAACACACCCAATACAATGGCAAATTGTATAGGTGCACTAGTTCGGCAAAGAGATGGTGATAAAAGTGTAATATTGATGGTAGAAATATATTTTTACAATCTGAATAAATAAAAACAGCAAGGTAGCAAATAGTAAACGGGCACAAAAACAGTATTGCAATGCTTGAAAGAGGCCTAGGGTTCGTACTTTCGCTGGTGAAATCTCTCAACATTGTTAATATAATTGGATCATATAACCATCCCTCAACGTGCAACAAAGAATCACTCCAAAGGTCCTATCTAGCGGAGAACATAAGAAGGAATTGTTTGTAGGATACGAAACCACCTCAAAGCTATTCTGTCTGATCAATCTATCCTAGAGTTTGTACTAAAATAACACAAAGCTATTCTTTCCGATCGATCTAACCAAGAGTTCATACTAAAATAACGCCAAAGAAAATTCAGATTCGTAATATTCAATCCAACACAAAGAACTTCAAAGAGTGCCCCAAGATTTCTACCAGAGAAACAAAGACAAGAATGTGCATCAACCCCTATGCATAGATTACCCCAATGTCACCTCGGGAATCCGCGAGTTGAGTGCCAAAACATATATCAAGTGAATCAATATGATACCCTATTGTCACCACGAGTATTCATATGCAACACATATATCAAGTGCTCTCAAATGCATAAAAGTATTCAATCCGATAACAATGAAATCTCAAAGGGAAAAACTCAATTTATCACAACAAGATAGAGAGGGGAAAACACCATATGATCCAAGTATATTAACAAAGCCCACGATACATCAAGATCACGACATCTCAAGAACACGAGGGAGAGATTAAACACATAGCTACTGGTACAAACCCTCAGCCCCGTGGGTGGACTACTCCTTCCTCATCGTTGTGGCCGCCGGGATGATGAAGATGGCCACCGGAGATGATTCCCCCCTCCGGCAGGGTGCCGGAATGGGGTGTAGATTGGTTTTCGGTGCCTACAGAGCCTTGCGGCGGTGGAACTTCTGATCTAGGTTAACCCCGAGGGTTTCTGTAATGTTTGGGAATTTATAGGGTAAAGAGGGGGTGCGGGAGGCCACCGAGGTGGTTACAACCCACCTGGGCGCGCCTGGGCCCCCAGGCGTGCCCTAGTGAGTTGTGCCCCCCTTGGGGCACCCCAGGTGCTTTCCTGGTCCATCCTGGGTGTTCTGGTCCGTAAAAAATCTCCAAAAAACTTCGCGGTGTTTGGACTTTATTTGATATTGATTTCCTGTGATGTAACAAACAAGCAAAAAACAGCAACTGGCATTGGGCACTGGGTCAATAGGTTAGTCCCAAAAAATGATATAAAGTTGCTATAAAATGATTGTAAAACATCCAAGAATGATAAAATAACAGCATGAATACTTCATAAATTATAGAGACGTTAGAGACGTATCACATCTCTGCATTCTTCTCACCGCCAACTCAAATAGTGGGCGCGTGAGGTCAATGCCGTGGAGCCAACGATAGATTCTCGGAAGCCGCTCAAGTGGTCACGCACGCCCATCATCTTTTACGAAGAGGACCACCCTGATCGCACCACTGCGGTAGGGTGCTTGCCATTGTTGGTCTCACCAATGTTCCGCAACCTCAAAGTCACAAAGATGCTGGTTGACGGCGGGGCCGGGTTGAATCTAATTTCCCAAAAGGTCATCAGGAAACTTTAGATAACAGAGGAAGAGCTCAAGGTCACGGGCATGTTTCATGGAATCAACCCTGGTAGGAGTTATCCTAAGGGGAAGATCACGCTGCCGGTGACATTCGGGGGGAGAGTTGAATTACCGGACTAAGAAGGTTGTGTTTGATGTGGTCGACCTCTCCCTACCGTACAAAGGAATCCTTGGATGCCCAGCTCTAGCCAAATTCATGGCGGCATCCCACTATGCCTACAACACCTTGAAGATGCCAGGGCCGGTGGGCGTCATTTCCATTCTGTCAGACGAGAAGATCGCAATTATTTGTGTGGATGACAAATAGGAAAGCGTGCTCATTGCCTTCCTGCGGGCGAATATTGATGTGTTTGTCTGGCAACCATCTGATATCCCCAGTGTTCCCAGGGAGGTAATCGAGTGACAGAGGCGAAGGTGTCCCGATGTTTTGATGAGATAGATATTGTTTTTTGTGGGAGTCGACTTTGACGATCTGACTACGAAGATGCGAAGACGTCGTGCCTTAGCAATCGCTAAACCAACTTCCGAGGGGTTATTGACCACGCCGGGGCACAATCAACCTGACCACGAGGGTCTATTTCCTGCGAGCAAACAAAGAACAAGCAAGAAACTGAGATTGCAATATGGATATTGCAAATATAAGATGAAAGCTTTATTGATCAAGATGGGGTTCTGTGACGTCTTGGTCTGGTCGTTGAACACAAACGAAGTATGCGAAGTTGCAGCTATGGAGAACTTTTAATCTAAACAAAAACCAAAGTCTAAACGTTGCCATAAGGGCTATATGTGTGGAGGAAGAGGGGGGAATTTCATGGCCCTTGAAGGAGGGGCCCGAAACCAACCCTATCTCTTGTTTCCCCACACATTCGGACTCTAAAAACAACCTATACTCAAGTATTTCGAAATTACATGGGCTTGGCCCAATAATAAGGTGAGGCAACACCTATAATAGCCTTTGGACGAAATTTATGAAGTGGAAGCTTGTATATTTCGTCCAAGGCTTCATGCACTCATTATGGTGGCTTCAAAGTCCTGAAATCATCAGTTGTAACTCCGTTCTTGTTCCCGTTGTGCTTGCCATCATCTCCATGCTTGAACTTGCTCTAAGGTTCATCTTTCTTGTCCAAGCTAGGCCCTTAATTTGTAAGCAAAACAAATGTATCCAATTTAGGCAGCATCATATTCTCATGACAATTAGAATCATTACTAAGAAATGAAAGTACCTGGTAATTCAATTGGTGTGCACGAGCTCTAGTAATTGGTCCAGTATGTATAGCAGCAGGGGCTGTGGGTGTAACAATGTATTGATGTCCTCATCATCAAGCACCACCTTGCTGTCTGCCCGCCTGCTGGACCCGTTGAGCAGACGGTCTGAAAGCAAGCCTTGGAGCGGTAACAGTTCATCGCCGAGGAGCTCAAGAAAATTGAGGCAACTGGTTTGGTCAGAGGAGTACTACATCCAACATGATTGGTGAACCTAGAGGTCGTGCGTAAGGCTAATGGGAAATTGAGGCTTTGCATAGATTTCACGGATCTGAACAAGGCCTGCCTGAAGGACCCATTCCCCTTGCCGCGCATTGACCACATTCTGGATTCGACTTCCGGGTATGATTTGCTCTCCTTTCTGGATGCATACTCTGGATACCATCAAATCTTTATGTCCAAGGAAGACGAAGAGAAGACCTCATCCATCACCCCATGTGGCACATACTTCTTCGTGCGAATGCCTTTCGGGTTGAAGAGTGTCGGATCCACTTTTGCAAGAGGAGTCCAGATTGGTTTTGAATCACAGTTGCACAGGACATTGAAGCTTACATGGATGATACTGCGGTCAAGAACAAGGAAAGATCAACCCTCATCCAGGACTTAGAAGAGACGTTTGCAAATCTGTGCAAGATCAACTTGAAGTTGAACCCGGAGAAGTGTGTGTTTGGCGTTCCCTCCAGGAAGCTACTTGGTTTCTTTGTGTCGCATCTTGGGATAGAGGCCAACCCTGATAAGATCAAGGCTATCGAGCAAATTCAGGCACCTAAGACAGTTAAAGATGTGAGGCATTTGATAGGGTGTGTTGTCGCGCTTAGCAGGTTCATCATCTCCAAATCCGTCGAGCACGCCTTGCCGTTCTTCAAAAATTTGAAGAAGGCAGGACCCATGAAGTGGACTCCGGAAGCAGACGCAACACTGCAAGATTTAAAGCCCTACTTGTCTTCTATGCCCACTTTGTTTGCTCCCAAACCACAAGAGTCGTTGTTGCTATACCCAGCGGCAACTAATCAAGTGGTTAGTGCAACACTAGTGGCACAACGGGAAGTGGAAGAGGCAGCAGCCTCAGCTAGTGTACCTTCCGGGGGAGAGAGTGAGCACAGCCCGGCAAGGCCAGATGTGGATCAAGACAGAGAAGAGCACGACAACGGAGGCAACCCCAAGGACGGGGCAAGGAAGAAAGAGGTGAAGCGCCCAGTGTACTTTGTCAGCTCCCTATTGCAGGGGGCTAGATCCAGGTACTCTGGTGTGCAAAAGTTGATTTTTGGCCTTGTCATGGCCTCAAGGAAACCTTGCGACCACTTCCAAGCCCATGAGATCATGGTTGCCACCCGCTTCCCTTTGCAAAGGATACTCCAAAACCCTGAGGCTACTGGCAGAGTAGTGGAGTGGGCATTGGAGTTATCTGGCTTTGACTGAAGTTTGGAAGCACATCAATAACTCAGAGCAGGGAAATGGCAAAGTTTATTGCAGAATGGACTCCAACCCCTAATGAAGAGGTACTAGAGATAGTTATTCCCTGTAAGGAAGCACCCCAAGAATGAATCATGTATTTCGATGGTGCCTTCTCCCTACAAGGTGCGGGGGCTGGCATGCTTCTCATTGCTCCCACTGGAGAGCACCTGAAGTACGTCGTCCAGATGCATTTTCCTCGGGAGGAGGCGACCAAAAATACTGCAGAGTATGAAGGGCTCCTTGCTGGGATTAGGATTGCAACAGAATTGGGGATCAAGAAGTTGATCATTCGAGGAGATTCACAACTTGTGGTGAGATAAGTCAACAAGGATTACCAAAGTCTGTTAATGGAGGCATACATTGAGGAAGTGAGAAGACTGGAGGAGCGCTTTGACGGACTGTAAACAGAGCATGTACCCCATGCGGAAAACAACATTGCTAGTCACCTGTCAAAATCCGCTGCACGGAAGCTTCCTGTGGAACCAGGAACTTTTGTTCTCCACCTTACTCAACCGTCCATATCCCCGGCAACAATGGCCCGGAAGAGGAGGAAATTGAACTCTGGCAAGCCTCTCACGGGGCTCCCGGCAGTGGCCTTGATGGGAACACCTCCCCTTCAGCTGCTGAGCTACCTCCTACCACCAGTCCTCGTCGGCGAGGGGTGCGCTCCCATGAATGAGGAGGTGCCGCTAGTCCTTGTTGCTGAGCCCCAAGCTCCAACTTGGGCAAGGCACATAGTTCATTTCCTCCAAACTGGAGAACTTCCCGAAGAGCAAGAAGAAGCTGAAAGAGTAGCCCGGAGGGCCAATATGTATTAGTTGGTCGATGACACACTATACAGAAGAAGGCCCAACGGTGTGAAATTGAAGTGCATTTGCCAGGAAGAAGGAAAGGAACTGCTGACAGAAATACACAAAGGCAAGTGTGGCTCCCTCATTGGATCGAGGGCTTTCGTTGGGAAAGCATTCTAACAAGGATTTTATTGGCCCACAGCCCTCCAAGATGCGGGCGAGCTAGTCACCAAATGTGAAGCCTGCCAGTTCCATTCCAAGAACATCCATCTGCCTGCCCAAGCTCTTCAGACAATCCCTTTGTCATGGTCGTTTTCGGTCTAGGGGCTCGGTATCCTCGTCCCTTTCCCCCGAGCTACTAGGGGCTTTGAATTCTTGTTTGTTGCAATCGACAAGTTTACAAAATGGCCGGAAGTAGAAGCCATGAGGAGGGTGACTTCTCAGTCAGCTATCAAGTTCTTGAAAGGATCAGTGTGCCGCTTTAGGGTCCCTGCCCGGATCATCCCTGACAATGGCACCCAATTCACGAGTCGCGCCCTCATGCAATATGTTCATGACCTTATAAGCAAGATCTCATTTGCCTCTGTTGCACATCTTGGAAGCAATGGACAAGCTGAGAGGGTGAACGCTGAAGTGTTGCATGGACTCAAGACAAGAACATTTGATAAGCTGCAGAAGTGCAGCAGGCGATGGATCGATGAGCTGCCGGTGGTTCTTTGGTCCCTCAGAACGACACCTAATTGAGCTACCGGGCATACTCCATTCTCCCTAGTCTACGGGGCAGAAGTAGTTATCCCCATAGAACTCTTTTATGGGTCACCTCGAGTGCTTACCTACGATGAAGTAGCACAAGATCAGCACCGGCGTGATGACGCTGTGCTTCTCGAGGAGAATCATCTCTGGGCTGCTACGCGTGTTGCACGCTACCAGCAAGCCATGCGTCGCTATCACAGCCGCATGGCTCATGCCCGGTGTTTTGTGGGAGGCGACCTTGTCCTTAGGCTTGTTTAGTCCGCCAAGGGTGCAAACAAGTGACACCAAAGTGGGAAGGCCCTTACCGGGTAGTACGAGTCACCAGATCTGGCGCAGTCCGTCTGGAGACCGGAGATGGCATTCAATTGCAAAACTCATGGAATATTGAGCATCTCCGCAAGTTCTACCCGTAAGGCACGGCTATCGGGCCCTGCCCGGCAGCCATCCTTTTGTACTTGCCTTGCCTCAGTTGCATGTAACCCCTTGTATAAAGCCAAGCGCAGACCCTGAGCAACAAAGAAATAAATGAATCGCTGGGGCCCCCTGACAAGGTGCATGCATGCATAAGCATATCATGAGCATCGCATGTTCATGTAGATAAGATCGCATCTGGCATCATTTTCTTCCGCGTAAACTACATGATCCTGCCGTGGACTTGGTCCCCAAGAGGAGATGAGAAGACGGGCCTACACTGCGGTCTCTGGCAAGCCAAATAGATAAGTTCTTTCTCTTATTCATACGTGTTTCGTAAGTAATTTCTTGTGCATAAGAAAACCTCGCTGTGTTTCGAAACTTAGGTGCTCCCAGCCCTTGACTCGAATGTTGCTTCAGTCAGGATCATCGCAGTGGCCTTTGGTGAAAAAGGATTGGCGGGGGGGGGATTGTCCCTCTTGACGATTTATGCCCGGTAGGCCTAACTCCGTGGTAACAAAATTGAGGGTACCGGTAGGATATCCTGCCGGGGGAACTTGTTTACTTGAAAGTATAGAGGCATCCCACCTCTGCATGGACATATTACATGCACGAGTCCCTGACAAACAAGTACAGACCTTACAGGACACAAACATGGATTGAAGAGATTACATAATTTGAACTAAAATTTGGCAAGTGCCTACAGATTTAAGATTGAAGAAAAGATAAGTTCCCCATAATCTCCTCTTTTCGCTCTTCCTCTGCCAGGTATTGCAGTGGGAAGAGAAGAGAACTAAGGGAACGCCCAAGCAGGAGCTTACCCTGGTCCCGTCATGGCCTGCTGGGCACATCCTGACAAGATCAGGAGTGGCGCGGCTGTGAAGGAGGGGCACAGGGAGTAGCTCAGCGGTGCCCTGGTCACCAACTCCAGGACCAGCAAGAGGCCACAGCTCAAGCACCAATGGGAGAAACCACCGAAGGTCAGCTGGAAGACTTGGAGGGGGGCGAAGGCACCAAGGGAACATCCCTCCCCGGCTATCACCTGAAGAGACTGGTGATGATGGTGCCAGGGAGGGAGGGGAAGAGCGGAAAGACGAGGTGGCAGGTCGCCAATAGGAGATGAAGGCATCGGTGCCATTATACTCCGACCTGACGCCCTGCCACCCACCTTCTCCGTCTTCCCTCGTTTTCTCTCCATCACCACCACGCCAGGGGGACATCAGACCCTTGGCCCATTGCCTTCCCTAGTGAACCGGCTGACAGCCAAGACGACTAGGGCACTCGAGGTACACCGCTCCCCACCTTGGCGGACAAGAAGGCGCCCCTTCTTCAGCATCGGCCCCAGTTCCGCTGGAAGGAGCGGTGCTGGGATTACCAACAATCCCGAGCCCTACATCCCGGGCGGGCGTCGGAGACTCCAAGAACCTGGTCACCAGGCCGATGAGCTGCAACGGCTCGCGGCAAGATCCAACACTCCCAACCAGACGGCTGGCCAAGGAAAAGGAGGCAAGCATTTCACCACAATGGGAAAGCTTGATGTCTCCTGCACCATGGATGGCTTGCCCGCCGCACCCCCATCTGGACATGGACCAGACTCACTCCCTAAGCATCAGCACAAGCATTTGACATCGCCAACCCCAATCTAGGGCCCAGGGCCTGGCCCGGGCTCTCCCTTTCAGCATAACCAGCAGAAAGCAAAGGATGGAGGGGCAGGGATATGAGGATGAATGCCTCGGTTCCTCCCCCGCCCTTCCTTTTATAGGCGGGCTGAGGCAGAGAGCCGATCCTTCGGCAGGTAATCTCTCCCCACCTCCACCAATCCATGAAGACCGGGCCCCTGCCTTGATGCTCTCCAGCACCACGCGCCTCCGTTACCTACCCCACCTGATGCATGCAACATACGTGGCAAAGGATAAGGGCGTGGTGGGAAGAGTGAATTGGTAGTTACTCGCCCATGCGTTAGTCATTCATGGGCCATTACAAGAGTGGCCCCACCACGATTGGCGTTCTGCGGTGCGCGGAAGAACCGGAAACTGACCTGGACTCAGGTTATTGAAGAAGCAAAGAAGATCTTGATACGTCCATTTTGCACCATGTTTTCCTACTGTTATTTATGATGTTCTATGCATAATAATGTTTTTTGGAGTAATTCTAATGTCTTTTCTCATATAATTTTTAAGGTACACACAAAGAGGGAGAATTCCGACAGCTGGAAATCTCGACCTGGAAAAGCTACGTTAGGCTACCTATTCCGCACAACTCCAAACAAGCTGAAACTTTACGGAGAATTTTTATGGAATATATGAAGAATATTGGAACAAATAAGTACCAGAGGGGGCCCACCAGGTGGGCACAACCCACCTGGGCGTGCCAGGGAGCCTAGGCGCACCCTAGTGGGTTGTGCTCACCCAGGCCCACCTCCGGTGCCCATCTTCTAGTATATAAGTCATTTTGACACAGGAAAAATAATGAGAGGACTTCCGAGACAGAGCGCTGCCGTATCGAGGGGGGAACTTGGGCAGGAGCACTTTTGCCCTCCGGCGGAGCGATTGTGCCGGGGGAACTTCCCTCCCGGAGGGGGAAATCATCGTTATCATCATCACCAACAACTCTCCCATCTTGGGGAGGGCAATCTCCATCAACATCTTCAACATCACCATCTCATCTCAAACCCTACTTCATCTCTTGTGTTCAATCTTGTTACTGGAACTATAGTTTTGTGCTTGTGGGTGACTAGTAGTGTTGATTACATCTTGTAGTTGATTACTATATGGTTTATTTGGTGGAAGATTATATGTTCATATCCATTGTGCTATTTAATACCCCCTTGATCCTGAGCATGTTTATCACTTGTGAGTAGTTACTTCTATTCTTGAGGTCATGGGAGAAATCATGTTGCAAGTAATCATGTGAACTTGATATGTGTTCGATATTTTGATAGTATGTATGTTGTGATTCCCTTAGTGGTGTCATGTGAACGTCGACTACATGACACTTCACCATATTTGGCCCTAAGGGAATGCATTGTGGAGTAGTTATTAGATGATCTATTGCGAGAGTGACAGAAGCTTAAACCCTAGTTTATGCGCTATTCGTAAGGGGCCGATTGGATCCAAAAGTTTAATGCTATGGTTAGGATTTATCCTTAATACTTTTCTCATAGTTGCGGATGCTTGCGAGGGGGTTAATCATAAGTAGAGGTTTGTTCAAGTAAGCACCTAAGCACCAGTCCACCCACATATCAAATTATCAAAGTAGCAAACACGAATCGAGTCAACATGATGAAAGTGACTAGATGAAATTCCCGTGTACCCTCAAGAACGTTTTGCTTACTATAAGAGACCGTTTTGGCCTGTCCTTTGCCTCAAAAGGATTGGGATACCTTTCTGCACTTTTGTTACTATTATCATTACTTGCTCGTTACAAAATATCTTGCTATCAAACTACTCTGGTACTTACAATTTTAGCACTTGCAGACATTACCTTGCTGAAAACCACTTGTTATTTCCTTCTGCTCCTTGTTTGGTTTGACAGTCTTACTTATCGAAAAGAGCTACAATTGATCCCCTATACTTGTGGGTCATCAAGGCTATTTTATGGCACCATTGTCGGGGAGTGAAGCGCCTTTGGTAAGTGGAATTTGGTAAGGAAACATTTATATAGTGTGCTGAAATTTACTGTCACTGGTTACTATGGAAAACGATCCTTTGAGGGGTTTGTTCGGGGTATCTTCACCTCGACCAGAACCACAATTAGATACCCCTCAACCTACTGCACCTACTGAAAATATTAAATATGAAATTCCTTCGGTATGATAGAACAACTGCAAGCTAATCCTTATGCAGGAGATGGAACCGAACATCCTGATATGCACTTGATATATGTGGAACAAATTTGTGGATTGTTTAAGCTTGTATGTTTACCCGGAGATGAAGTTAAGAAGAAGGTTTTCCCTTCATCTTTGAAGGGAAAAGCATTGGCATGGTATAGGCTATGCGATGATATTGGATCTTGGAATTGGAATTGATTGAAATTGGAGTTCCACCAAAACATTTATCATATGCATCTAGTTCATCGTGATCGGAATTACATGTATAATTTTTGGCCTCGTGAAGGAGAAAGTATCACTCTAGCTTGGGGAGGCTTAAGTCAATGTTATATTCATGCTCCAATCATGATCTCTCAAGAGAAATTATTATTCAGAATTTTTATGCTCGGCTTTCTTGTGATGATCAATCCATGCTAGATACTTCTTATACTGGTTCTTTTATGAAGAAGTCTATTGAATTCCGGTGTGATCTTTTGGAAAGAATTAAACACAACTCTGAAGATTGGGAACTCAAGGAAGGTAAAGAGTCAGGTATTAAGCTTAAGTATGATTATGGTAAATCGTTTATAAATACTGATGCTTTTCAGAAGTTTAGCACTAAATATGGACTTGACTCTGAAATAGCAGCCTCCTTTTGTGAATCATTTACTACTCATGTTGGTCTCCCTAAAGAGAAGTGGTTTAAATATCACCCACCTATTAAACAAGAAACTAAAGAATCGGAACTAGCTAAGGAAGAAACTATACTTTATAATGTTGATCCAGTTGTTCCTACTGCTTATGTTGAGAAACCACCTTTCCCTGTTAGGATATAGGAACATGCTAAAGTTTCAACTGTGTTCAACAAAAGTTATATTAGAACATGTCGGTGGAAACGACACCTGTGGGATCTCAAGGAATCCCTTCTACGGTTGGCAGGCGCGGGGTTGTGGAAAGAGCGGGTTTAGAAGATCAACACGGGGGAATTTATCCAGGTTCGGGCCGCAAGTGATGCGTAATACCCTACTCCTGCTGGTTTGTGTTTATCTGGTGTTCTTGGACCGGCTACAAAGCGTGCAGGGTCCAAAAAGTCCGAATCCCTCTCCAGTATGCCTTGGGCCTCCTTTTATAGCCAAAGGGGTCTCCACAGTGGCATACAGGAGGTGGAAAGTTTGTACTGTATACAAGTCTATTGCCTGGTACCTTAGGACAAACACATTTAATGTGCTACCGACGTGCCCCTCACTTTATCGGGGATGGAAAGGAAGCTTGTCTCGTCCATCGCCGCCTCTTCACGCATTGACGCGCGTCCAAGCTAACTAGGCGTGCAGCGCCACGCTGGTTGGCTGGCTACTGAGTTGGTGTGGTGGTGGAGTCTTCATGAAGATCTGCATGCCACCACGCAAGTGCTTGCTGAGTTGGCCTGGAAGCTGCACGTCGCCACGCTGGTGCCTGCCTTGTTGGCGGGTTGACTACTGTGTTGGAACGCTGGTGGAGCCTTGGCAGGTGGGGGCCTGGCTGCGGCCCACAGATCTCCTCGGCAAGGGTCTTGCTGGGGCCCCAGCAAGCGCCTTGCCTGGGTCTTGCAGGTGTTCCCGGCAAGGGTCTTGCCGGGGGTCTTGTGAGCATCCCCGGCAAGGATCTTGTCGGGGGCTTTCCGTCTTCTAGTTCTCATCTAGTCTTGTATGTTCTTGGTCTTCACAAAGATTCGCGTGCCACCATGTAGGCGCCTCCTGAGCCTTGGTTCCAATGTTGTCGACGGTGTCGGAACTCTTAGGCTCAAGGGTGGCGGCTCAAGGGTGTTGGGAAAGTTACCCCGGCAAGGCGTAAGCTGCCACGGTAAGGCTCTTGCTGGGGAAAGCCCACCTTGTCCCTCTGCTTCTCGTGCCTTTGGCTTGGTGCTGCTCTAGTAGTCTTATGTCTTCGCTTCCTCTGCCCCGCCAAGCGCGGCCGCAGGCATGTGGCTGCGACTGCCTACGCACAGGTAAAGGGGTACAAAAAGGACCCCTACTTTTCTACACCGACAGGAGCCCCCAGTCCTAGGCCACATATAAGCGTGGACCGTTATTGGGCCAGGCCCAAAACGGTGCGCGGGTATGCATGGTAGAGTGTTACCGTAGTAACTCCCTCGCCAGTTGCGCTTCCCCACGACCCGCGTTGAATGCGCGACGTGGGGGTCGTGCGTGGGGCGGTTGCCGCACGCTTGCATCACACTGCGGTAAATGGTAAAGAGGCGGCCCGTGCCTTCCCCATAAAAAGGGAAAACCGCAGGTGCGCTGCTCATTTTACCCCATGTGCCTTTCCCAATCTCGGAACCATCACCCCCTTCTTCTTCCTCAAGCTCTTGCCTTTGCCTGCCGCCACGCCCTCATTTCCCTTAATCCTCCATCCCCTCTTAGTCTCTATGGCGCCCGAGACAGGCAAAGGCAAGGGGGCGGCCAAGGATGCCGGGGAGAAGGAGGCACCGAAGAGCGAGTTGGCGGCGCTTCGGATGCAGCACGCCTACTTCCCCTCGACGGTCGATGCGGTCCATCTCAGGGTCTTCTTCAAGCCCCTGTGGGGGAGGAAGATGACGGGGCACCCTGCCACGCGCATCATCCCTGCCGATTTCGCCAAGGCCGGCCCAGATCGGTACCCCTTCTTTGTCGACGATTCCTCTTGCGAGATCTATCCCCCTTTCTCTGATTTCTACAACGACGCCATGCACACATACGGCTTCCATCTTATGGATCTTACGCCGAATGCCCTGGCGTTCATGGCCTTCTTCGCCCATCTCTATGAGGGCTTCGCCGGAGTGCTCCCTAGTGATGAAGATATGTACCTAGGGTAGGGTCATAGGCCTGACCTAGACACCCTTCCCTAGGACGTCACCCTCAAACAAGAAGCATTCGAAGAGGAGTCATCATCCACTCGACCATGAGGACTCCCACTCGGAAGACTTGAAGTCACTCGACCGCGGAGACTGTCACTCGACCACCAGAAGGTCTAAAGTCACTCCGAACTGCAACGGTCGGACATCACCTCATAGCTTTAATGGTCATTATGTCTCTTTATTTGCTAGCATTACCAGTAACGTCTCCCCTTTAATGTACCTTAAACCCTTTGTAACGTGGGCTGGCTGGGGTACTGGCGCACTCTATATAAGCCACCCCCCTCCACAGGCATAAGGGTTCGCATCTTTTGTAAACTCACACACACACACATAATCCACTCGACCGCCTCAGGGCACCGAGACGTAGGGCTATTACTTCCTCCGAGAAGGGCCAGAACTCGTAAAACTCGTGTGTACAACTACTCCATAGCTAGGATCTTGCCTCCTCATACTTACCCCCCATTCTACTGTCAGTCTTAGATCCACGACAGTTGGCGCCCACTGTGGTGCAGGTGTCTTAGCAGTTTATTGGAGAAGTTGCGATTCTTCCGATTCCCATCATCATGGTTTCCCGCGGAGGATTGGCTGATGGCCGCGAGATCCGTCTCGGCGCGCTCGTCTTCATCGCCGACGACTCCGCTTGGCTCCACGAGGCTCCACTCGACGTCGAGGCGCTCCCCGTCCGTGGGGCGACGCACTTCCGTGCATGCGTTCGCGGCGTCCTTCTTCGGCAACCGTCGACTCCGTATCAGTTGGCTCCTATGGCAACCTCCCTTTCCGTTGTTCGCCAGCGCCAGCGATCCGGTCGGTCGCGGCTTCAGCAGTGGGTGAGGCACGTGGTGGCCCGCCAATCGGCCACCCCACAAATCGCGGCAATCGAGCCCGATGAAACTCTCTACGGCCTGTTCGATCTGTCGACTGGCTCCATCAAGATTGTGTCCGAATGCGACAGCAGCGACCCCGCGGCGGAAGTATTGATGGTCAATGGACCACGCAGTCCTCCTGGCTTCACCCGTGAAGGCGGTGGCGATGGCGGCGGCGATCCGTCGCGTGTTCACGAGGAGTACCGCCCCGAACCCCTCTCTTCGCAGCGGAGGGAAGATCTTCGCCGCCGTAATATGGATGCACTTCACACTCCTATCATTGGAGAAACCCCTGAGGCGCAGGCCTTGGAGGAGGTGCGCCTGGCCAACTTGGCTGAGCGCACTCGAATGGAGAACCTCCAGCGCGCACTCGACGAGCGTGCTCAGCAGCGGATTCCCGAGTCTAGTCGACAACAACTTTTTCCGCCTCCGACTCAGGTATACCGAACTTCGACCCAGAATCTCACAGCTGCAGCTCGAATAGTAGAGTCAATTCAACCTTCCCAGTCAGAAGATGGCCGAGGTTTGATGCAGATCCGGGCTTTACTCCGGGCAGTGGGGGAGTAGAATACAACAATATCTCAGTCGTGGAATAGGATTCATAGCAGGTCTGTGGTGGCGGATACTGTCCAATCTGCCCATAGCCCGAGATCACCTCCGCGGCGTGAGGGACGTGGGTACCAGCAAGATCAGTACAGGAACCGCGAGCAGTATGATCATCGACTCGACCACGACGACCGTCGTCGAGTGCCTACGCCTCCTCCGAGGAGTGGGTCATACATGCCTCGGCGGCAAGATGACAGGCGCCCCCACAGCGGCGAATGAAGAATTCCAGTTGACCCCAGAGAGCCAGGCTTTGATGCAAGGTCTATCCTCGTTCAAGGTCTGGTTGATAGAAACAGAGCTCACAGAGAAGGCCACGATAAAGATCATCCGACTGGAAACCGGGTACACGTTTTAGGACCCCGAGTGTTTCAGCAGAGCCATCAGAGCAGCAGTGATTCCTCCCAACTTCAGGTTGGCGACTGGAGTCAGCAAGTTCACCGGCGAGTCCAAGCCAGACACTTGGCTTGAGCATTACCGAGTGGCTATGCAGATTGGTGGTGGCAATGATGATGTGGCCATGAAGCACCTCCCCTTGATGTTGGAGGGCTCTGCCAGAGCGTGGTTGAATCAGTTGGCTCCTGGCAGCATATATAGTTGGGCGGAACTTGCTCGAGTGTTTGTTAGGACCTTTGAAGGCACTTGCAAAAGGCCGGCAGGGTTGACATAATTGCAGTGTTGTGTCCAGAAACCGAATGAAACTTTGAGGGATTATATCCAGAGATGGATCACGTTGCACCATACAGTGGAGAATGTGTCAGATCACCAAGCAATTTGTGCCTTCAAGGAAGGCGTTAAGTATCGGCAGTTGAATCTGAAATTCGGTCGGACAGGAGATATGACTCTGTCTCGGATGGTGGAGATTGCCACCAAATATGCCAATGGTGAAGAGGAAGACCGACTCCGGAGTGGCAAACACAAAACAGTCACCCAAGAAACTGGAGGAGGGAATTCCAGTCGGAAACAGAAGCGAAAGGCCGAACCAGCTACTCCTGGTGAAGCTTTAGCTGTTTCCCAAGGAAAGTTCAAAGGAAAGCTCAAAGGGCCCTGGACTCCCAAAAAGGTTAAGAATAAAGATGGGAATGATGTGTTGGATTTACCATGCCATATTCATACCAAAAAAGATGAAGAGGGGAACATCATTTACCCTCAACACACCACTCGACAGTGTCGTTTCCTGATCCAGCAGTTCCGAGAGAAACAACCCAAGGAAAAGGAAAAGGAGTCGGACCGAGGTGAGGATAGGGAAGAAGATGATGATGGTTTTCCAATGTCAATTCCACATTGATGATTTTTGTTGATGTTGAAAGCAAAAGTCGGTTGAAGGTTATTAACAGGGAAGTAAACGTGGTTGCTCCTGCAACACCCAGTTATCTAAAGTGGTCCCAGACTGTCATCACATTCGACCAGTCGGACCACCCAGCGCATATAGCCACCCCTGGGAGGCAAGCACTGGTGGTCGACCCAGTAGTCGAAGGCACTCGACTGACTAAAGTGCTGATGGATGGTGGCAGTGGCCTGAATATCCTTTATGCTGAAACCTTGAAGGGAATGGGCATTCCGATGTCCAAGCTTAGTGAAAGCAACATGAGTTTCCACAGTGTTATACCCAGCAAGAAGGCTCAATCACTCGGCCAGATCGCACTTGACGTGGTTTTCGGTGATTCCAAGAATTGCCGCAAGGAAAAGTTGATGTTTGAGGTAGTGGATTTCAGGAGTGCTTACCATGCCATTCTGGGGAGACCCGCTTATGCATGTTTATGGCTCAGCCATGTTACGTATATCTCAAATTGATGAAGCCTGGCCCCAAAGGAGTAATCACTGTCACTGGCAATCGGCAGAAGGCAGAAGAGTGCTTCCATAAGGGCTCAAAAATTGCCGATGCACAGATGGCAGTAGTGGAACTGCAAGAGTACCAGAAAAATGCAGATCCGAGTGATTTGCTGCGAGCCAAGAAGCCTGCCACAGAGTCCGCATTTCAATCGTCAGGGGAAACGAAGCCGATTCATATCCACCCGACCGATCCCAATGCTGCTCCGACCCATATCTCGTCAACACTCGACAGCAAATAGGAAGAAGCGCTCATCCAGTTCCTCCATGAGAACTGGGACATCTTTGCATGGAAACCTTCTGACATGCCGGGTGTACCCAGGGGACTGGCTGATCATCGTTTACGAGTTGACCCGAAAGTAAAAACAGTCAAGGAACATCTCCAATGGTCCGCCGTCCAGAAGAGAAAAGCAATTGGCAAGGAAGTGGCTCGGCTCCTGGCAGCTGAGTTCATCCGAGAGATTTACCACTCCGAGTGGCTCGCCAATGTTGTCATGGTCCCCAAGAAGGATGATTCACTTCGCATGTGCATTGACTTCAAGCATATCAATCGGGCCTACCCGAAAGATCATTTTCCTATTCCCCGCATCGACCAAATTGTCGACTCAACTATGGGGTGTGAGCGTTTGTCCTTCTTGGACGCCTATTTTGGGTACCATCAGATCCGACTGTATGGACCCGATGAGATAAAAACGGCTTTCATCACTCCATTCGGATGTTTCTGTTATGTCACTATGCCATTCGGCCTGAAGAACGCCGGAGCCACATTCATGAGGATGATCCAGAAGTGTCTGCTCACTCAAATCAGTCGGAATGTGGAAGCATACATGGATGACATTGTAGTCAAGTCACGTAAAGGTTCCGACTTGCTGGCTGACCTTGCCGAAACCTTTGCCAACCTCAGAAGGTCTGATATCAAGCTTAATCCATGAAAGTGCACATTCGGAGTTCCTGGTGGAAAGTTACTCGGTTTCCTCGTTTCCGAACGAGGGATCGACGCTAACACAAAGAAAGTTGGTGCCATTCTTCGGATGAAATGCCCTGTGCGTGTGCATGATGTCCAAAAGCTTACTGGTTGTTTGGCCGCCTTGATTCAATTCATTTCTCGTCTAGGTGAAAAGTCACTGCCTCTTTACCGACTGATGAAGAAGTCTGATAAGTTCGAGTGGACTCCCGAAGCTGATGCAGCGTTTATAGAGCTCAAAGCCCTACTTTCCACCCAGCCGGTGCTGGCTGCACCAATCAATAAAGAGCCTTTACTGCTTACATTGCAGCCACTGGACAAGTTGTTAGTATAGTACTCACGGTCGAGCAGGAAGAAGAAGGAAAAACTTATAAAGTTCAGCGCCCAGTATATTACGTTTCTGAAGTTCTGACTCCATCAAAGCAAAGATATCCCCTTTATCAGAAGCTTGTTTATGGAATTTACATGACCACAAAGAAGGTTGCACACTATTTCTCTGATCATTTCATTATAGTCGTCAGCGACGCTCCATTATCGGAGATTTTGAACAACAGAGATGCAACTGGTCGAGTGGCAAAGTGGGCGATTGAACTCCTTCCCCTGGATATCAAGTTTGAAGCAAAGAAGGCTATTAAGTCCCAAGCAATAGCTGATTTCCTCACCGAGTGGATCAAACAGCAACTTCCAGCCCAAATTCACTCAGAGCATTGGACCATGTTCTTCGATGGGTCCAAGATGTTGAATGGTTCCGGTGCTGGAGTGGTGTTGGTCTCCCCCCGTGGTGACAAACTCAGTTATGTTCTCCAGATTCACTTTGACTCCTCCAACAATGAAGCCGAATACGAGGCACTTCTGTATGGGTTGCACATGGCCATTTCACTCGGCGTCCGATGCCTCATGGTCTATGGCGACTCGGATTTAGTGGTCAATTAGGTGATGAAGGAGTGGGACGTCAGAAGCCCAACCATGACTGGTTATTGCAATGTAGTAAGAAAGTTAGAAAAGAGGTTTGAGGGGTTAGAGCTCCATCACATCCCTCGACTGAAAAATCAAGCAGCCGATGATCTGGCAAAGATAGGCTCCAAGAGAGAAGCCATTCCTAGTAATGTGTTCCTGGAGAATATTCATGCACCTTCAGTTCAAGAAGATCCCTTCACTGAAGAGCCCCCATAGCCGAAGAGTGCCACCGATCCGACTAAAATCGAGATTCCAGCCGTGGTCAACTTGATCATGGAAGTTTCGGTCATCACCCCCGATTGGATAGTACCATATATCGCATACATTCTTAGAAGGGAACTCCCAGAAGATGAAGAAGAAGCTCGACAGATCGTCCATCGATCTAAGGCCTTAACTATGATAAGAGGACAATTGTTCAGAGAAAGTGTGACTGGAGTTTGCCAGAAATGCATAACACCTGAAGAAGGTCGAGTGATCCTCAATGATATCCACTCGGGGACCTGTGGTCACCATGCGTCCTCTCGGACCATTATGGCCAAAGCATACCGAGCGGGGTTTTACTGGCCTCGAGCAAATGATATGGAACAAGAAATAGTCGACAAATGTGAAGGTTGCCAGTTTTACTCCAACATGTCTCACAAGCCTACGTCAGCCCTGAAGACCATTCCACTCGTCTGGCCTTTTGTTGTTTGGGGATTGGATATGGTTGGACCTTTGAGGAATGGCAGGAGTGGATTCACTCATGTGCTTCTAGCAGTCGACAAGTTCACCAAGTGGATTGAAGCCAAGCCTATCAAGAACCTTGATGCCAGTACTGCTGTTAGCTTCATCAGAGAGATAACATTCAGATATGGTGTTCCCCACAGCATCATCACTGACAACGGATCAAACTTTGATTCTGATGAGTTCAGGACTTTTTGTGCTTCACAAGGTACTCGAGTCGACTAAGCCTCGGTCGCCCACCCCCAGTCGAATGGGCAGGCTGAAAGAGCAAATGGATTGATTCTCAAAGGACTGAAACCCCGACTGATGTGTGACCTCAAACACGCAGCAGGAGCCTGGGTCAATGAACTTCCATCAGTATTATGGGGATTGAGGACAACTCCCAATCGGTCGACTGGCAGAACCCCGTTTTTCTTGGTTTATGGAGCCGAAGCTGTACTTCTGAGTGACTTGCTCCACAATGCACCCCGAGTCAAGCTTTGCACAGAGGAAGAAGCAGAACAAGCACGACAGGATGCAGTTGACCTCCTTGAAGAAGAAAGAGAGATGGCCTTGATCCGATCAACCATCTATCAGCAAGACCTGCGTTGATTCCATGCCAGAAATGTGAGGGGTCGAGCATTTCAAGAGGGAGACTTAGTTCTCCGAGTGGATCAGCAGAAACCACACAAGATTGCTCCCTCTTGGGAAGGCCCCTTCATGGTCACCAGAGTGCTCCACAATGGAGCGTACCACCTTTACGACGTCGAGCACAAGAAAGACGAGCCGCGCGCCTGGAATGCGGAGCTGCTCCGCCCCTTTTATACTTAAACACTCAGTCTGCTGAGATGTAATAAAAAACACCTTTGTATTTTGTTCGTCAAAGACAAGAATTTTACAGTCTTCTAAAAAGATTGTCGATTGTTTACGTCTGTTTCTGAAATCCCCCAGTGGGTGGCTTAGCTGCGAACCCGTTTCTCCTAAGTTGACAAAATCCTACCGAGTGATGAGCAAACCTCTCACTAGGGGGCTTAGCTGCGAACCCATTTCGCCTAAGTTGAAAAAATCCTACCGAGTGATGAGCAAGCCTCTCACTTGGGGGCTTAGCTGCAGTCCAGTACTCGCCAAAGTTTCAAAAATCCTACCGAGTGATGAGCAAGCCTCTCACTCGGAGGCTTAGCTGCAGTCCAGTACTCGCCTAAGTTGAAAAAATCCTACCGAGTGATGAGCAAGCCTCTCACTCGGGGGCTTAGCTGCAGTCCAGTACTCACCTAAGTTGAAAAAATCCTACCAAGTGATGAGCAAGCCTCTCACTCGGAGGCTTAGTTGCAGTCCAGTACTCGCCTAAGTTTCAAGAATCCTACCGAGTGATGAGCAAGCCTCTCACTCGAAGGCTTAGCTGCAGTCCAGTACTCGCCTAAAAAAATCCTACCGAGTGATGAGCAGGCCTCTCACTCGGAGGCTTAGCTGCAGTCTAGTACTCGCCTAAGTTTCAAAAATCCTACCGAGTGATGAGCAAACCTCACACTCGGGGGCTTAGCTGCAGTCTAGTGATCGCCTAAGTTTCAAAAATCCTACCGAGTGATGAACAAACCTCACACTCGGGGGCTTAGCTGCAATCTAGTACTCGCCTAAGTTTCAAAAATCCTACCGAGTGATGAGCAAACCTCACACTCGGGGGCTTAGCTGCAATCTAGTACTCGCCTAAGTTTCAAAAATCCTACCGAGTGATGAGCAAACCTCACACTCGGGGGCTTAGCTGCAATCTAGTACTCGCCTAAGTTTCAAAAATCCTACCGAGTGATGAGCAAACCTCACACTCGGGGGCTTAGCTGCAGTCTAGTGCTCGCCTAAGTTTCAAAAATCCTACCGAGTGATGAACAAACCTCACACTCGGAGGCTTAGCTGCAGTCTAGTACTCGCCTAAGTTTCAAAAATCCCACCGAGTGATGAGCAAACCTCACACTCGGGGGCTTAGCTGCAGCCTCGTGCTCGCCTAAGTTTCAAAAATCCTACCGAGTGATGGGCAAACCTCACACTCGGGGGCTTAGTTGCAGCCCCGTGCTCGCCTAAGTTTCAAAAATCCCACCGAGTGATGAGCAAACCTCACACTCGGGGGCTTAGCTGCAGCCTCGTGCTCGCCTAAGTTTCAAAAATCCTACCGAGTGATGGGCAAACCTCACACTCGGGGGCTTAGTTGCAGCCCCGTGCTCGCCTAAGTTTCAAAAATCCTACCGAGTGATGAGCAAACCTCACACTCCGGAACTTAGGTGCAGCCTAGTACCCGCCTAAGTCGAAAAACCACCCTTGTCCGCAAGGATGACGAGGTGCAGGTCGAATCCAATCCTCTCACGGAGCTGCGCTACAAGTACAATGTCCGCTCCATCCCTATCCGCAAGGATGACGAGGTGCAGGTCAACTGCAATCCCCTCACGGAGCCGCGCTACAAGTACAATGTCTGCTCCATCCCTATCTGCAAGGACGATGAGGTGCAGGTCGACCGCAACCCTCTCCTCAGAGCTGCGCCACGAATACAATGTGCACTCCATCCTTATCCGCAAGGACGGCGAGGTGCAGGTCGACTGGGATATCTCCTTCAGAGTTGCATCTCGAAAGATATTCCGAGTGAAGAACAAGTTCTACTCGAAGGCGAACGCAAGCATATGCAGAAGATAAACCAAGATCGGATAAAATCTCAAGAGTTTCAAAACGAAGATAAAAGTACTTGGGCATCAGGCCCGAAGGAGTTTAATGGTTACAGAAACCACTCGGCATTCCGAGGCAAATTTAAGGCAAGTTTAAATCTCAGGTTTGTTCATTCAACAGGAGGAGGGCTTGCAGGCTCGACGAATTCGTCCAAATCAATTCCATCAGCAATCCGAGTGGCAGCAGCGATGAAAGTCTCCATGAAGGACTGGAAGTCATGCCTTTTGGTGTTGGCGACCTTGATCGCCGCCAGCTTATCTTTGCGGGCTTCCTTGCAATGGACTCTTACCAGCGACAGAGCCACGTCAGCACCGCATCAGGCAGAGGACTTCTTTCATTCCTGCACCCGACCGGGGACCTCGTTGAGTCGAGCCATCAAAGACTCGAGATCATTTTGAAGCGTTGCCCTCGGCCAGAGCGATGAGTCAATGCGTGAAACTGCCACCTTCAGACAGTCAAGATAACTTGTAACACTGGCGACGCGGGATTCCAGTCGAAGCACATTCATGGCAGCCTCGTCGCCGACTGGAGAAAGCATAGGGTCCAAACCCGTCTCGATCCGTCCAGTCTCCTCTTCAAAGTTTTGGCAGAATTCTACAGTCAAGGAGTTAATGAGTCGACTAGACATGACTAACTTGCAAACAGTAAAGCAGTCGGATCAAAAGGGGTACCTTCGAGCATAAGAAAGAGCTTCTTTGTGACGGTTTCCAGATAAGCTTCTAAGTCATTTCTCTTACGAGCCATGTCTTCCAGCTTCTCGTTCAGAGCCACCTTATCCTCTTCAGATGAGTTGCCTCTCGGTTGGATTCAGTGAGAGAAGACTTCAACTTGCTTAGTTCCTCTTCCAGCACTCCGACTGAAGCCAGCTTCTTGTCAGCAAGGGTAGTCTTCTCTTGAGCCTCCTTCTGCGCAGCTGCAAGGTCCAAGTCCTTCTTCTCCAGAGCCAACCTCATTTTCTCTGCAAAATAAGCATTTAGATCAAACAAAAGGTCGAAGGGGTAAGTTAAAGGACGATCGACATGAGCAGTCGACAAGCAGTTACCTTCCATACCGGCAACTTCATCTCGAGCCTTCTTCAAGTTTTGTTGGGCCAGCTCCAGGTCAAGGTTGAGTTTCCTCTGCTTCTCCTCAAATTCGGCGAACATGGAAATGAGAGTACAAGATTTCTGCAGGGAGTAAAAGACATATCAATCGACAAGATCAAAGATTATTTACTTCTGAGTGAATAAAACTTCAAGGTTTACTCAGATCCCAACCGACTGCCAGCAGTCGACTGCGGTCTCGGGGACTACACCCAGTGGGTGCACTTGGCGTGCCCCCACTGGTTCAGTTTCCACTCGGCCGGTCCACCCAGGTCGAGTAGAAAAACAAAAGGAAGAAGTACTCAGACCCCGGCCGACTGCCAGCAGTAAACCGCGGTCTCGGGGACTACACCCAGTCGGTGCACTTGGCGTGCCCCCACTTGTTCAGATCCCACTCAGCATGTTCCGCCCAGATCGAGTGGAAGAAAGGAAAGAGAAAGAAGTGCTCAGACCCCAGCTGACTGCCAGCAGTCGACTGCGGTCTCGGGGACTACACCCAGTGGGTGCACTTGTCGTGCCCCCACTGGTTTAGATCCCACTCAACCAGACCGAGTGGAAGAGCGCAAATACTAAAGACAACAAAACACCCAGTGGGTGTACATATTCGAAGCACACAATAAGAGATTGTATGAAGGACAATATTCAAGTAGCATATCCTAATAGAACAAGTTCAGTCGGAAGTCAACTTACTTGGACATTGGCTCGAAGAGCCGCGCTGGCGTCATAAGCAGCCTGGCTATTGTCGTGCAGCGCCTTCATCCGCTCCATCATTACGCCAGCTTGACGGATAGCCTCCGCAGCGGCATCCAACTGGCTTTCCGGAACATGATAGGTGGTGAAGAAGGGGATAGACGGTCCAGATGCAGCAGCTTGCAGCTCCGAGGCATGAGGTTGGATGGCTGAAGAAAACATGGGTACAGTCGATGGTGTGAGCCATTCACTCGACACTTGGACAACAAAAGTTACAGAGCCTCTACTTGCATCTTCGGGCTATTGGACTGTTGGTTCTGTCACTAGTTCCGACTGAGATATCTTGCCACCTGCTGCTTTCTTGCTCCTTCTGGGCCTCGGTATCACGTATTCATCGTCATCCAGAAGTTCGATAACATTGAGTGGGGCTGCAAAGAAATCAGTCGACCCCAAGTGAATCACCAGAATTTAATCGACCAAATAATCAAGAACAAGATCACGAGAATTGTACCTGGTTTGAAGGTAACCGCATCTTCCATCTCCTCGTCTTGGTACTGGCGGGTGGAAGTTCCAGAGGTGGCGGCACTGCAAATATCAACATTCAGTCAGTTATGTTCTGTTACCCAAGTCAACCAAAGGATCAGGTCAGATTGTTACCTAGAGATAGTGGGAATGACCACTTTGATTTTGGGCAAAGCCTTCGGCGGTTTGGAAGATGCAGCCTTCGGTGGTTTCAGCACTGGAGGCGACGCAGTCTTGGGCTGCTTCGGTGCCTTCTCAGTCGGCACTGGAGAAGACGTCCGAGGGCGTTTTGAAGACTGCCCCGTTGGTGCGGTCACCATGTCGGGGGTTCTTGCCGGGTCGTGAGTGTGCTTGGACCTCCTTTCTCTGCGAGGAGTCGAGTCGACTTCTTCTTCATCACTCGAGTCGTCGCTCTCCTCGTCCTCCTCTTCATCCGAGTGCCACATGCCACTCTCGCCTCCGCTCGCCTCCCCCTCGGGATCTTGCTCCTGCTCTCCGTTGGGCATTGAATACATATCAATAAGGGCCTGAAAGACAACGAACAAAAGAAAGACAGTCGGCCGTCAACAAGATGTTACATGGTTAATCAAGAAAACACTCGACAATGCAGAATCGTACCTGTTCCGGCTGGCGCAAATGGTCGAATGGAACCACCCTCCTGGACCCCCGGGGGTTATCCTTGTTGCCAGTAATGCCTCTCAGCCACTGCTCCACCATGTCCTCACAGACATCCTCCGGGTGGATCCGAGTGGAATCCTCGATTCCCGAGTACATCCACATCGGATGGTCATGAGCTTGGAGTGGTTGGATACGTCGACTGAGGAAGACCTCCAACAGGTCCATACTGGTCACTCTGTCGCGGACGAGTTGGACCACCCGCTCGACCAACACCTTCACCTGCGCCTTCTCCTCTGGGATCACTCTCAAGGTGGAGGGCTTCTCTACTCGGGCCATGGAAAAGGGGGGAAGTCCAGTCGACTGACCCGGAGTCGGCTGGTCCTTGTAGTAGAACCAGGTCGACTGCCAACCCCGGACCGAGTCGGGAAGGATCATAGTTGGGAAAGTGCTTTCGTTCCTCATCTGAATTCCAAGACCCCCGCACATCTGTATCACTTGCATCCTCTCGTCACTCGGGTTGGCCTTCTTGACTGTCTGAGAACGACACATGAATATGTGCTTGAAGAGACCCCAGTGTGGTCGACAACCCAGGAAGTTCTCGCACATGGACACGAAAGCGGCAAGGTACACGATGGTGTTCAGGGAAAAGTGGTGGAGTTGAGCCCCAAACAAGTTCAAGAAACCTCGGAAAAAAGGATGGGGAGGCAAAGAAAACCCGCAGTCGACGTGAACGGCAAGGAGAACGCACTCACCCTCCTACGGCTGCGGCTCGGTCTCATTCCCCGGGAGCCGCGCCGATTCGTGGGGGATCAGTCCCCCTCGACCAGGTCGTCGATATCGTCTTGACTGATTGTCGAGCGAATACAGTCGCCCTGGATCCAGCCAGGCGGTAGGCCGGACCTCGATGAAGACTCGCTCTGGCTGGTCCTCTTCCCTTTCGCCTTCGCCGTCACCTTCTTCACACGCTCCAACGCCACCGTCTTCTCCTTCCCCATGGCAGCGGATTGAGTTCAAACGGGGCGACGACACCGAGGGCAGAGGTAGATGCGGTGAAGAAAACATAGGAGGAAGGGGAAGAATGAACGCACTGTGCGAAAACCCCCGTCCAACGCCTTATAGGAGATCATTTCCGAGTGGCTGACTCGTGGGCCCAGGCGATCCGATCAAATCCCGCAACAGTCGCTCACGCGATACGTGGCGAAAAAGGTGGCGCGGAGATCGAGGCGGCCTGCCTAATCCGTCCCGATTACTGTGGCCTCTCCCGCCCGGCGTGCTTCCCGAAATTCGAATCCCGTGAAATCCGCAGACAGCAGAACAACCCGTCAGACGGAAGATTTTTCCCATATCAACACTCAAAGCTTAACAATGAAAGCTCACTCGACAAAACCAAGAATGGATCAAGGTGACTGAACATGCAGTTGAAGTCATCATGAATCTTCATTCGACCTCCGGACAAGACATTTCCGAAGCACAAAAGCTGAATCGGAGAGGTTATCAACCCCTTCCCCACTCGAACCCTGAACCATTCGGGGGCTAATGATGAAGATATGTACCTAGGGTAGGGTCATAGGCCTGACCTAGACACCCTCCCCTAGGACGTCACCCTCAAACCAGAAGCATTCGAAGAGGAGTCATCATCCACTCGACCATGAGGACTCCCACTCGGAAGACTTGAAGTCACTCGACCACAGAGACTGTCACTCGACCACCAGAAGGTCTAAAGTCACTCCGAACTGCAACGGTCAGACATCACCTCATAGCTTTAATGGTCATTATGTCTCTTTATTTGCTAGCATTACCAGTAACGGCTCCCCTTTAATGTACCTTAAACCCTTTGTAACATGGGTTGGCTGGGGTCCTGGCGCATTCTATATAAGCCACCCCCCTCCACAGGCACAAGGGTTCGCATCTTTTGTAAACTCGCACACACACATATTCCAGTCGACCGCCTCAGGGCACCGAGACGTAGGGCTATTACTTCCTCCAAGAAGGGCCTGAACTCGTAAAACTCGTGTGTACAACTACTCCATAGCTAGGATCTTGCCTCCTCATACTTACCCCCCATTCTACTGTCAGTCTTAGATCCATGACACCTAGCACGGTGCTCTTCTACCACTACTTCTACCCTCGCATCCAGTCAGGGGGCGCCATCTCCGGCTGCGTCACCTAGATCCCGAGGTCTGAGGAGAAGGGAGAGGAGGAGTCGCGGAGCCAGTGGTATTGGATCGAGGAGGAGGATCCACGAGAGTTCTGTCGGGTTCACCGGAGTCCGCCTGTCTGATGCAAGGACTGGAGCGACCTCAACGCCAACGTAAAGAAGCTCTCGGTCGCCACCACCAGGATCAATCGCCTCACCATGGTCAGGCTCACCCTTGAAATGATTGGGGCTGATTTCATCCGCCCCAGGATTGCCCCACTGCACACAACAGGGGGAGGCCGGCCTGGGACTACAGGAATGCGGCTGATGTCATGAGGCTCCGCCCTTGCTTGAAGCACAACTTCACGGTGGTGGGACATGCTCACTTTTGCTAGAGGCTCTTCCAGCTCAAGGTGAGTGATGACAGCAGGGCTGAGAGGACCGGTAGAGCCGAGATGGCCGTCAAGACCTTCAAGGCGTCTCTATTCGGGTTGCCGGCGGGAGTGGTCCCGTTGAGAAACAACTCTCGCCAGACCGCCATCATTGCCATGATGCCGGACTTCAACGAGCACGGCCTCGATCCCGTCTGGGTCGAGCCGGAAGCAAGCAGGTGCAGGCGTTCTTTGACAACTTGTCAGAGAATTATGTCTGTGATGAGCTGCTTCTCATCCATGACACCACCAAGGAGGAGCTAGACTACATCGCCCTGAGGGCGGTGGAAGTGGCTCTCACCAAGGAGGCTGGCAGCGCCGGCACCGTGGAGGACGAGGCCGAGACGGTCGCGGAGGAGAAAGAGCTCGCCGGATGGGTGGAGTCCGCTGGGGAGGCCAGCAGCGTCGGCGTCGGGGCCCCCTCATCGAAGACGTGGTCGAGGAGTCGGCCGAAGAAGAGGCCGAGGCTGACGACCCCCCGGTGTCGGTGTCAAAACAGGCGGATCTGAGGTAGGGGGTCACAAACTATGCGCCGGAGGTTGATGGTAATAGGAGACAGGGGACACAATGTTTACCCAGCTTCGGGCCCTCTCTATGGAGGTAATACAAGAGTTGGTCTACCACGAGATCATAATGGCTAAAACCCTAGAAGTCTAGCCTATGCGATTATGATTGTCTCTACGGACTAAACCCTCCAGCTTATATAGACACCAGAGGGGACTAGGGTTGTACAAAGTCGGTTACATAGAAAGGAATCTTCATATCCGAACGCCAAGCTTGCCATCCATGCCAAGGAGAGTCCCATCCGGACACGGGTGAGAGTCTTCGGTCTTTTATCTTCATAGCCCATCAATCCGTCCCATGTCCAACAGGCCGGACGCCCGAGGACCCCTTAGTCCAGGACTCCCTCAGTAGCCCCTGAACCAGGCTTCAATGACGAGGTGTCCGGTAATACCTCCATTTTGCATCATGCTTTTGTATCGATATTTATTGCATTATGGGTTGTTATTACACATTATGTCACAATACTTATGCCTATTCTCTCTTATTTTACAAGGTTTACATGAAGAGGGAGAATGCCAGCAGCTGGAATTCTGGGCTGGAAAAGGAGCAAATATTAGAGACCTATTCTGCACAACTCCAAAAGTCCTGAAACTTCACGGGAGCAAGTTTGAGAATATATAAAAAATATTGGGCAAAAGAAGTACCAGAGGGGGCCACCCACCATCCACAAGGGTGGGGACGCGCCCTACCCCCTAGGCGTGCCCTCTACCTTGTGGGCCCCCTGGCAGCCCTCTGATGCCTATCTTTTGCTATATGAGGTCTTTCATCGAGGAAAAAATCATAAGCCAGCTCACGGGATAAAACTCCGCCGCCACGAGGCGGAACCTAGGCAGAACCAATCTAGGGCTCCGGCGGAGCTGTTCTGCCGGGGAAACTTTCCTCCAGGAGGGGGAAATCATCACCATCGATCCTCTCATCGGGAGGGGGTCAATCTCCATCAACACCTTCACCAGCACCATCTCATCTCAAACCCTAGTTCATCTCTTGTATCCAATCTTTGTCCCAAAGCTTCAGATTGGTACCTGTGGCTTGCTAGTAGTGTTGATCACTCCTTGTAGTTGATGCTAGTTGGTTTATTCAGTGGAAGATCATATGTTCAGATCCTTTATGCATATTAATACCCCTCTGATTATTGACATGAATATGATTTGTGAGTAGTTACGTTTGTTCCTGAGGACATGGGAGAAGTCTAGCTATAAGTAGTCACGTGAATTTGGTATTCGTTCGATATTTTGATGAGATGTATGTTGTCTCTCCTCTAGTGGTGTCATGTGAACGTCGACTACATGACAGTTCACCATTGTTCGAGCCTAGGGGAAGGCAGTGGGAAGTAATAAGTAGATGATGGGTTGCTAGAGTGATAGAAGCTTAAACCCTAGTTTATGTGTTGCTTTCTACACTCTTACTTATCGAAAGGACCATGATAGATCCCCTACACTTGTGGGTCATCAAGACTCTTTTCTGGCGCCGTTGCCGGGGAGTGAAGCGCCTTTGGTAGGTGGAATTTGGTAAGGGAAAATTTATACAATGTGCTGAAATTTACTGTCACTTGTTACTATGGAACATAATCCTTCGAGGGGCTTGTTCGGGGTATCTTCACCCCGACCAGTAGAGCAAAGAGTTTCTCCTCAACCTACTAAACCTACTGAAAAAGTTTACTTTGAAATTCCTTTGGGTATGATAGAGAAACTGCTAGCTAATCCTTTCACATGTGTTGGAACATTACATCCTGATTTGCACCTAATCTATGTGGATGAAGTTTGTGGATTATTTAAGCTTGCAGTTATGCCCGAGCATGTTATCAAGAAGAAGGTCTTCCCTTTATCTTTGAAGGGAAAGGCATTAACATGGTTTAGGCGATGTGATTATATGGGATCATGGAACTACAACCGATTGAAATTGGAATTTCATCAGAAGTTTTATCCTATGCATCTTGTTCATCATGATCGTAATTATATATATAATAATTTTTGGCCTCGCGAAGGAGAAAGCATCGCTCAAGCTTGGGGGAGGCTTAAGTCAATGTTATATTCATGCCCCAATCATGAGCTCTCAAGAGAAATTATTATTCAAAAAATTTATGCTCGGCTTTCTCTCAATAATCGCTCCTTGCCCGATACTTCTTGTACTGGTTCTTTTATGATGAAGACTATTGAATTCAAATGGGATTTAATGGAAAGAATTAAACGCAACTCTGAAGATTGGGATCTCGACGAAGGTAAGGAGTCAGGTATAATAGCTAAGTTTGATTGTGTTAAATCTTTTATGGATACCGATGCTTTCCGTGAATTTAGCACTAAATATGGACTTGACTCTGAGATAGTAGCTTCTTTCTGTGAATCCTTTGCTACTCATGTTGATCTCCCTAAGGAGAAGTGGTTTAAATATAATCCTCCCATTGAAGTAAAAGTTTGTTGCACCTATTAAAGTTGAAGAAAAGACTATCACTTATAATGATCCTGTTGTTCCTACTGCTTATATTGAGAAACCACCTTTCCCTGTTAGAATAAAGGATCATGCTAAAGCTTCAACTATTGTTCATAAGACTAATACTAGAAAACCTACTCCCTCTGAGCAAATTAAAGTTGAACCTAGTGTTGCTATGGTTAAAGATCTCTTGGCAAATAATATTGATGGGCATGTTATTTACTTCTGTGATGAAGCTGCTAGAATTGCTAGACCCGATACTAAAAATAAACATAGACCTGTTGTAGGCATGCATGTTATTTCTGTTAAAATAGGAGATCATTGCTATCATGGTTTATGTGATATGGGTGCTAGTGCAAGTGCAACACCTCATTCCTTATATAAAGAAATTATGCATGATATTACACCTGCTGAGATAGAGGAAATTGATGTTACAATTAAGCTTGCCAGTAGAGACACTATTTCACCAGTTGGGATTGTTAGAGATATTGAATTATTGTGTGGGAAAGTTAAATATCCTACTGATTTTCTTGTTCTTGGTTCCCCACAAGATGACTTTTGTCCCACTATATTTGGTAGACCCTTCTTGAATAATGTTAATGCTAAGATACACTGCAATAAGGATGTTGTTTCTATTGGTTTGGGGGATATGTATCATGAGTTTAATTTTGCTAAGTTTCGTAGACAACCCCATGATAAAGAGTTTCCTAGTAAAGATGAAATTATTGGTTTCTCTTCTATTGCCGTGCCTCCTAATGATCCTTTAGAGCAATATATGCTAGACCATGAAAATGATATGTTTATGAATGAAAGAAGGGAAATAGATGAAGTATTCTTTAAACAGGGGCCTATTTTGAAACACAACCTGCCAGTTGAAATTCTAGGGGATCCTCCTCCACCCAAGGGTGACCCCGTGTTTGAGCTTAAACCTTTACCTGATACTCTTAAATATGCTTATCTTGATGAGAAAGAGATATATCATGTTGTTATAAGTGCTAACCTTTCAGAGCATGAAGAAAAGAAATTATTGAAAACTCTAAAGAAGCACCGTGCTGCTATTGGATATACTCTTGATGATCTTAAGGGCATTAGTCCAACTCTATGCCATCACAAAATAAAATTGGAGAAAGACGCGAAACCGGTTGTTGATCACCAACGATGGTTAAATCCTAAGATGAAAGAAGTGGTAACAAAAGAAATACTAAAGCTTCTGGAGGCGGTATAATTTATCCCGTTGCTGATAGTCAGTGGGTAAGTCCTGTCCATTGTGTCCCTAAGAAGGGAGGTATTACTGTTGTTCCTAATGATAAGATGAATTGATCCCACAAAGAATTGTTGCAGGTTATAGAAAGATAATTGATTTCTGCAAATTAAATAAAGCTACTAAAAAGGATCATTAGCCTTTACCTTTTATTGGTCAAATGCTAGAAAGATTGTCCAAACATACACATTTTTGCTTTCTAGATGGTTATTCTGGTTTCTCTCAAATACCTATGTCAAAAGAGGATCAAGAAAAGACAACTTTTACTTGCCCTTTCGGTACCTTTGCTTACAGACATATGCCTTTTGGTTTATGCAATGCACCTGCTACTTTTCAAAGATGTATGAATGTTATATTCTATGACTTTTGTGAAAATATTGTTGAGGTTTTCATGGATGATTTCTCCGTATATGGAACTTCTTTTGATGATTGCTTAAGCAACCTTGATCGAGTTTTGCAGAGATGTGAAGAAACTAATCTTGTCTTGAATTGGGAGAAGTGTCACTTTATGGTTAATGAAGGTATTGTCTTGGGGCATAAAATTTCTGAAAGAGGTATTGAAGTTGATAAAGCTAAAGTTGATGCTATTGAAAAGAAGTCGTGTCCTAAGGACGTTAAAGGTATAAGAAGTTTCCTTGGTCATGCCAGTTTTTATAGGAGGTTCATGAAGGACTTCTCTAAAAATTTCTCGGCCTCTGACTAATCTCTTACAAAAAGATGTTCCTTTTGTTTTTGATGATGATTGTGTGGAAGCATTTGAAATACTTAAGAAAGCTTTGATTTCTGCAGCTATTGTTCAGCCTCCTGATTGGAATTGCCATTTGAAATTATGTGTGATGCTAGTGATTTTGCTATAGGGGCTGTTCTAGGACAAAGAGTTGACAAGAAATTAAATGTTATCCAATATGCTAGTAAAACTCTAGACAGTGCTCAGAGAAATTATGCCACTGCTAAAAAAGAATTTTTAGCAGTTGTATTTGCTTGTGATAAGTTCAGACCTTATATAGTTGATTCTAAAGTAACTGTTCACACTGTTCATGCTACTGTTAAATATCTTATGGAAAGGAAAGATGCTAAACCTAGACTTATTAGATGGGTTCTCTTGCTACAAGAATTTGATTTGCATATTATTGATAGAAAGGGAGCTGAGAACCCCATTGAAGACAACTTGTCTAGGTTAGAGAATGTTCTTGATGACCCACTACCTATTGATGATGGCTTTCCTAATGAACAACTAGCTGTCATAAATGCTTCTCGTACTACTCCTTGGTATGCTGATTATGCTAATTATATTTTTTGCTAAATTTATACCACCCAGTTTCACATACTAGCAAAAGAAAAAGTTCTTCTATGATTTAGGACATTACTTTTGGGATGACGCACACCTTTATAAAGAAGGAGTAGATGGTGTTATTAGACGTTGTGTACCTGAGCATGAACAGGAACTCAAGTGTCACTCAGAGGCTTATGGAGGACACCATGCTGGAGATAAAACTGCACATGAGGTATTGCAATCCGGTTTTTATTAGCCTACTCTCTTCAAGGATGCCCATAAGTTTGTGAGGGAGTCCTCGATTAGGGGGTCTCCGGACAGCTAGACTATATCCTTTGGCCGGACTGTTGGACTATGAAGATACAAGATTGAAGACTTCCTCCCGTGTCTGGATGGGACTCTCCTTGGCGTGGAAGGCAAGCTAGGCAATACGGATATGTAGATCTCCTCCCTTGTAATCGACTCTGTGTAACCCTAGCCCCCTCCGGTATCTATATAAACCGGAGGGTTTAGTCCATAGGACAACATACAATCATACCATAGGCTAGCTTCTAGGGTTTAGCCTCTACGATCTCGTGGTACATCAACTCTTGTAATACTCATATCATCAAGAACAATCAAGCAGGACATAGGGTATTACCTCCATCAAGAGGGCCTGAACCTGGGTAAAACATCGTGTCCCCTGCCTCATGTTACCATCCGCCTTAGACGCACAGTTCGGGACCCCCTACCCGAGATCCGCCAGTTTTGACACCGACATTGGTGCTTTCATTGAGAGTTCCACTGTGTCGTCACCGTAAGGCTTGATGGCTCTTTCGATCATCAGTAGCGATGCGGTCCAGGGTGAGGTTTTCCTCCCCGGACAGATCTTTGTATTCGGCGGCTTCGCACTGTGGGCCAATTCGCTTGGCCATCTGGAGCAGATCGAGAGCTACGCCCCTGGCCATCAGGTCAGATTTGGAAACTTAAACTATACTGCCGACATCTGCGGAGACTTGATCTTCGACGGATTCGAGCCCGTGTCAGGTGCGCCGCACAGTCACGACGAGCACGACGTAACTCTGTCGTCGGACAGTGTTCGGGAGATCGCAACTGCAACTACTCCGGCTTTCAATCCGGAGCAAATCGCATCATCCAAGGACAGAGGGATAGACCCCGCCATGGAGGCCGCACTCTCAGTGGTGATGGAGCCGGATACTGACTTCACCCCTTACGAGAGCCGTGTGGCCGAACCACTGGATTCGTCTCCGACCACGGACTCCGAGCCGCCTGCATCCATGCCTATCGAATCCGACTGGGCGCCGATCATGGAGTTCACCTCCGCGGATATCTTTCAGCACTCGCCTTTCGGCGATGTGCTAAATTCACTAAGGTCTCTCTCCTTGTTAGGAGACTTTGGCTGAACTATGTCCGGCTAGAATGGGATGCGGACGACGAAGAAATTCGCTGCCCACCCACCACCCACTTAGTAGCCATTGTCGACGACTTAACCGACATGCTCAACTTCGACTCCGAAGACATCGAGGGCATGGGCGAAGATGCAGGAGACGAATAGGAACCAGCGCCCACAGGGCGCCGGACAGCCACTTCATCACATGACATATACATGGTGGATACACCCAAAGAAGGCAATGGCAAAGAGACAGCGGAGGATGGCCCCTCCAAGAAGCAACCCAAGTGCCGACGTCAGCGGCGCCGCTCTAAGTCCCGCCATAGCAAAAACAGCGATAACAGCGCAAGAGAAAATAACACTCCAGTCGACTCCAGAGGAAACGACGACCACATTGCCCCGGCGGCAGAGCATGATGAAGCTGCAAGCGGCGAACATAGTACGGATCCGACATTTGAACACGGCGACGCCGAGGATAAACCTCATCAAACCCCCTCTGGGGAGGAAAACAGTCCGGACGAAGATGCACACATCATCCCGGAAACGCACTTGGAGCAAGAGAACCTCCGCAGAAGGCTTATTGCCACAGCGAGGAGTCTGAAGAAGCAGAAGCAAAGGCTTAAGGCCGCACAAAATACGCTCAACAACAGGTGGAACAAAGTGCTCAACAACGAAGAAAAGTATGGTGGAAGTTACCACACAAAGAGCTATCCAAAGCGCAAGCTACTACCTGAATTCGACGATGAGGCCTTAGAGCCCACACAGCCGAAAAATGAAATGGCCAACCGGCCGGATCAACCACCTTGTGACCGCCATAGAGCGGCTAACAAAGTCGCACATAAGTCAACACACTATCTACATGAGGACTTGCGCCAAAAACCCGGTACGACCAGATCCATCTATGGATCCAGGAAGCGCACTCCGGCACAAAATCAAAACCGAATACTACAACTGTCCGAACGCCATGGCACATCCCAATACAGGGGTGCCGCACACCCCCTATGCTTCACCGATGAGGTGCTGGACCACGAACTCCCAGAAGGATTCAAGCCAGTGAACATAGAGGCGTACGACGGGACCACAGACCCTGGGGTCTGGATTGAGGACTTTATCCTCCATATCCATATGGCTCGCGGAGACGATCTCCATGCCATCAAATACTTGCCCCTCAAGCTTAAAGGACCATCTTGGCACTGGCTGAAAAGCCTCCCTGAAAACTCAATTGGAAGTTGGGAGGAGCTCGAGGACGCTTTTCGGGCTAACTTTCAAGGGACCTACGTCCGACCTTCGGATGCAGACGATTTAAGTCATATAATTCAACAGTCCGGAGAGTCCGCCCGAAAGCTTTGGAACAGGTTTCTCACCAAGAAGAACCAAATCGTCGACTGTCCGTACCCCGAAGCCTTAGCAGCTTTCAAATACAGCGTCCGAGACGAATGGCTTGCCAGACACCTCGGCCAAGAAAAACTGAGAACAATGGCAGCCCTAACAAGCCTCATGACCCGCTTTTGTGCGGGCGAAGATAGCTGGTTAGCCCGCAGTAGCACCAAGCACATCCGAAGTCAGGGATGGCAATGGAAAACCACGACACAATAAAAACAAGCGTCGAAATAAAGAAGGCATCCCAGATAATACGGCGGTAAACGCTGGATTCAGGGGCTCTAGACCAGGTCAGCGGAAAAAGCCTTTCAAAGGCGGCAGAGATGGACCGTCTGGCCTAAACAGGATTCTTGGCAAACTATGTCAGATTCATGGCACCCTCGATAAACCTGCAAATCACACCCACAAGGAATGCTGGGTCTTCAAGCAGGCCGGTAAACTAAATGCCGAACATAAAAGGGGGGAGACACCAAGCGAAGACGAGGACGAACCTCGCCAGCAAAGCACTGGAGGACAGAAAAAATTCCCACCAGAGGTTAGAACAGTAAACATGATCCATGTGACGAAGAGGAGAAGCAAACATGCACTCCGAGACACATGCGCCATAGAGCCCGTCACCTCTAGGTTCAACCCCTGGTTGGCCTGCCCGATCACTTTTGATCGCAGGGATCACGTGACAAGCATCCAGCACGAAGGATTGGCTTCCTTGGTGTTAGACCCAATAATAAATGGATACCGTCTCACACGATTCCTCATGGACGGCGGCAGTGGTCTAAATCTGATATATCAGGACACAGTCCGCAAAATGGGGATAGACCCAACAAAAATAAGGCACAGTAATACTACCTTCAAGGGTGTAATACCAGGCCTAGAGGCCCATTGTACGGGCTCTCTATTACTAGAGGTTGTATTCGGATTCTTCCGACAACTTCCAAAGCGAAAGGTTAACTTTCTACATCGCTCCATTCTGAAGTGGCTATCAGGCACTACTCGGAAGAGCGGCTTTCGCTCATTTTATTGCAATACCGCATTACGCTTCTCTCAAGCTTAAGATGCCCGGTCCATGTGGCACTATCACAGTTAACGGAAATACTGAGCGTTCTCTACGCGCGGAAGAATGTGCATCGGCTTTAGCCGCCGAGCACTAGACGGCCTCACCAACCAGAAAAAATGACAGGTCGTCAAGACCACGGACACGGTTAGACGAGTCCGGTGCACCACTACATATACATGAGATTGGTTTGATGATCAAACCCTCCTAGACGGTACCAGGGGCTTCCCGCCTGTAATCAGGGCCAGTCCGGCTCAACTTGACTTATCTTGAATTTTAATGGTTTATTGAGAATAACCAATTTTTTGGCACGGCAACTTTCACCTAAGTTCTTCTCTTTTATAGATGACAATCATGCTACACCCGTCCAGGACACGGCACAACGGAGACACAGGCGCAGACGTGCAGCAGGGACCCGCTCAAAGGTTTCTTTTCAGATTAAGACCCTGCGTAAACCTTTTTTACTGTCTCTTGTTGTTCACATAATCCAGATACTCAATACAACCGAGAAGGATGCTGACGTTATTGGCATGTGGCCACGTTAGGATATTGCACGTACCTGGACCACTCGGGGTTTATTATTAAGGGCATCGTTCAGCCCGGCATATGTTATAAAGACCGAATACCTTAGGGAGTGTTCGGCGTCGCGAGTTTGGCCTTATATGCATCAGCTCCGAATCATGTCTTTGGTCAAATGTTGGGTTTTCCCGGCTCCCATGTTTTGGTACCTTACGTTCCGCTATATCGGCTAAGGTAGCACTGGGAGAACTACTGCGATTGTGCCCTGGTTCATCCGGATGTGCACCTCAGTAGAGAAAGCCGAAAACTGACTGTCATGATATAGCGCGAGACTGGTCAACCACTCGATGACTCAACAGAATCTTCGGGATTCCTCCACATTAACGAAGGGTCGTTTCCCGGTCATGTATGTACGCGCCCCATATTCGGACGAGCACAGAAGTACCAGGGGCTATATAGTAGTCCCACCGTCAAACTCCTATGGCTAAGTGAAAGTGTTAAAGCAATATAGTCTGATTGCCTCGTTTGTTGCGCTACCACCTCCTTAATGGACCAAGACGTTGGATCAAGTGTGAATACGCGTTTTTTGCAAACACCCCCGCATTATATGCGTGGGGGCGGAAGCCGGCGACTGCAAACTTTCAGGTTATATACATATATACATAAACGGCCCCACAGGAGGCATCATAATACTTTCAGGCAAAAGTAATAACACGGCCTTGATAACTCAATAAAACATTGTTTTTACAATGGGAGTACATATCACTAGAACATAATATTCTTCGAGCACTGAGCCTCTATCGAATGAGCGCCTTCAAGGACTTCTTCAAAGTAGTGCTCGGCAGCCACTCGGCCCACGGCCGAACCCTGTGTTGCAACAGTGGTGGCCTCCATCTCTGCCCAGTATGTCTTCACACAGGCAAAGGCCATCCGCGCACCCTCTATGCACACCGACCTCTTCATAGCATCGATGTGCGGCACAGCACCAAGGAATTGTTGCACTAAACTAAAGTAACTATTCGGCCTTGGCCCTCCCGGCCACAGATGATCCACAACAGACCTCATGGCAAGTCCGGACAACTTATGGAGCTCAGCCCACTCGGCCATTCGCTCATTCAACAGCAGCGAACGCACTGGCGCATGGAACTGTGACCAGAACAGCTTTTCGACTTCACGATCTTTTTGATCCTTGAAGTACTCGGCCGCATCAGCAGCACTTGCCGCCAAATCAATGTAGGCGTCCGCAGAACTCCATAGTTGATTAAGAGGAGCATACTTCGGATCTCCAAACTTAGTCCGCAACAAGAAGGGCTTCCCAACCACGATATCCGCAGCTTGACACAGCTCCTCCTTCGTCGCTCTAATTTTGGAGCGGGCTTCCTTGGCTGCTACCATGGCCTTCTCCAGGTCCATCGCCCTCGCTCGGCTTTCCTTTTCAAGAAGCTGGTAACAGTCAGCGGCATCTTTCAACTCCATGGCCATCTTGGCTATTCTTTCCTTGCTCTGGCAATGCGCGGCCTGTTCGGCCCTCAACTCTTCAACCGCCTTTAGAGCGGCCGCATCGCTAGTCCTTGCTTGTTCCTTGGCTCGGGCAAGCTCCGCCCGAAGGGTCTCCATGGTGGCAGCTCCATCTGCAGTCACAACATATTAAAGATACTGGCATCATGCACCTCTTACTATGTGTTGATCACCGAAAAAATCACTTACCATGTGCCTCATCAAGCCGCTTGTTGACAAGCACGATGTCGGCATCTGCCGCATCAAGTTGCCGCTTTAGCTCGGCAAACCCATCAGCTCGGCTAGCCACCGGAGCTTCAGCCACCTACACATAAAGGCGGTCTGGTTATTACCTGGGACTATGATCCTCTGTTTGCCACCGTTTTCAACAACAACCAGAGTCTCAGGGGCTACTATCTGCATAGGGCACACCTAACGTGTGTGGTACTATCAAAAACATACACTATTTCACGCACCTCAAAGCCTTTCAGCAGACTCATAAAAGCTTCATGCAATCCACTTTCAGCGGATGAAATCCTTTCAATTATCGTACCCATTAGCGTACGATGCGCTTTTGAGATGGTCGCTTGCTCTAGAAGATCCTTCAGTACGTCCGACCGCACACTGTACGGTTCCGGACTCTTTCTGTTGCTCTCTTTAGGAGCTGAATACTGAGGACTCTGGGTAGCCAAAGGATTACCCTCTGGCATTGGCGGATCAGGAGAGACCCTCTGCGACGACACTTCAGGGTCGCCTGCCTCATGAGGCGGGGTGGCAGGGGGAGGCGTTTCGCTCTCCATCATCTCCGGAAGAAGATCCCCCGAAGACGAACTCTGTCGAGAAGGGCTACGATCCGAACTACAAGATATAAGCTTTGGTTATTGTCTCCAGAAGTAAGGTAGGACACTTTCACTATTAAAATACCTTTTGATTACTTACAGCTCAGTAGAGGGCTGATCCCCGTGCGGACATTGTGCGGCACGAATACCCTCCGAGGCAGGACCCTCTGGTGAAGATTTCTTCTCCCGTTTGTAAACCTTGGTTTCCGGATCTTTAGAGGCGGTCCTCTTCCTTCCTCGGGGAGAGGGAATGTCAGATTCTTCTCCTTGGTTATCCTCCCTCGCGGAGGCTCTCATTCCCCCGGTTGGGACGAGTAGTGAGTGAGGCCCGCTTTCGGCCTCTTTATTCCCCCTTCATCTTCCTTTGAGGGCACCTGATGAGGCGCCGGCTCGAGCATTCTGTCCAGTACTGGATTGGCCAAGCCTTCGGGAAGGGGGGCCGAACACCTGATCATATTCGCCTTTGTTATCCAGTCCTAGTCAAAGAGCGACTTTTCAGAATGATGTCATGATAAAAAAAGGACAGCGTGTTCGGCCATGGGATTACTTACTTGGGTATCAGGGCGGTTGCAGCTCAGACCCGCATCCTCGGTGGTATCCGGACACTCTATTTGGGGTCCGAAGAACAATTTGTACATCTCTTCGAGCGTCATGCCGAGGAAGTGTTGAATGGTTCACGGTCCTTCCGGGTTGAATTCCCACATACGGAGGGGTCGACGTTTGCAAGGCTGGACTCAACGAACTAGCATAACTTGCATTACCATAACCAGGCTGAAATCTCTCTGAAAGAGATCTCGGATGCGGCTCTGCAATATTGGCACATCATTTGCTGGACCCCAGCTCAGTCCCCTGCTAATCTGTGACGTCAGTTGTGGTGGGGGGGCCAAGCGAAAGGCAGGGGCGGCTACCCACTTGGTACTTCGGGGAGTTGTGATGTAAAACCACTCCCGCTGCCACAAGC
Source organism: Triticum urartu (assembly GCF_056163025.1). Taxonomy (NCBI): domain Eukaryota; kingdom Viridiplantae; phylum Streptophyta; class Magnoliopsida; order Poales; family Poaceae; genus Triticum; species Triticum urartu. The sequence continues at coordinate 342,505,409 of NC_141879.1, forward strand.
TGGACGCCTCTGGGAAGGAACCCTCTGGCCATGGAGCATCAACGCTTTTGCTTATCACGGCACCTCCGCACTCTGCGTGTCGCCCCTTGATCATCTTCGGCTTCACATTGAAGGTCTTGAGCCACAGGACGAAGTGAGGGGTAATGCGGAGGAAGGCCTCACATACGACGATGAACGACGAGATGTGAAGGAGGGAATCCGGGGCCAGATCATGGAAATCCAGCCCATAATAGAACATGAGCCCCCTAACAAAGGGATCCAGAGCGAGGCCTAGTCCTCGGTGGAAGTGAGAGATGAACACAACACTCTCGTTGGGTTCGGGAGTGGGGATGACCTGCCCTCGGGCGGACATCCTGTGCGAAATTTCGGCGGTCGGATATCTGGCCTCTCTCAGCTTCTTGATGTCCTCCTTTGTGATAGAGGAAGGCATCCACCGACCTTGGAGGTTGGATCCGGACATGGTTGAAGGTCCGAAGTGCCTGACCTGAGCCTGGGGTGTTGGAACTCGAGGCAGGGGAAGGATTCAATTGAGCACGAGAGGAAAAAAGGACGGGTCTTGGCCTCTTTATAAAGAGGGTGAATGTCAAGCATCCTCCTCGCAGCCGTTTTGGACTCGCCTAAAATTGAGGAGTCATACCAACAGGCATGAGTGGGTTACCCACGCCCTTATTGATGAGAATCCCGTAAAAAGGGGGACACGATCTCTGCTTAGACAAGACGTGTCAAGAAAACCGCCTCGCAATATGTGCAGTGCTGGTTGGGAAAAACGGTTCAGATAATGGTCGGGCCATGACATAATGTCGTGCTGTCAAAACACGTCGGCAGATTAGATTTGTGGAAATATCATTCTCTCTACGGTGGTATGTGGAAATTGTTTTGCAGAGCTGGACACTATCCCTGGGTTCAAAATCTTCTGTGGAGTATTCGGAGGAGGAACCCGCCTTGCAATGCCGAAGACAATACTGCGCCGGATTCATCGTCATTGAAGCCTGGTTCAGGGGCTACTGAGGGAGTCCTGGTGAGGGAGTCCTGGATTAGGGGGTCTCCGGACAGCCGGACTATCTCCATTGGCCGGACTGTTAGACTATGAAGATACAAGATTGAAGACTTCGTCTCATGTCCGGATAGGACTCTACTTGGCGTGGGAGGCAAGCTAGGAAATACGGATATGGATATCTCCTCCTTTGTAACCGACCTTGTGTAACCCTAACCCTCTCTGGTGTCTATATAAACCGAAGGGTTTTAGTTCGTAGGACAACAACCATAACATACAATCATACCATAGGCTAGCTTCTAGGGTTTAGCCTCTCTGATCTCGTGGTAGATCTACTCTTGTACTACCCATATCATCAATATTAATCAAGCAGGACGTAGGGTTTTACCTCCATCAAGAGGGCCCAAACCAGGGTAAAACATTGTGTCCCCTGCCTCCTGTTACCATCCAGCCTAGACGCACAGTTCGGGACCCCCTACCCGAGATCCGCCGGTTTTGACACCGACATTGGTGCTTTCATTGAGAGTTCCTCTGTGTCGTCACCGTTAGGCTCGATGGCTCCTCCGATCATCAACAACGATGCAGTCCAGGGTGAGACTTTTCTCCCCGGACAGATCTTCGTATTCGGCGGCTTTGCACTGCAGGCTAATTTGCTTGGCCATCTGGAGCAGATTGAAAGCTACGCCCCTGGCCATTAGGTCAGATTTGGAAGTTTGAACTACACGGCCGACATCCATGGAGACTTGATCTTTGACAGATTCGAGCCGCAGCCGGGCGTGCCGCACTGTCACGATGGGTATGACCTAGCTCTGCCCCCGAACAGTACCCCAGAGGCCGCGCCAGCATCAGCTCCGACCCTTAGCTCGGAGCCAACTGCGCCTATCGGGGACGGGTGGCTAGACACCGCCTCAGGGGCTGCAGTCTCAACGGCGATCGAGCCAAACACCAACCTAATCCTCTGCGAAGCCCGTGACTCCAAGGCATCGGACTCTTTTCCGGACTCCGAACCGTCCGCGCCCCTGCCAATCGAATCCGATTGGGCGCCAATCATGGAATTCACCGCCGCGGATATCTTTCAGCACTCGCCCTTCGGCGACATTCTGAATTCACTAAGGTCTCTCTCTTTGTCAGGAGAGCCTTGGCCGGACTATGGCCAACAGGATTGGGATGTGGACAACGAAGAAATTCGACGCCCACCCACCACCCACTTCGTAGCCACTATCGATGATTTAACCGACATGCTCGACTTCGACTACGAAGACATCGACGGTATGGATGATGATGAGATAGCGGAGGATAACCCCTCCAAGAAGCAAGCCAAGCATCGACATCGGCGGCGCCGCTCTAAGGCCCGCCAAAGCAAAAGTGGTGATACCGGCACAGGAGATAATAACACTCCGGATAGTGCCGAAGGCAACAACAATCCCCTCCAGCAAGATTTAGAGCAGGAGGATGGAGAAGCCAGCTCTCCTGAGAGAGCGGCAGACGGAGAGGAGGAGGATGACAATTACATGCCCCCCTCCGAAGATGAGGCAAGCCTCGGCGACGATGAATTCGCCGTACCAGAGGATCCCGTCGAACAAGAGCGCTTCAGGCGCCAGCTTATGGCCACGGCAAATAGCCTGAAGAAAAAGCAGCAGCAGCTTCAAGCTGATCAAGATCTGCTAGCTGACAGATGGACTGAAGTCCTCGCGGCCAAGGAATATAAACTCGAGTGCCCCTCCAAGAATTACCCAAAGTGCAGGTTACTACCCCGACTGGAGGAAGAAGCGTATGATACGGCTGATCGGCCACCTCGTGGCCGCGATAGAGAGGCATTCCAGCCAAAAACTCAGCCTCCACCCCGATGCCATTCAAATAAAAAGGCCTGGGGAGATACGCTAGACCTGCGGGACATATTGGAGGACAAAGCAAAGCATGCAAGATTGATCTACGGATCACGAAGGCGCACCACTCTGCGAGACAATAAACGTCATGCCGGATACAATAAAAGCAAATCCGTCCGGGCCAAACACAGCGGGCAAGACCCATTCGAGCCGCGTCATGATATTGCCCAATACAGAGGCGCCGCACACCCCTTATGCTTCACAGACGAAGTAATGGAACATCAATTCCCAGAAGGTTTCAAACCTGTAAATATTGAATCATACGACGGCACAACAGATCCCGCAGTATGGATCGAGGATTTCCTCCTCCACATCCACATGGCCCGCGGTGATGACTTACACGCCATCAAATACCTCCCACTAAAGCTCAAAGGACCAGCGCGGCATTGGCTTAACAGCTTGCCAGCGGACTCCATTAGCTGTTGGGAGGATCTGGAAGCCGCATTCCTCAACAACTTTCAGGGCACTTATGTGCGACCACCAGACACCGATGACTTGAGCCACATAATTCAGCAGCCAGAAGAGTCGGCCAGGCAATTCTGGACTCGGTTCCTTACAAAGAAAAATCAAATCATCGACTGTCCGGATGCAGAGGCCTTAGCGGCTTTCAAACACAACATCCGAGACGAGTGGCTAGCCCGGCACCTTGGTCAGGAAAAGCCGAAATCTATGGCAGCTCTCACGACGCTCATGACCCGCTTTTGTGCGGGAGAAGACAGCTGGCTGGCTCGCAGTAATAACATATCAAAGAACCATGGTACCTCGAATACCAAGGACGGCAATAGCAGGTCACGTCGCAACAAACATAAGCACCGCATGAACAGCGAAAATACCGAGGATACGGCAGTCAATGCCAGATTCAAAGGCTCTAAACCCGGTCAGCGGAAAAAGCCATTCAAACAAAGTACGCCGGGTCCGTCCAGCTTGGACCGTATACTCGATCGCTCATGTCAAATACACGGCAACCCAGACAAGCCAACCAATCACACCAACAGGGATTGTTGGGTGTTCAAGCAGGCCGGCAAGTTGCTTGCCGAAAACAAAGACAAGGGGCCGCATAGCGATGACGAGGGGGAATCACGGCAGCCACACATCGGAGGACAGAAGAGGTTTCCCCCACAAGAGCGGACGGTGAACATGATATACGCAACCCACATCCCCAAGAGGGAGCAGAAGCGTGCGCTCAGGGACGTATATGCGTTGGAGCCGGTCGCCCCAAAGTTCAACCCTTGGTCCTCCTATCCGATCACCTTCGATCGCAGGGACCACCCCACTAGTATCCATCATGGCGGATTCACCGCACTGGTCCTAGACCCAATCATTGATGGATTTCACCTCACTCGACTCCTTATGGATGGCGGTAGCAGCCTGAACCTGCTTTATCATGACACAGTGCGCAAAATGGGTATAGAACCCTCAAGGATCAAACCCACAAAAACGACCTTTAAAGGCGTCATTCCAGGTGTAGAGGCCCATTGCACAGGCTCAATTACACTGGAAGTGGTCTTCGGATCCCCGGATAACTTCCGAAGCGAAGAGTTAATCTTCGACATAGTCCCGTTCCGCAGTGGTTATCATGCGCTGCTTGGGCAAACCGCATTTGCTAGATTCAGTGCGGTGCCACATTATGCATACCTCAAGCTCAAGATGCCAGGACCTCGCAGAGTTATTACAGTCAATGGAAACACAGATCGTTCTCTCCGAACAGAGGAGCACACCGTGGCAATCGTAGCAGAAGCGCAAAGCAGCCTCTCAAGGCAATCAACCAGTTCGGCGCTTCAAAGCCCGGACACCTTCAAGCGCGCTCGGAGAAATCGGCAAATGGACCGCCTGGCACGATCTGAGCTCGCATAGCAATACGGCGCCCACCCAAATCCCAGCCCAACGGCAAAACTCGTGCCACGCGTACATAATTACTCACTAAAAACACCATGGGCATAGGTGGGGAGGGGGGCAAAACTGCGGCACGCCCCAAGACGCGGCTTAAACCACACTAGGGGCTTCCCGTTTTGTAATTTTTCTCCTTTTTTCAGGACCTTAGTCTCTGGAAACACTGTCCGGCAGCACTATTGCCGAACACATGATGAAGCAACCAAGGAGGCAACCATCTACGTCATACCACGGAATTCCCAGGTGGATTACAGTAATAAGCAAAATAATCAATTTCATATCATTCCTCAGCTTGCCCTTGGAAGGGACATAGTCCTACTCTTTGCTTATCACACTATCTGTATCACTCTGCTTCAACGCAATTTTTTGAATAAACAATGCATGACATTACGACTATTATTGCATTCTTGTCATATATACATATCTATGTGTTCATTAATGACGCCTTGCAACCGTACACTTTGGTACGGCCAATACACCAGGGGCTTACATACCCCACAACATGGTGTGAAAAGTCCAAACACTTTCACAAGTGCGGCACCCCGAACTTATAGCATTATATGCATCAGCTCCGAATCATGTCTTTGGTCAAATGTTGGGTTTGCCCGGCTCCTATGTTTTGGTACCTTACGTTCCGCTCCATCGGCTAAGGTAGCGCTAGGAGAACTACTGTGATTGTGCTCCGGTTCTGCCGGGCTTAGCACCTCAGTAGAGAAAGCTAAAACTGACTGTCATGATAAGGCGAGAGACTAGTCGCTGTTCGGCGAGGTTTTCGAGTCCCTAAAGACTTATGCCGCTTAGGGCGAGGGGCCGGCCCTGTCCGGCTTAAAGGCGTGTATCATGCCCCGTACTCAGTCTTCCGAATACTAGGGGCTTCGCCGAAATTTAAAATTATAGAATTCTATGGCTAAGTGAGAGTGATAAAGCATTATTAGTCCGGTTGCCTTGTTCGTTGTGCTGAGCACCTCCCTCGAAGGACCCAAATATGGAACAAGAGTGCTCAGGTTTATCCCGAACACCCCAGCACTCGTGGCATGGGGGCAGAAGCCGAGGACTAGCCATCTCTCAGATTGATAAACGGCCAAAACAGAAGGTAATATTTTAAATTCAAACAAGCGTTGCATAGCGCATATGAAACAAGTTTTCATAAATACAGGATAAAACGAGCAAGTCTCACTCAAATATTACATCTTTTGAACACTCGTCTGCTATGAGACGGGCACCCGGCAAAACACCCTCGTAGTACATCTTGGGGTGGCGGTGCTCCTTGCCCTCCGGCGGCCCCTCCTTGATCAGCTTCACGGCGTCTAGCTTAACCCACTGCAATTTCACATGGGCGAAAGCCCAGCGTGCACCCTCAATGCAGACAGATCGCTTGACGACATCCAGCCGCGGACAGGCATCCACAAGCCGCCTCACCAGGCCAAAGAAGCTGTTCAGAAGGGCGTCGCCAGGCCACAGCCGGACTATAAAGCCCTTCATGGCCTGTTCAGCCACCTTATGTAGCTTGACCATCTGCTTCAGCTGGTCGCTCATTGGCACCGGGTGTTCGGCCTCAGCATACTGAGACCAGAACAGCTTCTCCGTTGAGCTTCCATCCTCGGCCTGGTAAAATTGTGCGGCATCGGACACGCTGCGGGGCAAATCTGCGAATGCTCCTGGAGAGCTCCGGATTCGGGTAAGTAATCGGTAATTTACTTTTACATGCTTGCTTTGCATATAGAAAGCCTTACCCGCCGCTATCTTACTCATTGCATCGATCTCCTGGAGGGCCCTTTAGGCTTCAGCCTTGGCACTTTTTGCGCTCTCGAGGGCCGCGGCAAGCTCAGACTCCCACCTCTTTGAGTCAAGCTCCAACACCTTGTGCTTCGCCATGAGAGCCTGGAGCTCTTGCTGCACCTCGCCCACCCGAGCCTCGTGCTTCTCTCGCTCGGTGTGCTCCTTGGCCGCGTTATCTTCGGCCCTAGTTAGCGCTTGCTTCAGGGTCGCCACCTCGGTCATGGCCCCTAGCGAATATACAATGATCCTGTCATTTTGCAATTGCTTCTTCCTTTATACATACATAGCTATAGACAGGGTATTACTTACCCTTGTTCTCCTCGAGCTGCCTCTTGCAAGGCCAAGCTCTTTCCTGGATCCCTCGAGGTCCTGCTTCAGTACGGTGACCTCCGCAGTCAGTGCGGCGGACGCCAGCAGGGAAGCCTGCATATGCATATTGACATACTTATATTAGACTCTTGCGATATTATTTGATCCTCTGTTCGGCTTTTCTTTGTGAACACCGAACAAAGCATCAGGGGCTACTGTCTATGCGGTAATATTTCTACTACATTTTAAAACACTTACCTCAAAGCCTGTTAGAAGGCTGACACAGGCTTCAGTCAATCCGCTCTTGGCAGACTGAACCTTCTGGATCACCGCACTCATGATAGTGCGGTGCTCCTTGTCGATAGAAGCGCTGCGAAGCACTTCTAGCAGATTGTCCGGTGCCTCTGGATGGACAGAGGTCACCGGCATAGGCGTCTTGCCCCTCTTAGAAGGAGGTCACCTGCCCGAGCCCGGAACCACTGGAGGTTCCGTCACGGTGTTCGGTTGAGGGCCGAACTCGGAGCTCTCAGGGGCCCCGTCCCCTCGGCTCCCGGAGTCCAGAAGGTTGCCTTGAGGCGCCTCCAGGACTGTCTCCCCTCGACCCGGTGCCTCTTGAGACAGCACCTCGGCGTCGTCAGCAGGATGAGGGGAGGGGCGGTCGGGACTGGATCGCTATCCATGTCCGACGAGCCCAGGGAGCCGTCCGATGATACATCAATACTGGCTCGTGGCGGCCTGCATAATTATGTTCGGCGTTAGGGAAAGCAGTGCGACAAAGGAATACTATGAGTTACTCTGGTACCCGAATACTTACGATCTCCCCAGGGGCTTGGCCCTGGGCAACCACTCGTCTTCGTCTTCATTAGCGGCGGTGGAGCTGTCCGGAAGGAGAGTCCTTCCCTTCTTGGACCCTTCGGCCCCCACAGTCGGGACGGCCTTCCTTTTCTTGTCTCCCCCGCTTGGAGGGGCGGCATCTTCTTCTTCCTCCTCGTCTTCAGGGGAGGAGTGTGCCGCAGAGTTATCGGACGATGAGTCTGATAACACCTGGTGCCGTGAACTCTTTCGGGTTTCCCTGGCCTTCTTGGTCTTCTCCGGCACCTTGTAAGGAGCCGGAGTCAGCATCTCCGTCAGGAGAGCGCCCGCAGTGTCTTCGGGCAAAGGGGCCGGACAGTTAATCTGCCCCAACATCTCCACCTAGTCCTGTCAAAGGCATGGAGATTAGACCCCGCGCATGATTAAGCTAGGGGAAATAAATGTCCTACGGGACGTATTAAACTCATCGAACGAGCTAGGCGCTTTGCGCTTAGTCCGCGGTCCTCGGCGAGAGAAGGAGGGACCTCAGCGCCCTTGAACAGCACCTTCCAGACGTCCTTGTGCGTCGTATCAAAGAGCTCGCTCAGAGTCTGGTGCCGGGCCGGGTCGAACTCCCACAAGTTAAAATCCCGTTGTTGACACGGGAGGATCCGGCAGATGAGCATAACCTGGACTATGTTGACAAGCTTGAGCTTCTTGCTTGCCATACTCCGGATACATTTCTGGAGTCCATCCAGCTCCACCGATGAACCCCACGACAAGCCCTTCTCTTTCCAGGAAGTGATCTGTGTAGGGAATCCGGATCGAAACTCGGGGGATGTCACCCATTTGGCGTCGCGCGTCTTAGTGATGTAGAACCACGCCGATTGCCATCCCTTTATTGTCTCCACAAAGGAGCCTTCAAGCCATATAAAGTTGGGCATCTTGCCCACCATGGCTCCGCCGCATTCTTCTTGTTGGCCTTGTACCACCTTCGGCTTGATATTGAAGGTCTTTAACCACATGCCGAAGTGGGGCCGGATGCGGAGGAAAGCCTCACACACGACGATGAACGCCAAAATGTTGAGGACGAAGTTCGGGGCCAGATCATGAAAGTCCGTCCCATAGTAGAACATGAGACCGCGGACGAATGGATGGAGGGGAAACCCCAGTCTGCGGAGGAAGTGGTGGAGGAAAACTACCCTCTCGTGAGGTTCCGGGGTAGGGACGATCTTCCCCATAGCGGGCAGCCGATGCGCGATATTCGCAGCTAAGTATCCGGCTCCGCGCAGCTTCTTGACGTCTCCCTCCATGACGGAGGAAACCATCCACCTGCCTCCCACTCCGGACATGGTTAAAGAAGGTGGAGGTGGGAAGTGCGGGCTTGGGCGCTAGAGCTCGAGTGTGCGAAAACGGATGAGCGAAGGAGGAAGAAGGCGCGGATAGAAAGGTGAATCCTTATCCCTTTATATGGGCGGACGAAACTAAGCGTCCCCACTAGCCTGGTAAAACTCGCTTATCCCCCAAGCGCCGTAATCGATGGCACGGTTGGGTTACCCACACCCGTATTGATGAGAATCCCGTAATAAGGGGACACGATCTCTGCTTTGACAAGATGTGTCGAAAAACTGCCTCGCATTATGTGCGGGGCTAGTTAAAGGAAATGGTTCGAATAATCACTAGGTCATGACATAACGTCATGCTGTTAAAACAAGTCGGCAAATTAGATTTGTGAAAATATTATTCTTTCTACGGTGGTATGTGGAACTTATTTTGCAGGGTCGGACACTATCCTCGTATTCAAATTCTTCTATGATGTATTCGGAGAAGGAACCCGCCTTGCAATGCCGAAGACAATACTGCGCGTCGGACTCATCGTCATTGAAGCCTGGTTCAGGGGCTACTGAGGGAGTCCTGGATTAGGGGGTCTCCGGACGGCCGGACTGTCTCCATTGGCCGGACTGTTAGACTATGAAGATACAAGATTGAAGACTTCGTCTCGTGTCCGGATAGGACTCTACTTGGCGTGGAAGGCAAGCTAGGCAATACGGATATGGATATCTCCTCCTTTGTAACCGACCTTCTGTAACCCTAACCCTCTCTGGTGTCTATATAAACCGAAGGGTTTTAGTCCGTAGGACAACAACCATAACATACAATCATACCATAGGCTAGCTTCTAGGGTTTAGCCTCTCTGATCTCGTGGTAGATCTACTCTTGTACTACCCATATCATCAATATTAATCAAGCAGGACGTAGGGTTTTACCTCCATCAAGAGGGCCCGAACCTGGGTAAAACATTGTGTCCCCTGCCTCCTGTTACCATCCAGCCTAGACGCACAGTTCGGGACCCCCTACCCGAGATCTGCCAGTTTTGACACCGACACCTGGATTAGGGGGTCTCCGGACAGCCGGACTATATCCTTTGGCCGGACTGTCGGACTATGAAGATACAAGATTGAAGACTTCCTCCCGTGTCCGGATGGGACTCTCCTTGGCGTGGAAGGCAAGCTAGGTAATACGGATATGTAGATCTCCTCCCTTGTAACCGACTTTGTGTAACCCTAGCCCCCTCCGGTGTCTATATACACTGGAGGGTTTAGTCCATAGGACAACATACAATCATACCATAGGCTAGCTTCTAGGGTTTATCTCAACTCCTGTAATACTCATATCATCAAGAACAATCAAGCAGGACGTAGGGTATTACCTCCATCAAGAGGGCCCGAACCTGTGTAAAACATCATGTCCCCTGCCTCATGTTACCATCCGCCTTAGACGCACAGTTCGGGACCCCCTACCCGAGATCCGCCGGTTTTGACACCGACAGTTTGTCTTGTCTTGTGATGAATGTCAAAGAATTGGTAATATTAGTAGACGTCAAGAAATGCCTATGAATTGTTCACTCGTTATTGAACCATTTGTGTCAGGACCCCGATTCCAAGTCACATCGATCTAGCCGGTAACACCTTATATCACTTTGCGGCCTCACGCACGGTATTCCCACGGGTGTCGCCTTACCATGGCCCGGGACCGTTTGCGCCTTTTGGCTCACGTATATGATAGTGTCGCTAGCATCCATATGACAGAGAACCCGGGCCGACATGGCTAGTCGTGAACCCAAAGCGGCACCAACCTATGGGGACAGGCATACATGAATCACATCGAGCATGTCGGTCAGTAGCGTGTGAATCCGGGCTATAGCACTGGGCTAACAGGACTCCGGGAACCCGGGCTCTAGCAGGCTAGGCAGGACTCCGGATGTCACCGCATGACATTTCCCCGAAGGGACAGACATAGGAACGAAGTGAAACACATGCTGGCCAGTCAAGTGCCCTGAGCAGTAGTGCTGGGCTAGCAGGACTCCGGTGAACCGGGCTGTAGCGGACTACTATGGCTCATGGAAACACTAGACTACATTTCCCCATAAGAGAGGCTGCCAAGATAAACAACTAGATTGTCGGATCCCACACATACCACACAATATGCTCGATATGTGTAAATACAACATGGCATCACAACATAACTCTATGACTCAAGTATTTATTCATTAGGCTCCGAGGAGCCAAGATATTACAAACATGGGTCTCATGACCCAGCAATCATAGCATACAAATCAAAGCACATGCGGAAGCTTAACATGTCTGAGTACAGACATCTACAAATGAAAAAGGCTGAGAAGCCTGACTATCTACCAGATCCTGCCGAGGGCACAAGATCGTAGCTGAGGTATCAAGCTAAACGTCGAAGTCCACGCGAAACTACTAGCGAGACTGAAATCTCTCTGCAAAACATAAATTAAGCAAACGTGAGTACAAAAGTACTCAGCAAGACTTACATCAGAACTAGCTACATATGCATCGGTATCAACAGGGGGTGGTGGAGTTTAACTGCAGCAAGCCAGCTTTGACTCGGTGGCTATCTTAAACTACGACTGCAAGTAACTCTTTAGAGGTGGCGCACACGAGTCCACATATTCACCATATCAATACACCACTATGGATCCGCTCCCGTCTCCCTACAAGAACGCCATCCATAGCACTCACGCTTATCTTGCACATTTTAGAGTATCCACTTTCACTTATCTATGAACTGTTATAGGCAACCTAGAAGTCCTTTACCGTGGACACGGCTATTCGAATAGATCATTTATAACCCTGCAGGGGTGTACTTCGTCACACATGTTTCCACCACTTAGCATCTGCACACGACATGTGCTCGGCAGACTTCAAGCGAAAGCCGACGTGGGTGTAGACCACGACCTGACTAACCGCACAAGTCTCTATTCCAGGTTTATCGCCTATTCGGGTTCCATCCGCAAGGAAATCCTGCCGGGGTGTCCTCAACGGCCGCAAATGATGTGTACAGGGTCCCAAGACGCCAAACGGGCGCCCGGCATACCCGGCCACAGTGTATCTACCGCATCATAGCCCACCCCTAGGGTCAGTGCTACACACGGCCACCAACACATAACCTACAAACACCAGAAACTAGTTGCAACTCCTGGACAAAGGACGAGAGGGGTCAATAAGTCGAGCGGGGTCATATTTCAGGGCCCAATGTGTGGTACTAGCTATTTCATGGATCACAAACACAGAACTCAGCTCCTGAGGACGGTTTCAGTGAGACAACCCACCATGTACTCCTACATGGCCTCTCACCGCTACCTTTACCAAATCGTGTTGACACACTTAGCTCACACACAGTAGGACATGTTCACACACCTCCGATTCATCCCCGATGAACCAGACCTGACACGACTCTATGCAATAGCAGGCATGAAAAACAAGCATGAATGAGTAGGCACATCAGGGCTCAAACAACTCCTACTCATGCTAGTGGGTTTCATCTATTTACTGTGGCAATGACAGGTCATGCAGAGGATAAGGGGTTCAACTTCCGTAGGAAGTAATAGATGAATCGTTGTTGTCCTAATGCAGTAAAAGAGAGCAGGAGTGAGAGAGTGGGATTGTATCGGAATGAGCAAGGGGGTTTTGCTTGCCTGGCACTTCTGAAGATAGTAAAGTTCTTCATCGGTGTCATCGAACTCATCACCGGAACCACGTCTATCGAGAGGGGACAAATACCGGCAAACAAAGAGGAACACAATCAATGCAATGCAACAATTATGATGCATGATAATGTCATGGCAATATGTTGTTGATTGAGCTAATGCAACTAGCAATCATATTAAGTGAAGTTGGTTTGAACCAAGGGTTCAAATTCAAACTCCATATATGTTTATTTAAATGTCAATTATGCAAATTTCCCTGTACAGCAACCCTAGGTTGTTCAAACATGCATGCAAATGCCATAAACAAATTCCTTGAATTTTTCTGATAATTTTTCATATATAATTTATTTCATTTGGAGTTACAGTTGAATTTCTATGATTTTTAGAAGTTTTGAACATTTTCTGGAATTTCCTGATTATTAATAAATCCAGAAAATGTATTACTGCGTCAGCATCAGGTCATGCTGACGTCAGCAGGTCAACAGGGGCCGGTCCAGGTCAAACCTGACCTGTGGGTCCCGTCTGTCAGTGTCAATTAAACTAACTAAGTTTAGTTAGCGTTAAACTAATACTAACCTAGTTTAGTTAGTGGCCTGGAGCCCACACATCACTGAGTCAGGGGGAAGTCAAACCTAGTCAACCGGGGTCAAACTCACCGGAGTTGACCCGCGGCTCATCACCGGCGAGGCCAGAGACGATGGAGGGGCCTGGGATTTGGCCTTCGGTGACCAAATCGACGGCTGAGCCCATCTATGAGGAGCTGGAGCTCGCGCGCATCGACTGGCAGGGTTAGCTTGGGCCGGGGTGGTCTAAGACATCAGCGGTGGCAACGGCAGCGGCGGCCGGAGTTCAGCCAAGCTCGGGGGCGAGGCTATGGTGGCCATGGGGTTGCGTGCTTGGCTCCCACGGCACCTACATGGCATGGCGAGCACGTGGGTGAGCTCGGTTGGACGCTACAGTGACCATGGCCACGGCGGTGAGGAGCTGAGGCGGCGGCGCGATTCGGTCATCGTCGAAACGATGGCTGCGGTGAGAAGCTGAGCACGGGAGCAAGGGGAGGAGGTGGAGAAGCTCACAGCGAGGCCGGAGGAGGTCTCAGCGGCTCGGGTAAAGTCCGGTGCAGGCGGAACAGCAAAGACAATCTCCGGCGATCCGAGGAGGAAGACGATGGCGGAACGGCGATGCAGAGCTCCCAGTGAGGCGTAGCTCGACGGGGAGGAAGAGGGTGTCGTGGCCGAGCTTCTTGACTCATCGGCAGGGCGAGGGGTGGTCGGTGGCCATGGTAAATTGCGTCGGCGACGACGAGCTCCGCTCGGGTGTGCTCGGGAGAGGGAGCAGAGGGCGAGGGGGAGAGCAGAGAGTGAGGGAGAGGAGCGAGGGGCCACGGGGCGTCTCCGTGGCGTCGCTAGAAGGCCCGGGGAGGATGCAGGAGGTGTCCAAGGCGGCGTCGGCGCACTCCATCGAGTTGCTTCATGCGCTGGCGCGGGGAAGAAGACGCCCGTGCCCCTGGTGGGCTGGCTGGGCCAGCTGGGCCGCCAGGTGGCGCCAGGTAAGGAAACTCTCTCTCTCCTTCTATTAGTTTTCTGTTTTCTATTTATTTGATATGTTAGGAATTAGTAATAATACTAACTCATTTCCATAAATCCTGGGATATATTTTGGGCTTTATTTGAAATATTTACGACTGCCCAAAATTGTTTCCAGGATTATTCGAGCATTTAAAATATTTATATTGATTAAATGCCCAAATTCAAATACCTAGTGATTTAATTCAAAGCCCAAATGTGTCCAGCAAAAATGCAAATCATCTTGGGTAGATGCTTCCACCTTAAACCAGAGATGATGAACATTTTTAAAAGGCATTTTGAGTTCATTGAAAATATTTTTATTTGAAACTATTTGAATTGCATTTGTGCTAGGGCTTGACCATCCCCATTTCAGAGTTTCATAAAACTTAAACATGATGACATGATGATCATGCAAGGTCAAGCAAAGGCTAAGGCTAGGGCTATGACAATTTGATGTTTGGAGCTTTGATTATATGGGACCGTTTCCTTCCTCTAATGGGTATACACATATTTTAGTTGTTGTTGATTGCGTTACTAAGTGGGTAGAAGCTATTCCAACTAGTAGTCTGATCAAAACACCTCTATTAAGATGCTGAAAGAAGTTATTTTTCTGAGGTTTGGAGTCCCTAGATTGTAGCGACCCGACCTCATACGGTCATGTCTCTGTGCTTCAGTGTCATCCCTAGATCAGTAATGCTGACACACACAGTACTCGAAGGATTTATAGCAGAGTAGAAATCACACACTTATTACATCGAATGTCTCAAACGAGAACTTATTACAATAAATATGGCTTAAGTCCATCTAAATAAGATAACAGCGGAAGGCTTGGAAGATAAAGTGAGTCCATCAACTCCAACGGCATAGCTGAGTGCATGACAAATGACCAATGGCAACTTACTTGGCGTCAGAAAAGTCTGCAACATGACATGTTGCAGCCCGAAACAGGTCATCACATGGAACATGCTGGCAAAATAACACAATAGAGCAATGAACAAATAAATGCTATCATGATACGCCTCCGTCGTATCTACTTTTCCAAACACTTTTGCCCTTGTTTTGTACTCTAACTTGCATGATTTGAATGGAACTAACCCGGACTGACGTTGTTTTCAGCAGAATTGCCATGGTATTGTTTTTGTGCAGAAATAAAAGTTCTTAGAATGACCTGAAAATCAACGGAGAATTATTTTGGAATATATAAAAAATACTGGAAGAAAGATCCACGTCAGGGGGGGCACCACCTATCCACGAGGGTGGGGGCGCGCCATACCCCCCTAGGCGCGCCCCCTGCCTCGTGGGCCCCCTGACGCTCCACCGACCTCAACCTTGACTCCATATATTCACTTTCGGGGAGAAAAAAATCAAGGAGAAGGATTCATCGTGTTTTACGATACGGAGTCGCTGCCAAGCCCTAAACTCTCTCGGGAGGGCTGATCTGGAGTCCGTTCGGGGCTCCGGAGAGGGGGATCCGTCGCCATCATCATCATCAACCTTCCTCCATCACCAATTTCATGATGCTCACCGCCGTGCGTGAGTAATTCCATCATAGGCTTGCTAGACGGTGACGGGTTGGATGAGATTTATCATGTAATCGAGTTAGTTTTGTTAGGGTTTGATCCCTAGTATCCACTATGTTCTGAGATTGATGTTTCTATGACTTTGCTATGCTTAATGCTTGTCACTAGGGCCCGAGTGCCATGATTTCAGATCTGAACCTATTATGTTTTCATCAATATATGAGAGTTCTTGATCCTATCTTGCAAGTCTATAGTCACCTATTATGTGTTATGATCCGTTAACCCCGAAGTGACAATAATCGGGATACTTACCGGTGATGACCGTAGTTTGAGGAGTTCATGTATTCACTATGTGTTAATGCTTTGGTCCGGTACTCTATTAAAAGGAGGCCTTAATATCCCTTAGTTTCCAATAGGACCCCGCTGCCATGGGAGGGTGGGACAAAAGATGTCATGCAAGTTCTTTTCCATAAGCACGTATGACTATATTCGGAATACATGCCTACATTACATTGATGAACTGGAGCTAGTTCTATGTCACCCTATGTTATGACTGTTACATGATCGATCGCATCCGGCATAATTCTCCATCACCAATCCAATGCCTATGAGCATTTCCATATATTGTTCTTCGCTTATTTACTTTTCCATCGATATTGTTATAATCACTACAAAACCCAAAAATATTACTTTTGCTACAGTTACCTTTTGCCACCATTACCACTACTATCATATTAGTTTGCTAATAAACACTTTGCTGCAGATATTAAGTTTCCAGGTGTGGTTGAATTGACAACTCAGCTGCTAATACTTGAGAATATTCTTTGGCTCCCCTTGTGTCGAATCAATAAATTTGGGTTGAATACTCTAGCCTCAAAAACTATTGCGATCCCCTATACTTTTGGGTTATCAAGAACATTTTTCGGCGCCGTTGCCGGGGATCCTAGCTCTATTCTTTGAGTCACTTGGGATTTATATCTGCTTATCATTATGAAGAACTTGAAAGATCAAAGAACCAAGATTTTTCCCTCAACTACGAGGGGAGGTAAGGAACTGCCATCTACCTCTGCACTTGATTCACCTTCTGTTTTGAGTAAACTTGCGACACCTAAACCTGCTTCTACTATTAATTCTGATATGTCACATGTTATTGATGATGCCACTTCTACTATGCATGAAACTTATGATGAAACTACTTCTATGCTTGATACTACTGTGCCACTAGGTGAATTTCTTGATGAACAACTTGCTAGGGCTAGGGAGAATGAAATTATTGAAACTGGTAATATTGATGAAAGTGATGATGAAGATTATCCCCCTAGATATGAATTGCCTGTTGTTCCTGAGGGTTATGTTATGGATGAAGAAACTGCTAGAGACTTTCTTGCTTGCAATGATAGAAGTGATCTTAAGAAATTATTAGCTAAGCTTAAAGAAAAAACTATGAATGCTAGAATGAAATATGACCCTGCTTATGCTACTTCACCTATCTTTATTACTGATAAGGATTATTATTTCTTTGTTGATCCTGATTTAATTACTCTGGTTGAATCTGATCCTTTCTATGGCTATGAATCTGAAACTGTTGTGGCACATCTTACTAAATTAAAGGATATAGCCACCTTGTTCACTAATGATGAGAAAACTCGTTACTATTATATCCTTAAATTACTTCCGTTCTCATTAAAGGGTGATGCTAAGATATAGTTTAATTCTCTTGATCCTGGTTGTGTGCGTAGTTCCCAAGATATGATTTACTACTTCTCTGCTAAATATTTTCCCGCTCATAAGAAACAAGCTGCTTTAAGAGAGAGATATAATTTTGTGCAAATTGAAAAAGAGAGTCTCCCACAAGCTTGGGGGAGGCTTCTCCAATTACTTAATGCTTTGCTTGATCATCCTCTCAAAAAATAAAATACTTGATATCTTTTATAATGGACTAACCGATGCTTCCAGAGATTACCTAGATAGTTGTGTTGGTTGTGTTTTCAGGGAAAGAACTGTTGATGAAGCTAAAATTCTATTGAATAATATGTTGACTAATGAAAATAATTGGACACTTCCTGATCCAACTCCTGAGCCAACTCCGAAGAAAAGGGGTATTCTATTTCTCAGTCCTGAAGATATGCAAGAGGCAAAGAAATCTATGAAAGAAAAAGGTATTAAAGCTGAAGATGTTAAGAATTTACCTCCTATTGAAGAAATACATGGTCTTAATTTGCCGCATGTTGAAGAAATACATGGTCTTGATAACCCGACACGGGTAGTAAAGGTGAATTCTCTCTATAGATTTGATGAAGGTGATATTCCTCGTTATAAGTCTGCTAGCCAATGCTTAGATGAGTTTGATAATTTTATTGTTAAACAAGAGAACTTCAATGCTTATGTTGGTAGAAAATTGAAACATAATGCTTACATGATTGAACACTTGAGTGATTATATGGCTAATGTTAAAGGTGAACTTAAACTTATTAGTAAACATGCTTCTATGATTACCACACAAGTAGAACAAGTACTTAAAGCTCAGAATGATTTGCTCAATGAATTGAATAGTAAAAATAATGACTTTGCTGTTAGAGTTGCAACTATAGGAGGTAAAGTGACTCAGGAACCTTTGTTTCCTGAAGGCCATCCTAAGAGAATTGAGCAAGATTCTCAGAGAACTAATGTAGATGCACCTAGTCCTTCTAAAAGGAAGAAAAAGAAAAATGATAGGACTTTGCATGATTCTACTGAACCTGTTGTTGACACACCTGAGAATCCCAATGATATTTCCATTTCTGATGCTGAAACACAATCTGGTAATGAACATGAACCTAGTGATAATGTTAATGATGATGTTCATGCTGATGCTCAACCTAGAAATAATGATAATGATGATGATGATGTAGAAATTGAACCTACTATTGATCTTGATAACCCACAGTCGAAGAATCAACCTTATGATAAGAGAGACTTTGTTGCTAGGAAGCATGGTAAAGAAAGAGAACCATGGGTTCAGAAACCCATGCCTTTTTCTCCTAAACCATCCAAGAAAAAGGATGATGAGGATTTTGAGCGCTTTGCTGAAATGATTAGTCCTGTCTTTTTGCGTATGCATTTGACTGATATGCTTAAAATGAATCCTTATGCAAAATATATGAAGGAAATTGTTACTAATAAAAGAAAGATACCGGAAGCTGAAATTTCCACCATGCTTGCTAATTATTCTTTTAAGGGTGGAATACGAAAGAAACTTGGAGATCCAGGAGTACCAACTATACCATGCTCCATTAAAAGAAACTATGTTAAAACTGATTTATGTGATCTTGGAGCCGGTGTTAGTGTTACGCCTCTCTCTTTATATCGTAGACTTGATTTGAATAAGTTGACACCTACTGAAATATCTTTGCAAATGGCTGATAAATCAACTGCTATACCTGTCGGTATTTGTGAGGATGTGCCTGTTGTGGTTGTAAACGTTACTATTTTAACGGACTTTGTTATTCTTGATATTCCCGAGGACGATAGTATGTCTATTATTCTTGGAAGACCCTTTTTGAATACTGCAAGGGCTGTTATTGATTGCACCAAAGGCAATGTCACTTTTCATGTCAATGGTAATGAGCATACGGTACACTTTCCGAGGAAACAACCTCAAGTCCACAGTATCAATTCTATTGGAAAAATTTCAACACTTACTATTGGAGGTTTTGAATTTCCTCTACCTACTGCCAAGAAGAAATATGATATTCTTATTATTGGGGACGTGCATATCCCCGTTGAGGTAACTTAGTGTTATTCAAAAATTCTCCGGTTCCATGTTATTCGGAATGAGTTTGTTAACAAGACTTGATCAACCTTGTTAGTGGATTCGTTTTGATGAGCATGAGATGGATGAAGTTAGAAAACACAACTCTCTGTACCCTCTTTTTACTTTCTGTTATTTATATTAAATAAAGCAAAAATATTATTTTTCTGTCTGTTTTCTGAATTATCCATGCAATAAAAAATACCTCAAAAATAAAAGTTCTCCAAATGCCTTGAAATTTAACTATGATTTTTTCTAGAATATGTGAGAATATCTGGCACTGAGAACATAGCAGGGGGAGCAAGCACCTGGCCACGAGGGTCCAGGGCGCGCCCCCTGCCTCGTGGGACCATGGTGGCTCCCCTCCACTTATTCCAGCTACCACACACTCCTTCCTCCCACAAAAATCACCAACCAGCTCAAACCCGAGTTCAAGCTCATCTTGCTGCCATTTTCGATCTCCTAGCTCAAAGCTCCATTCACAAAACTTCTTTGGCGGATTGTTCTTTGGTATGTGACTCCTCCAATGGTCCAATTAGTTTTTGTTCTAGTGCTTTATTCATTGCAAATTTTTGCTGCTTAGGTGACCCTGTTCTTGAGGTTGCATGTCAAATCTATGTGGTCAAAAGTAGTTTTGATGCATGATATTGCCTCTAGGCACTTGTAGGAGTAGTTGCTATCAATATTGTTGAGTTTGGTTCACTTTTATTTTGAAGTTACTAAAAATTATAGAAATTTTTCAGAGGAAGAAATATGTTTAGGAAAATGTACCAAGGTGGTTCTTCAAGGAAGCAAGGACCCAGACCCGCAATACGTGATGCGGACGAGGAACAACCAAGAGACTCTCAAGTGCGGCCTTGTGAATGGCCGTCAGAGGATTTCATGATCCGAGCAGGAATTAAAGAGGAATTTGATGCATATATGCGTAATGCTGATCTGGAGAGCTTTGAGGCAGATAAGTGCCGTCAATACCTCTATTTAGCTGATTCATTTGTGAGAAGGTTTAAATTCTCATCATCACACAATTCTCTAACTGTCCTATTTGATCTTTATGATAAATCTTATACCATGGACTTAGAAGACTTTACCACTGCTTGTAAACTTCCATAGTGGGGGGATGTTAGTGAACCTCGCAAATCTGAATTTAGAGATTTTCTTGCTAGTATAACTGTGGGGGAGTCTAGAGATATAACACAAGCTACCATAGGGAGCATTCATTTTCCTGCTATACATTATTTTGCTCTCTTCATAGGTAGGTGCATCAACGGTAAGGATGAAGCATGTCACATGTGTGCCCCTGATCTCAGTGTTCTCAGGAGTAATGTATTAGGAGATAAACATTATAATTTGGGAGCCATTGTTGCACATAGGTTGCATAATGATCATATTCATGGAGATTTCTTTGGTGGAATTTATGCAACTCGTATAGCTAACTTTCTTGAGATACCCATACGTGGAGATGATATTGAGTTGCCTCCTTCTTATTTAGATTATGAGGCTATGGTTCGTCATCAGTTTGTTGAGAGGAATGATCAGTTCCTCCAGTACCGACTAATCTTTGACAAACGATGCACCTATCATGTCGCCCTCCCTGCTCCTACTTTCTTTAACCTTCAGGCAAAGGGGCGATATTTTATAACCAGGGAGGAGGCGACCGAGTCCGAGAGGAGGGCGGAGACAGCTCGCCTCCAAGCTGCAGCTCATCAGGCAATTGCCACTGCATCTCAGTACGACCCCAACTACAACTTTGGATATCCGCCAGGCCAGCCATGGCCATGGACCAACTTAGGCCAAAAGCCTAAGCTTGGGGGAGTACGTATTTCTCACCGACATTACATTTATGTTCACACACCCATGCTAGTTGTCGGTGCTCATACTTTTTCACTGTATCATCCATACTAGTTGTAGATTTTAGTTAGTTTACTTTCCATGCCTGTAGTAGTAGTAACTAAAAGAAAACCCAAAAAGATTTCTCGTTCTTCTTTTGCTTGTTGGGAGCTTTCCCGTGTAAACAGTTTTGTTTCTTTTCTGTTTTTTGGGGTCGAGAGGAGAAGACCATGATTAAAATGTTAAGTGGCTCTTATATGCATTATTTTTGATCTAACAAAGAGCCCATATTACCTTGTCTTCTCTCTTGAATTGAATGCTTGCAGATTCCAGCTTAGTCCAATGCACATGCACTGCTATTATTATCCACACTATTTGGTCGTGCAAGTGAAAGGCAATAATGATGATTATATGATGAACTTATTGAGATGAGAAAAGTTGGTATGAACTCTACCTCTCTTGTTTTTGTAAATATGATTAGTTCATCGTTCCTGATTCAGCCTATTATGAATAAACATGTTTGCAATGAAAATTAGAGATTGTAGTTGCTTATGCCATGCTTAATTAGCTAGGAGCTTATAATGGTTTACCTTGCGTGCCAACATGCTATTAAAATGGTTGTGATGTAGTATGATAGGGTGGTATCCTCTTTTGAACGATTCGAGTGGCTTGACTTGGCACATGTTCACACATGTAGTTGAAACAAAATCAACATAGCCTCTATGATATTTATGTTCATGGTGCATTATATCCTACTCATGCTTGCATTCGGTGTTGATTAATTTTAATGCATGTTCATGACTATTGTCGCTCTCTAGCTGGTCGCTTCCCAGTCTTTTTCTAGCCTTCACTTGTACTAAGCGGGAATACTGCTTGTGCATACAACTACATAAACCCCAAAGTTATTCCATATGAGTCCACCATACCTACCTATATACGGTATCTACCTGTCGTTCCAAGTAAATTTGTATGTGCCAAACTCTAAACCTTCAAATAAACATTATGTTTTGTATACTCGAATAGCTCATTTATCAACTAGGGTTGTCTGTATTTTCCATGCTAGGCAGGTTATTCTCAAGAGGAGTGGACTCCGCTCCTCACTCACGAGAAAATGGCTGATCACCGGGATGCCCAGTCCCATGCTTTATGCAAATCAAATCAAAATAACTGCAAACAAAAATCCCCTGGGACTCTTGTTAGTCGGAGGCACTCATTGTTTCGAGCAAGCCATGGATTGATGCTTGTTGGTGGAAGGGGAGTATAAACTTTACCATTCTGTTTGAGAACCGCCTATAATGTGTGTAGCATGGAAGATATCGAGATCTCTCGGTTGTTATGTTGACAATGAAAGTATACCGTTCAAAATATTATTCATATCTATTTCAAAACCGAGCTCTGGCACCTCTACAAATCCCTGCTTCCCTCTGCGAAGGGCATATCCATTTACTTTTATGTTGAGTCATCATCCTCTTATTAAAAAGCACCAATTGGAGAGCACCGCTGTCATTTGCATTCATTTCTGTTAGTTTACATTGAGTATGACTTGACTGTATCTCTTTTACCATGAATTACAATGTTTAGTCAGTCCTTGATCTTTAAAGGTGCTCTGCATTTATGTTTTGCGGTCTCAGAAAGGGCTAGCGAGATACCATCTTGTTATATCATATCATGATTGTTTTGAGAAAGTGTTGTCATCCGAGATTTACTATTATTGCTCGCTAGTTGATTATGCCATTGATATGAGTAAACATGAGACCTAAATGTTATTGTGAATATGGTTAGTTCATAATCTCTGTTGAAAACTTGAATGCTGGCTTTACATATTTATAACAACAAGAGCAAACGAAGTTTTTAAAAGTTTTTCTTTATCACTTCCAGTTTATCAACTGAATTTCTTGAGGACAAGCAATGGTTTAAGCTTGGGGGAGTTGATACGCCTCCGTCGTATCTACTTTTCCAAACACTTTTGCCCTTGTTTTGGACTCTAACTTGCATTATTTGAATGGAACTAACGCGGACTGACGTTGTTTTCAGCAGAATTGCCATGGTGTTATTTTTGTGCAGAAATAAAAGTTCTCGGAATGACCTGAAAATCAACGGAGAATTATTTTGGAATATATAAAAAATACTTGAAGAAAGATCCACGTTAGGGGGCCCACCACCTATCCACGAGGGTGGGGGCGCGCCCTACCCCCTGCCTCGTGGGGCCCCTGACACTCCACCGACCTCAACCTTGACTCCATATATTCACTTTCGGGGAGAAAAAAATCAAGGAGAAGGATTCATCGTGTTTTACGATACGGAGTCGCTGCCAAGCCCTAAACTCTCTCGGGAGGGCTGATCTGGAGTCCGTTCGGGGCTCCGGAGAGGGGGATCCGTCGCCATCATCATCATCAACCTTCCTCCATCACCAATTTCATGATGCTCACCGCCGTGCGTGAGTAATTCCATCATAGGCTTGCTAGACGGTGACGGGTTGGATGAGATTTATCATGTAATCGAGTTAGTTTTGTTAGGGTTTGATCCCTAGTATCCACTATGTTCTGAGATTGATGTTTCTATGACTTTGCTATGCTTAATGCTTGTCACTAGGGCCCGAGTGCCATGATTTCAGATCTGAACCTATTATGTTTTCATCAATATATGAGAGTTCTTGATCCTATCTTGCAAGTCTATAGTCACCTATTATGTGTTATGATCCGTTAACCCCGAAGTGACAATAATCGGGATACTTACCGGTGATGACCGTAGTTTGAGGAGTTCATGTATTCACTATGTGTTAATGCTTTGGTCCGGTACTCTATTAAAAGGAGGCCTTAATATCCCTTAGTTTCCAATAGGACCCCGATGCCATGGGAGGGTGGGACAAAAGATGTCATGCAAGTTCTTTTCCATAAGCACGTATGACTATATTCTGAATACATGCCTACATTACATTGATGAACTGGAGCTAGTTCTGTGTCACCCTATGTTATGGCTATTACATGATCGATCGCATCCGACATAATTCTCCATCACCGATCCAATGCCTACGAGCATTTCCATATATTGTTCTTCGCTTATTTACTTTTCCGTCACTACTGTTATAATCACTACAAAAACCAAAAATATTACTTTTGCTACCATTACCTTTTGCCACCATTACCACTACTATCATATTACTTTGCTACTAAACACTTTGCTGCAAATATTAAGTTTCCAGGTGTGGTTGAATTGACAACTCAGCTGCTAATACTTGAGAATATTCTTTGGCTCCCCTTGTGTCGAATCAATAAATTTGGGTTGAATACTCTACCCTCGAAAACTGTTGCGATCCCCTATACTTGTGGGTTATCATATCACTACATGCATAAATGGCTGGTGGAGGCTCTATGGTTATATTATTTTGCGAAAAAGCCAATTTTTTCCTACAACAAAGGAATATATTTTATTTCAACTATCATGGTAGTTGAAACATCATTGAGAAGGTTCCTCCAACTCAATCCCAATTAAAAGTAATTATCAACCCAACAAATTAATTTAGAGTGATGAGATCAAATCAATAATTCAAGTACCAGATACTCAAGATGTCCATAACCGGGGACACGGCTAACCATGATTAGTTTATACACTCTGCAGAGGTTTGTGCACTTTTCCCCACAAGACTCGATCTCTTCCGTTGGATTTCTCGCACTACATGATGTTTGAGAAACGGATGACCGAGACACAGTCTTTTAGAAGCATTAACTCTAACCCCGGGTAGACCGTACCAACCTACATCCCCTACATCTCCTAGTCTACCACTGGAAGAGGTCACACAACATACCCAACTATGCCAGAGCCCATAATGGCTTGTGGCTGCACACGGAAGTTTCTAGCATGAATAATCTTATGATCCCTTTGAGCCTGGGTGGCGGACCGTAGGATGATCACACGGGTACTCCGGGATATCCTAGGACAACACTGGATTCTCAAGGTGCCCACAAGCAATCCACCCAGATGTGTATTAAAGTTGCCACCTTAAGTTGAACCATTAATTAACAATCTCACATTTGTCATGGACACTCTCAAACCCAATCCATGTCTACGAGCATAGCATAGCAATAAGCATAACGTAGAAGTAACTCCCAAGGGTTTGATAATAAAAGGGCAATAGGTTCTACCTCATCATCTACTACTTCCCAAACCCACATATTAATAGATCCTACTCATGAAATGTGTGAGGGTTGAAAATAATGCATAAAAACCGGGTAATAAAAGGGTATGATCAATGTGTTACTTGCCTTGCTGACGATCCGCAAAACCTAGAGATTCGTAGTAGCACACTTCGCACTCCGGGTATTCTATCGCAAACAAACAATAGCATACATAAGCACTCCAGCAAAGATGCACAGATAAAACTCAAATAAGAAGATCTAACCAGAAGGTTCAACTGAAGAACTCCGGTTTGCAAAAAGTATCAAATCAAACGGAGCAACGAAACTCAAACTACGAAAGAAACAAGATCCGATTACTAATCTAGACTAAAGTCAAATTTTACAGTACCAAAATCTTGTTCAAGTTGGTTAAATAGAAAGAGGGCTTCGAGACGAAGATCTAGGCGCTTGTTTCACCAGATTTGGATAAACGAGCGAAAATATATACTAGAACGAAGATTAGGGCAGAAATCACGATCGAAAATAATCATGGAAAAAGCCTGGAAAAAGAAAACTGACGAACAAGCTAACGAACGAATGTTCACTGTCTGTGGCTAACGGATTAACAACGTTCGTTAAAACGAACGTACGGACGAACGTTCACTATTTAACTAAACCGAAGAAAAACCAAACAAAACCGAAAATAAAAAAACCGATCTAGGGTTTCAAAAAAACCGGTGGTTTTCCCCGAGAAAACCAGGCGGCGGCGAATACCTCGGCGGCCGGGCGGCGGCGGCGACTACCTCGGCGGTGGGGCAGCAAGGCGGCGACGGCGGACGGCGGCGAGGCGGCAGCGTCGCGGGGTTCGAGGCGCGGCGCAGCTAGGGTTAAGGCTGGCAGCAGCGGCTCGAGTTGGGCCTCGGGCGGGCTGGCGGCGCGGCTTATAAAGCCCCCGGCGAGAGGTCTCCGGCTCGGGTACGGCCCAGTAGGTCGGTTCACCTTTTTTAAAATAAATCCTGACGCAGAAAAACAAATAAAAGAAATAGTAAACGGACTCCAAAAATCCTGAAATAAATTTTCACGCTCCTCTAATAATATTGCGGACAAAATGAACATTTATTTAGACTTCTAATGCAATTTTGAAAAACGCATTTTTTTCCTAATTCAAATAAAATAGCAACAAAAGTCCAAAAGAAAAACTTATTTGATTTTAATATTTTTCCTCCAATATTCCCTTTATTTTGGAGAAGTCATATTATCTCCTCCCATATATTTTAATATGAAATATTTTCGGAGGGAAAATAATTAAAACCAAATGATCCTTTTTTCAAAATTTGAGAAAACTCAAATATGAAAATAACAAAATTGCCAACTCTCTCCGTGTGTCCTTGAGTTGCTTATAATTTTGAGGATCGCGATACGAAATGCGATAAAATATGATATGCATGAATAACCTATGTGTAACATTCCAAATTGAAAATTTGGAATGTTACAAACCTACCCCCCCTTAAGATGAATCTCGTCCTCGATATTCGGGTAGGCTAGAAAATAGGTGTGGGTGGTCTTTGCGTAGATCATCCTCTCATTCCCAGGTGGCTTCATCCTTGGTATGGTGGCTCCACTGAACTTTGCAAAACTTGATAACCTTGTTGCGAGTAACTCGGCTGGCAAACTCGAGAATCTTTACTGGTTTCTCCTCATAGGTTAAATCACTATCCAACTGAATTGCTTCCAGGGGCACGGTATCTCTTAGAGGAATATCGGTCATCTCAGCATGGCACTTCTTCAACTGGGAAACGTGAAACACATCATGTACTCCTGACAGTCCTTCAGGTAATTCCAACTTGTAGGCAACCTCTCCCATGCGTTCCAGAACACGGTACGGTCCTACAAATCTCGGGGCTAACTTTCCTTTAACTCCAAAACGTTTAACTCCCCGCAGAGGTGACACTGGCAGATATGCTCTGTCTTCGATTTCATAGACTACCTCCTTGCATTTTGAGTCTGCATAACTCTTCTGTCTAGACTGAGCTACCTTCAGTCTATCTCGTATCAGCTTAACCTTCTCTTCAGACTCCTTAATCAAATCTGGTCCAAACAACTAACGGTCTCCAACTTCATCCCACATTAACAGTGTCCTACACCTTCGTCCATACAGGGCTTCAAATGGTGCCATCTTCAAACTGGCCTGGTAACTATTGTTGTATGAGAACTCCACGTAGGGCAAGTTGTCATCCCTACTAGATCCATAATCTAGCGCACAAGCTCTCAACATGTCCTCCAGAATCTGATTTACTCTCTCGATCTGTCCATCTGTCTGCGGATGAAAAGCGGTACTGAACTCTAGCCTGGTACCTAAAGTGTGGTGCAGCTGGTGCCAAAACTTTGAAGTAAACTGCGTTCCTCTATCTGATACGATGGCCCTCGGAACTCCATGCAGACATATGATCCTGGTCATATATATGTTGGCCAACTTCGCACTGGTATAGGTGGTTCACTGGGATAAAGTGAGCTACTTTGGTCAAGTGGTCCACTACTACCCAGATAGAATCATATCCCGATCGGGTCTTGGGTAATCCGGTGATAAAATCCATGACAAGCTTGTCCCACTTCCATTCGGGTATCGGCATAGGCTGCAATAATCCTGCTGGCTTCTGATGTTCTGCCTTCACTCTTTGACATACATCACATATGACTACATACTCGGCAATACCCTTCTTCATTCTGGTCCACCAGAAACGCTCCTTCAAATCCAAATACATCTTGGTGTTTTCGGGATATATCAAGTATGGCGAGTCATGAGCTTCCTGAAGTATCAACTTCCTGATCTTTGCATCATTGGGCACAAATACACGGTCCTCAAACGACAAGGTGTCGTGTTGATCCTCACAAAAACCTTTGGCTTTTCCTTCACTCATCTTCTCCTTTATCTCGGCAATTTCTTTGTCATCCTTATGAGCTTCAAGAATCTTTCCCAACAATGTAGACTGAACTTCCATTGCTGCAACAAAACCTCTTGGAACAATCTCCAAACGAAGCTCCCTGAGATCTTCTAGTAACTCCTTTGGCAAACCTCCTGTTACTAAGGTATTGGCATAACTCTTCCGGCTCAAAGCGTCTGCTACGACATTGGCCTTTCCTGGATGATAGTGCAACTTCATATCATAATCCTTTATGAGCTCCAACCATCTCCTCTGCCTGAGGTTCAACTCCTTCTGTGTGAAAATGTACTTCAAACTCTTATGATCCATGTGCACATCACAATGGTTCCCAATAAGAAAATGTCTCCAGGTCTTGAGTGCATGCACTACAGCTGCTAACTCCAAATCATGTGTGGCATAATTCAACTCATGCGATCGAAGTTGACGTGAGGCATAAGAAACAACTCTCCCATCTTGCATAAGTACTCCTCCAAGTCCTAAGCGAGAGGCGTCGCAATACACTTGGAAATCCTTGCGTATATCTGGCAAAATCAGCACTGGGGCTTTAGTCAAATGTTTCTTCAACTCCTGGAAACTTGTTTCGCATTCTTCAGTCCAATGGAACTTGGTGTCCTTCTTCAACAATGTCGTCATAGGCTTCGCAATCTTGGAAAAATTCTCAATGAATCTCCGATAGTATCCCGCGAGTCTAAGAAAACTGCGGATCTATCCAACTGAGGTGGGTGCCAACCACTCAGTGACTGACTGAATCTTGGTAGGATCCACTGCTATACCTTCTCCTGATATAACATGTCCAAGAAATCCAACTTCCTTCAACCAAAACTCACATTTGCTAAACTTGGCATATAACTGATGTTCCCTGAGCTTCAAGAGAACCAAACGCAAATGCTCCTTGTGTTCCTCTTCATCCTTTGAGTATATCAAGATATCATCGATGAACACCACAACAAACTTATCCAAGAATTCCATGAACACCTTATTCATCATGCTCATGAAATAGGAAGGGGCATTAGTTAATCCAAATGACATAACCATGTACTCATATACCCCGTACCTTATGGTGAAGGTTGTCTTAGGTATATCCTTTTCTCAAGTCTTCAGCTGGTGGTATCCTGATCGCAGGTCCATTTTTGAAAACACTTTAGCTCCTTGCAGCTGGTCAAACAAATCATAGATCATCGACAGTGGGTACTTGTTCTTGATCGTCACTTCATTCAATGCCCCTGGCCGTGCCCCCTGCCTTGTGGGCCCCCTGACAGACCTCTGATGACCATCTTCTGCTATATGAGGTCTTTCATCGAGGAAAAAATCATAAGCCAGCTCACGGGACAAAACTCCGCCGCCACGAGGCGGAACCTTGGCTGAACCAATCTAGGGCTCCGGCGGAGCTGTTCTGCCGGGGAAACTTCCCTCTGGGAGGGGGAAATCATGACCATCGTCATCACCATCGATCCTCTCATCGGGAGGGGGTCAATATCCATCAACATCTTCACCAACACCATCTCATCTCAAACCCTAGTTCATCTGTTGTATCCAATCTTTGTCCCAAATCCAGAGATTGGTACCTGTGGGTTGCTAGTAGTGTTGATTACTCCTTGTAGTTGATGCTAGTTGGTTTATTCGGTGGAAGATCATATGTTCAGATCCTTTATGCATATTAATACCCCTCTGATTATGAACATGAATATGATTTGTGAGTAGTTACATTTGTTCCTGAGGACATGGGAGAAGTCTTGCTATAAGTAGTCATGTGAATTTGGTATTCGTCCGATATTTTGATGAGATGTATGTTGTCTCTCCTCTAGTGGTTTCATGTGAACGTCGACTACATGACACTTCACCATTGTTTGGGCCTAGGGGAAGGCATTGGGAAGTAATAAGTAGATGATGGGTTGCTAGAGTGACAGAAGCTTAAACCCTAGTTTATGCGTTGCTTCGTAAGGGGCTGATTTGGATCCATATGTTTCATACTATGGTTAGGTTTACCTTAATACTTCTGTTGTAGTTGCGGATGCTTACAATAGGGGTTAATCATAAGTGGGATGCTTGTCCAAGGAAGGGCAGTACCCAAGCACCGGTCCACCCACATATCAAATTATCAAAGTACCAAACGCGAATCATATGAACGTGATGAAAACTAGCTTGATGATAATTCCCATGTGTCCTCGGGAGCGCTTTCCTTTATATAAGTGTTTGTCCAGGCTTGTCCTTTGCTACAAAAAGGATTGGGCCATCTTGCTGCACCTTATTTACTTTTATTACTTGCTACCCGTTACAATTACCTTATCACAAAACTATCTGTTACCGATAATTTCAGTGCTTGCAGAGAATACCTTACTGAAAACAACTTATCATTTCCTTCTGCTCCTCGTTGGGTTCGACACTCTTACTTATCGAAAGTACTACGATAGATCCCCTACACTTGTGGGTCATCATCTGGCGCGCAGATTGTCTTCGGCATTGCAAGGCGGGTTCCTCTCTCCGAATACTCCAAAATAGTCTTCGAACACAATGAACGTGTCCGGATCTGCAAAAGAAGTACCACACACCACTGTAGAGAGTATAATATTTCACGAGTCCAATATGCTGACAATTTTTGTAACGTTTCATCACATCCCTGCCCTGTTATTATTTCAAACTGTTTCTCGGCCTGCCGCTCCATATTTCGAGATATGGCTTTATTGGCACGTCTCATCAAAGGAGAGATCGTGTCCCCCTATTGTGGGATTCTCATAAATACAGGTATGGGTAATCCAACCGTGCCATCTGCACAACCCCTGGGAAATAGGCGAGTTTTATGGTGAGTGGGGAGGTGTTTGACATTCACTGTCTTTATAATGAGATAAGGATTCATCTCTTCCACCCACGCCTTCTCTCTTTCCGCCTACCCACTCTTGAGCTCCAGCGCCCAAGTTCTCATCTTTCCTGCCCCAAGAAAGCACTCCAACCATGTCCGGAGCGCGGGGCAAGTGGATGGCCTCCACCGTCAAGGAGAAGGACAACACCCAACTTCGGGAGGCCAGATATTTGGCCAAGGAAATCGCCCATCGGCTTCCCTCTAAGGGACAGATCGTCCCGACTCCGGAGCCCCATGAGAGGGTCGTGTTCATCCCTCACTTCGTCCGCGGGCTCGGGTTTCCTCTCCACCCATTTGTCCGCGGACTCATGTTCTACTACGGGCTGGATTTCCATGATCTGGCCCCCAACTCCTCCCTCACCATCTCGATGTTCATTGTCCTGTGTGAGGCCTTACTCCGCATCCCCCCCCACTTCGGACTGTGGCTGAAGACCTTCAGTGTGAAGCCGAAGGTGGTGGGTGGTGAACACGCAGAATGTGGAGGCGCCATGGTGAGCAAAATGTCCAACGTCCCATGGCCCAAAGGCACCTTTGTGGAGACCGTCAAGGGGTGGCAGAAGCTGTGGTTCTACGTCACAGAGCCTCGCGACGCTGCCTGGGCCGCGGCTCCCGAATTCAAATCCGGGGCCCCGATAAGGCTTACTTCCTGGTAGGAGAAAGGCCTGGATTGGTCTTTGTTGGACGAGCTGGCAGCGCTTCAAACGCGCATTAGGAGCATGATGGAAAAGAACGTCAAGCTTGTCGACGTGATTCAGGTGATGCTAATTTGCCGGATTCTGCCATGCCAGAACCGGGCTTGCCATCTATGGGAGTTCAATCCGGCCAAGCACAAGACCTTGCGACAGTTCTTCGGAA
Organism: Triticum urartu; assembly: GCF_056163025.1. Lineage (NCBI taxonomy): Eukaryota > Viridiplantae > Streptophyta > Magnoliopsida > Poales > Poaceae > Triticum > Triticum urartu. The sequence continues at coordinate 342,537,546 of NC_141879.1, forward strand.
CTACACACGAAGATATCTGGAAGGTGCTCTTCAAGGCCAACGAGACGTGGCCGGAGACGACCGAGGACTGTGGGCACGATCTGGCCCATCATGCCAGTTCGGTAAGTTTTCCATGCTTCAAGGCATATCCCTTTCTTGCTTGCTCGAGGAGGATGTCCCAACTTCCCTATTTGCCTTTTCAGGATTGGACAAAGAAGGCGGAGCGGATTCGGTGTTATGCTCCACTGCCCAAGGAACCAGTCGTCCCGCTTTTGACGAAGATGCTGCTTCCGGCGCCCTACATGGCACCGGAGAAAAAGGCCAAGAAGAAGGCCAAGGGGACCAGAGGAGGCCTCCATTCCAAGGATACTTCGGACTTGGCATCCGAAGACGCAGAAACTCACTCCATCGCCGAAGACGACGAGGAGGAGGGAGAGGAGGAAGAAAGCAACTTCCCCCTCTGAGAGGGGGAAAGAAGAGGGCGGCCTCCATAGATCTGGAAGCGGAGACGTCCAAGAAGGGAAAGGCTTCCCTCGCGGATAGCTCCGCATGGGACGTCGATAGCAGCCCAGAACGGCGCCCTCGAGATAAGCCCCTAGCCGAATCATGAGTATCCGAAGATACTGACGGATTCATATATCCTCCACTTTTATTTCATAATTTTAACATGTCGAATCATGCACTTGCAGTCCGGCTCGTTCCGCCCTTGAGCAATCCTCGTCTTCGGGGAACTTGTGGGACCCGAAGGTGATGGACAGCGGGACCCCTCCGACGGCCTCCTCTCCCAGGGCCCTGGACGACACCGAGGTGTTGTCCCGAAGGACCCCTGGCTAGGGAGAGACGCAGGAGGCCGTCAGGACGGCGCCAGAGGGTGAGACCTCGGCCGCCGGACACATGGGGGAGCAGATCCCCATGGAGACTGGCGATGGGGGCCATGTCCAATTTGGCCCCCGGCCGAATACGGTCCCGGAGACCTATACGGCTCTAGAATCCGAAAAGCAGCCTCCTTCATTTGAAGGAGGTGTGCCCATTCCGCTGGTGACCTCTGTCCAACCAGAGGCGTCGGATACTTTACTCGGAACATTGCGAAGCGCTTCCATCATAGAGGAACACCGCACCCTCATGGGTGCGGTGATTGAGAAGATTCAGTCCACGAAGAGCGGACTGACCGAAGCCTGCACAAGCCAACAGGCTTTGAGGTAAGCGATGCAAAAAGAAAGTCACAGTATAGATAGTAGCCCCTGAGACTCTGTTCGGGGTTCGGAAAGAAAAGACGAACAGAGGATCAAATAGTTTTTTGCAGGAGACTAACCATGTACGTTTATGTGAATAAGCAGGCATCGCTGCTAGCCGCAACTTCTCATGCTGTCGAAGTCTCCGGACTAAGGTAGAGACTGAAGTAGACCGAGGAAGAACTCGATCGTGCAAAAAAGTAGCTGGCGGACAAGCAGGGTATGTAACGTCCTGTTCAAATATAGAAAGATATGAATTGCTTGTGTTGATCGTGTGATAATTTGTAGGGGCGGCGTCCGAGGTGGAAACCCTCAAGGCAACGCTGGCCGAAGCCCAGAAGAGAGCGGCAGACGAGCAGGCCGCCTGCGAGAAGCATGAGGCCAGGGTCACCGAGGTCCAGCAGGAGCTGCAGGACGCCGTGAAGAAGTGTGAAGCCTTGGAGCACAAGAATGCGGACCAAGAGTCCGAACTTGCCCTGGCTCGCCAAAATGCACAAGAGGCCCGGGTCGAAGCCCAGGGCGCCCTCATGGAAATCCAGGAAGCCAAGAAAAAATTGTGGTGGGTAAGGCTTTTATTATGCAGAGCAAGTATGTGAAGAAGAGATATCTCATGCTAACCCGGATTCGGAGTTCTCTAGGGGCGTTTGCGGATCTGCCCCGCAATGTTTCTGACTCTGCGGCATTCTTCCGAGCCGAAGAGGGGAGCTCAACGGAGAAGCTGTTCTGGTCACAATATCTTGTGCCAGAACATCCGGTGGCTTTTAGCGACCAGCTGAAGCAGCTGGTTGAGCTGCATAGGGTGGCCGAACTGGGCATGAAGGATGTAATAATCCGGCTGTGGCCTGTAGAAGCTATACCCGAAAGCTACTTCGGCCTCATGAAGCGGCTGGTGAATGCCTGCCCCTGGTTTGACACCATCAAGTGGTCGGTCTGCATAGAAGGTGCGCGGATGGCCTTCGCCCGTGTCAAGATACAATGGGCGAAGATGGACGCTGTCAAGCACGCGACCGAAGGACCGCCCGCGGGCAAGGAGCACCGCACGCCTGAGCAATATTTTGAAGATGTTCTGAAGGGATCCCGCATTGTGGCAGAGCAATGTGCTAAGGACATTATTTTTGAATGAATACATTCATGTAATCCCGTCCTGTATGATGAAAACAAGGCTTGATATGTAATATAATGCTTTGCTATTTGTTAAAGTTTTACCTCCTGTGCGGCCGTTTCATCAAGTCTGAGAGTTGGCCAGTCATCGGCTTCAGCCCCCACGTAGGTAGTACGGGGGTGTTCGGGATGAATCCAAACAATCTTTATCCAAGAGTTTGGTCCTTAAAAGAGGTGTTTAGCGCAACGAACCAGGCAATCGGACTATGTGGCTTTATCACCCTCACTTAGCCATAGTAGTTTGACAAATAAAATGTAGGCGCATCCCTTAGTATCCAGACTAGGGTGTTGTAAATACCTGATCGGATAAGAACCGATTCGTCGCATGATGCGGAAAAAATTCCTAAAGATTTGAAACCTCCAAAGAGCTGACCGGCTCACGCCGCATCATCACAGTCAGTTTCCGTCTTTCTCTACTGAGGTGCTCATCCGGATAAACCAGGACACAATCATAGTAGTTCTCCCTTTACTACCCTAGCCGATATAGCGGAACGTAAGGTAGTAAGCATAGGAGCTGGGCAACCCAACTATTGGCCAAAGACATGATTCGGAGCCAATGCATATAGTGCTAAATTCGAGGTGCCAAACTATACTGGAAAAGTGTTTGGACTTGTTGCCATAGTGTGGGGCCCAATAAAGCCCCTGGCGGATTACGGCGTACCAAGGTGTACGGATGTAAATTAAAATTGCGAAAAAAATAAAATAAAGAAGAAACTAGTGCCACACATGTCAGGCCGCAAACTGTTTCCATTATAATTTTAATTGATACGTCAGAGCGTACTTGAACAAAAAGTGCGAAAAGCAACAGTGGCTATTTAACATGCCAAGACCAAGGGGGAGCTACGTACTGGTCCTGAAAATAGGTAGAATGATCGCCAAGAAGGACATCTAGAGATTCCCCCGCACGTCTGTGCTACTTGCCACCTTGGTGTGTCCGTCCTTTGAAAGGACCGATTATGAGGCCATCGAGAGGGGCCTGCAGAAAAGAAACCTGAAGAGGAAAAAAGAAAAGAAGAGAGAAAAAAGAAAAAGTGAAAGTATATGTGTCCAAGGGAGGTCGAGTCGTATTATGGATCACAATCTAGTTACGCCTCCGTCCATGCCCATGGTATTTTGAGTGTGTAGTTATGTATGTGCGGTGAGAACGCCGCCACTTGGTGTGGTCTGGGACGGAGGCCGAATTGCTAGTTGAGCTCTTGACGGGCTGGGATGTCCTGGCGCATAGTAGTTCGTACTCGTTTGACAGTGTCCGGGAGTGTGGCTGCCGAATTAAGGTTCTGCTTGTGGAGGCCGCTCTGTACCTCTGCTGCCAGGGCAACGATGTGCTCCTCGGTACAGAGGGAGCGCTCTGTATTTCCATTGACTATTATGACACCGCGTGGTCCGGGCATCTTGAGCTTGAGATAAGCATAGTGCGGCACCACATTGAATCGGGCAAACGCAGTTCGTCCGAGAAGTGCATGATAGCCGCTGCGGAAGGGGACAATATCGAAGATTAACTCCTCGCATCGGAAGTTTTCCAGAGATCCGAAGACGACCTCCAATGTGATTGAGCCCGACCAGCGGGCCTCTACGCCTGGTATAACTCCTTTGAAGGTAGTTTTGGTGGGCTTGATCCTTGATGGGTCGATGCCCATTTTGCGCACTGTATCCTGGTAAAGCAGGTTGAGGCTGCTGCCGCCGTTCATGAGGACTCGTGTGAGGTGAAATCCGTCAATTATTGGGTCGAGGACTAGTGCGGCTGACTCGCCGGGACGGATACTGGTCGGATGATCCCTACGATCGAACGTGATCGGGCATGACGACCATGGGTTGAATTTTGGGGCGACTGGCTCTATCGCATAGACGTCCCTAAGCGCGCGTTTGCGCTCCCTCTTGGGGATATGGGTGGCCTATATCATGTTCACCGTTTTGATTTGAGGGGGAAACTTCTTCTGTCCCCCCTATGTTCGTTGGACGGGGATCCTCGCCGTCGTTCTCGCTTTGCGACCCCTTCTCCTTGTCTTTGGCATTTAACTTTAAAAGATCGTGGATGTCGCCTAGAGGGGGGGTGAATAGGCATTTTAAAATAATTATGGTTTAGGCTTGAACAAATGCGGAATAAACCTAGCGGTTAATTTGTCAAGCACAAAACCTAAAACAACTAGCCTCACCTATGTGCACCAACAACTTATGCTAAGCAAGATAAGCAATTATGTGATAGCAAGATATATGACAAAGAACAATACGGCTATCACAAAGTAAAGTGCATAAGTAAAGGGCTCGGGTAAGAGATAACCGAGGCATGCGGAGACGACGATGTATCCCGAAGTTCACACCCTTGCAGATGCTAATCTCCGTTTGGAGCAGTGTGGAGGCACAATGCTCCCCAAGAAGCCACTAGGGCCACCGTAATCTCATCACGCCCTGGCACAATGCAAGAAGCCGTGATTCCACTAAGGGACCCTTGAGGGCGGTCACAGAACCCGTACAAATAGCAACCCTTGGGGGCGGTCACCAAACCCGTACACTTTGGCAATCCTTGGGGCGGTCACCGGTACCCGTCAAATTGCTCGGGCGATCTCCACAACCTAATTGTAGACCCCGACGCTTTCCCGGAGCTTTACACCACAATGATTGGGCTCTGAACAACACCAACCGTCTAGGGCGCCAAGGCACCCAAGAGGAACAAGCTATAGGGTGCCCAAACACCCAAGAGTAATAAGCTTCTCAAACTTCACTTCCACGTATCACCGTGGAGAACTCAAACCGATGCACCAAATGCAATGGCAAGGGCACACGGAGTGCCCAAGTCCTTCTCTCTCAAATCCCACCGGAGCAATTAATGCTAGGGAGGAAAATGATAGGAAGAACAAGAAGGAGAACACCAAGAACTCCAAGATCTAGATCCGAGGGGTTCCCCTCGCATAGAGGAGAAAGTGATTGGTGGAAATGTGGATCTAGATCTCCTCTCTCTTTTCCCTCAAAAACTAGCAAGAATCCATGGAGGGATTGAGAGTTAGCAAGCTCAAAGAAGGTCAACAATGGGGGCAAAAACGAGCTCAAGAGATAGGGAACCATTGGGGAAGAAGACCCCCTTAAATAGGTCCCCACGAATCTGCCCATTATGTACAGAACAACATAGGAGCGGTACAACCTCTATGAGCACCGGTACAACCTGTAACAGGCAATAAGCGGTACAACCGGCCCACAACCACCCAACAACCGCACCACAACAGAGATCAGTCCGGTGGTAGAGCGGTACATGACTGGTACAACCTCCGGATCAATTCTGGAGCGGTACAACCGCTCCAAACACCGGTTGTACCGGTCAAGCGGTACAACCTCTCCATGGGGCGGTACAACCTCTCTGTGTAAAACACGCAATAACAAAACAGCCACAACTTTCGCATACGAGCTCCGAATTCAACGAAACCAAGTTTGTTGGCAAGCTAACAACAAGGGCTAACACAATATTGAGAGAAATATCAATAAGAAGCAAATGAGAAAAGGACCATAATAAAATGGTGAGAACCCTTCCTCGGAAAAGACCGGTAAAACCTCCAACACCGAAAACATCATAGAAGATGCATGCGAACTCCGTTTTCGATGAACTCAAGCTTGTCATCTAGATGACCAAAAGCTCTAAGACTCACAAATGAAACCAAACAAGAACCAAGAAAGATGATGCAAGGATGCAATGGTTTGAGCTCTTGACTAATGATACGATCAAGCTACTCCCTAGAGAGCCCCCCTTGATAGTACGGCAATCGATCCTACAACCCGGTCTCCCAACTACCACTATGAGACCGGTAAAATAGAAAACCTATCAAGGGAAAACCTTTGCCTTGCACATAGTCCACTTGAGCTAGATGATGACGATCTTGACTTCCTCAAGTTGGACCACCTTTCTTGATTGTGTTGGCTCGATGAAGACTAGTTGATTGCTTCCCCATACTCCACTATGGGTGAGCCACTCTTTGGCACATCTTCACAATTCCATTGACACCACAATGGACAACAAGCTTCAAGCTTGATTGCTCCCCCATACTCCATTATGGGTGAACCTCTCTTCGAGTTGCTCCACTTGAACTTGCACACTGCAAACTTGATGACGATCACCACTTGATGTCATCCTCCATGGGTTGTATGAGATCTTCCTCTTGACGCAAGACAATGGAAACATACCTAACCCCACAAAGAACTCTCACGTAGACCATGGGTTAGTACACAAAGCGTAATGGACAATGCTTACCATACCATGGGATCACTTGATCCCTCTCGGTACCTCTTCTACGCTTTGTGAGTTGATCAACTTGATTCACTCTTTACTTAGTCTTGATCAACATTGAATCTTTCCAACTCTCTTCATTTGGATGATGTCTTGAAGGTAAACATGAATGATCACACAATCTTCTTCTTCAAGACATGCATGCAATAATCTCAACTCACACATGACCAATCTTTGGATAATTCCTTGAAAAGCACTTTGGCCATCTCAACTCACACATGACCAATCTTTGGATAATTCCTTGAAAAGCACTTTGGTCGTCTCATAAACTCCTTGAAACCAACACATGGACTTCAAGACAATCCTCTGGACAAATCCTTCAAATATAACTCAAGGAAACCGTTAGTCCATAGAGATTGTCATCAATTACCAAAACCACACATGGGGGCACCGCATGTCCTTTCAATCTCCCCCATTTTGGTAATTGATGACAATCACTTTCAAGAGAGTTTATATAAGGAATTATGCATCACCATGCAATGCAACAACCAATAATGCATGTATATGAGATGCAAATGCTTAGGAACAAAACTAAAACAAGGAGAAAGCTCTGAAGACTTCTCCACAAAACTCTCTGAAACTTCTCCCCCATTGGCATCGATTGCCAAAATGGGTGAAAAGCTAAGAAGACCAATATAAAAGGTGTTCCTACAAAAGTTGTGTATTTCTCAACAAGAGAGTGGAATGCCATACACATATCCAAAGGTAATACTTGGAGGGAGACCAACTATATTGAGGCACCAAGATTGCTAAAGGAAGATATGCCACAAAGACATAACCGAGAGAGACACAAGCAATCAAGCAACCAAAAGATACCAATTGAAGCAAGCTGTCAAAAGATACCAATTGAACCAACTAGACCAAAGATCCTACGAGCCACGTGAATAAAGGATATTATGATATGAGCAAAGGAGTGTTCTAAAGAAACTAGAGAAGCTCCCCATGATTTGTGCACACATAAGAATATTTGTATTTGGATACGAAGTGCACACAATAGGATCATAACTCCCCCAAAATCAATAGAAACTAACAACAAGTGCAAGTGAGCATATAGGAAACTAAGCCTAGTACTTGAAACAAACACATGGTTGAGCAACAAGTAAAAGAGGCAACTTAAGAAAGGGCTCAACCAAAATGATGTGTGTGAGTCAAGGAAATGCACTTGAGAAGACTAATGTACGGATGAGCATTAAGCATCAATAAAGTCTTGAAAGAATGAGGCATACGGTGCAAGGCCTATCATTCCCACACACAACTAGCAAATGGGTTCACAAGCTTACTAATAAGCATATAAAGAACCTATGCTTGTGACATCCCATGGTGAAGATAAAAGATGAAAGCCTCATCAAGACGAGGGATACCAATTAAGATGGCAAAAGCCTCGTAAAGATAAGCATGAGGAAAATAATCTTCACCACACACAAGAGCATCAAGATGCAACGAAAGAAGACACACACTCAAGGCAAAAGCTTTCACGGAGCCACCAAAGAAATAACATAAGAAAGACAAGGTGGACATGAAAGAAAGGATATCAACTAGATATGCAACTTATCTCAAGTGTATAAGATTCTAGGTAGACAAAATCATGATGATATATATCTACAAAGAAGGATGTACACCCGAAATAGTTACAACACGAGGAACAAGATATCCAAAGGGAGGTCATACATATACCAATAAGATATTTGCTTGGAAGCATAGCACATGGCTAGATATGGTCTTATTATATATAAATGAATTCCTACCACACACCCATCAAAGACATCACAACTAGCAACAAGAGATCATTGTTGGGATGCTTTGAGAAAGGGAACAAGTATCACAAGAATGAGTGAATAACATGCCATGATACAACCTACACAAGGTTGATGCAAGAAATGTGTGCATGAAGAATATGAAGATACTTGTTACCGAGTTAACATTGGAAGGATGTAGTAGATACCAATTGAAGGTAGATAGTAGTTCATTGATCATCCTAGCTCGACTCCAATAAGCACATGATGACAACACCTTCCTTGTGAGTGAGCCGAGCATCTAATGTATCTCCAATTGTTCCTAGAACAACAACACAAACAAAATGGTACCCAAACTCATTGGGACCAAAGAGTTAGAGAACCAACAATACATAGGACAAACTCCACATAAAAATGTGCATATAGATACGAAAATGAATTTCATGCACATCTCATCCAATTTGAGACTTGGTGGAGTTTCCCCTATATATTGGGTCAAAGAAAGAAATCATGCCAAAGATACTACACAAAGTTAATATGCATGCTCAAGACTTTCAAGAACCGATACCAAATGACAAAGAAATACCAAGTGAAGAAAAGATACCAAATGAATAAATCATCACTTGGAGGATATCAATAAAAGATACATCAAGGAATGAGATATCCATTGATACCCACTAAATAAAGGATATCAAACCCCCAAAAGAGAGGATGGTTCCAAACAAACCAAGCTCTCTACAAAGTTTCATGATGGCACAAAGTACCCAAAAGAAACGACTTGCCTTCCACCGACACACACTTGATAAGGATCATAAGATGAGTGTTTTATAGAAAATATGATATCTCCCCCAAGACTAGTGCATTATAGAGAAATTGCATTTGAATACAAAATGCACAAGGTGGGATCACCACTTTCACTATATCTAGAAAACACTAGACAAGATCAAGAAATAAACAAGATCCACAAGTGGTATGGAAGACAAAGGGAGTTGATACAATCCTTGGCAAGAGAAAGGGCAAATAAAAAGCAAAGGCCAATGTAAAGATGATCAATAAATTCTACCACAAAAGTGAGTACCAATTGTCAAAAGACAAGAAGTAAACGGAAATAATTCCCGGTGGTAGATAGCAAGGATATCCGAAATCATCTTCACACCAAACAAAAAGCAAATTGCAACTTGTAGAGCTAACATGCCACCTAGGAACAAGATAATTAACAATATCAACTCTAGGTGACAATATCTCAAATGTACACATTTTCTACGCTAGTAATATACACATAGCATATTACTCCCCCATAATGTGATACCAATTAAAGATAGACAAGAGGCAATTAAAGGATCCAACAAGAGATAATTAATGGACTATTTAGAATTTGAATTTCTCATGAGAAGACATACCACATAGTGACTAGATAAGCTTGCAATATCAATACTAAGTGGTATTCCCCATGTACCCACCTTTATAGGATTGTGAAGTGCACAAAGCACATCACTCCCCCATAATGGGATATTCCATTAATCTCTCACAAGAGCCAACTAAGAAATAAACAAGATGCAAAAGGCTCAACGCACAACACACACGTACATGATGTGCAAACCAACATACACATACTTGATTTCTCAAGATAAGCAGATTGGAAGCACAACATATACAAGCACATGCAAGGTACAAAACCACAACATGCAAGGGGGCAAGTAACTTTCAATGTAAGCAATTTAAGTACAAGTTACCGCAAGGAAGCACATTGGATATAAGATATAAACTTGATGATTCAATTGACTTGGCTTGAGATAATAAGAATGATGAAGTCCCCTTAATTCATCATAATGTAGCCAAGTCTCCAATGACCTCCAACAACACCTATTGATCAAGTATGAGCTAGTTGGTCCCCAACCAAGTTGGGTCCTAAGAGGTTAGTCAAAATAGGCTTGGCTACCCAAATGGTTCTTTTCTTGACACCACTTTGAGCACCAAAAAATTTGGCAAACACATTGCCAACCTTATCCTTCCCAAGAGAATAGATATCATCAATTAGAATAGGGTTGAATAAGGTACCATTTGTGCATGAAGAAGCAACGTGACCTTTTTCACGACATAGGTAGCAACGTCTACTCTTTACTTTCTTCTCACTTGATTTCTCAACTTGAGAAGCATTTGCTTGAGTTTTCTTGGGAAGAGGCCTTTCTTCAACTTGAGGTTGAGAATGAGAGTGTACTTGTGGCCGTTTCCCTTGTTGCTTGTCACTAATGGGCTTCTTCTTCAATGGACAAGATCTAACATGATGCCCTTCTACTTTGCACTTGAAGCAAACAATCTTGGCCGAATTCTTGACTTGTTCTTGGCCCTTCTTTTTGTTCACCTTGGACTTATTCTTCTTATTGGAGTTGAATCCAAGTCCACCTTTGTCATTGGGGGATTTTTGCATTCTCAAGATATTGTTGAGTGTGGATTTCCCTTCATGACTCTTTTCCAAGTCTTTCTTCAAAGAAGTGACTTGGGCCTTGAGCTCTTTGATTTCGTCTACATGGTTAGTCTCAACACAAGTACTAGAGGAAGTATAAGCTTCATCTTTAGAGCAACAAGGCAAGGAAAGCAATTCATCACAAGATGTACCAATATTGTGAGTAGATGAATTACAAGGACTAGCACATGGCAATATAGCATTTTGACTAGAAGTAGTGCTAGTATCCACATGAGGCTCACTAGATGTTACCTTAGCAAGCATGGCCTCATGAGCTATCTTTAGCACATTATGGGATACTAGAAGATCATCATGAGAGCTTGAGAGCTTTTCATGGCTTTCTTCCAATTTCCCATAATTGCTAGATAGCAACTCAAGTTGAGCTCGTAGCTCAACGTTCTCCTTCAAAATGGATGCTTCACAAGTAATAGAGTTAGTAGCACAAGCATCATCATTAACAACAATAGGAGAGGACAACTTGGCAAGCTCTTTTAAATAAGAAGCTTCAAGTTGATCATGAGACTCGGTGAGTTTGATGAGCTCACCCTTGATGACCCTTGAGCCATTTTCGAGGTGCTCAAAATCCTCAAGGAGTCTAGCATGAGAAACTTCAAGCTTAGCATTTTTAGTTTCAAAAACATTCGCCACCTCAAGAGCTCTATCATGAGATTCCTTCACTCTAGATAATTCTAGAGCAAAAGTCTCCTCAAGAGATTCCTTGGTGGTTTGTTCAAGTTCAAGAGCTTGAGAGAGGTCCGCAATCTCATTAGCGTAATCACGCTCATGACCTTCCATTTTATCAATGGTGACCTCATGCTCCTCAAGAGGAGATTCCAACTCATCAATATATTTCTTGCCCTGAATAGCAATAGACATGATTTCCATGAAGTTGGAACGAGCAGTTTTATTCTTAAGAAGAGCTTTAAAAATCATTTCCCCCTTAATTTTTAAGGAGGCAACATCATCATTCTCTTCATCATAATCAACATCATCATCACTCTTGCCATCATCAATATCATCACAAGATATATTGGGATTCAAAGAGGGAGATACCTTTGAAGCCTTGGCCATAAGGCAAAATGCAATAGATGATGATGTAGGACCCTTGAAGCACCATTCAAGACCACATCTTGTTCCATGGAGTGTTGGGTTTCCTCTACATTGTTAGCATAACAATTCGAGGAAATATATGCATTTTTATCATGGCAACAAGACATAGTAAACATATCATCATGAGATTTAGTCAAGCAATTTCTACATGATATGCAAGGACTATCAACACAATCATGTGAAACATTTGGAGTGCTCGGAGTGCTAAAGTCCAAAGATGAAGCATTGCAATAAGAAAGTGATGAAGGATTATCAACAATAAGCCCACTATCATCATTGCAATGTACACCACTACTCACCATGTCATTACCTTGTGGCAACCCACATGTAGGTGAAGTAGAAGAAGTTGAGAAGGAAACACGGCCGGAGGTGGAGGGAGAACAATCATCCCCACAAATCTTGGACACACCATATTTATCTTGAAGCTTTGTCCACAACTCATGGGCATCCCGGAACGGCATGAGTTGAAATATAACTACATTGCTCAAAGCATTGAAAAGCACATTAGAAGCTTGAGCATTGAGATAAGAGTTTTTCTCATCCTCTAAAGATAATCTTTGGGGATCCTTTGGAGGATAAAACCCCATATCTACAATTCGCTCTAAATTTGGGTCCATGACCCTAAAGAGATTAAGCATGCGAATTACCCAAACATCAAAATTTGTGCCATCGAAACTAAGAGTGTCAGAGAATCCTAGTCCCCTAGTCGACATCTTTACTCTCTAAAGAGAGACGAGGCTCTGATACCAATTGAAAGATCATGGATGTCACCTAGAGGGGGGGTGAATAGGCGTATTACGGTTTAGGCTTGAACAAATGCGGAATAAACCTAGCGGTTAATTTGTCAAGCACAAAACCTAAAACAACTAGGCTCACCTATGTGCACCAACAACTTATGCTAAGCAAGATAATCAATTATGTGATAGCAAGATATATGACCAAGAACAATATGGCTATCACAAAGTAAAGTGCATAAGTAAAGGGCTCGGGTAAGAGATAATCGAGGCACGCGGAGACGACGATGTATCCCGAAGTTCACACCCTTGCGGATGCTAATCTCCGTTTGGAGCGGTGTGGAGGCACAATGCTCCCCAAGAAGCCACTAGGGCCACCGTAATCTCCTCACGCCCTCGCACAATGCAAGATGCCGTGATTCCACTAAGGGACCCTTGAGGGCGGTCACAGAACCCGTACAAATAGCAACCCTTGGGGGCGGTCACCAAACCCGTACACTTTGGCAATCCTTGGGGCGGTCACCGGTACCCGTCAAATTGCTCGGGCGATCTCCACAACCTAATTGTAGACCCCGACGCTTTCCCGGAGCTTTACACCACAATGATTGGGCTCTGAACAACACCAACCGTCTAGGGCGCCAAGGCACCCAAGAGGAACAAGCTGTAGGGTGCCCAAACACCCAAGAGTAATAAGCTTCTCAAACTTCACTTCCACGTATCACCGTGGAGAACTCAAACCGATGCACCAAATGCAATGGCAAGGGCACACGGAGTGCCCAAGTCCTTCTCTCTCAAATCCCACCGGAGCAATTAATGCTAGGGAGGAAAATGAGAGGAAGAACAAGAAGGAGAACACCAAGAACTCCAAGATCTAGATCCGAGGGGTTCCCCTCGCATAGAGGAGAAAGTGATTAGTGGAAATGTGGATCTAGATCTCCTCTCTCTTTTCCCTCAAAAACTAGCAAGAATCCATGGAGGGATTGAGAGTTAGCAAGCTCAAAGAAGGTCAACAATGGGGGCAAAATGAGCTCAAGAGATAGGGAACCATTGGGGAAGAAGACCCCCTTAAATAGGTCCCCACGAATCTGCCCGTTATGTACAGAACAACATAGGAGCGGTACAACCTCTATGAGCACCAGTACAACCGGTAACAGGCAATAAGCGGTACAACCGGCCCACAACCGCTCAACAACCGCACCACAACAGAGATCAGTCCGGTGGTAGAGCAGTACATGACCGGTACAACCTTCAGATCAATTCTGGAGCGGTACAACCGCTCCAAACACCGGTTGTACCGGTCAAGTGGTACAACCTCTCCATAGGGCGGTACAACCTCTCTGTGTAAAACACGCAATATCAAAACAGCCACAACTTTCGCATACGAGCTCCGAATTCAACGAAACCAAGTTTGTTGGAAAGCTAACAACAAGGGCTAACACAATATTGAGAGAAATATCAATAAGAAGCAAATGAGAAAAGGACCATAATAAAATGGTGAGAACCCTTCCTCGGAAAAGACCAGTAAAACCTTCAACACCGAAAACATCATAGAAGATGCATGCGAACTCCGTTTTCGATGAACTCAAGCTTGTCATCAAGATGACAATAAGCTTTAAGACTCACAAATGGAACCAAACAAGAACCAAGAAAGATGATGCAAGGATGCAATGGTTTGAGCTCTTGACTAATGATACGATCAAGCTACTCCCTAGAGAGCCCCCCTTGATAGTACGGCAATCGATCCTACAACCCGGTCTCCCAACTACCACTATGAGACCGGTAAAATAGAAAACCTATCAAGGGCAAACCTTTGCCTTGCACATAGTCCACTTGAGCTAGATGATGACGATCTTGACTTCCTCAAGTTGGACCACCTTTCTTGATTGTGTTGGCTCGATGAAGACTAGTTGATTGCTTCCCCATACTCCACTATGGGTGAGCCACTCTTTGGCACATCTTCACAATTCCATTGACACCACAATGGACAACAAGCTTCAAGCTTGATTGCTCCCCCATACTCCATTATGGGTGAGCCTCTCTTCGAGTTGCTCCACTTGAACTTGCACACTGCAAACTTGATGACGATCACCACTTGATGTCATCCTCCATGGGTTGTATGAGATCTTCCTCTTGACGCAAGACCATGGAAACATACCTAACCCCACAAAGAACTCTCACGTAGTCCATGGGTTAGTACACAAAGCGTAATGGATAACGCTTACCATACCATGGGATCACTTGATCCCTCTTGGTACTTCTTCTATGCTTTGTGAGTTGATCAACTTGATTCACTCTTGACTTAGTCTTGATCAACATTGAATCTTTCCAACTCTCCTCATTTGGATGATGTCTTGAAGGTAAACATGAATGATCACACAATCTTCTTCTTCAAGACATGCATGCAATAAGCTCAACTCACACATGACCAATCTTTGGATAATTCCTTGAAAAGCACTTTGGCCATCTCAGCTCACACATGACCAATCTTTGGATAATTCCTTGAAAAGCACTTTGGTCGTCTCATAAACTCCTTGAAACCAACACATGGACTTCAAGACAATCCTCTGGACAAATCCTTCAAATATAACTCAAGGCAACCGTTAGTCCATGGAGATTGTCATCAATTACCAAAACCACACATGGGGGCACCGCATGTCCTTTCAAACTTGCCGGCCAGTTTGAAGACCCAACAACTCTTATGGGTATGGTTGGTTGGTTTATCAAGGGTGCCATGGATCTGACATGGGCGATCAAGTATGCGGTCCAGGCTGGAAGGGCCTTGATTATTTCTTTTATATGGCTTCCTCCGCTGACCGGACTTGGAGCCACTGAATCCGGCGTTGACCACCGTGTCATCGATATTATCACCATTGCTTCGATGCTTATGTCTGTTGCCTCAGGGCCTGCCGTTGCTATTTCTGGCTTCTGAAGTGCCAGGTTCGCCTGTATTGTTATTACTATTGGCTAGCCAGCTATCTTCGCCCACGCAAAAGTGGGTCATAAGCGCCATGAGGGTTGCCATGGACTTCGGCTTTTCTTGGCCCAGGTGTCGGGCGAGCCATTCATCCCGGATGCTATGTTTAAATGTCGCTAGGGCTTCGGCATCCGGACAGTCGATGATCTAGTTCTTTTTAGTTAGGAATCTAGTCCAGAATTTCCTGGCTGACTCTCCAGGCTGTTGGATTATGTGACTTAAGTCGTCGACATTTGGAGGTCAAACATATGTACCTTGGAAGTTGTCAAGGAAGGCTTCTTCCAAGTCCTCCCAGCTACCAATGGATTTTCAGGTAGGCTGTTCAGCCAGTGCCGGGCTGGCCCCTTAAGTTTTAGGGGGAGGTATTTGATGGCATGAAGATCATCGCCGCGGGCCATATAAATATGGAGAATCAAGTCTTCAATCCATACCGCAGGGTCAGTGGTTCCATCATATGATTCGATATTCACGGGTTTGAACCCTTCTAGGAATTCATGTTCCATGACTTCATCAGTGAAGCAGAGAGGGTGTGCGGCGCCTCTATATCGGGCCAGTTCGTGACCTAGTTTGGATGGAGTCCGTTTGCGGTTTTCGGCTCGGACGTAATTGTGCTTGCCATGTTCGGCTTGATAGCCATCATCGCGCGTCGAGGCACGCCCCCGTGATCCGTAGATCGATCTGGCCAGGCCTATTTTATTTTTCAGGCCCTGCCGCGGATCATACGTGTATCCCTGAGCAGTTTTGTCTCTGCTTTTACGGCGGGGTAGAGCGGGCTGGTGTTCGGCTTGTGTTGCCTCTTTGTCCCAGCCACGTGGTGGTCGGTCAGCCGCATTGTGCGCTGATGGCACGAGCTCCAATGCCTCGTCATTGAATTGAGGTAGCAATTTGCGCTTTGGGTAGCTTTTGAGTGGTCGCTTGAGGCCGTATTCCTCGGCTTCCAGGACGTTAGTCCATCTATCATTGAGCAGATCTTGATCAGCTTGAAGTTGTTACTATTTCTTTTTCAGGCTCCTTGTAGTGGCTATTAGCCGGCGCTTGAAGCGCTCCTGCTCGAGAGGTTCCTCAGGCACGATAAAATCCTTTGTGCCGAGGCTCGCCTCATCCTCGGAGAGTGGAAGGTAATTATTGTCCTCTGAGTCTTCGTGCACGACCTGTTCATCAGGGCTGATTCGCCCATATTCCCGTTCGGCATGTTCGGAAGCTGGCTCAACGGGGTCTTCATTGTCTCCGGCATCGTCTGGAGTATTGTTTTCTCCTGTGCCGGTATTGATGTCTTTTTCACGGCGTGACTTAGAGCGGCGCCGCTATTGTAACACCCACGATGCGGCTATATCTCCCACGTGTCGGAGCATGACTTAGAGGCATAACCGCATGGTAGGCATGTCGCAAGAGGGGTAATCCTTACACATCCCATGTATTGAATAAGAAAGGGATAAAGAGTTGGCCTACAATCGCCACTTCAAACAATACATAAATATAGCATACATCATCCTGAATACAAATCAAGGTCCGACTACGGAACCAAAATAAATAACGACAACCCCAATTGCTAGATCCCCGATCGCCCAACTGGGATCCTCTACTGATCATCTGGAAAAGACACATAGTAACGTCCCGAATCCTCGTCAAACTCCCACTTGAGTTTGGTAGCTTCCCCTGCACTGGCATCTTCGGCACTTGCATCTGTTTGGAAGTAGCTGTGAGTCACGGGGACTCAGCAATCTCACACCCTCGCGATCAAGACAATTTAAGCTTAAAGGTAGGAAAATATAGTGAGGTGGAGCTGCAGCAAGCACTAGCATGTATGGTAGGTAACTTACGCAAAAGAGAGTGAGAAGAGAAGCAAAGCATGGTCGAGAAGCTAATAAGTGATCAAGAAGTGATCCTGAAGCTACTTACGTTCAAGCATAACATGAGACCGTGTTCTCTTCCTAGACTCCGCCGAAAAGATACCATCACGGCTACACACGTGGTTGATTCATTTTAATTATATTAAGTGTCAAGTTCTCTACAACCGGACATTAACAAATTCCCATCTGCCCATAACCGCGGGCACGGCTTTTGAAAGTTCAAAACCCTACAGGGGTGTACCAACTTAGCCCATCACAAGCTCTCATGGTCAACGAAGGATATTTCTTCTCGCAGGAAGACCCGATCAGACTCGGAATCCCGGTTACAAGACATTTCAAAAATGGTAAAACAAGACCAGCAAAGCCACCCGATGCGCCAACAAATCCCGATAGGAGTCACACATATCTCGTTCTCAGGGCACAGCAGATGGGAAAGACGTCGGGTTGGCATAAACCCTGGTTGCCCAGGGGGTGCCGGACATCGCCCAGTTTGGACCAACACTTAGAGGAGCACTGGCCCGGGGGTTTAAAATAAAGATGACCCTTGAGTCCGTGGAACCCAAGGGAAAAAGGCTTATGTGGCAAATGGTAAAACCAAGGTTGGGCCTTGTTGGAGGAGTTTTATTCAAGGCGAACTGTCGAGGGGTTCCCATAACACCCAACCACGTAAGGAACGCAAAATCAAGGAACATAACACCGGTATGACGAAAACTAGGGCGGCAAGAGTGGAACAAAACACCATGCATAAGGCCGAGCCTTCCACACTTTACCAAGTATATAGATGCATTAAAGTAAAAAAGATATAATAATGATATCCAACAGTATCCATGTTCCAACATGGAACAAACTCCAACTTCACCTGCAACTAGCAACACTATAAGAGGGGCTGAGAAAAGCGGTAACATAGCCAAACAATGGTTTGCTAGGAAAGGTGGGTTAGAGGCTTAACATGGCAATATGGGAGGCATTATATAGCAAGTGGTAGGTATCGCGGCATAGCAATAGAGCGAACAACTAGCAAGCAAAGATAGAAGTGATTTCGAGGGTATGGTCATCTTGCCTGCAAAGTACTCAGAGTTGACGAAAGCTTGATCCTCGTTAGCGTACTCAATGGGTTCCTTGATCACTCACTCGTCTCCCAGCTATACCCAAGGCAAGAACACAAGCAAAAGACCAACAATCAATCACGATGCAATGCGCAAGCAACATGATGCAAAACATGGCATGACATGCGGGATGTGATATGCAATGCATATGCGTGCTTTGGAAAGGAAAGATTGAATCAGGCATCAACTTGGCAAGCCAAGTGCGCCACTGGAAAGATGAGTTGATTTCGGTCGTGATCGATATAAATATCACCGGAATCGGATGCACGGTTTGCGAATGGCAAGCAAAACAAGAATGGCACAATTCTGCGATTAACAACACAATGCCACCTAGAATGCAACAAGAAACTAAGCTACTGCACTCCAACATAGCAACAAAGCATATGGCAGTGATCTACTCAAGATGCCTGACAAAAGATGAACACTGAGCTACGGCTAAATCACACAAGAGCAGGTTCAAACAAGCATAGCAAAAGTGCAAAAGATATCAGCTTCACAGACTTAGTGAAAATAATTAACATGCCAGGAATAACATCAGGAAGCCATGTTTAGAGCAAGCAAACAACATGGTACAGGAACATATCATAGCAAACAAAGGCATGGAATGAATCAACTCAAAGCATAGAACAAAATTCCCTTACTGATCAAGAGCCAAAAAGGCACAGAAGATATTATGGCACCCATGTAAACAAAGCAAGTTTCGTTAACAGATTTAGACTTAGCAGAAAACTGAGCATGGCAAAAACAAAATTATGAAGGCATCTTTGCGAGCTTGATTCACTCATCACAAAGCATTGCATGACAAGATAAGCATAGCATCAGCAACATGACATGTTCATGAAGCTAACCAAGGCAAGAACAAGTTTATAGCATTCTTGGGTCAACTACAACATCCATGGCAAAATTTATTAACATGTAAACAATCTGCCAGGAACATTTTATAGCAAAAGTAGATCAAGATTAAGACATGCTAGGGCACTCCATAAATGCAAACAGGGGCATTGATGGATATAGCACAACCATATGTCCAAATCATCCTTACTGAAGCAACTCAAAACAAGCATGGATATCACTGTAGCAATATGAATACGTGGCATAAAAATAACGGCAGAGCAATGACTTAGTAAAATCCTAAGTCCCTGAAATCAGCAATATCAGGAAGGCTACTTTGCATGCTTGTGCTAGTCACCACATTGATCACAAAAATACATGGCAAACACCCCTGTAAAGATTGCATAGCATAGCCCAAAACACATGTAGATCTAATGCCCATATGCAGCACACAACAATTGTAGCAAAAATGACAAATCCTCATACTCTGCTAAGAATCAGCACCTAACATTTTATAGCACTCTTGCATTAGATATCTGGGCATCAAGATGGACTCAAACAAGCATGTCACAATGGAACAAAATGAAGAACACATCAAGATGAACATTTTGATATATCATTCATGCAAAACGGATCTATGGATGATGAGTTATGGTATGTTGAACAGGGCTTCAGAAAGCAAAAATAAAATGACTTGGAGGAAAAACGGGGACAACCGATTGGGTCTAGGGTTCCAGATCTGGCGCGCGCATGGATCGAGGTTCGTCAGGGAACTGGCCGGAGACGACGGAGACGACGGCCGGAGTGGGGAAGAGGATGGTCGGGCGGGGGAGCTCGCCGGGATGGATCCAGGGCGCGCAGGCATCGCCGGAGCTCCTGGAGCGCGGCGGGCGAGGAGCGGCGCGCGCGGAGGCGCCGGACGCGACCGGGTGGCGGGCGGCCATCGCGGCGAGGTAGGACGTCGGCGGCGGTGCTGGGACTCGGGCGCGGACGACTGCGCGGGCGGCAGAGCCGGGAGCGGATGGGCTCGGGGGGGGCGATCTGGGCCTCGCCGGGCCGGCGCGGGAGGCGGCGGCGCTCGCCACATGGTGGCATCTCACTGGTGCGGGGCGGCGGCGGGTTTCGTCCAGCGGCGCGCGGACATGTCCACTGGGCGAGAGGGGGGAGAAGACTAGGGTTAGACCCGAAATTTTGGAGGAAAACACATATATATAGGTAGGGGGAGTTTGGAGTGTCCAAATAGAGTGCGGTTTTCGGCCACGCGATCGTGATCCCACGGCGGAGGACATGGAGATGGTTTGGACGGGTTATTGGGCCGTCTTGGAGGGGTGTTGGACTGCAACACACATGAGGCCTTTACGGTTCCCCGGTTAACCGTTGGAGCGTCAAACGGACTCCAAATGACACAAAATTTGACAGGCAGTCTACCGTTGGTGTACCAAGGCCGCTTGGAAAATCTCGGTCCATTCCAAGAAATTTTAGGACCCGCTCACGAAAAGAGGCAAAAGGGGGGCGCCGAAGGACGTAGGAGTGTCGGATTGCAAAACGGGCAACGGGGAAAATGCTCGGATTCATGAGACGAACACGTATGCAAAATGAGATGCACATGATGACATGATATGAAATGCATGACATGAACAAAATGCAAAACGAAGACAAAAGCCAACCACGAGGGAATGTCATAACTTAACGCTGAAAATGGCAAGAGTCGGAGTACAAATATGGCAAGTTACATCCGGGGTGTTACAACACTCCACCACTACGAAAGGATCTCGTCCCGAGATCTAGGACTGAAAGAACTCCGGATATTCGGAACGGAGGTGGTCCTCGCGTTCGCAGGTGGCTTCCTGGTCGGAATGATGTGACCACTTCACTTTTAGGAATTTGATAGACTTGTTGCGAGTCTTGCGCTCGGTTTCTTCAAGAATAGCAACGGGATGCTCATGATAAGACAGGTCTTCTTGGAGATCAATCTCTTCGAAGTTGTTGGTGCGGTCAGAAGTCTTGAAGCACTTGCGAAGCTGTGACACGTGAAACACGTCGTGCACATTTGCAAAGTTGGACGGAAGCTCAAGTTGATAGGCGAGATCGCCTCTTTTGCCACTGATCTTGAAAGGACTCACGTATCTAGGGGAAAGCTTCCCTTTGATACCGAAGCGACGAGTACCTTCCATTGGAGAGACGCGGAGGTAGACATGGTCTCCGATCTCGAAAGCCAAATCACGATGCTTGCAATCATAGTAACTCTTCTGGCGCGACTGCGTGGCTTTGAGATTTTCACGGATGACTTTACACATTTCTTCAGCTTCTATGATTAAGTCATTGCCAAGAAGTTGGTGTTCACCAGTCTCTGACCAATTAAGAGGAGTACGACACTTTCTGCCATAGAGAATCTCGAATGGGGCCTTGCCCGAACTCGCTTGGAACTGTTGTTGTAGGAGAACTCGGCATAAGGAAGACAATCTTCCCACTTCATACCGAAGGAAATGATACAAGCCCTGAGCATATCTTCAAGGATTTGATTGACTCGCTCGACTTGTCCACTAGTTTGAGGATGGAAGGTTGTGCTGAAGCGAATGTTGGTGCCCATGGCCTTCTATAACGCCTGGATAATTAGGCTATAGTAAAACTCTCCTAATGATGCCATGTCATCTGTGATTACTGTTGCTAAACTTTCGTTAGTTCAAACCGATTCAAAAATCAATTCAGAAAAATGGCAAACAACAAAAGTTTTTAAAAGTTGAAACAAAAATGTTTGGTCAGTGCCAAATATTGCATTGGTAATTATGGTGAAGTAAACACGTTTTTAGAAAATGCCTAAATACTTTAAAATGAAATAAAACAGAAAAGAAAATAAATAAAAAGAAGAGGTGAAAATAAAACAAAAGGAAACGAGAAGCCCCCTGGACCAGACGGCCCAGCTCGCAGCCAGGCCGGCCCACCTGGCCATCCGGCCGGCCTAGCCCACCTCGCTCGGTCGCTCCCTCCCCTTCCCTGTTCCCCCGACCAGGGTCGGAACAGGCCGCGTCCCCGCCGCACCCCCTCGCCGGCGACGGGAGAGGATAAGGCCGCCGCGCCCCCCGCCTCCCACTCGCCCCCACTCTCACCCTCGGTTCCTGCGCCTCTCCCTTCCCCCTCAGTTCCACCGCGCCACTCCCCCTCGTTCCCCACCACAACCGAGCGCCGCCATGGCCTTGCCGCCGTAGAACTCGCGGCCACCGCGAGCTCCAAGCCCCTCCGACGTGTCCGCTCGCTCCGCCTCCCTCGACTACGCCTCCCCGTCAAGACGCAGGACGCCGGGCATCCTCGAACGCTGCCCAAGCCTCGTCTTCTTCCTCAGATCCCCGACGCGTCTCCGACGAGTGCCGTCGACTCTGCAGCTTCTAAATCCCCCAAGGGCCTTTCGTGTGTGCCACTCGGTGAGCTCTTCCGCCTCCTGCTCCTCCTCGTTAAGCCCCTCGCGCACCGTAGCTACGTCGTCGCCATTGCCGTGAGCCCGTCGCCGCGGATCGCCTCGCCGCTGTGGCCATGCTCTCCGTCGTGCTCGCCTGAGCACGACATCGTGTTCCTGGTGCTTCCAGGAATGCAACGCGCCCGCTCACGCGCTTATCCGTGGCCGCTAGCCCCTAGCTCGACGAGCGCCCGAGCGTGCCGCTGCGGAGCTCGTCGCCGACGAGTCTCCGGTGACCAAATGGTCACGGGCTCGTGCCGTTGTGCTCGCGCGCGCGTAGGCTTCGCCCCGCTCTTCTGTTTGCCCAGTAGCGTGCCGCATCGCCGTTGCTGTTGCTCGCCCGAAACCCCTCGCCGCCGATGAGCTCGATACGCCCTTCTCCGGCCACCGCAGCTCGCCAGACCACCTCCAACCGACGCGTCGTCATCTTGCCGTTCTAAGGTGCCCGGCCGCGCTCGTTTTGGTGCCCCGTAGGCGAAACCCAAAGCTCGCCGGTGTTCGGCCGCTGCGCGTGAGCTCGCTGGAGCTACTCCGGCGGCTCCGCTGAGCTGGCACACCTGGGGCCACCCCTGGGTCACTGCCTGGTGGCCCCGCGGGCCCGGCTGGTCCAGTTGACCAGGGTCAACGTGCTAACTGGGCTGGTCCCAGTAGCTGACTAGTGGCCCCCACCCCTTTAAACTAATTAAATTAGTTAATCTAATTAATCTAGGCTAATTAGTCACTGACTAATGGGGCTCACAATTAGTTAATCATAATTAGTTTAAAACAAAGCATGTTTCAACTCTGGCTCAATGACAGGTGGGTCCCACTGGACCCACGAGTCAGCTTTGACTCTGGTCAACCGACCAGTTGACCTGCTGACATCACTCTGATGTCATGCATGCGTCATCATTCACTGTTTAGGATAATGTTAGAATTAAATAACTAATTAAAATCAGAAAATGATTTAAATCTTTAGAAAATCATATCTTTTACTCCGTAACTCGGATGAAAATACTTTATACATGAAAGTTGCTCAGAACGACGAGACGAACCAGGATACGCAGCCCGTTCGTCCGCCACGCATCCCTAGCATACCAAACTCGCAACTTTCCCCCTCCGTCTCCTCTGCCCGAAAACGCGAAACACCGGGGATACTTTCCCGGATGTTTTCCCTCTTCGTCGGTATCACCTCATACCACGTTAGGGCACCGCTAGCATCACGCTTTGTCATGTCATGCATCGTCATGAATTTGTTTGCATTATATTTATTGTTTCTTCCCCCTCTTCTCTTGCTAGATACTGAGACCGACGTCGCTGCTACCCAGTACGACTACGGTGTTGACGACCCCACTCTCTTGCCAGAGCAACAGGGCAAGCCCCCCCCCTTGATCACCAAATATCGCCTACTCTCCTCTATACTGCTTGCATTAGAGTAGTGTAGCATGTTACTGCTTTCCGTTAATCCTATCCTAATGCATAGCCTGTCCTTGCTACTACTGTTGTTACCTTTACCTGCAATCCTAATGCTTAGTATAGGATGCTAGTTTACCATCAGTGGCCCTACATTCTTGTCTGTCTGCCATGCTATACTATCGGGCCGTGATCACTCGAGAGTTGATCACGGGTATATACTTATATACATAATATATGATACTTGTGGTGACTAAAGACGGGTCGGCTCGTAGGAGTACCCGCGAATGATTCACGGATTGGGTCCGAAAGGACGTTTGTCCCGACGACCCTCTGAGTGGATCTTTGTGGCGAAGCGACAGGACAGGTTGAGACCACCTAGGAGAGAGGTGGACCTGGACCTCGTCGGCGTTCGCGGTTATTTCAAGATCACACATTTAACGAGATCTTGGTATTTGATCTGAGTCTGGCTACTGGCCTATACGCACTAACCATCTACGCGGGGACAGTTATGGGCACTCGACGTCATGGTATCAGCCGAAGCCTTCGTGACGTCAGCGACTGTGCGGCGCGCGTCGGGTTGGACTGGAATGCCTACTCTTGTATAAGGGAGGCTAGGTCTGCTCACTGGCCGCGTACGTAACGTGCAAGTGTGCAATGGGCGATGGGCCCAGACCCCTGTGCCATAGGATTTAGACCGGCGTGCTGACCTCTCTGTTGTGCCTAGGTAGGGCTGCGACATGTTGATCTTCTGAGGCTGGGCATGACCCAGGAAAGTGTGTCCGGCCAAATGGGATCGAGCGTGTTGGGTTATGTGGTGCACCCCTGCAGGGAAGTTAATCTATTCGAATAGTCGTGATCTTCAGTAACAGGATGACTTGGAGTTGTACCTTGACCTTATGACAACTAGAACCGGATACTTCATAAAACACACTCTTCTAAGTGCCAGATACAACCGGTGGTCGCTCTCTCATAGGGCGACGAGGGGAGAATCATCGGTTAGGATTATGCTATGCGATGCTACTTGGTGAACTTACCATCTACTCTCTTCTCCTGCTGCAAGATGGAGGTTACCAGAATCGTAGTCTTCGATAGGACTAGCTATCCCCCTCTTATTCCGGCTTTCTGCAGTTCAGTCCACATATGATAGTCTTATTCCATTTAATACCAATGCATACATATGTAGTGTAGCTCCTTGCTTGCGGGTACTTTGGATGAGTACTCACGGTTGCTTTGCTCCCCCTTTTCCCCCTTCCTATACCCGGTTGTTGCGACTAGAGGATGGAGCCCAGGAGCCAGACGCCACCATCGACGATGACTGCTACTACACTGGAGGTGCCTACTACTACGTGCAGCCCGCTGACGGCGACCAGTAGTTTAGGAGGATCCCAGGTAGGAGGCATGTGCCTCTTTCGATCTGTATCCTAGTTTGTGCTAGCCTTCTTAAGGCAAACTTGTTTAACTTATGTCTGTACTCAGATATTGTTGCTTCCGTTGACTCGTCTATGATCGAGCTCTTGTATTCGAGCCCTTGATGCCCCTGGCTTGTAATATGATGCTTTTATGACTTATTTTATTTGTAGAGTTGTGTTGTGATATCTTCCCGTGAGTCCCTGATCTTGACCGTACACGTTTGCATGTATGATTAGTGTACGATTGAATCGGGGGCGTCACAAGTTGGTATCAGAGCCGACTGCCTGTAGGAATCCCCCTTCCACACTCCTTGGCCAAAGTCGAGTCTAGACATTACAATTTTTTTTACTAACATGGCCGTGTGCCTTACGGGCCCACGTCGCCATCTGGGTGGTATTAGGATCTTTTACTCCTCGATCCTTACTCTGGGACTCTGAACTCTCTCCTACTCAGGTTAAACGATTTTACTAACTCTAACATTAGGATCCCGTGACCACGTTCACCCCAAAGTTGGATAAGCCCTAGTTATTCTTTAGAGTAGTATTTGAACATTATCCACATTGTCATTTGACTCCTGTGAAAACATCTTTGTTTTCAGATGGAACCCACGAGGCAGGTCGTCCGCCACACGACGGCCATTGGTGCCTCAGGATCACCTGCTGTGTTGGTTGAGATTATGACCTATCTGGGTTATCGCTGGCACCCTGAGTACACCGTCTATGAGGAGTATCAGGACTTCAACTAGGAGCAGTACCGTGCCATCGTCCACCTCTACTCTCGGGAGTATGACTCCACTACTGTGCTGCACACTGCTCATGGTGTTGGAGTGACTATCGATATGGCGGTCCACGATGCTGCTTATGCTGCTCTGACACGTCTTCGTGGAGAGTATCAGGAGTTGGACACCTCCCCCTTTAGGCACATTGCTATCGCATCCGATGTTGGTGCGGAGGGATACTACACTGCGGCCTACTCCACTATCACCCGAGAGCCCTTCTACCATCAGAACCTGGTTCTGCATGCTGATGGGCTGGATAGAGCTAACTGAGCTCTTCGCCACAAGTTGTACACCACCCGTCAGCACCTGTATCATGCTCTGACGCTGTTGCACCCCTCTGTCCGATCTGGTGATCTGCCGCATTCTGTGATCTACCCAGCCAGGACCGTGATGCCCCAGGGCGTCGGTTGGCCAGATGTGGGAGGCTACTCTCCCGCGCTTGGTCCTCTCCTGCCACCTGCGCATCGGGTTCTGCACCAGAGTATCCGCGGACCCCAGGCTACTCGCGTGGAGGTCTTCCCTTCGCGTCACTACCAGCTGTCGGGCTACACCTACCTCCACAGTACCGCGTGGGACTGATGTAGACTTGCTTGTTAGTGTTAGATGCATTCGCCGCGAGCCTGCGTGCCGCCTATGATGTCTTAGTCTATGTACTGAACTCTGTGTACCGAACTCTATGCATGATCTCTTTTGTAAGATATGCCGACTACTATGTAGTATCTATCGTGCTGCTTTCGTTGTGCATGTTTCGTCATGAATGATTCTTGTCTTTGCAAATTTCTCAATGCTGAACTACCCCTGTTATATATTAGCAGGATGGTTAGACCAGGTGGTCGTGGTCGTGGTGGCAACGCCCCACCACCGCATGAGTACATGGCTGGGATGATGCAACAGTTTGAGCTGAATCGTTAGTTCATGGAGAATATTATGGCTCAGTTTCCTCGCCCCAATATGAACCAGCAGCAAACCCAAGTGACTCTGCAGGATTTCATGCGCCTCAACCCAACCGTGTACTGCAGCTCAACTCGGCCTCTGGATGCTGATGACTGGCTCTGTGACATCACCTATGAGATGGAGTCTGCTGGTGTAGCCCCTGCCAGCTACGTCACCTTTGCTTCTTTCTTCCTGAAAGGACCCGCAGCTCAATGGTGGGACAGCCACAGGCGTACTTTGCCAGTTGGAACAATCATCACCTGGCCAGACTTCCAAGCTGCTTTCCGTGCTCGCTTCATTCCTCAGGGAGTCATGGACCGTAAGAAGCGCGAGTTCCGCAGCCTCACCCAAGGCAACAAAACTGTGGAAGCTTATCAGCGGGAGTTTCTGGACTTGTCCCGCTATGCTGAAGAAGACATTGCAACTGATGCACGCAAACAGGAGAAGTTCCGTGATGGCCTTCAAGCTGATATCAAGCTCGCACTTCTAGTGCACGACTTTGTTGATTTCGCCACCCTGGTGAACAAGGCCATCAATGTCGAAACTGGTCTGTAGGAATACCAGAGCTCTCACAGGCGCAACCGTGACACGGGCTCATCTTCAGGCTCGTCTTCGCAGAAGCGTAGGATATGGATTCCCAACAGCATGTATCAGCCAACTGCACCTGCTCCAAGGCAGTCATATGCTGCACCGCGTCTGCCTCCCCCACCAACTAGGCAGCCAAGACTTCCAGCTCCACCACCACAAGCTCCTGTTCCCACTCCCAATAATGGTATGTGCTTCAGGTGTGGTCAACCAGGACACCGTGCTAGGGAATGCAACCAGAACCAGAATCAACTGGCCCTCCCTGCAGCTAGCCGTGGAAACAACCAGCCTCGCAACAACAATGCCAGGTCTTATGGTCGTGTTCATGCCAACCACGTTGATCTTAATGAAGCTCAAGACCAGCCTGCTACCGTGATGGGTACACTCCTCGTAAATTCAGTACCTGCATCTGTTTTATTCGATTTAGGAGCATCGCATTCATTCATGTCAGAAGATTTTGCATACAAGCATGATGTTAAATGTGAGGAGATGAACACTTCAGTATTGGTAAAAAAACCCGTGGGACAATGTCAAACCTCGCTGGTTGGCATCGACGTCCCCGTGGAAATCGAAGGGCTGGAATTCTATGCCTCTCCCATTATCCTGAAGTCGTCTAACATCGACCTCATTCTGTGGATGGATTGGTTGAAAGCGCATACTGCTTCTATAGTTTGCGCCACTAAGGTCGTCCATCTGCTACACCCTTCTGATGAAATAATTGCTTACCAAGCTCATCTAGTTCAGAACATCGAGGCACGGCTTTATGCCTTGAATGCGTTGAACGCTGCACCACTCGAGGGCATTGAAAACATTCCCGTTGTTCGTGAATTCCAAGACGTCTTCCCAGAAGAACTTCCAGGGATTCCCCCTGCTAGAGCTGTCGAATTCAACATCGACTTGAAACCCGGCACCACCCCTATAGCCAAACGACCCTACAAGATGCCGCCACATGAACTCATTGAGCTTAAGGAGGAAATCGACAAATCTCTTTTCAAAGGTTTCATTCGCCCAAGTTGCACTCCTTGGGGAGCACCTTCTCTCTTTGTTAAAAAGAAGGATGGGACAAACCGATTAGTCCAAGACTACCGTCCTATAAACCAAGCTACCATTCAGAATAAATACCCTCTTCCTCGGATCAATGATCTTTATGATCAATTGGCTGGTTCATCAGTGTTCTCCAAACTCGACTTGAGGTTGGGTTACCACCAGATCTGTGTTCGAGACGAGGACATCCCAAAAACCGCCTTCGTGACCCGGTATGGATCATACGAGTACACCGTCATGTCATTCGGCTTAATGAATGCTCCCGCCACCTTCTCTCGTCTGATGAACTATATATTCATGGATTACCTCGACAAGTTCGTCGTGGTTTATCTGGATGATATCCTTGTATTTTCCAAGAACAAAGAAGAACATGCTGAACATCTTCTTCTTGTGCTTGAAAAGTTACGAGAGCATCAACTGTATGCTAAGTATTCCAAGTGTGAATTCTGGCTCCCCGAAGTCACCTATATTGGGCATGTCATCTCCAAGGATCGTATTGCCGTCAACCCTGAACGAGTTCAGGCTATTCTCGATTGGACTCCTCCGAAGAACGTCAAGCAAGTCCGAAGTTTTCTCGGTCTCGCCAGCTATTGCCGTCGATTCGTCAAGAACTTCTCCAAGATTGCTAGGCCTCTGACTAATCTGTTGCATAAGGGTTTCAAGTTCGACTGGACAGACAAGTGTCAGGAAAGTTTCCAGGCACTCAAAGACAAGTTGACTTCTGCCCCAGTGCTTGCTCCACCTGATACTAAGAAGGACTTCATCATTTACTGCGACGCTTCCCGTCAAGGATTAGGCTGTGTCCTAATGCAAGAGCGCAGAGTGATTGCTTATGCCTCTCGTCAACTGCGCCCTCATGAAGAAAACTACCTAGTTCACGACCTCGAGCTTGATGCTTTCATTCATGCACTGAAGCAGTGGCGACATTACCTTCTCGGTAATCGTTGCGAAATATTCACCGACCACCAAAGTCTGAAGTATCTGTTTACTCAGCCATATCTGAACCTCCGTCAGCAAAGATGGATGGAGACTATTGCAGACTTTGACGTGGGTATATCATATACCCCCGGCAAGGCTAATGTAATGGCTGGTGCCTTGAGTCGCAAGTCTTACTGCAATCACCTCCAGGTTCACAAACTCGACTTGAGGTTGGGTTACCACCAGATCCGTGTTCGAGAAGAGGACATCCCAAAAACAGCCGTCGTGACCCGGTATGGATCATACGAGTACACCGTCATGTCATTCGGCTTAACAAATGCTCCCGCCACCTTCTCTCGTCTGATGGACTATATATGCATGGATTACCTCGACAAGTTCGTCGTGGTTTATCTGGATGATATCCTTGTATTTTCCAAGAACAAAGAAGAACATGCTGAACATCTTCGTCTTGTGCTGGAAAAGCTACGAGAGCATCAACTGTATGCTAAGTATTCCAAGTGTGAATTTTGGCTCCCCGAAGTAACCTATATTGGGCATGTCATCTCCAAGGATCGTATTGCCGTCAACCCTGAACGAGTTCAGGCTATTCTCGATTGGACTCCTCCGAAGAACGTCAAGCAAGTCCGAAGTTTTCTCGGTCTTGCCAGCTATTGCCGTCGATTCGTCGAGAACTTCTCCAAGATTGCCAGGCCTCTGACTAATCTGTTGCATAAGGGTGTCAAGTTCGACTGGACAGACAAGTGTCAGGAAAGTTTCTAGGCACTCAAAGACAAGTTGACTTCTGCCCCAGTGCTTGCTCCACCTGATACTAAGAAGGACTTCGTCATTTACTGCGACGCTTCCCGTCAAGGATTAGGCTGTGTCCTAATGCAAGAGCGCAGAGTGATTGCTTATGCCTCTCGTCAACTGCGCCCTCACAAAGAAAACTACCCAGTTCACGACCTCGAGCTTGCTGCTGTCATTCATGCACTGAAGCAGTGGCGACATTACCTTCTCGGTAATCATTGTGAAATCTTCACCGACCACCAAAGTCTGAAGTATCTGTTTACTCAGCCAGATCTGAACCTCCGTCAGCAAAGATGGATGGAGACTGTTGCAGACTTTGACGTGGGTATATCATATACCCCCAGCAAGGCTAATGTAATGGCTGATACCTTGAGCCGCAAGTCTTACTGCAATCACCTCCAGGTTCAGAAACTCGACTTGAGGTTGGGTTACCACCAGATCCGTGTTCGAGAAGAGGACATCCCAAAAACCGCCTTTGTGACCCGGTATGGATCATATGAGTACACCGCCATGTCATTCGGCTTAACAAATGCTCCCGCCACCTTCTCTCGTCTGATGAACTATATATTCATGGATTACCTCGACAAGTTCGTCGTGGTTTATCTGGATGATATCCTTGTATTTTCCAAGAACAAAGAAGAACATGCTGAACATCTTCGTCTTGTGCTGGAAAAGCTACGAGAGCATCAACTGTATGCTAAGTATTCCAAGTGTGGATTCTGGCTCCCCGAAGTAACCTATATTGGGCATGTCATCTCCAAGGATGGTATTGCCGTCAACCCTGAACGAGTTTAGGCTATTCTCGATTGGACTCCTCCGAAGAACGTCAAGGAAGTCTGAAGTTTTCTCGGTCTCACCAGCTATTGCCGTCGATTCGTCGAGAACTTCTCCAAGATTGCCAGGCCTCTGACTAATCTGTTGCATAAGGGTTTCAAGTTCGACTGGACAGACAAGTGTCAGGAAAGTTTCCAGGCACTCAAAGACAAGTTGACTTCTGCCCCAGTGCTTGCTCCACCTGATACTAAGAAGGACTTCATCATTTACTGCGACGCTTCCCGTCAAGGATTAGGCTGTGTCCTAATGCAAGAGCGCAGAGTGATTGCTTATGCCTCTCGTCAACTACGCCCTCATGAAGAAAACTACCTAGTTCACGACCTCGAGCTTGATGCTTTCATTCATGCACTGAAGCAGTGGCGACATTACCTTCTCGGTAATCGTTGCGAAATATTCACCGACCACCAAAGTCTGAAGTATCTGTTTACTCAGCCATATCTGAACCTCCGTCAGCAAAGATGGATGGAGACTATTGCAGACTTTGACGTGGGTATATCATATACCCCCGGCAAGGCTAATGTAATGGCTGGTGCCTTGAGTCACAAGTCTTACTGCAATCACCTCCAGGTTCACAAATTTCAGCCCTCGCTTGTCGAAGAATTTAGAAAGCTGAACCTTCATATTGTTCCTCCTGGAGCACTCGCCCCCCCTCCCCCAGAGTTTCAGAAGATGAATCTTCGTGTTGTTACTAAGGGTTCTCTAAATACCCTGGATGTCGTACCAGATCTCGTAGCTGGTATAAAGACTATTCAAGGTTATGACTTTGAAGTCCATAAGATTAAACGTCATCTAGCAGAAGGAAAGCCCTCCTTCTTCTCTATCGCCGATGATGGCGCCTTGTACTTCAAAGGCCGCCTAGTGGTACCACGTTCGAGGAAAAACCTGGATCAGACTAAAGAGGTTATGAAAGAAGCTCATGATACGCCTTTGTCTATTCATCCTGGTAGTACAAAGATGTACCAAGACATCCGTCAAAGATTTTGGTGGTCTAATATGAAGCAGGATATTGCTCGTTATGTTGCTGAGTGTGACGTTTGTCGCCGTATCAAAGCAGAGCATCAAAGGCCTGCTGGAACTCTGCAACCTATCTTTATTCCTGAATGGAAATGGGACCGTGTTGAAATGGACTTCGTCACTGGATTTCCCAAATCGCAGAAAGGTAATGATGTTATTCTTGTTGTCATTGACTGGCTTTCTAAAGTTGCACATTTTCTGGCGGTCAAAGAGACAATCACTGCTAGTCAGCTTGCTACTCTCTACATGGCCAGAATTGTTTCACTTCACGGTATTCCACTGGTTATCAGTTCAGACCGTGGCAGTTTATTCACTTCAAGATTTTGGGCAAGTTTCCAAGAAGCTATGGGAACTCATCTGTCGTTCAGTACGGCGTTCCATCCTCAGTCGCAAGGACAGGTTGAACATGTCAACCAAGTTCTCGAAGACATGCTTCGAGCTTGTGTAATTTCATTCAGCAAGAAATGGGAGGAATCTCTTCCATATGACGAGTTCTCTTATAATAATAGCTATCAAGCTAGTCTGAAGATGTCCCCCTTCGAAGTGCTATATGGACGAAAGTGTCGAACCCCTCTGAACTGGTCAGAAACTGGGGAACGTCCACTCTTCGGTCTGGATATTATCCAACAGGCCGAAGAGCAAGTCCGCATTATTCACGAGAATCTCAAGACTGCTCAGTCACGTCAAAAGAGTAATTATGACCGTCATCATAAAGACATGGTCTATCAACCTGGCAAAAAGGCTTATCTTTGAGTTACACCAATGAAGGGTGCTCACCGCTTCGGGATCAAGGGCAAGCTAGCTCCTCGCTATATTGGCCCATTCACTATACTCGAAAGGCGTGGAAAACTGGCATATCAACTGGAGCTTCCGCCGAACCTTTCCCAGGTTCACGATGTGTTCCACGTGTCACAACTCCGTCATTGCTTCAAGGATCCAATCCGAGCAGTGGATCATGAAGTGCTCGAATTGCAACAGGACCTCTCCTATAAAGAGCATCCGGTCTGCATTCTTGACCAAGCTGAACGCCGCACACATCAGAAGGCGATCAAGTTCCTCAAAGTCCAGTGGTCGAATCACTCTGAAGACGAAGCCACTTGGGAACGCGAGGACCGCCTGCGTGATGAATACCCCGCACTATTTCCTTCTACCTCCTAAAATCTCGGGACGAGATTTCTTGTAATGGAGGAGATTTGTAACGCCCGGATAATTAGGCTACAGTAAAACTCTCCTAATGATGCCATGTCATCTGTGATTACTGTTGCTAAACTTTCTTAGTTCAAACCGATTCAAAAATCAATTCACAAAAATGGCAAACAACAAAAGTTACTAAAAGTTGAAACAAAAATGTTCGGTCAGTGCCAAATATTGCACTGGTAATTATGGTGAAGTAAACACATTTTTAGAAAATGCCTAAATACTTTAAAATGAAATAAAACAGAAAAGAAAATAAATAAAAATAACAAGTGAAAATAAAACAAAAGGAAACGAGAAGCCCCCTGGACCAGACGGCCTAGCTCTCAGCCAGGCCGGCCCACCTGGCCATCCGGCCGGCCTGAGCCACCTCGCTCGGTCGCTCCCTCCCCTTCCCTGTTCCCCCGACCAGGGTCAGAATAGGGCGCGTCCCCGCCGCACCCCCTCGCCGGCGACGGGAGAGGATAAGCCCCCCCCCCCCCCCCGCCCCCTCGATCCCGCCTCCCACTCGCCCCCACTCTCGCCCTCGGTTCCTGCGCCTCTCCCTTCCCCCTCAGATCCACCGCGCCACTCCCCCTCGTTCCCCACCGCAACCGAGCGCCGCCATGGCCTTGCCGCCGTAGAACTCGCGACCACCGCAAGCTCCAAGCCCCTCCGACGTGTCCGCTCGCTCCGCCTCCCTCGACTACGCCTCCCCGTCAAGATGCAGGACGCCGGGCACCCTCGAACGCTGCCCCAGCCTCGTCTTCTTCCTCGGATCCCCGGCACGTCTCCGACGAGCGCCGTCGACTCTACAGCTCCTAAACCCCCCAAGGGCCTTTCGTGTGTGCCGCTCGGTGAGCTCTCCCGCCTCCTGCTCCTCCTCGTTAAGCCCCTCGCGCACCGTAGCTACGTCGTTGCCATTGCCATGAGCCCGTCGCCGCAGATTGCCTCGCCGCCATGCCATGCTCTCCGTCGTCCTCGCCTGAGCACGGCATCATGTTCCTGGTGCTTCCAGGAATGCAACGCGCCCGCTCACACGCTTATCCGTGGCCGCTAGCCCCTAGCTCGACGAGCGCCCGAACATGCCGCCGCGGAGCTCGTCGCCGACGAGTCTCCGATGACCAAATGGTCACGGGCTCGTGCCGTTGTGCTCGCGCGCGCGCGTAGGCTTCGCCACGCTCTTCTGTTTGCCCAGTAGCATGCCGCATCGCCGTTGCCGTTGCTCGCCCGAAACCCCTCGCCGCCGATGAGCTCGATGCGCCCTTCTCCGTCCACCACAGCTCGCCAGACCACCTCCAATCGACGCGTCGTCGTCTTGTCGCTCTAACGCGCCCGGCCATGCTCGTTTTGGTGCCCCGTAGGCGAAACCCGAAGCTCGGCGGTGTTCGGCCGCTGCGCGTGAGCTCGCCGGAGCTACTCCGGCGGCTCCGCTGAGCTGGCACACCTGGGGCCACCCCTGGGTCACTGCCTGGTGGCCCCGCGGGCCTGGCTGGCCCAGTTGTCCCTGGGTCTCATGCATTCGAGCTTTTCCCCGTTGTCCGTTTTGCATTCTGGCGCTTCGTTCTCCTCCGGTGGTCTTTTCTACCTTTCTTTCGTGTGTGGGGATTAAACATTTCCGGATTGGACCGAGACTTGCCAAGCGGCCTTGGTTTACTACCGGTAGACCGCCTATCAAGTTTCATATCATTTGGACTTCGTTTGATACTCCAACGGTTAACCGAGGGACCGAAAAGGCCTCGTGTGTGTTGCAGCCCAACACACCTCCAATTTGGCCCAAAACCCACCTAAGCCTTCTCCATCATCTAGAGCGTTCGATCACGATCGCGTGGCCGAAAACCGCACCTCATTTGGACTCTCCTAGCACCCTCTATGCCTATATATACACCCCCTCCCGAAAATCCGGATCCCCCTCGTCTGAAACCCTAAAAATCATCTCCGCGCCGGCCGGACACGTCCGCCCTGGCCGGACACATCGCCGCAACCCACTCCCATCGCGCCAAGTGGCGCCGCCACCACCTCCACCGCCGCGGCCAGCCAGGCCCAGCGCCGGCCCCCGCGAGCCCGCGAGCCGCTGCCCGCCTCCTTCGCCGCTCCGCCGCCGCGCCCGAGCTCCGTCGCCGCATCGCCGCGCCGCCCCGCGCCGCCGCCTCGACCGCGCCGCCCCCGCCGACGCCGCGCTCCACCGTCGTCGCCCCGCCGCCGGCCAGATCCGGCATCCCCACGCCCGGATCCGGCGCCGGCACCCCTCTCCGGCGAGCTCCGGGTCCTCTCCGGCGAGCCGCGCCGCCACCTCGGTTCGCGCACCGGACGAACCCTAGATCCGGAGGTCGAAAATTCTACGAAGTCCCTGATATTTTCCGTTTCAAGTGCCCATGTTCATCGTGCCGTAACTTTGCATCCGTAGCTCCGTTTTTGGCATATAGCATATCAAAATGTTCATCTCAGAGAGTACATCATTTCATTCCATTGCATCATTTTCATTTGAGTTCATCTTGATGCCCGAAATGCTGTTAGAAGAGGGATACTTGAGATAATTGTCAGATCTGCTGCTCCATTTAGCTTTTTGTCATTTTTGCCATGATTATTGTGTGCATGTTATGCCCATGAGTTCTACATATGTTTTGTTAAGGGTTTTGTCATCTTTCCAGAGGTGCAACCCATGTATTTTTGCGATGTGTGTGGTGACTAGCACAAGCTTGCAAAGTGGTGCACTTGGTAATTTTGTTTTCAGGGACTTAGCATTTCCACTAAGTCCTTGATCTGTTATCTCATATTGCCATATGTTCATGTTGTTTCCTAGTGATCCGTGCCTCTTTTGAGGATGATCAGTAAGGATGTTTTGTTAATCTTGTAGTTCTCTATCCATCCATGTCTTTGTTTGCAATTATGGAGCACCCTAGCTTAAGTCAATCAAGCTCTACTTTTGCTACTTTGTGAATCTGGGCAGATTGTCAACTTGTTTGCAATTTTGCCGATGATGTTGTAGTTGTTCCGTGCATGCTATGCTATTATTCTTGCCATGTCTAGCTTGCATATTGTGTATTCTTGATGGGTGTATGCTTAGCTTATCATGACTTGCTCCGTAGTGAGTGCATCGAGCTCGTAAACATGCCTACTTGATATCTGTTTTCAGCATGCTCCAGTTTTCACTAACTCTGTGATCTGATTATGTTTTTGCTATGTTCACATGCTTGCAATTGTATTTTCTGATCCCTTTTGGCTCAAGGTCACTAAGGGAATTTTGTTAAGCTCTTTGAGTAGCTCCATGTCATGCTTTACTTTGGCATGTTCAAGTCATGTAGCATGTAGTTTTGTTGCTCCGAAGAGTGCTATCTGATCTGAAATTCCAGACAAGTGTTAATTTCACTAAGTCTGAAATCTGTTTGTCATATGCATTTTTGCCATGCTTGTTTGAACCTATTAATGGATGAATTGGCCGTAGCTCAGTGCTAGACTTTTGTTAAGAATCTTGAATGCATCCCTGCCATGTATTTTGTTGCCATGTTTGGGTGGTGTAGCATGTTCATCTCATTGCATTTAGATGGCTACTTGCTGTAAATCGCAGACCGGTGTCATATTTGAATCGCTTGCCATTTCCAAACCGTAACTCCGATTTCGGCGTTCTTTATATAGTTTTCAAGCGATTTCATCTCATCTTTCTAGTGGCACACTTGGATTCCCAAGTTGAGGCCAGAATCTTGTATTTCCTGTCATAATCTTGCATATGCATCCCGCATCGCATCCCGCATAGCATATCATCATTGCATCATATTGTTTGAGATCTTGCACGTGGTTGATTGTGTCCCTGTTTCTTGTTTGTCTTGTTTGGGTAGAGCCGGGAGACGAGTTCGCTAACGAGGAGCCCGTTGAGTTTGCTTTCGAGGATCCAGTCAACTCTGACAACTGTGCAGGCAAGATGATCATACCCTCGAAATCACTACTATCTTTGCTATGCTAGTTTTGCTCGCTCTTTTGCTATGCCAATGATACGATGCCTACCACTTTCTTTCAAGCCTCCCAAATTGCCATGTCAAACCTCTAACCCACCTTGTCCTAGCAAACCGTTGATTGGCTATGTTACCGCTTTGCTCAGCCCCTCTTATAGCGTTGCTAGTTGCAGGTGAAGATTGAAGGCTGTTCCTTGTTGGAACAATTTTTACTTGTTGGGATATCATTATATTGCCATGTTATCTTAATGCATCTATATACTTGGTAAAGGGTGGAAGGCTCGGCCTCTCGCCTAGTGTTTTGTTCCACTCTAGCCGCCCTAGTTTCCGTCATATCGGTGTTATGTTCCCGGATTTTGCGTTCCTTACGCGGTTGGGTTATAATGGGAACCCCTTGATAGTTCGCCTTGATTAAAACTTTTCCAGCAATGCCCAACCTTGGTTTTACCATTTTCCACCTAGCCTCTTTTTCCCTTGGGTTTCCGGAGCCCAATGGTCATCTTATTTTAACCCCCCCCCCCCGGGCCAGTGCTCCTCTGTGTGTTGGTCCAAACTAGAGTCCTGTGCAGCCCCCCTCGGGGAAACTCGAGGTTTGGTTTTAGTTGTGTGGAGCGCTCATCTAAGTGTGCCCTGAGAACGAGATATGTGCAGCTCCTATCGGGATTTGTCGGCACATTCGGGCGGTGTTGCTGGTCTTGTTTTAACCTGTCGAAGTGTCTTGAAGAACCGAGATACCGAGTCTGATCGGAACGTCTTGGGAGGAGGTCTATTCCTTCGTTGACCGTGAGAGCTTGTCATGGGCTAAGTTGGGACTCCCCTGCAGGGATTTGAACTTTCGAAAGTCGTGCCCGCGGTTATGGGCAGATGGGAATTTGTTAATGTACGGTTGTAGATAACTTGAACCTTAACTTAATTAAAATGAATCAACTGAGTGTGTTACCGTGATGGCCTCTTCTCGGCGGAGTCCGGGAAGTGGACACAGTGTTGGAGTAATGTTTGCGCAGGTTGTTCTCTAGTTTCTCGCTCGCGCTTTGCCCCTTCTTCTCGCTCTCTTTTGCGAACAGGATAGCCACCATACTTTGCTAGTCGCTTGCTGCAGCTCCACATATTTTACCTTGCCTTACCTATAAGCTTAAATAGTCTTGATCGCGAGGGTGCGAGATTGCTGAGTCCCTGTGGCTCACAGATTACTATTACACCAGATGCAGGGCCCGATGATTCCGCTCCAGGAGACGCGTTTGAGCTCAAGTGGGAGTTCGATGAAGACTCTCAACGTTACTATGTTTCCTTTCCTGATGATCAGTAGTGGTGCCCAGTTGGGGGTGATTGGGACCGTGTCGCATGTTGGGTTATCTTTTATTTGGGCGCCGTAGTCGGGCCATGAGTGTTTGGATGATGTAATGTTATTTATGTACTTGATTGACGTGGCGAGTGTAAGCCAACTATGTTATCTCCCCTTTATTATTCATATTACATGGGATGTTGTGAAGATTGCCTAACTTGCGACATATGCCTTCAATGCGATTATGCCTCTAAGTCGTGCCTCGACACGTGGGAGATATAGTCGCATCGAGGGTGTTACACCGGCTCAAAGTTCTTCAGAGATGTCCTCCATTTTTTCAAACTCCACCCTCAATATATCGGGCCCAATTCCATATCCAATATCTACAACTTCCAAGTGCTCTGTGAGGTGTACCTTCAGGAAGAGCCGACCGTGGAACTGTTTAGAGAGTATTTTTATCTGAACCGGCAAAACAAGTGCACCAACGGCCTTAGCTTGGAGCTTGGAGGCATCTCAATTCAGCGTCGACAGGGCGCTGTCTTCCCCCTCATAGTCTTGCCGAGTCATCCAAAAGACTGGAATCAGACTTGGTTATATTGTCAAGACACTTCACTAGCAAACGAGAAGCCACTGTCAGGTTATCACGCCGAGCGTCTTGACTCCAAATTCGTGCTCCCTGACAAGCTTACTACTGCTGAACGCAAGAAGCTGATCCCATCAATCAAAAGGATTAACGCCTTATTAGGGAATGGTTTAACTGGAGTTGACTTGACCCGCTGCTGGATCTCATGGCGGGTTATCCCTCTAAGCCGCCGATCAAAACTGATGTGTGAATATGGTGGAGGCCCAAATGATTCTCTTCATCACAGCTCCGTCCAATTACCTGAAGAAGATATTGTTGCAATGTCAACCCTTCTGGTAAATGGCAAATGCGAAGACTGCAGTAAGGTCGGGTTAAACCCCTTCTGCAAACTTAACCCGACGCCAGAGGTAAAGAACCTTTGATTCCTTTGTATTTTCCCAGCCGTCTTAAGTACTTGCTTGATCTTTTATCTTCGTTTATTCATCTGCAGGCCAGATCTGATTTCTGGAAAGCCAAGTACGACCACGAAGCCGCCAAGAAGGCTAGAGCCGCTGCTATCAACACCAAGAAAACGACTCGGCGGTCCAAGAAGAAGAAAAGTACCACTGAGGATATGATGAAGCTTGATTATACTTCTGAGTCGGAGGTAGCCCTTGACTCCCTTGGCCAACTTTTTAATAATCTTATTAACACTGATCATTGCCAGGACGACATATGGGCCAGTCAGGCCGTGGAAGAAGAGGTAACTATTTCCTTCGACTCAGCCCATTTGCCAAGACAGAAACTTCGAGTCGTAACCCGGAAAGTAAGGTTTTCACACCCTTTGGCTTATCTGGATCCTCATTTTCTTTTGAAAAAGCAGCAACATGAGAGATGCCGTCAGACCCGGAATGACGATGAACCGCCTGCTGTTCTTCAACAGACTCCTCAAAAACGCCAGAATGAGGTTTATTTCTTGTCTTTGACTTTCTGTTAATGGATCATCTCCCTTGCATTACTTACTTTGTTTTATCTTTGCAGGAGGTGTCTCGCTCTTCTAGCGACTCATCTCAGACCCAATTTCCGGCTTTCAAGACCACCCCTGGGTAAGAAAGAACCCTTTTTTCTCTGTGTTTTTCAAATTGTATCTTTATATTGATAGTGTCATAACATTTCTTTTAGTGGTCAAGCTAAGTCCAAGAAGGCCAAGGTGGCTAAACCAGTGGAAGACCCGCCAGTCCTGGCGCCTGAACCGGCCATGCCACTTTCTACCCCTCCTACTGAAACTCCAGAGGACCCGGCCGCCAATGTTGAATTAAATCCTCCTGAGCCGTCAGCCGACAATGCCACCGTTAACCCTTCTGCCACTGGACCATCCAGCTCGGCTAACCCGCCATCACTGTCTGCTCAAGACGTTCTGATCACTGGGAGCCGCTTCATTGAGCCGGGGAATCCCACTGTGCTGGCTCGTCACATGGCGAAACAAGGGCATTGGAGAGACAGAAAGTGTGTTTTGATATTTCGCATTATGGCCATCTGAATGCCAACGATATATTATCCGGCTATCTCAGCCATGTGCACTCCATCCGCGACTCAGAGATCGAAATGGTCAAGCAGTTGCAGCTAAAGTATGAGGTATGTTCTTCCGGCTTACTTATATTCTGCCAGCCCCCAAGTCTTCAAATTATGAGAAAAACGGAATGATCTGTAGACTTTATGATATAGGCTAAGACTGTACCTTTAGATTTTCCTGAAATCCAATAAAATTTGAACAAAGCTTCATCTATAGTCCCCAAGGGCCAGTTCATTTAACCATAAATGAACCGGTACTTTGAATTTCGTAAATGTCTTGTACCGAATCCAACAAATGCTGTAGTCCGGCTTACCCTTGAGATACTTGCTGAATATCATACACATTCTGCTGCTACCACAAAGCAGATGGATGAAGAAATTGAAGTGGAAGTTGATGCTTCACTTCATCAAGTATCATCACGGAAGCCTTCTCAAGCTCCCGTGACTGAAGAAAATACCGTTGCTTCATCTGTAAGTAGTGAAGAAACTCAAGAGGATTGTAGCAATCCGACCTCAGACGGTCAAATCTCCGTGTTCACTGTCATCCCTGGATCTGTAATGCTGACACACACAGTACTTCGAAGGATTTATAACAAAGTAGAAATCACACACTTATTACATCGAATGTCTAAAAAGAGAACTTATTATAATAAATATGGCTTAAGGCCATCTAAGCAGGATAACAGTGGAAGGCTTGGAAGATAAAGTGAGTCCATCAACTCCAAAGGCATAGCTGAGTGCACAACAAATGACCTAGCGCACCTTACTCCTCGTCTGAAAAGTCTGCAGCATGATACGTTGCAGCCCGAAAACGGGTCAGGACATGGAATATGCTGGCAATATAACACAGTAGAGCAATGAACAGGTAAATGCTATCACTACATGCATATTTGGCTGGTGGAGGCTCTACGGTTACATTGTTTTGCGAAAAGACATTTTTTCCCTACTACAAAGGAATATATTTTATTTAACTATCATGGTAGTTGAAACATTGAGAATGGTACCCCCATCTCAATCCCAATTAAAAAGGTAATCATTAACAACCCAACAAATTAATTTAGAGTGATGAGATCAAATCAATAATTCAGGTACC
Organism: Triticum urartu; assembly: GCF_056163025.1. NCBI lineage: Eukaryota > Viridiplantae > Streptophyta > Magnoliopsida > Poales > Poaceae > Triticum > Triticum urartu. Next base: position 342,579,791 of record NC_141879.1, read on the forward strand.
AGATACTCAAATTGTCCATAACCGGGGACACGGCTAACCATGATTAGTTTGTACACTCTGCAGAGGTTTGCGCACTTTTCCCCACAAGAGTCGATCTCCTCCGTTGGATTTCTTGCACTACATGGTGTTTGAGAAACGGATGACCGAGACACAGTCTTTCAAAAGCATTAACTCTAACCCCGGGTAGACAGTACCAACCTACATCCCCTACATCTGCTAGCCTACCACTTGAAGAGGTCATGCAACATACTCAACTATGCCAGAGCCCATAATGGCTTGTGGCTGCACACGGAAGTTTCTAGCATGAATAATCTTATTATCCCTTTGAGCCTGGGTGGCGGACCATAGGAGGATCACATGATATAACCACAGGATCTCCTAGGACAACACTGGTATAACCCCAGGTGCCCAAAACCAACAATCCACCCAGATGTGTATTAAAGTCGCCACCTTAACTTAAACCATTAATTAAAAACTCACATCTGTCATGGATACACTCAAACCCAATCCACGTCTACGAGCATAGCATAGCGATAAAAGCATAACGTAGAAGTAACTCCCAAGGGTTTGATAATAAAACAGGTAATAGGTTCTACCTCATCATCTACTTCCCAATACCCACAAGTTAATCACATCCTAATCATGCAGTGTTTTGAGGATTATAACTAATGCATAAAACTGGGTATGAAAGGGGTATGATCAATGTGTTACTTGACTTGATGACGATCCGCAAAACCTAGGGACTCGTAGTAGCACGCTTCGCACTCCCGGTGTTCTATTGCAAACAAACAATAGCATACATAAGCAATCAAGCAAAGATGCACGAGTAAAACTCAAATAAGATGATCTAACCAGAAAGTTCAACTTAAGAACACCGGTTTGCAAAAAGAATCAAATCAAACGGAGCAACGAAACTCAAACTGCGAAAGAAGCAAGGTTTGATAACTAATCTGGACTAAAGTCAAATTTTACAGTACCCAAATCTTGTTCAAGTTGGTTAAACAGAAAGAGGGTTTCAATACAAAGACCTAGGCGTTTGAATCGTCTGATTCCGATAAATGAGCGAAAAGATAAACTAAAACGAAAATCAGGGCACAAATCTCGATCGAAAATAATCACGGAAAACCCCTGGAAAAAGAAAAACTGGCGAACAGGCTAATGAACGAACGTTCGCTGTCTGCGGCTAACAGATGAACACCGTTCATTAAAACGAACGTACGGACGAACGTTCGCTATATAACTAAACCAAGAAAACCGAATCGATCTAATCAAAAAAACAACGAATCTAGGTTTTCGAAATAAAACCGAACAATTTTTAAATAAAACCGACGGCTACCTCGGCAAACGCGTCAATGGCGGCGGCAGGAACTCCGGCGGGGCGGCGGGCTACTCCGGCGACGGCGGCGGGGGGGTTGGTGCGGCGGCGGCACGGATCGGGCTAGGGTTTGGGGTTCGGTGGGGTGGGCTGGCGGCTCTTAAAGGGGATATGATCAAAGTGTGAACTTGCCTGCAATGTTGATGAAGATGATTCGCACTCATAACTCTTGATAGTTCTACTCGTCACACTCCGGTCAATCTATCGTAAGCAAGCAATAGTAACCACACATAAGCAATCACTCAAAAGATCGGGAAGAACGAAGAAGACAATTCAGAAAACGTCAAAACCAAGCAAATAACTCTGGCAACATAAAACAATTTCTAACAGTACCAAAATTATATGAATTTGGCCTCATCAGAATGTTTAGGTCAAGAGCTTCGATTTGCAAAAAGAATCAACTAAATCGGAGTTACGAAACTCAAGTTATGTTCAAAAGAAGTTTGAATATAAATCTGAACAAAATTCAAAATTTGAAAATTTCAAAAACATGTTTGGGTTGGATTACTGGATAGAGGGGATCATAACGAAGAAGTGGGCGTTGGTTTCGTTGGATTTGGACAAACGAGTAAAAAGTTATGACTATTTGAAAAATCAGGGCCAAGCTATTTTACGGAAAAAAAATAGATACGGGCTACGGTCTAATGTATAAATACGTAGACTAATTGATAATCTAATTATTTTATCGTATTAGTCTAAAAAAATAATAAACTGCGAAAGTATAAGAAGAAGAAAAAAAACAAAGAGAGATATCTTTATAAGGCAGAGAAAAGACAACTTTGGAGAGAGGATACTTCCAGAAGTCGCGCCGGAGAGGAGAAATATATTTTTCTTAAATGAATTTAGTCAAACCAAAATATTGATTTAACCCGAATCGGATGATTTTTGGAGGCTCTATGGGTCTATATTTATTGGTGGAAAAGAGGCTTAGGGGTCAAAGGCTAGGCAATGTAGGACTAAACGTAGATGAAAATATACGAAATAGAGAAGAAAAGAGGCGGATGGGCCTAAAGGCCTTCGGCCGGCCGCGCACACGCTGCGGTGCAGTTTTTTCTTTTACAAAATTCGGCCTAAGAGAAAAAAAGAAAAGGCTGGCTGGGCCTGGCCTATTTAAGAGAAAAACAATGGGGCGCCAGAAGCTATTATACTGCGCATGTAGGCGATAAATAAATATGGGACGCACGTACAGTTTTTTTTAAAATAGAAACAGAAGGAAAACCGAATAACAAAATAAAATAAAAATTTTATATAGGCATATTATATATCAAAATTTTCAGAAAAAGATTTTCTACGACATGAACATTTTTCTGGCATTAAATAAAATACACACAAATTCTAATAATTCTAACAGTGCTTCTACTCTAATAAGATCCAACAAAAATCATTTTAAAAATACCAAAATGAAATCAAATTTATTTCTCTCCAATTTTCTGTTGTAGGGAATCATGTTACCCTATTTTCCATGTATTTTATTTTTGGAGAAAAATGATTTGAAAAAAAATCCAAATAACTCCAAATTGAAAAATAATTCCAAAAAGACTTTGAATTTGATCCTTTGAAACTCCCAACTCATATTTCATATAATTTGAAGAAGTCATTTTATCTCCTCTCATGAAAATCATTGAGTTGCATAAAGTTTCAGAATTGGAAATATTTTCCAAATGAAATTCAAATATTTTCAACACCCCTTGTCATTTAAATAAATGGAAGAAGTCATGTCATCTTCTCTCCAGGGTTTCGTGGTGAAAAGAATTTGAATTCTCGGAGATCACGAATGAAAAATGAAAGTTTGGGAAAGTCTTTTTATTCCCTCTCATTTAACTTTCAAAAAGGTTTCGAATTTCACTCAATCTCACACAATCAATCAAACAATCAATCAAATCTATCTATTTATTATAACATTCCAAAATTTAGAATTTTGGGATGTTACACTTAATCTGCTTCTTAATCTCCTCCAGATCATTTGCAGGCATCTAGTATGGTCTCTTCGATATCGGTCCGGTGCCTGGCAAGAGCTCTATCAAAAACTCAATGTCTCGATCTAGCGGCATGCCTGGTAACTCCTATGAAAATACATCTGGGTAATCCTTCACAACAGGCACTTGGTACTTGCGAACCGTGCCTCATGGGCAAGATGACTAAAACACCGTTCTCCGGTACTATGGAGAGAGCAACAGATTTGTTGGAAATCATACATACCGATGTATGTGGACCGATGAATATTGAGGCTCGTGGCGGATATTGTTATTTTCTCACCTTCACAGATGACTTAAGCAGATATGGGTATATCTACTTAATGAAACACAAGTCTGAAACATTTGAAAAGTTCAAAGAATTTCAGAGTGAAGTTGAAAATCATCGTAACAAGAAAATAAAATTTCTACGATCTGATCGTGGAGGAGAATATTTGAGTTACGAGTTTGGTGTACATTTGAAAAATTGTGGAATAGTTTCGCAACTCACGCCACCCGGAACACCACAGCGTAATGGTGTGTCCGAACGTCGTAATCGTACTTTACTAGATATGGTACGATCTATGATGTCTCTTACTGAGTTACCGCTATCATTTTGGGGTTATGCTTTAGAGACGGCCGCATTCACGTTAAATAGGGCACCATCAAAATCCGTTGAGACGACGCCTTATGAACTATGGTTTGGCAAGAAACCAAAGTTGTCGTTTCTTAAAGTTTGGGGCTGCGATGCTTATGTGAAAAAGCTTCAACCTGATAAGCTCGAACCCAAATCGGAGAAATGTGTCTTCATAGGATATCCAAAGGAAACTATTGGATACACCTTCTATCACAGATCCAAAGGCAAGATTTTTGTTGCTAAATTCGGAAACTTTCTAGAGAAGGAGTTTCTCTCGAAAGAAGTGAGTGGGAGGAAAGTAGAACTTGACGAGGTAACTGTACCTACTCCCTTATTAGAAAGTAGAACATCACAGAAAACTGTTTCTGCGACACCTACACCAATAAGTGAGGAAGCTAATGATGATGATCATGAAACTTTAGATCAAGATACTATTGAACCTCGTAGATCAACCAGAGTGAGATCCGCACCAGAGTGGTACGGAAATCCTGTTCTGGAAGTCATGCTACTAGATCATGATGAACCTACGAACTATGAAGAAGCGATGGTGAGCCCAGATTCCGCAAAGTGGCTTGAAGCCATGAAATCTGAGATGGGATCCATGTATGAGAACAAAGTATGGACTTTGGTTGACTTGCCCGATGATCGGCAAGCAATTGAGAATAAATGGATCTTTAAGAAGAAGACTGACGCTGATGGTAATGTTACTGTCTACAAAGCTCGACTTGTCGCAAAAGGTTTTCGACAAGTTCAAGGGATTGACTACGATGAGACTTTCTCACCCGTAGCGATGCTTAAGTCTGTCCGAATCATGTTAGCAATTGCCGCATTTTATGATTATGAAATTTGGCAGATGGATGTCAAAACTGCATTCCTGAATGGATTTCTGGAAGAAGAGTTGTATATGATGCAACCGGAAGGTTTTGTCGATCCAAAGGGAGCTAACAAAGTGTGCAAGCTCCAGCGATCCATTTATGGACTGGTGCAAGCCTCTCGGAGTTGGAATAAACGCTTTGATAGTGTGAACAAAGCATTTGGTTTTATACAGACTTTCGGAGAAGCCTGTATTTACAAGAAAGTGAGTGGGAGCTCTGTAGCATTTCTAATATTATATGTGGATGACATATTACTGATTGGAAATGATATAGAATTTCTGGATAGCATAAAGGGATACTTGAATAAAAGTTTTTCAATGAAAGACCTCGGTGAAGCTGCTTACATATTAGGCATAAAGATCTATAGAGATAGATCAAGACGCTTAATTGGACTTTCACAAAGCACATACCTTGACAAAATTTTGAAGAAGTTCAAAATGGATCAAGCAAAGAAAGGGTTCTTGCCTGTGTTACAAGGTGTGAGATTGAGTAAGACTCAAAGCCCGACCACTGCAGAAGATAGAGAGAAAATGAAAGATGTTCCCTATGCTTCAGCCATAGGCTCTATCATGTACGCAATGCTGTGTACCAGACCTGATGTGTGCCTTGCTATAAGTTTAGCAGGGAGGTACCAAAGTAATCCAGGAGTGGATCACTGGACAGCGGTCAAGAACATCCTGAAATACCTGAAAAGGACTAAGGATATGTTTCTCATATATGGGGGTGACAAAGAGCTCACCGTAAGAGGTTACGTTGATGCAAGCTTTGACACTGATCCGGACGATTCTAAATCGCAAACCGGATACGTGTTTACATTAAACGGTGGAGCTGTCAGTTGGTGCAGTTCTAAACAAAGCGTCGTAGCGGGATCTACATGTGAAGCGGAGTATATAGCTGCTTCGGAAGCAGCGAACGAAGGAGTCTGGATGAAGGAGTTCATATCCGATCTAGGTGTCATACCTAGTGCATCGGGTCCAATGAAAATCTTTTGTGACAATACTGGTGCAATTGCCTTGGCAAAGGAATCCAGATTTCACAAAAGGACCAAACACATCAAGAGACGCTTCAACTCCATCCGGGATCTAGTCCAGGTGGGAGACATAGAGATTTGCAAGATACATACAGATCTGAATGTTGCAGACCCGTTGACTAAGCCTCTTCCACGAGCAAAACATGATCAGCACCAAGACTCCATGGGTGTTAGGATCATTACAGTGTAATCTAGATTATTGACTCTAGTGCAAGTGGGAGACTGAAGGAAATATGCCCTAGAGGCAATAATAAAGTTATTATTTATTTCCTTATATCATGATAAAGGTTTATTATTCATGCTAGAATTGTATTAACCGGAAACATAATACATGTGTGAATACATAGACAAACAGAGTGTCACTAGTATGCCTCTACTAGACTAGCTCGTTAATCAAAGATGGTTATGTTTCCTAACCATGAACAAAGAGTTGTTATTTGATTAACGAGGTCACATCATTAGTTGAATGATCTGATTGACATGACCCATTCTATTAGCTTAGCACCCGATCGTTTAGTATGTTGCTATTGCTTTATCCATGACTTATACATGTTCCTATGACTATGAGATTATGCAACTCCCGTTTGCCGGAGGAACACTTTGGGTACTACCAAACGTCACAACGTAACTGGGTGATTATAAAGGAGTACTACAGGTGTCTCCAATGGTAGATGTTGGGTTGGCGTATTTCGAGATTAGGATTTGTCACTCCGATCGTCGGAGAGGTATCTCTGGGCCCTCTCGGTAATGCACATCACTTAAGCCTTGCAAGCATGGCAACTAATGAGTTAGTTGCGGGATGATGTATTACGGAACGAGTAAAGAGACTTGCCGGTAACGAGATTGAACTAAGTATTGGATATTGACGATCGAATCTCGGGCAAGTAACATACCGATGACAAAGGGAACAACGTATGTTGTTATGTGGTCTGACCGATAAAGATCTTCGTAGAATATGTAGGAACCAATATGGGCATCCAGGTCCCGCTATTGGTTATTGACTGGAGACGTGTCTCGGTCATGTCTACATTGTTCTCGAACCGTAGGGTCCGCACGCTTAACGTTACGATGACAGTTATTATGAGTTTATGCATTTTGATGTACCGAAGGTTGTTCGGAGTCCCGGATGTGATCACGGACATGACGAGGAGTCTCGAAATGGTCGAGACGTAAAGATTGATATATTGGAAGCCTATGTTTGGACATCGGAAGTGTTCCGGGTGAAATCGGGATTTTACCGGAATACCGGGAGGGTTACCGGAACCCCCCGGGAGCCAAATGGGCCAACATGGGCCTTGGTGGAAAGGTGAAAGGGCTGCCCCATGGGCTGCACGCCTCCCCCCCCCTTCTCCTAGTCCTATTAGGACTAGGGAAGGTGGCCGGCCAACCCCTCTCTCTTTCCCCACTTGGGGAGTCCTATTTGGAATAGGATTGGAGGGGAGTCCTACTCCCGGCGGGAGTAGGACTCCTCCTATGGCTGCCGCACCCCTCCCCCTTTGCCCCTTTATATACGGGGGCAGGGGGCACCTCTAGACACACAATTGATCATTGAGATCGTTCCTTAGCCGTGTGCGGTGCCCCCTGCCACCATATTCTACCTCGGTCATATTGTTGCAGTGCTTAGGCGAAGCCCTGCGTCGGTAGTACATCAAGATCGTCACCACGCCGTCGTGCTGACGGAACTCTTCCTCGACGCTTTGCTGGATCGGAGCCCGAGGATCGTCATCGAGCTGAACGTGTGCTAAGAACTCGGAGGTGCCGGAGTAACGGTGCTTGGATCGGTCGGATCGGGAAGAAGACGTACGACTACTTCCTCAACGTTGTGTCAACGCTTCCGTTGCGATCTACAAGGGTACGTAGATCATACTCTCCCCTCGTTGCTATGCATCACCATGATCTTGCGTGTGCGTAGGAAAATTTTGAAATTACTACGTTCCCCAACAGTGGTATCAGAGCCTAGGTTTTATGGTTTGATGTTATTTGCACGAGTAGAACACAAGTGAGTTGTGGGCGATACAAGTCATACTGCCTACCAGCATGTCATACTTTGGTTCGGCGGTATTGTTGGACGAGACGACCCGGACCAACCTTACGCGTACGCTTACGCGAGACCGGTTCCCTCGACGTGCTTTGCACATAGATGGCTTGCGGGCGACTGTCTCTCCAACTTTAGGTGAACCAAGTGTGGCTACGCCCGGTCCTTGAGAAGGTTAAAACGGAGTCTATTTGACAAACTATCGTTGTGGTTTTGATGCGTAGGTGAGATGAGTTCTTGCTTAAGCCCGTAGCAGCCACGTAAAACTTGCAACAACAAAGTAGAGGACGTCTAACTTGTTTTTGCAGGGCATGTTGTGATGTGATATGGTCAAGGCATGATGCTAAATTTTATTGTATGAGATGATCATGTTTTGTAACCGAGTTATCGGCAACTGGCAGGGAGCCATATGGTTGTCGCTTTATTGTATGCAATACAATCGCGATGTAATGCTTTACTTTATTACTAAGCGGTAGTGATAGTCGTGGAAGCATAAGATTGGCGAGACGACAACGATGCTACGATGGAGATCAAGGTGTCGCGCCGGTGACGATGGTGATCATGACGGTGCTTCGGAGATGGAGATCACAAGCACAAGATGATGATGGCCATATCATATCACTTATATTGATTGCATGTGATGATGTTTCCCTTCAATCATAAGAGCCTTGTCTACCAGCTCCTGGTAGTTGTTAAATGTTGCCACCATCAACTGCTTGCTTATCTCATCATTCAGCCCTTCCATAAACTTCTCCTGCTTCGCGGCATCTGTGGCCACATCATCAGGGGCATAACAAGACAGCTTACTAAACTCATCTACGTACTGAGCCACAGTATGATTTCCCTGGCGCAAGTTGCAAAACTCATGCTTCTTCATGTTCATAGCTCTAGTTGAGACATGGGCGGTGCGGAAAGCTTGCTGAAATTGATCCCAAGTGATATTGGCTACAGGGAAAGTGGCTGTGTAATTCTCCCACCAGGAAGCTGCTTGTCCATCCAATTGGTGTGCGGCAAAACGCACCTTCTCAACATCTGTGCAACCTGTGGTGGTCAACTCCCTTCCAATCTTGCATAGCCAGTCATCCGCAACTATTGGCTCGGTGCTACTAGAAAACACCGGTGGTTGTAGCCTAAGAAAACGGGCTAAGTTGTCAACTGGTGGTGGTGGTGGTGGGTTGTTGTTATTGTTGTTGTTGTTGCCCTGATTCGGAACTAGTAACTGCATCAGTGTATTCTGCTGCTGGATCAACTGGGTGAGCTCCGGTGGGAAAACAAAACCGGGGTCACGTCTCAGAGGCATCTGATGGGTTTCAGAGGGGAGAGATTAGAATAGAATGAGATCTAAGGAGAAATCACTACCCATATGCACATGAGACAAACACAATCATACCATATCACTCAATCAATCAAGCAAGGGCATACAATCGATCTAACTATCGTTACAGTGCTTAGACTATACTATATACATGGGAAAACACTACTAATCATATGGTGGTCTACTAGAAGTTTTGATCGGTGGAAGACTCCATGATATCCGCTCCGGCTTCGTCTTCATAATCATCATCACTATCATCAGGTTCGGAGTCGGTGTCGTCGATGATGATATAGTCTTCAGAATGAATCTCCTTGGGTTCGTCGTCTTCTCCTCCTGGCGCGGGGTCTCCCATGAAAACTCCTAGCCTCCTTGTCATGTCGTCATTCTTCTCCACAAGTATCATCATTTCCTCCTCATATCCATCGCGTGTAGATTTAAGCTCCTCTTCTAGCTCCGTGATGCTGGTCATCGCCTTCTTCAAATCTATCATGCTTGCACACATCTGGTTCTCCTGGCGATGGATATGATGGTTTAACTCCTGGATGAATGCTGCAATGGACCTGTCCTTCCTGGTGCTGATCATCTCCCATTGCTCATCTCGGCGCCCACATATCTGGTAGATGGTGTCCTTTAGCTCCTGTTTGTAGACTTCTCCAATTCGTCCCATAGCAATGTAGGCTGTGATGCTCTTTCCTAGACTCCAGGTGGGTGCGTCAAAGGAAAACTCTATGGGTTTAGTGACTGGTGTGAACGTCCTTCCTGGTATTTGAACTTGAATCAACCAATGCTCCTCTTCTGGTAAAGTGGCGGTGTAGGTCCCGGTGAAGCTTGGTATTCCAATGTTCAGGTACCTAGTGACTTCCTTCAAGTGTCGTCGAAAGGGTGTGTCATCATCCGGTTGTGCAAACTTGTTCCTTGAATCCGCCATCCTAAGGAGTAGATAATGGAGAGCAGTCAGAAATGAGTAGAAAAGAGTGACCTATGGCTCATCTTAGTGGCCGTGTCCTACATTCAGCATGTGCTCTGATACCATTTTGTAGTGATCCGACCTCAGACGGTCAAATCTCTGTGTTCAGTGTCATCCCTGGATCGGTAACGCTGACACACACAGTACTTCGAAGGAGTTATAACAGAGTAGCAATCACACACTTATTACATCGAATGTCTCAAAAGAGAACTTACTATAATAAATATGGCTTAAGGCCATCTAAGCAGGATAACAGCGGAAGGCTTGGAAGATAAAGTGAGTCCATCAACTCTAAAGGCATAGCTGAGTGCACGACAAACGACCTAGCGCACCTTACTCCTCGTCTGAAAAGTCTGCAACATGATAGTTGCAGCCCGAAAACGGGTCAGCACATGGAATATGCTGGCAATATAACACAGTAGAGCAATGAACAGGTAAATGCTATCACTACATGCATATTTGGCTGGTGGAGGCTCTACGGTTACATTGTTTTGCGAAAAGACATTTTTTCCCTACTACAAAGGAATATATTTTATTTAACTATCATGGTAGTTGAAACATTGAGAATGGTACCCCCATCTCAATCCCAATTAAAAAGGTAATCATTAACAACCCAACAAATTAATTTAGAGTGATGAGATCAAATCAATAATTCAGGTACCAGATACTCAAATTGTCCATAACCGGGGACACGGCTAACCATGATTAGTTTGTACACTCTGCAGAGGTTTGCGCACTTTTCCCCACAAGAGTCGATCTCCTCCGTTGGATTTCTTGCACTACATGGTGTTTGAGAAACGGATGACCGAGACACAGTCTTTCAAAAGCATTAACTCTAACCCCAGGTAAACAGTACCAACCTACATCCCCTACATCTGCTAGCCTACCACTTGAAGAGGTCATGCAACATACTCAACTACGCCAGAGCCCGTAATGGCTTGTGGCTGCACACGGAAGTTTCTAGCATGAATAATCTTATGATCCCTTTGAGCATGGGTGGCGGACTATAGGAGGATCACACGGTATAACCCCGGGATCTCCTAGGACAACACTGGTATAACCCCAGGTGCCCAAAACCAACAATCCACCCAGATGTGTATTAAAGTTGCCACCTTAACTTAAACCATTAATTAACAACTCACATCTATCATGGATACACTCAAACCCAATCCACGTCTACAAGCATAGCATAGCGATAAAAGCATAACGTAGAAGTAACTCCCAAGGGTTTGATAATAAAACAGGTAATAGGTTCTACCTCATCATCTACTTCCCAATACCCACAAGTTAATCATATCCTAATCATGCAGTGTTTTGAGGATTGTAACTAATGCATGAAACTGGGTATGAAAGGGTTATGATCAATGTGTTACTTGCCTTGCTGACGATCCGCAAAACCTAGGGACTCGTAGTAGCACGCTTCACACTCCGGGTGTTCTATCGCAAACAAACAATAGCATACATAAGCAATCAAGCAAAGATGCACGGGTAAAACTCAAATAAGAGGATCTAACCAGAAAGTTCAACTTAAGAACTCCGGTTTGCAAAAAGAATCAAATCAAACGGAGCAACGAAACTCAAACTGTGAAAGAAACAAGGTTTGATTACTAATCTGGACTAAAGTCAAATTTTACAGTACCCAAATCTTGTTCAAGTTGGTTAAACAGAAAGAGGGTTTCGAGACCAAGATCTAGGTGTTTGAATCGCCTGCTTCCGATAAATGAGAGAAAAGATAAACTAAAACGAAAATCAGGGCAGAAATCGTGATCGAACATAATCGTGGAAAAACCCTGCAAAAAGAAAAACTGACGAACAGGCTAACGAACGAACGTTCGCTCTCTGTGGCTAATGGATGAACACCGTTCGTTAAAACGAACGTACGGACGAACGTCCGCTATTTAACTAAACCAAGAAAACCGAACCGATCTAATAAAAAAACAACGAATCTAGATTTTCGAAATAAAACCGAACGGTTTTTAAATAAAACCGGTGGCAACCTCGGCAAACACGTCGGCGGCGGCGGCAGGAACTCCGGCGGGGCGGCTCCGGCGACGGCGGCGGGGTGGTGCGGCGATGGGTGACATGAGGCGGCGGCGGCGCGGATCGGGCTAGGGTTTGGGGTTCGGTGGGGTGGGGTGGCTGCTCGGGGCTGCGGCTCTTAAAGGGCCGGCCGGGTCAGTGTCCCAGGCGGACACGACCCGGTAAGGCGGCTCGTTTTTTTAACAAAAATCCGACACGCAGAAAAACGATTAAAAGATATACTAAACGGTCTTCAAAAATCCTGAAATAAATCTTCCCCGTCCTCTAAAAATATAGCGGACAAAGCGAACATTTATTTGGGCCTCTAATGCAATTTTGAAAAACACATTTTTTTTCTTAATTCAAATAAAATTGCAATAAAATCGAAATAAAAATTATTTATTTGATTTTAATATTTTTCCTACAATATTTCATTTATTTTGGAGAAGTCATATTATCTCCTCTCATATATTTTAATATGAAATATTTTCGGAGAGAAAAATTAATTAAAACAAAAGTGATCCTTCTTTCAATATTTGACAAAATTCAAATATGAAAATCGTGAAATCCCCAACTCTCTTCATGGGTCCTTGAGTTGCTTAGAATTTCAAGGATCACAAAAACGAAATATGCAATAAAATATGATATGCATGAATGACCTACGTATAACATTCCAAATTGAAAATTTGGGATGTTACAAGGATGTGGATATTGACGGAGCTATAATGCCCATGCTCCATGATGACTATTTGGACGCAGATCATCCCAATTCCCCTGTCACCACACCTCTGACGCAAGTACCTCAGTCGCCTGCGTGCTCTGAAGAAATTCATATTGGCTCTGAAGAAAGGCAACCTTCTCTTCAAACCATTAATGAAGAAATTCCGGTTGCAATAGCTGATGAGACTGCATAAGATGACCTGATGGTGGATGTCGTCAATGCATCCCCTCACGCACGATGAATCAATTCCTTCAGCAGATACATGTACTATTCCAACTGCCACTGCCAAGGAAGTTGCAAAGTCACTTGTAGTTACTAACCCACAAGACTCAACTAGATCTCCTAGACTAGTATTTGATGTCAGGCCGAAGAAAAGAAATCTTCAACCATTTCCGGTCATGCCAAAGATTGACATAAGCCTCAGACGACCACAATTTGATAGAGCCAAATTCTGTGAAGAAAAGAACTTATTTATCGGCGAGTCACCATATGACTCAGCCAAGATCATGCGTCTGCGCTTCTGGACAAAGACACAAATGAACTACCATGCTTCATTGTTTGTTTGATAAGAACAAGATCTTCCCACATCGCCATATTCCTCATGTGGACATGGAATCCATTCCATGTTTTCGCCCAGTGTTGTCTGTTCTTCATGATGCCAGGTTGTTTAGCTTCTGCTCTGATGTTTGCTATTGGAATGAACTTCTTCATGCTCTTCCAGTAGATCCACCCCTTGAAGAAGCTAAAAAGATCTATGAAGAACCTGAGCTGCCACATCATTTGATGCAAGTGTTGATGAAGCTATTGGCTGAAGGAGAAGATCCAAGGACTACCTTCTTGGTGAAGGATTTGCTATATGTGCATCGCACAAGGCATGTATTGTAAGACATATTGCAGTCAATCAATCTCAAGATGCGTTCTTCGATGATTTCTTCTCACGATCTGATCTCCTTGTGTGAGTGGTCCGGTAAGGTATGGGGTGAGGCATGAGCCTTGCAGCCCCAAGTATTTGGTGAAGGGATCAACAGAAGCCTTTGACACAACGTTTTGTATGTGTAAAATAAAATTGCATTGTGGAGTTTCTATTGTCTCGTCCACGATCTTCATCCCTGTAGGTACCTAGGATCATGGAGATCGAGCACCAGAGAGGCTAGTAGCAAGGGGACCATGAAGTGTTATACCGAACACCGGTGACAGTAAGGTGCAGTAGGGTAACATGGATAATATCCTTGGGGATTCATGAGGTCTAGTCATTGAACACCCAAAGCTTTTGTATGATATTATTATCTTAATTATCGGGAAACCCTGCGAGTTGAATATGGCCTTCAGTAGAACAACTAATTCTTGATACAAGACTCGTGCCGATCAGGATGTTATTTGGACACATCCCCCATTCCAAACGAAGCAAGGATCTCTTGATGGATGGCTTCCCGAGCACAAACTAATATCGTTTTTTATCCCAACAACAATACATGGTTGTAAGCATTAAGACCTCATCCCCGTACCTTCTTTTTATTGTAAATGTTTGAATCACTATTTGCTTGCTGATCCGGTAAAAAGCTGGATTTGACACTTTAGCAAAAGCTTGCTAGAGACCATCGCTTCAAGGGAATCTTTCTCTCGTGGGTTTGATAGCCCATGGTCACCTCTAGGGAAATATGTGCGGGATACTCTTTTTAGTTCCATTTCTGGGTCAACAAAAAAGATATGTCAGCTGCGCTGACCAAGGTCTGCAATTGGCTGCCATCAGCAACCTCAAAGACGAAGCAATGGAGACCCTCCGCTCAACTCTTCGAGTCGCCCGGAGGCTCGGAGGCTACTGATGGGGAGATGAACCTCGGGTAGGCTCAAGGAGACAAGAAACCATTTCAAAAAGTTTCCAGGGGAGCAACCCCTGTCATGCTGCAGCCTGGCCGGCTGGTGCCCGTCCGGTTGGAACCCGTCCGGCTGGAACCCGTCCGGCTGCAGCCCGGCAAAGTCAACCTCAGGCATATCATCGGACCTGCGGGGATGAGACGACCATGCTCTACAGCGGAGCACTGTTGATGAGCAGCAGACATTGTTCATAAGTCATATCTCACATCAAAAAGTGTAGTTAGGCCGTGTGGGCCACCTCTTGTTCCAGCGGGGTAGCCAGTCCTGACTATTCAGGATACCTTGGCGGCTACCACTTCAGTCAGTTTCCCGTCTCGGTAACAGGGCATCACACAAAAGTAATTCCTCCACAACCCGAAGTGTGGCGCGCATCCGAGGTACATTTTGCAAAGGGCGATGAACCCTGCGATGTGTAGGATCCAACTGGGGGTCAGGTGGTGGAGTTGGATCCCATAGAACTCAAGCAAGCCCGGGAGGAACGTATGCATATCAAATCACATGACACGAAGGAGGAAAGAAACAAAGCATACCCGCTCATCCCCGTGAGGGATGGGATGGCTGTCGGCATGCGTCTACTCGTCTACGGATATTAAGCCCGGGTGGGTGGAGGCCGAATCTGGATCCAACAGGTAGCCCTGGGTGGAAAGCCAATTTAGTTGAAGACACAAGAAGGAGCAGCTTCCCCAGTTTCCCTTGAGGGGACCATGGGGGCTCCTAGAAGAGCCCGTGTCATTCGCCATTACTGGAGCTCTTGAAGCTAGACTTTGGAGGTTGGCGCTGAACCGTGAGAGGGGAAGGCCAATATGCGCTTGGTCGTGCTTTGGGCCAGGTACCTGTTAAATAAGGCGAGAAAAAGCGATGCTTCAACGTCTGGCTGTAAAAGCGTCTCGATTCCCCAAACTACACAACACTCAAGACAACATGCGATGGGACCAGGGCCAAAGAGAACTCATATGTTCAAAGCAAAGACTTCAAAGTCGAATTCAAATCATGAATAGGAACTCGCCTGTCGAGCCGAAGGCTCCTAGCCGAAGTTGTGCGTCCATAGAAGACTGTCGTCCTCGGCATCAAAGGCCAATTCTGGGGCTACTGATGTGTCCTGGACTAGGGGGTCCCAGCCTAGCCGGTCTAGTCCATGGGACGGATTGAACCTCTGTTGATGAGGAAGGACTCCGAAGGCTTCTAACTTGTGGTGTAAGCGTATCAGGCTTCACCGAGGACTTGGCGTGTACTCCAAGTATATCTATTAGGATCGACATGTAACCCCTACATGGCAACCGACCATTTGTAACCTTAGATACCCCTGGTGCCTATATAAACCGGAAGATTTAGTCCATAGAGACACATTGATCATCATCACCATTACCCTTAGGGTTAGTCCACAACTTACGATCTCGAGGTAGATCAACTCTATACTTTGATACACCCACAATATAAGCAAGAGAAAGACGTAGGGTTTTACCTCCTCAAAGAGGGCCCGAACCTGGGTAAAAACACCTTGTACCCTGTCTCTTGTTACCCATCGATCCGATCTATTAGCTCGGCCCCCCTACCTGAGGTCTGCCAGTTTTGACACCGACGACGGGTTACCTCTTTAGATGTTCTCTCTTTCCTAGCCTATGATCAACATAGTTGTAGTGTGTCGCCACATGTGCGAGCTTGCACCTGCTTCACCACTTATCCCTTTCATACCTATTGCTTAGTTTGTCTAGTCACCCTGTGTAATAAGACCTGCGGAGTATGTCATGCACTCACCTTGCTTAAACCATCCTTGCAACTTATTTAGAACAAGTATGGTGATGGATGACATTAGCTTGGTTGCCTTCAGACAATGGTTTAGGCAGAGATATGGACATCATTTGCTTTACTTTAAGTCTTATTAAGGTAATTGTTGTTCCTTAACTGTCTATAGTTTTATTGGCTTAGGTTGCATGAGCTCTTTCTTGGTTGAGAGACCCTTGTTGTATCTATTCATTATTTGACTTTTTGAAGTTGTTGTTGTTTTTGAAGAATATTTGTAATATGTGTGATACCGACCATCCTGTCACAGAGTGTGCACATTTCCAACACTTACACTTTGTGAAGGTGGTATCTTAGGATCAGTATTATGCGGAGGCTAGTGAAGTTGCTAGATCCGCATAGTGTCAGCCCCGAGGCCTACAAGTTGGCATTAGATCCCAGGTTACGGAACCTTAGCTGCTTTGTTATGAATGGTTAACAGAGCAATGGGGTTTGCATATGCATGTAGGACAACCAAGCTGGCGAACTCGACTTCGGACCGTTAGCTCTCAGGGTATGGGTACATGGACAAACTTCATGAATAGAAAATCTAAACGATAGAAAAATCAAACAATTCTAAAATTTTAGGTCAACAAACCTGGTCGATTGTTGTACCCACATGTGAAGTTTGTCGAAGAAAACAAATCATATCTCCAAATTGCTTTGAACATTAGGTTTTTATAGCATCATTTTTGTCCTTTTTTACCCAAAATATCATTGATATTATTTCTCCATGAAACTTTACACGTGAGTAGAACACTTGACTATGTATATAAAAATATCCAGAACTATTTGATATTCTATCATTTTCTTTGATTTAATATTCATAAAGGATGCGCGTGTGATGAGAATTAGACGTATCAAATATTGTACCACTTGGTCTTGCATCTCTGGGTGGCAATGCGATTAGGGTTTCCCTGTCTTCGGTTTGCCACACCTGGTGGCTTTAGGGCCATGCAGGTGTAGTGGACCCTGCCTTTGCTGACGGGAGGGCTCGAACTCCGTTTTTAGTTACAATTTTCAGTTCGATTATAGGGTTTGTGCCCTTACCAGGGAAGCGAGGCAGCACCATCTTACGGATAATGGAATACGGTCCTTTCCGCCTAGCCGCCATCTCGACGGTGCATTAAGCGTCGTTAGAGGCCATGTGGAGGCACGCTCGGTGATTTTCACGGGGTTGATCTTTGGTGAATCTGTTTGGATATAGTCTTCCGTTTGTGTAGTGTCATGTTGGATTCTTCCGATTTAAGCTTATCTTTATCTGCTATGGTTGCTATTTTGGTGCGTTGGCCCTCTGGGTTTTTAGCGGACAGCTTTCGACTGTTTACTACAATAAGATTTTATCGGCTATAGCGAGGAAGGGGCGATGACACAACAAGGTTTCGTCTTGCTTTAGTGTTTGTAGTCGTTATTAGTTCATCTACTTATACACATCACAGGTACTATTTGTTTTGATTTTATTAGTCCCGTTGTATTTTAAGTCAATTTTTGACCTTTGATTTAATTATCAAAAAATAAGTTATATACTAGGACATTTTTATAAATACCAGTACAAAATTAGTATAATTGAAAACCTCTTTTGAATATGAATCCAACAATATACGTTTTTTTCATCTACTGTCAAAATTTGGCACAAAATAAGAAGAAGGCCAATAAATCTAGACGAAGGTAGTAGTAGATTGTAAGTTTTTTTTTTTTAGAAAAAATTAGAGAGCGTGTATCCGGTTCCAAAATTCGGCTTCCCCACGCACCTTATAATAACGAGAAAGCCCTTCTTCTTATCTCCTCCAGCTTTCTCAATCTAGTGTCCATCAGCGTGTCCTCCCATCTCCACTTTTTTCCCCTCTAAAACCCCAACGCCCTCCTCCAATCCCCCTATCCTCACAGCAAATGGTGGTGGTGGTGGTGGTGGGTACACGCGGAGGAGAGACCTCGTCCCTGTGATGCCCTGCCATGGCTGCCCGCGCGCTGGTCGCACCCCCTTTGCCTCCAACTCCCCCTCTGGGTACCATGCGGGCAACCCCGCGCGTCGCCGCCGGTCTCAGCTCAGCGCTGACCGGCCACCGGGGAAGGTCCCTTCCTGGATTTCATCCTCATTTGGTTGTGTGGATATCCTGCTGATACCGAATCTTTTTTGTGTGGTTTTGCTTAGTGACTTGCTTCTCGCACATTATTAAAGTAACAGTTCAGAGTTCATGTATTTATCGTGAAATCATCGTGAGTGAATTCTTGGATTAGTCTTATGTTTGCTAATAATAATAATAATAATAATAATAATAATAATAATAATAATAATAATAATAATAATAATAATAATAATATGGAAGGCAGTAAGAAGAGTTCCTGGATTGTTTCTGATTCTAGTGGGCAGTAGAACAGTATCTTTGCCTGCTTAGATGAACGGAGCTTCAATTTCCCTTGTGCCACTTGATCCCGTGGTTGATTGGCAACTCATATTTATTCAGGCACACTTTGTGTTCAGTGCAATTGACAGAATCCCCCAGTGGCAATCTTCAGGTGGAAGCAAACTCGTCTCATTCCCCAACTCAACTGATGTCTACAGGACATGGTAATTTCTTTAGCTTAGGTTGAATGCCTTCATATCTTTTAGGTACCATGTGATAAAACATGAGAAAATATGGATACGTTACTTGGCACTTCTATGGACAGTCAGTCAATTTTTGTATGTTAGTCTGTAACTTTGGTATTTTATTGTTTGGTTATCTGAATTTACAATCTGTTGTGCTAATACAAAGTTGTACATTAATTATGATTTCTAGGTAATATTAGTCTAGGTTCACATTTATTCCGTATCCTTTATGACTGTGATTGAGTGTATGCAAATGTGAATTCACCATCATTTTTAATCATTACTATATCAATACAGAATTTCTCCTTTGCCTTCAAATTAGAAAATTTGATATATTTTGTCACATAAAGGCTAACTCTGCATTCATATTCGTTTAGTTCAAATCTGAACTAAAACCATGACAAGAATTATGGAACAGAGGGAGTATGTTTTCTGGTATATACTGTGTCAATACTTAAGTAAATACAATATGAAATCAAAATATGGTTCGGTTTCTTTATATACCATATTATTTTGGTACATACCAAACTAACCAAAATTGACGTGAATTTAGAAATGAGGTAACAACCTTTTAGTTTTCTTTGTATATTTCAATGCATAAATATTGGATATCGATAATTTTGAAACCATGTGATGTCATTGTCTGGCTCTGTACGAGCAGTGGGGGAAGGTTAAGAACACCAAAACAACAAGAAAAATTATCCAGAAGTTCTAATCTGTACAAGCAAAGCCAAATAGGCAATAGCCAACATCAATCGAGAATGTTTGTGTAGCACCAGTAGACTGGTTGATTTTTCTGTTTCAGTAAAGCTGTTCATTTTTGTTTTAGTGTTAATATTAAGGTTAAAAGCATGTGCACCTAAAATACTTCATCACATTGTGGATATTTTGAAGTTTATGTCATCCCCAGTTGGTTTCTTACAGATGACTCAGCCATAACATGTAAAGGATTCTGTACGATATCATGGAGCGTTAAAGCAGATGTTATGGATGGTTACATTATCTTCATAACAGGTGATCCAGTTACCCTGGGTTGTTGGGAACCTGATATGGCTGTTCAGTTGAATCCTTCTGTTAAAAGTAGCAATAAATGGACGGCTGTAATCAAGGTAACTCTTCCAACCGAAATAACTTTGTGCCAAACTAGTCAAGTGAGATGGTACATCCTTGGACAGTTTCCTAAACTTGCTATAATATCATCTAAGCAAGTTAATAACGAGCAAGTTATATTCAATAAGGCATGCTGTGGTTGGTCTGGTCAAGGTAAACTAGAAAACAAACTGGACCGGCGCAAACTAAGTGACTTTAGCATTCTGGAAGAGATCTTGCTTAGTAAATAAAATATGCCTATTTATGGATGTGTTCTACCTTTTCTGTGTAAAAGTGATGCATATGCTTGAAACATATGATGGTTTCCAAGGGAACAACTAAAACATTTAGTTACGCTTTTTCAGCCTATTACAACAATTAGATTATATCCTGTTGTTCATTTCAAGTGTTTTGCCCACTCAAATGTTTTATTTTGTTCCAGTTCCTTTCATTTCCTTTATGGTTTGGCATCGAGACCATATTATTCTTTTCTTCAGTGGCTAATAAAATGTGCTACTCCTGGGCTATTACATCGACCAACCAATCAACCATGTCTCGTGGCATGTTTTATGACTAAAACAAAACTAGCTTTATAACTACCTAGTTATGGAGGAGAGTTTGATAGATCCCAAGTCGATTGACATCCTGAGTACATGCGAAGATCTCAAGTCTAGGACACGACATATAAGTTGTATTTGAGACTAACAAATTACAATATCTTGACGCGTCTTGAAGTGGATATGTTTGACTCGGTGATCCCCATCCGCGAGTTCATACTATCGGGCAGCATGTCTATGCCCATGGCTTGCGAAACATAGTCATTAACCGAATCATATACCAGTCAAAGGATATGTGTTTGTATAACCTTATCAACCAGGGAACATTAGAATAATTATCATACAATATATAGTCTAACAAACAAGTCACATAATTATCGATACATACCAGTGATGATGTGCAAGGACAATACAAATAAGTCATGAATACATAGGGAAATAACATCATCACATGATTGCCTCTAGGCCATATTTCCAACAGTCCCCCACTTGCACCAGAGTCGATCATTTAGGCATCATATGCCCATGGCCCTTGTGTGCGCCTGATGCTTTGGCTGCGGGAGAGGCTTCTTCGGTGGATCACCAATATTTAGATCCGTGTGTACTTTGCATATCTTTACATCACCTCTCTCAACAATCTCTCATATGAGATGATATCGCCTGAGTATGTGTTTGTGTTTCTAGTGATGCCTTGGTTCCTTGGCTTGTGCGATAGCTCACAATAGGAATCGAAAGAATTGGATGCGCCCTGAACCACACGGAGTGCATAAATGAAGTTCTTAATCCGAAAATCTCCCTTCGTAGCTTCAGAAGCCGTGATGTACCGGGCCTCCGTTATAGAATCAACAACCGTTTCTTGCTTGGAGCTCTTCCAGCTCACTGCACCTCCATTTAGAAAGAACACAAAATGAGATTGCGATTGATAGTCATCCTTATCAGTTTGGAAACTAGCATCAGTGTAACCCTTTGTAACGAGCTCGTCCTCACCTCCATAAACTAGAACATATCCTTAGTCCTTCTCAAGTATTCAAGTATATTTTTAACTGTTGTTCAATGATTCTCACCTCGTTCAGCCTGGTATCTGCTCGTAACACTTGAGCATAGGAAACATCTGGTTGAGTACATAACATTGCATACATGCTGGACCCGATAGCTGAAGCATACAAAATGTCATCCATGCAACTTCGCTCATCATGACTCACGGGACTATGAGATGCCATGCAACATAGGCAAGAGCCCTTTCTTGGCTTGAGCCGCTCCAACACCTTCTCTTTATGTCTGTTAGAACTGCTAGGTTCTCAAACCAGGATCCACTCACCGTTTTCTCAACACACATGCACACAAGGAAGTAGTATGAAGCTCTATAGGTTTATACCAATATCACACGCTTACTTCTACAAACAGGAGTACATGTCCTTTTATAAGACTAGCCAAACCGGCTATGCTAGCAATACTTAATAGCTAAGCTAGGACAACAAAGTGTGGAGGCAATCATTTCGACTAGTCCAGTGATACACATCGTGAAGTCGTCGATCCGCTCGCCATCCTTGAAGGCGATCGTTTCGAACTCAGCACGGAGGCGTTGGGCATTCACCTCCCGCATGGGACCGCCGCGCTGCGTCCTGGTCACGTCCCATGCCTCCTTGGTTCTTCGCTGCGAGCATGCTATGCTTCTCTGGCAGGGTGGACTGGATCTGCGTCGCCATGGCCCGCCGATCGTCCTTTCAGGAGACGGTGTCGTCCTCCATGGCATCCCACAGGCTTGCGGCCGCATGTTGACCTCCATTACCAGCGCCCAGTCGGAGTAGTTCGAGCAGGTGATCATCGGGAAGGAGAGGTTGGTGCCGTCGCTGGGATTGTGCACCACTTGCTGCACCATAATATCTCCTCCACTGTGTTGCATCTTGCCGCGTCCGTGGTTTGGTAAGTGCAAACGGCGGTGGGGTTTTGGAGCCTGACGAGGCAGTCCTCCGCCACTCACATGCCTCCTCCCTCGGAACAAGTCTGATGCGAACTGTTGGCCGAAAATCAGCTCATGGGAGCTCTTCCTGAGCATGGACACACACACACACGCACACACACGAGAGAGAGGGGGAGGGAGAGAGGGAGAGAGATAGCAGTGTTTTGCGTCGCGCGCACAACTTTGTTGGCCGGAAATCAGCTGACCGGAGCTCTTCCTGAGCACGCACCCCCCAAAAGAGAGAGGGAGGGAGGGAGGGGCAGAGAGAGAGAGGGAGCAGTGTTTTGCGCCGCGCGCACAACTTTGTTGGCCGGAAATCAGTTGACCGGAGCTCTTCTCGAGCACGCACCCCCCAGAAGAGAGAGGGAGGGAGGGGCGGGAGAGAGGGAGGGGGGAGGGAGGGGTAGAGAGAGAGTAGGCACCTGTCTCCACAAAAGGCAAAATGTATATGAAAAAAAGTTTGATTGAACACAATGGGTTTGGCTTTAGGGCGGGAGGGAGGGCCGAGAGAGGGGGGGGGGGTTCTGGTCTTTTGGCATCCCCTTGTACATGTATATATGTTGGCTTTGGCCTCCTAATGATACATGTTGCATCATAACATGGTATCATGAGCCTAGGTTTAGAGATTTGTTTTTGGCGCCACAACTCGCCTCTGATCCAACCTCGCGCATCGCCGTTGCCTTCTTTGCCGGTGGTCGCAGGCTTCCTCAACCCTTAATCTACAACTGCATCTGAAGGCCAAACGCCCAATTCACCCGATCTGCTATCTGGCGCTGGTGTCTTCGGTTGGAGGACTCAGTCGCTGTCACTCCCGTCTCGATCCGGCGGCTCCCTCGTCCTCCTCCAAGCGCCACCCACCTCGGCCCACCAGGCCCTGCTAGCTGCCTCCTCCTGGCCATGGCCCCACCATGACTGCTCGCCGGCAGCTGCCTCCTCCAGGCCGTGGCCCTGCTGTCGCATGCTGACCGGCCCTGGCCCATCAGATCCAGGCAGTGCCTGCTCCCGTCTGGCTGCTTCGCTGACCGCGCTGAATATCCGCTCGTTGCATCGTGTGCGTGTGCTTGTTTTCGAGCCAGCGTGATGCTGCTCCTTCGGCCGGCGGCGGCTTCGCTCTATCTCGCCAGTTGGACGTGCCCGACCTCGCGTGGTGCTTCTCCAGTGTCGGCTGCGTCTCTTGCAAGCTCGCGTGTTCTGCTGCTGCCAGACTCTGATCTGGATAGCGCGTGACGATTGAGCGTTTGTTGTTTTATCGCCCGGGCTTCCTTCGTGAGGGTGAGCAGCAGATTGGTTCAGTTAGTATTTGGTTAAACCGTGAGCAAAAAAAAAGCCCTCGCATCCTGGTTATCTGGTGATATTCATTGGTGTTCCCTATGTTGACCCCGTCTCGCACATACGTCGTCGCTCGATGCTTGGTTCTCGTCCGTCTATGATGCTGTCCCCTATGACGTCTTCGGCAGGCTGTGATGGTCGCTGTACGTCAGCTCCTCTTGCGGCTTCCGGGCGCGGAGGTGATCACTCTACGTCGACTCCTCCAGTGGCTTCCGGGCGCGGAGGTGATCGCTCTACGTCGACTCCTCCAGTGGCTTCCACATGCAGCTCTACGTCTGCTCGCTACTCTCGGTCGACTCTACACGCGGCTTCCACGGGTGGTGGCGACTGCTCATCGTCGGCAGGTATTTCTACCTCGACCCTCTTCCGATGTGTCCCTGTCTGCGTGTGAGATTGTGCAATTGCGATGCCTGTTTGCTGCTTGGGATTCTTCACCGGCAGGTTCTGTGACTGACTCTTCGTGCACTGAGAAACCACCTTCTCATCATTCAGGTACATCTCCATGGATTGTTGATACTGGAGCGTCTTTTCATATGACTTATGATTCTTCCACTTTGACCTCCGTTCGACCTGTCGAGTCTCCTGTTCGTGTTCTTACGGCTGATGGCACTCCTCTCTGTAGCTAGTCGAGGCACTCTTAGCACTTCTTTATTTCATGTTCTCTCTGTCGCTCATGTGCCCCGACTTACCATGCAGCTCATATCTGGTGGTTAGATTGTTGACTCTAGTTGTAGGGTAATTCTTGACTTTGATTTGTGTTCTGTTCAGGATCGTTGCACGGCCGCCCTGCTTGGTGCTGGCCCTCGACACTCTGATGGTCTCTGGGAGCTTGACTGGATTCGTCTTCCCTTCGCTGCCACCGCCACTAGTCCCGCAGCCCCTTTGCTGCATCTACCAGCTCTTTTCAGTAGTGGCATAATCGTCTTGGCCATTTATGTGGTTCTCGTCTCTCATCTTTGGTTCATGGTGGTGTTCTGGGGTCTGTCTCTGATAACGCTTCGTTAGATTGTCTGGGTTGTAGGCTTGGTAAGCAGATTCAACTATTCTACCCTCACAATGAGTCAATGTCCGAGCGCCCTTTTCATCTCGTTCACTCTGATGTTTGGGGTCCGGCTCCCTTCGCTTCGAAAGGGGGTAATCGCTACTATATTATCTTTATAGACGACTTTTCTCGTTTCACTTGGATCTATTTCATGTCTTCTCGTAGTGAGGTCTTATCTATATACAAAAAAATTGCTGCCATGGTTCATACCTAGTTTTTCACTCCTATTCGTGTTTTTCGTGCAGATGCAGCTGGTGAGTATATCTCCCATGCGCTGCGAGGATTCCTTGCTGAGCAGGGTACTCTTACTCGGTTCTCTCGCTCTGGTGTTCATGCTCAGAATGGTGTGGTTGAGCGCAAGCATCATCACCTTCTTGAGAAGGTGCGTGTGATGATGATCGCCGCTTCTCTTTCACCTCACTTCTGGGCTGAGGCTGTTACCACTTCCACCTATCTCATCAACATTCAACCATCTGCTGCTCTACAGGGTGGTATTCCTCTCTTGTGCCTTTTTGGCTGTTCTCCTGATTATTCGACGCTTCGTTTGTTTGGTTGCGTTTGCTATGTTTTGTTTGCCCCTTGTAAACGCACCAAACTGACCGTTCAGTCTATTGAGTGTGTCTTTCTCAGATATAGTGATGAGCATAAGGGCTATCGGTGTTGGGATCCTGTCGGTCGCCGGATGTGTATTTCTCGGGATGTGACCTTTGATGAGTCTCGATCCTTCTACCTGCGCCCATCCTCCTCGGCCTTTTCCACGGAGGACATCTCTTTTCTTATGTTTCTGAATACACCTCCCTCTGTGCCCAGTATTCCTACTCGTCCCGCTATTGCAGATCCGATGGCATCCTCTCCTATGGTTTCTTCTCCCTCATCACATGACTCTCCACCTTCATCACCGATACCTTCCGCTTCTCCACCTTCATCACCGATACATTCCTCGTCTCCACCTCTAGTGATTCCACCTCTTCCCTCTTTTCCTTTCCATTATATTCGTCATCCACGTGTTGTAGATAAGTCTTAATGATGTACCCTCTACTTCCTGTGTTGTCTTCCTCCTCTCAGCCGACTTATGGTCTTCGTTCTCGGCCTTGTCGGCCACTTGACCGATATTCTCCTTCTCGCTATGGTCTTTCGACCGTTCTTGAGCCGACTTCTTATCGAGATGCAGTTGTTCATCCTGAATGGCAGTTGCGATGGTAGAGGAGATTGCCGCCCTTGAGCGCACTGGCACATGGGATCTGGTTTCTCTTCCTCCCCGTGTTCGTCCCATCACTTGTAAGTGGGTCTATAAGATTAAGACTCGCTTTGATGGTTCTCTTGAGCGCTATAAAGCTCGTCTTGTGGCTCGTGGTTGTCAGCAGGAGTATGGTTGTGATTACGATGAGACTTTTGCTCCTGTGGCCCATATGACCACTGTACGCACACTTCTCGTTGTGGCCTCTGTTCGCCACTGGTTTGTGTCTCAGCTAGATGTTAAGAATGCTTTTCTTAATGGCGAGTTGCGTGAGGAAGTTTATATGCAGCCACCACCTGGGTATTCAGTTCTTGATGGCATGGTTTGCCGTCTTCGTCGCTCTCTCTATGGCCTTAAGCAAGCCTCCCATGTTTGTTTTGAGCGTTTTGCCTCTGTGGTCACTGCAGCTGGTTTTTCGCCCAATGCTCATGATCTAGCGCTATTTGTCCACCTTTCTGCTCGTGGTCACACTCTTCTTCTATATGTTCATGACATGATCATCACAAGCGACGATTCTGAGTACATTGCCTTTGTCAAGGCCCGTCTCAGTGACCAGTTTCTTATGTCTGATCTTGGTTCTCTTCGTTACTTTCTTGGGATTGAGGTTTCCTCCATCTCTAATGGTTTTTTTATTTCCCAAGAGAAGTATATCCAAGATCTTCTTGCTCGTGCGGCTCTTAGTGATGAGCGCACTGTTAAGACTCCTATGGAGCTTAATGTTAACCTTCGCGCTTCTGATAGCGAGCTCTTGTCTGGTCTGACCCGTTATCGTCATCTTGTTGGGAGTCTTGTCTATCTTACTGTCACTCGTCCGGATATCTCCTATCCTATAATATTCCGAGTCAGTTTGTTTCCGCTCCCACTTCAATTTACTAGTCACCTTCTTCTTCATGTTGTACGATATCTTCGTGGCACGATCTCTCATCGTCTCTCTTTTCCCGTTCCAACTCGTTACAGCTTGAGGCCTATTTGGATGCTACATGGTCTAGTGATCCTTCGGATCGCCGTTCACTTTCTGCCTACTGTGTTTTTCTTGGTGGTTCTCTCATTGCTTGGAAGACAAAGAAACGGACTGCAGTTTTCCGTTTGAGTGCAGAGGCCGAGTTGAGAGCTATGGCTCTTCTGACGGCATAGGTGACTTGGTTATGATGGTTACTGGAGGATTTTGGTGTTTCTGTTACTACGCTTACCACCCTCTTGTCAAACAGTACAGGTGTTATTAGTATTGTGCGGGACCCCGTGAAGCATGAGCTTACCAAGCATATTGGTGTTCATGCTTCTTATGTGTGCGCTGCCTGTGCAACATGATGTTATTGCTCTTCAGTATGTGCCTTTGAGTTACAACTAGTGGACTTCTTCACGAAGGCCCAGACTAGAGCGCAACATAGATTTCACCTCTCCAAACTCATTGTTTGGGGGGGGGGGGGGGTTAGAGTTATATTGATGATGTATTCTGGTCTTTTGGCATCCCCTTGTACATGTATATATGCTGGCTTTGGCCTCCTAATAATACAAGTTGCATCATAACACATGCAACCATGACATCATCAAAAGATTCTTTCAGATTTGAACTTAAAAAAAGTTCTATCTCCTGAATTGTTAACCTGATTGACGATCCACTTTCACCTTAGCTTTCTCGTGGCGAGATCTTCAAAACTAGATCACATGTCGGCATGTTTCGACAACTTTTTGTTGTCGATACTTGCAGATTACTATCACTTACTTGCCATGTTATTAGTCAGATAGTTACCGGATTTAATTAACTTAGTTGCCAGATTGCTCAACTGAAGTGTAGGCTGATGCTTCTTACTCGTTAACACTTGAATAATCACTATCTAGCTTTGCATAACATTGCAAAGTTAAAAAATATAACATTGCAAAGTTAAAAAATATACAAAATTATTGTCTGGTAACTACTCATAATTCTTGTGGCAACCGTGATGGCAACTATGGTGACATAATCTGGCAATTCGTGGCAGCGGTTTTTTTTCACCGGAACATGTCACATGGGATCTTGTTTCATAGCCCTCGCCGAGGTGAACCCATCGGTTAAGACTGATCGTTATTGGATTAATGGTTTGTGAGATAAATCATTTAAAAAATTCAAAAAGCAATTAATGTGATGATGTCAGCATGATGTGTAAGATTCTTGCATGCCTGCATGTGCTCTCAGTATAGTAAAAAATCCCATTGAAGTGCACGCATGCACACTTATGCAAAGTAGAATTTCCATTCCTTTTTGGGTTGCTCGGTTTAGGTTTTACTTCACAAATTCCTTTGTTTATGGATTTGTGATAAGAAACATTGTTATATGGAACCTATATTGGGAGGATGAGGCACATCTTCCTGTATTTTATACACCTGAGAAACATTATAAATTCACAACTTTACAAACAGTTTTCGTGTCAAATGCTATGGGTAATTGATTTAATTGACATGCCTGCCTATTCATGGTTATTATCAGAAACACAACAGTTGCTTATTATGATTGTTAGAAAAATGATATCATTCTTTTGACATGTTACACACTTTCAGGTACCATATGGTGTGCATTTCAAGTATAATTATTTTGTTCGAGAGGAAAAAAATTCCTCTAATGACATCATATGGAGGCCTGGACCTGAGTGCTCCTTATCGATACCTTCTGTTAGCCAGAAAAATCATGTCATCCTTGTAAAAGATCAGTGGATGGAAACCAGTGTGGCAGGTATTTCCTCTCCTTCCTGGGGATCATGGCTGATGGAAGCTGATTCTGTTGAAGATCAAATTGCTGAGAGAGGGAAGCGTGAGAGCATTGTGAAAGCCCACTCTGTTATAGATATGGTGGACGGAGCTTCATCTGTAGGTAATGTTGCTCTACCACATATTTTCATTTAATTAGTATTGACTGAGGCCCTTAGAGTTTCTGAACACTTAAATGTTTTCAGTTGATTGGCAGGTGAGCATATTATAATGAGACTTTGGAATGGCACACCTTTAGATTCAGTCAGTCCATCCATCAGTGTGCATGATGATTTTGCTGCAGCTGATAAACCAAATGCAATTAAAGTAAGTGTAAACCAACATGAGATAAATCAGCCTGTTGAGGAGCCATGGGTTCTTGGACCTATCGTCTCAGCAAAGAACTCCGTTGCACAAGTGAAACGCAAGAAAGACAGAAGGAAGTTTTTGAATACGGAAAAGGATTCAGGTGAAATAACTGAAAACATGCCTGAACAGGATCAGCCTGTGGAGGAGCCATGGTTATTTCAGTCTTGGGTGACAGCAAACAGAGCTGGTGTTATATCAAAACGGAAAGTAGAAGCAAAGGGCATTATGAAAAGGTTAAAAGAATTTGATAAACCCTCAGCAGCTTCTGAGAAGGATATGCCTGCCAGTGGTGAACCACCAAGAGTCATATTAATTAACTCCTCTATCTGCAGTACACAGAGAATTGCAGTATTGGAAGATGGGAAATTAGTTGAACTCTTGCTGGAGCCCATAAAGAACAATGTACATTGTGACAGTATTTATTTAGGTATAATAACAAAACTTGTGCCTCACATGGGAGGTGCTTTTGTCGACATTGGAATTTTGAGACCTTCACTTATGAGCATAAAGCAAAACCGTGATCCATTTGTGTATCCTCAAATTGTCAAGGATATTAAAGGAGGTTCTGCTAATGATTCTGGTTATAACCATGAGAGCCTTCTGACATACGATGATGATGATGATGATGTTGATGATGATATGGCTGACAATGAGTTTGCAGATGAAGAAAATGACGATGATTCATCAACATTTCTGGCTCAGAATGTTAAGGAAAATGAAGAAGGCTTGGACATTGTGTCCCATTCTAATATGAAGAAGATTGATGGTGCTGAATTTGAAAATGTCTCTGGTTGGGATGATGAAATTGATGATCACGTGGAAGATGAATACAATGATGATCACTCACCAGGAGATCGGTCAGAGATCTGCAATGATATTAAGACATTATCTTCCATTCAGCATGCTTTGAGGGAATCTAACGATGATACAAATGGATGTAGGTGGTCTCAAGTTCGCAAGGGCACAAAAATCATGGTTCAAGTTGTCAAGGAGGGATTGGGCACGAAAGGTCCAACACTGAGTCCCTTTCCATGCTTAAGAAGCCGATTTTGGGTGCGTAAGATTAACATAGTTCATTAGCTCTCATGCTCTTCGAGCATTACATTTTTAGAGCTTTATAATCTCTTGTTTAAAAAAATTAATGCTTCATAATCTCTTGTTTATCACCAAAGAACTAGGAATGGACAGGGATGCGTGTTAGCTATTCACGTGCCAGAACCATGAGTTGGTTTCGAGATCTTATGGGTTTCAACTCTAGCCTACCCCAACTTGTTTGGTCTTGTTTGCCATTGGTACAACAGTCGCACAAAAGGAATATCTCTGACCGCTAAATGCGGCTTGGTTAGTTCACGGAACCACCACTATTTGTGTCTGCACCCTGTTGCAAAAACGCATGTTACGCACATGAAAAAAATGTGAAGAAAAATCTGGGATGTACAACATCCTTAACACGTGCATTTGCAAAATATGCCATAACAAGCTGTTTCATGCTTCACTATGTAAGAAACCTTTTTGAGTTCTGATCTTGAACAAAGCAATGATCTTAACTTACCTGGAATATGTCGCTTACGGACATTTGCCATGATAACATGTTAATGATATCACCGACGACTAACTATTCGAGGCACATTCTGATCTAAGTACCAAAACTTTTGAAAGAATGCCCTTGTTCTGACAGACCCCGCATTGTATGGTGCATAGGTGCTCAGGTAGAAACTTTTTTAACTTTGGAATGAGCCTTCCATTTTGAATTGCAGATATTGGTCTCTCGTGGCAACAAAGTTGGAGTTTCAAAAAAGATTACTGGGATAGAACGCACCCGGTTGAAGGGCATTACAAAGTTATTACGACCTCCTGGATTTACTCTGACAGCTCGTACAGTTGCCGCTGGCCATTCTTGGGAGGAGTTAAACAAGGACCTTGATCGGTTGTTATCTACCTGGAAAGGAATAACTGAACATGCTCAATCTGCTGCCCTAGCTGCCGAGGAGGGTGTGGAAGGTGCTATTCCTGTTATGTTGTATAGATCAAAGGGCCAGGCTCTATCTATTGTTCAAGATGATTTTAATGAGAAGGTGAGTTAAGTTTGCATACTGTTCAAAACACAGCAGAACCAATAAAATTATGTCACGAGTACATTTCTTTTCAAACGCTTTACTCGAATCCCGATTAACTGGTATTCTAAATATAGGTCAAGAGGTTGGTTGTGGATTCTCCTCGCACCTACCATGAGGTACGTTTATAGTCATTTAAACTCTTGAAGAAATATTTTTTGTAAAATATTTTTCCTTCACACCGATGCATGCTTTATGGTGTGTACCTCTAGACAGAAGTTGACTTCTATATGCCTGTTTTTTCTGTAATCCAAGAAGTAAACACTTGAAAATATATTCTCTGAAAATTTGCTGCACATTTTTTGTTGTCACATAAGCCTGTTAAATGAGTGGCCCATGTGGCCCACGTATTGCTGGCCCAGGATGGCTAGGCCCATACTAGAGTGGTCCAATCTTCACGAAGTGGAGGTGGATGTGAGGAAGAACACGAAGAACACGAGGGGAAACACAATGGGAACTAGTACAAATCAACACACAAGTTGCAATAAAGATACACACAGATAGATCCTTGATCCAAATCATCCACAAGAGAGAGATGAAACAAGATAGGGTTCTTCCCCAAGTCCTAACACAAGGAGGGCTTGAATTCGTAGAGGAATCTTCACGTGGCCTTGATATTGCGTGAGTCTTCTCCCTCGGGAGGTCGTGTTCTCCATGAGGAGTCATCTCCACAATGGAGGAATCCCACTAGGAATGAGTTCTAATCTTAGCTAACCCTGGATCTAAGGTGGGGGAGAGGTTTGGTTGTGCTACCTGTGTTTGTGTGTGTTTGCGGTGTTGACCTTTTTGGGTAAGGGGGGGGGAGGTATATATAGGTCCACCCACGAATGGGTAAGTGAGGAGGGGATACATGGCTCGTGGGCCCAAAACTTTGCGCAGTCAGTCTTACCGATCAGTCTGGTCGCGGAGGACTGGAC
Organism: Triticum urartu; assembly: GCF_056163025.1. Taxonomy (NCBI): domain Eukaryota; kingdom Viridiplantae; phylum Streptophyta; class Magnoliopsida; order Poales; family Poaceae; genus Triticum; species Triticum urartu. The sequence continues at coordinate 342,612,296 of NC_141879.1, forward strand.
AGTCCGGTAGTGCAAATCTTCGGAGGCTTCGGCGCAGGACTGGATAGTCTGGTCGGTCGGACCGGCCAGTCCGGTGGCGAGTCTTTTGGACAGTCTGGTGGCAACAGAAGGTTTTGAAGCTGTGCAGACCCACACGGACTGTCCGGCTAGCCGTCCGGATGCACCTCTTCTTTCGTCATTGCTTCCACGCTTCCCTCTTGGATGGCATAGTCGTACTCTTGTGCTTGCATTCCCTCAACATGCGCGAAGCTCAGCTTAAACCTATACATGCATTAGGAAGGAGGGTCAAGTAGTATACCATCCTCGAAGGGGCAAGTAAACACTACGTAAAGAAGAGAAATTCACCTTCATATGTATGATGTGGGAGATGCGTGTGTCTCCTGATGGTGGGGCACTTGACATGGTGATGTCCGTGGGATGCTCCGCATCAAGATGGGAATGAATGATATCTATCACCCTACTTGAGGGCGAGTGTTGTATGAGTGACCCATGTATTGCTGGCCTAGGAGGCCCAGGCCCATACCAGAGAGTGGCTTCTTAGAGTACTATTTATATAACCATGTAGCCTTTTGTATTTACCCCATTGTATAAGGGGTTTTCTGCATATCTTACACCTGTACATGTATATATATATTGGCCTACGACGTCATGGGAATACAAGTTGCATATTCCTAACATGGTATTAGATCTCAGGTTTTTTTAGCACGCACAACTCGTGCTTGATCCTTTCCTGGCGTCGTCGTGTTCTCCTTGTTGGATGTGTAACGCCCCGATCTGGTTGAGGGGCGACCAGAGTAGGCTACGGATTGGATCGGGAGGGAAAAGGTGCGAAGACTTGGAAAGGGGATGAGCGAAGGGGGAGTAGGTGAGGGGAATTCAGATTACTTTCAACCAACATGCCGATACATCCCTTCTCCAGGGTTTAAGTACACACGCTACGCCATTGGCCCTTGCCTCTTACACGCTTACAGGTGGAACCCACACACGCCTACACTTGGCCATGCCAACTGGCAGTCACACGGTGGTGTGTACTACCGCTGTGACAAGATGTCGCTGTTTCGTCGCCGCCTCGTTTCTCTACTCTGGCAACTGCTTGCCCACCCTCCCAATACTCCGGTCAACGCCATTGCCCCGAGCCACCTGCTTCGTCTTGAATCAAGCCGCCCGTGTCCTGATCTCTAGATCGAGACGCCGCGGGACTCCTCTGGATCGAGCCACAGACTTCCGCGAGACTCCTCTAGATTGAGTCATCCAGGTCCAGCTTTCTGGATCGCGTCGCCTGCCCTGGTTCCCTCCTCTGGATTGCCTCCTGATTCTGTCGAGCCGCCCAGGTCGTCACCTTGTTAGTTCATGGCCCCGCCGGTTCGTCATGTGGGCTCTCGATCGCGATTCTGACCCCAGCTGTCGTTCCTCGCCGATCTCTGCCGCTGGCCATCGATTCTTGTCACCACCGGCCGCTGATTCCTTATGCTGGCCGCCGGACCCGGCCACCTCCGGCTGGAATTGATCTCCGGCTCATCTGTTGCCCCTTGGTCCCGTCGGGACCCTCTGGTGGTAGCCCGTGAGGGCTGCTACTGCCTGTCGGTCGGTTGTGAAAAAAGGAGAAAAAAGAGAGAGATGTTTTCATCGGGGTTGTATGTCCCTCGCCGCCCGATGAATCTTGACGTTGTTTTCTTCACTACCCCTGTCTTGCACATGGGCCGTTTCTCGGGGCTTGATGCTTGTTCACCTGTAACGTCGTCCCCTTAGGCGTCTTCCGCAGGTTGTGCTGGTCGCTCTTCTGCGGCTCCTCCTGTGACCTCATATGGTGATTGTTGCTCTACACTGACTCCTCTCGCGACTTTCACCTGTGAATGTTGCTCTTCCCCGACACCTCTGCGACTTTCACCGGCTGTACTAGTGCGTATGACTCCATCGACTGTGCCTCACACACATGTCTTCCCTTGGCCCTTGGTGCTTGTCTGCATACGGCCTCGTCTCCTCCACCATCGGCCTTTGCCGGTGCTACTGGTCATGCTACACCGTCACATTTAGCGGGTTCCACAAGTGGTGGTGGCCGCTCCTTTCCCGGTGCTACTATGTCGACTACTTCAGTTGTGTACTTCATTGAGGAGATTGCGCAACTTCATGCCCTGCTGATTGCCTCTGACTTTCTATTGTCGGGTGCATCTACGTCGACCTCTTCAGTTGAGTCCTTGACCGAGCAGGAGATTGGTGCTACTTCGATGCCTGCTAGCTCCATCTTCCGGTTCTCCATCGACAGGTTCTGCTGGTTCTGCTACTGACTCTTTGGCATTGTGAGACCACCTTCTATACAAGTAGGTACATCTTCGTGGATTCTTGATACCGAAGCATCTTTTCATATGACTCATGATTCATCCACTTTGTCCTCTACTCGACCTCTTGATTCTTTTGCTCATGTTCTTACTGGTGATGGTACCTCTCTCCCGGTTATTGGTCGAGGCATTCTTGGTACTTCATCTTTTCATGTTCCTGATGTTGCTCATGTTCCCCGACTTACCATGCAGCTCATTTCTGGTGGCCAGATTATTGATTTTGGTTGTCGTGTCATTCTCGACTTTCACTATTGTTCCGTTCTGGACCGTCATTCTGACGCTCTCCTTGGTGCTGGCCCTCGACATCATGACTCTCAGGGCCTCTGGGAGTTTGACTGGCTTCATCTGCCGTCCGTTGCAAGTCTCCCCCCTCTGCTGCCTTGTCTACCAGCTCTTTTCAATAGTGGCATCTTCGCCTTGGTCACTTGTGTGGCTCTCGTCTTTCATCCTTAGTTCGACGTGGTCTTCTTGGATCCGTTTCCGGCGGTGTGTCTTTAGATTGTCAGGGTTGTCGGCTTGGTAAACAGGTCCAATTACCTTATCCTCATAGCGACACTGTCTCAGCGTCCTTTTGACCTTGTTCACTCTGATGTCCGGGGTCCAACTCCCTTTGCCTTGAAAGGAGGTCATCGCTACTATATTATCTTTGTAGATGATTTCTCTCGATACACCTGGATATATTTTGTGTCTTCTCGTAGTGAGGTGTTATCCATCTATAAGCATTTTGCTGCCATGGTTCACACTCGGTTCACTATGCCTATTCGTGTGTTCTGTGCTGACTCTGCTGGAGAGTATATCTCCAAGATGTTGCATGGAGTCCTTGCTGAGCAGGGTACTCTTGCCCAGTTGCCATGTCCTGGTGCTCATGCTCAGAATGGCGTGGCTAAGCGCAAGCATCGTCACCTTCTTGAGACGGCTTTGCATTGATGATTGCCGCCTCTTCTTTCACCTCACTTCTAGGCTGAGGCTGTCTCCACTTCCACCTATCTCATCAACCTTTGGCCATCCACTGCTCTGCAGGGTGGCGTTCCTTCCGAGCATCTCTTTGATAGTTCTCCTGATTATTCGGTGCTTCATTTGTTTGGTTGTGCTTGCTATGTTCTTGCCCCTCATGAACACACCAAATTGTCCGTTCAGTTGAGTGTGTCTTCTTAGGTTATAATGATGAGCGTAAGGGCTATCGTTGTTGGGATCCAATTAGTCGCCAGATGTGTATTTCTCGGGATGTGACTTTTGACGAGTCTCGTCCCTTCTACCCGCGTCCATCTTCCTCGACCTTTTCAGTGGAGGATATATTTTTCCTCACTTTTCCTGACACACCTATCACTCTTGTTCAGCCCTTGTCCGTCCGTCCTACTGCCCCTGCTTCTCCGACTGATGCATATCCAACGCCATCTCCCATGGTTTCCTCACCTCGCTCGTCACATGATTCTGCTCCTTCATCCCCGGTGTCTTCTTCGTCACCCTCACCTATCTCAGTGATTCTTCCTCGTATTCTTCTATCTTTTCCTCGGTATTATACTCGTCGTCCGCGTAATGTGGATGTGTCTATTGATGTGCCATCTTCCCCATCTCATCAACCTACTTATGGCTTGCGTCCTTGTTCGCTTCCGCCTGTTGATCGACTTGGTTTTCCAAGCGCAAGCGCTGCTGTTCTTGAGCCGACTTCATATCGTGAAGCTGTTGTTCATCCTGGATGGCAGTTTACGATGGCTGAGGAGCTTGTTGCTCTTGAGTGCACCGACACGTGGGATCTTGTTTCTCTTCCTCCTCGTGTCTGTCACATCATTTGTAAGTGGGTCTACAAGGTTGAGACTCGTTCCGATGGTTCTCTTGAGCACTACAAAGCTAGTCTTGTGGCTCGTGGTTTTCAACAGGAACACGGTCGTGATTATGATGAGACTTTTGCTCCTGTGGCCTAGATGACCACTATTTGTACACTTCTTGCCGTGGCCTTTGTTCGGCACTGGTCTGTGTCTCAGCTTGATGTTAAGAATGCCTTTCTTAATGGTGAGCTGCGTGAGGAGGTTTACATGCAGCCACCACCTGGGTATTCTATTCCTGATGGCATGGTCTGCCGTCTTCATCGCTCTCTCTTTCTGGCCTTAAGCAAGCTCCTCACGCCTGGTTTGAGTGTTTTGCCTCTGTGGTGACAGCCCCTGGTTTTTCAGCGAGTGCTCATGATCCAGCGCTGTTTGTCCACCTTTCTGCTCATGGTCGAACTCTTCTTCTTCTCTATGTTGATGACATGATCATCACTGGCGACGACCCCGAGTATATTGCCTTTGTGAAGGCCCGTCTTAGTGAGCAGTTTCTTATGTCTGATCTTGGCCCTCCTTGCTACTTTCTTGGAATCGAAGTCTCTTCTACCACCGATGGCCTTTTTATTTCCCAGGAAAAGTATATCCAGGATCTTGCTTGTGTTGCTCTTACAAATGAGCGCATTGTTGACTCCCATGGAGCTCAATGTCCACCTCCGTGATATTGACGGTGTCCCCTTGTTTGATCCAACACGTTATCATCATCTTGTTGGTAGTCTTGTCTATCTAGCTGTCACTTGTCCAGATATCTCTTATCCAGTCCATATTCTGAGTCAGTTTGTCTCTGCTCCCACTTCGGTTCACTATAGTCATCTCCGTCGTGTTCTCCGGTATCTTCGGGGCACGATCTCTCACCGTCTGTTCTTTCCTTGCTCTAGTTCCTTGCAGCTTCAGGCTTATTCGGATGCTACGTGGGCTAGTGATCCCTCAGACCGCGGTTCACTTTCTGCTTACTTTGTTTTTCTTGGTGGTTCTCTCATTTGCCTGGAAGACGAAGAAACAGACTGCAGTTTCCCATTCAAGTGCAGAGGCTGAGTTGCGAGCTATGGCTCTTTTGAAGGCAGAGGTGACTTGGTTACAGTGGTTACTTTAGGAGTTTGGTGTTTCTGTCACTACACCTACCCTGCTATTGTTTGACAGTACATGCGCTATTAGCATCGTGCACGATCCTATGAAGCATGAGCTCACCAAGCATATTGGTGTTGATGCTTTCTATGTGTGCGTTGGTGTGCAGGATCAGGTTATTGCTCTTTAGTATGTGCCTTCCGAGTTACAGTTGGCGGATTTCTTTACGAAGGCCCAGACTAGGGTGCAGCATGGTTTCTATCTCTTCAAACTCGGTGTTGTTTATCCACCATGAGTTTGAGGGTGGGTGTTAGAGTACTATTTATATAGCCATGTAGCCTTTTGCATTTACCCCATTGTATAAGGGGTTTTCTGCATATCCTACACCTGTACATGTATATATACTGGCCTATGGCCTCATGGGAATACAAGTTATGGCTGACCTAGTTGAGGTAGAGCTCCAGGCAGCAAAGGAGTGGGTCGCCAGAACAATCTATGGGTTCGACCACAGGTGTGCCTCCACTGTCCTACAAAGCATAATAATTAAATATGGATAGTTGTACTGTTAGCATATTAGTGTACCTTAAAACAACCTTAAAGTGAAAATGTACAATTTACATTTTACTGTCAGCATATTAGTGTTTCTTATGGATATAAAAGCAAAACATGTATTGTGTGCCCTACCTTACATTGAGGGATATTGTCCATTCTTAGTAGAAAATCACATTTTCCAGACCTCTTGATGTAAAAAAAAGCTTTTCTTCTTTCGTTTCTAGGTTACGGGCTATCTCCAAGAGGTTGCACCTGAGCTCTGCAATCGAGTCGACCTCTACGAGAAAAGAACTCCCATATTCGATGAATATAAGATCGAAAAGGAGATCGACAATATTCTCTGCAAAAGGTATGATATCTCTTCCTGCATTACTGATGTTCGTTTTACAGCTGCTAATGTTTTTGCTTCCTGTGTGTAGTATCTGCGAGCCATTCTACTGGAGAGCAAAATTGCATCTGTAATTGTGTATTTGAGTTTGATAAGTAGCTTCAGTACGTCTGGACCAAGGAGCTGCTTTTGTGGAGTAGTGTGGATGTTATCTCTGCATTGCTGCTACCATAGCTTTTATCACTTCCTAACTAAGAATAAATTAATTTAATAAAAGCCAATCCAAAGAGCAGAGTGCAACAACTACAGTGGCTTGGTGTCGTAGGTATTTCTGCGTAGAACTAGCTCAAAGAGTTAAGTTAACTTAGAAGTTGGTTTTGTAATAGCTGATCCATCATGGGCCAAACAAGTCAATTGGCCCATGACCGAATTGACATTGGCACCCAAGGGAGCCAAGGAAAAAAAAGAAGGAAAAATGGCAGAAAAAGGAGGTTCCCTCGGGAATGAGTGAACTGTCCCAACCCTCTGGCCAGCAAGCAGCCAGCCCGGCGGCTCTGGCTCTGACCCAGGCACAACCTTCAAGAAGGATATCACTGAGAAGGGTGCGATCGTTCGGTTGTGCGTTGCCGAAGGTGCAGGCATCCCTGTGCTTCCAGATCATCCAAGATGTTAGGAGTACAGTACTAGCGAGGCCTTTTCGCCGCTCCTTGGAGGTTCTCTGCTTGGTTTCCAGCCACTAGTCGATGAGGGTCTCGCCAGGATCAGGCCCCCTGGAGGAGGTACGGAACCAAGGCATGACCTCATGCCAAATATCCCTGGCGAACAGGTAGTGGACCAGGAGATGCTGCATGGTCTCCAAAGTTTGGACGCAGAGCAGGCAAGCAGGATTATGTGGCAGCGCTTTGTGGGCAAGGGCGCTGCACATTCCAACAACGATCAGACCGGCCAGCCAAAAATTGACTTTACGAGGAGCCCATGTCTTCAAAGTATGTTTCCAGGCACAACAGCGACAGACCCATGGAAGGTTGCCCTATAGCCTGGTCTGGCAGAGTAGACACCAGACTTAGTCCACCTCCAGACGAGGCATTCAGGCTCATCGAAGGGTTGGTAGGCTCGCCAGAGCGTCACAAACTCTCAGAGCCCCAACAAGGAAAGCTCAATCAGGATGTTGTCAATCCAGGCACCATTGAGAAGCCCCTGGGCCACGGTGCGAATTTCACCTCGACTGTTAGGGATCTTGGCGAGGATGTCAGTTGATAATTTTGCCACCGCGCTACTGCCAAGCCTGCGGTCAGACCAAAACTGGCAAGAAGACTGCCCATTGCCAATGATAGGCACTTGGGTGTCCTGATCTTCCGATTAGAGGTACTCCTTTGATTTTATAGGAGTTGACTTTGACGATCCGACTACAATGTGTGTTGACGCTGTGCCATGCAATCGCTAAACCAACTCCAGAGTTGTTATTGACCAAGCTATGAACAGCAATGTGAGTATTGCGAATATGAGTTGGGGTTCTGAAAAGCGGTTCACCGGCGGTCGTTGGACACATCAGTTTACACGAAGTTGCAGCAATGTCCTAGGGCGGTATTTATGGAGGGACGAAGGGGAAATTCGGCCATCCTTGGGAGCCAGAGGCGACGAAATCCACCATAAGTCGGCTTCCTCCACTTATACAGACTAAAAACTGCCCAGAAGTTAGGTGGCACAACATCTATGGATGATTATCGACGGAATTATGAGGTGTCATCTTGTATATTTCGTCCATGTCTTCATTCAGCGGCTGGTTTTCAGGGGTTCAAACACTAGTGTCCTTCTGATAATGACGGGATGTTAGGTAATAAACACATCAAGCTAATGCACCAAAGTAAAGAAGCCCAGCCCATGTAACATTGTGGCCTGCCCATGTGTTTGTTTTGCCCCGGGCTGTGCCAATGGTCAATGTGATAGATCTGATCGATTGGTGTACCACGTCTCGCTGCAGGGAGTTTAGGAGGCCTACCGTTGCCTCCACCGCTCGTCACGACGCCATCCACAATCGCATACTAGTACACAGCTGGACGCCAAGCGATTGGAGACCAGCGAGTATTCAGTTCGCCTGCAACAGCCACCACTTATTGAGTCACCAGCTTTTCGCATGTCTGTACCACAACTCTTGCCTGAAAGGATGGCAGAGGACAATGACGTCGTCAGCGTGCAGGGATTTAGCCAGGATTTGCCTATGAGGGTAAAGAAGCCAAAGTCCAGGGTAGGCTGAACCAAGCGGCAGAGGGTGTCGACGGACAGTATGAAGATTTGCGGGGAAAGCGGGTCCCCTTGCCACATGCCCTTCCGGTGCCAAATCGGTGCGCTGGGCATGCCGTTGATCAGGACCCTAGTATTGGCGTAGGAGCACAATATGCACAGCCAACCGCAGAATTTCTTGCCAAAACCATAGCGACAAAGAACCTTGAGGACGAATGTTCAGGAGATCGAGTCAAACGCTTTGGTTAGGTCAAGCTTTAGCAGCTCCCGCGGCAACTTGAGCTGGTGAAGGAGCCACGCCGATTGATATTAGAGATGCTTATAAATTTCTGCCTTATTATATGATAGTGTTTCCTTTGTTGCAGGGTTGTGCTACAGAATGGGGGTTCATTAATTATAGAACAGACTGAAGCTCTAGTTTCCATTGATGTGAATGGTGGCCACAGTATGTTTGGTCAAGGGACGTCGCAGGAGAAGGCTATTTTAGATGTCAATCTTGAAGCTGCAAAGCAAGTATGTGCTTTATGCTTTTGCTTTGCAGGAAAACAGTATATTTGCTTCCAAATTGTCTCTCAGAATCTATCTGTGTCATGAACTTATCCTTCTGTCGTGATTCACTTTCATTGCTTTATTAATTGCTACAGATGCAATTCATTGCACTTTGTCTTGCACGGCACAGGTTTGCTATGAAAATATTGCTCTTGCTTCTTGTTATGAGTGAACATATTTATGATGAAACTATCGACTTTGCAGTAGCACTTAAGGGATGCAGTTGGTGTATGTGCTAGAGCTGCTACTCCCCTGTTTATATATAAGGGGTGTTTGACTTTTCAGTCTCCAATGCATGATCTTGAGTACGATTTTTACTTTATAATATGCTTAATTTTTTTAGTAAAATGATATATGACATGCAAATATTTTGCAAGACAAATACAACAACATTAGTGGTCAAAGTTTTAAAAAGTTGATCACATGTATACTTATGTGCCTTATGTTTTGAATAGCGGTAGTATGTCAGTTTGTCCGGGCTGTTGGTTCTGTTTGGCTATTCTATTAATTTCATATTGTTAGCTATATATTAGCATCAGTGTATCACATGCTCATATCACAAATTTTCATTAGTTCTTTTATATGTTGGTTATCTAATCCCAAGGCAGGATGACCTAATGAGTGGGCTGCTCACACACACGTAGCTATTGCACATTCAAAAATAAATGCATCCCTTCTGGTAGAATGTAACATCAAATAATAGCATAATATTTGGATTTTATCATTTTATGAGTGTTGTTGACTTACTGTCATTTAGGTGATTGTATTTTGAGAAGTGATATCTGTGTATGGTTCACAAAGGAATTGTTACTTATTTCATTTCAAGTACTAAATAAAAAATTCACTGTCTGATGGCACACATTTTACTTCATAACCTTCTGCTTTTTAAGATTAAATAGTGCATATTTCTCTTTTTTTTAGCTGGGACAATCAGCCTTCATCAGGATATTCTGTACTCCTGCGTTCATAATATAGTGCACATTGGTTTTCTCAGAAGTTAAATTTCAGAAACTTAGACCAAGTTCACCGAGAAAATTATCTATATCTACTATACTGGATATATACCATATGAAATATAACCATGATTAAAATAATGGTATTGATTTGGAATTCTAGACGCTGATAATTTTTTCCTATAAACTCGGTCAAAGTTTAAAAGTATGCCTTTGAAAAATCTAGTAAACACTATTTTGGAACGGGAGTACCATTTATTACTCAAATTATACTTGATGCATTGATATCCCTATTAGAAAATTGCTTTGCACAATGATACCATACCTGCAACTGGTACTTGTGTTTTGTGTAACCAGCAACCATACACACGCTATGGAGCAAGATAATAAATCTGGCTTGCATAGGTTGATTGTATATTTGAAGTATGGAAGATTATTAAAGTACTGGACTTGATTGCTAATCTTGAAATTTCTTCAACACAGATTGCTCGTGAGCTGCGCTTGAGGGATATTGGTGGCATCATTGTTGTTGATTTTATCGACATGACGGACGATTGTAAGATATAGTTTCGACTCTCGTAGAAGTAATAATGTCATGTAAATGCATATCCAGGATTGTGCATTTGTTTTACATATTCTCACTAAACTTGCATTTATGTTTTGCTTTATTTATTTATTTTTTCTGCCAACCCGTTGATACTTGACTATCTTGTACAATTTTATATCGTATACTAGTATCATTTGTGCAGCCTGATGTTTTAGAATTTACTAGAATGCAGTCTCATTGAATATCATTCTGTGACCTGTACCTTCTCATGTTTTCACATGCTAGGGTAAAATTACCTAGCAAATGATGCTGCTTATTGATGTTAAACTGCTAGATTGTTTTGTAAAAAATCAAGTATAAGATTTCATTTAATGGCATTCTTTTATTAGTGAACAGTATATTACATTTTGTAGTCAAACACTTGCATATCATTACTCCTGCCAGTAAGATTCAGTGTGGTGTTTGTCCTACAAATTCTTCTTCTTTACCTGTTAAGTTGTTATATGTATCTGGATGCTGGTAAATTTGGTTGGATTTTCAACAAAAAAATGATTAAATTTTGCTCAGTATCTCTATAAGAATATTTGGCATCTGATCTGGATACTTTGCAAAAGTTAGGAATTGTTTGGCTAGATTTTTGTGTGTGCCATCATTTCTCTTCTGACAGGAAATTCACGATTTGTAATTTAAAAAGTGCATTCTGTTCAAAACTGAATCTTCATGGAATTTTAAGAGCTTTGCTTATGCTCTGAATTAAGGCCACTACAGGTAATAGAGAACACCGCTTTTACTTGTACTACCATTTGGGCATCCTGCAGAGTTGGTTAAATTGTTAGTTGACATCGTGACCAATCTGTTATGGCATTCCCATTTTTCTTCTGATGGTTGAGACAAATTCCTTCCTGGTTATTTAATCAATGTTTCTTGCACTTAATGATGTCCATAAGATTATGCGTATTTTGCTGCTCCTTTTTTTTATCCTTGATCTAATCTAGCATTTTCCCTCAGCAAACAAAAGATTAATCTATGATGAAATGAAGAAAGCAGTAGAAAAGGACCGCTCAACCGTTGGTGTTTCAGAATTGTCAAAGCTAGGTTTGATGGAAATAACTAGAAAAAGGGTAATGTGCTACTGACACTTTGCCAGCATGCTGACACTATGTTCTTGTATACTGGAAACTTCAATTTTCATAAGAGCGCAATAAATCTTGTTGGTTGTTACTTGGAGTTATCAGTGGCAAACTCGTAATTGCTTGAATCACTTTGCCAGCATGCTGACAGTTATCCAAGAGGTTCACAATAACATGAACACATATTTATCTGATTATATAGTACGTATTGAGCAATAGTAAGTTGATGAAACCCAAGGGTATCCAAAGAAGGCTAAATAAACAAAAATATTGAGAAATCACTATTGCCACATTTATTGTCCATTTTCCTTATAAAATTTAAGACATAATTAGGTGAGGTATCCTGAACTGATTAATCACCCATCGTTCTGATCCACGATTTGCCTGACCTATGCTTGCTAGGGTGCAAACTCTGACTAAAAATGACATCGTTTTAATGAGAATACTCTCTATATTGAAATTTGTGAAGATGGAAGTGTGATTCAGAAGTTCATGTTGTCAGTGTACGTACAAACGTTTTCTTCTCATCTCAAGGTTTCTCTGTTCTCTCCCACGGTCATGGTTTATACTGAATTTCCAGTATATGGGGATTCTGGCAGAAAACACTGTATGTCAGCATCTGAATACTGTCAAAATCAGAAGTTCGACTGCATCAACTGTTAGAACTCAGGCCTTATTTTGCTCCCTGTATCTCTCCATAAGTTGTCGTACCAAGAAAATGGCTTCCATGGTCGACCTCCCAGGCATGAAACCAAACTGATTTTTGGTCACGCTTGTCATTCTTAAGCAGTGCTCAATGACTCTCCCATAGCTTCATTGTATGGCTCATCAGCTTAATTCCATGGTAATTAGTACAACTCTGAACATCCCCTTGTTCTTGAAGATTGGTACTAATATACTCCGTCTCCATCCTTCTGGCATCTTGTTTGCCCGAAAAATGTGGTTGAAAAGCTTGGTTAGCCATACTATCGCTGTGTCCCCGAGGCCTTCCCACACCTCAATGGGGATACAATCAGGGCCCGTCGCCTTGCCTCATTTCATCCTTTTTAAAGCCTCCTTGACCTCAGACTCTTGGATTCGCCGCACAAAACGCATGCTGGTCTCATCAAAAGAGTCGTCCAGTTCAATGGTAGAACTCTCATTCTCCCCATTGAACAGCTTGTCGAAGTACTCCCACCATCTATGCTTAATCCCCTCGTCCTTCACCAGGAGTTGGTCTGCTCCGTCTTTGATGCATTTGACTTGGCCAACATCCCTCGTCTTCCTCTCTCGGATCTTGGCCATCTTATAGATGTCCCTTTCGCCTTCCTTTGTGCCTAACCATTGGTAGAGGTCCTCATACGCCCGACCCCTTGCTTCACTGACAGCTCGCTTTGCAGCCTTCTTCGTCATCTTGTACTTCTCTATGTTGTCTGCACTGCTATCCAGGTATAGGCGTCTGAAACAATCTTTCTTCTCTTTAATCGCCTTCTGGACATCATCATTCCACCACCAGGTATCCTTAGCTTCGCTTCTCCTTCCCCTGGACACTCCAAACTCCTTCGAGGCCACCTTACGGATGCAAGTCGCCATCTTCATCCACACATTGTCTGCATCCCCTCCTTCCTCCCAGGGCCCTCCTTAATGACCCTATCCTTGAACGCCTGAGCTACCTCCCCCTTGAGCTTCCACCACTTCGTTCTAGCAACTTTGGCACACTTATCCCACTGGACACGAATCTGAAAGCGGAAGTCAGCAGCCACCAGCTTATGCTGAGGGACAACACTCTCTCCAGGTATCACCTTACAATCTAGGCACGCACGCCTATCTTCTCTTCTCGAGAGGACGAAATTAATCTGGCTAGAGTGTTGGCCACTACTAAAAGTCACCAGATGTGATTATCTCATTTTAAAGAGGGTGTTAGCTGATCATGTCGTAGGCTAGAGCAAAGCTTAAGACATCTTCTCCTTCTTGATTCCTGATGCCATAGCCAAAGCCCCCATGCACCCCTTCAAAACCTGTGTTAGATGTACCCACGAGGCCATTGAGGTCTCCTCTTATGAAGAGCTTCTCGCCAATCGGTACACTCCTCACCATGTCCTCCAGGCCTTCCAAGAACTCCCTCTTGGTGTTCTCATTGTGGCCTACTTGCGGGGCATACACGCTGATAACATTGAGAACTAAGTCACCAACTACCAGCTTGACCAGGATAGTCCGGTCCCCGCGGAAGCTAACAATGGCGTGCAAACTCCAGCAAGGTGAATTCGCCACCGTTCTCGGTGCGGAAGACACCCATGGCCTCAAGCGCCATGCGATTTTCCTGGTGGTCGTGTCGCCGAATTCGATGGCTTCCCACAGATCATGGCCCTCCAGCTTCACCCTCATGAGGAGGCTCCAATCCTCATAGTTCCTCCTGAGTCAGCTGCAGGAACACCGCGCCGTTGACTTCCTTCACCCCGCGCTGGATGGCAACCTCTGGTCTGTCATGGCGCCCCCTGCGGCTTGGCTGCGTGGAAGGCGAACGACGACTATAGACATGCTGCTGTGTGCTGCGACCGATGCGGCCACCCACTGAAGCTAACATGGTCTTGGATCAGCACCTTGCTTTCATATTGAATGTTAGAACTCAGGCTGAGATAGAGAGGCAGAGGGAAGCTGGGGCTGAACACAGGATAGTGTTTTTCTGAAGCTGTTGCTTGTATTGCTGCCCTGGGGTCTATAGATAATGGGCAAGTCGATTGCTAATGCTAAATCGACCATGCAACTCTAGCAGCTGCTAGTACATGCAGAAAGCAAATTGACTACTAGCTGCCTGCGTGCATATTTTTTGGGACAGAGGGAGTACATACTAAGAAAGCTCGAGCGGACCTACACTAATAATAGCCAAGTAAATACAACATAAAGATTACAGCTAACATCAACTGTCTTTTCTCTTTGAAAATAAGGTTGTAACTGCTTAGTCATCAGTAGTTTCTGAATGTTCTTGTTTTTTATTTTAATGGTGAAATTATGTTCGTGTAGCAACATACTCCCTCCGTCCCAAAATTCTTGTCTTAGATTTGTCTAAATATCTGTATTTAGACAAATCTAAGACAAGAATTTTGGGACGGAGGGAGTACTTACTACTGTTATTTGTTTATTACTTTTGAGTCATCCCGACACCCCTCCTTTAAATTATCATGTTGCCAGTAATGTTGATATGCCTGGTTGGTATGCAGGTTCGACCAAGTGTTACTTTCATGATCAGCGAGCCTTGTCCATGTTGCCATGGTATTGGTCGTGTTGAAGCTCTTGATACGTCCTTTTCTAAGATAGAACGTGAAATCTGTCGACGCCTGGTAAGTCCTACAGACAATGCTTGTTTGTTGTCCGTCCTCAGTTTATGGCTTTAGTTTGTGTTACGCTATCGAAATGAATGCTCACACTGGATGTAGCTAATTTTCTAGAGATAATTTGATACAATACTGATGACCCATGGAATTGAAATCGCATGTTTGTTTAGATAATTTGGCATTATGATAAACCTTTTTCTTCTGGATGCACATATGATCTCCTTATATAGCCAAAATTCCAGACATAGAACTTCAGGTCATGATGTACTCAGTGTTTTAGTCACAGTTATTGACAAGGAATGTTTGTCTTAAATCTTTTCCAATGAACAGGCCGTCTCTGGTCATAATCCAGATCCAGAAAAACCAAAATTGTGGCCAAGATTTTTGCTTAGGGTGGACCATGAGATGTGCACGTACTTGACGTCAGGCAAAAGGACTAAATTAGGGATCCTTAGTAGCTCCCTCAAAGTTTGGGTTTTGTTGAAGGTATAACATGTCATGCGTTTCTTTATCCATTTACACCCTCCATGAATCTTCAATAATGATAAACGTAAGCGAACTCATTTGCTAATGAAAACAATCCAGATTGCTCGAGGTTTTACACGGGGTGCATTTGAATTGCTACCATATTCTGATCAGAAGGACACGGATGAGCAGAAGGAATTATCACCAGAGTCACCACCTCCAAGGGAAGCAGGAAGACCGAGACTGTCTGTTTTTCCTATAAAGAAATGGATGAGCCGTGCAAAGCGAGCCAAGTGAATATCTTGCAAAGATAAGACGAACTTTTTTTTCAAAGAGCTGAACTGAATCCCAGATTGACAAGGGGTGATTTTCCGAGGGCTTTGCTGTGTTCCAACGGTGATCCCAACAGCGGATATTCATGTTTGCTTGGCTAAAGTTTGGACAACTACTGTCCTTGATTTTGTAGTTGCCACTCAGTGAAGTTTAACGTGAAATGTGGGAAGATCGTAGGACGCAATGAAATTAGATTGTGTGAAAGCTGTGGGGGCAGAGCATAGTTACGTAGTTGTTGTATCGCCCTAGTCAGATTTTTTGTTTATTTATTCAATCATTGTTAAAACATTAAATGATACTCCCTCTGTTCCGTAATATTTGTCGCTGGGGCATTCTTTCCGACCAGGTGAAAAGGGAGGAAAGTACCAAACTACCCTCAATTTGAAAAAAAAAAATGTCGCTGGGATCGTCCTCTTCCTCCGCTCCTCTCCTCCGCCAGGCTCCGCCCTCTGCCGTCCCCAGCTCCCACATCCTCCACCGCAGCTCCGGCGTCCGTCCCTGCCGGTCACAGCTCCCTCGCCGCCCGCCTTCCTCCGCTCCAATCGAGAGCCCCAGGTCCCGTCCCGTCGGCCACAGCTCTCTCGCCGGCCGCCTTCCTCCGCTCCGATCGAGAGCCCCATGTCCGTCCCCGCCCGTGCATCCATCTCGAATTGATCCTCTGTTGCTGCTCCGCTCCTCTCGACCATCTGCTGCTCCGCTCCTCACAATCCTCTGTTGATGCCCCTCTCCCTTTGCCGCTGAAGACCTGGAAATTTGTGTGGAAATCAGCACAAATCAACACTCTAATGCTCTGCATCTAATTTGCCAGTATAAACAGAAACAGAGTTCAATATAAACATAAACAGAGTTCAGTATAAACACAAGCTACAAGTGCTCTATCATTGACTGCCATGTGCTGAATAATTTTGAGTACAGGAGTAGAAGTTGGCAAAACACAAAAGGCATGAGAAAGGCGAAATTACATCTTCAGGGCAATGGCAATGATCTGCGATTTGTTCAGCAGGGTCTTTGCAGCTGAAAGAGAACATTCATCTACTCCATCTACTCCAAATGAGCATCCATCTACAGCTAATCCATCTACTCACGCAGTAAAAAAAAATCCATCTACAGCTGGAACATGAAGCAAAAACAGATCAAGATGATTTTACTCAAAAAAAATCAAGAAAATGCAAGATTACAAATAAGTACTCCTCTGCTTAATGATGCATCTTAATTAACAGAAATGTTTCAGTTAATTTAATGATGCATCTTAATTTCTCATAAATTCGAAGAAAGCATCAATGCTGACAGTAGCGAGAAAATTTTATGTTGTTTTTCATGAACTACATAGTCTTACCTTTGTTATCAAAGGTATCATGAGCTGAATATTTTCAAATTATTCAGTTCCTGGAGCACCTGGCACCTGCATCAGCTCCTCCTTGCTCAAGACGCTCATCTGCCATGGCAGCCAGTAAGATCAGCAACACGTTTCGTTAGAAAACAAAGCAGACATCCACGCGAAAAAAAAGCAGACAATGCTGACAATAGGAAGAGAAGGGAAGCGACGGCGAGGTGAGAGGGAGTACCTGCAGCCGTGCCTGACGAGGCCGACGGCGACCCCCCGCGAGACGGCGTCGCCAGCGCCGTTGCAGGCGAGCAGCACCCGTTTCGCGTAGGTGGCGTCGGCGGCCATCCCCTTTGCCCTTCTTCTTCACCAACCAACAGCGTCTGTCGCCCAGTAGCTCACCTCCGCACGGCATCCACCACCTCCCTCGCCAGATCCAGAGCAGGTGCACGCAGATCAAGCGATGGCGCACGCAGATCCGGCTCCTCCGTCGCCCAGAAGCTCGCCACCGGAGCAAAATTCCCAGCTTTGACCTCGGATGTGGGGCGTGGGTGGAGTGGGGTGTGAGTGGAGTGGGGTGCGAGTGGAGGCGGGAGAAATATGACGGCGACAGGGAGAGATGGTGGACGGCGAGGTGGGCGAGGCGGGCAAGGTGGTGCCGGCGAGGTGGGCGAGAAGAGGGAGGCGACGGGGAGAAGCGAGCGGTGAGTCCTTGCTTCACGCCAACGCACAAGGGCATCAACTTGCACAGCACGCGCCTGAAAGGCTGCCACATTCATTAAGAAAAAAAGATGGAAAGAAGGGCCACAACCCGGAGGGTGAGGCGAAGGTGGACTTGAACACGACCCGAAAACGGACCGCGGCGCCGCCCGAGCGATCCGCTGTTCGCCTCTTGCCCTTGCGCCGAATCACCTGAGCAGCCGTTGCCGCCTTACGGATGTTCTTCTGCCGCGGCCGCGGCCGTGCATCGCCGGGCGCCCGTCCGAGTCGCCCATTACCCTGTCTCTGCTGCCACGGCGCGCTCCACTTCTGGCAAGACACCGCATCTTCTGTCAGAGTCGCCGGTGCCTCGCCGTGCTCCCCTGTCGAGCAGTCGGCTCTCACCGCCATGGATGCACCTAGGAGCCGCCACCTCCTCCATCGTGACCCTTCACAAGTACCGTACAGGAGAGCTGCTCCTACTTCAAGTCTGTGGGTCACCTCGACCTCACAAAAAGCCGCCGTTCTCACGGCCTTGCCCCTGTCACGAGTCGCCGGCGTGACTCCTCCTCATCCGCCCAGTTCACCTGCGCCGCCGCCGTCCCTCGCGCCGACGAAAACTTCCTGCTGCTATCGCGTCACGGCGCCGCCCAAGCGATCCGCCGTTGCCACGAGGCCGATCTGGTTGAGTCGCCTCGTCGCTGACTCACCGCGCCTCCGGCCCGTTGAAGCCGCCCGGCCGCCTCTTAAACTGCAGCTACGCCGAGCAAGCCGTCGCCGTGGACCGCCTCGCCAAGTCGCCGGCGCTTCCTCTACCACGGCTCCTACCTCCAGCTCGCCTGTCGCTGTGCCCCGCCGGCGGTCGCCCCGTTGCTCCTTCTCAAGACACCGGGTTACCGTCGTCGCGTCCACAGCTACTGTGGCGCCCCCGCGAGTCGCCACTTTCGCCCGCCGGTCGCACTGCCCTCCTACTGCTGCGGCTGTGTCCTGCTCTGGCCTGTGCCGCCGCGCCAGCGCTGCCTCGTTCTGGTCGTCTCCAGCTCGGCCCGCGTGTGGCCCGGCCATCCTGCCAGCTTGCCTTGACTCCCCTTCGCCTTTTGCCGCTGAGCCATCCTGCCCTCTGCTCTCGAGCGCCTGACGCTGCCTGAAGGAGAGGGGAAGTGGGGAGTGTTGAAACTGCCTGGCCGGACGCCGTTCAGGACTCCAAAGACTTACTGCATGGCTCCAAGGACTTATTACTAGTGCTAATTGAAAAGCACAATGGCACAATTTCCAAAGAGGACCATCATCCATTACGTGAAAGACAAAGACTAGTCAAAGTGATGAATCAATTTCTCCATTACTGCTCCACAGCGACGACGACGCTAAACTTGTTTGTGGTTAGACGCCGTTCCTGCATCCGTCTACACGACAGTGTCCGATGAACGCGTGAAGGGCTCGACAGTTTGCAATACTCCCTTTATTCCACAATGCAGTGCTTTCTCTATCCCCATGCTTTAATTTTGACCGTAAATTTAACTATCAAGACCGATTGTGGCGGGAGCAAAAATTATATTAGTAAATTCGTATTCGAAAGAAGTTTTCAATTATATAATTTTTTTCTCCCACTGTAGTTGGTCTCGTCGGTTAAATTTATGGTTAAAATCGGATCTCGGAAAGCGCGGACGCACTATATTTTGAAATGGAGAGAATACAACATACGTTGACGCTGGGGGCCGTGCAACATCTGTACCATGTCAGGCTTCCAGAAAATTCATCCAACACCAACATCCTTGTTTATTTGACAAAAATACCAGGTGCTATTTACCCTATTTATTTTTAAGCACATATTAATTCGTCCGAGCAAAACTAGTTTGCCCTGTTGTGTCTTATATGCAGGAGAATTATTCATTGCAAAGTGGAATTATACCACGGAGATGAAGGCATGCCAACATTATTCGGCACAGGTGCTCGTCCTTACTCAACAGACTCCCGCACCGGCTTACAATCCGTGGCCGACTCACCCGTCCGCGCCGCCTTATAACACCACAAACGACTCGCTCATTTGCCCTCGTGGCGGTTCATGCGTCCGCACCGGTTTACAACGCGGAGGACAACTTGCTCGTCCGCATAGGTTTACAACGCCACGGACGATTCGCCCGTCCACTCTCGTGGCCGGTTCACGCGTCCACGCCGGCTCACAACGAGGAGGACAACTTGCTCGTCCACGCCGACTTACAATGCCGCAGCCGACTCATTTGTCTGTTCTTGCGGCCGGCTCGCCTATAATTGATTTCAGCTTCACTGTGGTGATCGGCAACTCCACGATGGATAAATTACTGGCCTAACATATCAGGTGAAATCCATCCAGTATATTTTTATATTATATATTACTTTCTTTAAAAAGAGCGATTACTTTGTCTTGTGAAGTTCTCCAATGCAGGACAAGCTATATCACTGAGCTGTTGATTGACTCATACCGGTTTATATCACGGTTAAATATGGAGAGTCTTAAGCCAAACTCCTCGAGTCACCTTGAGACTCGGGGGCTACGATGACATGACTCAGCAAATCTTGCCAGTTTCAGCAAATTAAAAAACCCCAGGACGATGGAGGGAAAGATAACCCGGTTCCGGAGGCTACTGTTATATTGATGAAAATTTAAAGGCCGTCAGAAAATTTCCGGCTTAGAATGTATATGACAGTTACAAAATCCCGGCTCAATGAAGAAATTCCGGGTCATCAGAAAGAATTCCGGTTTACAAATCCAATTCAAGGGAAATATGTTGTAACACCCCGGATGTGACTTTCCCAATTTGTACTCCAACTCTTGCCGTTTCCGGCGTTAAGTTATATTATTTTCTCGGGTTCGGGTCTTTGTCTCCGTGTGTTGTTATCATTGTCATGCATCTCATATCATGTCATCATGTGCATTACATTTGCATACGTGTTCATCTCATGCATTCGAGCTTTTTCCCCGTTGTCCGTTTTGCATTCCGGCGCTTCGTTCTTCTCCGGTGGTCATTTCTACCTTTCTTTCGTGTGTGGGGATTAAACATTTCCGGATTGGACCGAGACTTGCCAAGCGGCCTTGGTTTACTACCGGTAGACCGCCTGTCAAGTTTCGTGCCATTTGGACTTCGTTTGATACTCCAACGGTTAACCGAGGGACCGAAAAGGCCTCGTGTGTGTTGCAGCCCAACACCCTTCCAATTTGGCCCAAAACCCACCAAAACCTTCTCCATCATCTAGAGCGTTCGATCACGATCGCGTGGCCGAAAACCGCACCTCATTTGGACACTCCTAGCTCCCTCTATGCCTATATAAAGGCCTCTCCCCGAAAATCCGGATCCCCCTCGTCTGAAACCCTAAAAATCATCTCCGCGCCGACGGACAAATTTCCGTCCGGCCGGACGTGTCCGCTGCTCCCCGCCGCCGCCATGTGGCGCCTCCCTATACGCCCGGCCGCCCCTCTCCGCCGCCGGCCCGCCGAGCCCAGGCAGGGCCCCCGCGGGCCCATCCGCGCGCGCCGCCCGCACCGTCGCCCCGCCGCCTTCTCCTACCTCACGCCGCCGCCTCCCCTTTTGCTGGCGCCCGCACCACCGGACGCCGACGAGCCGCCGCCGCCGCCTCTCCGCCCCGCCTCGCCTCGGCTTCCGCGCCGCCCCGAGGCCACCGCGCCCTCACCGCCCGGCGGTGCCGCCGCCATCGCCGTCCTCGCCAAGTCCGGTCACCGGCAAGTCCCACGTCGCCGGATCCGGTCGTCTAAAGTGATTCCGGCGAAGATCCGGCCGCCTCGTTTTCCGCGTCGGGCAAACCCTAGATCTGGAGGTAGTATTTTCGGCTAAGTCCCAAAAATCCCAGATCCATATGCTCCTGTTCATCGTGTCGTATCTCCGCATCCGTAACTCCGTTTTTAGCATATAGCATATCAAAATGTTCACCTCAGAGAGTACATCATTTCATTCCATTGCATCATTTTCATTTGAGTGCATCTTGATGCCCGAAATGCTGTTAGAAGAGGGCTACTTGGGATAATTGTCAGATCTGTTGCTCCATTTAGCTATTTGTCATTTTTGCCATGATTATTGTGTGCATGATATTTGCCATTTTTGCCATGATTATTGTCAGATTATTGTCAGATCTGTTGATCCATGATTATTGTCAGATTATTGTCAGATCTGTTGATCCATGATTATTGTCAGATTTTTTGCCATTTTTGCCATGAAATTCCAGACAAGTGTTAATTTCACTAAGTCTGAGATCTATTTGCCATATGCATTTTTGCCATGCTTGTTTGAACCTGTTAATGAATGATTTGGCCGTAGCTCAGTGCTAGAATTTTGTTAAGCATCTTGAATGCATCCCTGCCATGTATTTTGTTGCCATATTTGGTTGCTGTAGCATGTTCTTCTCATTGCATTTAGAAGGCTACTTGCTGTAAATCGCAGACCGGTGTCATATTTGTATCGTTTGCCATTTCCAAACCGTAACTCCGATTCCGGCGTTCTTTATATCGTTTTCAAGCGATTTCATTTCATCTTTCCAGTGGCACACTTGGATTTCCAAGTTGAGGCTAGGTTCATGCATTCCCTGGCACATCTTGCATATACTTCCCGCATCGCATCTCGCATAGCATACCATCCTTGCACCATATTGGTTGATCCTTGCACGTGGTTGATTGTGTCCTTGTTGCTTGTTTGTCTTGTTTGGGTAGAGTCGGGAGAAGAGTTTGCTAACGAGGAGCCCATTGAGTTTCTTTCGGAGATCCAGTCAACTCTAACAACTGTGCAGGCAAGATGATCATACCCTCGAAATCACTACTATCTTTGCTATGCTAGATTGCTCGCTCTTTTGCTATGCCAATGCTACGATGCCTACCACTTGCTTTCAAGCTTCCCAAATTGCCATGTCAAACCTCTAACCCACCATGTCCTAGCAAACCGTTGTTTGGCTATGTTACCGCTTTGCCCAGCCCCTCTTATAGCGTTGCTAGTTGCAGGTGAAGACTGGAGGTCGTTCCTTTGTTGGAACATTATTTTACTTGTTGGGATATCATTATATTATCTTGTTTTCTTAATGCATCTATATACTTGGTAAAGGGTGGAAGGCTCGGCCTCTCGCCTAGTGTTTTGTTCCACTCTTGCCGCCCTAGTTTTCCGTCATATCGGTGTTATGTTCCCGGATTTTGCGTTCCTTACGCGGTTGGGTTATAATGGGAACCCCTTGATAGTTCGCCTTGATTAAAGCTTTTCCAGCAATGCCCAACCTTGGTTTTACCATTTGCCACCTAGCCTCTTTTCCCCTTGGGTTTCCGGAGCCCGAGGGTCATCTTATTTTAAACCCCCCTGGGCCAGTGCTCCTCTGAGTGTTGGTCCAACTCGTCAGCCGCCGGTGGCTACCAGGGGCAACTCTGGGCTGGCCTACCGGAAGTTTAGACAATCTGAGTGTGCCCTGAGAAAGAGATATGTGCAGCTCCTATCGGGATTTGTCGGCACGTTCGGGCGGTGTTGCTGGATCTGTTTTAACCTGTCGAAGTGTCTTGAAGAACCGAGATACCGAGTCTGATCGGAACGTCTCGGGAGGAGGTCTATTCCTTCGTTGACCATGAGAGCTTGTCATGGGCTAAGTTGGGACTCCCCTGCAGGGATTTGAACTTTCGAAAGCCGTGCCCGCGGTTATGGGCAGATGGGAATTTGTTAATGTCCGGTTGTAGATAACTTGAACCTTAACTTAATTAAAATGAATCAACTGAGTGTGTTACCGTGATGGCCTCTTCTCGGCGGAGTCCGGGAAGTGGACACGATGTTGGAGTAATGCTTGCGCAGGTTGTTCTCTAGTTTCTTGATCGCGCTTTGCCTCCTCTTCTCACTCTCTTTTGCGAATAAGTTAGCCACCATAATTGCTAGTTGCTTGCTGCAGCTCCACATATATTTACCTTGCCATAGCTATAAGCTTAAATAGTCTTGATCGCGAGGGTGCGAGATTGCTGAGTCCCTGTGGCTCACAGATTACTATTACACCAGATGCAGGGCCTGATGATTCCGCTCCAGGTGACGCGCTCGAGCTCAAGTGGGAGTTCGACGAAGACTCTCAACGTTACTATGTTTCCTTTCCTGATGATCAGTAGTGGTGCCCAGTTGGGGGTGATCGGGACCGTGTCGCATGTTGGGTTATCTTTTATTTTGGCGCCGTAGTCGGGCCTTGAGTGTTTGGATGATGTAATGTTATTTATGTACTTGATTGACGTGGCGTGTGTAAGCCAACTATGTTATCTCCCCTTTTATTATCTATATTACATGGGATGTTGTGAAGATTGCCTAACTTGCAACATATGCCTTCAATGCGATTATGCCTCTAAGTCGTGCCTCGACACGTGGGAGATATAGTCGCATCGAGGGTGTTACAAGTTGGTATCAGAGCCTTCCCCGACCTTAGGAGCCCCATTGCTTGATCGTTATTAGCGGCCGAGTTGTGTCTAGAAAAAATGTTTTGAGTCATTTAGGAATTATATATCGGAGAGTTAGGAATTCTTTTTACTTCCCAGTCTCCTCATCGCTCTGGTAAGGCATCCTGACGTAGAGTTTTGACTTTTCTCTTCTCAAATTTCACTAAATTTTTTTTAGGATCACGCGGGTATCTTGGAATCGTTTCGATGGTTTTATGATGAGAACATTGTCTTGGTGCCTCCTGTCAGGGGTTTTATGGAAGTGTCCCGGGGAGTTGAGCTCTGAGGTGTTGTCGTCATAATTTTATTGTTGCAGTTCTGGAATACCTGAGTTTAGTACGCTGACATCGAAAATATCTTTTATGCAGTTCGTTGGTGAGATAACCTCGACGCCACCCAGTACTGGGGTGGGAGTTCGGGAGTATCGCCATAACTTGTATAACGGATGCTTTTCGAAGGTTGAGGTAGATGGTTTCCGAAGATTTCTTGGTTATGTGTTGAAGGATGGATACAACTGGATGTAGTATTTGCTAGTTTGGGTGAGATATTATGCTTCCCCTGTATCCCCAACACCTGATTGCATAATCGGAAAGGTTCGGGAGTTTCATAGGTGGGAATTCTTGTAGCTCTAGTTCTTCTTCCACGGATATTTGGTTTGAGATTGGGATTTCTTACCGAGTATTCGTTCTTGAGCCGTACCTTGTTGATTTATTTCTCTACCTAAATTCTAAGTGGCTTCTCAATTTATGGATATGTGACCATTTCAAGAGGAATGCATTCGTTCATTCTGTTCGGATGTGAAGACTATATGTTGCAATTTTCATTCCGTTGGATTCAGCTTCAATATTTGTCTATCAACGCGCTAATGGATGTCAACCTCTTCAGGATGGCTCCTCCAACGCGCACGACTCCGAATCCTAATCCGCCACCACCTCCACCTCCTCCGGAGGCATGGCAAGCTATGATGGCCGCAACCAATGCAAACACACAGTTGATCATGCAAATTCTTCAAGAGCGCAATCAAGGCAACCAAGGGAACCAAGGCAACAATCAGAATCACTTTGCTACACTCAACCAGTTCCTTGCTAACGGGCCAAAGACTTTCAGCAATTGTGCTGAGGCAACCGATGCTGACGATTGGCTAGTGGATCTGTGCAAGCATTTCGAGTGCAGTAACGTCAGGCCTGAGGACTTTGTCAAGTTCGCTTCCTTCCAACTCAAAGATCAAGCTGCAGAATGGTTCCAGCAGTACAAGGATTCCAGAGGTGGACGTGTTATTACTTGGAATGAATTTCGTCAAGATTTCCGAGCTCATCATATCCCCCAGAGCGTGGTTGAAAGCAAGCGTGAGGAATTCCGCAACCTGAAGCAAGGCTCTTTGTCTGTCTATGAATACAACAAGTTGTTTCAGAAGCTCGCCCGCTTTGCCAAGCAGGACGTCCCTGATGAGAAGAGCATGATATATCGGTTCAGGGGTGGTCTCAGAGAAGAAGTTCAGCTAGCTCTTGTTCTCTTTGAGCCCTTGAGATACGATGAGTTCTACAACATGGCACTGAAGCAAGAGGCCGCTCAGTTGAGGTGTGATGCTTCCAAGAAGCGAGTCAGAGATGTTACTCCTTCTTCCTCTACTCAAGTGGCCAAGCAGCAGAAGTTTTGGCTTCCTCCTCCTCCGTTCCGTCAGCCGTATCAGCAGAAGAGCAAAGGTGGCAGTGGATCTTCCCACCCACCCAACCCTGGCTTTCAGAACAAGACTTCGTCTCAAGCTCCAAGATCGAGTGCTCCATATCACCGTCCGCTTTCAGAGGTCACGTGCAACAAGTGCCAACAGAAGGGTCACTATGCCAACAAGTGTCTCAACCAGAGGCGTCTTCCCCCTCCTCCTCCTGTGAGATCGGCAAGTACAGCTGTGGTCAAGCATAACCCCAAGCACGCCAAGGTCAATTTGATGAATGCAGCCCAGGCAGAGGACTCGTCAGATGTGATCATGGGTAACCTTCCTGTTAACGATATTCCTGCAAGAGTTCTTTTTGACACTGGTGCATCGCATTGCTTCATTTCCAAACCTTTTGCATCAAAGTATGAGTGCGATTATCAGTATCTGCAAAGTTCCTTGCAAATTGTGTCACCAGGCAAGCAGATGATAGCTAACACCTGCGTCCCGGAGGTTACTATCACATTGGGCGATTGCAAGTTCCTTTCTTCCCCAATTGTTCTTGGTAACTCGGATATTGATCTTATTCTCGGAATGGATTGGCTTTCTAATAACAAGGCACATCTTGATTGTGCTGCCAGGCAGATTCAATTGACTCATTCGTCTGAGGATTTAATTGTCTTTGCTGCTCGGGATAATACCATCCGTCTGTTTTCTCTCAATGAGAAGGGTGAATTGGATGCCATCTCTCAAATTCCAGTCGTTTGCGAATATCAAGACGTCTTTCTAGAAGAGCTTCCAGGAATGCCTCCGCACCGGCCAGTGGAATTCGTTATTGATCTTGAGCCTGGCACGGAACCTGTGTGCAAACGTCCTTACAAGCTCGGACCTGAAGAGTTGAAGGAGCTGAAGAAGCAACTCGATATTCAAGAGAAAATGGGTCTCATCCGGCCTAGTTCTTCTCCGTGGGGTTGTGGTGTTCTTTTTGTGAAGAAGAAGGATGGAACGGACCGACTTTGTGTTGACTACCGTCCATTGAACAAGAAGACCATCAAGAACAAATACCCACTTCCCAACATCAATGAGCTATTCGAACAACTCAAAGGTGCCCAAGTATTCTCCAAGCTTGATCTCCGTATGGGTTATCATCAGATTCGAATCCGTGAGCAAGATATTCCCAAGACGGCTTTCAGGACAAGCTATGGTTCATATGAATACACAGTCATGTCTTTTGGCCTCGTCAACGCTCCTCCGACGTTCTCTCGCATGATGAACTTCATCTTCAATGCCTACACCAATGACTTCGTTTTGGTCTATCTCGACGACATTCTGGTTTTCTCGAAGAACAAGGAAGATCATGCCAAGCACTTGCGTTTGGTACTCGATAAGCTCAGGGAACATCAGTTCTACGCCAAGTTCTCCAAGTGTGAATTTTGGCTCGATGAGGTTCTTTATCTTGGTCATATCATCTCTGCCAAGGGCATTGCCGTGAATCCTGAGAAGGTTTCTACAATTGTGAATTGGGAACCTCCTCGGAACGTGAAGCAACTCCATAGCTTCCTCGGTCTCGCAAGCTATTGCCGAAGATTCGTTGAAAACTTTTCTAAGATCGCGAAGCCTCTCTCTAATCTTCTCCAGAAGCACGTCAAGTATGTTTGGTCTCCGAAGTGTGACATTGCTTTCAACACTTTGAAAGAGAAATTGGTCACCGCTCCAGTTCTGACTTCGCCTGATGAATCCAAGCCGTACGAGGTCTTTTGTGATGCCTCTCTCCAAGGTCTTGGCGCAGTGTTGATGCAAGAGAAGAAAGTTGTGGCTTATACCCCTCGCCAGTTGAAGCCCAACGAGAAGAAATACCCCACTCATGATCTCGAGTTGGCGGCAGTTGTGCATGCTCTTTTGACTTGGAGACATCTCTTATTGGGAAGAAAAATGGACATTTTCGCTGATCACAAGAGTCTCAAGTACATATTCACTCAGCCTAATCTCAACCTCAGGCAAACTCGATGGGTCGAAATGATTCAAGAGTATAATCCGAGTATCGAGTATACTCCAGGCAAGGCCAATGTGATTGCTGATGCATTGAGCAGAAAGGCTTATTGCAACAGTCTGATTCTCAAGCCTTATCAACCCGAGCTTTGTGAAGCTTTCCGCAAACTTAATCTGCAAGTTGTTCCTCAAGGTTTCCTCGCCAACCTTCAAGTCTCTCCTACCTTGGAAGACCAGATTCGCCAAGCCCAACTTCTTGATGCTATGGTGAAAAAGGTGAAGATTGGGATTGCCAAGAATCAACCCAAGTACAAGTGCTACCGCCTTGATGACAAAGATACTCTCTTCTTCGAGGATCGTATTGTTGTACCAAAAGGTGACCTCCGTAAAGTGATCATGAACGAGGCTCACAATTCTCTCCTCTCCATCCACCCTGGGAGCACAAAGATGTATCAGGATCTCAAGCAGGTTTATTGGTGGACTCGAATGAAGCGCGAGATTGCTCAATTCGTGAATGAATGTGATGTCTGCAAAAGAGTGAAGGAAGAACATCAAAGTCTAGCTGGTCTCCTCCAACCTCTTGCCATTCCAGAATGGAAGTTTGATCACATTGAGATGGACTTCGTGACTGGGTTTCCAAAGTCCAAGCATGGCAATGATGCTATATTCGTTGTCATCGACAAACTCACCAAAGTGGCTCATTTTCTGCCTATCAAAGAGTCGATCACTGCAGCTCAATTGGTGGAACTCTATACCTCTCGGATTGTCTCTCTGCACGGCATTCCACAAGTGATCTCTTCAGACCGTGGCATCATCTTTACATCCAAGTTTTGGGATTCTTTTCAGAAGGCCATGGGCACTAACATCCGCTTCAGCACAGCTTTCCATCCTCAAACTAGCAGTCAATTCGAGCGTGTCAACCAGATTCTTGAAGATATGCTCAGGGCCTGTGTGATCTCCTTCGGCATGAAGTGGGAGGATTGTCTTCCTTATGCTGAATTCTCCTACAACAACAGTTTTCAAGCAAGTTCGGGCAAGGCCCCATTTGAAATTCTGTATGGCAGGAAGTGCCGTACCCCTCTCAACTGGTCTGAAACCGGTGAACGTCAGCTTTTGGGTAATGACTTAATCACAGAGGCAGAGGAAATGTGCAAAGTCATTCGAGATAACCTCAAAGCAGCCCAATCCCTCCAGAAGAGCTACTATGATAGTAAGCACCGTGATTTGGCTTTCGAGATCGGAGATCATGTTTACCTCCGCGTCTCTCCTATGAAAGGTACTCGTCGCTTCGGTATCAAAGGGAAGCTTGCCCCTAGATACGTGGGACCTTTCAAGATTGTCAGCAAGAGAGGCGATCTCGCCTATCAACTCGAGCTTCCTTCAAACTTTGCAAATGTTCATGACGTGTTCCATGTCTCTCAGCTCCGGAAGTGCTTCAAGACTCCTGACCGCACCGTCAACTTCGAGGACATTGAGCTCCAAGAAGATCTCTCTTATCGTGAGCACCCAGTTGCTATTCTTGAAGTGACTGAATGCAAGACTCGCAATAAGTCAATCAAATTTCTCAAAGTCAAGTGGTCACACCATTCCAACCGTGAAGCTACCTGGGAACGCGAGGATCACCTCCGTTCTGAGTACCCGGCGTTCTTTCAGTCCTAGATCTCGGGACGAGATCCTTTCGTAGTGGTGGAGTGTTGTAACACCCCGGTTGTGACTTTCCCAATTTGTACTCCAACTCTTGCCGTTTCCGGCGTTAAGTTATATTATTTTCTCGGGTTCGGGTCTTTGTCTCCGTGTGTTGTTATCGTTGTCATGCATCTCATATCATGTCATCATGTGCATTGCATTTGCATACGTGTTCGTCTCATGCATTCGAGCTTTTTCCCCGTTGTCCGTTTTGCATTCCGGCGCTTCGTTCTCCTCCGGTGGTCATTTCTACCTTTCTTTCATGTGTGGGGATTAAACATTTCCGGATTGGACCAAGACTTTCCAAGCGGCCTTGGTTTACTACCGGTAGACCGCCTGTCAAGTTTCGTGCCATTTTGACTTCGTTTGATACTCCAACGGTTAACCGAGGGACCGAAAAGGCCTCGTGTGTGTTGCAGCCCAACACCCTTCCAACTTGGCCCAAAACCCACCAAAACCTTCTCCATCATCTAGAGCGTTCGATCACGACCGTGTGGCCGAAAACCGCACCTCATTTGGACACTCCTAGCTCCCTCTATGCCTATATAAAGGCCTCTCCCCGAAAATCCGGATCCCCCTCGTCTGAAACCCTAAAAATCATCTCCGCGCCGGCGGACAAATTTCCGTCCGGCCGGACGTGTCCGCTGCTCCCCGCCGCCGCCACGTGGTGCCTCCCTATACGCCCGGCCGCCTCTCTCCGCTGCCGGCCCGCCGAGCCCAGGCAGGGGCCCCGCGGGCCCATCCGCGCGTGCCGCCCCCACCGTCGCCCCGCCGCCTTCTCCTACCTCGCGCCGCCGCCTCCCCTTTTGCCGGCGCCCGCGCCACCGGACGCCGACGAGCCGCCGCCGCCGCCTCTCGGCCCCGCCTCGCCTCGCCTCGGCTTCCGCCCCGCCCCGAGGCCACCGCGCCCTCACCGCCCGGCGGTGCCGCCGCCATCGCCGTCCTCGCCAAGTCCGGTCACCGGCAAGTCCCACGTCGTCGGATCCGGTCGTCTACAGTGATTCCGGCGAAGATCCGGCCGCCTCGTTTTCCGCGTCGGGCAAACCCTAGATCTGGAGGTAGTATTTTCAGCCAAGTCCCAAAAATC
This sequence comes from Triticum urartu, assembly GCF_056163025.1. Lineage (NCBI taxonomy): Eukaryota > Viridiplantae > Streptophyta > Magnoliopsida > Poales > Poaceae > Triticum > Triticum urartu. The sequence goes on from NC_141879.1 coordinate 342,642,789, forward strand.
CCAGATCCATATGCTCCTGTTCACCGTGTCGTATCTCCGCATCCGTAACTCCGTTTTTGGCATATAGCATATCAAAATGTTCATCTCAGAGAGTACATCATTTCATTCCATTGCATCATTTTTATTTGAGTGCATCTTGATGCCCGAAATGCTGTTAGAAGAGGGCTACTTGGGATAATTGTCAGATCTGTTGCTCCATTTAGCTATTTGTCATTTTTGCCATGATTATTGTGTGCATGATATGCCCCTGAGCTCTACATATGTTTTGTTAAGGGTTTTTCCATCTTTCCAGAGGTGCAACCCATGTATTTTTGTGATGTGTGTGGTGACTAGCACGAGCTTGCAAAGTGGTGCACTTGGCAATTCTGATTTCAGGGACTTAGCATTTCCACTAAGTCCGTGATCTGTTTATCTCATGTTGCCATATGTTCATGTTGTTTCGTAGTGATCCGTGCCTCTTTTGAGGATGATCAGTAAGGATGTTTTGTTAATCTCGTAGTGCTCTATCCATCCATGTCTTTGTTTGCAATTATGAAGCACCCTAGCTTGATTCAATCGAGCTCTACTTTTGCTACTTTGTGAATCTGGGCAGATTGTCAACTTGTTTGCAATTTTGCCGATGATGTTGTAGTTGATCCATGCATGTCATGCTATTGTTCTTGCCATGTCTAGCTTGCATTTTATGTATTCTTGATGGGTGTATGCTTAGATTGTCATGACTTGCTCCGTAGTGAGTGCATCGAGCTCGTAAACATGCCTACTTGATATCTGTTTTCAGCATGCTCCAGTTTTCACTAAGTCTGAGAACTGATTATGTTTTTGCCATGTTCACATGCTTGCAATTGTATTTTCTGATCCCTTTTGGCTCAAGGTAACTAAAGGATTTTTTGTTAATCTCTTTGAGTAGCTCCATGCCATGCTTTAATTTGCCACATTAAGGTCCTGTAGCATGTAGTTTTGTTGCTCCGAAGTGTGCTACCTGATCTGAAATTCCAGACAAGTGTTAATTTCACTAAGTCTGAGATCTGTTTGCCATATGCATTTTTGCCATGCTTGTTTGAACCTGTTAATGAATGATTTGGCCGTAGCTCAGTGCTAGAATTTTGTTAAGCATCTTGAATGCATCCCTGCCATGTATTTTGTTGCCATATTTGGTTGCTGTAGCATGCTCTTCTCATTGCATTTAGAAGGCTACTTGCTGTAAATCGCAGACCGGTGTCATATTTGTATCGCTTGCCATTTCCAAACCGTAACTCCGATTCCGGCGTTCTTTATATCGTTTTCAAGCGATTTCATCTCATCTTTTCAGTGGAACACTTGGATTTCCAAGTTGAGGCTAGGTTCATGCATTCCCTGGCACATCTTGCATATGCTTCCCGCATCGCATCCCGCATAGCATACCATCCTTGCACCATATTGGTTGATCCTTGCACGTGGTTGATTGTGTCCTTGTTGCTTGTTTGTCTTGTTTGGGTAGATCCGGGAGACGAGTTTGCTAACGAGGAGCCCATTGAGTTTTCTTTCGGGGATCCAGTCAACTCTAACAACTGTGCAGGCAAGATGATCATACCCTCGAAATCACTACTATCTTTGCTATGCTAGATTGCTCGCTCTTTTGCTATGCCAATGCTACGATGCCTACCACTTGCTTTCAAGGTTCCCAAATTGCCATGTCAAACCTCTAACCCACCATGTCCTAGCAAACCGTTGTTTGGCTATGTTACCGCTTTGCTCAGCCCCTCTTATAGCGTTGCTAGTTGCAGGTGAAGACTGGAGGCCGTTCCTTTGTTGGAACATTATTTTACTTGTTGGGATATCATTATATTATCTTGTTTTCTTAATGCATCTATATACTTGGTAAAGGGTGGAAGGCTCGGCCTCTCGCCTAGTGTTTTGTTCCACTCTTGCCGCCCTAGTTTTCCGTCATATCGGTGTTATGTTCCCGGATTTTGCGTTCCTTACGCGGTTGGGTTGTAATGGGAACCCCTTGATAGTTCGCCTTGATTAAAGCTTTTCCAGCAATGCCCAACCTTGGTTTTACCATTTGCCACCTAGCCTCTTTTCCCCTTGGGTTTCCGGAGCCCGAGGGTCATCTTATTTTAAACCCCCCCGGGCCAGTGCTCCTCTGAGTGTTGGTCCAACTCGTCAGCCGCCGGTGGCTACCAGGGGCAACTCTGGGCTGGCCTACCAGAAGTTTAGACAATCTGAGTGTGCCCTAAGAAAGAGATATGTGCAGCTCCTATCGGGATTTGTCGGCACGTTCGGGCGGTGTTGCTGGATCTGTTTTAACCTGTCGAAGTGTCTTGAAGAACCGAGATACCGAGTCTGATCGGAACGTCTCGGGAGGAGGTCTATTCCTTCGTTGACCGTGAGAGCTTGTCATGGGCTAAGTTGGGACTCCCCTGCAGGGATTTGAACTTTCGAAAGCCGTGCCCGCGGTTATGGGCAGATGGGAATTTGTTAATGTCCGGTTGTAGATAACTTGAACCTTAACCTATTTAAAATGTATCAACAGTGTGAGTTACCATGATGGCCTCTTCTCGGCGGAGTCCGGGAAGTGGACACGGTGTTGGAGTAATGCTTGCGCAGGTTGTCCTCTAGTTTCTCGCTCGCGCTTTGCCTCCTCTTCTCGCTCTCTTTTGCGAATAAGTTAGCCACCATATTTTGCTAGTCGCTTGCTGCAGCTCCACATATATTTGTACCTTGCCTTACCTATAGGCTTAAATAGTCTTGACCGTGAGGGTGCGAGATTGCTGAGTCCCTGTGGCTCACAGATTACTATTACACCAGATGCAGGGCCTGATGATTCCGCTCCAGGTGACGCGCTCGAGCTCAAGTGGGAGTTCGACGAAGACTCTCAACGTTACTATGTTTCCTTTCCTGATGATCAGTAGTGGTGCCCAGTTGGGGGTGATCGGGACCGTGTCGCACGTTGGGTTATCTTTTATTTTGGCGCCGTAGTCGGGCCTTGAGTGTTTGGATGATGTAATGTTATTTATGTACTTGATTGACGTGGCGAGTGTAAGCCAACTATGTTATCTCCCCTTTTATTATCTATATTACATGGGATGTTGTGAAGATTGCCTAACTTGCGACATATGCCTTCAATGCGATTATGCCTCTAAGTCGTGTCTCGACACGTGGGAGATATAGTCGCATCGAGGGTGTTACATATGTATCCCACAAAGCTCTGACGCTCTCAATATCCGGTTCAATATCTCGGTTCAAGAAGAATTTATCTCTTCCAAAAAAGTTAAAGGTTGCCGAAGAGGACCTGTTGCCATGACGCGCGGTTCAAACATGGGTTATCCTGCCTTATTGGCTTATCATATTATTGATCACATGGGGGCTTCTATTTATAAAGCGGAGTTCTGATTACATATTGATCCGGCTATCAAGCCAATATTGTCATAAGGGGCCAAAGAGAGTCTGTTGCACAACACAACTCAAACATGGGTATCCCTTGAGCATAACTCATAATATCACTTGGGGGCTATGTTCGAACCATAGTCACACCTCTTGATCGGCGTAAGGCCACCAGGGAAATCACTTGGGGGCTTGGTCGTATTCAAACCATAGCTACACCTCTTGATCGGCATAAGGCTACCAGGGAAGTTACTTGGGGGCTCTTTGCTTCGCAATGAACTAAGAGTTTGCACCCTTGTAATAGGCTATCAAGCCAGGCTTGGAAGCCAGGTTTATGCACCTAAAACCCCGGATTAACCTGCCTTCTTTAAGTAAGTCACTCCGCCCAGGTAAACCTGGTACAACCCGCGAATGTTTGACAGTCAATCTCATAGACCCTGAACTTGTCAAAGTTAAAACGTGATTGCTTAAAGATTGAGGTCCATCTTAAAAGGCTTTGTGAAATGGTTAATTCAGTGGCCTGGCAGCCCATGAAAAGCCTCGATTTGGAGCCTGGCAGCTCGTAAAAAGCCTCGCATGTTCTTTTTGAGTTCTATTTGCCAAGTTTTTCCGCCTTTGTTGAGGTTCATAATATCTTCTAATAAACCGGCGTCCTTGACCCGGCTTGGCTTTCAACTACAAGTTGTCAGTACATGATCAGTTATAATCCGAAGACTATCAGCCCAGTCTGGTTCCGACTTAAAGTCACCAGTATTGAATAAACCGGTGTTTATCACAACCCGGAACGGTTTTATCATAAACCGGCAAAATATGGGAGGAGTTATCAGTACTCAAGATTTGGGTTATCACCCTTACTACAAAAAGTTGGTAAGCCAACGATGTGATTCAATGTCACATGTATGATATATTTCATATTTGATTATTCTTAAGTGCAACCTTGGTTATACACCCGGGTTATATGTTGGGCATTATGACCCGTCCGGCGGTAAACCGCCATGACACTTTAAACTTGTTGTATACAGAAACAGGTTGAATAAATCATGATTATAAATCACCGGCGTTTATTAACCGGGCCTGGCTATAAATTGCCAGTATGATGATAAATTATCCAGTGTTTATTAAACCGGTCTGGCTTTGGACTATAAGTCGCCAGTATATATATTTGGATTGCGCCATTGGAATCATGCGCTTATAAATCATTGAGTATATTATTCAAATCTTTAAATAGCCAACATGGCTGGATTTTTTATCATGGTTATCAACAGATGAGGTATTCAAAGTCGCTTTGGCGCAATGGCTATTATTTTATCAATGGATATGGTTTATTCTACAATGGAAGGAATAGTCCCGAGTCGCTGCAGGCTTACGACCCGGCACTTGGGGCTACATTATTTAAATTGAGATTATATCAAATATGCAAGTCTCATGTCGCTGCAAGCATGCACCATGATACTTGGGGGCTAATGCAAAGTCATTTTTTGCTCATCTTATTGAAGACCCGACTCATCATATCATAATGAGTCGGCCCTTGGGGGCTACCAATTGCTCCTGTCAAACATTCAAGGTATACAAGCTTTAATCCATTATATTAAAGGGTTCATTGCTCAGTTGGTAAAGCACAAAGCTCTTAACCTTGTGGAAGTGGGTTCAAGCTCTACGATGGAAGCTACATTATAATATGTTATTTCCATTGAAGTATATATCAAGTCCCGGTTCAGTATTTTCTTACTAAGCCGACCCTTGGGGGCTACACATCACTGCTAAAATCTACATGATTATATTTACAAAGTCCCTGCTCATTATTGCATAATGACCCGGCCCTTGGGGGCTACACTGATTGAAGTTTTTATAAGCAATTACAAGTCCCGGGTTGCTACAAGCATGACAACCCGACACTTGGGGGCTACATATATGGAGTATTCAGTTTAAATGATTGAGATGAACAAACCGGATTTCTTCAAGGTTGAAACACTTATTGGAGCAAGTCTTAAGTTATCACTATGTTCTCCTCTTAAGACTTGGGGGCTATAGGTATTATGCATATAAAAGAGGAATGTCTTCAGTTTATCAGAGCAAATTAGGAAGATCAATTACATGACCCGGTGTCGACAACAATTATGACCCGATGCCATCAATATTTATAAACCAACAATTTTGGTAATATTAAACCGGCAAGTTTTACATCTTCAAACCGGCTAAATATCAGATAAGTATTTCAAGACCCATATTTCTTAAACCGGCGCTTTGGAAGCCAACTCAAGTGGATTATTCTTCACAATATTTCTCTGTGAGAAACCAATGTCAGCAAATTGAGTATGAAGCTGGCTTGTTAACCCGGATTTTCTAGAAGAAGGAAATGACAAGGACATAAGGATGTTCAGGCGCCGGTTTACAGGAATTCTTAACCCAGAGCACAACCTGTCAAATTTGTTCTTGTGTTTATTTTGCAGCATAAGTTTACCATGGATAAATCCAAGCTAAACTGGGGGCTAATGTCGGGGATATACCCCGTGGTGTAAACCGGCCGGAAGTATAACCCGACTGGACTTGGTGTTTTAGTTGAGACCCAACTGAGACTTAACGATTCACTGGCGACCCGTTTGGACCTGGCGGTTTACGATTCATTGGTAATCCGGCAGGCGGGTCAGAGGAGTGACAAGACCCGATGGCCCAACGGGCAGTTTATGAAGGCCGGTTCATACTATGGTGGGCTGGTTTAAGAGGAAAGGCGTGAGGAATATTTGTCTTACAAGGAGTTAAGACCTGGACTTGTATCCGGTTTGTATTAGAGATAGACTAGTCCTAATCCTAATAGGACTCCACATGTAACCCGCCCCTTCAACTTATATAAGGAGGGGCAGGGCTCCCCAACGAGGGAGAGAAAAAACAATCTTTAGGGCTAGACACAAAGAACCGGCTCGCCGGTGACTCCCTCATGATCATAATGAGACCTAGCCACAAACAGCATGTAGGGTTATTACCGGATGATGTTTCCCGGAGCCCGAAGCTGTCTAAACCCTTGTCTTGTGTTGCGTCTCTCGATTCCGTTCAACCCCTCTCAAGCTACTACATAGATGTGTTGGCCTGACGACTAAGTCCTCACATCAGGACATCTGCCGTGACAATTCCACGACAGGCCGCCTCTGCCGCCCCTGCATCAAGACGGCGCCGTCACGCCGAGATGCGTGGCACATGGAGCACCCCCGCCTCCTCCACACCAAGAAGGCATCCTCGCCCCGAGACGCGTGGTCCTGCGACGCGATCCGCCATGCTGCGTGCCCACACATGAAGAAAGAAGCTGCCAAGAAGTTCCCCGACCACAGGAAAACGCTCCTACACTCCCCGCACCACCATGTCAAGACCGCGCGCCGTCTGCAGTGGCGGTGCGTGGGTACCAAGAGCAGGCTCCTCCACCAAGACGGTCTCCAGTGACCACAGTAGGCTACCGAGCCTTCACTACAGAGCTGCGCACCGTCGTTTGACCAGGCAAGTTCAAGTCGGATCTGCCTCCGCGCTACGACGGCACCCCCGACCCTTGGAGTTCCTGCAGCTCTACGAGCTAAGCATCGAGGCGGCCAACAGCGACGAAAAAGTCATGGTGAACTGGTTTCCCATGGCTCTCAAGGATGGCGCTCGCTCGTAGCTCCTGAACCTTCCCGCGGGATCAATCTCCTCCTGGGATGAGATGCGCGACCGCTTCATCGCCAACTTCCAGGGTACTTGCGACCGCCCTCCGGCCGCGGGTGACCTGCGCCTCATCAAGCAACAGCCGGGAGAGACCCTACAGAAGTACATCCAGTGCTTCAACAGGGTTCGCCTCAAGATCCCCAAGGTGAGGGACTAGGCCATCATCTCAGTGTTCTCCGATGGCATCCATGACGTCAAGATGCAGGAGGATCTCTCCATCCACGAGGATCTGTGCACGGCTCTGGAGATGTTCAACATGGCGACCAAGTGCGCAAGAGCTGAGGAACGACGTCTCTCCCTCCTCGAGCTCCCTGATGCCGACCCAGAAGAGAAGAAAGGCAAGGTCAAGGACGTGAAGCGCAAGGGAGTAGCCGTGCTCGCGGTGGAGCCGGACACGAAGCGCGGCCAGGACCACCCCGAGTCGTCCAAAAGCAGTCGTCCATTCTGCGCCTTTCACAACGTACACAGCCACATCACCAATGATTGTCAAGAGCTCAGGGCCATCTGAGATGGACGCTTCGGTCGCCGCCTCGAGCGCAACGACCGGGGATACGGCCGAGGAGGAGGACAAAGTGGAGGGCGCTGGGATGACCGCGGTCCCCGCCAGGAGTGGCGCGACCGGCCTCGTGAGGACCACTGGCAGGAGCAGCCTCATGAGGGCGCTTGGTGCGACCACCCTCGCAAGGACCGTCCTCAGGGCAATCCTAGCCCCCCTCCGCTGCCGCCACCACCAAGAAGGAACGACGACCACCATCAGGACGAGTGGGCTGGGGGCTTCTAGGAGCCGCGCGCTATCGCCTGCATCTTGGGCGATGCTCAGGCCCCAGTTTCCCAACACATCTTCAAGCAGTTTGCTCGTGAGGTGAACGCGGCCCTCCCCAGGCTCGAGGCCACATGCCCGCTCAGGTGGTCCAAGTTCGCTATCACCTTCAGCACGGCGGACTAGCTCAAATGCGCGGCAACTGCCGGCGTCCTCCCGGTGCTCTGTTCACCCGTCATCAGCAATGTCCAAGTCACCAAGACCCTCATCGATGGTGGCGCGGGGCTTAGCGTCTTGTCTGTCGAGACGTTCAACGGCCTTCAAGTGCCCTACGATCAGCTACAACCTACCAAGCCTTTCTCAGGAGTGACCGACGGCTCCACCACCCCGATAGGGCAGGTCCGCCTCCCTGTCACTTTCGGCCAATGCGACAACTACCGCACTGAGCTCATCGAATTCGACGTCGCCCACATCCGTCCGCCATACAACGCTATCCTTGGGTACCCATCATTAGCCAAGTTCATGGCAGTGACCCACCATGGCTACAACGTCCTTAAGATGCGAGGAAGCGGCGGAATCATCACAGTCCCCTACGAAGAAAGAGATGCGGTGTGCTCCCTGGAGCGCTCCTTCCAAGCCGCAGCAATGGAAGACTCCGACAGCGAGGGCGTCCAGTACCCTCCTGAGGCCGTCCCCAAGAAGAAGAAGCAACTACCCCACACAGGGCCTCAAGAGAGCGGCATCTTCAGCAGCGCCGCCTCAGGATCGGCGCCCACACCTAGGGCGCCTCCCTCCCTTGCATAGGAAGGCGCACCCAGCGCCCTCCTCGGGTGAGGCTCGGGGGCTCTCTTCTGGAGGGCCTCAGACCTAGACAACATCACGAGGGAGGCGCTCGGGCACCACGTGGAGGCGTGCTTCGCTGCACACGTCCCTCAAGGGAGTGCTGGGCGAGAAGCACCCGGTGCTCAAGAGTTCATCATCAAGGCTACCCAGGAGCTTAAAGAAGCAAGGACCATGCGCGACGACCGCCGCCCACCACCCGGCGCAGCTCCCCATCCTGGCGAGGATGGCGGCCTACGTGTCTGCATCGACATTCCAGGGCTCAACATGGCTGCATCTTAGGAGCGCTTTTGGCCTTTGCGCGTTGGACGGTGCGAGGGTCCACCTCACAGCTATGTTTGCATGCCGTTTGGCTTGCTGAATGCGGCTGTCGTCTACCGGCATCATCTCCAAAGCATCCTGGTGGCTCACGAGGCTAGGCATCACGCAGTCCGGGCGGAGATGGCAATCATCCTCAAGGAACCACCCGAGCCCCCAGAGCCTCCTGAGGCTCAGGGTTCTGGCGGCTCGTGAGGAGCGACCCTCCAGCGCGCATCATCAGCTACTCCAACACTCATTCGACAACGGAACCAGGTGACATTTTCTGGTTTACTCAGCTGGGAGCGCCCCTCGGGCTGCATCATTCCCAGGTCGCATGGGCTTGCCCCTGCCGCATGTATCTTTCTACATCTTTAGCTTACTATACTGGGGGCGCCCCTCGGGCTGCATCATCCCCAGGCCACTCGGGTCCGTCCCAGTGGCATGTGTTGTTCTCGCATCTATCTAAGCTAGCTGGTTCCCATGCATGAGTTATTTATAGTCATCACTTGCTTGATTGTCACTCACCACGGTCGCCCGCGTCGCCGATCGGCCCCTTGCTCATCCCGCAATGGGCGCTACTCATGCTGGCATGGCGCTTATGCTCGGGTCCGTCCCTACAACACTGACAAATCTGAGCGGTCAAGCTCTGGCTCGCGGCACGCCCGTGCACGTCACCTCACTAGGCCCTCAGTGCCTTCGTCTTCTTGCGGAACGACCAGTGGCAGACCGGCAAGCGTGGCTGCAATGTGTCTCCCTCCACGAACCAACCTCCAGGAACCTCACGAGGGTGACAGCAAGCGGTACCACGGGCTCCCTCCTTTCCCATGCGATTCACTTGTGCGTTGAAAGGGGGGCTCCTGAGCATCGTGACGCAGGAGCTCATGCTGGCTCTCAAGCCCTCACCCCTGGCATTGTCCACGGCATCACGACCTAGCATACCAGTGGCAGCTGAGCTTGCTCGAGGGCCGGGACCCGAGGATGTAGAGCACATAGAAGAGCATGGGAAAGACGGGGAGACTCGCACGGGCCTAACTTTACTATACTACGGCCGCCGACGCATAAGGAGTCAAGCGCAGCACAAGGAATTGACTCTGGACCGCTAAAATAAGTTTCACACTCGGGTCGGCCAAGCGCTAAGGCATAGGATTCCCACATACTGCAGCCTTGTTACGGCGACGTCGCCTCCCTTTCCTACCTTTAGGTAGATGCTTGCACGCTAAAAGGGGTCCTCATGAGCATGGCGCCTCAGGAGCTCTTACTGGACCTCGGGCCACTCACCTCTTGGCCTTGACCACGGCATCGTGACCTGGCATACCAGTGACTGTTGCAGCCTGCCTGGGGACCGGGACCTGTCGGCGTAGAGCACCAAGCTACCACGAAGTTGGAAAGGGGAGACCGACCCGAAGTAGGACATGCATCCGTAAATCTTCATAATAAGGATGATATCAACAAAAGGCATTACATGCCCTTTACATGCCCCCACGGGGTTCGTCTCGATTCCTGGTAGGGAACAATAGAAGAAGGTTTCTAGGAGCCCTATCTACACGTGCCAAGGCCGCTGACGCCATCCAGATCAGCGACGACGGCGGCCGGATGCTGCGGCCGCGCTCCGGGCATGGCGAGATCTCAGGGGCACACTACTAGGGAAAAGCCTATACACAGAATCTTACCAGCAACGCGCTATAAAATCAGGCGCTACTGCTAAGTAGCTGTAGCGCGGGCTGTGGAAACTCGCTGCTGAAACAAGTTTATCAGTAGCACGCGCACTCCAAGCGGCGCTACTGCTAAAATTCCCACGCCGCCGCCGCGAGGCCAGTTATAGCAGCAGCGCATTAAAATAGACAGCGCTACTGCTACGTAACGTAGCAGCAGTGCATTCAGGCAATAATCGCTACTGCTAAATTAACTACAGATCTCACTAGCGCGCCTCATCCAAAGATCACACTCACACACACTCGATCACGGTCTCCTCCTCACCCCCCGCGCCGCCGGTCCTCCCCCGTGGCCCCTCCCCCGTGGCCCCTCCCCCGATCTGCGCCGCTGTAGCCTCATCCTCCTCGCTAGACTCGGTACCGGCCTCCTCCTCCGTCCTCCCTCCACTCGCCACTGGCCGCCCCCTCCTCGCTCTGCCTTCCTCCTCGATCCGTCCTCCCTCCACTCGCCGCCGGCCAGCCCCTCCTTGCTCCGCCTTCCTCCTCCGTCCTACTATCTTCTCCCTCCTCGAGTCGCCCCTCCTTGTCCCTCCTCCCTGATACATTTTGATTTAGTAGGCTTTCATATGTAACATTTTGATTTAGTTGATTTAGTATGCTAGTGGATTTAGTATGCTAGTTGATTTAGTATGCTAGTTGATTTAGTTGATTTAGTTAATATGATTCAGTTGATTTAGTAGGCTAGTTGATTTAGTTGATTTAGAACATTTTGATTTAGTTTATTTAGTAGGCTAGTTGATTTAGTTGATTTAGTAGTCTAGTTGATTTAGAACATTTTGATTTAGTTGATTTAGTAAAATGGCGCCACCACCAGCACCACTATGTCGACTGTGCAAGTCAAGGTGCGCCAGCAGCCTTGCAACTGGCAAGCTGTTCGGCATCTACTTCCATCCGAGTTTTCGTCATGCGGCGGTAAGAAATTAGATGAAATGTAACAACTATTTTATTTTTAGTGTTGGCATTACTGCATTGTGTCATTTTTCTTTTCTTACACAGATCGTCCCATGCAATGTGAGGTTAAAATTCAACAAGCTGACAGGAGACACCGTGACATTTGAGGCTCCTGGGGGGCCGTACACTATGAAGGTCGAGAAAGGACGCAATATGTCGCAGATTGGAGGAGATGGATGGGCCCGTTTCCTCGCTCGCATGCGTCTTACTGGTGGTGAGTTGATCAGATTCTCCTTCAGAGAAGAAAGACCCAAGCTGGTTGTCATTTATATCAACCTGGTGAAAGATGATGAAGATGACGAAGATGATGAAGATAATGAGGACCCACTCAATGAAGATGATGAGAACCCACTTCATGAAGCCATCATAGCTCAAAGAATGAGGCTGAGCGAGGAGGAGGTGTGCAACCTATGGGACATAATTCCGCCACGTGATGACTTAATCGGGGTGCCATTCGTGACCCGCCTGACAAGTACCATGGTCGATCGGCATGAAATGGTATGTTATACGTACTGCATGTAGTAATTTGATGATATATATGTGCTTTATTGTTATACTTACAAATGCAAATTATCCGATTATATGCTTAGTGAATCCGATGATATGCTTAGTGTAGAGTCCAATGATATGCTTTGTGGAATCTAGTCGATGATATACTTTAGTGTAGAGTCTGATCACATGCTTAGGCTGTTTATTAATTGATATGTTTTTCTTATTCAGAGATTGCCAAAGAACCTATCTGTGAGTTGTGGTATCGAGCCTGATGAAGAAGGCTTAGTTGGACTACGCCTTACCGCAAGGGGCTCCGTCACCACATGTACTTACCGCATGGGCACAGATGGTCGCACACACTTGAACTCGGTTGGGTGGAAGAGATTCCTCGTTGGCAAGAATCTTCGTGCTGGACAGGCCATCCTAATTACTATCAGGAACACCCACCGCCCAGGCTTGAGGATGATGATCGTCGTCGATATCATCTAGAACTACATATGTGTATGTGGCTATATCATCTAGAACTACATATGATGATCGTCGTCGATATCATGTAGAACTACATATGATGATCGTCGTCGATATCATCTAGAACTAAATATGATGATTGTCGTCGATGTCACCTTGTACTGCTTGAGGATTCATGTTGAGTATATATGAAATTGTTATCTAGTACTCCCTCGGTTCCAAATTACTTGTCGTGGTTTGAGTACAAATTTGAACTAAAACCACGACGAGTAATTTCGAACCGAGGGAGTACTACCTAGTACCTATAATGCTTTATGAAATTGATATCTAGTAGTACCTAGTATCTGGAAATTGCAGTTTATCAAAGATGGAATGGGGAAATGGTGAAAGATATAACAGTAGCGCTGGACCGGGAAATCGCTACAGCTAAGTAATAGCAGCGCGTTCCTGAAAAGCGCTGCTGCTATAGTCAATAGTGGTAGCGCGGGTACAGGCAGCGCTACTACTAAGAGTTAGCTGTAGCGCCTTATTGGTAGCGCGGGTACCCGCGCTGCTGATAGGCCTAAAACCCGTGCTGCTGCTAGCCTTTTCCCTAGTAGTGGCACGTAGCTGTCGTCGATCGTCTCCGGAGACTCATAGGGCTCGGGAGAGTCACTAGACTCCCAAGCGCCGCCGCTGCTGCTGGAGGAACCGCTGGCGAGGCTAGCGCCAGGCCTGGCTCCTGTCGCTGCACCGTCCCGACGACCCCCTCCAGGGCAGCACTCCAATCGGCGGCCTTCCTCGTCGAAAACCTTCAAGAACATCGTAGAGGCGCCGTCATACTCGAAGTGGATGGTGTCGTGGAATTTTCACGGTAGATGTCCTCGTTGAAAGGACTTAGTCATGAGGCCAACGCATCTATGTGGTAGCTTGAGAGGGGTTGAGTGGGACGAGAGACACGAGGTTTTACCCAGGTTCGGCCCCTCATGGTGGAGGTAAAAGCCTACATCCTGCTTCATTGATATTGATGATCATGATCATGATTACATCTGTCTAACTTTTGGAACCTCTCCCTCTTGGGGTGCCCTGCCCCTCCTTATATATGTTGAAGCGGCGGGTTACATGACCAGTCCTTGTAAGTGCATCTAGTGCCACCCCTAGTTGGTTTTGGAGTATTGACGACAAACCTAGTTGAGGGACTAACGTGTGTGTGAGAATTGCAGGAAAACACAGGTAGAAGTCCCTCATTGATTCGGTTTTATTACCAGAGATGACCCCTAAAAATGTACGAAGACATTGAAGACAATGGTGGTTTATGAAGATATTCATATTGAAGACAATGACATGAGAAGACTCCCTATGAAGCTTATGGAACTCGAAGACTTAGAACCTTCGTAGTTTTATTTCATTTATGTTGTGTCATAGGAATCACTGTACTGTTAAGTGGGGTCCAAGAGAACCAGTCAGAATGACTGAAGTGATGCCTAATTCAAATCCTATGTCTTCAAGCGAAGACTTTGAGAGAAAATCTTGTCCAGAGTCAGACAAGTCAGCTTTACTTGTAGCCCAAGTAAAGTTGCCGTGTGAGTTCAAAATTCGACCGTTGGTACACGTGTCAGTTCCTTAGTGACCCAGGGTCATTTCAGACAGATCAGGTCGGGTTGCCAAGTGGCTATAAATAGTCCACCCCCCACAACCATAAATGGTTGGCTGCTCAGATTTCAGTGCACGGCTTTTGTCGTTTGAGAGCAACCCACCTCGAAGCCTTTGAGAGAAAAATTCCTAGTGAGGAGAAAAGCCCTAACCACCCAGAGCCAGAGTAAATTGGGCATCACTTAAGTCTTCGTGTCTGAGTGATCTGAAGACTTATTACACTTAAGGACTGTGCATCCTCCAGACGGTTAGGCGTCGCGTTTAGAGCATCCAAGAGAAATTGTGGATTGCCAGTGAACGAAGTCTGTGAAGGTTTGGAAGTCGCCTGAAGACTTACCACGAGTGATTGGACGAGGTCTGTGTGACCTTAGTTCAAGGAGAATACGGTGAGGACTGGGTGTCTTGGACTAAGTGTCCTTGACTGGGTGTCCGGGACTGAGTGTCCTTTGGTTTGAATACCTAGCCGCTCCAACCAGACGTACAGTTGTCACAGCAACTGGAACTGGTCCAACAAATCATTGTCTTCAACGTGTCACTGGTTTCATCTTCACTTCCTTTTACTTACAATTATTCATTGTGAAGCCATTGCATGCTCGCTTTATCTTTTGTCTTCACAACATGAATGTATGATCTGTTTGGCTTCATAACTTCTTCCTACCTGATCACACTGAAGCTGTTCGTCACTGCGCGTTCACTCTGTTGAATACATGACCATGGCTGGCCTAGTGTAATCTAACTTCCGCTGCATAGTAATGGGCTTAATCTTCACTGTTTGTCTTCATAACTCTCACGTTTGAAGACTTTCATAAAAATCGCCTATTCACCCCCCCTCTAGTCGATATAACGCACTTTCAATTGGTATCAGAGCGAGGTGCTCCCTTGTTCTGTGTGATTCGGTTTAACCACCTGGAGTTTTAGCTATGTCGACTGCAGGGATAATCAAAGTCTCCGCTGCTTGCCCTGTCTTAGATGGAACTGAATATCCTACTGGAAGAATAAGATGCGCATGCATCTTGAAGCCATTGACGTCGACCTATGGTATGTCGTCAAAAACGGCGTTCCCAAGGCTGGAGAAGGTGTCACTGCTGCTGATGTCAAGAAGTTCATTCAACTGGATTCTACTGCCAAGAATATCATCTGTGGTCATCTGACCAAAGGACAGTATGGCCGTGTGAGTGCCTTGAAGACATCAAAGCTAGTCTGGGACTGGCTCTCCAAGGTCAATGAAGGCATCTCAACCCAGAGAGATCAAAGAATCAGTGTTCTTCGCAACCTCTTCAACCGCTTCAAGCGAAATGACAATGAGAATGTCCAGCACACCTTTGACCGGCTCACTGACATCACAAATGAGCTTCAAGCCCTCGGCGCCACTGAGATCACCAAACATGAAATCGTCAAGACGCTGCTGAGATCACTTGATAGTTCGTTTGACATCCTGGCTCTGATGATTCAAGAACGTCCTGATGTCAAGACACTCGATCCGTCTGACATACTTGAGAGGCTCAACACACATGAGTTTCAGCTTTCTGAGAAAAGAGATATCTACGGTCCAAACTATGGGCGAACTCGTGCTTTGAAGGCAAAAGCTGTCTCCTCATCTGAAGAAGAATCTGACTGCAGTTCTGATGATCCTGAAGACATTGGAAGAGAACTTGCAATGCTAGTGAAGAAGTTCCAAAAATTCACCAAGAAGAAAGGCTTCAGAAAATCTTCACGATCAAGCTCAAGGAATGATGAAGTTTCTGCTCATGACTACAAGAAGAAAACATGTCACAAGTGCAAGAAAACTGGACACTTCATTTCTGAGTGTCCACAATGGGACAATGAGAACAGAAGGAAGAAGAAGAGTAAAGAATATGATTCTGACGACAAGAAAAAGAAGAAATACTCAAAGTCTTCTTCCAAGTCTTCATCAAAGTCTTCATCACACAAGAAGAGCTCATCTGGCAAGGCACGTGCGTTTGTTGGCAAGGAGATGGATTCAGAGGAGGAGTCCGCATCTGAGGAGGCAGAGGTGGAATCTGAGGAGGAGTCTGATTCTGGCATTGCGAGTCTGGCTACAGCATACGTCGCCAAGTCCATCTTCAACACTGAAGACAATAACTGCATCACCGACACCGACGCAAATGACAAGAACGACTCCACTCCTACCTACTGCTTCATGGCACGCGGTGCCAAGGTAAACACACGCACCACTCGCTATGAAACATCCAGTGACGATGACTCTGAATGTGATTCAAAACCTAGCTACAAAACACTTGCTAAAATTGCAACTGAACAACAGAAAGCTATGGAACATATTCAAAAACTGTTAGACGGAAGTGATGATCTGTTGGGTGCTGAAATGACTCGATCTGAATCCTTAATTGAAGACATAAAAAACCTTCACATTAAGTATCAGGAACTTGAAGATCGTCATGATACTCTCTCAACAACTCATGAAAAGCTTTCCTATGACTATCTTCAAAGGAAGCAAGAACTTGAGAAATTGAGGGTGGCTCATGAAGATCTTCAAAAGGAAAACGAGTCACTTCGCGCCGAACAGATCAGTCCCGCTCAGGAAGGATTTGAACCACCATGTCTTAAATGCATTGAGCGTAATAATGCTAATTCTGTTGCTGAATGTTCCACTGCTACTACTGTTCCAATATCTTCAATTGTTGATGTGGCAACTAACCCCTCTGCTGAGGATACCACTGCTATTGCTGATGAGAATGATAGGTTGAAGACATTGCTTGAAACAGGGATGTACAAAAGTCTGAAAGGGCATCAAACATTATGTGATGTCCTTAAGAAGCAGATTCTGAACCGAAACCCTAGGAAAGAGGGTGTTGGGTTCGAGAGGAGAATTAATGCAGATGGCTCTTACTGGAAACCTGAGCAGTACCCCAAAACCATATGGGTTGCTGCAAAGGAATCCTCAGTAGATCCATCAAATCTGTCTGGCTTCACTTGTGCTAACCCAATTATCATTGATGAATCCTTTGATGCAAACTATAAACTGTTTAAGAATCAGAATGGTGAAGTGTTTGCCAGGTACATTGGTACTAACTGCAGGAATGGACCGCCTATGAAGAAGATCTGGGTTCCGAAAACATGTCTGGAAAATCTTCCTGTGAATGTCTTCATGACACCTCACTTGAAGAAGACAAACCTCAGACCAAAGGCTTCATATGGTCCAAAGGCTTCATACAGACAGAGGACTCACCTGAGTCACACTAACGCAAATGTTTTGCAGGGAAACCATACTCAGGCATATGAATATGAGAGCGGTTCATCGAACCGTCATGTTCATATGACCAAAAATTATTCTGCTTATGCCTATGAGTATTATTGTCCCCCTGCTAGACTGTTTGCTAAGGCTTCAAAGCCAAAATTCTCAGATGCTGCACTTAGACTTATAGCTTCTAAGCCACCCTTGAAGATGTGGGTGGTTAAGAAAGCTTAACTCTCTTTTGCAGGGAAAGGTCTCCAGCACAAAAACAAAATCTTCTGATGCTATTGCTGGGGACCATAAAAATCTTGTGGGGCGCAAGATAAACTGCCCAAATGGCATCATTATGTACTTCGTTCCTGAATCGCATGCTACTCTCCCCATTAGTCCTAATCTGGATCTAAGTTTTCATAACCCACTGGTTCGTCAAATGTTTATGCTTCACAACACTCTTCGTGAAGCCTATCCCCCTAACTGCACTCTAGGGTACGACACCAGCGACTTCAAAGTCTTCAGAATGGATTATTGACAGTGGGTGTACAAATCACATGACTGGCAGAAGAAGCCTTCTTATGGACTCAACTTTACGTCCATCCGACAAGAGACACATTACATTCGCTGACACTGGTAAAAGTAAGGTATTGGGTCTAGGTAGAGTTGCAATCTCAAAGGACCAACACATGGATAAAGTCATGGTTGTTGAATCCCTTGGCTTCAACTTAATGTCTGTCTCAATGCTTTGCGATTTGAATATGATTGTAATGTTTGGCAAATATCGCTGCCTGGTGCTAATGGAATCTGACAAATCTCTAGTGTTTGAAGGGTATAGGAAAGGTGATTTGTATGTGGTAGATTTCTCAGCAGGACCACAACTTGCAGTATGTCTTCTTGCAAAAGCTTCAGAATGCTGGCTGGCATCGAAGGCTTGGGCATGCTGGCATGAGGAACCTCTACACCCTTGCAAAGAAGAAGCATGTCATAGGCATCGAAGGCGTCAAGTTCAAGAAAGATCATTTATGCGGTGCCTGTGAAGCAGGGAAGATGACAAGGGCAAAACATCCTTCGAAGACAATCATGACTGCTACACAACCCTTCGAACTGCTTCACATGGATCTTTTCGGTCCCACTCACTACTCAACTTTTACTACTTCTGCTTGCCTCTATGGCTTCGTAATTGTTGATGATTATTCTAGATATACTTGGGTGCACATAATCCTTTACAAGACTGAAGTGCAGGATGTCTTCAGACGCTTCGCGAATCGAGCCATGAACAATTTTGGCGCCAAGATAAAGCACATCAGAAGTGACAATGGCACTGAATTCAAGAACACTGGCCTTGATACATATCTAGATACCTTGGGCATCACACATGAATTCTCAGCTCCATACACGCCACAGCAGAATGGCGTCGTCGAACGCAAGAACAGAACACTCATTGAGATGGCCAGAACAATGCTAGATGAATACAAGACTCCAAGAAAATTCTGGACTGAAGCCATTGATACTGCATGCCATACAATCAATCGTGTTTATCTTCACAAGCTTCTGAACAAGACATCTTATGAACTCCTAACTGGCAAGAAGCCAAATGTCAGTTACTTCAGAGTATTTGGCGCAAAATGCTGGATCAAGGACCCACACCACACCTCAAAGTTTGCACCAAAAGCACATGAAGGCTTCATGCTTGGATATGGAAAGGATTCGCACTCCTACAGAGTCTTCAATCTCTTCCACTACAAAGTGGTTGAAACAGTGGATGTGCGATTTGATGAAACCAATGGATCACAAAGAGAGCAATTGCCAAATGTGCTAGATGAAGTTCCAGCTAATGAATCAATCAAGCTTATGGGAACTGGAGAGATTGTACCTTCTGAAGCTCATCCTAAAGAAGAACTTATCATCTCAGCACCTGATCCACATGAAGACAATGCTCAGCCTGAAGATATACCTTCAAATGACCACATAGATCAGCAAGAGCAAAGTCTTCGCCCCACACACCCTCGTGTTGCAAATGATGTACAAATTGACAAAATACTTGACAGCATCAATGCACCTGGTCCACTCACTCGTTCAAGGGCAACTCAGCTAACAAACTTCTGTGGGCATTTCACATTCGTCTCAATATTAGAACCCAAGAAAGTTGAAGAAGCCTTCATGGAACCTGAATGGATTCAAGCTATGCAAGAAGAGCTTCAACAGTTTGAGCTGAATAATGTATGGGAACTGGTTAAGCGTCCTGATCCACGGAAGCACAACATAATAGGCACCAAATGGATATACCGCAACAAGCAAGATGAGCATGGTCAAGTTGTCAGAAACAAAGCTCGTCTCGTTGCTCAAGGATATACTCAAGTGGAGGGCATTGACTTCGATGAAACATTTGCTCCTGTGGCTAGGCTTGAAGCCATACGCATACTGCTGGCCTATGCAAATCATCATAACATACTTCTCTATCAGATGGATGTGAAAAGTGCCTTTCTCAATGGCAAGATTGAAGAAGAAGTGTATGTTGCACAACCACCTGGCTTTGAAAATCCAAAACATCCTGATATGGTATACAAGCTCAACAAGGCACTGTATGGCCTCAAACAAACCCCTAGGGCCTGGTATGATACACTCAAGTACTTTCTGAAAAGCAAAGGCTTCATACCTGGTTCCCTGGATCCCACTCTTTTCACGAAGACATATGATGGTGAACTGTTTGTGTGCCAAATATATGTGGATGACATTATCTTCGGCTGCACCAATCAGAAGTATAGTGAAGAGTTTGGATATATGATGCAAGAGCAATATCAGATGTCCATGATGGGGGAGCTGAAGTTCTTCCTTGGTCTTCAAATATGGCAACAACGCAACGGCATCTTCATATCTCAAGAGAAATATCTTAAAGAGTGCCTGAAGAAGTTCGGTATGCAAGACTGCAAAGGCTTCACAACACCAATGCCAGCCAAGCATCATCTGGGTCCCGACGACAATGGTAAAGAGTTCGATCAAAAGGTATACCGCTCCATGATTGGGTCTTTGCTTTATTTATGTGCATCTAGGCCAGATATCATGCTTAGTGTTTGCATGTGTGATCGATTTCAAGCGACACCAAAGGAGTCGCATCACTTAGCTGTGAAGCGAATTCTTCGATATTTGGCTCACACCCCAACTCTAGGATTATGGTATCCAAAGGGCTCAGAGTTTGATTTGGTTGGATTTTCGGATGCTGATTATGCTGGTGACAAGGTTGATCGCAAGTCTACATCAGGCACATGTCACTTTCTGGGACGATCACTTGTATGTTGGTCTTCAAAGAAGCAGAACTGTGTATCACTCTCCACTGCTGAATCTGAATACATTGCTGCTGGATCTTGCTGCGCTCAGCTTCTGTGGATGAAGCAAACACTCAAGGATTATGGCATTCATCTGAAGCAAGTGCCACTTTACTGCGACAACGAAAGCGCCATCAAGATTGCCAACAACCCAGTTCAGCACTCGAAGACAAAGCACATTGAAATTCGTCATCACTTTCTCAGAGATCATGTTGTGAAGGAAGACATTGATATCATACACGTCAACACTGAAGAGCAATTGGCAGATATCTTCACCAAGCCCTTGGATGAGAAGAGATTTTGCAAGTTACGGTGTGAGCTAAATATCTTGGAATCCTCAAATGTCCTGTGATCAGGCACACATCCTAACACTTAAGCATATTGAGGACTTAGATGTGCAACACACGAAGTAGCGTATATCTTCAAACAATGAAGACATACATTCTAAGTGTGAATACATGAATGTGGAACTTGACTTCGGAGCGCCACGACAATTGTGCGCCGTGTCTGGGTCTAATACTTCCTATACGGAGGGTAACGCCACCACCAAACATTCCGTTTTGAAGTGTTTCTCTCATGGCGTTGCCTCTCAATGTCTTCACATTTGGTTTGGCTTCATTCTCAATATGTCTTCATGATTATCTTCACTGCGTTGATTATATGGATATATATGTACTGATGTTCTGTCCTCTACAGCATTCACTTATAGCTATGTCTTCTTGGTTGAATCTTTTGAACTAAGTGAATGTGATCGGACCCTAACCTCTCTATGCTTTCTATCTCAAACTCTATCTCTCCAAGTCATATGCATTCTAGTGAAACTGTCAAATGTCTTCACTGTGTCCTTGTCAGCTGAAGACATAGTGACAACCATAAAAGTCCGTTTTTAATGCTCATTCCTCCACATAAGATCCGGAGAAGCAGGAACGACCGCCCGACAATTTAGGCGTGCGTGGGAAGTGGAACAAATCCCAATCTTCCTCTAACTGGCCACGCGTGCCTCAAATGCGAACCGCCAGGGGTACCTGCGTAATAGCGCAGTGCCACCTCTATCCCTATAAATATACGATTCACTGCGGTCATTATCTCCTTCTTCCACCCTCGCACGAACCCTAGCGCCACCGCTAGCACTCGACGACGCCGGCGATGAAGCGCTTCACTGTCGCAACCTCTCCGACGCCGTTTTCACCCCGACAGCGGACATCGCTCTCTCCGCCGTCGCCGTAGGTGTCTTCCGTCGCCAAGTTAGGGCACGGAGGATCGAACTGCTCGACCTCAACTCTCACTTCGTCTAGCAGTTCCAAGTGTGGTAAATAAAACCTCTTTTTACAGCCTCTTTTGATCCCATAGTTCAGTCACTTTCTGCCATAAGGAGTTTCTCTTCACATCAGTTAGTTATCTCGCTACATCTCATAACATGCCTAGTATATTCACTTGTGCTTCATAAGGTAGTTAGATTCCTCAGCAAAATGTCTTCGCACAATGAGGTCTATGTCTTCTAAACCGATTTATCTTCAAAATCTTCTGAGAATGCATATGACCTCTTCCCCTTCCCTCGCACCTTAATGCTGTCATAGGTACATGTCCGTGGGAGAATCCTTTGGTTCTCATAGTCTGCATTCATTTGCAGAGTACTTGCAGCATCACATCAACTCTCCTGAAGCCAGTTCTTGCAAAAGGAAGCCTTTGAAGCCTTTGAACATCTTGAAGCCTTCCAAGTTATTCATGGCTTCAGAAACAGCAGCAAGGAAGGGAGGCAGACAGCGACGTGGTGAAACATCCAAAGATCTGCCTGATGAATTGGCAGAGATGTACAAAACTGATCCTGAAGAAAGCTATGGTCAGCGCAAGACACGAATCCAATGGATTCGAAGATATTGGGCAGAGCAATGGTTCCACTACCGCTTCGTCACTCAGGAATATGCGGAGAAGTGCGCCATCAAGAGACCGTGGGGAGACATACTATACAAAAATCTCGTACCCAGGTCCAGAGTCGAAGCCATTGCTCAAGGCTTCTATCCATGCATGGTGAGAGGACCACAGCCAGCTAAAGCACATCCGTCATCACTTCTCTGGTGCCGCGATGATAATCTCTTCAAGCGCAACTTTCAGTTTGCACAACAATCAGCAAAGATAAATAAGAAGAAATTTGGGCTTGACTTCAACCCTGGTCCCTCCTCACCAAGGGCAGATGGCACACGCGATGCCGATCCCAATATCATCGGGCCGTATGCCAATCTTGCAGGCCTCATCACTCGCATCCTAGTCCAAGGGACTGCTGTGAATGACCCTCCAGCAGATACTGAGTCAGATGACGCCCCTGCTGCGCCGAAGCCGAAGCAGAAGAAGCCAAAAGCTTCAAAGCCAGCCGCTTCTCCCAAGATCGCAAGAGTGAAGCCTTTAGCAACTGCACCTCCTGAAGCCAGTGTGCAGTCAGAAGGCTTATCACGAGTGTCCAAGCCCCAAGAAGCCAAGAAGCCTCAGCCACACACAGGCAAAGAGCTCACAGCTGCTGACATTCTGCGCTACGAAGCCATTGATCTCTCAAGCGATGAAGATCTTGGAGATGATGCTCTTGAGCAGCTCATCAAGAGCAAGGAGGAGGCTGAAATCTTCAACAATCTGCCTCTGTTTGATGTCGCCATCATCCACAACTTCATCAATGAATGGTTTGCCTCACCGGACATCAGCTTCAACGATCTGCAGCTGCCCATAGGCCTCAGCGTTGCCTTTCAAGGTGCAATTGCTTCAGAACTTGCAATAGCCCAGCGAATTGTAGAACTGAAGCAGAAAATTGATTATGAAAAGGCTCAGTTCAAGAAGCACGTGGCCAAGCTCAGCGTGCAAGAAGTGAAAAACTTCAAGATCATGTTGCACGAGCTGAAAGAGAACTTTCTGAAGACGCGTGCTGAAGCTCAAGGCTCGCGAGAGCGCATGAAGACTTTGGCTGATCGCTGCGTGCAGGCCTACAATGAGGCAGAGAAGCGCAAGGCACTTGGGCGTCCCGGCATTGACCCCAGGATGGCCGCGAAGAAGAAAAAGAAGGCTGCTGTGCCTGAACCTGAAGCGCCAAGGTCAGAAACTGCTCCGATTGTCTTCCCTGCTGCAACGACTGGCTCTAAGCCAAAGAGTCGATCAACCGCCTCACAGCACAAGAAGACACGGACTGCAGAGGCTGAAGCTAAGAAGAGAAAACATTCTGAAGCCTCTCCTTCTGAACCCATCATCAAGAAGCGCAAGACCAAGAAATCTCGGGCTGCTCCCACAGAGCCCTTGACAGTTGAACCCCTCTCCGTCCGCTATCCTGACGTAGATCGTCAGTTGACTGTGCATGAACCCAACGCTGAAGACATTCCAGTAGACGAACCCAACGCTGCTGAAGACATTGGTCTCCAAGACAATGTGCAAGGTGATGCAGCCCTTCCTCAGCTTGAGACAAGCGAACTGATCAGTATTGGTCGTCCATTGACGCCAATCACACAAGATGCATCGTGGGCAGATCGCCCACAGGAGGAAGATGAGCCCCAACCCACTACAACTCCACCGGCGCCTACATTCCGTAGGCTTCGCAAAGGGCCAAGGGCTCAGGCTGCTGACGACATTCCGGTTGCATCAGCCGAAGAGCATGCAGAGATACCACAAGCTCCAACTCCCCCACACCAACAAGAAGCAGTTCTCCAGGAGAACGTGCCTGAGTCTGCAAATGTTGAGGCTGCCACAAACAACGCCGAAGCAAATGTGGAGCCCAACCCAACAATAGCTTCAGAAGACAATGAAGCTACTGCTCCTGAACATTCTGTGCCTGAGTCTGCTGCCGGACCACAATTCAACTATCATATTGCGTACAGACCCCAGGTCCAGAAGCCGATCCCACGACTACCAAGGTTTCCAGGTCCTGCATCAGCTCCTGGTTCCTTCAACATCAACAGCTTCAGGGCAGATAACACGTTTTTCGACCGCTCCAAGAACCCTTATTCAAGGGAACGGATTGTATCAGATAGGTTTTGGAGCCATCAACAGCGCAGCTATTATTCATGCATCCTATACAACCAAGGCCGCATCTTTCCTCACAAGCGCCTTGAGGTTGAAGCTGTTGCTGGTCTGCCTGGTCTGGAAGAAGCACTGGATTGCTTCAAGCAAGTGGGTTTGCTGCCATTTATCACTGATGAAGAGCACTGGAACGAAGAGCTTCTGCTCCAGTTCTATGCCACTTTGCATATCAAAGGCTATAACAGAGATCCGAAGACATGGATTCTGGAGTGGATGACAGGCAATATCCATCATGAAGCCAATGCTTTCGACCTAATTGAGCTTACCGGCCTTCCCACTCCTGGCGAATTCTTTGAAGAAGGGTGCCAACTCCATGCTGAAGCAATTGAGAGCATATTTCAGCGTCCTGAGCCAGATATGAGTCAGATGCTCTCAATAATGAAGCCACTGCCTCCTAATGCACCCTATCCAACTAGGTTGTTCGTTGAAGACTTAGAGTACCTGCCCAGAACAATATATCACATCATAAGGCGGACTCTATGGCCTGTAAAGGGACACTCTCGATATGCAACAATTGATGGTGCAATGAAGACTCTCATCTTCTGCATTCTTCATGGAAAATGCTTCAATACACAGGATCTCTTCATCCGTCACTTTGCAGCATCTGCCTCAGAACTGTTTGGATTAAAGTTCTATGCTCCTTGGGTTATGAGGCTGATCAAGCTTCACTCTGCAATCTCCTATCAACCCTCAGCCCGCAACCATAGGATATTTTTTCCAGATGTGGACACATCTGCTGAAGCAATATATCCAGAGCCTGGCAAGCAACCATTAAGTCTTCAAAATGCAGAACACCAGAGCTTCACTCAAAATATTGAAGGTGTTGAAGCTCTCTCCCGAGTGTATCCAATGGCTGGCACCACACGTGCCCCTGCATCAACTGAAGCCACTGACAGCACAGCTGCCAAGAGACCCAAGAAGCGCGCTCGAGCACTCAATGACCGAGAGCTTCTTGTGGCTCTTCACCAAAAGCAAGATAGGCATCACGACTGGCTCAAACGGCAGATGAGAAGCATCATGCAAGACGTCAATCGCATCAGAAATCTGGCAACCAAGAATGCGTTTGTCGCACACGAGACCTGTCGCCGCACTTGGAAAGGCCTCACCATGATGAGCAATGAAGCTGAATTGCACGAGGATGGCTTCAGAGAGAGATTCCAATTTGACTCCATGCCTCCAAGAAGAGCTGTGATGCGAAGCACACCATCACTTGAAGAGTCGGAATTCTCTTCTTCTGCTGCCACCGTGTCTGCCCGGATTATTGAAGAAGACGACGACGCGACATCATCTCCACTTGCTTCAACACACGTCGAATCTGCACCAAGCTCATCTGCACCGCCACCAAACAACTCCACCGATCCTGCTGCGCCTGGGAACGCGTAGAAAACTCTATGTCTTCAAACCTTTTTGGTCATCACTGACAAAAGGGGGAGAAGCATGATGTTTATAGTCTTCAAGCGGGTCACTGGGGTGGGTGCCTTTATATTTTGCTTCGTGCTTACAACTCCCGTTTTTGCTACATTTGCTTCTTTGAGTTGTAACACTTAGCCTTGATGGCCGTCTGCTACCTGTTTGTCACTCCGTTATGCGAAGATAAATTCCGCATGCGCGACGATAAATTCCGCACTCATCTCTTACTGCAGACGTCCATTTTCCATTATGCATGTCATTATCTTCATATACTTTCACATGCATAGTGGATTGTCATCATAAGTTGAAGTGGATCTCCACAAGTACAACCTGCCATGTGCATTTGCATTCAAAAGGCAATTTACTTATATGCACATCTTCAGGGGGAGCCCTTGCAACTTATGAAGACAAATTCCTTTACTATCTCACAAATTATGTTCCCCGTTGAAAACTTCAACTAGTTTGTCATCAATCACCAAAAAGGGGGAGATTGTAAGTGCATCTAGTGCCACCCCTAGTTGGTTTTGGAGTATTGACGACAAACCTAGTTGAGGGACTAACGTGTGTGTGAGAATTGCAGGAAAACACAGGTAGAAGTCCCTCATTGATTCGGTTTTATTACCAGAGATGACCCCTAAAAATGTACGAAGACATTGAAGACAATGGTGGTTTATGAAGATATTCATATTGAAGACAATGACATGAGAAGACTCCCTATGAAGCTTATGGAACTCGAAGACTTAGAACCTTCGTAGTTTTATTTCATTTATGTTGTGTCATAGGAATCACCGTACTGTTAAGTGGGGTCCAAGAGAACCAGTCAGAATGACTGAAGTGATGCCTAATTCAAATCCTATGTCTTCAAGCGAAGACTTTGAGAGAAAATCTTGTCCAGAGTCAGACAAGTCAGCTTTACTTGTAGCCCAAGTAAAGTTGCCGTGTGAGTTCAAAATTCGACCGTTGGTACACGTGTCAGTTCCTTAGTGACCCAGGGTCATTTCGGACAGATCAGGTCGGGTTGCCAAGTGGCTATAAATAGTCCACCCCCCACAACCATAAATGGTTGGCTGCTCAGATTTTAGTGCACGGCTTTTGTCGTTTGAGAGCAACCCACCTCGAAGCCTTTGAGAGAAAAATTCCTAGTGAGGAGAAAAGCCCTAACCACCCAGAGCCAGAGTAAATTGGGCATCACTTAAGTCTTCGTGTCTGAGTGATCTGAAGACTTATTACACTTGAGGACTGTGCATCCTCCAGACGGTCAGGCGTCGCGTTCAGAGCATCCAAGAGAAATTGTGGATTGCCAGTGAACGAAGTCTGTGAAGGTTTGGAAGTCGCCTGAAGACTTACCACGAGTGATTGGACGAGGTCTGTGTGACCTTAGTTCAAGGAGAATACGGTGAGGACTGGGTGTCTTGGACTAAGTGTCCTTGACTGGGTGTCCGGGACTGAGTGTCCTTTGGTTTGAATACCTAGCCGCTCCAACCAGACATACAGTTGTCACAGCAACTGGAACTGGTCCAAAAAATCATTGTCTTCAACGTGTCACTGGTTTCATCTTCACTTCCTTTTACTTACAGTTATTCATTGTGAAGCCATTGCATGCTCGCTTTATCTTTTGTCTTCACAACATGAATGTATGATCTGTTTGGCTTCATAACTTCTTCCTACCTGATCCTTATTACACTGAAGCTGTTCGTCACTGCGCGTTCACTCTGTTGAATACATGACCATGGCTGGCCTAGTGTAATCTAACTTCCGCTGCATAGTAATGGGCTTAATCTTCACTGTTTGTCTTCATAACTCTCACGTTTGAAGACTTTCATAAAAATCGCCTATTCACCCCCCCTCTAGTCGATATAACGCACTTTCAGTCCTAGTAGGATTAGGATTACTCTATTACAAGTGGAGTCCTAGTCTTGCTTCCTTTGTAAGGGAATATTCCTTATGCCTTTCATCTTAAGCCGTCCCACCATAATACGAGCCGGCCTTCCTTGAACCGCCCGTTGGGCCACCGGGTCTTGTCGCTCCTCTGACCCGCTTGCCGGTTACCAATGAGTCACCAGGCCCAGCCGGGTGATCAGTGAATGGAGAGATCTGGACGGGTCACCAGTGAGTCGCCAAGTCTGACTGGGTCATACATCCGGCCAGGTCATACTACGAGGTATATCCCCGACAGATGGCGAGGGCGCCCTCCGTGCGGCAAACTCGGGCGACCTCACCCCCGCCACGGTTCATGAAGATCTTGGCCGAGGAGACGACCTCGACCTCCGCCCCTGTCGCCAGGGCATCGCACTCGGCATGCTGCAGCCATAATTCGAGGGGACACCTCAGTGGCATCTTGGCGGAGAAGAACTGTGGGAAGCGAATCCAAGTGCGCGGAGGCATCCCCGCCCACATCTCGAGTTCGCGTGAGGAGCCCTCAGCGTGGGTTCCTGGGGCGACGGCGCGTGCCACCATGGCGCGGTGACCACGGCCGCGACGTGGACGGTGCTTGTCGCCACCTCTGCCTCCGGAGCCCTCGGCCTGGGCATACAAGGGGAGCGGATACCCGGGGGGCAACCTCTCACACCAAGGCCTCGACACCTCTGGCCTCACGACTATGTCGCGGCGGTGGGCCAGCCTCTTCTTCGGCAGAAGCGGCCCCGGCTCATCGCGGGGGGCTTTTCCCTTCTCTGCCGCTGAGAATCTCCGTATCGGCACCATGGGTATCGCTGCTAGCAATGAAGCAAGGAAGAAGAAGCGAACGGGATAGGAAGAGATGGGCGACGGGGGCTCTGCCCCCTCCTCATTTATAGCAGGAGAAGGCCAATCGGCGACCTCCACGATCACATGTAATGATGGTTTTGTCTGCATGCATCAGGAATCGTCAAATCGGGTAGTGGCCGAGGCGGCGTGGGGAAGCGGAGACGCCCACGTCCCATCAGTCGCCATGCGTCAACCGAGGCCGCAGGCTGTTGGGGCCCGCGGCGCTCCGCACTTGCCCCTTGGCTTCACCTCGAAGCCAAGTCCGAGAGCGTCTTGTGCCCGGGGCTATTATCGGTGTCCTAGGAACGGGGGTCAACAGACTTGCCTGCCTGCGGCCCACGGCGTGGATCCACGAGCGGCCCTGTACGGTCCATCTTCACCAGCAAACACTCAAGACCCTTGCGAGGCGGACAACACCAGACCTCCTCGGGGGCGGCCTCACTAGGCTGGCTCGCGAGGGGCGGAGAGATCAAGGAGAGGGGAACCTCGCGAGGTTCCTGTGATGCAAGCCCTGACGACCATGGCCAGGCGGGCGCCAGCGCGCAGTGTCCTCGTTTCCTATTTGGTGCTAAAGAGGCAAGCGCATGCGAGGAGTCCCGAGGCATCAGGCAAAGGTTTCCATATCGGTGCAACAAGACCAAGACCAGCGGGACGGAGGTCACCGTGGAGCCCAGGACGGCGTGACCACCAGAGCCTTTGGCAGGAGAAGACCACCTTTTGTCAGGATAACTTGTACTAGTTGTCTCTCTTCAAATTTGGCCGTTCTTGGATCCCCTACCGCCTACATTTGTGAAGACCAGGGCCTCCATAAATAGGACTAGCCACCACAGTAGGAGGCAACTTATCTTGGATCAGATCCATTCCATCCTCAACCACACAAGCTCATCGAGCCCAAGAATAACTCTCCTCAAGAGGCTGTTCTTCCCTTGTACTTGTTCATCCCCAACCCAAGAGGCAATCCACCACACCACACTGGAGTTGGGTATTACACCACATCGGTGGCCCGAACCAGTATAAACCATGTGTCCTTTGTTCTTCGAGTTAGATGTGCTGAGCCTTGGGATCGTGGGGAGTGGGTGGGCTAGGGAAGGGAGAGATCTTCGTGCGTACCCCAGTATTCGAACCTCGAGGGTTTTGCCGGAACCCGAAATCTGACACAGGTCTTCCTGTAATCATCAACCTTTACCTGACTAAGAGGGATCCATGTGCACCTGAAAAATGTCACCTTAACTTCCACATAGTTAAGATCCCAAATCTCTTTGATGGTTCCAAAGTATATGATACGTCTCCAACGTACCTATAATTTTTGCATGTTCCATGCTATTATATTATCATTCTTGGATGTTTTACAATCATTTTGTAGCAACTTTATATGATTTTTTGGGACTAACCTATTGACATAGTGCCCAATGCCAGTTCCTGTTTTTTGCTTGTTTTTTACTTCCAGGAAATCAGTACCAAACGGAGTCCAAACGCAGCGAAACTTTTTGGAGAATTTTTCTGGACCAGAAGACACCTGTTGGGCCAAAGAAGTACCAGAGGGGGGCTCCGATGGGAGCACAACTCACCTGGGTGCGCCTTGGGGTCCAGGCGTGCCCTGGTGGGTTGTGCTCACCTTAGCTGCCTCCTGCACCACCTCTTTGCTCTATAAATACCCCAAAAATCCAAAAACCCTAGGTGAGTCGATGAAACACAAGTCCAGCCGCCGCAAATTCTAGAACCACCAGATCCAATCTAGACACCATCACGAAGGGTTTCATCATCCTCATTGGTGCCTCTCCGATGATGCGTGAGTAGTTCATTGTAGACCTATAGGTCCGTAGGTAGTAGCTAGATGGCTTCCTCTCTCTCTCTCTCTCTCTCTCTCTCTTTTGATTCTCATACAATGGTCTCTTGGAGATCTATTTGATGTAACTCTTTTTGCGGTGTGTTTCTTGGGATCCGATGAACTTTGAGTTTATGATCAGATCTATTTTATCCATGAAAGTTATTTGAGTTTTGATCTCTTATATGCATGATTACTTACAACCTCATATTTCTTCTCAGAATTTTTGGTTTGGTTAGGCTGACTAGATCAATTTTTCTTGCCATGGGAAGAAGTTCTTTGTGATGGGTTCGGTCATGCGGTGTTCTTTTCGAGTGACAGAAGGGGCTGCAACACACGTATTGATCGGTTCTATTAAGGATAACAAGATGGGGTATATTCCTACATGAATAGATCTTGTCTACATCATGTCATCGTTCTTATTGCATTACTCCATTTTCCATGAACTTAATACACTAGATGCATGTTGGATAGCGGTCGATGTGTGGAGTAATAGTAGTAGATACAGGCACGGAGTCGGTCTACTAATCTTGGACATGATGCTTATATAATGATCATTGCATGGATATCTTCATAACTATTTGAATTTCTATCAATTGCGCAACAATAATTTGTTTACCCGCCATATGCTATTTTCTCGAGAGAAGCCACTAGTGAAATCTACGGCCCCCGGGTTTATTCTTTATCATATTTGCTTTCCGATCTTTTATATGCCACTTTTATTTTTAGATCTATTATTCCAAAAACCCAAAAATACCTTTCTGTAATTTTTTGTTATTTATTTTATTTCGCGTTTCCGCGAGATCTATTTATCCAATCTACTACAAACGAATCTATCTTTTACCCGAGAGGGATTGACAACCCCTCTTTCGCGTAGGGTTGCAAGTATATGCTCTTTGTGTGTAGGTACCGTTTACATAGTGTTGCTTGGTTCTCCTACTGGTTCGATAACCTTGGTCTCATCACTGAGGGAAAATACATACCGTAGCTGTGCTGCATCATTGTAACACCCCGGATGTAACTTTCCCAATTTGTACTCCAACTCTTGCCGTTTCCGGCGTTAAGTTATTTTATTTTCTCGGGTTCGGGTCTTTGTCTCCGTGTGTTGTTATCGTTGTCATGCATCTCATATCATGTCATCATGTGCATTGCATTTGCATACGTGTTCGTCTCATGCATTCGAGCATTTTCCCCGTTGTCCGTTTTGCATTCCGGCGTTTCGTTCTCCTCCGGTGGTCATTTTTCTACCTTTTTTTCATGTGTGGGGATTAAACATTTCGGGATTGGACCGAGACTTGCCAAGCGGCCTTGGTTTACTACCGGTAGACCGCCTGTCAAGTTTTGTATCATTTGGACTTCGTTTGATACTCCAACGGTTAACCGAGGGACCGAAAAGGCCTCGTGTGTGTTGCAGCCCAACACCCCTCCAAATTTGGCCCAAAACCCACCTAAGCCTTCTCCATCATCTAGAGCGTTCGATCACGATCACGTGGCCGAAAACCGCACCTCATTTGGACTCTCCTAGCTCCTCCTATGCCTATTTAAAGAGCCCCTGAAAATCTCCTTCTCCTTCCTCCTGAAAAACCCTAGATCCACCCCTCGCGCGCGCCGGACATTGTCCGTCCGGACCGGACGCGTCCGCGCCGCCACCGCCGCCCGATCGCGCACCGCCACGTGGCCTTCATCACCGCCGTCGCCACTCCGGCCCGGGAGGCCTAGGTCGGGCCCCCGAGGCCCAGTCCTCCGCGCTGCCGCCCGCCTTCGTCTTCCTCCGCGCCCACCGGCGCGCGCTGCCGCACCGGGCCGCCGCGGCCACCGCCGCGCTCCGCCGCCGCACCATCTCCGCCCCGCCGCCTCGGCTTTCGCAGCCGCCGCCCATCTCCGCCGCGGCCGGCCAGCTCCCTCCTCCGGCCCGATCCGGTCGAGGAGCGACCGGATCCGGCGCCCCAACCTCGCCGGCCGCCGTCTTCGAACTCCGGCGAGCTCCCCGGCCATCCTCGTTTTGCGTGCCCGGGTCAAACCCTAGATCCGGAGGTCGAAATTCTACGAAGTCCCCGTGTTTTTCAGTTTCAAGTGCTCCTGTTTATCGTGTCGTATCTCCGCATCCGTAACTCCGTTTTTGGCATATAGCATATCAAAATGTTCATCTCAGAGAGTACATCATTTCATTCCATTGCATCATTTTCATTTGAGTTCATCTTGATGACCGAAATGCTGTTAGAAGAGGGCTACTTGAGATAACTGTCAGATCTGCTACTCTATTTAGATATTTGTCTTTTTTGCCATGATTAATGTGTACATGATATGCCCATGAGTTCTACATATGTTTTGTTAAGGGTTTTGTCATCTTTCCAGAGGTGCAACCCATGTAATTTTGTGATGTGTGTGGTGACTAGCACAAGCTTGCAAAGTGGTGCACTTGGTAATTCTGATTTCAGGGACTTAGCATTTCCACCAAGTCCTTGAGCTGTTTATCTCATATGGTCATATATTCATGTTGGTTCCTAGTGATCCGTGCCTCTTTTGAGGATGATCAGTAAGGATGTTTTGTTAATCTTGTAATGCTCTATCCATCGATGTCTTTGTTTGCAATTATGGAGCAACCTAGCTTGAGTCAATCGAGCTCTACTTTTGCTACTTTGTGAATCTGGGCAGATTGTCAACTTGTTTGCAATTTTGCCGATGATGTTGTAGTTGATCCGTGCATGCTATGCTATTGATCTTTCCATGTCTAGCTTATATTTTGTGTGTTCTTGATAGATGTATGCTTATCTTTTCATGACTTGCTCCGTAGTGAGTGCATCAAGCTCGTAAACATGCCTACTTGATATCTGTTTCAGCATGTGCCAGTTTTCACTAAGTCTGTGATCTGATTATGTTTTTGCCATGTTCACATGCTTGCAATTGTATTTTCTGATCCCTTTTGGCTCAAGGTCACTAAGGGACTTTTGTTAAGCTCTTTGAGTAGCTCCATGCCATGCTTTACTTTGCCATGTTCAGGTCCTGTAGCATGTAGTTTTGTTGCTCCTAAGAGTGCTACCTGTTCAGAAATTCCAGACAAGTGTTGATTTCACTGTCTGAAATCTGTTTGCCATATGCATTTTGCCATGCTTGTTTGAACCTGTTAATGGATGAATTGGCTGTAGCTCAGTGCTAGAATTTTGTTAAGCATCTTGAATGCATCCCTTCCATGTATTTTGTTGTCATGTTTGAGTGCTGTAGCTTGTTCATCTCTTTGCATTTAGATGGCTACTTGCTGTAAATCGCAGACCGGTGTCATATTTGTTTTGCTTGCCATTTCCAAACTGTAACTCCGATTCCGGCGTTCTTTATATCGTTTTCAAGCGATTTCATCTCATATTTCCAGTGGAACACTTGGATTTCCAAGTTGAGGCCAGGTTCATGCATCCCTTGTCACATCTTGCATATGCATCCCGCATCGCATCCCGCATAGCATATCATCTTTGCAACATATTGTTTGATCATTGCACGTGGTTGATTGTGTCCTTGTTGCTTGTTTGTCTTGTTTGGGTAGATCCAAGAGACGAGTTCGCTAACGAGGAGCCCGTTGAGTTTTCTTTCGAGGATCCAGTTAACTCTGACAACTTTGCAGGAAAGATGATCATACCCTCGAAATCACTACTATCTTTGCTTTGCTAGATGCTCGCTCTTTTGCTCTGCCAATGCTATGATGCCTACCACTTGCTTTCAAGCCTCCCAAATTTCCATGTCAAACCTCTAACCCACCATGTCCTAGCAAACCGTTGATTGGCTATGTTACCGCTTTGCTCAGCCCCTCTTATAGCGTTGCTAGTTGCAAGTGAAGATTGGAGGCCGTTCCTTGTTGGAACATTCATTAGTTGTTGGGATATCATTATATTGCCATGTTATCTTAATGCATCTATATACTTGGTAAAGGGTGGAAGTCTCGGCCTCTCGCCTAGTGTTTTGTTCCACTCTTGCCGCCCTAGTTTCCGTCATATCGGTGTTATGTTCCCGGATTTTGCGTTCCTTACGCGATTGGGTTATAATGGGAACCCCTTGATAGTTCGCCTTGATTAAAGCTTTTCCAGCAATGCCCAACCTTGGTTTTACCATTTTCCACCTAGCCTCTTTTCCCTTGGGTTTGCGGAGCCCGAGGGTCATCTTGTTTTAAACCCCCCAGGCCAGTGCTCCTCTGAGTGTTGGTCCAACCTAGAGCCCCTTGCAGCGCCACCTCGGGGAAACTCGAGGGATGGTTTTAGTTGTACGGATTGCTTATCCGATTGTGCCCTGAGAATGAGATATGTGCAGCTCCTATCAGGATTTGTCGGCACATTCGGGCGGTGTTGCTGGATCTGTTTTAACCTGTCGAAGTGTCTTGAAGAACCGAGGTACCGAGTCTGATCGGAACGTCTTGGGAGGAGGTCTATTCCTTCGTTGACCGTGAGAGCTTGTCATGGGCTAAGTTGGGATTCCCCTGCAGGGATTTGAACTTTTGAAAGCCGTGCCCGCGGTTATGGGCAGATGGGAATTTGTTAATGTCCGGTTGTAGATAGCTTGAACCTTAACTTAACTAAAATGAATCAACTGAGTGTGTTACCGTGATGGCCTCTTCTCGGCGGAGTCCGGGAAGCAGACACAGTGTTGGAGTAATGCTTGCGCAGGATGTTCTCTAGTTTCTCTCTCGCGCTTTGCCTCCTCTTCTCGCTCTCTTTTGCGAATAAGTTAGCCACCATATTTGCTAGTCGCTTGATGCAGCTCCATATATTTACCTTGCCTTACCTATAAGCTTAAATAGTCTTGATCGTGAGGGTGCGAGATTGTTGAGTCCCTGTGGCTCACAGATTACTATTACACCAGATGCAGGGCCTGATGATTCCGCTCCAGGAGACGCGCTTGAGCTCAAGTGGGAGTTCGACGAAGACTCTCAACGTTACTATGTTTCCTTTCCTGATGATCAGTAGTGGTGCCCAGTTGGGGGTGATCGGGACCGTGTCGCATGTTGGGTTATCTTTTATTTTGGCGCTGTAGTCGGGCCATGAGTGTTTGGATGATGTAATGTTATTTATGTACTTGATTGACGTGACGAGTGTAAGCCAACTATGTTATCTCCCCTTTTATTATCTATATAACATGGGATGTTGTGAAGATTGCCTAACTTGCGACATATGCCTTCAATGCGATTATGCCTCTAAGTCGTGCCTCGACACGTGGGAGATATAGTCGCATTGAGGGTGTTACAATCATCCCTTCCTCTTCGGGGAAATACTGACACGGACACGAGCCATCAAGAAAGGATTTTTGGCGCCGTTGCCGGGGAGACATCATCAACATCTACCAGGTTGCTAATCACAAATCTCATCTCCTTGCAATTTACATTATTTGCCATTTTCCTCTCATCTTCCTCTCCCCCACTTCACAATAATTTGCCGTTTTATTCGTCCTCCTTTTCGTTCGCCGTTTTATAGTCAGATCTCTTCCTTCCTTGAACTTGTCGTCATGAGTGATTTCGGTATTGCAGAAATAGATGATGACCTAGCTCCTAAAATTGGATGATCTGGCAATCTGGATGCTAAAACTTTTGTTTTAGGGAAAGGGAATATTTTGGGAAAAGAATAATATTTCCACAAATCTAATTTGCTGACTTGTTTTGGCAACACGACATTATGCCATGGCCCGGTGATTATTCGAACCGTTTCCTTTAACTAACTCCGCACATAACGCGAGGCAGTTTCCTGACACGTCTTGTCAAAGCAGAGATCGTGTTCCCCTTATTACGGGATTCTCATCAATACGGGCGTGGGTAACCCAACCGCGCCATCGATTACGGCGCTTGGGGGATAAGCGAGTTTTACCAGGCTAGTGGGGGCACATAGCTTCGGCCACCCTTATAAAGGGATAAGGTTTAACCTTTTTGTACCCACGCCTTCTTCCTCCTTGCCTATCCGTTCTTGCGCACTCGAGCTCCAACGCCCAAGTCAACATCCTTCCCCTCAACCTTCTCCAAACATGTCTGGAGCGGGGGGCAAATGGATGGCTTCCTCCGTTACGGAGGGGCACATCAAAAAGCTGCGCGGCGCCGGATACTTAGCCGCGAATATCGCGCATCGGCTGCCCGCTGCGGGGCAGATCGTTCCTACCCCTGAACCTCATGAGAGGGTAGTTTTCCTCCACCACTTCCTCCGTGGACTGGGGTTTCCCCTCCATCCATTCGTCCCTGGTCTCATGTTCTACTACGGGCTGGACTTTCATGATCTGGCCCCGAACTTCGTCCTCAACATTTCGGCA
This sequence comes from Triticum urartu, assembly GCF_056163025.1. Classification (NCBI taxonomy): domain Eukaryota; kingdom Viridiplantae; phylum Streptophyta; class Magnoliopsida; order Poales; family Poaceae; genus Triticum; species Triticum urartu. The sequence goes on from NC_141879.1 coordinate 342,679,828, forward strand.
TTCATCGTCGTGCGTGAGGCTTTCCTTCGCATCCAGCCCCAGTTCGGCCTGTGGTTAAAGACCTTCAATATCAAGCCCAAGGTGGTGGGTGGCCAACAAGCAGAATGCGGCGGAGCCATGGTGGGCAAGATGCCCAACGTTATATGTCTTGAAGGCTCCTTCGTGGAGACCATAAAGGGGTGGCAATCGGCCTGGTTCTACATCACCGAGCCGCGCGACACCAACTGGGCGGCAGCCCCCGAGTTTCGATCCGGATTCCCTACATGGCTCACTTCCTGGAAAGAGAAGGGCTTGTCGTGGGGTTCATCGGTGGAGCTGGATGGACTCCAGAAATGTATCCGGAGCATGGCAAGCAAGAAGCTCAAGCTTGTCAACATAGTCCAGGTCATGCTCATCCGCCGGATCGTCCCGTGTCAACAACGGGATTTTAGCTTGTGGGAGTTCGACCCGGCCCAGCACCAGATTCTGAGCGAGCTCTTCGATACGATGCACAAGGACGTCTGGAGGGTGCTGTTCAAGGGCGCTGAGGTCCCTCCCTCTCTCGTCGAGGACCGCGGGCTAAGCGCAAAGCGCCTAGCGCATTCGGTGAGTTCTATACATCTAGTAGGATATTTATTTCCCCTAGCTTAATCATGTGCGGGGTCTGATCTCCATGCCTTTGAAAGGAGTGGGTGGAGACATCGGGGCAGATTAACTGTCCGGCCCCTCTGCTCGAAGAAACTGCGGACACTGACTCCGGCTCCTTACAAGGTGCCGGAGAAGACCAAGAAGGCCAAGGGAACTCGAAAGAGTTCCCGACGCCAGGTGATATCGGACTCATTGTCCGAGGACTCCTCGGCGCACTCCTCCCATGAAGACGAGGAGGAAGATGAAGACGCTCCCCTCCAGTCGGGGGAGACAAGAAAAGGAAGGCCTCCCCAACTGGGGGGGCCGAAGGTTCCAAGAAGGGAAGGACTCTCCTTCGGACAGTTCCACCACCATCGCCGAAGGCGAAGATGAGTGGCTGCCCAGGGCCAAGCCCCTGGCGAAGTCGTAATTATTCGGATAACAGAGTAACTCATAGCATTCCTTTGCTGCACTGCTTCCCCTAACGCCGAATTGTGATTATGCAGACCGCCCCGAGCCCGTATCGACATATCCTCGTCGGACGGCTCCCTGGACTCGTCGGATATGGATAGCGATCCACTTCCGACTGCCACCTCCCCTTGCCCTACGGACAACGCCGAGGTGTTGTCTCAAGAGGCACCGGGTCGAGGGGAGACAGTCTGGGGGGCGCCTCAAGGAGACCTTCCGGACTCCGGGAGCGGAGGGAGCAAGGCTCCTGAGGGCTCCGAGGTCGGCCCTCAGCCGAACACCGCGCCGGAACCTCCAGTGGTTCCGGACTCGGGCAGGCGGCCTCCTTCCAAAAGGGGCAAGACGCCTGTGCCGGTGGCCTCTGTCCATCCAGAGGCACCGGACAATCTGCTTGGAGCGCTTCATAGCGCTTCCATCGATGAAGAGCACCGCACTATTATGAGTGCGGTGATCAAGAAGGTTCAGTCCGCTAAGAGCGGACTAACTGAAGCCTGTGCCAGCCTTCTAACAGGCTTTGAGGTAAGTATTTAAAATATAGGAAAAATATTACCGCATAGACAGTAGCCCCTGATGCTCTGTTCGGTGTTCACAAAGAAAAGCCGAATAGAGGATCAAACAATATCGCAGGAGTCTAACATAAGTATGTCTATATGCGTATGCAGGCTTCGCTGCTGGCCTCTGCGGCACAGACTGCGGAGGTTGCCACATTGAAGCAGGACCTCGAGGGGTCCAAGAAAGAGCTCGGCCTTGCCAAGAGGCAGCTCGTGGAGAACAAGGGTAAGTAATACCCTGTCTATATATATGTATATATAAAATAAGACGCGATTGCAAAATGACAGGATCATCATAAATTTGCCAGGGGCCACGACCGAGGTGGCGACCCTGAAGCAAGCGCTATCCAAGGCCGAAGACAAAACGGCCAAGGAGCGCACCGAGCGGGAAAGGCAGGAGGCACGGGTGGGCGAGGTGCAGCAAGAGCTCCAAGCTCTCGTGTCGAAGCATGAGGCGTTGGAGCGTGACTCAAAGACGCGAGAGTCCGAGCTTGCCGCGGCCCTTGAAAGCGCAAAAAATGCCAAGGCTGAAGCCCAAAGAGCCCTCCAGGAGATTGAGGCGATGAAGAAAATAGCGGCGGGTAAGGCATTCCTTATGCAGAGCAAGCATGTGAAAGTAAATTACTTGTTACTTACCCGAATTCGGAGCTCTCCAGGAGCGTTCGCAGATTTGCCCCGCAGCGTGTCGGATGCCGCACAGTTTTACCAGGCCGAGGAGGGAAGCTCAACGGAGAAGTTGGTCTGGGCCCAATATACTGGGACCGAACACCCGGTACCTACGAACGACCAGCTAAAGCAGCTGGTCGAGCTACACAAGGCGGTCGAACAGGCCATGAAGGGCTTTATAGTCCGACTGTGGCCTGGCGACGCCCTTCCGAACAGTTACTTCGGCCTGGTGAGGCGGCTTGTGGATGCCTGCCCACGGCTGGAAGTCGTCAAGCGGTCCGTCTACATCGAAGGTGCAAACCGGGCTTTCGCCCGTGTGAAGGTGTAATGGGCCAAGCTAGACGCCGTGAAGCTGATCAAGGAAGGGCCGCCAGAGGGCAAGGAGCATCGCCACCACGAGATGTACTATGAGGGTGTCTGAAGGGTGCCCGTCTCGTAGCGGATGAGTGTACCAAAGATACAATATTTGAGTAAACCCGCTCGTGTAATCCTGTATTCATGAAAACTTGTTCATATGCGCTATGCAACGCTTGTTTGAATTTAAAATATTACCTTCTGTTCAGCTGTTTATCAAATATGAGAGATAGCTAGTCGTCGGCTTCTGCCCCCATGCCACGAGTGCTGGGGTGTTCGGGATAAACCTGAGCACTCTTGTTCCCATTTTTGGGTCCTTCGAGGGAGGTGCTCAGCACACCGAACAAGGCAATCGGACTATAATGCGTTATCACTCTCACTTAGCCATAGAATTCTATAATTTTAAATTTCGGCGAAGCCCCTAGTATTCGGAAGGCCGAATCTGGGGCGTGATACACGCCTTAAGCCGGACAGGGCCGACGCCTCGCTCTAAGCGGCATAAGTCTTTAAGGACTCGAAAACCTCTCGAACAGCGACCAATCTCTCGCCTTATCATGATAGTCAGTTTTATCTTTCTCTACTGAGGTGCTTAGCCCAGCAGAACCGGGGCACAATCGCAGTAGTTCTCCCAGTGCTACCTTAGCCGATATAGCGGAACGTAAGGGACCAAAACATGGGAGCCGGGCAAACCCAACTATTAACCCAAGACATGATTCGGAGCTGATGCATATAATGCTATAAGTTCGGGGTGCCGCACTGTTGAAAGTGTTCGGACTTCTCACGCCGTATTACGGGGTATGCTTAAGCCCCTGGCGTATTTGCCGTACCAGAGTGTACGGGTGCTGGACGTCATAAATGAACATATATATATATATATAAAGAAGAATGCAATAATAGCCTTAATGCAATGCATTGTTTATTAAAAAAACATGCGTTAGAGCAGAATGATACAGGTAGTGCGATAAGCAAAAAGTAGGACTATGTCCCCTCCAAGGGCAAGCTGAGGAATAATATTAAAGCAAGTATTTCACTCATTATCGTAATCCACCTGAGAGTTTCGTGGTGTGATGTAGCTTTCTACCTCCTTGGTTGCTGCATCATGTGTTTGGCAATCATGTTGCCGGACAGGGTTTCCAGAGATTAAGGTCCTGAAAGAGAAAAATAACAAAGCAGGAAGCCCCTAGTGCGGTTTAAGCCGTGTCTTGGAGCGTGCCGTAATCGTGCCCCCTCCCTACCTGTGCCCATGGTATTTTTAATGTGTAATTATGTACGCGTGGCACGAGTTTCTCCGTTTGGCTTGGGCTGGGGTGGGGGCCGCATTGCTATGCGAGCTCAGAACGTGCCAGGCGGTCCTGTTGCCGATTACTCCGGACGCGCTTGCAGGTGTTCGGGTCCTTAAACGCTGAACTAGTGGATTGCCTTAAGATGCTGCTTTGCGCTTCCGCTGCGAGGGCCGTAGTGTGCTCCTCCGTTCGGAGAGAGCGCGCTGTGTTTCCATTAACTGTAATGACCTCCTGAGGTCCTGGCATCTTGAGCTTGAGGTATGCATAATGCGGTACCGCATTGAATCTCGCGAATGCGGTTCGCCTGAGCAGTGCGTGATAACCACTGTGGAACGGGACTATATCGAAGATTAACTCTTCGCTTCGGAAGTTATCCGGGGATCCGAAGACCACTTCCAGTGTGACCGAGCCTGTGCAGTGGGCCTCTATACCTGGTATGACGCCTTTAAAGGTCGTTTTTGTGGGTTTGATCCTTGAGGGGTCTATACCCATTTTGCGCATTGTGTCCTGATAAAGCAGGTTCAGGCTGATGCCGCCATCCATAAGGACTCGAGTGAGGTGAAATCCATCAATGATTGGGTCTAGGACCAGTGCGGCGAATCCGCCATGACGGATACTAGTGGGGTGGTCCCTGCGATTGAAGGTGATCGGATAGGAGGACCATGGGTTGAACTTTGGGGCGACTGGCTCCAACGCATATACGTCCCTGAGCGCACGCTTCCACTCCCTCTTGGGGATGTGGGTTGCGTATATCATGTTCACCGTTCGCACTTGTGGGGGGAACCTCTTCTGTCCTTCGGTATTCGGCTGCCGGGGCTCCTCCTCGTCATCGCTATGCGCCCCCTTAACTTTGTTTTCGGCAATTAACTTGCCGGCCTGCTTGAACACCCAACAATCCTTGTTGGTTTGGTTGGCTGGCCTGTCGGGGGTGTCGTGTATTTGACACGAGCGATCGAGTATACAGTCCAAACTGGACGGGCCTGGAGTGCTTCTTTTGAATGGCTTTTTCCGCTGACCGGGTTTAGAGCCTTTGAATCCGGCATTGACTGCCGTATCCTTGATATTATCGCTGTTAATGCGGCGCTTATGTTTGTTGTGACGTGACCTGCTATTGCCGTCCTTGGTATCCTAAGTACCATGGTTCTTTGATATGTTGTTACTGCGAGCCAGCCAGCTGTCTTCTCCCGCACAAAAGCGGGTCATGAGTGTTTTCCTGACCAAGGTGCCGGGCTAGCCACTCGTCGCGGATGTTGTGTTTAAAAGCTGCTAGGACATCTGCATCCGGATAGTCGACGATTTGATTTTTCTTTGTTAGGAACCGTGTCCAGAATTGCCTGGCCGATTCCTCTGGCTGCTGGATTATATGGCTCGGGTCATCGGCGTCTTGTGGTCGCACATAAGTGCCCTGAAAGTTGTCGAGGAATGCGGCTTCCAGATCTTCTCAACAGCCAATGGACTCTGCTGGCAAGCTGTTGAGCCAATGCCGAGCTGGTCCTTTAAGTTTGAGTGGGAGGTATTTGATTGCGTGTAGGTCATCACCGCGGGCCATGTGGATGTGCAAGAGGAAATCCTCGATCCATACCGCAGGATCTATCATGTCGTCCTATGATTCTATGTTTACGGGTTTGAAACCCTCTGGGATTTGATGATCCATTACCTCATCTGTGAAGCATAAAGGGTGTGCGGCACCTCCGTACTGGGCTATATCGCGACGCAGCTCCAATGAGTCTTGCCCGTTGTGTTCGGCCCGGCCGGATTTACTTTTACTGTATTCGGCGTGACGTTTATCGTCTCGCAGTGGCGCGCCCTCGTGATCCGTAGATCGATCTTGCATGCTTTTATTTGTCCTCCAATACGTCTCGCAGCTCTGGCGTATTTCCCCATGCCTTTTTATTTGAATGGCACTGAGGTGTAGGCTGAGCTTTTGGCTGGAATGCCTCTCTATCGCGGCCATGAGGTGGCCGATCAGCCGCGTCATACGCTTCTTGCTCCAGTCGGGGTAGCAACCTGCATTTTGGGTAACTCTTGGAGGGGCGTTCGAGTTTATATTCCTCGGCCGCGAGGACTTCAGTCCATCTGTCAGCTAGCAGATCTTGATCAACTTGAAGTTGCTGCTGCTTTTTCTTAAGGCTATTTGTCGTGGCTATAAGCCGGCGCTTGAAGCGCTCTTGTTCTACGGGATCCTCTGGTACGACAAATTCGTCATCGTCGAGGCTTGCCTCGTCTTCAGATGGGGGCATGTAATTATCATCCTCCGCCTCTCCATCTGCCGCTCTCTCTGGAGGGCTGGCCTCTCCATCCTCCTGTCCTAGATCATGCTGGAGGGGATTGTTGCCATCTTCGGCAGTATCCAGAGTGTTATTATCTCCTGTGCTGGTATCACCACTTTTGCTTTGGCGGGACTTAGAGCGGCGCCGCTGATGTCGGCGCTTGGGTTGCTTCTTGGAGGGGTCATCCTCCGCTGTCTCGTCACCATTGCCTTCTTTGGGTGTGTCCACCATGTATATATCGTATGATGAGGTGGCTATCCAGTGCCCCATGGGCAGTGGTTCCTCTTCGTCTCCCGCATCGTCGTCCATACCGTCGATGTCTTCGGAGTCGAAGTCGAGCATGTCGGTTAAGTTGTCGATAGTGGCTACTAAGTGGGTGGTGGGTGGGCGGCGAATTTCTTTGTCATCCGCATCCCAATCCTGCCGGACATAGTTCGGCCAGGATCCTCTTGACAAGGAGAGAGACCTTAATGAGTTCAGTATGTCGCCAAAGGGCGAGTGCTGAAAAATATCCGTGGAGGTAAACTCCATGATCGGCGCCCAATCGGATTCGCTAGGAACGGGCGCAGGTGGTTTGGAGTCCGTGGCCGGAGAAGGATCCGGCAGTCTGACAACACGGCTCTCGTGCAGGGTAAGGTCGATGTTCGGCTCGATCGCCGCTGAGGGTAAGGCCTCCGTGGCGGGGTCCATCCACCCGTACATGGACGGCGCAACTGGCTCCGAATTGAGGGTCGGAGCGGCTGCCGGTGCAATCTCCAGTGTGACCGCGTGACGCACAAGGCAGAGGCTCGAATCCGTCGAAGATCAAGTCTCCGCGGATATCGGCTGTGTAGTTTAAGCTTCCAAACCTGACCTGGTGGCCAGGGGCATAACTTTCAATCTGCTCCAGATGGCCAAGTGAGTTGGCCCGCAGTGCGAAGCCGCCGAACACAAAGATCTATCCGGGGAGAAAAGTCTCACCCTGGAGTGCATCGCTATCGATGACAGAAGGATCCATCAAGACTAACAGCGATGACACAGAGGAACTCTCAATGAAAGCACCAATGTCGGTGTCAAAACCGGCGGATCTTGGGTAGGGTGTCCCGAACTGTGCGTCTAGGCGGATGGTAACAGGAGGCAGGGGACACGATGTTTTACCCAGGTTCGGGCCCTCTTGATGGCGGTAAAACCCTACGTCCTGCTTGATTTATTCTTGATGATATGGGTATTACAAGAGTTGATCTACCACGAGATCTGAGAGGCTAAACCCTAGAAGCTAGCCTATGGTATGATTGTATGTTGTCCTACGGACTAAAACCCTCTGGTTTATATAGACACCGGAAAGGGCTAGGGTTACACAAGGTCGGTTACAAAGGAGGAGATATACATATCCGTATTGCCTAGCTTGCCTTCCACGCCAAGTAGAGTCCCATCCGGACACGAGATGAAGTCTTCAATCTTGTATCTTCATAGTCTAACAGTCCGGCCAAAGGATATAGTCCGGCTGTTCGGAGACCCCCTAATCCAGGACTCCCTCACAAAGCCTTTAGGATCATGTTGGGTGATAGTTGATTTGATCTTGTTGGAAAACAGAAACTTTTGCGTCCAGTAAAATACGTTTCAAAAATCACAGAAGTAATGAAAGCTTCTGATTTTTTTACACAGGATTTATATAAAAATTGCCTACATCATCCTGATTTTTTAGAATTTTTGGAGTTACAGAAGGTTACGAAGTTTTCCGATTGCTACAGACTGTTCTGTTTTGACAGATTCGTTTTCTTTGCGTTGTGTGCTTATTTTGATGATTCTATGGACTTTATCGGGGGTATAAGCCATAGCAAAGTTGGAATACAGTAGATATAATGCAAAAATAAATATGAATGGGTTTGCAACAGTACTTAGAGTAGTGATTTGCTTTCTTATACTAACGGATCTCACGAAGGTTTTGTTGACTTTTGTGTGATTGAAGGTTTCAAATTTGGGGTGAGATCACGATGGATGAAGGAATAAGGAGTAAGATGAGCCTAAGCTTGGGGATGCCCCATGGCATCCGAAGTTATTATAGAAAGAGAAGCAAGCAACTAAGCTTGGGGATGCCCCCAAGTGGCATCCACTCTTTCTTTTAACGACCATCTGTATTTTACTTGGAGCTATATTTTTATTCGTCACATATCATGAGTTTTTCTTGGAGTGTCTTGTATTATATGAGTCTTTGCTTGTTTAGCTTTTGAGTTTGTGTCATCTTTCCTTGCTGGACACTCCTATTTGAGAGAGCCAAAATTATGCTATGATTTGTTAGAATTTCTCTTTATGCTTCACTTTAATTTTTTGAGCTATGGAATTGCTCTAGTGCTTCACTTATATCTTTTTGAGCATGATGTACTTTAATGTTTTTAAGAAATGATCTCATGCTTCACTTAGATTTATTTGAGAATTAGTAAAATTTTGAAGAAATTATCTCATGATTCACTTATATTATTTTCACAGATGAAATTTTTTATGCTCATGTTCTTCACTTAAATTTGTTTGAGCTTGTCAAAAAGCAACATATGAAACTTGTCCCAAAGTGATAGATATTCAAGAGGGATATAATAAAAACTTTCATGAAGATCATTGGATAAAATAAACTTGAATCTTTGTAATAGTTTTGCGATATAATGATAATAATATGTGAGTCATGTTCATGAGTAATTATTTTTTATTAAGAATATTGGTGTTAAGGTTTGTGATTCCCTATGTAAGCACGAAAGTCAATAGTTATGCAATGAAATTACATCCTACTTGTGGTGCATTATTCGGTGTTAGTTATGCTTAAAGCTCGCTTATGTGATTTTTCGTTTCTTGGTTGGATGATTCTCAATCTATTTGCTAGCCTACCCTTGTACTAAGTAGGATTACTACTTGTGCATCCAAAATCCTTTAACCCAGTTTTTCCATATGAGTCCACCAACCTATATGCAATATTCTCTCGCCGTTCTAAGAAAAATTGTATGTGCCATCTCTAATTTTCAAAATAATTTACTTTTTGTGTGCTCGTACCGCTCATCAAACGATAGGGGGTGGATGATATTTTTCCATGCTAGATGTGTTATTCTTGAGATGAGTGTTTATTCACTTGTCATTGCATGAGAGTACGACAAAGGTATTAGGATGCCCAGTCCCGAAATGAAAAAATGAATTTACTTTATGGTTTCAAATAATAAATTCCTTGGAAAGTGTTGGTATGGACGATACCCGCGGATACGACGAGCCGTGGAATGTGAAAGTATGGTGGAAAAAGGAATAAACTTTATTTTCTATTTGGGAACCGCCTATGATATATCCAACATGGGGAGTATTGGGAACTACTCGATCATTTTGTTGACAGGAAAAGCATGCCACCCAAAATGTTTTACCTCTACAAATCCCTACTTCCCTCTGCGAAGGGCATATCTATTTACTTTATGCAATTTTTATTTGAGTCTCCATCTTCTCTTATAAAGCACCAACTAAGGGGCACTATGATCGTACTTGAGCATTGGGTGTAGCTAATATGCGAGTGTGTTTCATGAATGGATCAATGGTTGAGCATGATGGGCTAGGGATAACTTTCTTTAGTGTTGATATTTTGAAAGACATGGTTGCTTGTTCATATGCTTGAGTATTGAAATCTTCATGTCAAAACTAGACTACTGCTTTGAATCATATAAAAGTCCAAATGTCCATGCTACAGAAAAATATAATATGTGATGAACATGTTATGCAGCATTCCAAATCAAAAATTCTATTTTTATCATTTACCTACTCGAGGACGAGTAGGAATTAAGCTTGGGGGATGGTGATACGTCTCCAACGTATCTATATTTTTTGCTTGTTCCATGCTGTTATATTATCATTCTTGGATGTTTTACAATCATTTTATAGCAACTTTATATCAATTTTTTGCGACTAACCTATTGACATAGTGCCAAGTGCCAGTTCCTGTTTATTGCTTCTTTTTTACTTTGCAGGAAATTAGTACCAGACGGAGTCCAAATGTAGCAAAACTTTTTTGAGAATTTTTCTGGTCCAGAAGACACCTGTTGGGCCAAAGAAGTACCAGAGGGGGACTCCGAGGAGAGCACAACCGACCTGGGCGCGCCTGGGGGCCCAGGCACACCCTGGTGGGTTGTGCCCACCCCGGTCCCCTCCCGCATCGTCTCTTTGCTATATAAATACCCCGAAAATCCAAAAACCGTAGGGGAGTCGACGAAACACAATTCCATCCGCCGCAAGTTCCAGAACCACCAGATCGAATCTACACACCATCACAGAGGGGTTCATCATCCTCATTGGTGCCTCTCCGATGATGCGTGAGTAGTTCATTATAGACCTACGGGTCTGTAGGCAGTAGCTAGATGGCTTCCCCTCTCTCCTTTGATTCTCAATACAATGGTCTCTTGGAGATCTATTTGATGTAACTCTTTTTGCGGTGTGTTTGTTGGGGTTTGATGAACTTTGAGTTTATGATCAGATATATTTTATGCATCAAAGTTATTTGAGTTTTGATCTCTTATATGCATGATTACTAATAGCCTTGTATTTCTTCTTTGAATTTTTGGTTTAGTTAGGCCGACTAGATCGAATTTTCTTGCCATGGGAAGAGGTTCTTTGTGATGGGTTCGGTCGTGCGGTGTTCTTTCCTAGTGGCAGAAGGGGCAGCAAGACACGTATTGATCGTTGCTATTAAGGATAACAAGATGGGGTCTATTCCTACATGAATAGATCTTGTCTACATCATGTCATCATTCTTATTGCATTACTCCGTTTTCCCATGAACTTAATACACTAGATGCATGCTGGATAGCGGTCGATGTGTGATGTAATAGTAGTAGATGCAGGCAGGAGTCAGTCTACTGATCTTGGACGCGATGCCTATATAATGATCATTGCCTGGATATCTTCATAATTATTTGAAGTTCGATCAATTTCCCAATAGAAATTTTTTTACCCGCCGTATGCTATTTTCTCGAGAGAAGCCACTAGTGAAATATACGGCCCCCGGGTCTATTCTTTATCATATTTGCTTCCCAATCTTTTATTTGCCACTTTTATTTCTAGATCTATTATTCCAAAAAACCAAAAATACCTTGCTGCAATTTTTTGGTTATTTATTTTATTTCGCGTTTCCGCGATATCTATTTTGTTTTTATCGACACCTCTCTCTCTCTCTAAGCATGTGGACTTGTTTTTCAATTTTGGTTTTTGCTTGAGAACAAGCGAGGTCTAAGCTTGGGGGAGTTGATACACCCATTTTGCATAATGTTTACCTACTGTTATTTACTATGTTTTTATGCATAATAATGCTTTTTGGAGTAATTATAATGCCTTTTCTCTCATAATATGCAAGGTTCACACAAAGACGGAGAATACCGGCATCTGGAATTCTGGACCTGAAAAAGCTACGTCAGGCCACCTATTATGCACAACTCCAAATGAGCTAAAACTTCACAGAGAATTTTTATGGATTATTTAAGAATTATTGGAGCAAATAACTACCATAGGGAGCCCACCAGGTGGGCATAATCCACCCGGGCGCGCCAGGGAGCCTAGGCGTGCCCTGGTGGGTTGTGCCCTCCTCGGCCCACCTTTGGTGCCCCTCTTCTGGTATATAAGTCATTTTGACCTAGAAAAAATAAAGAGAGGACTTTTGGGATGAAGCGCAGCCATCTCATGGTGGAACTTGGGCAGGAGCACGTTTTGCCTCCGGCGGAGCGATTCCGCTGGGGGAACTTCCCACCCGGAGGGGGAAATCATCGTCATCATCATCACCAACAACTCTCCCATCTTGGGGAGGGAAATCTTCATCAACATATTCAACAACACCATCTCCTCTCAAACCTTAGTTCATCTCTTGTGTTCAATCTTTGCACCGAAACCCTGGATTGGTGCTTGTGGGTAACTAGTAGTGTTGATTACATCTTGTAGTAGATTACTATATGGTTTATTTGGTGGAAGATTATATGCTCAGATCCATTATGCTATTTAATACCCCTCTTATCTTGAGTATGATTATCATTTGTGAGTAGTTACTTTTGTTATTGAGGTCAAAGGAGAAATCTTGTTGCAAGTAATCATGTGAACTTGATATGTGTTTGATATTTTGTTGGTATGTATGTTGTGATTCCCTTAGTGGTGTCACGCAAACGTCGAATACATGAAACTTCACCATATTTGGGCCTAAGGGGATGCATTGTGGAGTAGTTATTAGATGATTTTTCACAAAATAAAAGAGTAGTTATTAGATGATGGGTTGCTAGAGTGACACAAGCTTAAACCCTAGTTGATGCGCTATTCCGTAAGGGACCGATTTGGATCCAAAAGTTTAATTCTATGGTGAGATTTTATCTTAATACTTTTCTTGTACTTGCGGATGCTTGCGAGTGGGTTAATCATAAGTAGGAGGCTTGTTCAAGTAAGAACAACACCTAAGCACTGGTACACCCACATATCAAAGTAGCGAACACAAGTCGAACCGACATGATGAAAGTGACTAGATGAAATTCCAGTGTACCCTCAAGAACGCTTTGCCTATTATAAGAAACCATTTTGGCCCATCCTTTGACACAAAAGGATTGGGCTACCTTTTTGCATGTTATTTTCCGTTATCGTTACTTGCACGTTACAAATTATCTTGCTATCAAACTATCTGTTACCGACAATTTCAGTGCTTGCAGAGAATACCTTGCTGAAAACCACTTGTCATTTCCTTGTTCTCCTCGTTGGGTTCGACACTCTTACTTATCGAAAGGACTACGATTGATCCCCTATACTTTTGGACCATCAAGGTTCTTTTCCGGCGCGTTGCCGGGGAGGGAAGCGCTCTTGGTAAGTGGAAGTTGGCAAGGAAAAATTATTACTACGTGCTGAAATTTATTGCCACTTGTTACTATGGCGAAAAATCCTTTGAGGGGTTTGTTCGGGGTATCTTCACCTCAACCGAAACCACAATTAGTTACCCCTCAACCTACTACACCTACTGAAAATATTGGTTATGAAATTCCTTTGGGCATGATAGAACTACTGCTAACTAATCCTTATGCAGGAGATGGAACTGAACATCCTGATACGCACTTGATATATGTAGATGAAATCTGTGGATTATTTAAGCTTGCAGGTTTACCCAGAGATGAAGCTAAGAAGAAGGTTTTCCCTTTAGCGTTGAAGGTATAATCATTGGCATGGTATATGCTATGCGATGATATTGGATCTTGGAACTGGAATCGATTGAAATTGGAATTTCACCAAAAAATTATCCGATGCATCTAGTTCATTGTGATCGGAATTATATATATAATTTTTGGCCTCTTGAAGGAGAAAGTAGTTCTCTAGCTTGGGGGAGGCTTAAGTCAATGTTATATTCATGCCCCAATCATGAGCTCTCGAGAGAAATTATACTTCAGAATTTTTATGCTCAACTTTCTTGTGATGATCAATTCATGCTCGATACTTCTTGTACTGGTTCTTTTATGAAGAAGACTATTGAATTAAGGTGGGATCTTTTAGAAATAATTGAATGCAACTTTTAAGATTTGGAACTCGACGAAGGTAAAAGTGAGATATTTGATACGTCTCCAACGTATCTATAATTTTTGATTGTTCCATGCTATTATATTATCTGTTTTGGATGTTAATGGGCTTTATTTTACTCTTTTATATTATTTTTGGGACTAACCTATTAACCGGAGGCCAAGCCCAAATTGCTGTTTTTTTTGCCTATTTCAGTGTTTCGTAGAAAAGGAATATCAAACGGAATGAAACCTTCGGGAACGTGATTTTTGGAACAAACGTGATCTAGAGGACTTGGAGTGGACGTCAAGAAATCAACGAGGCGGCCATGAGGCAGGGGGCGCGCCTACCCCCTAGGCACGCCCTCCCCCTCGTGGGCCCCTCATAGATCCACCGACCTACTTCTTCCTCCTATATATGTTCACATACCCCGCAAACATCCAGGAGCACCACGAAACCCTATTTCCACCGCCGCAACCTTTTGTACCCAAGAGATCCCATCTTGGGGCCTTTTCCGGAGCTCCGCCGGAGGGGGCATTGATCACGGAGGGCCTCTACATCAACTCCATGGCCTCTCCGATGATGTGTGAGTAGTTTACCTCAAACCTTCGGGTCCATAGCTAGTAGCTAGATGGCTTCTTCTCTCTCTTTGGATCTCAGTACAAAGTTCTCCTCGATTCTCTTGGAGATCTATTCGATGTAATCTTCTTTTGCGGTGTGTTTGTCGAGATCTGATGAATTGTGGGTTTATGTTCAAGTTTATCTATGAGCAACATTTGAATCTTCTCTGAATTCTTTTATGTATGATTGGTTTATCTTTGCAAGTCTCTTCAAATTATCAGTTTGGTTTGGCCTACTAGATTGATCTTTCTTGCAATGGGAGAAGTGCTTAGCTTTGGGTTCAATCTTGCGGTAATCGATCCCAGTGACAGAAAGGGAAACGACACATATTGTATTGTTGCCATCGAGGATAAAAAGATGTGGTTTATATCATATTGCATGACTTTATCCCTCTACATCATGTCATCTTGCTTAAGGCGTTACTCTGTTCTTATGAACTTAATACTCTAGATGCATGCTGGATAGCGGTCGATGTGTGGAGTAATAGTAGTAGATGCAGGCAGGAGTCGGTCAACTTGTCACGGACGTGATTCCTATATACATGATCATACCTAGATATTCCCATAATTATTCGCTTTTCTATCAATTGCTCGACAGTAATTTGTTCACCCACCGTAATACTTATGCTATCTTGAGAGAAGCCACTAGTGAAACCTATGGCCCCCGGGTCTATTTTCCATCATACAAGTTTCCAATTTATTTTATTTTGCAATCTTTACTTTCAATCTATATCATAAAAATACCAAAAATACTTATCTTATTATTATCATCTCTATCAGATCTCACTCTTGCAAGTGGCCGTGAAGGGATTGAAAACCCTTTTATCGCGTTGGTTGTGAGGTTCTTATTTGTTTGTGTAGGTATGAGGTGACTCGCGTGTGGTCTCCTACTGGATTGATACCTTGGTTCTCAAAAATTGAGGGAAATACTTACGCTGCTTTACTGCACCACCCTTTCCTCTTCATGGGAAAACCAATGCAGTGCTCAAGAGGTAGCAAGAAGGATTTCTGGTGCCGTTGCCGGGTAGATCTACGCCAAGTCAAGACATACCAAGTACCCATAACAAACTCTTATCCCTTGCATTACATTATTTGCCATTTGCCTCTTGTTTTCGTCTCCCCCACTTCACCCTTGCCGTTTTATTTGCCCTTCTTCTGTTCGTCTTTCCATTTGATTTGATGTCTTACTTGGCTCGTTTGCTCGTTTGGTTGGAATAGTTGTTTATTTATTGCTAAATAGAGAACCTAAGATCTATGGATCTGCATCCGCTTGCTAATCTTTTTTAAGAGATTCAATTATGATGAACCAATTGCTAGTGAGTTTTGTGCACTAGATTATCTTTATGAATTTTTGCTTGAAATTCGTGAATCTGAAAATTGTGATGAAGTACTTTATGAAGTGATTCACGATAGATCTTTAAATAAAAAGCATGATTGCAATGATTATATTATAAATTCTATTAATGTCAATTGTGCTAATAATATGCAAAACCCTAAGCTTGGGGATGCTAGTTTTGCTATGTCCTCTACTTGTTGCAATGATCATGATTGGGGTGATTCTTCTTTTGATCTTAAAATTTTATTTAAGCCCCATGATGAATATAAGATTGATAATAAGTGTAAACTTTAGATCCCACATATTTGGAGAATGTTCAATCTGATGAAATTTTTGATAAAAGTGGGTTTGGAGAGGTCATGACTTTAGTTAATGTTAATCCCACTATTTTGGAAGAGTGTCAACTTTGCATGCATGTGGATCGTGTTGAAAATATTTTATGTGATAGCTATTTTGTTGAATTTTATTATGATCCTACATGTAATTATTATGAGAGAGGAAAATATGGTGGTAGAAATTTTCAAGTTACTAAATTACCTCTCGTTATGTTGAGATTGCTATTGTTTCTTTCCGCTTCCTTGCATATGCTAGTTTTTGCTTGCCTTGATAATTTTTTTGACTATAAGACGCCTATGCATAGGAAGTATGATAGACTTATATGTGTTTGCCCCGTGTTTTATGATGCTCTCTTTGTGCTTCAATTCTTGTCTTTCATGTGAGCATCGTTGAAATCTTATGCCTAGCTATAAGGCTTTAGAGAAAAGCTCTTGTTGGGAGACAACCCAATATTTTTCCTTGCTGCTATTCAATAAATAATTCATCTAGCCTCTGTTTAGATGTGGTTTTATGCTTTTAATTAGTGTTTGTGCCAAGTAGAACCGTTGGGAAGACTTGGGGAAAGTCTTTTTGATCTTGCTGTAAAAAACAGAAACTTTAGCGCTCACAAGAACTGCTGCCATTTTTTACTGGAGAGTGCTATTTAGTTAATTCTTTTTTCAGATGATTAACAGATAAATTCCTCACTTCCAGAAATTTATGTTAGAATTTTTGGGCTTCCAGAAGTATTCGAAACCTACAGATTACTATAGACTGTTCTGTTTTTAACAGATTCTGTTTTTCGTGTGTTGTTTGCTTATTTTGATGAATCTATGACTAGTAATAGAGTTTATGAACCATAGAAAAGTTGGAATACAGTAGGTTTAACACAAATATAAATCAATAATGAGTTCATTACAGTACCTTGAAGTGGTGGTTTGTTTTATTTTACTAACGGAGCTCACGAGATTTTTCTTTAAGTTTTGTGTTTTGAAGTTTTCAAGTTTTGGGTAAAGATTTGATGGATTATGGAACAAGGAGTGGCAAGAGCCTAAGATTGGGGATGCCCAAGGCACCCCAAGGTAAAATCCAAGGACAACCAAAATCCTAAGCTTGGGGATGCCCTGGAAGGCATCCCCTCTTTCGTCTTCGTCCATCGGTAACTTTACTTGGAGCTACATTTTTATTCGCCACATGATATGTGTTTTGCTTGGAGCGTCTTGTATGATTTGAGTCTTTGATTTCTAGTTTAACACAATCATACTTGTTGTACACACCTTTTGTGAGAGACACACATGAATTGGAATTTATTAGAATACTCTATGTGCTTCACTTATATCTTTTGAGCTATATAGTTTTTGCTCTAGTCCTTTGCTTATATATTTTAGAGCACGACGGTGGTTTTATTTTATAGAAATAATTTATCTCTCATGCTTCACTTATATAATTTTGAGAGTCCTTTAGAACAGCATGGTAATTCACTTTGGTTATAAAATTTAAATGCTAAGAGAAGTTGGATGATTGATAGATGGTTTTGAGATATAAAGGTGGTAATATTAGAAGTGTGTTAGTTGAGTAATTGTGAAATTGATGAATACTTGTGTTGAAGTTGGCAAGTCCCGTAGCATGCACATATGGTAAACGTTATGTGACAAATTTGAAGCATGGGGTGTTCTTTGATTGCATTCCTTATGAGTGGCGGTCGGGGACGAGCGATGGTCTTTTCCTACCAATCTATCCCCCTAGGAGCATGCGCGTAGTGCTTGGTTTTGATGACTTGTAGATTTTTGCAATAAGTATGTGAGTTCTTTATGACTAATGTTGAGTGCATGGATTATATGCACTGTCACCCTTCCACCATTGCTAGCCTCTTTCATACCGTGCATTTCCCTTTCTCACCTTGAGAGTTGGTGCAAACTTCGCCGGTGCATCCAAACCCCGTGATATAATACGCTCTATCACACACAAGCCTCCTTATACCTTCCTCAAAACATCCACCATACCTACATATTATGGCATTTCCATAGCCATTCTGAGATATATTGCCATGCAACTTTCCACCGTTCCATTTATTATGACACACATCATCATTGTAATATTGCTTTGCATGATCATGTAGTTGACATCGTATTTGTGGAAAAGCCACCGTTCATAATTTTTTCATACATGTCACTATTGATTCATCGCAATCCTGGTACACCACCGGAGGCATTCACATAGAGTCATATTGTGTTCTAAGTATCGAGTTGTAATTCTTGAGTTGTAAGAAAATAAAAGTGTGATGATCATCATTAGAGCATTGTCCCATGTGAGGAAAGGATGATGGAGACTATGATTCCCCCACAAGTCGGGATGAGACTCTGGACGAAAAAAGAGGCCAAAAGAAAAAAAAAGAAGGCCCAAATAAAAAATAAAAAATATTAAATAAATGAGAGAAAAAGAGAGAAGGGACAATGTTACTATCCTTTTTCACACTTGTGCTTCAAAGTAGCACCATGATCTTCATGATAGAGAGTCTCTTATTTTGTCACTTTCATATACTAGTGGGAATTTTTCATTATAGAACTTGGCTTGTATATTCCAATGATGGGCTTCCTCAAATGCCCTAGTTCTTTGTGAGCAAGCGAGTTGGATGCACACCCACTTAGTTTCTTTGATGAGCTTAAATATATTTATAGCTCTAGTGCATCAGTTGCATGGCAATCCCTACTCCTTGCATTGACATCAATCGCTGGGCATCTCCATAGCCCATTGATTATCCGCGTCAATGTGAGACTTTCTCCCTTTTGTCTTCTCACACAACCTCAATCATCATATTCTATTCCACCCATAGTGCTATGTCCATGGCTCGCGCTCATATATTGCGTAAAATTTGAAAGAGTTTGAAAAGGCTAAGTATGAAACAATTGCTTGGCTTGTCATCAGGGTTTTGCGTGATGAGAGCATTTTGTGTGACGAAAATGAAGCATGGCCAAACTATATGACTTTGTAGGGATAAGTTTTCTTTGGCTATGTTATTTTGATAAGACATAATTGCTTGATTAGCATACTTGGAGTATTACTATTTTTATGTCAACAATAAACTTTTATCTTGAATCTTTCGGATCTGAACATTCATGCCACAATAGAGAAAAATACATTGAAGAGTATTCTAGACAGCATTCCACATCAAAAATTCTATTTTTATCATTTACCTACTCGAGGACGAGCAGGAATTAAGCTTGGGGATGCTGATACGTCTCCAACGTATCTATAATTTTTGATTGTTCCATGCTATTATATTATCTATTTTGGAAGTTAATGGGCTTTATTTTACACTTTTATATTATTTTTGGGACTAACCTATTAACCGGCGGCCCAACCCAAATTGTTATTTTTTGCATATTTCAGTGTTTCATAGAAAAGGAATATCAAACAGAGTCCAAACGGAATGAAACCTTCGGGAACGTCATTTTTGGAACAAACGTGATCCAGAGGACTTGGAGTGGACGTCAAGCAATCAACGAGGCAGCCACGAGGCAGGGGGCGCGCCCTCCCACCTCATGGGCCCCTCGTAGCTCCATCGACCTACTTCTTCCTCCTATATATGTTCACATACGCCGCAAACATCCAGGAGCACCACGAAACCCTATTTCCATCGCCGCAACCTTCTGTACCCAAGATATCCTATCTTGGGGCCTTTTCCAGAGCTCCGCCGGAGGGGGCATTGATCACGGAGGGCCTCTACATCAACTCCATGCCGGGTCTATTTTCCATCATACAAATTTCCACTCTATTTTATTTTGCAATCTTTACTTTCATTCTATATCATAAAAATACCAAAAATACTTATCTTATTATTATCATCTCTATCAGATCTCACTCTTGCAAGTGGCCGTGAAGGGATTGACAACCCCTTTATCGCGTTGGTTTCAAGGTTCTTATTTGTTTGTGTAGGTACGAGGTGACTCGTGCATGGTCTCCTGCTAGATTGATACCTTGGTTCTCAAAAACTGAGGGAAATACTTACGCTGCTTTACTGCACCACCCTTTCCTCTTCAAGGGAAAACCAACGCAATGCTCAAGAGGTAGCAGTATTAAGCTTAAGTTTGATTGTGTTAAATCTTTTGTGAATACTGATGCTTTTCACAAGTTTAGCACTAAATATGGACTTAACTCTGAGATAGTAGCTTCTTTCTGTGAATCATTTGCTACTCATGTTGATCTCCCAAAGGAGAAGTGGTTCAAATATCATCCACCTATTAAAGAAGAAATGAATGAACCGGTTGTCACTACTGCTGGATGCTGCTAACGCGAGACTATGATTAGAGACCCTCCGACGAAACTGTGTGCGATGCAATAATCGCAAACGGTGGTGTAAAAAACTGTCAAAAAGGTGCAAAACGTTTGCGATAATGGATGCATCAAACACAGTTCAAATTTTAGTTTCGTGTGTGATGCAAGGCATACGGTTCAGTTCAATTAACTATTTGCGATGAGGCAACACAAAAGATACAGGCAGCCAGATGAAGGTGAGTGCGATATACAACATACGGTTCACTCAGATGAACTGTTTGTGATTAGGCAACACAAACGAAAATGTCAGCCAGATTAAGGTGTGTGCGATATACAACATGCGGTTCACTCAGCCTTGTCGTGAGTGTGTGACCTCTGTGGCAACTGTTCGCTCCCCACTAGCCTCTTCTTGTACCATGGCAGCCGTCCACCGCCTCTTCACCTTTCCCTCTCGATTTGGAACTGCTGTCGCACGCTCTTCCTCCCTCCACTTTCTTTCACCCTTCCTTCTGCCATTGTTCGATCATCTTCTCCATGGAGGGAACAGGCCAGAAACGACCCCGTTATTCTTGCCCCGATCTGAAAGATGACATGGTGGAGGAACTCATTGACCGGTGTGACGTCATCACCCCAGTTAGCATGGCAGGTTCGTTCAAGACCATTCTCGACTCAACTAATAACATCATTACAAGAAACCTAAGGGTCCAGGAGCGGTTTGATCTCCCCTATCTTCTTTGTCGTGACCCTGATCACTGGCGCGAGAACGATGGAAGCCTCGCCTTGTGCAAGTTGATGCCGCTTGATAATGATACGTGTGATGTTAAGATGCCATCGCTTGAGCATAAGGCTTGGGCAGGCACAAATGGAGATTAGGTTGTTTGTATTGGGTACAACTGTGAGTGGGAACTTGTGAATGTGTACACTCGTCATTTGGTCCACTTCCAAAAATCTCAGACTGCCCTGAAGTTGAGCACACTGGTATCCTATGTACGTTCAAATACGATCATGGTGACTGTCGTCTATGGAAGATAGGAATTTGTCGAGTTCCCATCCACTCTTGGGATTACATGAACTATGAAGTTGTTTCTATCTTCGACAAGATTGTTGCCATCCTTGCTTCCACGACTCGATGGATATTGCTCAAAATCAATTTTTGTACACAGATGAGTATTGTGATGCAATTCAATATGAGGGTCTTGTGTTTGCTGCCACCACTCGTGGCAATGTTTTTGCATGGAATCCTTATGGTTTCGGTACATTTGTCTTCCAGTGTAATTATAATTGTTTCATCCACATGCATGCGGGTTAGCTAGCTAGTTTCCCTTTACTACTTAACCTTCTTCTGTTTCCAAGGTCATGTGAACATTCCACCACCTATACTTGGAAAATTTTTATAACCAAGGGGGAGATGACGATGGTGATGATCACGAGCATGAGGACGATCAGGACCCATATACTCAGTGGCGGCTCGAAACTTATTCCGATGGATCACCTCTTCTTGTCTATATACACGGCAATGCTGATGTTACTAAGGAAGAAGGTGTTTACTCGCATGGTCGCACTCTCCGGACCTATTCCAACATCTGTTTTAGGGTATTCGGGATGGATACTAGTGTGCTAGCACAAACACCTTCTCACTGGTTCATTATTGATAGTCTTGGAGAAAACTCGCTCTTCCTTGGACAAAACTATCCAATGATGGTGAAAGGCGATGCAGCTGCTGTTGGCACAACATTACTACCATTTATGGGAAGCAACTGTATCTATACATCGGACATTACTATGCTTCCCTACTGTGGTTATCACAATATGGGTATTGAAATAGGCCACTTCAGCCTCGACGATCAGTCCTGCATTAGTCTCGAGATTGACAGTGGCTGACCCTTCCCAGAGAATCACTTCTGGTTCAAAGCAAGCGTTTCCAACGTCAACGAGTGGTTGAGCTGAAGTTCATTTCATCGCCTTCTTATTTGTTGTGTGAGAAAAACTTTACTTTATTATAATGTTTTTTTGGAAATGATCTATAATCCAACATGTATCCTCGTTGTCTTTGTGGGTTGATGACTTGTTGTATGTAATCAATGATACATTTGCATATACGTCCATATGAACAGTGCTAGTGATTTTAGTTGCAAAAATTAGATAGTAATAGTGATTTTTAGCTACATATTTTGACAAATCGCAGTGTTACAAGGTTCACAAATGGCAATGTCACTAGATAAACAAATGTCAATCTTTCTAGTTTGACAAATGCCAACATACCCAATATGACAGATGCAAATCTTACCCAATTGTTTCTACATGGTTGCACACGGGGCATCCAAAACAACCGTTTGCGTTGAAGGGATGCACAAATCCTACACTATGAATTTTCCCTTAACTTAAGAGGGAAGACCCTAGCTCTCACTTTGAATACGGGTGTCTATCTAAAACGTTTGCGATCAAGAGCTGCACAAATCCTGCTCGACACATTTCCCTTGGCTTCCTGGGGAAGCTGTCGCTTTGCATACGGGTGTTCTAAATAAACCATTTGCGATGAGTGTTTTATATTTAAAAACCATTGATGTGATTTTCAAAAGAAAATCGTTTGATAAGTCTGTACATTAAGAGAGAAAAATGCAAGTTCGTTCAAACCATATCTTTCATTCAGTCACACTGTGAATTTATATTCATATGATCGAGAATTCGAGATACAGTATTAAACCCCAAAAAAACTATTTCCGGCGGCGGCGGAGGTGGCGTGCCACGCCGTCGTTGTCGTTGTGGTCCTCTGGGACGCTGTTGTTGAAGTCTTCAAGGCAGCACAAAATGTTCTTCACTTGTAAATCAAACATCATGTCATCGCGCGATCGACAAGCGGGGCGCGGGAGGACGACAACTGGCGCCGATGAGAGGTAGCGGTTGACGGCCGCATCCCATGCCGCTGAGGGGGGTGCGTGCACGTGCACGGCGGGTGCAGCCAAAC
Source organism: Triticum urartu (assembly GCF_056163025.1). NCBI lineage: Eukaryota > Viridiplantae > Streptophyta > Magnoliopsida > Poales > Poaceae > Triticum > Triticum urartu. Next base: position 342,703,043 of record NC_141879.1, read on the forward strand.
GCATGGGGACCGGCGCCACAGTGGGTGGAGGGGTACGCACGGGCAGGGGCACGGGCGTGGTAGGTGCAGCCAAACGCGCTGGGGTCGGCGCCACGGTGGGTGGAGGGGCGCGCACGGGCACGGGCATGGGAGTTGGCACTAGCATGTACACGAGCTCGTGCGGGTCCGTGGAGACCTCGCTGACGCCCGCGGCTTCTAGCTCTACGATAGTGCTCGACGACCAGCCCGTCAATGCTACGGGGATGGTCGCTGGAGCGGGCGCAGGGATGGGAGGTGGGATGGGAGCGGGGGAAGCAACCGCCACGGCCAGCTGGTTCAGGGCCATGTCCATGAGGCCCCATTCCTCCTTATTTTCTATCTCCTCCGGCTCGGAGTCAACTTCACCAAACTTGAAGACTAGTGGCAGATGATCATTCTGCGCCATGGCGTTGGTGGAGGTCTACGGGAGGGAGGAGAATGGGAGGCGAACAGTAAGGCCGCCTGTATTAAACAGTGGCTCAGGTGCCATTAATGGAGAAGAAGGCGGGCGGCCATGGAAGTCAAAGGGCTCGCTTCCTAGTGGGCCCGCACAGCGGACAACTCATACGCTTCCTGGTGAGCATGTGCATTGGAGGACAGCTTGCACGACTCTCGGTCAGCCTGCACCGGACTCTACTCGCAAGCCTCCCATTTAGTCAAGCATATGTCCGCACGGCACCTCCTATAGCCATTAAAACGAAGACACGTGGCGTCACGTGAATGGTTAACAAAACACACACGATTTAATACGGTTGTTATTCGAGTGCGCCTTCTCTCAAAATGGACACGAAAAATACCAGAACATGCCTGGTGCTATTCCATGATAGCATGCCAAGTTTCATGAATGCCAGACGAGTTTTGGATTTACAAGAATTTAAAAACAAAATATCTCAATGTTTTGTCGGCAATCAACGATGCCCTGGTGTTTGAAATTCATTCCCATTTCTTGCATGGGACCTAAGCATTCACCCAAGGACATAGATTTGAGTTTCTAACCAATTTATATGCACTAGAGCATGTGCATGTAGTTCAAATTTGAATTATGCACATAAAATGCCTAGAAAACCCAGTTAATGTATAAAAATGTCCAAACGAACCCCAAAAATTTCCAAATTTTAACACAACACTCTTGTTGTTATATGTTGACACTAGAAATTTTTTGAAATCAATAAGAGGCAACGAATATCGTTTCGTCCCCAAAGGTGGTACGTTCCCTACCGAAACCATCAGGCTTATTGTGAGAAGCTCTGGTTTGTGAGAAACTTATACCCAAACCTGCCCCAAATGGGACAAAAAATTTACCACGGCATATTGATGCCGCTCCATGATAGCATAGCAAGTTTCATGAATTTCAGACGAGTTTTGGATTTACTAGAATTTAAAAACCAGGTATCTCAATGTTTGCGGCCGAGTGACTGTGGTAGGGTGTTTGACGTTCATTCCCATTTCTTGCATGGGACCTAAGCATGCAACCAAGGGCACAAATTGGAATTTTCAACCAATTTATATGCATTTGAGCATGTGCATGTAGTTCAAATTTGAATTATGCACATAAATGCATTGAGAACTCAATTAATGCATAAAAATGTCCAAATGAACCCCGAAAAATCCCAAAAATTGACACAATACTCCTATTGTTCTATGTTGACACAAGAAATTTTTTGAAAGCAATAAGAGGCAATGGATATCGTTTCGTCCCCAAAGTGGGACGTTCCCTATCGAAACCATCAGGCTTGTTGTGAGAAGCTCTGGTTTGTGAGAACCATATCCCCAAACCTGCCCCAAATGGGACAAAAAAATTACCACGACATTTTGATGCCGCTCCATGATAGCATGCCAAGTTTCATGAATTTCAGACAAGCTTTGGATTTACTAGAATTTAAAAACTAGGTATCACAATGTTTGTGGCCGAGTGACGGTGGCAGGTTGTTCGACATTGATTCCCATTTCTTGCATGGGACTTAAGCATGCAACCAAGGGCACAAATTTGAATTTTCAACTAATTTATATGCATTAGAGCATGTGCCTGTAGTTCAAATTTGAATTATGCACATGAATGCAGAAAAAACTTAGTTAATGCATAAAAATGTCCAAGCGAACCCCGGAAAATCCCAAAAATTGACACAACACATGTGTTGTTCTATGTTGACACAAGAAACATTTTGAAAGTAAGAAGAGGCAAAAGATATCGTTTCGTCCCCCAAGGTGGCACGTACCCTACCGAAACCATCAGGCTGGTTGTGAGAGAAGCACTGGTTTGCGAGAAGCTTATACTCACACCTGCCGCAAATGGGACGATATTTTTACCACAACATGTCACTGTCATTCCATCATATCATGTCAAGTTTCATGAGTTTCAGACGAGTTTTCGATTTACTAGAATTTTAAAACCATGTATCTCAATGTTAGCGGCCGAGCGACAGTTTCAAGGTGTTTGACATTCGTTCTCATTTCTTGCATGTGAACTAATCTTGCAACCAACGACAAACATTTGATTTTGCAAACCGTTTTTATGGACGGAGCATGTGCATGTAGTTAAATTTTGAATTATGCACATAAATGCCTAGAAAACTCAATTAACGTATAAAATGTCCAAACGATCCCCGAAAAAATCCAAAATTTAACACGACACTCCTGTTGTTCTATGTTGACACCAGGGAAAAAATTGAAAGGAAGAAGAGGCGACGAATATCGTTTTGTCCACAAAGGTGACATGTTTCCCTAACGGAACCATGAGGCTTTCTTGTGAGAAGCTCTAGTTTTTGAGAAGCTTATGCTACAACCTGCCCCAAACGGGACAATATTTTTTACCCCAGCATGTTGATGCCATTCCATGCTAGCATGCCAAGGTTCATGAATTTCAGGCGGCTTTTGGATTTACTAGAATTACAAAAGCAAGTAGCTCAACATTTGCCGGAGAGCCACGGTGCCGTGGTGTTCGAAATTCATCCCCATTTCTTGCATGGGACATAAGCATAAACCCATGGACACATATATGATTTTACAACCCATGTTGGTGCACCGGAGCATGTGGATGTGCTTTAATTTTGAATTGTGCACTTAAAATGGCTAGAAAACCAATTTAATGTATAAAATTTCCAAAGAACCCTGAATAATTCCAATTTTTTTACGACACACATATAGTTGCATGTTCACTGCAGATAAAAGGTCTATCCATTCAAACACCATCCATTGTCGTTGTGACCCCATTATGTAATTCAAATCAAGACAAAAAAGCAACTAGATCACACACAGTTTATTATCAACAACCTTGTGAGATGCAGCACAAAATATCTTGGAGCACCATCGGATTATAGTACGCATACGGCTTACGCGAGAAGGTGCGACAGCTATAGTCCACAACCCTCTCTGAATATGGGACCGTGTTTGATGACACTTTGTGCGCCAGTTTTTTCGCTGAAGTGATTCCAAATTTTCCGGTTCCGCAGAATATCTACCTCCCCGCCCCTTCCCCCTTACCAAAAGCCACATTTCCTCTGTTTCCGCCTTCCTTTCCAAGTTCAAATCTTCACTCCTTGCTTGCAGCGCTGCCTCGTCACCGACGACCCTCCTTCATGCTGCTCGGCCTCGCCTATCCATGTAGGTAATCCACACCCAACCCCCATCCTCCTCCTCCTTCCACATCCCACATGCCCCGACCGCCGGCGCGAGCGCGACACCTTCCACCCAAATCACCAACCCCTCCACAAAATAAGCGCCTGCCTAAGCCATGGTGCACTCAGTATAGCCAGGACCTCAAGGAGCATTTGGCAGCGGAGAAGCAAATCACGGCCGCATGCACGGATGAGGTCGCGATGGTTGCCATTCGTGCCGACCCCCAGATCTTGGAGGAATACCTTGCCGTCGAGGCCACCATCGACGCCTCGCGCGCCGATGCGGCGACGCGGTTGGCTGCTTTAAACGACAGTTCGTGGCACTTTCTCGAGGCCACCATCGGTGCCTTCGACGAAGACTATGATGTGTTTTCTCAGCGTGCACGTGCTTACCTCATCTCGAGAGCCAGCAGGTTGGTGCCCGAAGTGGCTCTGGAAACTCACCACTACGACGAGGGCACCCACGATGTGAAGGCCTCGCCCTCTTCCATGTCCAAGGAGCCAATCATCATCGATATCTCTGACAATGAGGAGTAGCTTGTCTTATTAGCTCACTATAAGGACCCATGTTTAGTTTGCTAGCTACTGCCTTTCTTGAACAAATTCTAGTGAATTGTACTATCTAATTTTACCATGCAATCTTCTACTCTAGTGTATATGTTCTATATGTCGTGCAATGTGGTGTTCAGTTAACTGTTTGGTTCAGTTCTGCAAATGTGATGTTCAATTCCTCAGGGTGCAATTTTCCAAGTTGTCAAGCATGCTTGGTTTGGTTAACTGTCTGATCTTCTATTAGGAGTATGTTATATTGTGCAATGTGGTGCTCAGTTAATGTTTGGTTCATTTGTTGTGGTGTTTAGTTAACTGTTTGTTTCAATTCTGCAATGAGATGTTCAATTTTTGTGGGTGCATTCTGTTAGTGTATATCATGTGAGAAATAAATCGAATTTGGTTGTACTAAATACATGAGAAACAAATACAATTGCTATATTTCCAAGTTGTTAAGCACGCTTGGTTTGTTTAACTCGCTGATCTTCTATTAGGAGTATGTTATGTTGTGCAATGTGGTGCTCAGTTAACGTTTGGTTCATTTGTTGTGGTGTTTAGTTAACTGCTTGGTTCAATTCTGCAATGTGATTTTCAATTGTTGTTGGTGCATTATGTTATTGTATACCATGTGAGAAATAAATTGAATTTGGCTATACTAAATACATGAGAAACAAATACAATTGCTATATTTCCAAGTTGTTAAGCATGCTGGGTTTAGTTAACTGTCTGATCTTCTATTAGGAGTATGTTATATTGTGCAATGTGGTGCTCAGTTAATGTTTGGTTCATTTGTTGTGGTGTTTAGTTAACTGTTTGTTTCAATTCTGCAATGAGATGTTCAATTTTTGTGGGTGCATTCTGTTAGTGTATATCATGTGAGAAATAAATCGAATTTGGTTGTACTAAATACATGAGAAACAAATACAATTGCTATATTTCCAAGTTGTTAAGCATGCTTGGTTTGTTTAACTCGCTGATCTTCTATTAGGAGTATGTTATGTTGTGCAATGTGGTGCTCAGTTAACGTTTGGTTCATTTGTTGTGGTGTTTAGTTAACTGCTTGGTTCAATTCTGCAATGTGATTTTCAATTGTTGTTGGTGCATTATGTTATTGTATACCATGTGAGAAATAAATTGAATTTGGCTATACTAAATACATGAGAAACAAATACAATTGCTATATTTCCAAGTTGTTAAGCATGCTGGGTTTAGTTAACTGTCTGATCTTCTATTAGGAGTATGTTATATTGTGCAATGTGGTGCTTAGTTAACGTTTGGTTCATTTGTTGTGGTGTTTAGTTAACTGCACATGCATGGTCCGTTGTCTAATAGCACATTATTGTGCAATTGCAGGAACCATTCTAATATTTAGGTTTTTAACAATTTGGTCTTGCACATGTAGGTCCTGCTGTCAGAGGTTTTGACCCACTGTTCAACCCTTTTTGCATATGGGGAAATGAGTTGTCCATGAATATCAATCAAGTCAAGAAACTCAGAAAGATTGTTAGGATAGAGAAATTAGCGACAAAAAACAACAAGATCTTTTTATACACAATGGAGAAGACATCAGTTCACTACAAGATGGTACTAACCATTATACCTTGCTTTTTTCTATTCCTTTGCCCCATTTCCAATATAGAGAAGATATTTATGCACATCCTTGTTTTCGGGCCTTTCCAAAGCAGTTCACTGATGATTACCTCTCAAACCACCTCTATGGTCAAGAGGCGAGGAAGGTTTTCATACAACACCCACGGTTCAATATTGAAGTGTTCCTGAAGAGGACGAAGGATGGACGGTCAATCATCCACAGGCACTGGCCTAAAGTTGCAAAGACCTTCAACATGAATGAAGGCTCAATACTCGTCTTCCTCTTGAGTAGTTTTCCAGATGAGATGCATCTGTCTATATACCATCTATGATGCTAATTTCGAAATGTTCTACATGTTGCATGTGAAACTTGGTGCTGGTGCAGTTGTGTAATGGTGTAGCTGAGTGCTGAAGCTATATCATGTTGTACTCTGATGTATTTCAATTATGAAATCCTGCTTCCTTAATATGGAATGAAATATATTATGTGCTTAATATGAATGTTAATTAGATTAATAAATGGATTATTAATACAATTAGCCTGCTAATGGCGAATTAGCCTGCTAATTGGGTTTTGCTGTTGCAAACGGTTATTCAGAAAATACCGTGGGCGATGACCTCAGACAATGCACACAGTTTCTAGGAATAAACCATGTTGGATCAATGAACAATCACACACGACCTTCTCTTGAAAACTGTTTGCGTTAGGCCACCTTGCGCAAACGTTTACCACATAAAAACTGTATGTGATGGACAGCCTTTGCCACACAGTTTTTTCCTATGCACTGTGTGTGATGCATTCAATAACGCAAACGATAAAATTGTTAATATCGTGTGCAATGGCAACGCTATCACAAACGATTTAATGGGGAAAATTGTGTGTGATGTACCTGTGAACAGAAATGTTTTCCTTGGAGTGACTATGTGGGGTGTACATACGAACGGAAACAATTTCGCCTGTATAATTGTATTTTTAGCTCTACTGTACGTATTTCCGTATTTGAGCGCTCGCCGGTCACACACGACCTCATTTTGTCGAGCGTGTGTGTGCGAGGAGGGCATATCCCTGACGGTTTCTGGGTCGTGTGGGAAGGCCCCCTATCGCCGTCACTCACTAGGCGACGGCTACAAATGCCATCGCGGAAAGCGGTCAAAAACCTTTTGTATAGCACCGACGCGTACCAGTTTGAGGTTAAATATGAAACTATCATTTACAATGTCGATCCAGTTGTTCCTACTGCTTATATTGAAAAAACCACCTTTCCCTGTTAGGATAAAGGAACATGGCAAGGTTTCAATTGTGGTCAATAAAAGTAATATTAGAGCACCTAAGCCATCGGAACAAATCAAAGTAGAACCTAGTGTTGCTATGGTTAAAGATCTCTTGGTAGAAAATATAGATGGGCATGTTATTTACTTCTATGATTGCATGCCTGTTGAAAAAGATAAACATAGACCTGTGGTTGGCATGCCTATTGTCTCGGTCAAAATAGGAGATCACTGTTATCATGGTTTATGTGATTGAGGTGCTAGCGTAAGTGCTATTCCTTTTAACTTATACCAAGAAATTATGAATGATATAGCAGCCACTGAAGTAGAAGACATATATGTTACTGTTGGACTTGCTAATAGAGACAACATAACACCACTTGGGATTGTTAGAGATGTTGAAGTCTTGTGTGGGAAAATAAAATATCCTACTGATTTTCTAGTTCTCGGTTCCCCACAAGATGACTTTTGTCTCATTATCTTTGATAGACCTTTCTTGAACACCGTTAATGCTAAAATAGATTGTGAGAAACAAACCGTTAGTGTCAGTTTTGGTGATGAGTCTCATAAGTTTATTTTTTCTAAGTTTGTCAGCGTTCTGGGAATGGGGGTCCCCAGACTTGCCTGCCTGCGGCCCATGGCGTGGCTGTGCTAGCGGGTCTATACGGCCCATCATCATCAACAAGGCATTCAAGACCCTCGCGGGGGGCCAAGCCTCGTGAGGCGGACGATGCAAGACCTCCTCAGGAGTGGCCTCACCAGGCTGCCTCACAAGGAGCGGAGATATCAAGGCGGGGCAAACCTCGCGAGGCTCTCATGACGTGAGCCATGACGATCGACACTAGGTGGGCTCCAGGCGGGCGCCAGCGCGCGCAGCGTCCTCGTTTCCTCTTTGGTGCCAAGGGGCAAGTGTAGGCGCGGAGTATCGAGGCATCAGGCAAAGGTTTCCATATCAGTGCAATGAGGCCAAAACTAGAAGGACGGCAGGACGGAGGTCACCATGGAGCCTAGGACGGTGTTACCACCAGAACCTTTGGCAGGCGAAGACCACCTTTTGTCAGGATTGCTTGTACTAGCTGGCCCCTTCCAAATTGGCCGCCGTTGTTGGCTCCCTTCCCGCTCAATATTTGGGGAGAGGACCAGGGCCTGTATAAGTAGGACTAGCCACCACCAAAGGAAGGGGAGGGAATCTGATCAAAGGCCAACCCTTAGCCACACCAAGCACAAAAACACCTCAACCTCAGGAGGCTGTTCTTCCCCTTGTACTGTTCTTCATCAGCCCAAGAGGCAATCCACCACCACCAAACTTGAGTAGGGTATTACACCACAACGGTGGCCCGAACCAGTATAAACCTTGTGTCTTTGTGTTGCGAGTGTGTCGAGTTCGTCCGCGATACATTAGCGAGATAGGGCGTAGATTGGTAGGAGGGAAAGAACTTCGCGCGCACCCTAGAGTTCGAACCTCCAGGGTTTGCCGGAACATGTGATCCGACATTCGGCGCGCCAGGTAGGGGTGCGCCGTAGCTCCTCTCCACCGGCCTGTGCTCCGCGCCACCGCACTTCGCCCTCATGGCAGGTGCCCCGCCATCGGCTCCAACGGCCGGTGCTAACGATGGGGCCAGGGGGCTCCGAGCCCTGTCCCCCGCTCTGCGGCAGGTGCGATGGCCACCCCAGTTCAGGCCGGAGATGCCGCCGCGCTACGACGGTGCGGCAGACCCGTCTGCCTTCCTGTTGGCATATGAGGAGGCTGTCCTCGAGGCCGTGGGTGACGACAAGGTCGTGGCCAACTGGCTCCCCGTGACCCTCGCCGGCGAGCCACGCGCCTGGCTACTCAACCTCCCTGGATCCACGGTGGCATCGTGGGGGGAACTCCGTGACCTCTTCACTGCTCGCTACGCAGTACCATTGCACCACTCAATCGGGGCCCTACTAGGCGGCTCTCAAGCATCGCCTTCAGATCACCACGTCAAGTCGTTCCTCCGCCACATTGGTGCCGCTTCCAAGCGCCCCGGGGCAGTGCCAGGCTAGGCTACGCCAGAGGCCGACCTCACCTTCGGCTTAGAGGACCACCCCGACTCCACCGCTAGCTTGGGCATGCTCCCAATGCTCTACACGCCCACCATCTGCAACGTGGCTGTTACCAAGACCCTCATCGACGGCGGTGCCGGCCTCAACTTGCTCTCCATGGAAGCCTTCAGCCTTCTTCACGTGCCACCCGAGCGGCTCAGCCTCAGCAAGCCTTTCTCAGGAGTTGGTGGTGGCACTGTCTGCTCTCTGGGATAGATCCGCCTTCCCGTCACCTTCGGCACGCGTGACAACTACCGCACTGAGCTGGTCGACTTTGACATCACCGGCATCGGCCTCCCGTATAACGTCATTCTCGGGTACCCAGCTATGGCCCAGTTCATGGCAGCGACTCATCCGGCCTACAATCTCATGAAGATGCCTGGGAGCAAGGGCGTCCTCACTGTCAAAGGGGACGCCAAGGAGGCTCTGGCGGCGCTCAGGCTTGCCCTCAAAACCGCCGCGGCGGTGCAGCCTGCCGACCCGGGCACCTCCGAGCCCAAGGGAGCTGTACCGACCAAGAAGAAGCAGTTGTTCACACAAGACAAGGCGGAAACCAAGCAGGTGCCAGTCAATGAAGACGGGCCCTCAGGAGCCACCTTTACCATAGGTGCCAGCCTCGATCAAGGTCAAGAGGAAGCATTGGTGAAGTTCTTGCGTGCAAACAAGGATATATTCGCGTGGGAGTCCAATCAGCTGGTAGGAGTCCCGAGGGAAGTGATTCAACATCACTTAAGGGTATGCCCCAATGTACGCCCCGTGAAGCAGCGGGCGAGACGAAAGTCCACTCAGAAGCAGACATTCATCGTCTAAGAGACCCGCAGACTGGAGGCGGCGGGCGCCATTCGCGAGGTTCGGTATCCCGAATGGCTGGCGAACCCCATCGTAGTACCGAAGAAAGGCGGGAAGGAATGGATGTGCGTTGACTTCACCAACCTTAACAAGGCCTACCCCCAAGATCCGTTCCCGCTCCCGCGCCTCGATTAGATAGTTGACTCCACCACCTAGTGCGACCTGCTGTGCTTCCGGGATGCGTTCTCGGGATATCACCAAATCAAGATGGCGGTAGAAGACGTGGAGAAGACAGCCTTCCTGAACCCATGTGGGGTGTACTGCTACACCTGCATCCCTTTTGGGTTGCGCAATGCGGGCACAACCTTTCAGCGACTGATGCACATCGCCTTAGGGCGGCACCTTGGGAGAAAAACAGAGGCCTACGTCGACGACATTGTGGTGAAGTCTCGGGAGGCGAGGACCTTGATTCAAGACCTGGAGGAGGCCTTCGCGAGCCTGCCCCAAGGAACTTGCGGCTTAACCCGGAGAAGTGCGTGTTCGGCGTCCCTTTCGGCAAGCTGCCGGGCTTCCTCGTGTCCCACAGAGGGATTGAGGCGAATCCAGAGAAGATCAAGGCCATCGAGGACATGAGCCTGCCACAGACCCTTAGGGAGATGCAGAAGCTGGCTGGCCAGGTAACTGCGCTGGGACGCTTCATCTCCAAGCTAGGGGAGCGTGCCCTACCCTTCTTCAAGCTGATGACGAAGAAGGGCCCATTCGAGTGGACCCAGGAGGCCAACCGAGATTTTCAAGACCTCAAGAGATACCTAACTAGCCCTCCGGTGATGGTGACGCCACGACCCCTTGAGCCCCTAGTACTCTACCTCACTTCTACCCCGTACTCCGCCAGCGCAGCACTGGTGGCGGTTCAGGAGGAGCACCAAACCAAGGGTGCGCTGTGCCGGGCTACAACTGAGGCAATGCAAGATCAGGAAGGCACCGCAAGAGCCGTGGTAGCGTCGACAGAAGACAAGCTCAATAAGACGACGCCGCCAAAATTCCCGCAAACATTCAGGCGCCAGGAGCCCCGTCACCTCACGAGGCATCTCAACTACCGCAAGACGCGAGCCCAGACACCACACTAGCCCTCGTCGAACACTCGATGTATTTTGTAAGCACCGTGTTGCGAGATGCAAGGGCGCGATATCCCATGCCTCAGAAGCTTCTGCTTGCACTCTTAGTGGCCTCGCGCAAGCTGTGGCACTACTTCCAGGGGCACCCCATCAAGGTTGTCTCAGCCTATCCACTAGAGAGGGTGCTCAGGAGCCCCAATTCTGCTGGAAGGGTCGCCGAGTGGAACATCGAGCTACAAGCATTCCAGTTAGAGTTCAGCACTACTAGGGTCATCAAGGGAGCCGCGCTCGCTGATTTTGTGGCAGAATGGACGGACGTCCCGGCACTTGAAGTAGGCGAAGACCGGTCCACCTCTTCAGGAAGTGAGGCACCAGATTGTTGGGTCCTGTACTTTGATGGCGCCTTCGCGCACCAAGGCGTGGGGGCTGGAGCAGTACTCATCTCGCCCACTCAGGATAAGCTCTACTACGCCATGCAGATCTGCTTTCAGCGGGGCGAGAAGGTCTCCAACAACATCACGGAATACGAAGGCCTCATAGCTGGCCTGAAGGCTGCGGCAGCTCTGGGGGTGAAGTGCCTTACCGTTAGAGGCGACTCGCAGCTCCTCATCAACTTCTCCAACAAAGTATACAAGCCGAAGGACAAGCATATGGAGGCATACCTCGTGGAGGTGCGCAAGATGGAGAAGCAATTCTTGGGCCTGGAGCTGCAGCACGTGCCCCGGAGTGCCAACAAGGAAGCCGACGACATCGCCAAGAGAGCATCCAAGCGGCGGCCACAAGAGCCCGGTGTCTTTGAGGAACGACTCTTCAAGCCATCGGCGACACCACCACCTTCAAGCACTGCTCAGCCTCGGGAGGAGCTCCCACAGCCTCCTGCCACAGGAGCCCCGGCCTGTGGCCCGACCTCAGGAGCTCGCTTGCTCTTGGCGCTCGAACCTCAAGAGGGATGCTGGACCAAGGAATTCAAGGAATATCTAATGCAAGGGGCGCTGCCATAGAAGGAGGAATATGCAGAGCGTGTGGTTCGGCAAGCCACGGCCTACTGCATCTAGGATGGTGAGTTGTACAGGAAGCGACCAAACGACGTTTCCCTGTGCTGCATTTCCAGGGACCAGGGGAAGGAGCTGCTAACTGACATACACAGTGGGGACTGCGGGCACCACTCGTCATCATGAACGCTCGTCGGCAAGGTATTCCGTACTGGGTTCTACTGGCCCACTACGCTCAACGACGCAACTGAGCTGGTGAAAGTCGTGCGAAGCCTGCCAGTTCCACGCCAAGCAAATTCATCAGCCGGCTCAGGGCCTCTAGACCATTCCGCTCATGTGGTCGTTCGTGGTCTGGGGGCTGGACATCTTGGGCCCGTTCCCTCGAGTACCTGGGGGCTACCGTTACCTCTACGTCACCATCGACAAGTTCAACAAGTGGGCGGAAGTGGAAGCTGTCCGTACCATCCCAGCTGGCTCCGCTATCAAGTTCATCAAGGGCCTCGTGAGCCGCTTCGGGGTCCCCAACCGCATCATCATAGATAACGGCTCGCAGTTCACTACTAACCTTTTCAAAACCTACTGTGCTAACCTTGGAACGCAGATCTGCTACGCTTTGGTGGTGCACACCAGGAGCAATGGTCAGGCCGAATGCACCAACGCGGAGGTCCTGAGAGGCCTCAAGGCCCGAATCTTCAAGAAGAAGCTCAAGGCCTGTGGCAGGGGCTGACACGACGAGCTCCAGTCCGTGCTATGGTCTATCCGCACCACCGCAACCAAACCAACAGGCGAGACCCCATTCTTCCTTGTCTACGGAGCTGAAGCAGTCCTTCCTCACGAGGTTAGGCATCGCTCCGCAAGGGTCCTGGCATTCGATGAAATGCAGCAGGATGCCACGCGGGGGATGGACCTTGTGCCGGGGAAGGAACATCGTCGCGAAGCTGCACTAAGTGCAGCAAGGTACCAGCAGGCACTACAGCGATACCACTGCCGCAACATCCGCTCCAGGACGCTCGAGGTGGGCGACCTCGTCCCGAGGCGGGTCCTCTCTAGGGAAGGGCTGCACCAGCTTTCACCCGTGTGGGAGGGCCCGTTCAGGGTCGTCCATGTCTCTAGGCCTGGCGCCGCGCGCCTAGAGACGCAGGACGGGATAACTATCCAGAACACATGGAACATCCAGCACCTCTGGAGGTTCTACCCATGAAGCAAGGCCTAGAGCCTATGAAGAAGGCTCGGTGCCTGTGAAGAATCGCCGCCCATGACACTCTCACGTAATAATGAGTGGGGTTGTACACGCCCCGGAGTCTCAGGAGCGCCGGCCTCAGGCCCTGGGGCTCCCTCCCACGCCTATTGGCAGCACTTAGCTCCGCGCTAGTGAGAAGACTTGAAGACTAGATTAGGTGACGAACGCAGCTTTTCATTTGCTTTCCGTAGTTGGCTCGCTTTTCCTTAATCGAAGTTTGCCTTTGGTGTTCCTTGCTGATTCGATTCCCTCGCCTCTTACCGCATTTTCCGGCTCTGGTTCGCTCGTGTTTTCTCTCTCTCGCATACCCCACGAGGGGCACTAGGAAGGTGCCCTCGCGAGCATTTTTCTTCTCTCTGCCTCCTCGCGAGCCACCCTCGTTCGAGCCTGAAAGCTGGCGCATCTCTCCTAATCCATGCCCCACGGGTACTGCGATACAAGGCACCGGGTCAAGGCTTGGGTGAACGACAAATCTCTTGGCAAAACTCCTTAACGAATTTTTTCACAGTTCCTGAGCAATCGTAGACCACAAGGCCAAGATGGACAAAAGGAAGTAAATGCATCGTGAGGAGGAGGGCGCTACGAATGCACCAGGCTAAGTTATCTTTGCGCAAAATAAGCCGCACATCACTGAAACAACAATTGTTGCATAATGGATAATAAGTTATGGTTTGATACACGCCCCTCCGGGCCCATGCTGATTTCATTCCGATACAAGAAGGGAAAGGGGAACATTACAAAAGTGGCACTCGCCCCTGCAGCAGCCTACGGGGGCAGGGCCTTGGCGACGTCCCGGGTCTAGTCGGACCCCTCCTCGCGCTTCACCGGTGCACGGTGACGAGACAACCTGCTACCACCTTCGAAGCGGGCGCGGCGGTGTGGCGGCTGATCAACGCCGCCGCTGCTGGAACTGTCGCCAAGGGAGGAGCCACCATAGCCAGACGGGGCGCGTCCGGCGGGTTCGACCTCCTCCTCGTCCCGACCATCGCCAAGGCCAAGCACCTCCTCGCTGTCGTTCACCTCGGGGCAGCATCCGGCGCGGCGCCCATCTTCCCCAAACACCCTCACGAAGATGGACGCGTCGCCATCGAACTTGAAGTGGAGGGTGCACCGCCTGCCCAGGCCACGCGCGCGGGCGAACGTCTGCCAACCGCGGGCCAGAGCAATGTTGGCCGCGACGGAGACCTCGACCGTGAACCAAGAAGCTCGGCTACAGCAACCGTTTGCCTGCAGCCAGAGCCCGCCTGGACCGGAGGCTGCCAGCTCGTCGGCAAGGAAGCGAGGGAGCTGGAGCCAGCTGCCGGCCGGATCATCTGACCAGACAACGAACTCCGGTAGCACCTCTGACACATGGAACCGCGGTCGGGGAGGTCGCGCAACCACGGCGCGTCTCCTCTCATCGATAGGACTGCCGCGACCAGAGCGACTCCTGCCGCGCACTGCGGCGCCACCCCGAGAGCTGGGGGCCACGGCGGGGGTCGTGACATGTTTGCAGGGATGTCCACGTCGTCGCTTGGGCGCCGGGGAGCCGGGTCCCTCCCGAGGTGCCTTGCCCTTCTCCGCGGTGGAAAACCTCTTCGGCGGCGCCATTGCTGTTAGTGGTGGAGCAAGGAGGAAGAAGCTAATGAACCAAGAAGAGATGGGCGACGGGGGCTCCGCCCCCTCCCCATTTATAGCAGAAGAAGGCCAACCGGCGCCTCCCATGATCACAGGTAATGATGATTTTCCTTGCATGTCGCAGGGGCTTGTCAAGTCGAACAGTTGTCGAGGCAGCGTGGGGAAGCAGAGACGCCCACAACCAATCAACCGCCACACGTCAACCGAGGCCGCGGGCTTTCAGGGCCTACGGCGCTCTGCGCTTGATCCTTTGGCTTCACCTCGAGGCCAAGCCTGAGAGTGCCTTGGGCCTAGGGGCTACTGTCGGCATTCTGGGAACGGGGGTCCCCAGACTTGCCTGCCTGCATCCCGTGGCGTGGCTGTAGTGGCAGGTCTGTATGGCCCATCATCATCAACAAGGCATTCAAGACCCTCGCGAGGGGCCAAGCCTCGCAAGGCGGACGACGCAAGACCTCCTCAGGAGCGGCCTCACCAGGCTGCCTCGTGAGGAGCGGAGATATCAAGGAGGGGTGAACCTCGCGAGGCTCTCATGATGTGAGCCATGATGATCGACACCAGGTGGGCGCCAACACGCGTAGCGTCCTTGTTTCCTCTTTGGTGCCAAGGGGGCAAGCACAGGCGCGGAGTACTGAGGCATCAGGCAAAGGTTTCCATATCAGTGCAATGAGACCAAGACCAGAAGGACGGCAGGACGGAGGTCACCATGGAGCCTAGGATGGAGTAACCACCAGAACCTTTGGCAGGCGAAGACCACCTTTTGTCAGGATCGCTTGTACTAGCTGGACCCTTTCAAATTGCTCGCCATTGTTGGCTCCCTTCTTGCTCAATATTTGGGGAGAGGACCAGGGCCTGTATAAGTAGGACTAGCCACCACCAAAGGAAGGGGAGGGAATCTGATCAAAGGCCAACCCTTAGCCACACCAAGCACAAGAACACCTCAACCTCAGGAGGCTGTTCTTCCCCTTGTATTGTTCTTCATCAGCCCAAGAGGCAATCCACCACCACCACACTGGAGTAGGGTATTACACCACAACGGTGTCCCGAACCAGTATAAACCTTGTGTCTTTGTGTTGCGAGTGTGTTGAGTTCGTCTGCGAGACCTTAGCGTAGATCGGTAGGAGCGAAAGAACTTCGCGCGCACCCTAGAGTTCGAACCTTCAGGGTTTGCCAGAACCCGTGATCCGACAAATTTTAGTAGAAAACATCATAAGAGAGATTTATCTAGTAAAGATGAAATAATTGGTCTTGCTTCTATTGTCATTCCTCCTACTGATCCACTAGAACAATATTTGCAAGACCACGAAAATGATATGCATATGCATGAAAGAAATGAGATAGATAAAATTTTCTTTGAAAAATGACCTCTACTTAAACACAATTTGCCTATTGAAACTCTAGGTGGTCCTCCTCCACCTAAGGGTGATCCTGTGTTTGAATTAAAACAATTGCCAGACACTTAGAAATATGCTTATCTTGATGAGAAAAGATATATCATATTATTATTAGTGCTAAACTTTCAGAACATGAAGAAGAAAGATTATTGAAAATTCTAAAGAAGCACCGAGCTGCTATTGGATATACTCTTGATGATCTTAAGGGAATTAGTCCCACTCTATGTCAGCACAAGATTAATATGGAACCTGATGCTAAACCCGTTGTTGATCATCAACGACGTTTGAATCCTAAAATGAAAGAAATGGTAAGAACTAAAATATTAAAGCTTCTGGAAGAAGGTATAATCTATCCCACAACTGATAGTAGATGGGTAAGTCATGTTCATTGTGTCCTTAAGAATGGAGGTATTACTATTGTTCCTAATGATAAAAATTAACTTATTCCACAAAGAATTGTCACTTGTTCTAAAATGGTAATTAATTTTAGAAAATTAAATAAAGCAACTACAAAAGATCATTACCCTTTGCCTTTTATTGATCAAATGCTACAAAGATTATCTAAGCACACACACTTTTGCTTTCTTGATGCATATTCTGATTTTGCTCAAATACAGGTGTCACAACCTGATCAAGAGAAAACCACCTTTGCTTGCCCTTTTGGAACTTATGCTTATAGACGTGTGCCTTTTGGTTTATGCAATGCATGTGCTACCTTTCAAAGATGTATGACTGCGATATTCTCTGGTTTTTGTGAAAAGATTGTTGAGGATTTCATGGATGAGTTTTCCGTTTACGGAACTTCTTTTGATGATTACTTAAGCAACCTTGATTGAGTTTTGCAGCTATGCAAGCAAACTAATCTTGTCTTGAATTGGGAGAAGTGACACTTTATGGTTAATGAAGGTATTGTCTTGGGACATAAATTTCTGAACAACGTATTGAGGTGGATAAAGCTAAAGTTGATGCAATTGAGAAAATGCCATGTCCTAAAGATATTAAAGGTATTCGTAGTTTCCTCGGTCATGTTGATTTCTATAGAAGGATTGTTAAAGACTTCTCTAAAATTTATAGGCCTCTTACCAATCTTTTACAAAAGGATATTCCATCTGTTTTTGATGATGATTGTGTAGAAGCCTTTTAAACACTTAAGAAATCCTTAACTACTGCACCTATTGTTCAACCATCTGATTGGAACTTGCCTTTTGAAATTATGTGTGATGCTAGTGATTATGTTGTTGGTGCTTGAGGGGGTCCTGGATTAGGAGGTCTCCAGATAGCTGGACTATATCCTTTGGCCAGACTATTGGACTATGAAGATACAAGATTGAAGAGTTCGTCCCATGTCCGAATAGGACTCTACTTGGCGTGGAAGGAAAGCTAGGCAGTACGGATATGGATATCTCCTCCTTCGTAACCGACCTTGTGTAACCCTAGCCCCCTCCGGTGTCTATATAAACCGGAGGGTTTTAGTCCGTATAAAAACATACAATCATACCATAGGCTAGCTTTTAGGGTTTAGCCTCTCCGATCTCGTGGTAGATCAACTCTTGTAATACTCATATCATCAAGAATAAATCAAGCAGGACATAGGGTTTTACCTCCATTAAGAGGGCCCGAACCTGGGTAAAACATTGTGTCCCCTGCCTCCTGTTACCACCCGCCTTAGACGCACAGTTCGAGACCCCCTACCCGAGATCCGCCGGTTTTGACACTGACATTGGTGCTTTCATTGAGAGTCCCTCTGTGTCATCACCGTTAGGCTTGATGGCTCCTACGATCATCGATAGCGATGCAGTCCAGGGTGAGACTTTTCTCCCCGGATAGATCTTTGTGTTCGGAGGCTTCGCACTGCGGGCCAACTCGCTTGGCCATCTGGAGCAGATCGAAAGTTACGCCCCTGGCCACCAGGTTAGGTCTGGAAGCTTAAACTACACGGCCGATATCGGCGGAGACTTAATCTTCGACGGATTCGAGCCCCTGCCTTGTGCGCCACGCGGTCACGATGAGTACAATTTAACTCTACCATCGGACAGTGTTCAAGAAATCGCACCGGCAGCCGCTCCGACCCTCAATTCGGAGCCAGTTGCGCCATCCATGGACGGGTGGATAGACCCCGCCACGGAGGTCGTAACCTCTGCGGCGATCGAGCCAAATATCGACCTTACCATTTACGAGAGCCGTGTCACCAAACTGTCGGATCCTTCTCCGGCCACGGACTCCGAACCGCCTGCGCCCGTTCCTGTCGAATCCGATTGGGCGCCGATCATAGAGTTTACCTCTGCGGATATTTTTCAGCACTCACCCTTCGGCGACATACTGAACTCGTTAAGGTCTCTCTCCTTGTCAGGAGGATCCCGGCCAAACTATGTCCGGCAGGATTGGGATGCGGATGACGAAGAAATTGGCCGCCCACCCACCACCCACTTAGTAGCCACTGTCGATGGCTTAACCGACATGCTCGACTTCGACTCCGAAGACATCGACGGTATGGACGACGATGCAGGAGATGAACAGGAACCACTGCCCATAGGGCACTGGACACCCACTTCATCACATGATGTATACATGGTGGACACACCCAAAGAAAACAACGACGAGGAACGGAAGGACGCAGCGAAGGGTTGTTCCCTCGAGAAGCAGTCAAAGCAGCGGCGTAAACGCCGCTCCAAATTCCGCCTTGGCAGAAGTAACGATCATATAGACCCAGCGATAGAGCAGGGTGAACCATCGCCCGACCAGGGCAACACGGGGAATCAAACCGAACAACCCGACTCCGTTGAAGATAACAGTCCGGACGACACCACACCGAACAGGCGCCAGGAGCAACATAATGCCCACCAAAGGCTTGTTTCCACGGCGAGGTGTCTGAAAAAACAGAAGCAAAGGCTCAAGGCTGCACAAGACACACTCAAAATCAAATGGAGTGAACTACTCAACACTGCAGCGAAGTACGGCAGTAATCGCCACACCAAGAGCTATCCGAAGCGAAAGTTGCTACCTGAATTTGATGAGGAGGCCTTAGATCCTCCACAATTAAAAAATAAAACGACCATCCGGTCGGATAGATGACCTCATAGCCAACATAAAGCGGCAAACGACGCCGCACATAAAGCACTACCCGGTCCGCATAAGGGCTCGCATCAAAAGGACGGCGCAACCATATCCATCTATGGACCACGCAAGCGCGCTCCAACATACAATGCAACACAACAAACATCTGAACACCACGGTACACCCAAATACAGGGGTGCCGCACACCCCCTATGTTTCACCAATGAGGTGCTGGGCCATGAATTTCCAGAGGGATTCAAACCCGTAAACATAGAGGCGTACGACGGAACAACAGACCCTGGGGGTCTGGATTGAGGACTACATCCTCCATATCCATATGGCTCGAGGAGATGATCTCCACGCCATCAAGTACTTACCCCTCAAGCTCAAAGGGCCAGCTCGGCACTGGCTTAAAAGCCTCCCCGAAAACTTCATCGGAAGCTGGGAAGAGCTCGAAGACGCCTTTAGAGCACTGCAAAATTCATACTGGAGGGATGGCTCAACGGACCCTACAAAATTCATAGTACATCGGATACAATACCAACGCACAGCCTTAGAGCATGTTGGATACTCCGGCAGGTGGCCAAAAGTGGTGAGGATCTACTTCTCCCAAATACCACAGAGCACGATCCCGTGGATAACAATACGGTGCTAACGGTCTTTGAGACCTTCGCGTCAAATAATAGACGCAAGCGAACACTCCGCAGCATGGCCGAAATCTGCCACGTAGCAGCAATAAATCCATGGAGTGACACTGCTATTACCTTCAATGCCAGTGACGAACCTAAATTCCGAACAGCCCGAGCACCAGCCGCACTGGTCCTCAGTCCAATCGTGGATGGCTTTCGACTCACCAAAGTACTCATGGATGGCGGCAGCGGATTAAACCTCATCTATGAGGAAACTCTTCAAAAGATGGAAATAGACTGGAACCGCATTGAGGAAAGTAGCACAACCTTTAGAGGAATCATCCCCAGTCGGGAAGCACGCTGTGCTGGGAAAATCACACTAGATGTGGTATTCGGCACGCTGGATAATTACAGGTCTGAAGAAATTACATTCCAAGTGGCCCCGTTCAGCAGTGGTTATCACGCTCTTTTAGGAAGGAAGGCATTCACAATCTTCCAAGCCATACCTCATTACGGGTACATGAAGCTCAAAATGCCCGGGCCCAACGGAATCATCACTCTTGCCAGCGATCCGGACACAGCACTCCGTGCCGAAAACAAAACAGCCGCATTGGCCCTCGAGGCACTATCCGAAGCTCTCTCGGCCAAGGAATTAACCAGGCTATGCTCCACAGTGGACAGGGACGACATGATACTCGACAAGAGATCCAAGTCCACCTATTTTAAACCAGCGGATGAAATAGTCAAATTCCAAGTCCACCCAACGGACCCTACAAAAACAGCCTCCATCAGGGCATAGTTAAGCCCCGCTGTGGACGCTGCACTATGAGAGTTCCTGCGCGAGAACTGGGACATATTCACCTGGCATCCCTCAGACATGCCAGGAATCCCACGCAGGCTGGCCGAGCATAGCCTCAATATCCTAAAAGGATTCAAGCCGGTCAAGCAAGCTCTTCGGCGTTTCTCCGAACGTAAGAGACAGGCCATGGGAGAGGAACTAGCCAGGTTATTGGAGGCCGGATTCATCAAAGAAATAAAACACCCGGACTGGCTAGCAAACCTGGTGATGGCACCAAAGAAGGACAAATCCTGGCGCCTTTGTGTCGATTTCAAAGACCTCAATAAAGCTTGCCCAAAGGATCCCTTCCCCCTCCCACGCATCGATCAAATCATTGATATTACCGTAGGACACGAGTCATTGTGTTTCCTCGACGCATACTCCGGTTACCACCAAATCGAGATGGCGGAGTCCGACCAAGCCGTAACGGCATTCATCACACCATACGGTCCCTTCTGTTTTAACACAATGCCTTTTGGGCTCAAGAACGCCGGCGCAACATATCAGCGCATGATTCAGACATGTCTGGAGAAACAAATCGGCAAAACAGTAGAGGCATACGTAGACGATGTGGTTGTTAAAACCAAACACGTCGACTCTTTGATAGAAGACTTGAGGCTCACATTCGACAACCTCTGGACATACGACATCAAGCTCAATCCAGAAAAATGCGTTTTCGGTGTACCAACCGGCAAGCTCCTGGGTTTCATTGTCTCCAGTAGAGGTATTGAAGCTAATCCGGCCAAAATCCGAGCTTTGTCACAGTTGGCTACACCAACAGACCTCAAACAAATCCAAAAGTTAACTGGATGTGTGGCGGCTCTAAGCCGCTTTATCTCCCGCTTAGGAGAAAAAGCTTTACCCCTTTATCGCCTTCTTCGGCGCACCGAACACTTCGAGTGGACGGACGCTGCCACAGCCGGATTGGAAGAAATAAAAACCATTTTGGCAACCAACCCAATCCTGGCTGCGCCAAACATTGGCGAACCAATGCTATTGTACATTGCGGCAACTCATCAAGTTGTAAGCGCAGTGCTCGTCGTCGAACAAGAAGTTGCCGGACATAAATTCCCTCTTCAAAAGCCGGTATACTATGTATCCACTGTCCTCACTCCATGCAAATCACGGTACCCACATTATCAAAAGATAGCCTGTGCGGTATTCATGGCGTCCCGGAAGCTACGACACTACTTTCAAGAGTGTTCGATTACGGTAGCCTCGGAAGTGCCACTCAATGATATTATAAACAACCGCGACGCTACGGGCTGGATTGCCAAATGGGCCATTGAGCTCCTCCCATTCGACATAACATACAAACCCCGACAAGCCATTAAATCACAAGTATTGGCCGACTTCGTCGCCGAATGGACGGAGGCCGAACTCCCTAAAGAGTACGGCACATACTCCAACTGGATCATGCACTTCGACGGTTCTAAAATGCTGGCCGGTCTAGGGGCTGGCGTCGTCCTGACATCCCCAACCGGGGATACCGTTCAGTATGTACTGCAAATATTGTATACACAATCCAACAATGCAGCCGAATATGAAGCTCTGTTGCATGGTCTTTGGATGGTAGTCTCCATGGGCATTCAACGCCTGGAGGTGCGTGGGGATTCAAACCTCGCAATATCCCAAATAAATGGAGACTTTGATGCCAAGGATCCGAAAATGGCGGCCTATCGAAACGCCGTCCTAAAAATGTCAGCTCGGTTCGAGGGGCTCGAATTTCACCATGTGGCTCGGGAAAACAATCAGGCGGCGGATGTCCTCGCCCGCATCGACGCAAAACGCGATACGGTCCCCCCAACATATTTTTGGAAAGGCTGTTCAAGCCATCCGTAGTATGGGAAGGAGACACCGGTAACAATAGTCCGGACCCGGCCAAAATGCCCGATACCGAATACTCTGACATAATCGGAGGCTCTGCCACCAAAATAACACCTTTAGCCCATGTAATAATGGCCATTATTGCCCCGTGGACAGAACCATTCCTGGCCTACCTAACTAGACAGGAACTTCCGGAGGACCAAAATGAGGCACGCTGCATAGTGCGGCAATCCAAGGCCTACAGGGTCCATGAGGGAGAATTGTACAAAAAAAAGCACTACCGGAGTCCTTCAAAGGTGCATCTCCGAAGAGGAAGGTCGGAATCTTTTGGCAGAAATTCATGCCGGACTCGGCGGTCATCACACCGCAGCCCGGGCCCTTGTAAGCAAGCCTTCCGCACAGGATTCTATTGGCCAACAGCCCGGGCAAACGCACAGGACTTGGTCCAACGTTGCGCCGGTTGCCAGCTCTTTGCAAATCAAAGCCACATGCCTCCCACCACCCTCCAAACAATCCCCATTACATGGCCCTTTGCGGTCTGGGGGCTTGACATGGTTGGACCCCTTAAAGGGGAACCCACAAGAAAAAATACTTACTGGTCATGGTGGATAAATTCACCAAATGGATAGAGGCCAAACCTATTAAAACAGCCGAATCTGGACCAGTGATTGACTTCATATCCGGGGTTGTACACCATTATGGCGTCCCCCGCAGCATCATCACTGATAATGGCACGAACTTCACGGTCGACAAGGTAAAACTCTGGTGCAGCAAAATGGGCATCAAGCTCGATTATGCTTCAGTCTATCACCCACAAACCAATGGTCAAGTCGAGCGAGCAAGCGATCTTATAATGAGCGGCATTAAACCTAGATTAGTGCGTTCCTTAACGGAGTCTGACACGCACTGGGTAGAGGAGCTTCACTCCGTACTCTGGGGGCTGCGGACCATGCCGAATCGTAGTACCGGATATACACCATTCTTTATGTTGTACGGCGCAGAGGCAGTCTTGCCCTGTGATATAATTCATGACTCACCTCGAGTGCGCATGTACGAAGAAAGAGAAGCCAAGCTCGATCGGCAGGACAGTCTGGACACCTTGGAGGAGGAGCACGACATAGCCAAAGCCCGTTCCGTATTTTATCAGCAACAGGGTCACAGATACCAAAGCAGAGAAGTACGGGCCAAAACTTATAACGTTGGCGAACTAGTTCTACGCCTGCCGGATAAGAAAAAGAACAAGATCAAGCCCAAATGGGAAGGTCCCTTCATTATTGACCAAGTTCTGACTGGTGGAGCGTACCGACTGCGGGATGCATCGACTAGTCGACTCGAACCCAACCCATGGAACGCGGCCAGGCTCCGAAGATTCTACGCCTACCACCGGACTCTATGTTAGTCCCCTCCCTTTGTCCATTTTCTCCATATACATCATCTGTCTCGTTTCCCTTTCTTTATTTCTCTTATTATTTCTCCAGGCCTTCAAGGGTCACCTTGTGCCTCGCTTGTACATTACAGATGCGCTAGCCGCACTCTTCATACCTAGGGGCTTCTTTCACAGAAGCTTAAATTATTTATCTGGGCCTCACGCCCAACACATGTGTTATACTTCCGCATGTACCTTTTTTCACCATTATATGCATCGATATGACTTAAGTTTTGGCCAAGATGGGTTGCCTGGCTCTTGTATTTATGCCCTACGTTCCCGTTAATTCATCTAGGGCATAAGGGGAGCACCTCTGCGATTGTTACTGCCGGGTCAGCCGGATGTGTACCTCAGACTGGGTGAAGCCAGAAGATAGTGTTCTTAAGGGAATATTCGTTCGGTGAACAAAAGATGATTTTTATTATCCATATCTTCCCCCAGATGCTTTTTCTGCGTTTCTTATCGCAGTCCAGACATGCACTTTAGGGCATGCTTACCCAGGGAAAGGAATCCCTAACGGAACTATTCTTCCTGGAAGATGTTTCTTACTACCCATGTAATATAACATAACTAGTTGGGCACTTGTCTGATAAAGCACTAAGGACCCCTACGCCTGGTCTCCACGCATACCCTGGTTTTATATAACTGAACGGGTATTCGGATTCGCTCCGGACTATCGGGCCCAGAGGTTGAAGCGAAAAGGTCCGCAACGACAAATGATCTACAATCCGGCTAGAAGGCATTATACATGTCACTTTAATTACATAGTCATGTGGACTGACAAAATTCCTCCTCTATACCATCCAACAGGCGGTCCAGCTTACAATCCTGTAGAGAATACTTTGCGGCTAATTCTACTTGCCCATAAACTAAGCTAACGGGGATGTCTTTTCTGTCGGTCCCCACAGGTCCAACCTCGGCCATGTGATTTGGGTCTGCCTTGGTATACCGCGTCTTCACCATGGCCCAGGCTTCTCAGGCACCCTATCGGCAGGCTGATATCTTCCATAAACGGAAGCGCCACCGTGCTCCCTTCAGATTCTCCGCAAGCTCTGCAACGCCTTCTGGTAGGGAGACGGACGGCCACAAGGCCTGGGCGGCGCCCTGCATCACCTGCCAAACTTGTTCGTGCAGATGTGATAGCTCGGACAGAAGATCACCCGCAGACCCGGGCATTTCCTCCACGGGACGACCCGTCAGCATACCTACAGACATAACGCTGTTAGACAGCTTCTTCTCCGAACTCCTGTAAAAAGGATTCGTTCAAACACTTACTGAAAATGCCGCGCCGAAGCCGCTTATTCTCCTTCTCGGAGTCCGCAAGCTGGCCCCGAATGTCTTTTAGTTCCACGTTCAGCTTAATGTTGGTGTCTTGGAGATTGTTTTTCTCCGGCATAACCTTAGTCAGCACGCGTTTGCCAGCCTCTAGCTGTCGCATAACATGCTGGTCCCCCGGACTCTCTCCAGATTCATCTGCAAAATCAATTTTTAGATCTGCAGATACGCCGCACACTATATGGTAACCACCATTCTTTAAAGTAAATGTTACCAGCGGGAGGTTTTTTCTGTTCCTGCAATGCGGCAAGAGTGGCCCCCAGTTGGGTCTTGCATTCCTCCAGCTCCTGGGACAACCTAGTATTCTTCTCTGTAAGAACCTGCACATTACAGATGATCCTTAAATCAGTTCTGCTAACTGTTTCAAGTCTCAGGGGCTACTGATACATATAAATCGTCAGATTTACTCACCCGTACATCCTTTACATACTGAGTCGTGGCTCTGGCTAGACCATCTTGAGCAGCACGGAGGTACTCCTCTCCAGAATTGAAGGCGTCGAACGCCTCTGGTGAGAAACAAGCATCGCGGAGTACGGCCCGGCGGCGCCTATGATTCATGGCGCTTTCCACTTCTGAGTTTGTAGCGGATAACCTATCCGTATCCTCTGTAGGGGGATTATCCGGCGCCTGCCCCATATCGCCTTCCGCCTCCATGTCCGGTCCTGGCGCCCGACTGGTGGAAGCTTGATTGGCAGCATCACCGGACATATTCCGGCGAGCGTTCTTTCTGTTAAAGAAACACGAGCGTCATTGCATTTTGAGGAAGACGACGACCACGGAGCGGGGTTTTGCCTATACCTTTGCGCTGGCGTCTCCGTCCTGACCGCCTTCCTTTTTGGCCTACCCGACCTTGGTACCTCTTGTTGACGAGTTGCTGCGGGTTCGACAGGGCGTCCCGAATGCCTTCCTTGTAAAAGATGCCATTTATATATGGTGGGTGAAGTGACTAAAAGGGGATCCTAGTTTTGGAGTTGGGACTTTTTGAATTTTCTTACCTGCGATGCAGGGAGCAGTCCGGGATAGTCAGCCGTAATGGCCACCAGGGCATCGTCGCAGCCTAACTGATAGAACTGCCGGTCTATCAGTTCCACGGAGATAGCCGGATCTTCTTCAAGTCCGGAGTCGAGGGCCCGGTCAGGGTCCTCTGGCTGTGCAGAATGGCTGCTGGCCTCCTTTATGGCTTTTCGCAATTCCTGCCGCAAAGTGGCAAGGTGAATACTTACGACTAAGAATGCGGGAAAAATGGGAGCAGGGAGATATAACTTACCCAGGTTGGAGGATTGTACATGGAGAATCCATCCCGTGGCTTGATACGGGTGAACTCCTCTTCCTCACCCTTGAACAGTTCGGACAGAATCTTCGCTAGAGCGGCAACATTGTCCGGACCCTTACGCCCGTAGCGGGTGGCGTCATCCGCCCCGTTATAACACCACAAGGGGTGCCCGTGGTATTGAAGTGGCTGCACTCCCCGCATTATGCAAATCGACAAACTTCGATTATTGTCAAGCCTGATCGAGCTAGTGCTTTGATCCGGTTCATCAGATAGAGGACTTCTCCGTTGTCTTCCGCCTGGGGGCTTCGTGGGCGCCAACTTCGGCGCTTCTTCAGAGGAGCATTGTTGAACTCAGGAAGACCCTGCCAAATAGGGTCCGGAAGGGGGACGTCCTCCATATAAAACCATTCTGAAGGCCAGTCTTCGGACGACTTCTTCGGGGTACCAGACAAGTATCCGGTATCGGCGATGCGCCATATTTCGGCTCCGCCCACTTGATAAAGTGATTCCCTATGTGTGCGAGTGACAAGGCAGAATAGCCTTTTCCACAGCTCGAAGTGAGCCTCGCAGCCCAGGAACAACTCGCAGAGAGCAACATAGCCGGCAATATGCAGAATGGAGGCAGGGGTGAGATTGTGTAATTGGAGGCCGTAGAACTCCAGGAGCCCGCGGAGGAACGGATGAATTGGAAATCCAAGTCCCCTTAGTAAATAAGGAACAAGGCAGACTCGTTCCCCCATGGAGGGACAAGGAAGGCTCTCTGCTTGCGCCCCGCCATTGTAGGTGGTGAGCCCGGCTCGAACGGGCACCATATATGCCGGAGGGAGAAATCCCTTAGTCTGCAGCTTGACTAATCGACTATGCGGGACTGAACACCTCTCCCAATCACCAGGCTTAGGGCTACGGGGGCGGGAGGAGGAGCTGCGGAGGTCGGCCATGCTGGAATGGATCTTCTCAAAGCACGCTCTGATGAATTCTCGCTGGGGGAGGATGATATGGATCGGATCTAAGAATCCCCGTCCCTTTAATAGACAATTTATTTAACTGGCTAGGGGGGCGAATGTAAAAATGCCCTGGCGCCTCGTATTCATTTGACGCGTGGGAGATAGCCCTTATTGGGCACAGAATCCAAGAGGTTCAACATTCATGGAGCCAGACACTGCTTACGAACTATTGAAAGTTGGAGGAGAACCTGCCTTGCAATGCCGAAGACAACACTGCGTGCCGGACTCATCGTCATTGAAGCCTGGTTCGGGGGCTACTGAGGGAGTCCTAGATTAGGGGGTATCCGGACAGCCGGATTATATCCTTTGGCCGGACTGCTGGACTATGAAGATACAAGATTGAAGACTTCGTCTCGTGTCCGGATGGGACTCTACTTGGCGTGGAAGGCAATCTAGGCAATACAGATATGTGTATCTCCTCCTTTGTAACCGACCTTGTGTAACCCTTTGCCCCCTTCGGTATCTATATAAACCGGAGGGTTTTAGTCCGTAGGACAACATACAATCATACCATAGGCTAGCTTCTAGGGTTTAGCCTCTCTGATCTCATGGTAGATCTACTCTTGTACTACCCATATCATCAATATTAATCGAGCAGTACGTAGGGTTTTACCTCCATCAAGAGGGCCCGAACCTGGGTAAAACTTCGTGTCCCCTGCCTCCTGTTACCATCCACCTAGACGCACAGTTCGGGACCCCCTACCTGAGATCTGCCGGTTTTGACACCGATAGTGAACAAATTATTGCCGAGCAATTGATAGAAAAGCGCAAAGTTATGACGATATCTAAGGCGATGATCATGAATATAGGCATCACATCCGTGTCAAGTAGACCGAAACGATTATGCATCTACTACTATTACTCGACACATTGACCGCTATCCAACATGCTTCTGGAGTATTAAGTTCATAAAGAACGGAGTAACGCTTTAAGCAAGATGACATGATGTAGAGGAATTAACTCAATCAATATGATGAAAACCCCATCTTTTTATCCTCGATGGCAACAATAAAATACATGCCTTTCTTCCCCCACTGTCACTGGGAAAGGACACCGCAAGATTGAACCCAAAGCTAAGCACTTCTCCCATTGCAAGAAAAACCAATCTAGTTGGCCAAACCAAATCGATAGTTCGAAGAGACTTGCAAAGATATCAAATCATGCATATAAGAATTCAGAGAAGATTCAAATAATATTCATAGATAAGCTGATCATAAATCCACAATTCATCGGATCTCGGCAAACACACCACAAAAAAGTATTACATCGAGTAGATCTCCAAGAACATCGAGGAGAACATGGTATTGACAATCAAAGAGAGAGAGAGAAGAAGCCATCTAGCTACTAGCTATGGACCCATAGGTCTGTGGTAAACTACTCACGCTTCATCGTAAGGGCAATGGTGTTGATGTAGAAGCCCTCCGTGATCGAATCCCCCTCCGGCAGGACGCCGAAAAAGGCCCCTAGATGGGATACACAGGTACAGAAAGTTGCGGTAGTGGAAAAGAGTGTTTGGTGGCTCTCTTTGTTGATTTTGTGATATATGAGAATATATAGGCGAAGAAACAAGGTCGGTGGAGTCAGGAGGGGCTCACAAGGGTGGGGGCATGCCCTACCCCCCTGGGCGTGCCCTTCGTCCTTGCGGCCGCCTCTTGGCTTCTCTGACTTGCACTCCAAGCCCTCTGGATGTCTTCTGGTCCAAGAAAAATCATTGCGAAAGTTTTATTCCGTTTGGACTCCGTTTGGTATTCCTTTTCTGTGAAACTCTAAAACAAGGAAAAAACAGAAACTTGCACTGGGCTCTAGGTTAATAGGTTAGTCCCAAAAATCATATAAAATAGCATATTAATGCATATAAAACATCCAAAACAGGTAATATAATATCATGGAACAATCACTGATTATAGATATGTTGGAGACGTATCAATGGAGGACATCATGTGGGAGATAGATCTGTTCACAAGGTATTGCAATCTGGTTTTTATTGGACTACTCTCTTCAAGGATTCCCATAAGTTTGTTTTATCTTGTGTTGAATGTCAAAGAATTCAT
Organism: Triticum urartu; assembly: GCF_056163025.1. Classification (NCBI taxonomy): domain Eukaryota; kingdom Viridiplantae; phylum Streptophyta; class Magnoliopsida; order Poales; family Poaceae; genus Triticum; species Triticum urartu. Next base: position 342,732,731 of record NC_141879.1, read on the forward strand.
AATATTGGTAAGCGTCGGGAAATGCCTATGTATTATTCTCTTGTTGTTGAACCATTTGATGTTTGGGGATTTAATTACATGGGACCTTTTCCTTCCTCTAATGGCTATACGCATATTTTGGTTGTTGTTGATTATGTTACTAAGTGGGTAGAAGCTATTCCAACTAGTAGTGCTGATGACAACACCTCTATTAAAATGCTTAAAGAAGTTATTTTCCCAAGGTTTGGAGTCCCTAGATATTTAATGACTGATGGTGGTTCACACTTTATTTCATGGTGCTTTCCGTAAAATGCTTGCTAAGTATGATGTTAACCATAGAATTGCATCACCCTATCATCCTCAGTCTAGTGGTCAAGTTGAACTTAGCAATAGAGAAATGATACGTCTCTGTCGTATCTATAATTTTTGATTGTTTCATGCCAATATTCTACAACTTTCATATAATTTTGGAAACTTTTTATACTATTTTTGATCCAGTGCCCAGTGCCAGTTCCTGTCTGTTGCATGTTTTTTGTTTCGCAGAATATCCATATCAAACAGAGTCCAAACGGGATAAAAACTAACGGAGATTATTTTTTGGATTATTCAGAGAATATGGGAAGAAAAATCCACGCGAGACGGTGCCCGAGGGAGGCACGAGGCAAGGGGGCACGCCCCACCCCCTGGGCGCGCCCCTGACCCTCGTGGCCACCCCGTAAGGCGGTTGATGCCCTTCTTTGGCCACAAGAAAGCCAATTTTTTGGAAAAAAAATCACGGCGAAGATTTCAGTCCAATCGGAGTTACGGATCTCCATATATATATGAAACAGTGAAAGGGCAGAATACCAGAATGCAGAAACAGAGAGACAGATCCAATCTCGGAGGGGCTCTCGCCTCTCCCATGCCATGGAGACCAAGGACCAGAGGGGAAACCCTTCTCCCATCTAGGGAGGAGGTCAAGGAAGAAGAAGAAGAAGGGAGGCCCTCTCCCCCTCTCTTTCTGTGGCACCGAAACACCGCCGGGGTCATCATCATCACCGCAATCTTCACCAACAAATTCACCGCCATCATCACCAACTCTTCCCCCCTATATGCAGCGGTGTAACCCCTCTTTTACCCGTTGTAATCTCTACTTAAATATGGTGCTCAACGCTATATATTATTTCCCAATGATGTATGGCTATCCTATGATGTTTGAGTAGATCTGTTTTGTCCTATGGGTTATTTGATGATCGTGATTGGTTTGAGTGACATGTTTTATTATTGGTGTTGTCCTATGGTGCTCTCCGCATCGCGCAAGCGTGAGGGATTCCCGCTGTAGGGTTTGCAATATGTTCATGATTTCCTTATGGTGGATGGCGCGAGTGATAGAAACACATACCCGAGTAAGTAGGTTGTTTGCGTATGGGATAAAGAGGACTTGATACTTTAATGCTATGGTTGGGTTTTACCTTAATGATCTTTAGTGGTTGCGGATGTTTGCTAGAGTTCCAATCATAAGTGCATATGATCCAAGTAGAGAAAGTATGTTAGCTTATGCCTCTCCCTCAAATAAAATTGCAATAATGATTACCGGTCTAGTTATCAATTGCCTAGGGACAAATAACTTTCTCGTAACAACAAGCTCTCTACTAAAACTAATTTAGTTGTGTCTTTATCTAAACAGACCCTACTTTTTATTTACGTACTCTTTATTATGTTGCAAACCTATCCAAAAACACCTACACAGTACTTCTAGTTTCATACTTGTTCTAGGTAAAGTGAACGTTAAGCGTGCGTAGAGTTGTATCGGTGGTCGATAGAACTTGAGGGAATATTTGTTCTACCTTTAGCTCCTCGTTGGGTTCGACACTCTTACTTATCGAAAGAGGCTACAATTGATCCCCTATACTTGTGGGTTATCAAGAAATAAGATTAATTCTACAAAAAAACTGTCAATAGGTCCCGAAAGAATTGGTCTAAGAAATTATATGCACTTTGGGATTACAAAATTGATTATAAAAATGCTATGGATGTCTCCTTATAAAATGGTTTATGGAAAAGCTTGTCATTTGCCTCTTGAGTTAGAACATAAAGCATATTGGGCAATTAAGGAACTCAACTATGATTTCAAACTTGCCTGTGAAAAGAGGTTATTTAATATTAGCTCATTAGGTGAATGGGGAATCTGAGCTTATGAAAATTCCAAAGTATCTAAAGAAAAGGTTAAAAGATGGCATGATAAAAGAATCCAAAAGCGTGAGTTCAAAGTGGGTGAATATGTCTTTTTGTAAAACTCTCTTTTCAGATTCTTTGCAGGAAAACTTCTCTCCAAAATGGGAAGGACCTTATGTTATCGAAGAAGTTTATCGTTCTAGAGCTATCAAAATAAATCATGCCAAAGGTACTGACCTGAAGGTTGTCAATGGGCAAAGAATTAAACACTATATATCAGGTATGCCTATTAATGTTCAAAGCAATATTATTCAAACCATGACACCAGAGGAACACATAAAAGAAACCTTCCAGAACACTCCAAAATCGTGAAAAAAGAGGAGGTACGTGATATGGTAAGTAAATGGACTCCGAAAAATTCACAAAAATATTTTTTGTCAGTTTTGGAATATAAAAAAATTAGGAAAATAAGAAACAACTAGGAAGGAAATCCCGGTGGGCACAAGACACCAGGGCGCGCCTGGCTTGCTAGGCGTGCCCATGTGGGTTGTGCCACCTTGGGTACCTTCCGGACTCCATTTTTCTCCCGTTTGCTTGTTTCCCAATATAAAAAAATCTCTATATACCCCCTAAACTTATTGACCAACACATCACGGAGAACTCTTCTATTCTTTTTTCTTGTCGTTTCTTTGTCAGATCCATCAAAGCTAGCATCATGTCTTCCCCCTCTTCCAACAATGGAGAAGACCATGCATGGTTACTACAGGAGGAGATAGAGGGAGAGGGAATTGAGGATGTTACTGATATGTCTCCAATGTATCTATAATTTATGAAGTATTCATGCTGTTTTATTATCATTCTTGGATGTTTTACCATTTTATAGCAACTTTAGATCATTTTTTGGGACTAACCTATTGACCCAGTGCCCAGTGCCAGTTGCTATTTTTTGCTTGTTTTTTACATCACAGGAAATCAATATCAAACGGAGTCCAAACATCGCGAAACTTTTTGTGGATTTGTTATGGACCAGAAAACACCCGATGGGCCAGAGCAGCACCTGGGGGTCCCCCGAGGAGGGCACAACCCACCAGGGCACGCCTGGGGGCCCAGGCACGCCCAGGTGGGTTGTGCCCACCTTGGTGGCCTCACGCACCCCTCTTCACCCTATAAATTTTCAAATATTCCAAAAACCCTCGAGGTTAACCTAGATCAGATGTTTCGCCGCTGCAAGGCTCTGTAGCCACCAAAAACAAATCTAGTCCCCATTCCGGCACCCTACCGAAGGGGGGAATCATATCTGGTGGCAATCTTCATCATCCCAGCGGCCACCACGATGAGGAGGTAGTAGTCCATCCTCGGGGCTGAGGGTTTGTACCAGTAGCTATGTGTTTAATCTTTCTCTCTCGTGTTCTTGAGATGTCACGATCTTGATGTATCGCGGGCGTTGTTAACATAGTCGGATCATATGGTGTTTTCCCCTCTCTATCTTGTTATGATGAATTGAGTTTTTCCCTTTGAGAATTCGTTGTTATCGGATTGAATACTTTTATGGATTTGAGAGCACTTGATATATGTCTTGCATATGAATACTCGTGGTGACAATGGGTTATCATATTGATTCACTTGATATGTGTTTTGGCATTCAACTCGCGGATTCCCGTGGTGACATTGGGGTAATCTATGCATAGGGGTTGATGCACGTTCTTGTCTTTTGTTTCTCCGGTAGAAATCTTGGGGCACTCTTTGAAGTTCTTTGTGGTGGATTGAGTATTATGAATATGAAATTATTTGGTGTTATTTTAGTACGAACTCTTGGATAGATCGATCGAAAAGAGTAGCTTCGAGGTGGTTTCGTACCGTACAAACGATTTCTTCTTATGTTCTTCGCTAGATAGGAACTTTGGAGTGATTCTTCGTTGCACATTAAGGGATGGTTATATGATCCAATTATATTAGCATTGTTGAGAGATTGCACTAGTGAAAGTATGGACCCTAGGCTCCATTTTCAAGCATTGCAATACCGTTTTTGTGCCTGTTTACTATTTGCTACCTTGCTGTTTTTATTTATTCAGATTATAAAAATATATTTCTACCATCCGTAGTACACTTTTATCAGTATTTCTTCGCCGAACTCGTGCACCTATACAATTTGCCATTGTATTAGGTGTCTTGGGGGCACAAGAGATTTCTTGTATTTAGTTGCAGGGTTGTTTGAGAGAGATCATCTTCATCCTACACCTCCAATGGATTGATAAACCTTAGGACATCCACTTGAGGGAAAATTGCTGCTGTCCTACAAAACTCTGTGCTTGGAGGCCCAACACGAGTCTACAAGAATAAAGTTGCATAGTAGACATCAAGATCTTTTCAGGCGCCGTTGCCGGGGAGGTGAGTGCTAGAAGGTATATTTTTAGATCTTGCAATCGAATCTTTTAGTTTCTCGTTTTATCACTAGTTTGGTTTATAAAAGAAAACTAAAAAATGGAATTGTGGTTGCATCATATTATAGTTCATCTTTACAATATCTTTCTTGAAAATGATGGGTCAGAAAATTGTGCTCAATTGTTAGAAGAAGAAGTCAATAAAATGTTTGGCACAAAATATTTGAATGATGAGCATGATTGCAATGTTGTTAGTATGAATTCCTTGAATATCCAAAATGCTAATGATGATTGCATAAGTCATGACAAAAATGTTTCTTATAAGCATGTCAATTTTTGTGGAGTGCATAAAGTTTGTGAAGACATGCCTTATAGGGAAGATAGATTCTACAAGAAGCATACACATGATAGAACCAATTCTTTCCTCAAAGTGATAGATGAATTTGCTACAAAATTATGTTCTCTATGTCCTATTACTTGTGAACTTTGCAATAAGGTTGGTCATCTTAATTTCCAATGCATGATTTTTCATGATCGAATCATGTCCAAATATTGCAATAACTTGATCACCCTTGAACTTTATAATGGGCTTTTTCTATTTTTGGGGAGTGAAGAATTGACACATAAAAATAGTTGGTGTCAGGACCCCAATCCTAAGTCACACCGATCTAGCATGTAACACTTCATATCACTTTGCGGCCTCACGCACGGTATCCCCATGGGTGCCACCTTACCTGGCCTGGGACCGTTTGCGCCTTTTGGCTCACGTATATGATAGTGTTGCGAGCATCCATATGACAGAGTACCCGGGCTGACATGACTAGTCATGAATCCAAAGTAGCACTAACTTATAGGAACATGCATACATGACCCAGCAACGAATGTGTCGATCATCAATGTATGAACCCAAGTCGTAGCAAGCTATAAGGACTTAAAGGAATAACGCATGACATTTCCCCGAAGGGACAGACACAGGAACAAAGAAGCACACATGCCGGCCAGCCTAAGTGTTCCGGAGCAGTAGCAAGCTACCATGGCTAAGTGGAATCACTAGGAGACATTTCGCCATAAGAGAGGTTACCAAGAGTAAACAACTAGGTTGTCAGATCCCACACATACCAAGCATTTCAAAATCATACACACAATATGCTCGATATGTGCAAATAGAACATGGCATCACAACAAAACTCTACAACTCAAAGTATTTATTTAAAAGGCTCTAGAGAGCCATACATAACATATTCATACAGGTAGGGGTCACACGACCCGACACTCAAGTCATACAAACATACAAGCACATGCGGAAGCAAACTTGTCTGAGTATAGACAACTAGAAAGAAAGAAGGCTTGATGAATCCTGTCTATCTACATAGGCCCTTCACAAGCTCAGGGTCACCACCTGGGCGGCAAGTTACTCGTCAACATCAAGATCTAAATGGAACCCATTGGAGGGGGATGTCTTCTCCTCTACAATAGTTTATTAAGCAAACATGAGTACAAAGGTACTCAGCAAGACTTACATCAGATCCTACCATACATGCAACATTATCAACAAGGGTAGTGGAGTTTATTGCAGCAAGCCAGCTTTGACTCTTGGCTATTCTACCCAACGATTGACAGTATCTTCTAAATGATTTTGCGCACACGAGTCCACTAATCACCACATCAAGACTCTACTGTGGATCCTCTCACGTCATACTACGAGAGGGCCATCCACGACACTCACACTTGTCTTGAGACTTTTATGAATAACCATTAACTTGTCTATGAACTCATAAGCAACCGAGTAGACCTTTACCACGGACGCGGCTATTCAAATAGTTTTATTACCCTGCAGGGGTGTACTTCTTCACACATGTTTCCACCACGTAGCATCTGCACACGACATTTGTGTCAGATTTTGGGTTCCGGCAAAACCCTTGAGGTTCGAACACTGGGGTGCGCACAAAGATCTCCCCCTCCTCTAGCTCGCACTCCGTATGATCTCACGGCCTAGCTCGATGAACCCAAAGAACGAGAGACACAAGATTTATACTAGTTCAGGCCACCGTTTTGGCGTAATACCCTACTCTAGTGTGGTGTGGTGGATTGCCTCTTGGGCTGAGGATGAATAGTTACAAGGGAAGAACAGCCTTGTGAGGAGAGGTGTTCTTGTGCTTGGTGAGTGTGGTTGAGGATTCTCTCTAGATGAGCCGATGTGAGATCAGTTGCCTGCCTATGGTGGTGGCTAGTTCTATTTATAGAGGCCCTCGTCCTCTTCCCAAATATTAGGCGGGAAGGGATCCCACAATGGCCAGTTTGAAGGGGGCAGCTAGTACAAGCTATCCTGACAAAAGGTGGTCTTCGCCTACCAAAGGCTTTGGTGATGACGCCATCTTGGGCTCCACGATGACCTCCTCCTGCTGGTCTTGGTCTTATTGCACTGATATGGAAACCTTTGCCCAATGCCTCGGAGCTCCTCGCCTGCGCTTGCGTCTTTAGTACCAAAGAGGAAACGAGGACATTGCGCGTGCTGGCGCCCGCCTGGCTCGAGTCGTCATGGCTTGCGTCACAGGAACCTCACGAGGTGTCCCTTGTCTTGATCTCTCCGCCCCTCGCGAGCCAGCCTGGTGAGGCCGCCCCTGAGGAGGTCTTGCGTCATCCACCGTGCGAGGGTCTTGAGTGTATGCTGGTGAAGATGGGTCGTATAGGGCCGCTGGTGGAGCCATGCCGTGGGCTGCAGGCAGGCAAGTATGGGGACCCCCGTTCCTAGATCGCCGACAGTAGCCCCCGGGCCAAAGGCGCGCTCGGGCTTGGCTTAGTGGCGAAGACAAAGTGCAAGTGCGGAGCGCCGCAGGCCCCAACAGCCTGCGGCCATGGTTGGCGCGTGGAGACTAATTGGACGTGGGCGTCACCGCTTCCGCACGCTGCCTCGGCCACTGCCCCACTTGACGAGTCCTTGCTGCATGCAGAAAAAGATCATTATTACCTTTGATCGTGGAGGCCGGTGGTTGGCCTTCCCTTGGCTATATATGGGAAGTGGGGGAGGAGGCCCCGTAATCCATCTCTTCCTTTGCTTCTCCCGCTCCTTCTTCTTCCTTGCTTCACTACTTGTTGCGTCGACCATGGCACCGATACGGAGGTTCTCGGCCGCGGAGAAGGGTAAGACTCCCCTTAACGAGCCCGAGCCACTTCCGCCAAAGAAGAGGTTGTCCCATCGTTGAGACATCATCATGAGGCTGGAAGTGTCGCGGCCATGGTACGAGCGGCCGCCTACCGGGTATCCATTTCCCTTGTACGCCCAAGCTACGGGTTCCGGAGGGAGGGGCAACGAATGCCGTCGCCCGCGCCAGGGCCATGGTCGTCGCGCCGTGGTGACGCGCACCGTCGCCCTAGGGGTCCATGCCGCAGACTCCTCGTGCGAGTTCGTGTTGTGGGCGGTGACGCCTCCGAGCTCTTGGATTCGCTTCCCGTAGTTCTTTGCCGTGGAGATGCGGCCGAGGGGTCCCCTTGAGCTTTGGCTGCAGCACACCGACTGTGACGCCCCGGTGACTGGAGCGGAGGTTGAAGCCGCCTCCTCCGGGAGGATCTTCATGACTCGTGGCTGGGGCGAGCTCGCCCGGGTCTGCCGTGTGGAAGGCGCCCTCGCCATCCACTTCAAGTACGACGGCGTCTCCATGATGTTCTTCAAAGTCTTCGACGAGGAAGGCCGCCGCTTGGAGTGCTGCCCTGAAGGGGGTCGCCAGGACGGCGCCGCGGCTGACATCGGGCCTGCCGCTAGCCTTGCCCGCAGCTCCTCCAGCGACAACGGTGACTCCTGGTGGTCCAGCGACTCTCCTGAGCTTGCTGAGACTCCGGAGAAAATCGATGACAGCTACGTGTCCCCAAGCTCTCACCGGGCCTAGAGCAAGGCTGTAGCGTCCGGCCGCCGCCGTCTCTGATCTGGATGGGGTTGGTGCCGACCTCCGGAGGCCCACTATTGATGATGGCGTCGGCGACGTCCGGCGCATGTAGATAGAGCTCCTAGGAATTCCCTTCCTTTTGTTCCCTGCGAGGACTCGAAGTGGACCTCGCGAGGGTGTGTAAAGCGTCTGTAACGCCTTTTGTCGATATTATCTTTATTGTGAAAACTTGCGAATGCGTGTCCTGCTAAGGCTCGGTCTCCCCTTTCCAACCCCGCGGCAGCTTGGTGCTCTACGCCGACAGGTCCCGGTCCCCAGGCAGGCTGCAGTAGTCGCTGGTATGCCAGGTCGCGATGCCGTGGTCAAGGTGAGGAGGTGAGCGGCCCGAGGTCCAGTAAGATCTCCTGAGGCGCGATGCTCAAGAGGTCGCCTTTAGCACGCAAACAGCTACCTAAGGATGGGAAAGGGAGGCGACATTGCCGCAACAGGGCAGCGAAGGGTGAGGATCTTATGCCGTAGTGCTGGGTCGGTCCAGGCGCAAGACTTGTCTTCGTATTCCGGGGCTGGTTCCTCGTGTCGCGCCAGACTTGCGCATCGACCACTGTTGGGTAGCTAGGTTAGGCCCGTGCGAGCCTCCCCCTCTTTTCCATGCTCTCATGTGTGCTCTGCATCCTCAGGTCCCGGCCCTCGAGCGAGCTGAGCCGCCGCTGGTATGCCAGGTCGCGATGACATGGTCAAGGCTAGGGGGTCAAGGCTGGAAAGCCAGTAGGAACTCCTGAGTCGCGATGCTCAGGAGCACCCCTTTTAACGCGCAATAGAGTTGCATGGGGGAAGAGCGAGAGTCCGCAGTACCGCCGGCTGTAGTCCTCAGGAGGTTCCTACAAGTTAGCGCGAGGAAGGGCACAAATTGCCATGGTCGTCGCCAGTCCGCCACTGGTTCCTCTGCAAGGAGGTGAAGGCACTGACGGCCTGGTGAGGTGACGTGCGCAGGCGTGCCGCAAGCCAGAGCTCGACCGCTCAGATATGTCAGTGTTGCAGGGACAGACCCGAGCACAAGCACCGTGCCGGCATGAGAGGTTCCCGTGGCGGGCGATAATCAAACAGGCAGTGATGACCATAGATAGATTATGCATGAAAAGCAACTGGCTTAGGTAAATGCAAGAACGATACATGCTACTGGGTCGGACCTGAGCGGCCTGGGGATGATGAAGCCCGATGGGTGCCCCCAGCAGGGTGAACTAAAGATGCAAGCGGGTACATGCCGCAGGGACGGACCCACGCAGCCTGGGAAAGATGCAGCCTAGGGGGCGCTCCTAGCTGAATGAATTTGGGAAAAAGTCACCTGGTTTGGTTGTCGAAGGAGTATTGGGGTAGCTGAAGACGCATGCTGAAGAAGTCGCTCCTCACGAGCCATCGTGGCCCAGTGCCTCGGGAGGCTCTGGAGGCTCGGGTGGCCTCCTGAGGACCGTCTCCATCTCCGCCAGGACTGCATGATGCCTGGCCTCCTTACCTACTAGGATGCTCCGAAGATTGCACTGGAAGGCGGCAGCCACGCTTGGCAGGCCGAGCGGCATGCGAACGTAGCTGTGAGGTGGACCCTCACACCGGCCAGCATGCGAAGGCCAGAAGCGCTCATGAGATGCGGCCTGTTGAGCCCTGGGATGTTGATGCAGACGCGCAGCTCACCACCCTCGCCTGGGTGGGGAGCAGCGCCAGGTGGGCAGTGGTCGCCGCGTATGGCTCTTGCTTCCTGAAGCTCCTGAGTGGCCTTGACGATGAACTCCTGAGCGCCGGGCGCTCCTCGCCCGGTGCCCTCCTGAGGGAAACGTGCCGTGAAGAACGCCTCCATTTGGTGCCCGAGCGCCTCCCTCTTGACGTTGGCCAGGTCCGAGGCCCTCTAGAAGAGAGCCCCTGAGCCTTGCCCGAGGATGGTGCCAGGCGCGCCTCCCTATGCGCGGGAGGGAGGCGCCCAAGGCGCAGGCGCCGATCCTAAGGTGGCGCCGCTCTCCTGAGGGCCAGAGCGGAGTAGCTGCTTCTTCTTCTTGGGATTGGCCTCAGGAGGGTACTGCACACCCGCGCTGTTAGGGTCTTTGACTGATGCAGCTTGGAAGGCGCGCTCGAGGGAGCACACCACGTATCTTTATTCGCAGGGGACCGTGATGATTCTGCCGTTTCCCAGCATCTCGAGGACGTTGTAGCCATGGTGGGTGACTGCCATGAATTTGGCTAATGTTGTGTACCCGAGGATGGCATTGTACGGCAGGCGGATGTGGGCGATCTCGAAGTCGACGAGCTCGGTGTGGTAGTTGTCGCGCTGACCGAAGGTGACGGGGAGACGAACTTGCCCTATCGGGGTGGTGGAGCCGTCATTCACTCCGGAGAAATGGTTGGTGGGCTGGAGTTGATCGTATGGCACTTGAAGGCTGTCGAACGTCTCGACAGACAGGACACTGAGCCCTGCGCCACCGTCGATGAGGATCTTCGTGACTTGGGCATTGCTGATGCCGGGAGAACAGAGCATCGGGAGAACGTTGACGGTTGCCGCAGACTTGAGCTGGTCCGCTGAGCTAAAGGTGATGGCGTACTTGGACGATTTGAGCAGGCACGTGGCCCCAAGCTTGGGGAGGGTTGCATTCACCCTCACGAGAGAACTGCTTGAAGATGCGCTGGGAAGCTGGGGCCTGAGCGCCACCCAAGATAGAGGCGATGGCGCCCGGCTCCTGGAAGCCCCCAACCCCTTCGTCCTGTTGGTGGTCGTCGTTCCTTCTTGGCGAAGGCAGCGAAGGAAGACCAGGGTTGCCCTGAGGATGTTCCTCGCGAGGCTGGTCCCTGCAGGCGCCCTCACGAGGCTGGTCCTGCCAACGATCCTCATGAGGCTGGTCGCCCCACTCCTGACGGGGACCACGGTCGTCCAACGTCTTCCACCTCGTCGACCTCCTCGGCCGTAGCCCCGGTCGTTCTACTCGGGGCATCGACCGAAGCGTCCATCTCGAATGGCCCTGAGCTCTTGACAATCGTTGGTGTTGTGGGTGCGCACGTTGTGGAAGGCGTAGAATGTATGGCTGCCCTTGGACAACTCGGGAAGATCTCGGCCGCGCTTGGTGTCTAGTTCTGCCGCGAGTACGGACACCCCTTTGCGCTTCACATCCTTGACTTTGGCCTTCTTCTCCTCTGGATCCGTAGTGTGGAGCTCGAGGAGGGAGAGACGCCCCTCCTCAGCTCTTGCACACTTGGTCGCTATGTTGAACAACTCCAAAGTCGTGCACATCTCCTGATGGATGGCGAGCTCCTCCTTCGTCTTGATGTTGTGGACACTGTCGGAAAATGCTGAGATGATGGCCTCATCCGTCACCTTGGGGATCTTCAGACGCACGCTGTTGAAGCGCTTGATGTACTTCTGCAGGGTCTCTCCCGACTGTTCCTTGATGCGGCGCTGGTCACCCGCGGCCGGGGGGCGGTCGTGAGTGCCCTGGAACTTGGCGACGAAGTGGTCGCGCATCTCATCCCAGGAGGAGATCGAGCCTGGGGGCAGGTTCAGGAGCCATGAGCGAGCGCCGTCCTTGAGGGCCATGGGAAACCAGTTCGCCATGACCTTTTCATCGCCGTTGGCCGCCTAGATGCTCGGCTTGTAGAGTTGCAGGAACTCCATAGGGTCGGGGGTGCCGTCGTAGTGAGGAGGCAGATCTGGCTTGAACTTTCCAGGCCAGACGACGCTACGCAGCTCGGAGTGAAGGCGCGGCAGCCTGCCATGGCCACCGAGGCTCTTCGTGGAGGCGGAGCTTGATCTTGGTGTCCCTGCGCCGCCACGGCAAGTGGCGCATGGCCCTGCCGCCGCAAGCGATCCTAACGTGGTGGTGCTGGGAGCGGTGGAGCGTTTTCTTGTGGACGGGGAACCTCTTAGTAGCTTCTTTCCTCGTGCGCGGGCACTCGGTGCGGTGGATCACACCGCGGGACCGCACACCTTGGAGCAAGGATACCGTCCTGACGCGGAGGAGGCGGGGGCGCTCCATGAGCTGTGCGTCTCGGCACAAGGGTGCCATCTTAGTGCGGAGGGGGCGGAAGCGCTCGGTGAGCCACATCGCCCGCAGCTTGGGCGGGCGAGGCATCAAGAGGGATGGTACAGGAGATCCCCCCGTGGCGCTGACGAGCTCGGTGATGCAGTCCAACCAGTCCTCGTAGAGGTCGTCGACCGGGTGGTAGCGCAGGAGCTTGCGTGCCATGAGCAGCGTGGCCTGCACGTCCGTGGGGGCGCGGCAAGCGTGAGACAATGAGCCGGCCGGAGTCAGCGACGGGGTGGCGGTGCGGCTGTCACAGTGCACGGAGGGGTGTAGTGAAGAGGCTTGCTGCTCGTTTGCTACAGGGCCGGTGGCGGCGTTGATGGCGGGTGACGGAGAACGACAGGGAGGCTCGCCGAGAGGGGCTGTCTGAGTGACACGGGTGGCGAGGGTGACCCAGCGCTCAGCGCGGGCCCGGCGAGAGTCGCCATGAGCTTGGTGGAGTGGTGAAGCGCGGATCGACGAAGAGGAGAGCTTAAGCGCACCCCTACCTGGCACGCCAAATGTCGGATTTCGGGTTCCGGCAAAACCCTTGAGGTTCGAAAACTGGGGTGCGCACAAAGATCTCCCCCGCGTCTAGCTCGCACTCTATATGGTCTCACAGCCTAGATCGACGAACCCAAAGAACGAGAGACACAAGATTTATACCGGTTCAGCCACTGTTGTGGTGTAATACCCTACTCCAGTGTAGTGTGGTGGATTGCCTCTTGGGCTGAGGATGAACAGTGACAAGGGAAGAACAGCCTCCTGAGGAGAAGTGTTCTTGTGCTTGGTGAGTGTGGTTGAGGATTCTCTCTAGATGAGCCGATGTGAGATCAGTTGTCTGTCTATGGTGGTGGCTAGTCCTATTTATAGAGGCCCTGGTCCTCTTCCCAGATGTTAGGCAGGAAGGGATCCCACAACATCCAGTTTCAAGGGGGACAGCTAGTACAAGCTATCCTGACAAAAGGTGGTCTTCGCCTGCCAAAGGTTGTGGTGGTGACACCGTCTTGGGCTCCACGATGACCTCCGTACTGTCGTCCTGCTGGTCTTGGTCTTGTTGCACCGATATCAAAACCTTTGCCTGATGCCTCGGAACTCCTCGCCTGCGCTTGCCTCTTTAGCACCAAAGAGGAAACAAGGACACTGTGCACGCTAGCGCCCGCATGGCTCCAGTCGTCATGGCTTGCGTCACAGGAACCTCGCGAGGTGTCCCTTGTCTTGATCACTTTGCCCCTCATGAGCCGACCTGGTGAGGCCACCCCTGAGGAGGTCTTGTATCATCCGCCTCGCGAGGCTTGGTCCCTCGCGAGGGTCTTGAGTGTTTGCTTGTGAAGATGGGCCGTACAGGGCCGCTGGTGGAGCCACGCGCAGGCCACAGGCAGGCAAGTCTGGGGACCCCCGTTCCCAGAACACGGACAATGTGCTCGGCGGACTTCAAGTGAAAGCCGACGTGGGTGTAGACCACGACCTGACTAACCACACAAGTCCCTAGTCCAGGTTTATCGCCTATTCGGGTTCCATACCCAAGGAGATCCAGTCGGGGTGTCCTCAATGCCCCAAACGATGTGTACAGGGTTCCCGAGGCACCAAACGGGCTTCTCGGTACACCGGGCCACGTACCTACCGCATCACGTCCCACCCCTAGGGTCAGCACTGCGCATGGCCTCCAGTATACTACAAACACCAGAAACTACTTGCAACTCCTGGATGGAGGATGGGGTTAATAAGTCGAGCGGGGTCATATTTCAGGGCCCAATGTGTGGTAGTAGCTAATCTTGAATCACACATATAGATCTTAGTTCTTAGGGACGGTTCCAATGAAACAACCCAACATGTACTCCTACATGGCCTCTCATTAATATCTTTACCAAAACATGCTCAACACTTGACTCTCATTACCGACACAACAATTTCACTCCAATCCATCACCCACATGAACCAGACCTGACACAACTCTAAGCATAGCAGGCATAGCATGGTAGGAAACACAACATGCCTTAATCAACTCCTACACATGCTAGTGGGTTTCATCTAGTTACTGTTGGGAAGACAGATCATGCAGAGGAAAGGGGTTCAACTACCGCAGCAAATAGCAATTTGAAACGTTGTTGTCTTAATGCAGTAAATGAGAGCAGGAGCAAGAATATGGGATTGTATCGAGATGATCAATGGGGGGTTGCTTGCATGACAGAGTGGTCGAGGGGTACTGCCCTACAACTTGATACTCACGAATATCCTCGGGTGCAGGACCTACCCCAGAGATCACACCGGTAACACAATCAATATATGGCAATATGCAACAATATGATGCATGCGCATGACATGGCAAAATGAGTGTGTTGAGCTAATGCAACTAAAACGAAAAGGGTATGAGTCAATTTGAACCAAGGGTTCAAATTCAAACTCAAGTTATGATGTTATAAGGTTCATTCTCGTATTTTGATACATACATCAAGATTAAGTTGCTTTGTAATGCATGAAACCACTACCAATGGATAGATTGGATTTTTCTGATCATTTTTCATATATAAATCTTTTCATTCTGAGCTATAGATTATTTTCTATGATTTATAGAAGTTTAAGCCTTTTTCTAGATTTTCTAAATAATTAGAACTAAATCTTTTCATTCTGAGCTATATATTATTTTCTATGATTTATTGAAGTTTAAGCCTTTTTCTGGATTCTTTGGTGGCTGCCGGAGCTCAGGCGAGCTCGGTGTCGTTCCTACGACGAGCGTGGCGGCGTGAAGTAAACTCCTACGTGCTCTACACGATGCGGCGAGCAAGGTGGACATGTCAGCCGAGCCGTTGCGTGGCCGGAGACACGTCGGCGGCGAGCGCAGGCGGCAACGGGTGCGGGTGAGCTCAATGTAGTCACTATGGCATGGGAGGAAGAGACTGGAGAGGGGGAGATGGTCCGGAGCTCACAGCGGTCTTGATGGGTGGTTCAGTGAGGTCGTGGAAGAGCTGGAGCGGTCGGGGTGGCGAAGGGGATCTCTGGCGATGCGAGGTCGGAGATGGCTTGGTGGAGGCAGTGCAGGGCGAGCGAGCGCTCAGGGCTCGGTCAAGGCGAAGCAGCGGACGAGCGAAGCTTGTGGACACGGCGAGGCGACGAGTGGACGACAGTGGCTGCGAGCTTCACAACGGCGCGGGCGCAGCTGCGTCGGCAATGGCGGGGGAGAGCGATGGAGAGGAGAAGGGGGAAAGTGAGGTGTCGGTGAGGTCGGGGAGAAACCTAGGAGGTCCTGCGCGGCGTCGAAGCGGTGTCCAAGAGAGCAGACGAGCAGGGTGGTGGCGTGGCGAGCTCGGGCGCGTGGCGCGCAGCTTCCTGCGTGCCTGGCGAGAGGAAGCAGGTGACTGGCACTGGGCTAGCACAGTGCTGGGACGGCCAATGGGCTGCCAGGTGGGTTGCGCCAGGTAAGTTCTTTTTTCCTTTTCTTTCCGTTTTCTAGTACTCTGTAATTTTTTGGCTTTATTAAAAATACCAGGGCACTTTCAAAAATATGAAACTGTTTGGAATATTTCCAACAGCCCTCATTTCTTTTCATGATTATTTGGGCATTTAAAATTATTTATAGCATTTAAATGCCCAAATGCAAATAATTTAAAATGTAATTCAGTGACCCAAGGTGACCTAAAAAAATGTGAACCATTTTTGGAGAGGTTCTAGACCAAGACAAAAATGATGAACATTTTTTAAGGGCATTTCAGGTTCATTGAAAAATATTTTAGTAAACCCTAGTTGCTTTAACTGGTGTTGGGGTTTATGCCATCCCCATTTCAAGTTTCTGAAAAATGTAAACATGATGCATCACTCTAATGCAAGCACTGACTAGGGTTGTGACAGTTGGTTTGAAGTATTCATTCTCATGGATGACACTGAAACTAAACTAAAGAATATATATATGTTCTGTATGGTAAATTGCAATGAGAATGCTTATATTGCCAACTATACAAATATGGGGAAACCAATAGAATATAAAAGGAATACTAATGAAAGGGTAAAGATTTCCACTTTCCATCCTATTGTCTCTCATGATGAAATAGGTAACGAGGAGGAGCTTCCTATCCAATCAATCTCTTCAACAAGAAGCTTGAAAAAATTAATTAAACCCACACATTTTGTGGTGAAAAGGAAGAAAAGAAGAAGAAATAATAGAGGTAAAAAGGTATCTCTCCCAAATAGTGTCCCTCCTATTATTGTTGTGCCTCATGAAAATGAATCAAAAATAATTGTGGAGGATGATGCACTTGATGATGATATTGCTTCTATGTCTTATGGCACAATGTCCGAGAGCACTATTGATATTGATTTTGTTATGCCCATTGCTTGTTGTGATGATTATGGTTGGGAATATAATGATACTTCTTATAATCTTGGAAATCTTTTTGGCACCAACTTGGGAAATTATGATGATGGCAATTACTATACCATTGGTGCTATTCATACTATTAATGATGAGAATGATTATGCTCATGATATACCAAGCCACAAGCTTGGGGATGCTATGTTTGATGAGAATGACATGTTTGAGAATTTATTTGCTGCAATTAATGTTTGTCCCAAGCTTGGGGGTGCTATGCTTAATGGAGAAGATCTTTTTAGTCCCCTTACTTTGAATGATCAAATTTGCTATGATGATTACATGCCTCCTACTTACGATGATTATTGTGATGATACTTATGTTATAAAAAGTAGTGATAATTATTGTCATAATTTTTAATATCCTTTTACTGAACATTACTCTCTTAATGTGGGAACAATTTTTTAGTATTCGAGTTTCCTATGATACTCCCACTATTATGAATGAGAATAAAATTGCTTATATGGAGAGTAATAAATTTTCTATGCTTTTGGATCATGAAAAGAATTATTTATGTGATGGTTATATTGATGAATCTATTCATGATGCTACTTAAAATTATTATGATAGAGGAACTTGTGATTCTTGATGCTCTTGTTATGTTTCAATCCTTATCTTTTAAGCGAGCATCATTGAAATATTCATGCCTAGCTTAAAAGGAATTAAAGAAAAGCGCTTGTTGGGAGACAACCCAACATTTATAACTACTGTTTTTGTGTGTTAACATGATCATGTTTTATAGTTTTTGTTTCAATAAAGTGCCAAGTAAGACCTTCGGGATGGCTTACCGTGATAGTTGATTTGATCTTGCTGAAAAACAGACACTTTTGTGCTCAGGGAAACAATTCTCATTTTTAATAGATGTGAGATAAAATGCTGATTCTTTTTGCATAAGATTAAAAGATAAATTTCCCAGGATTTTCAATTTTTCCAGAATTTTTGGTGTATCAGAAGAATGGTTGGAGTACATATTACTACAGACTGTTCTGTTTTTGACAGATTCTGTTTTCAATGCATAAGTTTGCTTGTTTTCTAGTTTCTATGGCTTATATTTCTCAATATAAATTATTGAAATGATGAGGTATAGTAGGAATTGCGTGAGAACAATTATGAATCTTTTCTTTTACAGTACCAAAGTTGATGGTTTGCTCCTTATCATACTAACCTATCTCACGAAGTTCCGTTTAAGTTTAGTGTGATTGAAGTTTTCAAGTTTTGGGTGAGATATCGATATGAGGAGAATAAGGAGTGACAAGACCCTAATCTTGTGGATTCGCAAGGCACCCCAAGTTAATATTTAAGGAATATCCAAGCAACTAAGCTCGGGGATGCCCCGGAAGGCATCCCCTCTTTCGTCTTCAACATTATCGGTAACCTTACTTGGAGCTATATTTTTATTCGTCACATGATATGTGTTTTGATTGGAGCGTCATTTTATTTTGTTAGAATTTTCTTTCTGTTATTTATAATAATGTTTTGAATCTTTTATTTCAATAAAAACGTCAAGCATAGCCTTTGCCATGCTTATCTTGCAAGTATATGAGTTGCTGTTTCAAAACAAAAAGTTTATCGATGTTGCAAAATTTCCCTAGAAAAGTCAGGATGTGATAAAATGTTGAATTTTTTTGCAAAATAAGCTCTAATAAATTTTATACAGTTTGGTAAATGTTCATAATCTTTGGATTTTAAGAAGTATTCATACTCTTTCATACTTTACAGACTGTACTAGTTTGGAAGATTGCTGTTATGTTTGCATTGTTTGCATATGTTTGCTTGTTTAATGATTCTATTTGCGGATAGGAGTATTAAATATGCAGAGGAATTTAGTATGAAATGTTGAATAATAATTTTAGTGATTTGCTACAGTAGAGAATGATAAGGGTTTTGCATTGGTTTATACTAACTTATCTTACGAGTTCTTGTTGAGTTTTGTGTGGATGAAGCTTTTGAGATTTAGGAAAACCGTGATATGAGAGGAATTAAGGAGACACAAAAGCTCAAGCTTGGGGATGCCCAAGGTATCCCAAGATAATATTTCAAGAAGTCTCAAGCATCTAATCTTGGGGATGCCCCGGTAGGCATCCCACCTTTCTTCTTCAATAATTATCAATTAGTATCGGTTGAGCCTAACTTTTTGCTTCTTCACATGAGTTTTGATATCCTTGAAATGTCATTTTATTTTCATTTTCCTTTCTGTTTTAATAAAATACTCAGATCTGAATCTTTTAAATAAAGAGAGAGTCCTCAAATAGCTATCCTTTTACATAACTACTCGCTTGATCTTCACTTATATCTTATGAGTAAATTA
Source organism: Triticum urartu (assembly GCF_056163025.1). Taxonomy (NCBI): domain Eukaryota; kingdom Viridiplantae; phylum Streptophyta; class Magnoliopsida; order Poales; family Poaceae; genus Triticum; species Triticum urartu. Next base: position 342,751,834 of record NC_141879.1, read on the forward strand.
AATTGTTGAATAAATTGAATGTCATGAAGTTGAAATCATATCATGCCTAGTAGTAGCTTCACATTGGGTTTAGAAAGTGAAATGTTTTGAGGCTTAACAATCACAATATTGTTCATACAATAAATCCATGAATGATTAGTAGAAGGAAGAAAACTTTCACATGCAAATACACTATCTTGGAAATCTTTTGTGATTGTAAGCCCCCATCAAAATATTATATGCCAAAATTGTTGACATTGGACAAGGAAGACAACGTAATGATTTATGTTTGTTCATATTCACATAGAAGTTATATTTTCATAGATCCTTCAAGATGCGGTGCTTGCCCCCCATATTTGCCAGCCAAAAAATCCGCACCAAGTAGAGATACTACTTGTGCATCCAAAAACCCTTAAACCCAAATCTTATCTTCAAGAGTCCACCATACCTACCTAAGGATTGAGCAAGATCCTTCAAGTAAGTTGTCATTGGTGCAATAAGGCAATAAAAATTGCTTCTATAAGTGTTAGATCATTTAGTGTAAGAGAAAATTGAGCATTGTACGAACTTGTGATGACAAAGAATAAAAGCAACAAACTGCATAATAAAGCTTTCTATCATAAGGGGCAATATAACATGACGTTCTTTTGCACTAAGAGGTTGAGCATACAAACAAAAAGCGCATGGCAACCTCTACTTCCCTCTGCGAAGGGCCTATATTTGACTTTTCAGTATTTACTTTTATGCAAAGAGTGAAAGTATTTCTCTCTATTCCTTTTTATTTTTTCTCTTTTGGCAAGCATCATGTGGTGAGGAAATATCTCGACACATACATCCAGTTGGATATGGGTAGCATGAGTTATTACTGTTGACATCACCCTTGTGGTGAATGCATTGGGAGGCAAAACAATAAGCCCCTATCTTTCTATTTGTCAGGTTGAAACGTTTTTCTCATGTCTATGCGGTGAGTATTAGCAATCATAGAAGACTATATGATGGTTGAGTATGTGGAGCTCTTACTTAAACTCTGTTGAATAAGTTGAATTGCAATTGCTTGGTGACTGAGAACATAGGTTGTTGAGTTTCAAGAGAATTTATCGTTTGAACCTTAACATGTGAATTGGTTGCTACTTTAAACATGAGAAATATTATAAGAAAGAGTTGTTTTCATGATGCTAGGAAAAGTGATTGAAATTATCATTGATTAAACTTATGCACTTTGCTAACATTACACTTCATAAATTATTTCTTTTATCATTTACCTACCCGAGGACGAGTAGGAATTAATCTTGGGGATGCTGATACGTCTCCAACGTATCTATAATTTATGAAGTATTCATGATGTTTTATTATCATTATTGGATGTTTTACAATCGTTTTATAGCAACTTTATATAACTTTTCGAGACTAACCTATTGACTCAGTGCCTAATGCCAGTTGCTATTTTTGCTTGTTTTTTACATTGCAGGAAATCAATATCAAACGGAGCCCAAACACAGCAAAATTTTTATGGATTTTATGGACCAGAAGAATCCCGATGGGCCAAAGCAGCACCTGGGGGTGCCCCGAGGGGGGCACAACCCAGGTGGGTTGTGCCCACCTTGGTGGCCTCCCGCACCCCCTCTTCGCCCTGTAAATTCTCAATATTCCAAAAACCCTCGGGGTTAACCTAGATGAGAAGTTCTACCGCCGCAAGGCTCCATAGCCACTGAAAACCAATCTAGACCCCGTTCCGGCACCCTGCCGGAGGGGGGAATCATCTCCGGTGGCCATCTTCGTCATCCCGGCGGCCACCACGATGATGAGGGAGTAGTCCACCCTCGGGGCTAAGGGTTTGTACCAGTAGCTATGTGTTTAATCTCTCTCTCTCTCTCATGTTCTTGAGATATCACGATCTTGATCTACCGTGGGCTTTGTTAATATAGTCGGATCATATGGTGTTTTCCCCTCTCTATCTTGTTGTGATGAATTGAGTTTTTTCCTTTGAGATTTCGTTGTTATCGGATTGAATACTTTTATGGATTTGAGATCACTTGATATATGTCCTGCATATGAATACTCATGGTGACAATGGGGTATCATATTGATTCACTTGATATGTTTTTTGGAATTCAACTCGTGGATTCCCGCGGTGACATTGGGGTGATCTACGCATAGGGGTTGATGCACGTTCTCGTCTTTTGTTTCTCCGGTAGAAATCTTGGGGCACTCTTTGAAGTTCTTTGTGTTGGATTGAGTATTACGAATCTAAAATTATTTGGTGTTATTTTAGTACAAACTCTTGGATAGATCGATCGGAAAGAATAGCTTCGAGGTGGTTTCGTACCCTACAAATGATTTCTTCTTATGTTCTCCACTAGATAGGAACATTTGAGAGATTCTTCGTTGCACATTAAGGGATGGTTATCTGATCCAATTAAATTAGCATTGTTGAGAGATTGCACTAGTGAAAGTACGGACCCTAGGCCTCATTTTCAAGCATTGCAATACCATTTTTGTGCTCGTTTACTATTTGCTACCTTGCTGATTTTATTTATTCAGATTATCAAAATATATTTCTACCATCCGTATTACACTTTTATCACCAACTCTTCGCCGAACTAGTGCACCTATACAATTTGCCATTGTATTAGGTGTGTTGGGGACACAAGAGATTTCTTGTATTTGCTTGCAGGGTTGTTTGAGAGAGACCAACTTCATCCTACGCTTCCCTCGGATTGATAAACCTTAGGTCATCCACTTGAGGGAAAATTGCTATTGTCCTACAAAACTCTGCGCTTGGAGGCCCAACACGAGTATACAAGAATAAAGTTGCATAGTAGACATCAATTACCATGGAGAAATATCAGGGGAACTTACTTCGAGTTTACCCTCCAGCCTCCAAGAGAAGCACCCTCGCTGGCATGTCCACTTATCCTCATCCTCATCAGGCCATGAGACTAATGAAGATTAATGAGAGCCTTGAAGTGCGAGAAGAACTCCCTCCAAGGAGACCTTTAAACAGGTTACATCGAAAGGATTTTTACAATTTGACTGACAATTATGGGTTCGAGAATACTCCTCGTGTGCACCTACCGTTCAATTGGGACATACCTCGTCCAAGATAAAGTGATGTAGGAACAAACTCTTGGTGCCCGGTGAATAACACATTAAGGCTGAAGTGGAGAAAGATACTGAACTACTCCATCGAGCCCTTCGAGAGATTCAAGACTTGAGGGGGTTACTCATGATTATATTGGGGAACATGAACTCATCACCACTACAACCTTCTTCATCACCAAATGAGACTTGAGCATCGGGTATGGGCACTCCCCTTGTCTTGTGCCAAGCTTGGGGGAGGTGCCACGACATTGTATCACCATCACTATATTTTTCGTTTACTTATCTTAGTTCGATCCTTAGTTATCTTTTGATTTAGTTGAATAAAAATTTAGTTCGATCTCTCTTTGATTGTTTGCTTAGTGATCTATCTATCCTTGTAATCGTGTGCGCGATATATAATAAAGTTTAGTTTGAGTTTTGCTTTCTTTACTTTCATGTTCCAATAAAAAGAAAGGAAATAAATGAAAAGGATCATATGCTAATCTTATGGTAAGTAATGACATCACATAAGGAAGAGTATAAGTAGTAAAATTTATTGGAGATTGACAAACATAGCATTAGTCAATGGTGCAATTGATGAAATAATTAATAAGGGAAGAGAAGATTCATGTGCAAAACACTATCTTGGATATCTTTTATGATTGTGAGCCCCCATCAAAATATTATATGCCAAAATTGTTGACATTGGACAAGGAAGACAACGTAATGATTTATGTTTGTTCATATTCACATAGAAGTTATATTGTCATAGATCCTTTAACATGTGGTGCTTGCCCTATCTTTGCTAGCCAAAAATTCCGCAGTAAGTAGAGATACTACTTGTGCATCCAAAAACCATTAAACCCAAATCTTGCTTTGAGAGTCCACCGTACCTACCTATGGATTGATTAAGATCCTTCAAGTAAGTTGTCATCAATGCAATAAGGCAATAAAAATTGCTTCTAAATGTGTTAGATGATGACCCACAAGTATATGGTATGAATCGTAGTCCTTTCGATAAGTAAGAGTGTCGAACCCAATGAGGAGTAGAAGGAAATGACAAGTAGTTTTCAGCAAGGTATTCTCTGCAAGCACTGAAATTATAAGTAACAAGTAGTTTGATAGAAAGATAATTTGTAACAAGCAACTATCAGTAACAGAAACAAAAGTGTAGCAAGGTAGACCAATCATTTTAAGGCCAAGGATAGGCCAAAAACGGTCTATTATGATAATAAAAGTGTTCTTGAGGATGCACGGGAATTTCATCTAGTCACTTTCATCATGTTGGTTTGATTTGTGTTTGCTACTTTGATAATTTGATATGTCAGTGGACCGGTGCTTAGGTGTTGTTCTTAGTTGAACAAACCTCCTACTTATGATTAACCTCCTCACAAGCATTCGCAACTATGAGAAAAGTATTAAGAATAAATCTAACCATAGCATTAAACTTTTGGATCCAAATCAGTCCCTTACGGAATAGCGCATAAACTAGGGTTTAATCTTATGTCACTATTGCAACCCATCATCTAATAACTACTCCACAATGCATTCTCTTAGGCACAAATATTGTGAAGTTTCATGTAGTCGACGTTCACATGACACCACTAAGGGAATCACAACATACATACCATCAAAATATCGAACACATATCAAGTTCACATGATTACTTACAACAAGATTCCTCCTGTGGCCTCAAGAACAAAAGTAACTACTCAGAAATGATAATCATGCTCCAGATCATAGGGGTATTAAATAGCATAATGGATCTAAACATATAATCTTCCGCCAAATAAACCATATAGTAACCAACTACAAGACGTAATCAACACTACTAGTCACCCACAAGCACCAATCTATAGTTCCGGTACAAAGATTGAGCACAAGAGATGAAATAGGGTGAGAGGAGATGGTGTTGTTGAAGATGTTGATGGAGATTTCCCTCCCCAAGATGGGAGAGTTGTTGGTGATGATGATGATGATTTCCCCCTCCGGGAGGGAAGTTCCCCTGGTAGAATCCCTCCGCCGAAGGGCAAAAGTGCTCCTGCCCCCGCCTCGAGACGGCATCGCTTCGTCCCGAAAGTCCTCTTCTTATATTTTTCTAGGTCAAAATGACTAATATACCAGAAAAGGGGGCAACGGATGTGGGCCGAGGAGGGCACAACCCACCAGGGCGCGCCTGGGCTCCCTGGCGCACCCAGGTGGGTTGTGCCCACCTATTGGGCCCCCTTTGGTAGTTATTTGCTCCAATAATTCTTTTGTATTCCATCAAAATTCCTTGTGAAGTTTCAGCTCATTTGGAGTTGTGCAGAATAGGTAGCCTGACGTAGCTTTTTCAGGTCCAGACTTCCAGTTGCCGGTATTCTCCCTCTTTGTGTGAAGCTTGCATATTATGAGAGAAAAGGCATTAGAATTGTTTAGAAAGCATTATTATGCATAAAACAATATAAATAACAGTAGGAAAACATGATGCAAAATGGACGTATCAACTCCCCCAAGCTTAGACCTCGCTTGTTCTCAAGCCAAAACCGAAATCGAAAAACATGTCCACATGCTTAGAGAGAGAGGTGTCGATAAAAAAATACGAACATAGAAGCATCATGTATTTTATTATAACAGCAACAAACTTTAACATAAAACTTTATCATAGAACTTTTATCATATAACTTCTCATGGATAAGTAACAATTCATCACAACATAGAAGTATAAAGCATAAACTCTATTGCAAATCAACAAACGATATTCTCAGTCAACTTTGCAACTACAATTCATCATCTTTTCAGGAAGGGTCACATATCGGAGCCTTTAGGAAAGCCCACATACTGAACCATCATATAATCTTTTAGGATTGCTAACACTCACTGCATACACATGAGCAAAAAGTTTCAACCGGACACATAAGAAGATAGGAGCTTATAGTTTTGCCTCCCAATGTATTCACCTCAAGGGTGATGTCAACAATAATAACTCATGACACCCATATCCAACTGGATATATGTGCCTAGATCTTTCCTCACCACATGATGTTTGCTAAAAGAGAAAATAAAATGGACTAGTGAAATACTTTGACTCTTGCATAAAAGTAAATACATGACAGTAAAAGATAGGCCCTTCACAGAGGGAAGCAGAGGTTTCCATGCGCTTTTTGTTTGTATGCTCAATCTCTTAGTGCAAAAGAACATCACGTTATATTGCCCCTTATGATAGCAACCTTTATTATGTAGTCTGTCGCTTTTATTCTTTGCCATCACAAGTTCATACAACGCTCAATTTTCTATTACACTAATGATCCAACACTTTTAGAAGCAATTTTTATTGCCTTATTGCACCGATGACAACTTACTTGAAGGTTATTACTCAATCCATAGGTAGGTATGGTGGACTCCCAAAACAAGATTTTGGTTCAAGGGTTTTTGGATGCACAAGTAGTATCTCTACTTAGTGCGGAATTTCTGGCTAGCAAAGATGGGGGGCAAGCACCACATGTTAAAGGATCTCTCACAATATAACTTCTATGTGAATATGAACAAACATAAATCATTACGTTGTCTTCCTTGTCCAACGTCAACAATTCTGGCATATAATATTTTGATGGGGGATCACAATCACAAAAGATGTCCAAGATAGTGTATTTGCATGTGAATATTCTCTTCCCTTATTAATTCTTTCATGAATTCCATCATTGACCAATGTTATGTTTGTAAATCTCCAATAAAAGTTTCTACTTATACTCTTCCTTATGTGATGTCATTACTTAAGATAAGATCAACATATGATCTTTTTCATTTATTTCCTTTCTTTTTATTGGAATAGAAAGTAAAGAAAACAAAACTCAAACTAAACTTTATTATATAGCTTGCACACGATTACAAGGATAGATCACTAAGCAAACACTCGAAAGGAAAGGATCGAACTAAACTTTTATTCATCTCACTACGAAAAAAGACACTTCCGTGATGATATGTGTTTGTCACAGTAGGTCATGTTTTCTGTCATGCATGTACATCCATGATGATTTTATGAGAGAATCAAGATAGTCATACCTGTGATGTCGTAGAAGTGTTCCATGGCATTACCAAAATTATCATCACGGAAGTGTCCACTTCCATGACGATAAATCGCGCGTCATAGAAGTGCTTTCATCAAGGGTGACTGACAAGTGGCGTCCACCGTAACGGGTCACTGTTAAGCTATCGGGTCCGGTTTTGGATCCGATAACCCGTTAATAGCCAGGACCAATGAGGATTTTCCACATGTAAAATTGTCATTGGCCATAGGAAACACGTGCTGGCTCACCGTTGGGACAGATATCATCCATTCATTGGACAGGAGGTGCCTATGATACGTCGACACGTGGTCTATGATACGTCCACAGATGGCACTTGGTCACCAAATCCAAAATTTCCACTTCTGCCCCTCACGTTCCGCCTTCCGCATCGATTACCCAAACGACTACCACACCGCCAGACAAACCAATCCAGCACTTGCCACCTTCATCCTCCCCCAGCTTTGCTCTCATGGCGAACTACCCTCTCAACCTTGTCTCGTTCCTCCCCCCGGGCTTCTCCGTCGAAACTGGACCGGCGGATCGTGTGGTCCGCAGTGGCATGGTGGTGCACCCCCCCTGAACCATGATTTCTTGTCGATTGCAGAGGCCAGTCACTATGTACCACTTCATCGACGATCCACCATCCGCAACATCATACAAGGTCTGCTCCACGAATCTCAACTTTTCACGACTGAATCTAGTGATCATCCGTTCGGTGTTGGACTATTTGGATTTGTTGATGAGTTTATGAGAGATACTGTTGTTGCCACGCCACTTGAGCTTGAGGAGGAAGATCTCCTAATTGCTTTTGTGCCTCATAATGCTGCACTCAATCGGCACACTACCACTTATGGTCCAAAGCTTGGGTTGATGTATTTTGGCTTCCCATATGATTACCAAACAAAGCACTACATCAACAAGTCACTAGGGGGGTTTGGATCTCTTGTCTCGTGGTACAATCCTAGGCAGGATAGAAGATACACCATGATTCGTGCCCGAGTTATTCATATGCGGCTCATTCCCAAAAGCTTTGTGGTTTATCAGTTAGGAGGAGCTAGGGATTGTTGGACAGTTCAAGTCACAATTCTCAGGAGTAATGATTGGAATGCTCTGTTGCCTGAAGTTCCTCCTGCAGGTGAAGAACCCCCGCCACCAGATGGTAACCCTCACCCACAATCTGGGCCTGATCTCACAGCTGAGCAACTATATCAACAACAGGTTCATAACTGGCTTGTACAAAATGCTGCTCCACCAAATGCAGCTCCGGCAAATCATCCCATGGATGATGAGGTTCAGATTGTTGATTGGTGGGGCGCTTGGCCTGCGCCGCCACCCCCTCCGATCCCTCCACACCTAATAAACTTCCAAGCATGGCTGGCAGCTCAAAGACTCATCGTGCAACATGGTATAACACCTGAGAACAATGTGGTTGATAACACTGTTGATGCCTGGAATGATTCGATCACTGTCTCTCATGAAACTAGCTCGAATGACTCTGCTATGCAGATCATGATGCCTGATGTTCTGACTCCTGTGGCTCAAAACCCCCAGCCAGTTGTAGAAGAGATCTCCCTCACTGTTGGATTACATGAACATGGATTGCATTTTGGATTGACTACCCAAGGTCAAAAACTTATGAACCTGCTTCTCACAGACCCAGTGCCATGCCAGCAGCTTAACAGCTTCATCTTCAATGCTTTGCAACCAATGTTGGCCTCAATTGGTCCCTGTAATGGTGGATATGGTATGAGACATGAGCACCTGCAAGTCCATGTGCTTATATCACAAAGTGCATCAGGTATTCAGTTTGATTAGGTTTCTACCACACACACAACTGTCAAATCTTCAGCTGTCATTAAAGAACTCCCTGACATGGACATTGATACACCCCAAGTGCAGCAAAACCCTGAACCAAGGATGAATTCTGAACTGATTGTAGTGTCTGATATATCTGCCCCTGTTCCCACCCTACTTGATAACACCACATCTCCTACACTGAACACGAGCGATGTCTTCATGATATCTACACCCTAGGCACCGTTACTGGCTATCGAAGGACCTGCTGAACCAGATACATTTGTCAATCTTCAGAATGGCAGCTCCTCCTCTCCCCTGGCACCGGCTTCTTCTTGAGGGCAAGGGAGGCGCAAGGATAAAGCTCCTATTGACACCTCCAACTTGCGCCGCAGCACTAGATCCAACAGGTACGATGGCTTTAAAATCTCTCAGCCATCTAACAGCCGGGCTGTTAAATCCAAGGTCAAAGATAGAGTCATTCCTTCTGCTCTGAAAGCCATTGCTTCCAACAACAGTGCTAACACTACTGCAAATGCTTCTCCTCACATTGGGACTGACAACACTCAAGGTGCTCCTGCCGTCCCTCAACTGACCACTATTGCTATGATGCAGGCCATTGGAGTTCAGCTCTGTGCAGTACCTGCACAAGAACCCACATCGGATGCTCTTAACTAGGACATGGGAGGGGCATCGAATGCTTCTCCTTAATGTCCCTTGCTTTCACTCTTAATTAATAATGGTGCTTTTGAACACTTGGAATGTCCTATGTTGGAATGTGCAAGGGCTTAATGCCCTAGACAAACATCTGGCCCTGTCAAATGCAATTGCGTCCAGTGGTTGTGCTATTATATGTTTGCAAGAGAGAAAGATGCCTGCTTTTGATTTTACTATGCTCCAGTCCATTTTCCCAAGGCATTTTGACAAATTTGCATATGTAGCTTTGCAAGGGGCTTCTGGGGGGATTGGCACGATTTGGCATAGTTCTATATTCTTGGGAGATGTTATATTTTCTAAATATTTTGTGCTAGGCGTTCAGTTCACCTCTAAGCAATCGTCGCAAAAATGGGGCCTAATTAATATTTATGGGTTGTGCCAAGGAGATGCTAGAGAAAAATGCACCCAATGGCTATTTGATCTCACTCTTCCTTCGGATGTGGATTGGCTACTCCTAGGGGATTTTAACTACATTTGTTCACTGGACAATCGTAACAAACCTGGGGGTATCATTCAAGACATGTTCACTTTCAATGTTTCCATCCGTGACCAGGAACTAATTGAACTACCTATTAAAGGCCGAACGTACACCTGGAGCAACATGCAAAAAGACCCCCTCCTTGAGCAGCTAGATTGGTTCTTTACCATGATGAACTGGATGCACACTTATCCCAACACGATGGTTAAACCCCCGGGGCACCCTATCTCCGACCATGTGCCTTGCAATGTTGTCATCCAAACCAACATTCCTAAAAGTAAGTTGTTTCGATTTGAATTTTTTTGGATTGCTCATCCAGGGTTTATGGATGTGGTTTCAACTGCATGGGCTAAACCCATCAAATTTGGAAAGCACACCAATGCAACAACTGTCCTCTACCAAAAACTTAATTCAATCAGATATGCTTTAAGTAAATGGAGCAAAAACATATCCCGTTTACCAGTAGCCATTGAAAATACCAGCAAAACTCTCCTTGAATTGGACACTCTTGAAGAACAAAGCGCTTTGACCACACCAGAGGCAAATTTCATAACAATTTTAAAGAAACACCTCCTAAGACTTTTGTCCTATCAAAAGGAATATTGGAAGAAGCGATGCATGATTCGTTGGATCAGGTTTGGAGATGAAAACACGAAGTTTTTTCAAGCAGTTGCTATAGAGAGATATAGGAAAAACTATCTTGCTAATCTTAAAACCTCAAATGGTACTATGAGCGATGATCACAATGGGAAAGAATCCATACTGTCTAACACTTTTAGTGATAGACTAGGCAAATCAACGCCACATGCAATGAAGTTTGAGCTAGAGAGCCTTATAGACAAGGATACAGACTTGGACCAGCTTCCTGCACCGTTCACCAATGCTGAAATCAACAAAGTGATACAGGAAATGCCAACTGACAAGGCACCTGGCCCAGACGGCTTTAATGGCGCTTTCCTTAAGTTATGTTGGCCAATCATCCGATCTGAATTTTATCGCCTCTGCGCGGAATTCCATGATGGTTCTTTAAACATCGACAACTTGAATTATTGGCATATCACTTTGATCCCAAAAACAAACTCCCCAGAAACGGTGAACGACTATCGCCCAATTACACTGCTCAATTGTTGTCTGAAGATCATAACCAAATTATTGGCTAACCGTCTCCAGAGAGTTATTACCAGATTAGTGCACCACAACCAATACGGATTTATCAAGGTGAGATCAATTCATGATTGCCTCGGGTGGGCGTTCGAATTTATTCATCAATGACAGGCCTCAAAACGAGAAATAGTTCTAATCAAACTTGACTTTGCCAAGGGATTTGACACGATCGACCATGAAGCCATGATATTTATCATGCAGCACATGGGTTTCAACTCCAAATGGATCAAATGGATTAGATGCATCTTTGGCTCTGGCCAGTCATCGATCCTGCTTAATGGAGTCCCTGGATGACAATTTCCTTGCAAATGTGGTGTCAGGCAAGGTGACCCGCTACCCCCCCTAATTTTCATCCTTGCTGCCAAACTGCTTCAGGCTGTGATCAATGATTCTATGATAAAATAGCTGCTTAAACATCCACTGGATGATGTCAACCGAGGGGACTTTCCTGTCATATAGTATGTCGATGACACAATCATAATGCTAGCCTGCCCTGCTCAAGCCCAAACAATGAAGAACTTCCTTACTGATTATGCGACATCTATTTGCCTCCGTATCAACTTTCAAAAATCTATGCTAGTGCCGATCAACGCAGCGCCTGATCTATGCCAACATATTGCATCAATCTTTGGTTGTTCGGTGGCATCTATGCCTTTCACATATCTTGGCCTACCCTTGGGAACTACAAAACAAACAGTGCATGATCTCGCACCTATGGTGTGCAAAGCCGAACGCAAAGTGTCAGCCACAATGTTGCTCATGTCTCATGCTGGTAAGATTGCCATGATCAATTCAATTATCACGTTGTTGGTCATCTTCACATTGGGCACGCTCAAGTTACATCCTAAGATTATTGAGAAGATAGACAAAATCAGACGCACGTGTCTTTGGAGAAAAGACGGACGAAGGGATCAAATGCAGCTCCCTGGTCGCGTGGGACAGAATTTGCCGCCCCAAAAAACATGGAGGGCTGGGAGTGATCGATTTGCATGTACAAAATGATGCCATGTTGATGAAGTTCCTACACAAATTTTACAACCGACAAGACGTTCCTTGGGTACAAATGATCTGGGACACATACCATGGCAACACTATCTCGCATGAAGTGGACCCCTATGGCTCTTTTTGGTGGCGTGAAGTCATGCAGCTTAGCTCCGTTTTTAGGGGTATTACCATGGTGCAAATTGGGAACGGTGACATGGCCCTCTTCTGGAAGGACTGCTAGAATCAATCTATCCTCACTGAAACCTACCCCCAAGCCTACTCATACACAATAAAGGAAGATATCTTAACGCAGCAGTTTCTACAGATCACATACCTGAGTATGGCGTTTCAATTACCACTATCGGTCAAAGCACATGATGAAGTACGAGAGATGCAAAGGGAAACAAGGGATGTTAGCCTAACGAACAGCGACCGTGATGTTTCGTCCTATGTATGGGGGAAGACTAAATTCAAAATCAAAGACTACTATACTTTCTACTTCAAAGAGGTTCGAGCCCATCAAATGTATAACTGGCTATGGAATTCTGGCAGTACACCCAAACTCAAAACATTTGGCTGGTTCCTTCTCTCAGACAGGCTGAACACTAGAAACATGCTCAAAAGAAGGCACTATAATATAGGGGCTAACTTCACGTGTCTCTTGTGTAACAATCGGATGGAATAAACAGTGGAGCACCTGTTCTTCCATTGTGAGTTCTCCAAGACATGCTGGAGGAAACTGAGAATCTCATGGTCTACTCATGGAGATCGCCTGAAACTATTGGAGGTTGCAAAACACAAATATGATGGTGGCTTGTCCATGGACACGTTTCTCACAGCATCGTGGGGGATATGGAAAGAACGTAACAAAAAACTATTCAGAGGAGTGCCCCCCATGATCAAATCCTAGAAAAGAAGACTCAAAGAAGACCTAGGCAACCTCACCTATAGGGCTGGGGACAAGAAAAAAAATCTCATCACAACACTTGTAAACTCTATTGTGTAGCCGTAGATGTAACAACACCCCCACCCTCTCCTCGGGGGTGGCTCCCACTTGTATGTCATGTAACTCTTTCTTGCAGCAATACTAATGCAGTAGGGGTTTCCCCCTACTGTCTAATTTATCAAAAAGGCCCATATAGGTTAAAAAGGCCGGCCCAGTCAAAGGCCCGTAGTACTTACTCAGGTACTAGTGGGCCAGCCCAATAATGACCTGTTTAATAAGGCCCATTTACGGCCCAAAGCCAGATCTGGTCGTTAATTGTTCGCCGAATATTTGCGCCCAATTACGGCCCAGTGAGTTTCGGCTTGTTAGAGGCCCGATGTAGACATGGGCCCATTTCAACCCGGTGTGTCTTTCGGCCTGGGAATGGCCCATGCTGCCCATGGGACATATATGGTCCAACGCGACATCCGGCCCACTGACGGCCCGTGATAAAGGTGGCAACAGTTCAGCCCAACGTGACTTTGGTCCTGTTAAAGGCATGTTGTACAATTCGGCCCGTTGATGCCTGTACTAAGCTTTCGGCCTCTTAAAGGCCCGTGATATCAGTGGGCCAACTAAGGCCCGAAATATGTCTCGGCCTGGTAATGGCCTGTCATATAACTGGGCCAAGAAAGGCCCGGTCTACCTTTCAGCATACCAAGGGCCCGTCGACGACTAGTGAAAATTGAGGCCCAACATGAATTTCGGCCTGCTCCGACATCGGCACCAGCTCTACAAGGATCACCATCTCCGGCAGCAGTAGCGGCACTACCAGTCGGTGTCAAAACCGGCGGATCTCGGGTAGGGGGTCCTGAACTATGCGTCTAGGGTCGATGGTAACAGGAGACAGGGGACACATTGTTTACCCAGGTTCGGTCCCTCTTGATGGAGGTAATACCCTACATCCTACTTGATTGATCTTGATCAATATGGGGATTACAAGAGTTGATCTACCATGAGATCGTTGTAGCTAAACCCTAGAAGTCTTACCTGTATGATTGGGATTGCCTCTACGGACTAAAGCCTCCTGTTTATATAGACACCAGAGGGGCCTAGGATTGTATAGAGTCGGTTTACAAAGGAAGGAATCTACATATCTGAATGCCAAGGTTGCCATCCACGCAAAGGAGAGTCCCATCCGGACACGGGAAGAAGTCTTCTATCTTGTATCTTCATGGCCCAAAAGTCCGGCCCATGTCACACAAGCCGGACACCTGAGGATCCCTTAATCCAGGACTCCCTCAGTAGATCCCAAACTAGGATTCAATGACGATGTATCCGGCGCGCTGATGGTCTTCAGCATTGCAAGGCGGTTCCTCCTCCGAACACTTCAAAGCGTCTAATCCGAAGAATCATACTTGGCTTTCCATTTAATGTCGTACCCATTGGCTTCTGCGCCTCCACCGCTTCGGCTTGCACGTGTCGATTGAACACGAAAGGTCAGAGTACTTTTTGCACATAACACCCTGGCCATTTAAGAAGGGTGTCTATATAAAGGGACCGGATCCCAGATCCCATTCCACATCGAGTGGAAAAATCCTTAGAGCTTGCTAGGAGAAACCATTCCAGCATGGCTAGCGTTCTCAGTTCTTCCTCCCGCCCCCATGGGTCTGAAAAAGGCGACTGGGGGAAATGCTCAGTATCCCATGGCTAGCTGAGTAAGCTTCAAACGCAGGGATTCCTCCCCCCCACGGATCTAGTCCCTGTCCAGGCAGGATTAACCTCTTTTACGGGCGAAGCTCTGGCGGAAAATTTCCCCACTCCAGCCAGGGGGGAGCGAGTGTGCTTTATATCCTTCTTAATAAGAGGCGTCGGGTTTCCAATCCACCCATTCCTCTTCTGGAGTACTACGGCCTCCAGCTACACAATCTCACGCCGGGCTCCATTCTGCACATCGCGGGCTACGTTGCTCTTTGCGAGTTACTCCTGGGCTGTGAGGCCCATTTCGAGCTATGGAGGAAACTGTTCTGCCTCGTCCCTCACTCCCAGAAGGGATCTATATTCGAGGTGAGCGGCGCCGAAATATGGCACATAGCCGGGACCGGATACTTATCCGGCACGCCAAAGAGGCGTCTAAAGAGTGGCCCTCAGAGTGGTTCTATATTGAGGATGTCGCTCTCCCTGACCCAGTCCGAGTGGGCCATCCCGAATTTACTAATGCTCCACTAAAGAAACGCCACAGCTGGTGCTCTCGGAGCCTCGAGGAGGAAGATAGTGCGGAAGTCCAACAATTGATGGGCAAGATTAGGACACTTGCCCAGTCCGGATTATCAATAATCGATGTAATGGACATTTCCATAGTGCAAGGTGTTCAGCCGCTCCAATTCAGGGGGATTCCCATGTGGCACTACAATGGGGAAGATGACACCTCGTGCTGTGGACGAAAGGGTCTGGATTCCCTTACCGCCCTGGCCACAATACTAGTCGATCTGTATAAATGGGAGAAAGAGGATTTCACTCGTCTTACACTTCGGGAAGGATTTTCTATGTACAATCCTCCTAGCTGGGTGAGTTTTAATCCCATCACTTTACTCAATCCTCTCCCTGAGTCATGTTTAATTGGCATTGACCCGTCCATTTGCAACAGGAATGGCGGAAGGTTATAGAGGGGATCTATAGCCCCGCTCCAGAGCTGGAGAACCGTAACCGGGACCTTGACCCCGGATACGAGGAGGATCCGAACATATTAGTAGAGCTTGAGGAGGGAGTATAGTACCAGGCGAGTTATGACGGCACAGTAGTGTCAATCGTGGCCGACTATCCCGGCCTTCTTCCTGCCTCACATGTAAGTAATCAGGAGACCTCTCCTCCAAAAGAGCTTCCTCACTGTACCTCACCCACCGTACTGTCTTGTGCTCTGAAGGGGAGGCGCTCGGTGCGCCATGCTACACCAGAGGCGTCTCATAAGAGAACGGCGCTCGTGCCGGGCAAGTCTTCGAGAGGAAGGAAAATGACAACACAACCGAGCCTTCATCAAAGGGGTATGACTTTTTTAAATGTGCCCTTAAGCAGTCACATCAAACTGTGGCCCTGCCTGCTATGTCTTATTAGGAAGAGCACTTGCCGGACTATGTTCGGGAATCCTGTCGGTCGCGCCTCCACCAGTCAGGTTCCAGACCCTGCCTTAAGGATGGAGGATAACATGGGAGTGACGCTGGATTGTCCTTCTACAGAGGATTCGGATGACGTGTCCGTCACGAACTCTACGGTGGAGAGTACCATGAATCATTGGCGCCGGAGGGCCACTCTCCGCGACCCCGGCTTTTCAAAAGAGGCATTCAATGCCTTCAGCTCGGCCGATGCATATATCTGAGCTTCTTGGGATGGGCTTGCCAGAGCCACCGACCAGCATTTAAAAGATATGCGGGTAAGTACAGGTTTGGTAATCATATACCAGTAGCCCCCGAGACCTAGAGCGGTTGATACAACTAATTTAAGGATCATTGTATAATCAGGTACTCATGAAGAAGAATAGCCTGCTGTCTCAAGAGCTGGAAAAGTGTCAGACCCAGCTATCTACGGCTACCACCAAATTGGAGAAATCCAAGGAGGCATCGCCTAGTAATGTTTCCCCCATCAGAAAATAGTATAATCATATACTAGTAATATTAATATTGTTGTGTTTCCGCTGATAGGATCAGTAGATCAACTGAGAGAGAAACTGAAAATTGCCCAGGCTGGTGAACAGGAGGCCAAAAGGCAACATGCGGCAGGTGAACATGTGCTGACGCGGGTCAGGGATGAAAAGAACAAACTACAGGATTCCAATACCTTGCTAGGCGAAGAACTAAAAGATGTGCGAGCCCAGCTAGCTGACGCCATCAAAGAGAATAGGAGGCTACAAGGCGGCATATTCAGTATGCTTTTGACCTTACCTTTATGTAATTCAGCGAAGAAATGATCTGACAGATTTATGTTTGCAGGTATGCTGACTGGCTGTCCCGAAGAGGAAATGTCTGGCTCTCAAGGCAACCTTCTGCATGAGCTGTCCCAACTGCACGAGCGAGCTCGGCAAGCAATGCGGAGCATTGCCAAAGCTTTGTGGCCATCCGCCTCTCCTTCAGTAAGTATGGAGGAGCTTGTGAAGCTATTTCAGGGAGCTCGGCGACGCTTTCGATTATGGAAGATATTAGCCTGCCGAGAAGGTGCGTGAGAGGCCTGGGCCATGGTAAAAACACGGTACACCTAAAGGAAATATGCCCTAGAGGCAATAATAAAGTTATTATTTATTTCCTTATCTCATGATAAATGTTTATTATTCATGCTAGAATTGTATTAACCGGAAACATAATACATGTGTGAATACATAGACAAACAGAGTGTCGCTAGTATGCCTCTACTTGACTAGCTCGTTAATCAAAGATGGTTATGTTTCCTAGCCATAGACAAAGAGTTGTCATTTGATTAACGAGATCACATCATTAGGAGAATGATGTGATTTACTTGACCCATTCCGTTAGCTTAGCACTTGATCATTTACTTTGTTGCTATTGCTTTCTTCATGACTTATACATGTTCCTATGACTATGAGATTATGCAACTCACGTTTACCGGAGGAACACTTTGTGTGCTACCAAACGTCACAACGTAACTAGGTGATGATAAAGGTGCTCCACGGGTGTCTCCAAAGGTACTTGTTGGGTTGGCGTATTTCGAGATTAGGATTTGTCACTCCGATTGTCGGAGAGGTATCTCTGGGCCCACTCGGTAATGCACATCACTATAAGCCTTCCAAGCAATGCAACTAATGAGTTAGTTGCGGGATGATGTATTACAGAACGAGTAAAGAGACTTGCCGGTAACGAGATTGAACTAGGTATTGAGATACCGACAATCGAATCTCGGGCATGTAACATACCGATGACAAAGGGAACAACGTATGTTGTTATGCGGTTTGACCGATAAAGATCTTCGTAGAATATGTAGGAGCCGATATGAGCATCCAGGTTCCGCTATTGGTTATTGACCGGAGACGTGTCTCGGTCATGTCTACATAGTTCTTGAACCCGTAGGGTCCGCACGCTTAAAGTTAGATGATGGTTATATTATGAGTTTATATGTTTTGATGTACCGAAGGTAGTTCAGAATCCCAGATGTGATCACGGACATGACGAGGAGTCTCGAAATGGTCGAGACGTAAAGATCGATATATTGGACGACTATGTTTGGACACCGTAAAGGTTTCGGACATTTATCGGAGTACCGGGGGTTACCGGAACCCCCCCCCCCCCCGGGAACTAATGGGCCTTGTTGGGCCTTAGTGGAGAGAGAGAGAGGGGCCGGCAGGGCAAGCGGCGCGCCCCCTCCCCTTGAGTCCGAATAGGACTAGGAAAGGGGGGAGGCGCCCCCCTTGCCTTTCCGCTCTCCCGCTCCTTCCTTCCCCCTCCTTCTTGGACTAGGAAAGGGAGGGGCAAACCTACTTGGAGTAGGTTTCCCCCTCCTAGGGTGCGCCACCCCCTTGGCCGGCCCTCTCTTCCTCCCCCCCTTTATATACGGAGGAGGGGGGCACCCCATAGACACAAATATTGATCTCTTGATCTCTTAGCCGTGTGCGGTGCCCCTCCACCATAATCCACCTTGATCATATCGTAACGGTGCTTAGGCGAAGCCCTGCGTCGATAGAACATCATCATCATCACCACGCCGTCGTGCTGACGAAACTCTCCCTCAACACTCGGCTGGATCGGAGTTCGAGGGTCATCATCGAGTTGAACGTGTGCAGGACTCGAAGGTGCCGTGCGTTTGGTACTTGATCGTCGGATCGTGAAGATGTACGACTACATCAACCGCGTTGTGCTAACGCTTCCGCTTTCGGTCTACAAGGGTACATGGACACACTCTCCCCTCTCGTTGCTATGTATCACCATGATCTTGCGTGTGCGTAGGATTTTTTTTGAAATTACTACGTTCCCGAAC
Organism: Triticum urartu; assembly: GCF_056163025.1. Classification (NCBI taxonomy): domain Eukaryota; kingdom Viridiplantae; phylum Streptophyta; class Magnoliopsida; order Poales; family Poaceae; genus Triticum; species Triticum urartu. The sequence goes on from NC_141879.1 coordinate 342,770,978, forward strand.
AATACCAAGCTTGATCCGAATCATATGGACCGGGTCGGACCTCGGGGCTCAGATGGAAAAGAAATTCCAGTTAGTCTGGTGTATGACCAGGTAAAGATAGCTGCCAAATATTCCCAACAGGATTGTAAGCTAGATAACGTGTTAGACGGCATAGAGGAAGAAGTTTTTGAGTCCAAGTGACTATGTACTTTGATTGACAAATTTATCCCTAGCCGGGTTGTGAAACGATTGTCATGGCAGACCTTTTCGCTTCAACCTCTGGACCCGAAGGCTCGGAGTGTTTCCGAATACGGTAATGGTAATATAGACCGGGGTATGCGTGGAAACAAGGCATAGGGGTCATAGTTGCTTGAACAGACAAGTTGTATCTGGCTAGCTATGTTATATTACATGTTGATTGTAAGAAACATCTTCCAGGGAGAATAGTTTCGTTAAGGGTTCCTTTCCCTAGGCGGATATGCGTTAATATGCATGTCCAAACTATGATTGAAAAATTGTAGTATACATAACATCTGGGGGTTCATGGTGTGATGAAGGTAAAGCGTCTTTAGTTCGCCGATTGAATATTCCCTTAAGAACGCTAGCTTTCTGCTTCAGCCAGTCTGAGGTACAAGTCCGGATGACCCGGCTGTAACAATCGCAAAGGTTCTCCCTTTATGCCCTAGCCGAATGAACGGGAACGTATGACATAAGCACAGGAGCCAGGCAACCCAGCTTGGCAAAAAATTAAGTCATAAGGATGCATATAATGGCGAAGAAAAGGTACATATGCGGAAGAGGACACATATGTGTTGAGCTTGATGCTCGGTAAATAATAATAAGCTTCTATAAAAGAAGCCCCCAGGTATTATGAGTGTATACATTTAAGGATGTGCACATCATAGGTGTGTGGTGTGGCCGCACAAGAGCTAAAGAGCTAGAACAAAAGGTTAAAGAGAGGGAAAAATGGAGACAAAGGGAGAGGAAAACAAACAAAGAGTCCGGCTCTAGGCGTAGAATCTTCGGAGTCTAGCTGCATTCCACGGGTTCAGCTCTAGGCGATTGTTCGATGCATCACCCAGGCGGTACGCTCCTCTAGTCAGTACTTCATCAATGATGAAGGGACCCTCACACTTGGGCTTGAGTTTGTCTCTTTTTTCTTGCAAGCATAGAACGAGTTCACCAACATTATATGTCTTGGCTCGCACCTCTCTGCTTTGATATCTGCGAGCCTGTTGTTGATAGAATGCAGAATGGGCCTTTGCAACGTCGCGCTCCTCTTCCAAGGCATCTAGACTGTCCTGCCAATCCAACCCGGCTTCTCTCTCTTCATACATGTGCACTCGAGGTGAGTCATGAGTGATGTCCCAGGGAAAAATGGCCTCTGCACCATACACCATGAAGAATGGTGTGTATCCGGTAGTGCAATTGGGCGTGGTCCATAGCCCCAGAGTACAGAGTCGAGCTCCTCCACCCATTGCTTGTCTGATTCTTTCAATGACCGCACTAGTCTAGGCTTAATGCTGCTCATAATAAGACCATTAGCTCGTTTGACTTGACCATTTGTTTGTGGATGATAGACCGAGGTGTAATTGAGTTTAATGCCCAATTTAGGACACCGGGATTTCACTTCATCGGCTGTGAAATTGGAGCCGTTATCATTGATGATGCTGTGTGGGACACCATAACGGTGCACAACACTGGATATAAAGTCTATCACCGGTCCAGCTTCGGCCGTTTTCACTGGTTTGGCCTCTATCCACTTGGTGAATTTATCTACCATGACTAGCAGATATTTTTTCTTATGGCTTCCACCTTTAAGGGGTCCCACCATATCAAGCCCCCAGACCGCAAAAGGCCAATTAATGGGGATTTTTTGTAGAGCAGTAGGCGGCATATGGCCTTGATTGGCAAAGAGCTGGCATCTGACACAATGTTGGACCAAGTCCTGTGCATCTGCTCGGGCCATCGGCCAAAAGAAACCTATACGGAAGGCCTTACTTACAAGGGCCCGAGCCGTGGCGTACTGACCGCCGAGACCAGCATGGATTTCGGCTAGGAGCTATCATCCTTCTTCTTCAGAGATACATCTTTGAAGGACTCCCGTAGCACTTCTCTTGTAGAGCTCTTCGTCATGGACCTTGTAGGCATTCGAGCGCCGAACAATGCAACGCGCCTCATTCTGGTCCTCAGGGAGCTCTCTCCTATTAAGGTAGGCCAAGAACGGTTCGATCCATGGGGCAATTACTGCCATTATTAGATGGGTCGATGGTGTTATATCGGTGGCTAAGCCCCCGTTGATATCAGTATTGTGTTCAAAATCTGGGGGTATAGTCGGATCCGAACTAGTGTTGCCGCTCTCATCCTGCCACACCACGGATGGCTTGAAGAGCCTTTCCAAAAATATGTTAGGTAGGACGGGGTCGCGCTTGGCACCCATGCAAGCAAGGACATCCGCCGTTTGATTACTTTCTTGAGCCACATGATGAAACTCGAGTCCCTCGAACCGAGATGATATTTTGAGTACGGCGTTAGGATGGGCCACCATCTTCAGATCCTTGGCGTCAAAGTCTCCATTTATTTGGGATATTGCGAGATTTGAATCCCCGCGCACCTCCAGGCATTGTATGCCCATGGAGGTAGCCATCCGAAGACCGTGTAATAAGGCCTCATATTCGGCTGCATTGTTGGAGTCTTTGTATAATATTTGGAGTACGTACTGGATTGTGTCTCTAGTGGGGGACGTTAAAACGACGCCTGCTCCTAAACTGGCCAGCATTTTAGAGCCATCGAAGTACATAACCCAGTTGGAATATGTGTCGTATTCTTTAGGAAGTTCTGCCTTTGTCCATTCGGTGATAAAGTCAGCCAATACTTGGGATTTAATGGCCCGGCGTGATTTGTATGTTATGTCAAATGGTAGGAGTTCAATAGGTAATCCGACCCGTAGCGTCGCGGTTATTTATTATATCATTGAGTGGTACTTTGGAAGCCACCGTGATCGAACACTCTTGAAAGTAGTGTCACAGCTTCCGGGATGCCATGAAGACCGCGTATGCTATCTTTTGGTAATGAGGGTACTGGGATTTGCATGGTGCAAGGACAGTGGATACGTAGTATACCGGTTTCTGGAGTGGGAACTTGTGTCCGTCCTCCTCTAGCTCAACAACGAGCACTGCGCTCACCACCTGGTGTGTTCTAGAGATGTATAATAACATCGGTTCGCCAACGTGTGGTGCGGCCAGGATTGGGTTGCTCGCTAAAAGAGCCTTTATTTCCTCCAGTCCGGCTGTTGCCGCTTCCGTCCACTCGAAATGGTCGGTACGAAGGAGAAGGCGATAAAGTGGCAATGCTTTTTCTCCTAGTCTGGAGATAAAGCGGCTTAAAGCTGCCACGCATCCGGCTAGTTTTTGGACCTGTTTAAGGTCCATTTGTGTAGCCAATTGTGACAAAGCTCGGATTTTGGCTGGATTTGCCTCAATTCCTCTATTGGAAATGATGAAGCCCAACAGTTTTCTGACGAGAACGCCGAAAACACATTTTTCCGGATTGAGCTTGATGTCATATGTCCGGAGATTGTTGAATTTGAGACGCAGGTCGTCTATTAACGACTCGACGTTCTTAGTCTTGATGATGACGTCATCCACATATGCTTCAACTGTATTGCCGATTTGTTTTTCCAGACATGTTTGAATCATGCATTGGTAGGTGGCACCGGCGTTTTTAAGCCCAAAGGGCATAGTGCTGAAGCAGAAAGGCCCGTATGGGGTGATGAATGCCGTTGCGGCTTAATCGGACTCCTTCATTTTAATTTGATGGTATCCGGAGTATGCGTCGAGGAAACGTAGTGAGTCATGTCCTGCAGTTGCATCAATAATCTGATCGATGCGGAGGAGGGGAAGGGATCCTTAGGGTAACCCTTATTGAGGTCTTTGAAATCGACGCCCAGGCGCCAGAATTTATCCTTCTTTGGCACCATCACCAGGTTTGCTAGCCAGTCCGGGTGTTTGATTTCTCTGATGAATCCAGCCTCGATTAACTTGGCTAGCTCCTCCCCCATGGCTTGTCGTTTAGGTTCGGAAAAGCGCCGCAGTGTTTGCTTGATCAGCTTATATCCCTTCAATATATTGAGGCTGTGTTCGGCCAGCCTTCGTGGGATTCCTGGCATATCAGAAGGGTGCCAGGCGAATATGTCCCAGTTCTCGCACAGTTACGCTCGTAGTGCGGCGTCAACCGTTGGGTCTAGCTATGCCCCGATGGAAGCTATCATCTTGGGGTTCGTCGAGTGGACTTGAAATTTGACTATTTCGTCTGTTGGTTTGAAGGAGGTGGATTTGGGACGCTTATCAAGGATTATGTCGTCCCTATCCACCGTAGAAAGTAGTGCGGTTAACGCTTCGGCTGCGAGGGCTTCAGTTAGTGCCTCAAGGACCAGGGATGCTGTTTTGCTTTCGGCGCGGAGGGCTATGTCCGGATCACTAGCGAGAGTGATAATACCGTTGGGCCCGGGCATCTTGAGCTTCATATACCCGTAATGAGGTATAGCTTGAAAGTGTGTGAATGCATGTCGCCCCAACAGGGCGTGATATCCTTTGTTGAAAGGGGCCCCTTCGAAGGATATCTCTTCGGACCGATAGTTCTCCGGCATGCCGAATACCACGTCGAGTGTAATTTTTCCCGCGCATCGTGCCTCCCGGCCGGGAATGATCCCACGGAAGGTCGTATTACCATGATCGATGCGGGTCCTGTGTATTTCCAATTTATTCAGTGTGTCGCCGTAGATGAGGTTTAGTCCACTACCGCCATCCATGTGCACTTTAGTAAGCCGAAAGCCATCCACAATTGGGTTGAGGACCAAGGCGACTAGAGCCCGGACTGACCGGATTTTTGGTTCGTCACTGGCGTTGAAAGTTATGGCCGTGTTGTTCCAGGGATTTATTGTTGCGACTTGGCAGACATCGGCGAGGTCGCGGAGTGCCCTCTTGCGCCTATTGTTTGAAGCGAAAGTCTTGAAGATTGCCAATACTCTGTGGTCGTCGTATTCTGGGGGGACTTTCTCCGCGGTGTATTTGGTGAGGATATCATCGCCGCTCTTGGCCACTTGCCGGAGTATCCAACATGCTGTATCGAGCCATCCCTCCAGAACGGTTCCACGTCCCGTAATGGGTTTAGTTTTCTTTACTATGAGTTCGGGTGCCTCGCGAGGGTGCATCCGTTTTGCTCACCCGAGGGGTTGGGTGGAGACCGGTGGCTCCCAACGAGCCGTCTGAGTTTTCCAGGCGCTTTCCATTGCGCAGTACTTCTGTACTATAGTTGCCAAGTCCACGAAGTGTAATACACGACGGCGGTTGATGGCATTGAGGATTCCTTCATCTGTGCAATTATTGCAAAATACTAAAATCGTTTCCTCGTCGCGGAAATCTTTAATCTTGTCTTTGACAAGGAGGAACCTGGTCCAAAAGTGATGGACTGTTTCCTGAGACTGCTGTCACATGAGGTCGCATATATCCGGATGACCGGAATTTATTGTTGAATATTGCATGTAGTGGTGGGTGGATTTAAATCCGAACCCTGACCCAATTTGGAGTCTGGAGTTTGAGAAGCTTCCGAGCTTATTAGTTCGGGTTCCGGGATGTCCAATGATTTTCTGGGCCCCATGCCCGATTCCAGATTCGGAGGGCTTGGAGTGTCGTTCCGTAGACAGGTATCCGGCTCTTCGAGCTCAGAAATCCGAACATAGTTCGTCTTCAGCATAGGGGAAGACTTGTTGTTTTGCTCTTCTACGACCGCTATCTGATGGGTGATCGGCGGAGATTTGATTTCTCTATGATCGGGTTTAAGCCAATCTGATCATAGTCAGTAGCGACCCCCATCGTGGCAATGCGATCCAGGAGTTCATTTCAAGATGACCACTCCGTCGGATCCATCTGTCTAGAGTATTCAGAGTCAACACGAAGGCGATTTTCGATGACCCGAGAAGTCATCGTTGGCTTAACGGCCGAATGGGCGGTCATGGTAAAGCCGCCCAGCCGGAGGGTTTGGCCTGAGGCCAGAGCTCCTTCGGAGGTGATACTGTAACACCCCGAATGTAACTTGCCATATTTGTAACTCTGACTGTTGCCATTTTTGGATTTAAGTTATGAGATTCCCTTCGTGGTTGGGTTTTGTCTTCGTTTTGCATTTTGTTCAAGTCATGCATTTCATATCATGTCATCATGTGCATTTCTTTTGCATTCGTGTTCGTCTCATGCATCCAAGCATTTTCCTCGTTGTCCGTTTCGCAATACGACACTCCCACATGCACCAGCGCAACCCTCTTGTCTCTTTTCGTGAGTGGGTGTTAAACATTCTCGGAATGGACCGAGATTTGCCAAGTGGCCTTGGTACACCACCGCTAGACCGCCTGTCAAATTTCGTTCCATTTGGAGGCCGTTTGATGCTCCAACGGTTAACCGGGTAACAGCAAAAGCCCCTTTGGTGTTGCAGCCTAACATCCCTCCAAAACAGCCTAATAACCCATCTAAACCATCTCCATGTCCTCCATCGTTCGATCACGATCGTGTGGGCGAAAATTACACCTCATTTGGACACTCCAAACTCCCTCTATCTATAAATATGCATCTCCCCATCCAAAATCCGGGTCCCGAAACCCTAGCCCCGCTCCTCTTGCGCCGCCGGACACGTCCGCGTCCGCCAGACGCGTTCGCCTCCACCACCCGACCACTAGCGCCTCGCCACCTGTCCCGCTCCGCCACAACTCGCCACCGGCCCGCCAGGCCCAGGCGTGGCCCCCCGGGCCCGACCGACCCCGCCGCCCGCGCCTCCCGACCGCGCCACGCCCCGCACCTCCCGCGCTCGCCGCTGCCGCAGCTTTAGCTCGCCGCTACCGCCACGCTAGCTCGTCGCCGGCCTGCGTCGGAGCTCCCCACCGCCCGCGCCTCCCAGCCCGCGCGCCGCATCTCGCCGCCCGACCGCGCCCCCGCCTCCGCCGGCGGCGGATCCGGGGAGATCCGGCCGGATCCACTGCTCCTCCCTCGCCGGCGACCTCCCTCCATCTCCGGTGAGCTTCGGTTCGACCTCGGGATCCGTGCCGCCCAAACCCTAGATCTGGACCGAGAGGGTATATTTCGCCTAAGTCCTCGTTTCCTCCTGATATTTTCATGCCATGTTCATCGCATCGTATCTCCCTGCTCGTTGATCCAAATGATGCATATGATATGTCGAATTGTTAGTATCATTGAGCTCTTCACATTAGAAGCATTTCCATGCATGTTACTGTTCATTATGATGCCATTTTCTTTGATGCAAGAGTGCTATAAAATGTTAGCTGCTGGTAATTATCAGATCATGAGGTTTTGTCTTTTTGTTGCATCTGATGTGTGCATTGTTTGAGCATGAGTTCTACATGTGTTTTGAACTACAACATGCCATCTTTACAGGGGTGCTTGTCTTGTATTTTTTTCATCATTGTGGTGACTAGCACAAGCATGCAAACTAGGATTCGTGATGTTGCTGTTTTCAGGGACTTAGGATTTTGCTAAGTCTTTTCCCTGCTGTTATTTTGATGCCATGTAAACTTGATGCTACAGTGAGATCCATGCTTATGTTGGGATACTTCAGTAAGGATGTTTTAAACATGTGGTTATGCTCTATCCATCCATGCCCCTGTTTGCAATTATGCAGTGCTCTAGCATGTCTTTTTCTTGCTCTACTTTTGCTATAAAATGTTCCTGGCAGAATGTGAACATGCTAATCAATATTGCCATGGTTGTTGCTAGTGATCCATGCATCATATGAACTTGCTCTTGCCATGGTTAGGTTAATGAACATGTCATCTTGCTATTCGTATGCTTATATTGTCATGCAATGCTTTATGGTGAGTGGCATGATCTCGCTAAGTTGCCTTAATAAATCTGTTTATGCCATGCTCTGTTTTTCTGCTAAGTCTGAAACTGTTAATAAAACTTTCTATGTTGACACGGGTGCCATCATATCTTCTATGCCTTTTTGGCACATGATCACTAAGGGACTTTTGATATATGCTTTTAGTAGAATCATGCCATGCCTTCTTTTTCTATGATATGTTCCTGTAGCATGTTGTTTGCTTGCTCTAAACATTGCTTCCTGATGTTGTTTTTGACATGTTAGTATTTTCACGAAGTCTATGAAGCTGATATCTTTTGCACTTTTGCCATGCTTGTTTGAACCTTCTCTTGTGTGTTTTAGCCGTAGCTCAGTGTTCATGTTTTGTCAAGAATCTCATGTACATCACTTCCTTATGCTTTGTTTCTATGTTGGGGTGCAGTAGCTTACTTTCTTGTTGCATTCTAGATGGCATCATGCTGTTAATCGCAGAATTGTGTCATTCTTGTTTTGCTTGCCATTTGCAAACCGTGCATCCGTTTCCGGTGATCTTTATGTCGATTTCAGCCGAAATCATCTCATCTTTCCAGCGGCATACTTGGTTTGCCAAGTTGATGCCTTGTTCATTCTTTCCCTTTCAGAGCACGCATATGCATTGAATATCATATCTTGCATTTCATGCCATGTATTGCATCATGTTGCTTGTGCATTGCACGGTAAGCATTGGCCGCCCAAGTGCTTCGTTATTTTTTATTTCCATGTTGTTTCACATGATTCACTTTGTTGATCTAACTGTTTGTGCATGTCTTCTTGTTTGCAAACAAAGAATTCCTAGAGCAACGAGGGAGTCGTTCAACAATCCGGGCGACCGTGGCCAAGTTTCTCTTACCATGCGCAGCCTTGGTGTGAATGAACCTACTCAATATACCGTAAGTACAAAGGATGGTCACATGATGATTGATGCTAAAGGATGGTCAAGGTTTAAATCTAAATCATATCTTTCTATAGGGGATGATTTCAAAATCAAACTTTCTCGGCAAGGAGAGCTGGTCCAGATCAACTTTGAAATTCTTCAGTAGCAGCATGCAACTGCCGAACTAATCTATCCTCCGAGAGATTTTGATGTAATAATCTGGCATGGTGAAACAAGTTTCCTGTGTGTATAAGTAGTACGCCAACATTATTTATCACATGGTATATCGTTGATAGAATTGCAACTCTGATTGTTGGTTAGGAACTGTCGTTCGATTTCATTCTAGCAGTTGTTGTGCTTTACTCATTTTTGTGTATTCGCCTTGCGACCGCATCTAAAACCAGCGCCGTACCGATCACTCGCAATATGAAAAGCGCTAAGGTAGAACACATGGGCCCCAAACATGCAGGCCCACCGGCCTGTGGCCCAAAGTCCAGAACCGTGAGCCTGTCTGAGTATTATATTCTCAGTTGAACCCCCATAATGCCCGTGCATTGCACGTAACACCAAGATGCATTTGTATGAGTATTTTATCTTGTGAGAGAAAAGGATGAACGAGGGAGGGCCTTATTTGCAATTGTGGAGAGGTGTGTGGGTACCTTTTTGCCAAATTGCCATAGTTTCCTTCCTATCCGTCGGATATAAATCAGACGGCCTATATTGCAGGATGGAAGGCACACCATCGTCACCAACTCGTCTATACGGTGTTAAAAAACTCTGTTTTTTATAATTATATATGTTATATATACTCCACTTGATTTTTCTTATGTATAAAGTTGTGATATAAAAGATTTTTATATTTCTTTACAGAGGGAGTATCTCCCTGTTAAAAATATATTTATGTGTAACTAGTTACTCCTATCTTTCCACTTCCTTTCGCTGATATGTGGGGCATCCGGAAACGGGGTCCACGTGCCATATGCACCAAATTAGAGTGCACAACTGCACGGTAGACACACCCCGGTCGTAGCGCCGCAGTAATGCCCAATGAGCCGTCAAATCACAAAAAAAAACCCCACCTTTCCAGCTTTAGCAGTAAGCTGGACGGATGAAGCGACAATATTTCACTAGGCCTGAATCCCCTTCCCCCTCGTCTGCTTGTTCAGAGAAAACCCCTTCTCGGCGATTGCATATGGTTTTCTCATGGAGAACCTGGTACGAATTCTTCATCCATCCCCGATAAATCCAAGTTCCTTGGTCGCGGGTAATCCTAGGATGGCAGCCGCCGCCGTTGATGCATTTTTCTTCCTACTGAATCTAGTGTGTTTCATTTGCAGTGCCCAAAGTGCGAGGACCCTACAGGTTTATGGACCCACGGCAAGACAACACACTTGTTCCTTCTCATCCTAACACGGGATTTTAAAACGCACATAGTATGTTCTTAGAATGCTCTATTCTATCCGGGAGGGTGGGGTTTTTTGAACATGCTGTCGACTAAATTGGAAATTTGGATTGCTACATTTGGATAGAAGGTACTAGTACCATGGTCAACACTCACGTGAAGTAGGAAATTATTTCTAGATTTGGATAGGGAATACATTGTGTTCTCGTATTACTTTTCATGCAGTGCATTCCTTGCTCTGCCAAAACACATGTACTCAAGATGCTCAGCCTTGCCATAACTGAAGACACCAGTTTAATGGTCACAGTGAAGACAAGCCATGGATATAAGTTCTGAGTTAGGTTCATGAACCAAGAAGATCGCTGCTTTTTTATGGCCGAACTTGGATAAACTTTCTCAAGTGTTATAGACTGAAAGTTGGTGCATGAATGTTGATGGAAATAGCAGAACCTGGTCTCATCTTCACTGCGATCTTCCACCCCGACGTCGTTCCAATTGTTCATCCATGTTAGTTTTGTATCTGGTTCTTGCTAGTTGCCTCGATTACTTCTTAATCCACCTATTTTGTCTAACTAATCACAATTTAACTTTAGAAGTAGCAACGAATCTATCACGAAGATGCTACTTCTAACTAATATTTTCTTATATTTGGTGGCACATGTAGGTTTTTTCAGAGTTAAGCAGGCTACTCGTTTGTTATTCTGTAAGAACTGGCTATTACTGATGGCACTAAAGTTGACTGGGACGACATCCACAAGTTCCTACACTTTATTGATCATCTTGAGGTCCTTGTGGGGCGTTTCAATGGTGGAAGGCCACGTGGGATATGTGTGCCACTGCTGCACTCATTGAACATGTCTAGCTGTGTCGAGAAACTTATGGTACAAGTTGTTTTCTGTTATATATGTTGTTCATAAACTCTTGCTTATACACAGTTTTACAGCTGTGATCTTGTTGAAAAAGAAATTGCCCAGTTCTATTGTTCCTATACAGATACCTGACCATGGTCGGGTCAGATTTGCGCTTGGTCACAACATGATGTTTATGTCACCCTACTCCATTCCCCTTGGAGGTGAAACGATACTTATTCATGGGTGGTCTCAAATAATGAAGGCCCGTCTGATACGTCTCCAACGTATTTACAATTTTTGATTGCTCCATGCTATATTATCTACTGTTTTGGACATTATTCGGCTTTATTCTCCACTTTTATATTATTTTTGGGATTAACCTATTAACCGGAGGCCCAGCCTAGAATTGCTGTTTTTGCCTATTTTAGGGTTTCGAAGAAAAGGAATATCAAACGGAGTCCAAACAGAATGAAACCTTCAGGAACGTGATTTTCTCACAGAACAAGATCCAGGAGACTTGGACCCTAAGTCAAGCAACCAACAAGGAAGCCACGAGGTAGGGGGTGCGCCTACCCCCCCCCCCAGGCGCGCCCTTCACCCTCGTGGGCCCCCTATTGTTCCACCGATGTATTCCTTCCTCCTATATATACCTACGTACCCCCAAACGATCATATACGGAGCCAAAAACCTAATTCCACCGCCGCAACCTTCTGTATCCACAAGATCCCATCTTGGAGCCTCTTTCGGAGCTCCGCCAGAGGGGGCATCCATCACGGAGGGCTTCTACATCAACACCATAGCCTCTCCGATGAAGTGTGAGTAGTTTACCTCAGACCTTCGGGTCCATAGTTATTAGCTAGATGGCTTTTTCTCTCTTTTTGGATCTCAATACAATGTTCTCCCCCTCTCTCCTGGATATCTATTCGATGTAATCTTCTTTTTGCGGTGTGTTTGTTAAGACTGATGAATTGTCAGTTTATGATCAAGATTATCTATGAACAATATTTGAATCTTCTCTGAATTCTTTTGTGTATGATTGGTTATCTTTGCAAGTCTCTTCAAATTATCAGTTTGGTTTGTCCTACTAGATTGATCTTTCTTGCAATGGGAGAAGTGCATAGCTTTGGGTTCAATCTTGCAGTGTCCTTTCCCAGTGACAGTAGGGGCAGCAAGGCATGTATTGTATTGTTGCCATCGAGGATAACAAGATGGGTTTTTTTATCATATTGTATGAATTTATCCCTCTACATCATATCATCTTGCTTAAGGTGTTACTCTGTTTTCATGAACTTAATACTCTAGATGCATGCTGGATAGCGGTCGATGAGTGGAGTAATAGTAGTAGATGCAGGCAGGAGTCGGTCTACTTGTCTCGGATGTGATGCCTATATACATGATCATACCTAGATATTCTCATAACTATGCTCAATTCTGTCAATTGCTCAACAGTAATTCGTTCACCCACCATAAAATACGTATGCTCTTGAGAGAAGCCACTAGTGAAACCTATGGCCCCCGGGTCTATCTTCATCATATTAATCTTCCAATACTTAGTTATTTCCTTTGCTTTCATTTTACTTTGCATCTTTATCATAAAAATACCAAAAATATTATCTTATCATATCTATCAGATCTCACTCTCGCAAGGGACCGTGAAGGGATTGACAACCCCTAATCGCGCTGGTTGCGAGGAGTTATTTGTTATGTGCAGGTACGAGGGACTCGCGCGCAACCTCCTACTGGATTGATACCTTGGTTCTCAAAAACTAAGGGAAATACTTACGCTACTTTGCTGCATCATCCTTTCCTCTTCAAGGGAATCCAACGCAGTGCTGAAGAGGTAGCAAGAAGATTTCTGGCACCGTCGCCGGGGAGGTTCGTGCAAGTCAAGATTTGATTCCCGACAACGAGCCATTTCTGGCGCCGCTGCCGGGGAGTCTACGCAAAAGTCAACATACCAAGTACCCATCAGAACCCTTATCTCCCGCATTACATTATTTGCCATTTGCCTCTCGTTTTCCTCTCCCCCACTTCACCCTTGCCATTTTATTCGCCCTCTCTCTCTGTCCTCCCTCTCTTTCTCTATTTGCCTCTTTTCGCTCGCTTTTCCCTCGCCATGTCGGAACCAAAAAGAATTGGGGGTTCTCTCCCAAGTTCTAGTGCTTTAGACAATCCTGCTATCTTATCTAAACTCATAAATCGGAATGCTATGGAAAAACTTGCTGGAGTTATCAATGAGAACCTTAGTAATTTGATGAAGATGATTCTGGAATGTTTCGTTATTTACTTGATGGATCTTGGAAAGATGCTTGGGATAGGCTTTTAAGGATCCGGGCTAGCTATGTACCCCAATATCAAATTGAGGTTTACTTAAAAGGCTTTTATGTTGGGCTGCCCTCTTCATTCAAACAAGTTTTAGATTCTATTTTCGAGGAGGGTTTTCTTGAAGGGGATCCCATAGATACCTATGAGAGGATGAAAACTATATTTGGGCACCCTATTAATGAGAAAGCTGAAATCACATCTCTTTTGCTTTCTTACCAAAACGAATCTATTAAAGAGATAAAAGCTAGCCTAGATGCCAATTGCTGCAACATTCTTAATATTTCTTCTACCATTAATGGACATGTACTTTGTCAAAATAGAAAGATTAATTCCATAGATAAAAATTTTGCTCTCTTTTTCTCTAAAACCAAAGATGGCAATACCTAGATATATCCTTGCTTTTTATGTCTAGCTAGGGGCGTTAAACGATAGCGCTTGTTGGGAGGCAACCCAATTTTATTTTTATTCCTTGCTTTTTTCTCCTGTTTAGTAATAAATAATTTACCTAGCCTCTGTTTTGGTTGTGTTTTTTGTGTTTAATTAGTGTTTGTGCCAAGTAGAACCGTTGGGAAGACTTGGGGAAAGTCTTGTTATCTTGCTGTAAAAAACAGAAACTTTAGCCCTCACGAGAACTGCTGCCATTTTTATTTGGAAAGTGCTATTTAGTTAATTATTTTTGCAGATGATTAATAGATAAATTCCTCACGTCCAGAAATTTATTTTAGAATTTTTGGAGTTCCAGATCTTGCGCTAGCTACAGATTACTACATACTGTTCTGTTTTTGACAGATTCTGTTTTTCGTGTGTTGTTTGCTTATTTTGATGAATCTATGGCTAGTAAAATAGTTTATAAACCATAGAGAAGTTGGAATACAGTAGGCTTAACACCAATATAAATAAATAATGAGTTCATTACAGTACCTTGAAGTGGTCTTTTGTTTTCTTTCGCTAACGGAGCTCACGAGATTTTCTACTTTAAGTTTTGTGTTGTGAAGTTTTCAAGTTTTGGGTAAAGATTTGATGGATTATGGAACAAGGAGTGGGAAGAGACTAAGCTTGGGGATTCCCATGGCACCCCCCAAGATAATCTAAGGACACCTAAAAGCCAAAGCTTGGGGATGCCCAGGTAGGCATCCCCTCTTTCGTCTACTTCTATCGGTAACTTTACTTGGAGCTATATTTTTATTCACCACATGATATGTGTTTTGCTTGGAGCGTCTTGTATGATTTGAGTCTTTGCTTTTTAGTTTACCACAATCATCATTGCTGTACACACCTTTTGAGAGAGCCATACATGATTTGGAATTTGTTAGAATACTCTACGTGCTACGCTTATATCATTTGAGTTATGTAGTTTTGCTCTAGTACTTCACTTATATTTTTTAGAGCACGGTGGTGAAATTGTTTTATAGAAACTATTGATCTCTCATGCTTCACTTAGATTATTTTGATAGTCTTAAATAGCATGGTAATTTGCTTAAATAATCCTAATGTGCTTGGTATTCAAGAATAGTAAAAACTTTCTTATGAGTGTGTTGAATGCTATGAGAAGTTTGATGCTTGATAATTGTTTTGAGATACGAAGATGGTGATATTAAAGTTGTGCTAGTTGAGTAGTTTTGAATTTGAGAAATACTTGTGTTAAAGTTTGTGATTCCCGTAGCATGCACGTATGGTGAACCGTTATGTGATGAAGTCGGAGCATGATTTATTTTTTGATTGTCTTCCTTATGAGTGGCGGTCGGGGACGAGCGATGGTCTTTTCCTACCAATCTACCCCCCTAGGAGCATGCACGTAATACTTTGCTTTGATAACTTGTAGATTTTTGCAATAAGTATATGAGTTCTTTATGACTAATGTTGAGTCCATGGATTATACACACTTTTCTTCCTTCCACCATTGCTAGCCTCTCTAATACCGCGCACCTTTCGCCGGTATCATACACCCACCATATACCATTCTCAAAACAGCCACCATACCTACCTATTATGGCATTTCCATAGCCATTCCGAGATATATTGCCATGCAACCTTCCACCGTTCCGTTTATTATGACAAACTCCATCATTGTCATATTGCTTAGCATGATCATGTAGTTGACATTGTATTTGTGGCAAAGCCACCATTCATAATTCTTTCATACATGTCACTCTTGATTCATTGCATATCCCGGTACACCGCCGGAGGCATTCATATAGAGTCATATTTTGTTCTAAGTATCAAGTTGTAATTGTTGAGCTGTAAGAAAATAAAAGTGTGATGATCATCATTATTAGAGCATTGTCCCAGTGAGGAAAGGATGATGGAGACTATGATTCCCCCACAAGTCGGGATGAGACTCCATACGAAAAAAGAAAAAGAAAGAAAAGAGGCCATAAAAAAGAGAAAATGCCCAAATAAAAAATGAGAGAAAAAGAGAGAAGGGACAATGTTACTATCCTTTACCACACTTGTGTTTCAAAGTAGCACGATGATATTCATGATAGAGAGTCTCTCATTTCGTCACTTTCATATACTAGTGGGAATTTTTCATTATAGAACTTGGCTTGTATATTCCAATGATGGGCTTCCTCAAAATGCCCTAGGTCTTCATGAGGAAGCAAGTTGGATGCACACCCACTTAGTTTCTTTTGTTGAGCTTTCATATACTTATAGCTCTAGTGCATCTGTTTCATGGCAATCCCTACTCACTCACATTGATATCTATTGATGGGCATCTCCATAGCCCGTTGATATGCCTAGTTGATGTGAGACTATCTTCTCCCTTTTTTGTCTTCTCCACAACCACCATTGTATTCCACATATAGTGCTATATCCATGGCTCATGCTCATGTATTGCGTGAACATTGAAAAAGTTTGAGAATGTCAAAAGTATGAAACAATTGCTTGGATTGTCATTGGGGTTGTGCATGATTTACATACTTTGTGTGGTGAAGATAGAGCATAGCCAGACTATATGATTTTGTAGGGATAACTTTCTTTGGCCATGTTATTTTGAGAAGACATGATTGCATTGTTAGTATGCTTGAAGTATTATTATTTTTACGTCAATATTAAACTTTTATCTTGAATCTTTCGGATCTGAATATTCATACCACAATTAAGAAGAATTACATTAAAATTATGCCAAGTAGCACTTCGCATCAAAAATTATCTTTTTTATCATTTACCTACTCGAGGACGAGCAGGAATTAAGCATGGGGATGCTTGATACGTCTCCAACGTATCTATAATTTTTGATTGCTCCATGCTATATTATCTATTGTTTTGGACATTATTGGGCTTTATTATCCACTTTTATATTATATTTGGGACTATCCTATTAACCGGAGGCCCAGCCTAGAATTGTCGTTTTTGCCTATTTTAGGGTTTAGAAGAAAAGGAATATCAAACGCAGTCCAAACGGAATGAAACCTTCGGGAACGTGATTTTCTCACCGAACAAGATCCAGGAGACTTGGACCCTACGTCAAGCAACCAACAGGGAAGCCACGAGGTAGGGGGCGCGCCTACCCCCCAGGCGCACCCTCCACCCTCATGGACCCCCTGTTGCTCCATCGACGTATTCCTTCCTCCTATATATACCTACATACCACCAAACGATCAGATACGGAGCCAAAAACCTAATTCCACCACCGCAACCTTCTGTATCCACGAGATCCCATCTTGGGGCCTATTCTGGAGCTCCGCCGGAGGGGGCATCCACCATGGAGGGCTTCTACATCAACACCATAGCCTCTCCGATGAAGTGTGAATAGTTTACCTCAGACCTTCGTGTCCATAGTTATTAGCTAGATGGCTTCT
Organism: Triticum urartu; assembly: GCF_056163025.1. Lineage (NCBI taxonomy): Eukaryota > Viridiplantae > Streptophyta > Magnoliopsida > Poales > Poaceae > Triticum > Triticum urartu. Next base: position 342,788,114 of record NC_141879.1, read on the forward strand.
TATCTCTTTTTGGATCTCAATACAATGTTCTCCCCCTCTCTCGTGGAGATCTATTTGATGTAATCTTATTTTTGCGTGTGTTTGTTGAGATCGATGAATTGTGGGTTTATGATCAAGATTACCTATGAACAATATTTGAATCTTCTCTGAATTCTTTTATGTATGATTGTTTTGAAGGAAATATGCCCTAGAGGCAATAATAAAGCTATTATTTATTTCCTTATATCATGATAAATGTTTATTATTCATGCTAGAATTGTATTAACCGGAAACATAATACATGTGTGAATACATAGACAAACAGAGTGTCACTAGTATGCCTCTACTTGACTAGCTCGTTGATCAAAGATGGTTATGTTTCCTAACCATAGACATGAGTTGTCATTTGATTAACGGGATCACATCATTAGGAGAATGATGTGATTGACTTGACCCATTCCGTTAGCATATCACTTGATCGTTTAGTTTGTTGCTATTGCTTTCTTCATGACTTATACATGTTCCTATGACTATGAGATTATGCAACTCCCGTTTACCGGAGGAAAACTTTGTGTGCCACCAAACGTCACAACGTAACTGGGTGATTATAAAGGTTCTCTACAAGTGTCTCCGAAGGTACTTGTTAGGTTGGCGTATTTCCAGATTAGGATTTGTCACTCCAATTGTCGGAGAGGTATCTCTGGGCCCTCTCGGTAATACACATCACTTAAGCCTTGCAAGCATTGCGACTAATGAATTAGTTACAGGATGATGTATTACGGAACGAGTAAAGAGACTTGCCGGTAACAAGATTGAACTAGGTATTGAGATACCGACGATTGAATCTCGGGCAAGTAACATACCGATGACAAAGGGAACAACATATGTTGTTATGTGGTCTGACCGATAAAGATCTTCGTAGAATATGTGGTAGCCAATATGAGCATCCAGGTTCCGCTATTGGTTATTGACCGGAGACGTGTCTCGGTCATGTCTACATTGTTCTCGAACCCGTAGGGTCCGCACGCTTAAGGTTTCGATGATAGTTATATTATGAGTTTATGAGTTTTGACGTACCAAAGGAGTTCGGAGTCCCAGATGAGATCGGGGACATGACAAGGAGTCTCCAAATGGTCGAGACATAAAGATCAATATATTGGACGACTATATTCGGACATCGGATAGGTTCCGAGTGATTCAGGTATTTTTCGGAGTACCGGAGAGTTACGGGAATACGTATTGGGCCTTATTGGGCCATACGGGAAAGAAGGAAAAGGGCCTCAAGGGTGGCCGCACCCCTACCCTTGGTCTGGTCCGAATTGGACTAGGGAAGGGGGGCGCCCCCTTCCTTCCTTCTCTTTTTCCCTTCCTCTTTTCCTATTCCATATGGGAGGTGGAATCCTACTAGGACTAGGGTGTCCTAGTAGGACTCCACACTTGGCGCGCCCCCTCCTAGGGTCGGCCTCCTCCTCCCTTGCTCCTTTATATACGGGTGCAGGGGGGCACCCCAAAGACACAACAATTGATCATTGATCTCTTAGCCGTGTGCGGTGCCCCCTTCCACCATAATCCTCGATAATACTGTAGCGGTGCTTAGGCGAAGCCCTGCGACGGTAGAACATCAAGATCGTCACCACGCCGTCGTGCTAACGGAACTCTTCCCTGACATTCTGCTAGATCGGAGTCCGGGGATCGTCATCGAGCTGAATGTGTGCTAGAACTCGGAGGTGCCGTAGTTTCGGTGCTTGATCGGTCGGGCCGTGAAGACGTACGACTACATCAACCGCGTTGTGCTAACGCTTCCGCTTCCGGTCTACGAGGGTACGTAGACAACACTCTCCCCTCTCGTTGCTATGCATCACCATGATCTTGCGTGTGCGTAGGAATTTTTTTGAAATTACTATGTTCCCCAACAGTGGCATCCGAGCCTGGTTTTATGCGTTGATGTAATATGCACGAGTAGAACACAAGTGATTTGTGGGCGATATAAGTCATACTACTTACCAGCATGTCACACTTTGGTTCGGCGGTATTGTTGGATGAAGCGGCCCAGACCGACATTACGCGTATGCTTACGCGAGACTGGTTTCACCGCCATGCTTTCCACACAGGTGGCTGGCGGGTGTCAGTTTCTCCAACTTTAGTTGAACCGAGTGTGGCTACGCCCGGTCGTTGCGAAGGTTAAAACAACACCAACTTGACAAACTATCATTGTGGTTTTGATGCATAGCCAAGAACGGTTCTTGCTAAGCCCGTAGCAGCCACATAAAACTTGCAACGACAATGTAAAGGACGTCTAACTTGTTTTTGCAGGGCATGTTGTGATGTGATATGGTCGAGACATGATGCTAAATTTTATTGTATGAGATGATCATGTTTTGTAACCGAGTTATCGGCAACTGGCAGGAGCCATATGGTTGTCGCTTTATTGTATGCAATGCAATTTGGCTGTAATGCTTTACTTTATCACTAAGCGGTAGCGATAGTCATGGAAGCATAAGATTGGCGAGACAACAACGATGCTACGATGGAGATCAAGGTGTCGCGCCGGTGACGATGGTGATCATGACGGTACTTCGGAGATGGAGATCACAAGTACAAGATGATGATGGCCATATCATATCACTTATATTGATTGCATGTGATGTTTATCTTTTATGCATCTTATCTTGCTTTGATTGACGGTAGCATTATAAGATGATCTCTCACTAAATTTCAAGATAAAAGTGTTCTCCCTGAGTATGCACCATTGCCAAAGTTCGTCGTGCCCAGACACCACGTGATGATCGGGTGTGATAAGCTCTACGTCCATATACAACGGGTGCAAGCCAGTTTTGCACACGCAGAATACTCAGGTTAAACTTGACGAGCCTAGCATATGCAGATATGGCCTTGGAACACTGAGACCGAAAGGTCGAGCGTGAATCATATAGTAGATATGATCAACATATTAATGTTCACCATTGAAAGCTACTCCATTTCACGTGATGATCGGTTATGGTTTAGTTGATTTGGATCACGTGATCACTTAGAAGATTAGAGGGATGTCTTTCTAAGTGGGAGTTCTTAAGTAATATGATTAATTGAACTTTAATTTATCATGAACTTAGTCCTGGTAGTATTAGCATATCTATGTTGTAGATCAATAGCTCGCGTTTAGCTCCCCTGTTTTATTTTTGATATGTTCCTAGAGAAAACTAAGTTGAAAGATGTTAGTAGCAATGATGCGGATTGGATCCGTGATCTGAGGTTTATCCTCATTGCTGCACAGAAGAATTATGTCTTTGATGCACCGCTAGGTGACAAACCTATTGCAGGAGCAGATGCAGATGTTATAACATTTGTCTAGCTCAATATGATGACTACTTGATAGTTTAGTGCACCATGCTTAAACGGCTTAGAATCGGGACTTCAAAGAAGTTTTGAACGTCATGGACCATATGAGATGTTCCAGGAGTTGAAGTTAATATTTTAAGCAAATACCCGAGTTGAGAGATATGAAGTCTCCAACAAGTTCTATAGCTAAAAGATGGAGGAGAATAGCTCAAGCAGTGAGCATGTGCTCAGATTGTCTGGGTACTACAATCGCTTGAATCAAGTGGGAGTTAATCTTCCAGCTAAAATAGTGATTGACAGAATTCTCTTGTCACCATCACCAAGTTAGTAGAACTTCGTGATGAACTATAATATGCAAGGGATAACGGAAACGATTCCAAGCTCTTCGTGATGCTGAAATCAATGAAGGTAGAAATCAAGAAAAGCATCAAGTGTTGATGGTAAACAAAACCACTAGTTTCAAGTAAAGGGACAAAGGGAAGAAAGGGGAACTTCAAGAAGAACGGCAAGCAAGTTGCTGCTCAAGTGAAAAACCCAAGTCTGGACCTAAGCCTGAAACTGAGTGCTTCTACTGCAAAGGGACTGGTCACTGGAAGCGGAACTTCCCCAAGTAATTGGCGGATCAGAAGGATGGCAAAGTGAACATAGGTATATTTGATATACATGTTAGTGATGTGTACTTTACTAGTGTTTATAGCAACCCCTCAGTATTTGATACTAGTTCAGTTGCTAAGAGTAGTAACTCGAAATGGGAGTTGCAGAATGAACAGAGACTAGTTAAGGGTGAAATGACGATGTGTGTTGGAAGTGGTCCCAAGATTGATATGATCATCATCGCACACTCCCTATACATTCGGGATTAGTGTTGAACCTAAATAAGTGTTATTTGGTGTTTGCGTTGAGCATGAATATGATTTGATCATGTTTATTGCAATACGGTTATTCATTTAAGTAAGAGAATAAATTGTTGTTCTGTTTACATGAATAAAACCTTCTATGGTCATACACCCAATGAAAATGGTTTGTTGGATCTCGATTGTGGTGATACACATTCTCATAATATTGAAGCCAAAAGATGCAAAGTTAATAATGATAGTGACAACTTATTTGTGGCACTACCGTTTAGGTCATATTGGTGTAAAGCGCATGAAGAAAATCCATGCTGATGGGCTTTTGGAATCACTTGATTATGAATCAGTTGATGCTTGCGAACCATACCTCATGGGCAAGATGACTAAGACTCCATTCTCCGGAACAATGGAGCGAGCAACAGATTTGTTGGAAATCATACATACTGATGTATGTGGTCCGATGAATATTGAGGCTCATGGCAGGTATCATTATTTTCTGATCTTCACAGATGATTTGAGCAGATATGAGTATATCTACTTGATGAAACACAAGTCTGAAATATTTGAAAAGTTCAAAGAATTTCAGAGTGATGTGGAGAATCATCGTAACAAAAATAAAAGTTTCTATGATATGATCGCAGAAGTAAAATATTTGAGTTACGAGTTTGGCCTTCAGTTAAAACAATGTGAAATAGTTTCACTACTCACGCCACCTGGAACACCACAGTGTAATGGTCTGTCCGAACGTCATAACCGTACTTTATAAGATATAGTGCAATCTATGATGTCTCTTACCGATCTACCACTATCGTTTTGGGGTTATGCATTAGAGACAGCTACATTCACGTTAAAAAGGGCACCATCTAAATCCGTTGAGACGACACCGTATGAACTGTGGTTTGGCGAGAAACCTAAGCTGTCGTTTCTTAAAGTTTGGGACTGCAATGCTTATGTGAAAAAGTTTCAACATGATAAGCTCGAACACAAATCGGAGAAGTAAATCTTCATAGGATACCCAAAAAAATGTTGGGTACACCTTCTATCACAGATCCGAAGGCAAGTTATTCATTGCTGAGAATGGATCCTTTCTAGAGAAGGAGTTTCTCTCGAAAGAAGTGAGTCGGAGGAAAGTAGAACTTGATGAGGTAACTGTACCTGCTCCCTTATTGGAAAGTAGTTCATCACAGAAATCTGTTCCTATGACTACTACACCGATTAGTGAGGAAGCTAATGATGATGATCATGTAACTTCAGATCAAGTTACTACCGAACCTCATAGGTAAACCAGAGTGAGATCCGCACCAGAGTGGTACGGTAATCCTGTTGACCATGACGAGCCTACGAACTATGAGGAAGCTATGATGAGCCCAGATTCCGCGAAATGGCTTGAGGCCATGAAATCTGAGATGAGATCCATGTATGAGAACAAAGTATGGACTTTGATTGACTTGCCCAATGATCGGCGAGCCATTGAGATTAAATGGATCTTCAAGAGGAAGACGGACGCTGATAGTAGTGTTACTATCTACAAAGCTATAATTGTCGCAAAAAGGTTTTCGACAAGTTCAAGGTGTTGACTATGATGAGAGTTTCTCACTTGTATCTATGCTTAAGTCTGTCCGAATCATGTTAGCAATTGCCACATTTTATGAAATCTGGCAAATGGATAAACAAAACTACATTCCTTAATAGATTTATTAAAGAAGAGTTGTATATGATGCAACAAGAAAGTTTTGTCAATCCTAAAGGTGCTAACAAAATATGCAAGCTCCAGCGATCCATCTATGGACTGGTGCAAGCATCTCGGAGTTGGAATATACACTTTGATAAGTTGATCAAAGCATATAGTTTTATACAGACTTGCAGTGAAGCTTGTATTTACAAGAAAGTGAGTGGGAGCACTATGACATTTCTGATAAGTATATGTGAATGACATATTGTTGATCGGAGTTAATGTTGAATTATTCTGCAAATCATAAAGGAGTGTTTGAAAGGAGTTTTTCAAAGAAAGATCTCGGTGAAGCTGCTTACATATTTGAGCATCAAGATCTATAGAGATAGATCAAGATGCTTGATAAGTTTTTCAATGAGTACATGCCTTGAAAAGATTTTGAAGTAGTTCAAAATGGAACAGTCAAAGAAGAAGTTCTTGCCTGTGTTACAAGGTGTGAAGTTGAGTAAGACTCAAAACCCGACCACGGCAGAAGATAGAGAGAGAATGAAAGTCATTCTCTATGCCTTAGCCATAGGTTCTATAAAGTATGCCATGCTGTGTACCAGACCTATTGTATACCCTGCCCTGAGTTTGGCAAGGGAGTACAATAGTGATCTAGGAGTAGATCACTGGACATTGGTCAAAATTATCCTTAGTGGAATAAGGATATGTTTCTCGATTATGGAGGTGACAAAAGGTTCATCGTAAAGGGTTACGTCGATGCAAGTTTTGACACTGATCCAGATGACTCTAAGTCTCAATCTGGATACATATTGAAAGTGGGAGCAATTAGCTAGAATAGCTCCATGCAGAGCATTGTTGACATAGAAATTTGCAAAATACTTACGGATCTGAATCTGGCAGACCCGTTGACTAAACTTCTCTCACAAGCAAAACATGATCAGACCTCAGTACTCTTTGGGTGTTAATCACATAGCGACGTGAACTGGATTATTGACTCTAGTAAACCCTTTGGGTGTTGGTCACATGTCGATGTGAACTATGGGTGTTAATCACATGGTGATGTGAACTATTGATGTTAAATCACATGGCGATGTGAACTAGATTATTGACTCTAGTGCAAGTGGGAGACTGAAGGAAATATGCCCTAGAGGCAATAATAAAGCTATTATTTATTTCCTTATATCATGATAAATGTTTATTATTTATGCTAGAATTGTATTAACCGGAAACATAATACATGTGTGAATACATAGACAAACATAGTTTCACTAGTATGCCTCTACTTGACTAGCTCGTTGATCAAAGATGGTTATGTTTCCTAACCATAGACATGAGTTGTCATTTGATTAACGGGATCACATCATTAGGAGAATGATGTGATTGACTTGACCCATTCCATTAGCATAGCACTTGATCGTTTAGTTTGTTGCTATTGCTTTCTTCATGACTTATACATGTTCCTATGACTATGAGATTATGCAACTCCCGTTTACCGGAGGAACACTTTGTGTGCCACCAAACGTCACAACGTAACTGGGTGATTATAATGGTGCTCTACAGGTGTCTCCGAAGGTACTTGTTGGGTTGGCGTATTTTGAGATTAGGATTTGTCACTCCGATTGTCGGAGAGGTATCTCTGGGCCCTCTCGGTAATACACATCACTTAAGCCTTGCAAGCATTGCAACTAATGAGTTAGTTACAGGATGATGTATTACGGAACTAGTAAAGAGACTTGCCGGTAACGAGATTGAACTAGGTATTGAGATACCGACGATCGAATCTCGGGCAAGTAACATACCGATGACAAAGGGAACAACATACGTTGTTATGCGGTCTGACCGATAAAGATCTTCGTAGAATATGTGGGAGCCAATATGAGCATCCAGGTTCCGCTATTGGTTATTGACCGGAGACGTGTCTCGGTCATGTCTACATTGTTCTCGAACTCGTAGGGTCCGCACGCTTAAGGTTTTGATGACAGTTATATTATGAGTTTATGAGTTTTGATGTACTGAAGGAGTTCGGGCTCCCGGATGAGATCGGGGACATGACGAGGAGTCTCGAAATGGTCGAGACGTAAAGATCGATATATTGGACGACTATATTCGGACATCGGAAAGGTTCCGAATGATTCGGGTATTTTTCGGAGTACCGGAGAGTTACAAGAATACGTATTGGGCCTTATTGGGCCATACGGGAAATAAGGAAAAGGGCCTCAAGGGTGGCCGCACCCATCCCCTTGGTCTGGTCCGAATTGGACTAGGGAAGGGGGCGCCCCCTTCCTTCCTTCTCTTTTTCCCTTCCTCTTTTCCTATTCCATATGGGAGGTGGAATCCTACTAGGACTAGGGAGTCCTAGTAGGACTCCACACTTGGCGCGCCCCCTCCTAGGGCCGGCCTCCTCCTCCCTTGCTCCTTTATATACGGGTGCAGGGGCACCCCAAAGACACAACAATTGATCATTGATCTCTTAGCCATGTGCGGTGCCCCCTTCCACCATAATCCTCGATAATATTGTAGCGGTGCTTAGGCGAAGCCCTGCGACGGTAGAACATCAAGATCATCACCACGCTGTCGTGCTGACGGAACTCTTCCCCGACATTCTGCTGGATTGGAGTCCGGGGATCGTCATCGAGCTGAATGTGTGCTAGAACTCGGAGGTGCCGTAGTTTCAGTGCTTGATCGGTCGGGCCATGAAGACGTACGACTACATCAACTGCGTTGTGCTAACGCTTCCACTTCTGGTCTACGAGGGTACGTAGACAACACTCTCCCCTCTCGTTGCTATGCATCACCATGATCTTGTGTGTGCGTAGGAATTTTTTTGAAATTACTACGTTCCCCAACATGGTTATCTTTGCAAGTCTCTTCGAATTATCAGTTTGGTTTAGCCTACTAGATTGATCTTTCTTGCAATGGGAGAAGTGCTTAGCTTTGGGTTCAATCTTGTGGTGTCCTTTCCTAGTGACAGTAGGGGCAGCAAGGCACGTATTGTATTGTTGCCATCGAGGATAATAAGATGGTTTGTTTTATCATATTGCATGAATTTATCCCTCTACATCATGTCATCTGGCTTAAGGCGTTATTCTATTTTCATGAACTTAATACTCTAGATGCATGTTGGATAGCGGTCGATGAGTGGAGTAATAATAGTAGATGCAGGCAGGAGTCGGTCTACTTGTCTCAGACGTGATGCCTATATACATGATCATACCTAGATATTCTCATAACTATGCTCAATTCTGTCAATTGCTCAACAGTAATTCGTTCACCCACCGTAAAATACTTATGCTCTTGAGAGAAGCCACTAGTGAAACCTATGGCCCCCGAGTCTATCTTCATCATATTAATCTTCCAATACTTAGTTATTTCCTTTGCTTTTATTTTACTTTGCATCTTTATCATAAAAATGCCAAAAATATTATCTTATCATATCTATCAGATCTCACTCTCGCAAGTGGCCGTGAAGGGATTGACAACCCCTTATCGCGTTGGTTGCGAGGAGTTATTTGTTTCGTGTAGGCACGAGGGACTCGCACGCAGCCTCCTACTGGATTGATACCTTGGTTCTCAAAAACTGAGGGAAATACTTACGCTACTTTCCTGCATCACCTTTTCCTCTTCAAGGGAATCCAACGCAGTGCTCAAGACGTAGCACCGTCCATCTTGGAGAATAGGACAGAAGATTATGTTCCTGCTTTTCCATGGCTCTAAAGGGAATATACTATTTATTGACCACATTGCGAGATGAAGCCGCTTTCAGAAGGTTGTGGATGCGCGGGGTGGCGCCTGGGCCTTGTCCTAGGGCTTGGAGGCCTCACCCTTGGTTAATTGTAGGCAAAGTAGCATTGTTCGAGGCGTGTTTTGTACGGTTGAACCTGTATAAGTACTCATACTGCTTTCAGCTATGGTTGTTAAGTGCCCCTGCTGGTTTCAGTTAAGGTTGTTAAGTACTCCTGCTGCTTTTACAGTCTGTCATGTTTCTTCAGTCCTGTCTTCCTCCAGCCGCCAAAATCAAACCAGCGCCAGCGGGGCCGCCTGCTTCCGCCTCCCACGGCTGGTTGCGCCTCAGCGCACGCATCGCCGCCCCACCGTCTCCTAAATTGTTAACACCGATGTCCGAGGCCTCGCCGTCATCCTCCACGCTCTTCAATGCGCTCACCGCGGTGACGCCCTCTTGCATTGTCAACATGGTCAACAAACAACATGAATCGACATTCTGTACGTGGAGAGGATGACAGTATGGGCCCACCATGTACATGGTCGGACGCAAGGAAGTTCCTCATTTTTTGTTATATATACTCCATTGTCAGCGTATGGAAAAAGAATGCTTCCTCCTAGTGGTTTCCTGACATCTAGGACCCACGACTTTGTCAGCATATATAGTTAATAGACAAGAGAACATCACCACAAGATCGGCTGACACCTGGGACGTAGCTGCTCGAGCAACATTTTTTTTTGTTATTGTTGAGACGGAGTAGTGTACTGTGTTGTGGCCCGTCTAGCCCAGGCTTATATTTTATGTTCACCATATGACCAGCCGAGCTATTTTTTCTTTGTGAAAATGAGCCCAGTTTATTTTTTGTGAAGAATACCAATCCAGGCCTACTTATTTTTCTACGCCCTGATGAGCTGCAACTCTTTCAAGTAATATGAAATGGGTTGTAACTATAAAAACAGATGCCAAATTGGCAATTACTTTATAATTTCTGAATTTTTTCACATTTTTAGATTCCTATTTCACTAGGCTTTAATCTAATTTAAATATATCTTCAAAGTACTTTAAATCTGGCTCGACATTTTGGTATTAAAAATAGTTTGGAACCCATAGAAATATGTGAAATTTTGTTTAAATTTTTAACGCTGGCCCTGGCCAACAAAAAACGGATTGCAATAAATTGCATATGAAGTTACAATGAGCTATATATAAATTATTTAAAAATTAGGGAATGGTCTGACTTGTGGGCCTATTAAGTTGACACGTATGCAAGATTTTTTTACTTATTATATACGTCAACAAATGATTCTAGCAGACGTAACCGTTGGATGTCAATCCAACGGCCATCATGTTTCTTCAATCTCTGGTCTTCTTGCTCCAGCCACCAAATCCAGCGCCGGCGGGACCGCCTGCTCCCGCCCCCCATGGCCGGCTGTGCTACCACGCATGCCTCACGCTCCCCTACTACTCGCACCACAGGACAGGGCATCCCTCTAATCACCCACATCCCTCCACTTTTGTGGCTTCGCCGCCTCGGGGTCATTCCTTTCCTGGGTCTCGCCGTCGTCCATCGCGCTGGTGTTCTTGGCACGGCGTGGTCAACGTTGTCAGCAAACAACAACATCGGAAGAGGGATGTACATGGAGAGGCTGACAGTTGGGACCCACATGGTCCATGGACACACACAAGCAAGTACCTCGTTATTACACCAAAAAGAATGAATACTCCCACTGACAGCTCGGACCCACCATTTATATCTTCGCACGCAAGGAAGTGCCTCCTTATTACGCACAAAAAAATGAATACTCCCCTACTAGCTGGGACCCACCATAGTGGGAGCCTGACTTGTGGGCCTACTAAGTTCAGGCGGACGAAGGGTTTTGTCAACTTAGTCAACAAACGATTCTATCACCATTGACCGCTGGATTATTAACATCCAACGGTCTCCTTGCTTCTTCAACCTCTGATTTTCTTGCTCCAGCCATCCAAACCACCACGTGATCTTGCCTCCCGTGGTTGGATGTGCTATCGCGGAGGCCTCACCGCCCCTACTACTCCCGCCGCTGGCCAGGCCATCCCTCCACTCACCCACACCCCCTGTTATTCTACGGCGACGGCAGGCTCACACCGCAGCCGAACCAGTGAACCCTCGTACTCCTGTCTGCATGGGCTTCCACTGTCGCATCTTCCCCGGCTCCACATCATCCCCTTCCTAGTCCTCATCGCCGTCCACCGCCCTGGTGCTCTCGGTGTGGCGCGGTCAAAGTGGTCAAGGAACGACTTCCATTGGAAGAGTACTGTACATGGAGAGGCTGACAGCTGGGTCCATGGCCGCAGCATGGAAGTGCCTCCTTATTACGCAGAAAATAATGATTCCTCCACCTGACAGTAAGGACCCACCGGACGGGTCACCGGATTTCATGAAAAAAATGTTTCCCCCTGACTGCTGGGACCCACCAGCTATATCTTCGTACGCAAGGAAGTGCGTCCATATTACGGGAAAAGTTGCCCCTTGACTGCTGGGACCCACCAGCTATATCTTCGCACGCAAGGAAGTGCCTGACAGTCGGGACCCACCTGGTCGAAGTGTACGCAGCATTTTCATTCTGGTCGCAAACATGTACGTACATACTGGTCGATGTAGAGGCGCGTGCATGTTTTAGAAGAGGCGCGCACGTAGCATGTACACGTACAACGGCCAGGGTGCAAGAAAGTAAATTCGGCCACGTACGTACATACGGACGGGGTCTCGAACGCCTACTCGTGCATACGTACAGCCAGGGCTCGTGTACATGGCTGGGTCAGAATGGAGAAGCTGCGCCGTCGTCGTGATCATGGGGAGGCAACCATCTGGGTCGGAGCAGAATGCGTCGTCGTGTTCATCGGGAGCCAACCGGCTTGGATGGAACAACAGATGAAAACGAGGCCTGGCGTATCGCAGACTGGAGGAAACAGCCTTGTGTTCCAACAGCCATGGTTGAAACGGGATCCTGTTCATCGGGAGGGGTCTGGCATACCGCAAAACGGAGGAAACGGACCTCCTATGGTGGAAACGGGGTCCTGTTGATTGGGAGGGGTGTGGCGTACCACAAAACAGAGGAAACAGACTTGTGTTGGAGCACTACGGTCGAAACGGGGGTCCTGTTCATCGGGAGGGGTGTGGCGTACCGCAAATCGGGACTCCACGGGATACTGTTCATCTCCACCGTCGACCTCCTCCAGCCTCCACGGGCTACTGTTCATCCATCGTCGACCTCCTCCAGCCTCCACCTGTCACTGTTCATCCACAGGCTCCTGTTCATCCAGCCTCCACCGCGCGCTCCTCCATCGGCTACTGTTCAACCAGCCCTCTCCACGGGGTCCTGCTCAACCACCCCTCCATGGGCTACTGTTCATCCAGCCCTCCACCGGCTACTGTTCAACCAGCCCTCCACGGGGTCCTGTTCATCCAGCCCTCGACGGGGTCCTGTTCATCCACCCCCAACCGACTCGATCGATCGGGGTCCTGTTCATCCAGCGGCAACGACCTCTACTACCACAGGTTCCTGTTCATCCAACCCCCCACCGGGAACTGTTCATCCAAACCCCCCAACAATGCTCACTGTTCATCCAGGGGCAGCATCGATCAGCTTCAGTTAGCACCAGTAGCGAACGAATCACTCGGGTTCAGTTAACAACAAGGGATCGATCGCTCAGGTTCAGTAACGTAGCTAGTGCAATCGCTCGGGTTCAGTTAGAGCCCAACGTCTCGCTCGGGTTCAGTTAGAGCCTAGTGCCTCTCACACACGCACGTACGTATGAGAGAAACGCGCATCGCTCGGCCCCCGATCATCCACCGTAATCGGGAACTCCCCCTATATTTTCCTCTCCCTCGCTTCTACCATTGTTTTTTCCGCCATGGACATCCCAAAGAATGTCATGCAGCTATGTCTCCGGCCCGCCCAGGACGAAAAGCCCATTTTCTGTCATGATGTTTTGTCATAGAAGTAGGACCCCACCACATCTATGATGATACTGGGTTTTGTCACAATTATCGTCATAGAAGTGTCACAAGCATGACAGAAAAAAATTTTGTTCGGCCCAAAATGTCACAATCACGCGGCTATTCGAATAGATGATGTTAACCCTGCAGGGGTATACTTATTCACACACGCTCTCGCCACTTACCGCCATGTACATGTCATGTATCTCGGCAACCTTCAAGTGGAAGCCTGGCGAGGGTGTCGGCCATGACCTGACTAACCACACAAGTCTCTAGTCTAGGTTTATCGCCTATTCGGGTTCCATTCGCATGGAGATCTGGCCGGGGTGTCGCTCACGGCCCCAAACGATGTTTGCATGGTTCCCGAGACACCAAACGGGCGACTCGGTACACCGTCACAGTGTATCTACTGCATCGTAGCCCACCCCTAGGGTCAGTGCTACGCACGTCCTCCAACACATATCCTACAAACACCAGAAACTAGTTGCAACTCCTAGACAGAGATCAAGGCGATTAATAAGTTGAGAGGGTCCATTGGTTTCTGGCCCAACGCATGGTAGTAGATGTTCATGGATCACAAACACAGAACTCAGTTCCTGAGGACGGTTTCAATGAGACAACCCACCATGTACTCCTACATGGCCTCTCACCGCTACCTTTACCAAATCGTGTTCACACACTTAGCTCACACACAGTAGGACATGTTCACAACTTTCCAATTCATCCCCGATGAATCAGACCTGACACAAGTCAAAGCAATAGCAGGCATGACAAACAAGCATGAATGAGTAGGCACATCAGGGCTCAAAGAACTCCTACTCATGCTAGTGGGTTTCATCTATTTACTACGGCAATGACAGGTCATGCATAGGAAAGGGGTTCAACTACCCCAACATATAACAGTTGAATCATTGTTGTCCTAATGCAGTAAAACAGAGCAGGAGCGAGAGAGTGGGATTGTATCGGAATGAACAAGGAGGTTTCGCTTGCCAGGCACTTCTGAAGATAGTATATCTCTTCATCGTTGTCATCGAACTCATCGTCGGAACCACGTCTACTGAGAGGGGACAAATACCGACAACAGAGAAGAAACGCAACCAATGCGATGCAACATCCTGATGCATGAATGTGATATGGCAAATGAGTGTGTTGGGCTAATGCATCTATAACAAGATGGGTTTGAGCTATTTTGAACCAAAGATTCAAAGTTCAAACTCATTTGTGATCTTAAATAATGGTTTATCATGTTTTGGACTAAACAGTAAGTTAACTTGTTTAAACATGCATGAAACAAGTACAGATGGATAGATTGGATTTTTTGATCATTTTCCATATATAACACTTTGCATTGGGAGTTACAGATTAATTTCTATGATTTTTAGAAGTTTATAACAATTTTTGGAATTTTTTGAATATGTTTAAATCCAGAAAATTCTTCACTGCATCAGCACTACGTCACCGTGACATCAGCATGTCAATGGGGCGGTCCAGGTCAAACCTGATGTGTGGGGTCCACACGTCAGTTACACAGGGCTAGTTAGTGTCGCTGGCAGGTGGGCCTGCTCAACGGCCACGTCAGCAGGGTCAATTTTGACGCGTGGGTCCCGCTGGTTATAAACTAATCTAAGCAGGAAATAAACCCAGGGTTAATTAAGCGTGGGGTCCATATGTAAGTGGCATAGTGATTAGCTAATGGTGTCATTAGTGCTAACTAAGTGTGCCATGTCGGCTCGCCGGAGTTTCGCCGGCGACGACCAAAAACGCAGCAGAGACGCACTGGGGTGGCTCGGGTTTCACCTACAGGCTGCGGATTGAGCCGCGGTTGGTCTCTACGGCTAGCTGGAGCTCGCGTGCAGCAAATGGAGCAAGTAGGGGGGCTACGGTGGCCTGTGGTGACGGCAGCAGCAAGCTTGGCGGCGGCCGGAGCTCGGCCGTTGACGTAAATAACGACGCAGCAAGCGGGAGGATCAACAACTAGCATGTACGGGTTCTACGCGTGCCCATGAGGCCAGCGGGCAAACACACGAGACCATTTGGTCACCGGGGCCTCTTCGGTGACGAGCTCAGGCGGTGGCGCAGTCGAGCGCAGGCGACGCGGTGGCTGTGACGTGCAAGCAGGGCAAAGGAAAGGGGGGTTCGGGGCAGGAGCTCACGGTGAGCACGCTGGGCAGATCGACGAGCTCGGGGAAGCAAAAGAGCGAGCGGGGCAGTGTGAGGGATCTCTGGCGGCCGACGGCGAAGATGAAGACGACGACGCTACTTCAGGCATTCCGCGGGCGCGTGCTTCGTCCTGGTGCTCCATGGCGTCGAGGTGCAACGCCTGGACACGACGGGGAGACATGGGGTGGCCGGTGAGTGCAGCTATGACGAACGGCAGTGACGGTCGCGCTGGGGTGAGCTCGGGGAAGGGGATAGAGGGCAAGGGAGAGAGCAGAGAGTGAGGGAGAAGAACCAGGGGGCTCTAGGCGTCTCCAGACACTCGAACCAGGGCGGGGAGGTAGCAGGAGGTGGAAGCAGGAGGTGGCCAGGGGCGAGCGCGCCCGCGATAGCGAGCTGCTCCTACTGGCAGGAGGTAGACGACACGGTGGGGGTCGTGGGCTGGGCCCTCTATAGTGGTGGACCGGCTGGGGGTGCCAGGTAAGTTGGCCCAGGTGAGTCCTCTCCCTCCCTCTTTTCTAATTCTTTCTGTTTTCTATTTTCTGTAATTGTTTTGGCTTTATTAAAAATGCCAGAGCATTTCCAAAAATCATGAGACTGCTTGTGGCCACTATTTGGATTATTTCCAACAGTGAACATTTCAGTTCATGAATATTTGGACATTTAAAATAATATATAAAATTTAAATGCCCAAATGCAAATAAGGTACGATTTAATTCAGTGACCCAATGTTTTCCTAGAAAAATGTGAACCACTTTTGTCAGAGGTTCTAGACCAAGTCAAAGATGATGAACATTTTTGAAGGGCATTTCAGGTTCATTGAAAAAGTATTTTAGTAACCATCGTTGGATTAAGTGGTACTGGGGGTTTCTGCCATCCCCATTTCAACATTAATTGAAACTTAAACATGATGCAACACAAGATTCTAGCACTAAGCATTACCAGAACTAGGGATGTGACAACTCACCCCCACTAAACAAGAATCTCGTCCCGAGATTGAAGCGCAGGGTAAAAAGGAAGAGGGGACTCGAACTATCACAATCTTCATGATCCAACTGTCCTCATCGAAGATATTGATTCATTGCATCATCTTGAACTTGGCATCCTTGCTTTTGAGATCTTCACCCAACACGAGGAGAGAAGAGGGAGATAACTCTACAGGGATGGATCACCTTAATGATCACAGGATCAACTCACGGAGCAAGATGTAGAAACATCTCTTGAGCTAAGGAACAAAAACACATATGAGGAGCGATGGAAAGAAGCCGGTGACGAAGGTTCAGATTAGTAGGAAATAATTCCATGCTTAGAAGATGGTGCATGGTTTCAATGTAGCAAGGGAATAATTGCCATGATTCCATAATGGGGCACCTTAGGGAGGTGGCTCTTAGGATTATTCCCTTAAGTGGCAAACTAAATTACTTTTGATACACGAATCATCGAAACTCTCTATACCAGCCTAAGGGAATTCACCAAAAAAAGTTTGGAGGAGTACGAAGGAATGGCATACCCGGACTAGAATGGACAATGTGGACTACCTTGTTGAAGACAACGCAATGGATGAATTTCCTCTTGTTTAACAAGGGGAAGGGATGGGGATGGGACCCATGGTATGCCCACTTTTAAAGATCATCCTGAACAACAATTGTTGAGATAGGCAGCCCATGGTAAAATGGATCAATAGAGGGTGCAAGCTGGGAACAAAACGGAAATGTTGGGAATTATTCTAGTAACTGGGGAAGAAGCTCAACAGTCGAGAGTGATTCCACTGTTTGAATGGTTATAGAATAACTGAGTAAACCGAGAGCACAAGAATCCCTAAGGAGCAACTTCTAGAATAAGTCGCACGAAATCCTAATGGAGAAGATGGTCAAATATCTCAATCAAGATACTACAATGATAGAGCTTCTGGCTAGGTGTGTCGGCCAGAACATCAACCTTGTCGGGGCCTACATCATAGATCTTGGAAAAGTTCCAACCATCATATCTGCCTGAGATTCAGATCTGGTTGGTAACAGGATATTTTAGACAACATGTCTGGAAAAGAAAGTTTGCAACACAAACAAACTATGGTAGCATGCTCCAAAACATGAGCTGGTTCTGCTAAACACATGTGAACACCCTGTCCCAGACAAGCATGACCACATGGTAGTCTTACAATGAAACACTACCGAGTCCTGTTGGGAACCATCATCAAGGATATCGAAGTCCTTGCATAAGTCATATGATTAGCTCTTATGAAGAAACTTCTTCTCCCTGAATAAATCAGCCAGTGGCTTGGTGTGCTAGGGAATACATATGGAATGGAGGTAATTAATCTACCAAACCACAAAATACTTTGCACATGCATGACTGACTTGGGACGATTCTAGGGGAAGCAAAACTAACTTTCTCAAATTCACGGCGGCAACTTGCATCGAATGCACATGAATGAGAGGGAGTCACTTCTTTCATCCGACATATGCTTCACGAACGGGACATGAAGATAATGCTTATAAAAGTTTCCAACACTAGCTTAATGTTCAACAAAATCATGGAGAAGATAAGGATGTTGTCGATGGGCTCAACAACAATTCATCTAGGTTTCCATAAAAATGCAATTCCACAATTATGTGAACACGGTGATAGCATTGGTCAGACCCAAAGATGTAATGGTGTATGCCCGAGGAAACAACCACGGACAAGACAACATTACAAACATCGTTGGTTCTGATTTGATTTGAGGATAGCCCACACTCAAATCAAAGTTTGGACAAGACAATAGATCCAATAACTGATCACGAGGACCAATCGATGAAGATACCATCTTTGTTCAACACACACACACACAAGAAGATATCCCTTAACATGAACTAAGTCAGACAAGCTTTTATCTTCCAACTCCCAAGTTGTTGTTTGGCTTAACCAACTAGCTCAGGGGTATCCAACACAGATTCTTGGAGAAAGAGTGGTTTATTGGAAAACCAACTTGATCATGAACTCAACATATCGGTCAGGGGACGGCCTGGTGATACTTCCGTGAAGATATCCAGAAAATCACAAACCACCGATATGTCTCTAAGCTCGAGAACAATCTTGCTTTTCAAGGCAGGACGACATGATCAGAAGAGCAAGGGATTCAATCCTAACTCAAAGATCCAAGAGTGCACCAGAAATAAGGACAAGGTAGCATGATCAATCCTAGAATAGTGATTCGATAACCAACACACTAAGAATGATATTAATGTCCATTAACTACCAAGCAACACGGTTGCTAGGAGTATTGATTTCATACATCATGGTTCACTTGTCGGCATTCTGGTTGTGACAACACGGGACCGATGAATGAAAAATGATGGAAGAAGTATCACTACATCAAGAATTCATGAGAGATGCTGCAATTCTCATGACAATCCTGACATAAAGGGGGGTAATACTCTAAGGTAGAATAGAACAAAAGCTGGATTGGCATTTTGATCTGCGAAATAAAGCTACTTTGACCAGTCCAAGAAATGGATGAGGTGCTGGAGTTTGTTTCTCCTAGTCATTCAGGAACGGAAATGGCTTAATGGACCACAAGAATAATAGGCATCGATAACATGAATGCACAACTAGTCCTGACTATCAATTGATAGACGAAGGTCAGAATACAACTAAAGAGAATAACTCAAAGGAACATATAATTTTCTGAGTTGTGGACACATAGATTAGTATGTCAAACAAGTTCAACATATTTCTTTCGGATAACCCATGCAGAAATGTAGAACTAGCAGAGTCACATATAGGATGGAGAACTCATCAAGAGCACTCTTATTGTGATCTTTTGGTTCAAAAGAACTTCCACCAAGGATGGCTCATGGTGTTGGAAGAATGATAAACCACGAACCTCAAGGACTATCACAAAGGTTACTAATATCCTAAAGGAATGAGCAAACACTATCTACACGAATTAAGTAGAGTGAATCTTGGGTTAAGAACCCAGAAATAGAATGTCTACTAACTAAATGGCATCACGGGATGCTTTCGAGAATAATGGCCAGAATCATCACACTGGGAACAAAAAGCATTGCTAGATTACTGGGTGATTTCCAGGATGCCTAGGGTCATAATACTAGTTCCATCTTATATGTCGAGGCGGTAGAGTACCTCAACAGACCGTTTAGTGTGCTTAATCTGGCCCAAAAGGGCATCAGGAATGCGAGGAAGGGATTTGCAAATGCATCATACTGTTTAGAAACCTGGGATGACTCGGACATCATAACGGCTGTAAATGCTCAGAAAAAGATTTGAGACATTCACAAGGATTTGCATAGTCACTTAACAACATCATATCAAGGTTCTGGTTCAACTGACAACATACTAAAAGTAGTAGAAACTGAACTGAGGCCTGGAACCAACAATCCTAAGATTCTATGGATTAGTAACACGTGAACCTGATAGAAAGAAGATAAAGCTTAGTTTCTTAACCCCGTAGGAAAGATAGGATGACTCGAATCAGAAGGGCGTAAGGTATAAGGAGTAAAAATAGCCTTACATTCCCATCCATAATCAATTCCCTTATATAACTAAAGAATTTCTAGACACAACTTCGACCAGTTTGGCTTGGTAATCCTACAGAAAGTTAAGCACTGATACCAAAGCTATCAGGATCCTTATCCTAAGACACATCGATCTAGCATGTAACACATCATATCACTTTGCGGCCTCACGCACGGTATTCCCACGGGTGCCACCTTACCTTGCCCAGGACCGTTTGCGCCTTTTGTCTCATGTATATGATAGTGTCGCTAGCGTCCATATGACAGAGAACCCGGGCTGACATGACTAGTCGTGAACCCAAAGTGGCACTAACTTATAGGGACAGGCATACATGACCCAGCAACGAACGTGTCGGTCATCAGCGAGTGAATTCGGGCTGTAGCAACTGGGCTAGCAGGACTCCGGGATTCCGGGCTGTAGCAGGCTAACAGGACTCCAAAAGACACCGTGTGACATTTCCCCGAAGGGATAGACATGGGATCGAAGAAGGACACATGCCGGCTAGTCTAAGTGTTCCGCAGCAGTAGCAACTTGGCTAACAGGACTCCGGTAAACCGGGCTATAGCAGACTACCATGGCTCAGTGGAAGCACTAGACTACATTCCCCCATAAGAGAGGCTACCAAGGATAGACAACTAGTTTGTCGGATCCCACACATACCAAGCATTTCAAATCATACACACAATATGCTCGATCTGTGCAAATACAACATGGCATCACAACAAAACTCTACAACTCAAAGTATTTATTCATTAGGCTCCGAGGAGCCTGTATTACAAACATGGGTCTCATGACCCCACATACAAAGCATACAAGCAACAAGCACATGCAGATGCTTAACTTGTATGAGTACAAACAACTACAAATGAAAAAGGCTGAGAAGCCTGACTATCTACAAGATCCTGCAGAGGGCACAAGATCATAGCTGAGGTATTAAGCTAAACATCGAAGTCCACACGGAACTACTAGCGAAACTGAAGTCTCTCTGCAAAACATAAATTAAGCAAACGTGAGTACAAATGTACCCAGCAAGACTTGCATCAGAACTAACTACATACGCATCATTATCAACAAAGGGATGGTGGGGTTTAACTGTAGCAAGCCAGCTTTGACTCAGTGGCTAACCTGAACTACTACTACAAGTAACTCTTTTGAGGTGGCGCACACGAGTCCACATATTCACCAATCAATACACCACTATGGATCCGCTCCCACCTCCCTACGAGAACGCCATCCATAGCACACATGCTTATCTTGCGCATATTAGAGTATCCACTTTCACTTGTCTATGAACTGTATAGGCAACCCAGAGGTACTTTACCGCGGACGCGGCTATTAGAATAGGTGATGTTAACCCTAGAGGGGTGTACTTCTTCACACACGCTCTCGCCACTTACCGCCATGTACACGTCATGTATCTCGGCAACCTTTAGGCGGAAGCCTGGCGAGGGTGTCGGCCACGACCTGACTAACCACACAAGTCTCTAGTCCAGGTTTATCGCCTATTCGGGTTCCATCCACAAGGAGATCCGGCTGGGGTGTCGCTCACGGCCCCAAACGATGTGTGCAGGGTTCCCGAGACACCAAACGGGTGACTTAGTACACCGTGCCACGGTGTATCTACTGCATGATAGCCCTCCCCTAGGGTCAACGCTACGCACGGCCTCCAACACATATCCTACAAACACCAGAAACTAGTTGCAACTCCTGGACAGAGATCAAGGCGATTAATAAGTCGAGAGGGTCCATTGCTTTGAGGACCAACGCGTGGTAGTAGACATTCATGGATCACAAACACAGAACTTAGTTCCTAAGGACGGTTTCAATGAGACAACCCACCATATACTCCTACATGGCCTCTCACTGCTACCTTTACCAAATCGTGTTCACACACTTAGCTCACACACGGTAGGACATGTTCACAACTTTCCAATTCATCCCCGATGAATCAGACCTGACACAAGTCTAAGCAATAGCAGGCATGAAAAACAAGGATGAATGAGTAGGCACATTGCTACGTCTTGAGCTTGCGTTGGTTTTCCCCGAAGAGGAAGGGATGATGTAGCAGAGTAGCGTAAGTATTTCCCTCAGTTTTTGAGAAGCAAGGTATCAATCCAGTAGGAGGCCACGCTCAAGTCCCTCATACATGCACAAAATGATAGCTACTCGCAACCAACGCGATTAGGAGTTGTCAATCCCTTCACGGTCACTTACGAGAGTGAGATCTGATAGATATAATATTTTTGGTATTTTCGGTATAAAGATGCAAAGTAAAAAGTAAAAGCAAAGTAAAAAAGCAAAGCAGGATTAAAGTGATGGAGATTGATATGATGAGAATAGACCCAGGGGCCATAGGTTTCACTAGTGGCTTCTCTCAATATCATAAGTATTCTATGGTGGGTGAACAAATTACTGTTGAGCAATTGACAGAACTGAGCATAGTTATGAGAATATCTAGGAATGATCATGTATATAGGCATCATGTCCGTGACAAGTAGATCGAAACGATTCTGCATCTACTACTATTACTCCACTCATCGACTGCTATCCAGCATGCATCTAGAGTATTAAGTTAAAAACAGAGTAACACCTTAAGCAAGATGACATGATGTAGAGAGATAAATTCATGCAATATGAAATAAACCCCATCTTGTTATCCTCGATGGCAATGATACAATACGTGCCTTGCTGCCCCTTCTGTCACTGGGTAAGGACACCGCAAGATCGAACCCACGCTAAGAACTTCTCCCATGGCAAGAACTACCAATCTATTTGGCCAAACCAAACGGATAATTCGAAGAGACTTGCAAAAATAACCAATCATACATAAAAGAATTCAGAGAAGATTCAAATATTATTCATAGATAGACTTGATCATAAACCCACAATTCATCAGTCTCAACAAACACACCACAAAAAGAAGATTACATCAAATAGATCTCCACAAGAGAGGGGGAGAACTTTGTATTGAGATTCAAAGAGAGAGAAGAAGCCATCTAGCTACTAACTATGGACCCAAAGGTCTGAGGTAAACTACTCACTTCATTGGAGAGGCTAGGATGATGTAGAAACCCTCCGTGATGACAGCCCTCTTCCGGCGGAGCTCAGGAACAGGCCCCAAGATGGGATCTCGTGGATACAGAAAGTTGCGGCGGTGGAATTAGGTTTTTGGCTCCTGTTCTGATCGTTTGGGGGTACGTGTGTATGTATAGGAGGAAGAGGTACGCCGGAGGAGCAACGAGGGGCCCATGAGGCAGGGGGGCGTGCCCTAGGGGGGGCGTCCCCCACCCTCGTGACCGCCTCTTTTGTTCCTTGGAGCAGGGTCCAAGTCTCCTGGATCATGTTCGGTGAGAAAATCATGTTCCCAAAGATTTTATTCCGTTTGGACTCCGTTTGATATTCCGTTTCTTCGAAACACTGAAATAGGCAAAAAACAGCAATTCTGGGCTGGGCCTCCGGTAAATAGGTTGGTCCCAAAAATAATATAAAAGTGGAAAATAAAGCCCAATATAGTCCAAAATAGTAGATAATATAGCATGGAGCAATCAAAAATTATAGATACGTTGGAGACGTATCAGGGATCCCCAAGCTTAATTCCTGCTCGTCCTCGAGTAGGTAAATGATAAAAAGAGAATTTTTGATGCGGAGTGCTACTTGGCATAATTGCAATGCAAATCTACTTGAATATTCAGATTAGAAAGATTCAAGACAAAATTTTATATTGACATAAAAATAATAATACTTCAAGCATACTAACAAAGGAATTATGTCTTCTCAAAATAACATGGCCAAAGAAAGTTATCCCTGCAAAATCATATAGTCTGGCTATGCTCCATCTTCACCACACAAAGTATTTAAATCATGCACAACCCCGATGACAAGCCAAGCAATTGTTTCACACTCTAACTTTTTCAAAACTTTTTCAATCTTCACACAATACATGAGCGTGAGCCATGGATATAGAACTATAGGTGTGATAGAATGGTGGTTGTGGAGAAGACAAAAAGGAGGGGAAGATAGTCTCACATCAACTAGGCATATCAACGGGCTATGGAGATGCCCATCAATAGATATCAATGTGAGTGAGTAGGGATTGCCATGCAACGGATGCACTAGAGCTATAAGTGTATGAAAGCTCAAAAAGAAACTAAGTGGGTGTGCATCCAACTCGCTTGCTCACGAAGACCTAGGGCATTTTGAGGAAGCCCGTCATTGGAATATACAAGCCAAGTTCTATAATGAAAGATTCCCACTAGTATATGAAAGTGACAACATAGGATACTCTCTATCATGAAGATCATGGTGCTACTTTGAAGCACAATATATGAGACTTGCTATATCATGGTGCTACTTTGAAGCACAAGTGTGGAAAAAATATAGTAGCATTGCCCCTTTTTTATTTATTTTCTTTTTTGGGCCTTCTTTTTTTTCTTTGGCCTTTCTCTTTTTTTTGGGACAATGCTCTATTGAATGATGATCATCACACTTTTATTTATTTACAACTCAATGATTACAACTCGATTCTAAAACAAAGTATGACTCTATATGGATGCCTCCGGCGGTGTACCGGGATATGCAATGAATCAAGAGTGACAAGTATGAAGAAATTATGAATGGTGGCTTTGCCACAAATACTATGTCAACTACATGATCATGCTAAGCAATACGACAATGATGAATGTGTCATAATAAACGGAATGGTGGAAAGTTGCATGGAAATATATCTCGGAATGGCTATGGAAATGCCATAATAGGTAGGTATGGTGGCTGTTTTGAGGAAGGTATATGGTGGGTTTATGGTACCGGCGAAAGTTGCGCGGTACTAGAGAGGCTAACAAAGGTGGAAGGGTGAGAGTGCGTATAATCCATGGACTCAACATTAGTCATAAAGAACTCACATACTTATTGCAAAAATCTAGAAGTTATCAAAACAAAGTATTACGCGCATGCTCCTAGGGGGATAGATTGGTAGGAAAAGACCATCGCTCGTCCCCGACCGCCACTCATAAGGAAGACAATCAATAAATAAATCATGCTCCGACTTCGTCACATAACGGTTCATCATACGTGCATGCTACGGGAATCACAAACTTCAACACAAGTATTTATTCATGACTCTAATATCACCATCTCCATATCTCAAAACAATCATCAAATATCAAACTTCTCTTAGTATTCAACACACTCATAAGAGAATTTTATTATTCTCGAATACCTAGCATATTTGGATTTTAAGCAAATTACCATGCTATTTAAGACTCTCAAAATAATATAAGTGAAGCACAAGAGTTCATCTATTTCTTCAAAATAAAACTACCACCATGCTCTAAAAGATATAAGTGAAGCACTAGAGCATCGACAAACTACTCCGAAAGATATAAGTGAAGATCAATGAGTAGTCAAATAATTATACAACTATGTGAAGACTCTCTCATTTAATAATTTCAGATCTTGGTATTCTATTCAAACAGCAAGCAAAGCAACTATTAAAACAGCAAGCAAAGCAAAATAGAATGACATTCTAATAATAGCAAACATCATGTGAAGAAGCAAAAACTTAGGATCAACCGAAACTAACCGATAATTGATGAAGAAGAAAGGTGGGATGCCAACTGGGGCATCCCCAAGTTTAGATGCTTGAGACTTCTTGAAATATTATCTTGGGGTTCCTTGGGTATCCCCAATCTTGAGCTTTTGTGTCTCCTTAATTCCCCTCATATCAAGGTCTCCCTAAATCTCAAAAGCTTCATCCACACAAAACTCAACAAGGACTCGTGAGATAAGTTAGTATAAACCATTGCCAAAACCTTATCATAATCTACTGTAGAAAATCACTAAAATTATTATTCAACATTGCATACTAAATGCCTCTGCATATTTAATAGTCCTATCCTCAAATAGAATCATTAAAGAAGCAAACATATGCAAACAATGCAAACATAACAGCAATCTGCCTAAACAGGATAGTCTGTAAAGAAATCAGCAACATCCATACTTCCCTAGATCCAAAAATTATGAAATAAAATTCCCACTGTATTAAATTTATGAGAGCTTAATATGCAAAAGGTTTCAACATTTTATCACATACTGACTTTTCTATGGAATTATTGCAACAGCAGTAAACTTTCTGTTTTCAAACAGCAACATGTGGACTTCTAAAATAGGCATAGTAAAGGCTATCAATGCCACTTTTATTGAAATAAAAGATGAAAAACATTGTTATAAATAACAGCAAGAAAATACTAACAAAATAAATTGACGCTCCAAGCAAAACACATATCATGTGGTGAATAAAAATATAGCTCCAAGTAAAGGAACCGATGAACGAAGACGAAAGAGGGGATGCCTTCCGGGGCATCCCCAAGCTTAGGCTCTTGGATATCCTTGAATATTACCTTGGGGTGCCTTGGGAATCCCCAAGCTTAGGCTCTTGCCACTCCTTATTCCATAGTCCATCAAATCCTTACCCAAAACTTGAAAACTTCACAACACAAAACTTAAAGTAGAAAACTTGTAAGCTCTGTTAGTATAAGAAAATAAATCACCACTTCAAGGTACTGTAATGAACTCATTCTAAATTCATATTGGTGTAATATCTACTGTATTCCAACTTCTCTATGGTTCATACCCTCCGATACTACTCATAGATTCATCAAAATAAGCAAACAACACGATGAAAACAGAATCTGTCAAAAACAGAACATTCTGTAGTAATCTGAATCAAACGTATACTTATGGAACTCATAAAATTCTCAAATAAATTGCTTGACCTGAGTAATTTATCTATTAATCATCTTCAAAAAGAATTAACTAAATATCACTCTCCAAATAAAAATGGCAGCAATTCTTGTGAGCGCTAAAGTTTCTGTTTTTGACAGCATGATCAACAAGACTTTCCCAAAGTCTTCCCAAAGGTTCTACTTGACACAAACACTAATTAAAAGCATAAAACAACATCTAAACAGTGGATAGATGAATTATTTATTACTAAACAGGAACAAAAAGCAAGGAACTAAAATAAAATTGGGTTGCCTCCCAACAAGCGCTATCGTTTAATGCCCCTAGCTAGGCATGATGATTTCAACGATGCTCACATAAAAGATAAGAATTGAAACATAAAGAGAGCATAATGAAGAATATGCCTAGAATATTTAAGCCTAACCCACTTCCTATGCATAGGGATTTTGTGAGCAAACAACTTGTAGGAACAAGGATCAACTTGCATAGGAAGGTAAAACAAGCATAACTTCAAAATTTTAAGCACATAGAGAGGAAACTTGATATTATTGCAATTCCTACAAGCATATGTTCCTCCCTCATAATAATTTTCAGTAGCATCATGAATGAATTCAACAATATAACCAGCACCTAAAGCATTCTTTTCATGATCTACAGGCATAGAAAATTTACTACTTTCCACATAAGCAAGATTCTTCTGATGAATAATAGTGGGAGTAAGCTCAACAAAATAACTATCATGTGAGGCATAATCCAATTGAAAACTAAAATCATGATGACAAGTTTCATGGATATCATTATTCTTTATAGCATACAAGTCATCATAGATAGCAACTTTGTTATCATAATCAATTGGAACCTCTTCCGGAATAGTGGATTCATCACAAAATAAATTCATGACCTCTCCAAATCCACTCTCATCAATATAATCATCATAAATAGGAGGCATGATTTCATCATAATAAATTTGCTCATCAAAACTTGGGGGACAAAAAATATCATCTTCATCAAACGTAGCTTCCCCAAGCTTGTGGATTTTCATATCATTAGCATCATGGATATTCAAAGAATTCGTACTAACAACATTGCAATCATGCTCATCATTCAAATATTTAGTGCCAAACATTTTAGAGATCTCTTCTTCTAGCACTTGAGCACAATTATCCTTTCCATCATACTCACAGATATTAAAAAGGTGAAGCGTATGAGATAAACTCAATTCCATTTTTTATAGTTTTCTTTTATAAATTAAACTAGTGATAAAACAAGAAACTAAAAGACTCGATTGCAAGATCTAAAGATATACCTTCAAGCGCTAACCTCCCCGGCAATGGCGCCAGAAAAGAGCTTAGTTGACGGGGTGTGTTAGTGCCGCTTTCCTTGCCTCCCCGACGACGGCGCCAGAAAAGAGCTTGATGTCTACTACACAACCTTCTTCTTGTAGACGTTGTTGGGCCTCCAAGTGCAGAGGTTTGTAGGACAGTAGCAAATTTCCCTCAGGTGGATGACCTAAGGTTTATAATTCCGTAGGAGGCGTAGGATGAAGATGGTCTCTCTCAAGCAACCCTGCAACCAAATAACAAAGAGTCTCTTGTGTCCCCAACACACCCAATACAATGGTAAATTGTATAGGTGCACTAGTTCGGCGAAGAGATGGTGAAACAAGTGGTATATGGATAGTAGATATGAGTATTTGTAATCTGAAATTATAAAAACAGCAAGGTAGCAAGTGATAAAAGTGAGCGTAAATGGTATTGCAATGATGGTAAACAAGGCCTAGGGTTCATACTTTCACTAGTGCAAGTCCTCTCAACAATACTAACATAATTGGATCACATAACTATCCCTCAACATGCAACAAAGAGTCACTCCAAAGTCACTAATAGCGGAGAACAAATGAAGAGATTATGGTAGGGTACGAAACCACCTCAAAGTTATTCTTTCCAATCAATCCGGTGGGCTAATCCTATAAGTGTCACAAACAGCCCTAGATTTCGTACTAGATTAACACCTTAAGACACAAATCAACCAAAACCATAATGTCACCTAGATACTCCAATGTCACCTCAAGTATCCGTGGGTATGATTATACGATATGCATCACACAATCTCAGATTCATCTATTCAACCAACACATAGATCCTCAAAGAGTGCCCCAAAGTTCTACCGGAGAATCACGACGAAAACGTGTGCCAACCCCTATGCATAGGTTCCCATTGTCACGAAACCCGCAAGTTGGTCACCAAAACATACATCAAGTGGCACGTGATATCCCATTGTCACCACAGATATTCACGGCAAGACATACATCAAGTGTTCTCAAGTCTTTAAAGACTCAGTCTGATAAGATAACTCCAAAGGGGAAACTCAATTCATTACAAGAGAGAAGAGGGGGAGGAGAAACATAAGATCCAACTATAATAGAAAAGCTCGCAATACATCAAGATCGTATCATCTCAAGAACACGAGAGAGAGAGAGAGAGATCAAACACATAGCTACTGGTACATACCATCAGCCCCGAGGGAGAACTACTCCCTCCTCGTCATGGAGAGCACCGGGATGATGAAGATGGCCACCGGAGAGGGATTGCCCCCTCCGGCAGGGTGCCGGAACGGGTCTAGATTGGTTTTCGGTGGCTACGGAGGTTTCTGGTGGCGGAACTCCCGATCTATCTTGCGTTCTGGAAGTTTTAGGTTACGTAGGTATATATGGGTGCAGGAGGCTCGTCGGAGGAGCTACGGGGGCCCACGAGGCAGGGGGCGCGCCCTAGGGGGGGCGCCTCCCACCCTCGTGACCGCCTCTTTTGTTCCTTGGAGCAGGGTCCAAGTCTCCTGGATCACGTTCGGTGAGAAAATCACGTTCCCGAAGATTTTATTCCGTTTGGACTCCATTTGATATTCCGTTTCTTCAAAACACTGAAATAGGCAAAAAAAACAGCAATTCTGGGCTGGGCCTCCGGTTAATAGGTTAGTCCCAAAAATAATATAAAAGTGGAAAATAAAGCCCAATATAGTCCAAAACAGTAGATAATATAGCATGGAGCAATCAAAAATTATAGATACGTTGGAGATGTATCACACATCAGGGCTCAAAAAACTCCTACTCATGCTAGTGGGTTTCATCTATTTACTATGGCAATGACAGGTCATGCAGAGGAAAGGGGTTCAACTACCCCAGCATATAACAGTTGAATCATTGTTGTCCTAATGCAGTAAAAGAGAGTAGGAGCGAGAGAGTGGGATTGTATCGGAATGAACAAGGAGGTTTTGCTTGCCTGGCACTTATGAAGATAGTATATCTCTTCATCGGTGTCATCGAACTCATCGTCGGAACCACGTACTGAGAGGGGACAAATACCGGCAACAAAGAAGAAACACAATCAATGCGATGCAACAACCTGATGCATGAATGTGATATGGCAAATGAGTGTGTTGGGCTAATGCGTCTATAACAAGATGGGTTTGAGCTATTTTGAACCAAAGATTCAAAGTTCAAACTCATTTGTGATCTTAAATAGTGGTTTATCATGTTTTGCACTAAACAGTAAGTTAACTTGTTTAAACATGCATGAAACCAGTACAGATGGATAGATTGGATTTTTTGATCATTTTTGATATATAACACTTTGCATTTGGAGTTACGGATTAATTTCTATGATTTTTAGAAGTTTATAACAATTTCTGGAATTTTCTGAATAAGTTTAAATCCAGAAAATTCTTTACTGCATCAGCACCATGTCACTGTGATGTCAGCATGTCAACGGGGCGGTCCAGGTCAAACCTGACGTGTGGGGTCCACACGTCAGTTACACAGGGCTAGTTAGTGTCACTGGCAGGTGGGCCTGCTCAACGGCCACGTCAGCAGGGTCAATTCTAACGCATGGGTCCCGTTGGTTATAAACTAATCTAAGCAGGAAATAAACCCAGGGTTAATTAAGCATGGGGTCCATATGTAAGTGGCATAGTGATTAACTAATGGCGTCATTAGTGCTAACTAAGTGTGCCACGTCGGCTCGCCGGAGTTGCACTGGCGATGACCAAAAACGCGGCGGAGACGCACTGGGGTGGCTCGGGTTTCGCCTACAGGCTACGGTTTGAGCCGCGGTTGGTCTCTACGGCTAGCTGGAGCTCGCACGCATCTAATGGAGCAAGCAGGGGGCTATGGTGTCCTATGGTGACGGCAACAGCAAGCTTGGCGGTGGCCGGAGCTCGGCCGTTGACGTAAACCACAAAGCAGCGCGCGCGAGGATCAGCAACTAGCATCTACGGGCTGTACGTGTGCCCACGAGGCCAGCAGGCATATGCACGGGACCATTTGCTCACCGGGGCCTCGTCGGCGACGAGTTCAGGCGGTGGCACAGTCGAGCGCAGGCGACGCGGTGGCTACGACATGCAAGCAGGGCAAAGGAAAGGGGGGTTCGGCGCAGGAGCTCACGGTGAGCACACTGGGCGGGTCGACGAGCTCGAGAAAGCACCAGAGTGAGCGGGGCGGCGTGAGGGATCTCCGGTGGCCGACGACAAAGATGAAGATGACGATGCTGCTTCAGGCATTCCACGGGCGTGTGCTTCGTCCTGGTGCTCCATGGCGTCTAGGTGGAGCGCCTGGACATGACGGGGAAACGTGGGGTGGCTGGTGAGCGCGGCTACAGCGAACGGCGGCGACGATCATGCTCGGGTGAGCTCGGGGAAGGGGCTAGAGTGCGAGGGAGAGAGCAGAGAGTGAGGGAGAAGAACCAGGGGGCTTTGGGCGTCTCCAGGAACTCGAACCAGGGTGGGAGGAAGCAGGTGGTGGAAGCAGGAGGTGGTCAGGGGTGAGCGCGCGCGACAGCGAGCTGCTCCTACTGGCAGGAGGTAGACGACGCGGTGGGGGTGGTGGGCTGGGCCCTCTATAGTGCTGGACCGGCTGGGGGTGCCAGGTAAGTTGGCCCAGGTGAGTCCTTCTCTCCCTCTCTCTTTTCTAATTCTTTCTGTTTTCTATTTTCTGTAATTGTTTTGGCTTTATTAAAAATGCCAGAGCATTTCCAAAAATCATGAGACTGCTTGTGGCCACTGTTAGGATTATTTCCAACAGTGAACATTTCAGTTCATGAATATTTGTACATTTAAAATAATATATAAAATTTAAATGCCCAAATGCAAATAAGGTACGATTTAATTCAGTGACCCAATGCTGTCCTAGAAAAATATGAAGCACTTTTGTCAGAGGTTCTAGACCAAGTCAAAGATTATGACCATTTTTGAAAGGCATTTCAGGTTCATTGAAAAAGTATTTTAGTAACCCTAGTTGGATTAAGTGGTGCTGGGGGTTTCTGCCATCCCCATTTCAACTTTAATTGAAACTTAAACATGATGCAACACAAGATTCTAGCACTAAGCATTACCAGAACTAGGGATGTGACAATAAGCTTTTCCATAAACCATTTTATAAGGAGACATAACCATAGGATTTTTATATGCTATTCTATAAGCCCAAAGTGCATCAACTGATTTCTTAGACCAATTCTTTCGGGACCTATTGCAGTGTTTTTTGTAATATTAATTGTATTTCTCTATTGCTAAGTTCAACTTGACCACTAGACTGAGGATGATAGGGTGATGCAATTCTATGGTTAACATCATACTTAGCAAGCATTTTACGGAAAGCACCATGAATAAAGTGTGAACCACTATTAGTCATTAAATATCTAGGGACTCCAAGCCTTGGGAAAATTACTTCCTTAAGCATTTTAATAGTGGTGTTGTGATCAGCACTACTAGTTGGTGTCGGTGCAACAGACCCCGGGTATGTTGCCCAACTTTGCACAGGCACAAGATCAAGATTGAAGCACCAGCTGAAGATAGGGATAGAAGAACCAAGAGACTTGAAGAACCAACATGCAGCTTGGAGAGATCGAGATCGAGCCAAAGGAACAGGATATCGGCAAGAGAAGGGCCTTCTTCGCCGGGCAGGCGAGCACGGTAAGGGGCCAGGCCACCACCAGAAGCAAGCAACCAAGACTCCCTGGCAGCGCCTGCCGGGGCTTGCGGGGCCTGAGCCACCCCGCCAACCGCACAAGTATGACCCATGTCGTCCATCAGTGCGATGTCAAGCCACAAGATGATTAAGTGGCAGCATTTGCCACATGGCAGCCATCTCCTACAGAGGAAACCCATAGGTGACACTCGTCCATCAACGTGTTAAGAGAACGGATGCGGAGCTAGCAAGATAAGCCCGGCAGGCCTTGCCGGGCAGCTAGTGATGTGACATTGAGCGGTGCATTTAATGCACCCTGCCAGCCCACAGAGTTAGGTATGATAGCACTGTTTGCTATCAAATCAGTGGGTAATGACTGTTTTGCTACTGTGGTGACCCCTTATTCTATAAAAGGAGGCCCATGGCAATCGTAGGAAGGGGTTAGAGGGTTGGAAACTTGACAAAACCCAAGCCACCATATGCTTGTGGTCACCGTAGCCTTGAGGCAGACCTTGCCGGGAAAGTGTACCACGCACTACCACATTCATTTCCAGCATCAATCCACCAAAGCAGGAGTAGGGTCTTACGCCTCGCGGCGGCCCGAACCTGGGTAAATGCTTGTGTGCTCTCTGCCGTGTTGCCATGCGCTGGTTTGCTCTTTGTGCAACGCGATGTCCCCCGCCAAACCAGCAAGGGGCCGCCCGGTTCCATAGGTGGCCACGAATATCCCGCAACAGTTGGAATAGCTTCTACCCACTTAGTAACATAATCAACACCAACCAAAATATGTGTACACCCATTAGAGGAAGGAAAAGGTCCCATGTAATCAAACCCCCAAACATCAAATGGCTCAACAGCAAGTGAGTAATTCATAGGCATTTCTTGACGCTTACCAATATTACCAATCCTTTGGCATGCATCACAAGATAAAACAAACTTACCGGCATCCTTGAAGAGAGTTGGCCAATAAAAACCAGATTGCAATACCTTGTGAGCAGTTTTGTCTCCCGCATGATGCCCTCCATATGCTTTGGAGTGACATTTCCGTAGGATTTGTCCCTATTCATGCTTAGGTACACAAGTCTAATAATACCATCTACTCCTTCTTTATAAAGATGTGGGTCATCCCAAAAGTAATGTCTTAAATCATAGAAGAATTTTTTGTTTTGTTAGTATGTGAAGCTAGGTGGTATATATTTAGCAATAATGTAGTTAGCATAGTTAGCATACCAAGGAGTGTTATGAGAAACATTTATTGCAGCTAATTGCTCATGAGGAAAACTATCATTAATAGGTTATGGGTCATCAAGAATACTTTCTAGCCTAGACAAGTTATCAGCCATGTTGTTCTCAACCCCCTTTCTATCAGTGATATGTAAGTTAAATTCTTGTAGAAAAAGAACCCTCCTAATGAGTCTAGGTTTAGCATCTTTATTTTCCATAAGATATTTTATAGCAGCATGATCGGTGTGAACAATTAATTTAGAATCAACAACGTAAGATCTAAATTTATCACAAGCAAACACCACTGCTAAGAATTGATTTTTAGTAGTAGCATAATTGCGTTGGGCATTGTCTAGAGTTTTAATAACATAATGAATGACATTTAATTTCTTATCAACTCTTTGTCCTAGGACAACACCAACAACATAATCACTATCATCACATATAATTTCAAAAGGCAAGTTCTGATCAGGTGGTTGAACAATAGGTGTAGAAATTATGGCTTTCTTAAGTGTTTCAAAGGCTTCTACACAATCATCATCAAAACAAATGGAACATCCTTTTGCAAAAGATTTGTAAGAGGCCTAGAAATTTTAGAGAAGTCTTTAATAAACCTCCTATAGAAACCAGCATGACCGAGGAAACTATGGATACCTTTGATATCTTTAGGACATGTCATTTTCTCAATTGTGTCAACTTTAGCTTTATCCACCTCAATACCTCGTTCACAAATTTATGTCCCAAGATAATACCTTCATTAACCATAAAGTGACACTTCTCCCAATTCAAGACAAGATTAGTTTGCTCACATCTCTGCAAAACTCGATCTAGGTTGCTTAAGCAATCATCAAAAGAAGTTTCGTAAACGGAAAAATCATCCATGAAAACCTCAACAATCTTTTCACAGAAATCAGAGAATATAGCAGTCATACATCTTTGAAAGGTAGCAGGTGCATTGCATAAACCAAAAGTCATACGTCTATAAGCACAAGTTCCAAAAGGACAAGTAAAGGTGGTTTTCCCTTGATCATGTTGTGAGACGGGTATTTGAGAAAAACAATAATATCCGTCAAGGAAACAAAAGTGTGTGTGCTTTGACCATATTTCTAGAATTTGATCAATAAAAGGTAGAGGATAATGATATTTTCTAGTAGCTTTATTTAATTTTCTAAAATCAATTACCATCCTATAACCAGTGACAATTCTTTGTGGAATAAGTTCATTTTTATCATTAGGAACAACAGTAATACCTCCTTCTTATTGACACAATGAACAAGACTTACCCACCTACTAGCAACTGTAACATAGATTATACCTACTTCCAGAAGCTTCGATATTTCAGTTCTTATTGAGGGAGTCCTAGATTATGGGGTCCTCGGGTGTCCGGGCCGTGTAGCTTGGGCCAGACTGATGGGCCATGATCCCCCGTGTCCGGATGGGACTCTCTTTTGCGTGGGTGGCAAGTTTGCCGTCCGGATGTATGATTTCCTTTCTCTGTAAACCGACTTTGTACAACCCTAGGCCCCTCCAGTGTCTATATAAACCGGATGGTTTAGTCCGTAGAGGCTATCAGAATTCATATAGGGTAGACATCTAGGGTTTAGCCATTACGATCTCGAGGTAGATCAACTCTTGTAACCCCTATACTCATCAAAATCAATCAAGCAGTAAGTAGGGAATTACCTCCATTAAGAGGGCCCAAACTTGGGTAAACAACGTGTCCCCTTTGTCTCCTGTTACCTTCGATCCTCAGACGCACAGTTCAGGACCCCCTACCCAAGATCGGCCGGTTTTGACACCAACATTGGGGCTTTCAATGAGAGTTCCTCTGCGTCGCCGATGGAAGGATCGACAGATCACCTTGTCATTAATGACATCATCACCTCTGGAAGGGCCCTAGCCTCAGGACATGTCTTCCAGCTCGGCGGTTTCACCATGGGTTCACGCCTGGACTTCAAGCCAAAGGCAGTCCCCACAATCGCCAAACATCACCTCCGAATCAGCCCCGAACACTCCGAAAAGATGGATCCGGCAGATGTCTCATCCTTGAACGGACTGCTAGATCGCATCGCCGCCCTAGGAGTCACAATAAACTATGATTTGATTGGGCTTAAACCAGATCAGAGGGCAATCAAATCCGCACCGATCACCCATCTGGTAGCGGTTGTGGAGGAGTGAAAGTGCTAGTGATCGACTAGAGGGGGGTGAATAGGCGATTTTTATGGAAGTCTTCAAAACATGGAAGTTTCGAAGACAAACGATAGAAATAAACCTATTACCATGCAGCGGAAGGTAGACTACACTAGGCAAACCATAGTCAAGTATTCAATTAAGTGAAAGCACAATGACTAATAGCAGCTAGGCAGTAAAGATCAGGTAGGAAGATATTGTGAAGCCAATCAGAACAAGCAGTCACTCCATGAAGACAAAAGATAATGCAATCATGCAATGACTTCACAAGGACCAACAATAAGTAAAGGGAAGGGAAGGATGAAACCAGTGACTCGTTGAAGACAATGATTTGTTGGACCAGTTCCAGTTGCTGTGAAAACTATACGTTTGGTTAGGGCGGCTAGGTATTTAAACCTGAGGACACACAGTCCCGGACACCCAATCCTGAACACGCAGCTCAGGACACTCAGTCCTCACCGTATTCCCCTTGAGCTAAGGTCACACAGACCTCGCCCAATCACTCTGGTAAGTCTTCAAGGTAGACTTCCAAACCTTCACAGACTTCGTTCACCGGCGATCCACAATGACTCTTGGATGCTCAGAACGCGACGCCTAACCGGCTGGAGGATTCACAGTCCTCAAGTGTAATAAGTCTTCAGATCACACAGACAGGAAGACTTTAGTGATGCCTAACACTCTTTGGCTTTGGGTTGTTAGGGCTTTATCCTCGCAAGGAATTCTCTCTCAAAGGCTTCGAGGTGGGTTGCTCTCAAACGACAAAAGCCGTACTCTAACTCTGAGCAGCCAACCCTTTATGGTTGTAGGGGGTGGACTATTTATAGCCCCTTGGCAACCCGACCTGGTTTGTCCGAAATGACCCTGGGTCACTAAGGAACCGACACATGTTCCAACGGTCAGATTTCAAACACACACGGCAACTTTACTTGGGCTACAAGCAAAGCTGGCTTATCCAACTCTGGACAAGATTTGCTCTCATAGTCTTCACTCGAAGACATAGGATTGTGGTTAAGCATCACTTCAGTCATTCTGACTCGTTCTCTTGGACCCCACTTAACAGTACATGGTTCTTATGACTCAACAAGGAAAAACACAGAACGACGAAACTGCTAAGTCTTCGCGCTCCATAGTCTTCACGCGATGTCTTCTCTTATCATAGTCTTCAATGTGAATGTCTTCACATACCACCTTTGACTTCAATGTCTTCTTACATTTTTAGGTGTCATCTCTGGTAGGAAAACCGAATCAATGAGGGACTTCTACCTGTGTTATCCTGCAATTCTCACAAACACATTAGTCCCTCAACTAGGTTTGTCGTCAATACTCCAAAACCAACCAGGGGTGGCACTAGATGCACTTACAATCTCCCCCTTTTTGGCAATTGATGATAAACTAGTTGAAGTTTTCAACGGGGGATAAAATATGTGAAATTGTAAAGGATAGGTTATTGTCTTCATAAGTGGCAAAGGCCCCCCCTGAAGATGTGCATATAAGTAATTTGCTTTTGGTATGCAAATGCACATGGAAGGTTGTACTTGTGGAGATCCTCTTCAACTTATGATGACAATTTATCATGCACGAAAAGTATGTGAAGATAATGACATGCATAATGAAAAATGGACGTCTGCAAAATGATCTAAGTGGGGAATTTATCGTCGCACATGCGGAATTTATCATCGGATCATAGTAAAGCAAATAAGTAGCAGACGACCATCGAGTTTGAGTGTTACAACTCAAAGAACCAAATGTATCAAAACGCAAAAGTTGTAAACACTAGGCAAAATATAAAACCATCGCCCATATGGACCCGCTTGAAGACTATCAAACTCATATGCTTCTCCCCCTTTTGTCAGTAAGGACCAAAAAGGTTTGAAGACATAGAGCACCTACTCGTTCCCATGAGGAGTTGGTGAAGCAGCAGGGTCGTCGGAGTTGGTTGGCGGTGCAGACGAACTCGGTGCAGTGGTGATTCATGCTGAAGGTGGTGAAGTAGCATCGTCTTCATCATCGATGACACGTGCATTCACTGTTGCAGCAAAGGAGCAGAACTATGAGTCTTCAAGAGACGGAGTTCGTCGCAGCACAGTCCTTCTTGGAGGTGTTGAGTCAAACTTGAAGCGTTCAGAGAATCCATCCTCTTGAAGATCATCTTCAGAGCACATAAGCATCAGCCCTTTCAATGTACGCCGACGGGTTTCATGGGCAACAAAGGCATTCTTGGTGGCAAGGTTGCGAATCCTGTTTACATACACCAAGAGGCTTTGCATTTGGCGCTTCAGCCAGTCATGATGCTTATCCTGTTTCTGATGAAGGGCAACCAGAAGCTCTCAGTCATTGAGAACACGGGATCGCTTCTTGGGCCGTTGTGCAATGGTGCTTTCAGTGGTTTCAGTGAGGGCACGATGAGGTGCACGGGTAGTACCAGCCAGAGGATAAACACGAGTGACTGCTAGGTCGCCTTCAATGTATTGAGAGAAACTTTGCTTACCAGCATTCTGAAGACTAAGGGGCTCCTTGGCAGGCTCTGGATAGATGGCTTCAACTGACATATCGACGTCAGGAAGAAAGATCCGATGATTGCGAGCAGAGGGCTGATAGGTGACAGCTGAGTGTAGTTTGATCAGCCGCATAATCCATGGAGCGTAAGACTTCAAGCCAAAGAGATCAGATCCTGATGCAGCAAGTTGGCGGATGAAGAAGTCTTGTGCATTGAAGCTTTTGCTGTGAAAAATATGGAAGACCAAAGTCTTCATTGCACCTTCCAGCTTTGCATGTGGATAATGTCCTTTGATGGGCCAGATAGTTCGCCTTATGATGTGATAGATAGTGCGTTGCAGATACTCAAGGTCTTCAACAAAGAACTCCTTAGGATATTCAGCATCTGGAGGCAAAGGCTTCATCATGCTAAGCATCTGACTCATGTTTGGTTCAGGCTTGTGAAAAATGCTCTCCATAGCTGCACTGTGAAGCTGACAACCAGGTTCATAAAGATCTCCTAGAGTGGGTAGACCAGTGAGCTCAATGATATCAAAGGCTTTGGCTTCATGATGAACATTGCCTGTCATCCACTCAAGGACCCAAGTCTTCGGATCTCTGTTGTAGCCACGAATATGAAGAGTGGCATAGAACTAGAGCAGCAATTCTTCGTTCCAATGCTCCTTGTCAGTGACAAACGGCAACAATCCAGACTCTCTGAAGCAATCCAGAGCATCTTCCAAACAAGGCAGACCAGTTATGGCTTCAGTGTCAAGACGCATATGTGGGAAAATGTGACCTTGATTGTACAGAATGCATGAGTAATAACTGCGCTGTTGATAGCTCCAGAACCGATCAGAAGATATTCTTGCCTTGGTGTAGGGGTTCTTGGCGCTATCAAAGAAGGTGTTGTGTGCCTTGAAGCCATTGAGATTGAAAGATCCGGGTGCAGATGCAGTACCTGGAAACCTGGGCAACCTTGGCATTGGCTTCTGAACCTGAGGCATGTGCTCAACGTGGTAATCAAACTGAGGACCAGCAGCAGGCGGAGGAGTCAGAAAAGGCCATTTGACAGTGATAAGTTGGCCATAGTTGAATGCTTGCTCGATAGTGTGTGGCCTTGGTGGCGGAACAGGAGCAGTGGCATCAACAGAGGCGTCAGGCTGCACATCTGTTGCAGGTGCATCATTGGCTTCATTGGCTTCTGGCACATTGGTTGGTGCAAGCTCCACATTTGCTTCAGCCATGACTACGCCATTGGCTTCAGTGGTGTTAGTGGTGGCAGCCTCATGATTCTCAACCTCCACTTCAGAAGCTGGAGGGTCGGTCACGTTCTCCTCGAGAACAACATCTTGGTGAGACGAGGGTGTAGCAACTCTTGGGGCTTCTTCTTCATCGGCTGATGCAGCCGGAACATCTTCAGCCATTTTGGCTTCGGATTCAGACTCGTGAATTGTGGGAGTGACTTGGGACCTTGATCCTTTGCGAAGCCTGCGTAATACGGGCGACGCTTGTGGAGATGGAGTGTGCTGGGACTCATAGTCATCATCATCTTGCACTGTTGGGGTAGCTTGTGGTTGGGGAGAGCTTGGAGTGTCTTGTCTCTGTGGGTGATCAGCCCACGATGCATCCTGAGCAGTTGGCGTCAGAGGACGACCAATGCTGATGAGTTCGCTGTGCGTGAGCACAGGCGATGATACCAGTTGGTGCTTGATCTGAGGAAGGACTTTATCATCTTCAACATTGTCATGGTGACCAATGTCTTCAGCAGCGGTGGGATCAACTGCTGGAATGTCTTCAGCTTCATGAGCCTCTGTGGAAGCAGGCTCATGAACAATCAGTTGGCGCTCGTGGTGTTCAGATGCAGGGCGAACCATTGAGATAGGTTCAACAACTAAGGGCTCTGTGGGAGCAGCCCGATCCTTCTTGGTTTTGCGCTTCTTCTTAGAGGGAGCGACATCAGAAGCTTCAGGATTTTTCCTTTTTCTGGCTTCAGCCTCGGCAGTCCTCGTCTTCTTCAGTTCTGAAGCGGTTGACCTGACCTTTGGCTTCAAGCCAGTCATGCTGCTTGGGAAGACTATGCGAGGTTCTTCCTGCCTTGAAGGTGCAGATTGGTCAGTTGAGGGCTTCTTCTTGTTTGCAGCCATTCTGGGGTCGATGCTAGGACGACCAAGAGCCTTGCGCTTCTCAGCCTCATTGTAGGCTTGCACACACTTGTCAGCCAGGCTCTTCATGCACTCACAAGAACCTTTAGCTTCTTCATGCTTCTTGAGAAAGGCTTCCTTGAGCTCGTGCAGCATAATCTTGAAGTTTTTCACATCTTGCACGCTGAGCTTGGCCATGTGCTTCTTGAACTGAGCTTTCTCATAGTCGATCTTTTGCTTCAGTTCAACGATGCACTGAGCTAGAGCTAGCTCAGAAGCAATGGCGCCAGTGAAGGCGACACTGAGGCCAATTGGAAGTTGCAGATCTTCAAAGCTGAGGTTGGGCGTGTCAAACCACTCATCTATGAAGTTATGGATGATTGCCACATCAAAGAGAGGCAAATCATTGAAGATCTCTTCTTATTCCTTGCTCTTGATCAATTGCTCAAGAGCGTCATCTGCAAGATCTTCATCGCTGGACAGATCAATGGCGTCGTTGTGCAGAATAGCAGCAGCAGTCAGTTCTTGGCTGGTGGGTTGCAAGGGCATCTTTACTCTCAAGGGCTTGGAGATGCGTGACAGATCTTCAGACTGCACACTGTCTTCAGGAGGTGCAGTAGCCAGTGGCTTCGCATGTAAGACCTTTGGTGCAGGAGCAGGCTTTGAAGCTTTAGGCTTCTTCAGTTTCTATGGCTTCGGCGGTGCAGGCGCTTCATCAGATTCAGCGTCATCTGCAGGCTCATCCACGGCTGTCCCTTGAACCATGATATGAGTGATGAGACCTTCCAGGTTGTAGAAGGGCCCAACAAGATTGGGTTCAGCTTCGCGGGTGCCATCAGCACGGGGAGCAGAAGGACCAGGGTTGAAGTTTAGTCCCAGTGACTTCTTGTTTTGCATAGCCGAATTCTTGGCAAACTGGAAGTTGCGCTCGAACAGATTGTCGTCACGACACCATAGCAATGACGATGGGTCTGCATCCGCAGGCTGTGGTCCACGGACCATGCAGGGATAGAAGCCTTGTTCAATGGCTTCATCTCTGGACTTGGGTTGAAGATTTCTGTATAGAATGTCTCCCCATGGTCGTTTGATGGCATTCTTCTCAGCATACTCCTGGGTCACGAACCTGTACTTGAACCACTGTTCTGCCCAATATCTTCGAATCCACTGGATTCGTGTCTTGCGCTGATTGTAATCCTCTTCAGGATCTGTCTTGTACAGCTCTGAGAGGTCATCAGGCAGATCACTTGATGTTCCCCCTCGATGCTGTCTGCCACCCTTCCTTGCTGATTTGTCTGTAGCCATGAACTTCAAACTGAATGGCTTCAACACGTTCAAAGGTTTCAAAGGCTTCCATTTGTTGGTCAAACAGGAACTGGCTTCGGGAGAATTTATATGATGCTGTAAGAATTCTGCAAATGAATGCAGACTATGTGAACCAAGGGATTCTCCCACGGACATGTACCTGTGACAGCATTAAGGTGCGAGGGAAGGGGAAGAGGTCATATGCATTCTCAGAAGATTTTGAAGATAAATCAGTTTAGAAGACATTGACCTCATAGTGCGAAGACATTCACTCATAGATAGAGAGTTGGTTCCAGATTTGTACGAATCCACGAATAAGTACAAGTGAGGAATCTAACTACTTTGTGAAGCATCAGTGAACATACTAGGCATATTATGAGATGCAGTATGAAATAGATCCAACTTGTGTGAACAGAAACTGCTTGTGGTAGAAAGTGATGAATCTATAGGATCAAAGGGGCCGTAAAAAGGAAGTTTTATTTACCACACGAAGAACTGCTAGACGTAGTGGGAGAGGAGGCCGAGCAGTTCGATCGTCCGTGCCCTAACTTGGCGACGAAGGACACCTACGGTGACGGCGGAGAAGACGATGTCCGCGGCCGGCGTGAAGACGGCGTCGGTGAGGTCGCGGCAGCTAAGCGCTTCGTCACCGGCATCGTCGAGGGCTAGCGGTGGCGCTAGGGTTTGTGCGAGAGTGGAAGAAAGGATAATGACTGGGGTGAGGCGTGTATTTATAGGGACAGGGACGGCACAGTGTTATTACACAGGTGCCCCTGGCGATTCACATCTGAAGGACACGTGGCTATCATGCAACATATCGGAGGTTGTTCCACGTTCCCACGCATGCCTGGATTGTCGGGTGGTCGTTCCCACCTCTCCGGGTTTCAGGTGAAAGGATTTAGCATTGAAAACAGACTTAATGTTTGTATCTGTATCTTCTGCTGACAAGGACGCAGAGAAGATATTTGACAGTTTCAATAGAATGCATATGATTTGGAGAGATAGAGTTTGAGATAGAAAGCATAAAGAGGTTAGGGTCCGATCACATTCACTTAGTTCAAAAGATTCAACAAGAAGACATAGCTATAAGTGAATGCTGTAGAGGACAGAACACTAGTATATATATATATATATATATATATATATATATATATATATATATATATATATATATATATATGAGAAAGACAATCAAATCAACATAGTGAAGATAATCATGAAGACAAGTTGAGATTGAAGCCAAACCAAATGTGAAGACATACCAAACGTAACGCCATGAGTGAAACACTTCAAACAGAAAAATTTGGTGGTGGCATTACCCATCATATAGGAAGTATTAGACCCAGACACGACGCACAATTATCGTGGCGCTCCGAAGTCAAATTCCACATTAATGTATTCACACTTAGAATGTAAGTCTTCATTGATTGAAGATATACTTTACTTCATGTGTTGCACATCTAAGTCATCAATATGCATAAGTGTTAGGATGTGTGCCTGATCACATGACATTTGAGGATTCCAAGATATTTAGCTCACACCATAACTTGCAAAACCTCTTCTCACCCAAGGGCTTGGTGAAGATATCTGCCAATTGCTCTTCAGTGTTGACGTGTATGATATCAATATCTTCCTTCACAACATGATCTCTGAGAAAGTGATGACGAATTTCAATGTGCTTTGTCTTCGAGTGCTGAACTGGGTTGTTGGCAATCTTGATGGCGCTTTCGTTGTCGCAATAGAGTGGCACTTGCTTCAGATGAATGCCATAGTCTTTGAGTGTTTGCTTCATCCATAGAAGCTGAGCGCAGCAAGATCCAGCAGCAATGTATTCAGATTCAGTAGTGGAGAGAGATACACAGTTCTGCTTCTTTGAAGACCAACATA
This sequence comes from Triticum urartu, assembly GCF_056163025.1. Lineage (NCBI taxonomy): Eukaryota > Viridiplantae > Streptophyta > Magnoliopsida > Poales > Poaceae > Triticum > Triticum urartu. Next base: position 342,832,246 of record NC_141879.1, read on the forward strand.
CAAGTGATCGTCCCAGAAAATGACATGTGCCTGATGTAGACTTGCGATCCACCTTGTCACCAGCATAATCAGCATCCGAGAATCCAACCAGATCAAACTCTGAGCCCTTTGGATACCATAATCCTAATGTTGGGGTGTGAGCCAAATATCGAAGAATTCGCTTCACAACTAAGTGATGTGATTCCTTTGGTGCCGCTTGGAATCGAGCACACATGCAAACACTAAGCATAATATCTGGCCTAGATGCACATAGATAAAGTAAAGAACCAATCATGGAGCGGTATACCTTTTGATCGAACTCTTAACCATTGTCGTCGGGACCCAGATGATGTTTGGCTGGCATCGGCGTCATGAAGCCTTTGCAGTCTTGCATCCCAAATTTCTTTAGGCAATCTTTGAGGTACTTCTCTTGAGATATGAAGATGCCGTTGCGTTGCTGACGTATTTGAAGACCAAGGAAGAACTTCAGCTCACCCATCATGGACATCTGATATTGCTCTTGCATCATATATCCAAACTCGTCAGTGTATTTCTGATTGGTGCAGCCGAAGATAATGTCATCCACATATATTTGGCACACAAACAGTTCACCATCATATGTCTTCATGAAGAGAGTGGGGTCGAGGGAACCAGGTTTGAAGCCTTTGCTCTTCAGGAAGTCTTTGAGTGTGTCATACCAAGCCCGAGGGGCTTGTTTGAGGCCATACAGTGCCTTGTTGAGCTTGTACACCATGTCAGGATGTTTTGGATCTTCAAAGCTAGGCGGTTGTGCAACATACACTTCTTCTTCAATCTGGCCATTGAGAAAAGCGCTCTTCACATCCATTTGATACATAAGAATGTTATGATGATTTGCATAGGCCAGCAGTATGCATATGGCTTCAAGTCTAGCCACAGGAGCAAATGCTTCATCGAAGTCAATCCCTTCAACTTGAGTGTACCCTTGAGCAACGAGACGAGCTTTGTTTCTGACAACTTGACCATGCTCATCTTGCTTTTTGCGATATATCCATTTGGTGCCTATTATATTGTGCTTGCGAGGATCAGGACGCTTAACCAGTTCCCATACATTATTCAGCTCAAACTGTTGAAGCTCTTCTTGCATAGCTTGAATCCATTCAGGTTCCATGAAGGCTTCTTCAACTTTCTTGGGTTCAGATATTGAGACGAATGCGAAGTGCCCACAGAAATTTGCTAGCTGTGTTGCCCTTGAACGAGTGAGTGGACCTGGTGCATTGATGCTATCAATTATTTTCTCAATCTGTACTTCATTTGCAACACGAGGATGTACAGGACGAAGATTTTGCTCTTGCTGATCACTGTCATCGTTAGAAGGATTGTCTTCAGGCTGAGCATTGTCTTCTGTTTGATCAGGTGCGGAGATGATAAGTTCCTCTTCAGGCTGAGATTCAGATGGTATGATTTCTTCTGTTCCCATAAGTTTGATTGATTCACTGGATGGAACTTCATCTAGCACGTTTGGCAGGTGCTCTCTTTGTGAGTCGTTAGTCTCATCGAACCACACATCCACTATTTCAACCACTTTATAGTGAAAAAGGTTGAAGACTCTGTAGGAGTGCGAATCCTTTCCATATCCAAGCATAAAACCCTCATGTGCTTTTGGTGCAAATTTTCAAGTGTGATGTGGATCCTTGATCCAGCACCTGGCACCAAATACTCTGAAGTAACTGACATTTGGCTTCTTGCCAGTAAGGAGCTCGTAGGATGTCTTGTTGAGAAGCTTGTGAAGATACACATGGTTGATGATATGGCATGCAGTATCAATGGCTTCAGGCCAGAACTTTCTTGGAGTCTTGTATTCATCAAGCATCGTCCGAGCCATCTCAATAAGTGTTCTGTTCTTGCGTTCGACGACGCCATTCTGCTGTGGCGTGTACGGAGCTGAGAATTCATGTGTGATGCCCAGAGTATCAAGATATGTATCTAGGCCAGTGTTCTTAAATTCAGTGCCATTATCACTTCTGATGTGCGTTATCTTGACGCCATAGTTGTTCATTGCTCGATTGGCGAAGCGTCTGAAGACATCCTGCACTTCAGTCTTGTAGAGGATTATATGCACCCAAGTATATCTTGAATAATCATCAACAATGACAAAGCCATAGAGACAAGCAGTAGTATTAAGAGTTGAGTAATGAGTGGGACCAAAAAGGTCCATGTGGAGCAGTTCGAAGGGTTGAGTCGTTGTCATGATTGTCTTCGAGGAATGCTTGGCCCTCGTCATCTTTCCTGCTTCATAGGCACCGCATAAATGATCCTTCTTGAACTTGACGCCCTCAATGCCTATGACATGCTTCTTCCTTGCAAGGGTGTGGAGGTTCCTCATGCCAGCATGCCCTAGCCTCCGATGCTAGAGCCAGCATTCAGAAGCTTTTGCTAGAAGACATACGGCAAGTTGTGGTCCTGCTGAGAAATCTACCACGTACAAATCATCTTTCTGATACCCTTCAAACACTAGAGAATTGTCAGATTCCATTAGAACAAGGCAACAATATTTTCCAAACATCACAATCATGTTTAAATCGCAAAGCATTGAGACAGACATTAAGTTGAAACCAAGGGATTCAACAAGCATGACTTTATCCATGTGTTGATCCTTTGAGATTGCAACTCTACCTAGACCCAATACCTTGCTTTTACCAGTGTCAGCAAATGTGATGTGACTTTTGTCAGACGGACGTAAGGTTGAGTCCATGAGAAGGCTTCGCTTGCTCGTTATGTGATTAGTACACCCACTATCAATAATCCATTCTGAAGCAGCTGGTGTCGTATCCTACAGTGCAGTTAGGGGGATAGGCTTCACGAAGAGAATTGTGAAGCATAAACATTTGACGAGCAAGTGGATTATGAAAGCTTAGATCAAGGTTAGGACTGATAGGGCAAGTAGCAAGCGACTCAGGAACAAAATACATAATAAGACCATTTGGGCATTTGATCTTGCGCCCTACAAGATGTTTAAGGTCCCCGGGAATAGCTTCGGATGATTTTGGTTTTCAGCTAGAGACCTTTCCCTGTAAAAGAGAGTTAAGCTTTCTTAGCCACCCACATCTTCAAGGGTGGCTTCGAAGCAATGAGTCTAAGTGCAACATCTGAGAACTTTGGCTTTGGAGCCCTAGCACAAAGTCTTGCAGGTGGACAATAGTACTCATAAGAATAAGCAGAGTAGTTCTTGGTCTTATGAACATGGCAGTTTGATGAAACGCGCTCATATTCATAGGCCTGAGTAAGGTTTCCCTGCAAAACATTTGCGTTAGTGCGACTCAGGTGAGTCCTCTGTCTGTATGAAGCCTTTGGACCGTATGAAGCCTGTGGTCTGGGGTTTGTCTTCTTCATGTGTGGTGTCTTGACGACATTCACAGGAAGATTCTCCAAACATATTTTTGGCACCCAGACTTTCTTCATAGGCGGCCCATTCCTGCAGTTAGTACCAATATACCTGGCAAACACTTCACCATTCTGATTCTTAAACAGTTTATAGTTTGCATCAAAGGATTCATCAATAACAATGGGATTAGCACAAGTGAAGCCAGATAGGGTGGATGGATCCGCTGAAGGTTCCTTTGCAGCAACCCATGTGGTTTTGGGGTACTGCTTAGGTTTCCAGTAAGAGCCATCAGCATTCATTTTCCTTTCGAACCCAACACCCTCTTTCCTAGGGTTTCGGTTCAGGATCTGCCTTTTGAAGACATCACATAGTGTCTGATGCCCTTTGAGACTTTTGTACATCCCCTGTTTCAAGCAATGTCTTCAACCTAGCATTCTCATCAGCAATAGCAGTGGTATCCTCAGTAGAGGGGTTAGTTACCACATCAACACTTGAAGATATTGCAATAGTAGCAGCAGTAGAACACTCAGCAACAGAAGTAGAGTTGTCATGCTCGATGCATTTAAGACATGGTGGTTCAAATCCTTCCTGAGCTGAACTGATCTGTTCAGCACAAAGTGACTCGTTTTCCTTTTGAAGATCTTCATGAGCCGCTCTCAATTTCTCAAGATCTTGCTTCCTTTGAAGATAATCATAGGAAAGCTTTTCATGAGTTGTTGAGAGCGTTTCATGACGACTTTCAAGTTCCTCATACTTAACATGAAGATTTTTTATGTCTTCAATTAAGGACTGAGATCGATTCATTTCAGCGTCTAACAGATCATCGCTTTTGTCTAATAGTTTTTGAATATGTTTCATAGCTTTCTGTTGTTCAGTTGCAATTTTAGCAAGTGTTTTGTAGCTGGGTTTGGAACCACAATCAGAGTCATCTTCACTAGATGTTTGATAGTGAGTAGTGCATGTGTTTACCTTGGCACCGCGTGCCATGAAGCAATAGGTAGGAGCGGAGTAGTCCTTGTCATTTGCATCGGTGTCGGTGATGAATTCATTGTCTTCAGTGTTGAAGATGGACTTGGCAACATATGCTGTAGCCAGACTCACAACGCCAGAATCGGACTCCTTCTCAGACTCTACCTCCGCCTCCTCAGAAGCGGACTCCTCCTCTGAATCCATTTCCTTGCCAACAAACGCACATGCCTTGCCAGATGAGCTCTTCTTGTGTGATGAGGACTTTGAGGAAGACTTGGAGGAAGACTTTGAGTATTTCTTCTTCTTCTTGTCGTTAGAGTCGTACTCCTTCCTCTTCTTCTTCTTGTTGTTCTCATTGTCCCACTGCGGGCACTCAGAGATGTAGTGGCCAGGTTTATTGCACTTGTGGCATGTTTTCTTCTTGTAGTCTTGAGCAGAAGCTTCATCATTCCTTGAGCTTGATCGTGAAGACTTTCTGAAGCCTTTCTTCTTGGTGAATTTTTGGAACTTCTTCACAAGCATAGCAAGCTCCTTTCCAATGTCTTCGGGATCATCAGAACTGCTGTCAGATTCTTCTTCAGATGAGGAGAGAGCTTTTGCCTTCAAGGCACAAGTTCGCCCATAGTTGGGACCGTAGATGTCTCTTTTCTCAGAAAGCTGAAACTCATGTGTGTTGAGCCTCTCAAGTATGTCAGACGGATCGAGTGTCTTGAAGTCAGGACGTTCTTGAATAATCAGGGCGAGGGTGTCAAATGAGCTGTCAAGTGATCTCAGGAGTGTCTTGACGACTTCATGCTTGGTGATCTCAGTGGCGCCGAGAGCTTGAAGCTCATTTGTGATGTCAGTGAGTCGATCAAACGTGAGCTGGACATTCTCATTGTCATTTCTCTTGAAGCGGTTGAAGAGGTTGCGAAGGACACTGATTCTCTGATCTCTCTGGGTTGAGACGCCTTCATTGACCTTAGAGAGCCAGTCCCAGACTAGCTTAGATGTTTCCAAAGCACTCACACGGCCATACTATCCTTTGGTCAGATGACCACAGATGATGTTCTTGGCAGTGGAGTCCAGTTGAATGAACTTCTTGACATCAGCAGCGGTGACACCTTCACCAGCCTTGGGAACGCCATTCTTGACGACATACCATAGGTCGACATCAATGGCTTCAAGATGCATGCGCATCTTATTCTTCCAGTAGGGATATTCAGTTCCATCGAAGACGGGGCATGCAGCGGAGACTTTAATTATCCCTGCAGTCGACATAGCTAAAACTCCAGGTGGTTAAACCGAATCACACAGAACAAGGGAGTACCTTGCTCTGATACCAATTGAAAGTGCTAGTGATAGACTAGAGGGGGGTGAATAGGCGATTTTTCTGAAAGTATTCAAAACATGGAAGTTTCGAAGACAAACGATAGAAATAAACCTATTACCATGCAACGGAAGGTAGACTACACTAGGCAAACCATAGTCAAGTATTCAATGAAGTGAAAGCACAATGACTAATAGCAGCTAGGCAGTAAAGATCAGGTAGGAAGATATTGTGAAGCCAATCAGAACAAGCAGTCACTCAGTGAAGACAAAAGATAATGCAATCATGCAATGACTTCACAACGACCAACAGTAAGTAAAGGGAAGGGAAGGATGAAAACAGTGACTCGTTGAAAACAATGATTTGTTGGACCAGTTCCAGTTGTTGTGACAACTGTACGTCTGGTTAGGGCAGCTAGGTATTTAAACCTGAGGACACACAGTCCCGGACACCTAGTCCTGAACACGTAGCTCAGGACACTCAGTCCTCACCGTATTCCCCTTGAGCTAAGGTCAGACAGACCTCGCCCAATCACTCTGGTAAGTCTTCAAGGTAGACTTCCAAACCTTCACAGACTTCGTTCACCGGCGATCCACAATGACTCTTGGATGCTCAGAACGCGACGCCTAACCGGCTGGAGGATTCACAGTCCTCAAGTGTAATAAGTCTTCAGATCACACAGACAGGAAGACTTCAGTGATGCCTAACACTCTTTGGCACTGGGTGGTTAGGGCTTTATCCTCGCAAGGAATTCTCTCTCAAAGGCTTCGAGGTGGGTTGCTCTCAAACAACAAAAGCCATACTCTAACTCTGAGCAGCCAACCCTTTATGGCTGTAGGGGGTGGGCTATTTATAGCCCCTTGGCAACCCGACCTGGTTTGTCCGAAATGACCCTGGGTCACTAAGGAACTAACACGTGTTCCAACGGTCAGATTTCAAACACACACGGCAACTTTACTTGGGCTACAAGCAAAGCTGACTTATCCAACTCTGGACAAGATTTGCTCTCATAGTCTTCACTCGAAGACATAGGATTTTGGTTAAGCATCACTTCAGTCATTCTGACTGGTTCTCTTGGACCCCACTTAATAGTACGGTGGTTCATATGACTCAACAAGGAAAAACACAAAACGACGAATCTGCTAAGTCTTTGCGCTCCATAGTCTTCACGCGATGTCTTCTCTTATCATAGTCTTCAATGTGAATGTCTTCACATACCACCTTTGACTTCAATGTCTTCTTACATTTTTAGGGGTCATCTCTGGTAGGAAAACCGAATCAATGAGGGACTTCTACCTGTGTTATCCTGCAATTCTCACAGACACATTAGTCCCTCAACTAGGTTTGTCGCCAATACTCCAAAACCAACTAGGGGTGGCACTAGATGCACTTACAAGGAGCGCGCCGAGAATACTTCTCCCCCTAAGTGAAGAACAAGCTATGTTTGGATTTCTGCTCCCTGCGCGTCAGATACCCATCCACGGGAAGAGACCATATGTCCTCCGAACATAGAATCATGCGTCGAGCCTGAAAGTCTCCAGGACCCTCCAGATCCTGGACTAGCGACCTTGGTGATTCTTCAAGCTCTAGATCCGATGGTGGGTCAGGGTTCGGATTTTTACCCGCCCACCCACCACAAACAATATTCCCCAAGCAATTCAGGTCCTCCAGATGTATGCGACCTAATGTATGTATGACAGTAGCCGCAGGGAACAGTCCATCACTTCTGGGCCAGGTTCCTCGTTAAAAACAAGATTAAGGACTGCTGCGACGATGATGCGATTCCAGTCTTCTGTCGCAACTATACGGACTAGGGAATCCTCAATGCCCTCAACCGCCGCCGCATACTGCACTTTGCAGATTTGACACACATAGTACGAAAGTACTGCGCATTGGAAAGCACTTGGAAAGCTCAAATAGCCCGATGGGATCCCCCTGCCTTCAAGCAGCCCATAGGACGGGCAAAAAGGATGCACTCCTATGGGCCACCCGACTATTATCTCATAGACATGAGAACCAAATCCTTCACATGACATATAACTATCCTTGAAGCACTACTCGACAAGCCCTGTCAAATACACACTACGCCGAATAACAAACCAACACACAATCTTCGGGCATGTTGGGTGCTCCGGCAAGTAGCTAAGAGCGGCAAGGCTATCCTCACCAACATCACCCCGGAGACGCACTCTTTGGAGGACGACGATCTCAATGTCTTTACGATCTTCGAGACCTTTTCCTCAAATAATCGGCGCAAAAGGGCGCTCCGTGGCCTCGCCAAAGTCAACCACATAGCCGCAATATATCCCTGGAACGATAAGGCAATAACTTTTACTACTGATGATGAACCAAGGGCCAGATCAGTCCGAGCTCCTGCCGCCTTGGTCTTAAACCCAATTGTTGATGGCTTTAGGCTCACTAAAGTGCTCATGGACAGCGGCAGCGTACTGAACCACATCTACGCGAATACGCTCCAAAAATGCAAATGGACCAAAGTCGCATCAAGCAAAGCGGCACCACCTTTCGAGGCATTATCCCTAGTCGAGAAGCGTGAAGCTCGGGGAAAATTAAGCTTGATGTGGTGTTCGGCACACCGGAGAACTACATGTCCGAAGAGTTGCTCTTCCATGTGACACCTTTCAATAGCGGATATCACGCCCTTTTGGGGCGAGACGCATTCACACGCTTCCAAGCTATACCCCATTATGGGTACATGAAGCTCAAAATGCCAGGGCCCAATGGAGTTATCACAATCACCAATGATCCGGATATAGCATGATACGTCTCCAACGTATCTATAATTTTTGATTGCTCCATGCTATATTATCTACTGTTTTGGACATTATTGGGCTTTATTATCCACTTTTATGTTATTTTTGGGACTAACCTATTAACCGGAGGCCCAGCCCAGAATTGCTATTTTTTGCCTGTTTTAGGGTTTCAAAGAAAAGGAATATCAAACAGAGTCCAAACGGAATGAAACCTTCGTGAACGTGATTTTCTCAATGAATAAGACCAGAGTGACTTGGACCCTACGTCAAGAAATAAAACAGGAGGCAACGAGGTAGGGGGCGCGCCCACCCCCACCAGGCGCGCCCTCCACCCGCGTGGGCCCCTGTTGCTCCACCGACGTACTCCTTCCTCCTATATATATCCATGTACCCCCAAACGATCAGAACAGGAGCCAAAACCCTAATTCCACCGCCGTAACTTTCTGTATCCACGAGATCCCATCTTGGGGCCTGTTCTGGAGCTCCGCCGGAGAGGGCATCGGTCACGGAGGGCTTCTACATCAACACCATAGCCCCTCCAATGAAGTGTGAGTAGTTCACCTCAGACCTACGGGTCCATAGTTAGTAGCTAGATGGCTTCTTCTCTCTTTTTGGATCTCAATACAATGTTCTCCCCCTCTCTTGTGGAGATCTATTCGATGTAATCTTCTTTTTGCGGTGTGTTTGTTGAGACCGATGAATTGTGGGTTTATGATCAAGTCTATCTATGAATAATATTTGAATCTTCTCTGAATTCTTTTATGTATGATTGGTTATCTTTGCAAGTCTCTTTGAATTATCAGTTTGGTTTGGCCTACTAGATTGATCTTTCTTGCAATGGGAGAAGTGCTTAGCTTTGGGTTCAATCTTGCGGTGTCCTTTCCCGGTGACAGTAAGGGCAGCAAGGCACGTATTGTATTGTTGCCATCGAGGATAACAAGATGGGGTTTTCTTCATATTGCATGAGTCTATCCCTCTACATCATGTCATCTTGCTTAAGGCGTTACTCTTTTTTTAACTTAATACTCTAGATGCATGCTGGATAGCGGTCGCTGATTGGAGTAATAGTAGTAGATGCAGGCAGGAGTCGGTCTACATGTCTCGGACGTGATGCCTATATACATGATCATACCTAGATATTCTCATAACTATGCTCAATTCTGTCAATTGCTCAACAATAATTTGTTCACCCACCGTAGAATATTTATGCTCTTGAGAGAAGCCACTAGTGAAACCTATGGCCCCCGGGTCTATCTTTATCATATTGATCTCCTACTACTTAGTTATTTCCTTTGCTATTTACTTTGCCTTTATTTTACTTTGCATATTTTATCATAAAAATACCAAAAATATTATCTTATCATATCTATCAGATCTCACTCTCGTAAGTGGCCCTATAGGGATTGACAACCCCTATTTGCGTTGGTTGCGAGGATTTATTTGTTTTGTGTAGGTGCGAGGGACTCGCGCATACCCTCCTACTGGATTGATACCTTGGTTCTCAAAAACTGAGGGAAATACTTACGCTACTTTGCTGCATCATCCCTTCCTCTTCGGGGAAAACCAACGTAGTGCTCAAGAGGTAGCAAGAAGGATTTCTGGCGCCGTTGCCAGGGAGGTCTATGCAAAAGTCAACATACCAAGTACCCATCACATACTATTATCTCCCGCATTACATTATTTGCCATTTGCCACTCATTTTCCTCTCCCCCACTTCACCCTTGCCGTTTTATTCGCCCTCTCTCTCTATCCTCCCTCTCTTTCTCTATTTGCCTCTTTTGTCCGCTTGCTTTTTGTTTGCTTGTGTGTTAGTTTGTTTGCTTGTCATTATGGCTAGTCCTTTACCTTCTGCCTCTATGTCTGAAATTGGGAAATTATTGTCAATAATAATTCTGATGCTCCTACTAAAGAACCCACTATCTCACATATAAAAAGAATCCGTGTTGGTAGTGGTAATATTATTGGAAAAGGAGTTATTCAAGATTTCTTTACTTGTGCCGGTGCTTTACTTTCTATGGGCAGTTCAATTCTTCATAGAACTAGTAGTCTTGCGGACGCTATTGCCATGTTTGTAGTTGAGCTTGAAAGACAATTCATGCACATGCATCCTTCTATACAAAGGATTTTCCTGGAATTTTCTAATATTGAGCACTCTTCTGTTAAGTGTGCCGCTACTATATTTTTGGCTCATGAGTTTAGATTCATAATAAAAGAGGCCAAAGAAATCTTTGCACATTATAGGGTGGACGCTTGCCGTCATCCCATAGAGGCTATCCTCTTTGATCAAGAAGAAATAATGCGCTTTCAATCTCTAGATTACGTTGCTTTCAATGAAAATCTTAGAAAAAGGGTTCCTACCAATGTTTTAGTTGATAGAATTTCTGAGCTTAATGATGATTTTGATATTTGAAATAATGAAATAGGACATTCTCTTGAATATAGGCTCACAAAGTTCTGTTAAAAGAATGCTTATAATGATGAATTGGTTGTGCAATATGAAGGACCAAAGGAGGAACCTATACCTCCCAAGGTTGATCTTGGGGACTTTTGTCCCATTAAATTTAGCCCTTTTGATTACTTTTGCTTGCCTCAAAGAAAACTTGCTGCCTAACTTAGAGAATATGAAATGAGTTTTAATAATCTATCTTACTATTATGGCAATACCTAGATCTATTCTTGCTTGTTATGCCTAGCTAGGGGCGTTAAACGATAGCGCTTGTTGGGAGGCAACCCAATTTTATTTTTATTCCTTGCTTTTTGCTCCTGTTTAGTAATAAATAATTTATCTAGCCTCTGTTTTGGTTGTGTTTTTTGTGTTTAATTAGTGTTTGTGCCAAGTAGAACCGTCGGGAAGACTTGGGGAAAGTCTTGTTGAACTTGCTGTAAAAAACAGAAACTTTAGCGCTCACGAGAACTGCTGTCAGTTTTATTTGGAGAGTGCTATTTAGTTAATTCTTTTTGCAGATGATTAATAGATAAATGCCTCACGTCCAGCAATTTATTTTAGAATTTTTGTGGTTGCATATCTTCCGCTAGCTACAGATTACTACAGACTGTTCTGTTTTTGACAGATTCTGTTTTTGACAGATTCTGTTTTTCGTGTGTTGTTTGCTTATTTTGATGAATCTATGGCTAGTAAAATAGTTTATAAACCATAGAGAAGTTGGAATACAGTAGGTATACCACCAATATAAATAAAGAATGAGTTCATTACAGTACCTTGAAGTGGTCTTTTATCTTTTATTTTCTTTCGCTAACGGAGCTCACGAGATTTTCTACTTTAAGTTTTGTGTTGTGAAGTCTTCAAGTTTTGGGTAAAGATTTGATGGATTATGGAACAAGGAGTGGCAAGAGCCTAAGCTTGGGGATGCCCATGGCACGCCCAAGATAATCTAAGGACACCTAAAAGCCAAAGCTTGGGGATGCCCCGGAAGGCATCCCCTCTTTCGTCTACTTCTATCGGTAACTTTACTTGGAGCTATATTTTTATTCGCCACATGATATGTGTTTTGCTTGGAGCGTCTTGTATTATTTGAGTCTTTGCTTTTTAGTTTACCACAATCATCCTTGCTGTACACACCTTTTGAGAGAGCCATACATGACTTGGAATTTGTTAGAATACTCTATGTGCTTCGCTAATATCTTTTGAGTTATATAATTTTGCTCTAGTACTTCACTTATATCTTTTAGAGCACGGTGGTGGATTTGTTTTATAGAAACCATTGATATCTCATGCTTCACTTATATTATCTTGAGAGTCTTAATAGCATGGTAATTTGCTTAAAATCTTAATATGCTAGGTATTCAAAGTTAGTAAAATTTTCTTAAGAGTGTTTTGAATACTAAGAGAAGTTTGATGCTTGATGATTGTTTTGAGATATGGAGGTAATAATATCAAAGTTGTGCTAGTTGAGTAGTTGTGAAATTGAGAAATACTTGTGTTGAAGTTTGCAAGTCCCGTAGCATGCACATATGGTAAACGTTATGCAACAAATTTGAAACATGAGGTGTTATTTGATTGTCTTTCTTATGAGTGGCGGTCGTGGACGAGCGATGGTCTTTTCCTACCAATCTATCCCCCTAGGAGCATGCGTGTAGTACCAAGGTTTTTGATGACTTGTAGACTTTTGCAATAAGTATGTGAGTTCTTTATGACTAATGTTGAGTCCATGGATTATACGCACTCTCACCCTTCCATCGTTACTAGCCTCTTCGGTACCGTGCATTGCCCTATCTCACATTGAGAGTTGGCGCAAACTTCGCCGGTGCATCCAAACCCCGTGATATGTTACGCTCTTTCACACATAAACCTCCTTATATCTTCCTCAACACAGCCACCATACCTACCTATTATGGCATTTCTATAGCCATTCCGAGATATATTGCCATGCAACTTTCCATCATTCCGTTCATCATGACACATTCATCATTGTCATATTTCTTAGCATGATCATGTAGTTGACATAGTATTTGTCGCAAAGCCACCATTCGTAATTCTTTCATACATGTCACTCTTGGTCCATTGCATATTCCGGTACACCACCGGAGGCATTCATATAGAGTCATCTTTTCTTCTAGTATCGAGTTGTAATCATTGAGTTGTAAATAAATAGAAGTGTGATGATCATCATTTTCTTGAGCATTGTCCCAAGTGAGGAATAAATAAATAAAAAGAAAAGGCCATAAAAAAGGAGAAGCCCCAAAAAAAGGGAAAAAAGAGAGAAAAAGAGAGAAGGGACAATGTTACTATCCTTTGCCACACTTGTGCTTCAAAGTAGCACCTTAATCTTCATGTTAGAGAGTCTCTTGTTTTGGCACTTTCAAATACTAGTGGGAATTTTTCATTATAGAACTTGGCTTGTATATTCCAACAATGGGCCTCACTACAAAAAAAAGACACATCCGTGACATTTTGGGTCGAACGAAAAAAAATTATGTCATACATATGACACTTCTATGACGATAATTGTGACAAAACCCGGTATCATCATAGATGTGGTGGGCTCCTACTTCTATGACAAAAAATCATGACAGAAAATGGGCTTTTCGTCCTGGGCGGGCCAGAGACGCAGCTGCATGACATTCTTTGGGCCGTCCATGACGGAAAAAAACCATGGTAGAAGCGAGGGGAAGGAAAATTTCGGGGAGTTCCCGGTTACGGTGGGAGGTTGGGGCCGAGCGATGTGTGTTTCTCTCGTACACGTACGCGCGTTTGTGCGAGGCGTTGGCTCTAACTGAACCCGAGCGAGGCATTGGGCTCTAACTGAACCCAAGCGATTGCACTGCAGGCTACGTGTTACTGAACCCGAGCGATCGATCGATGGCTGTTAACTGAACCCGATCGAGCGATTCCTTCGCTACTGCTGCTAACCGAAGCCGATCGATGCTACCTCTGGGATGAACAGTGAGCGTTGCGGGGGGTTTGGATGAACAGTGAGCGGTGGCGTTGCCTCTGGATGAACAGGACCCCGTGGTGTGGTCGAGGGTTGGATGAACAGTAGACGGTGGAGGGGTGCCCGTGGAGGGGTGGTTGAACAGGACCCTGTGGTGGGGAGGGCTAGATGAACAGTAGATGGTGGAGGGGTGGTTGAACAGTAGCCGGTGGAGTAGTGCGCAGTGGAGGCTGGATGAACAGGAGCCCGTGGAGGCTGGAGGAGGTCGACGGTAGCCCATGGAGGCTGGAGGAGGTCGACGGTGGAGATGAACAGTATCCCGTGGAGTCCCATTTTGCGGTACGCCACACCCCTCCCGATGAACAGGACCCCCGTTTCGAGCGTAGCGCTCCAACACAAGTCCGTTTCGTCCGTTTTGCAGTACGACACACCCCTCCCGATCAACAGGACCCCCGTTTCAACCGTAGGAGGTCCGTTTCCTTTGTTTTGCGGTACGCCAGACCTCTCCCGATCAACAGGACCCCGTTCCGAACGTAGGAGGTCCGTTTCCTCCGTTGTGCGGTACGCCAGGCCTCGTTTCCATCGCCTATTCTGTCCAAGCCCTCCCGATGAACACGACCATGCATTCCGTTCAGACCCAGCCGGTTAGCTCCCACGCGTTCTGTTGCCTCTCGATGAACACGACGCATTCCGTTACCTCCCCATGAACACGACGATGATGCTATTTCTCCGTTCCGACCCAGCCATGTACACGAGTGCTACGTCTTGAGCTTGCGTTGGTTTTCCCCGAAGAGAAAGGGATGATGCAGCAGAGTAGCGTAAGTATTTCCCTCAGTTTTTGAGAACCAAGGTATCAATCCAGTAGGAGGCCACACTCAAGTCCCTCGTACCTACACAAAACGATAGCTACTCGCAACCAACGCGATTAGGGGTTGCCAATCCCTTCACGGTCACTTACGAGAGTGAGATCTGATAGATATAATATTTTTGGTATTTTTGGTATAAAGATGCAAAGTAAAAAGTAAAGGCAAAGTAAAAAAGCAAAGCAAGATTAAAGTGATGGAGATTGATATGATGAGAATAGACCCGGGGGCCATAGGTTTGACTAGTGGCTTCTCTCAAGAGCATAAGTATTCTACGGTGGGTGAACAAATTACTATTGAGCAATTGACAGAATTGAGCATAGTTATGAGAATATCTAGGCATGATCATGTATATAGGCATGACGTCCGTGACAAGTAGACCGAAACGATTCTATCTACTACTATTACTCCACTCATCGACCGCTATCCAGCATGCATCTAGAGTATTAAGTTAAAAACAGAGTAACGCCTTAAGCAAGATGACATGATGTAGAGAGATAAATTCATGCAATATGAAATAAACCCCATCTTGTTATCCTCGATGGCAACGATGCAATACGTGCCTTGCTGCCCCTTCTGTCACTGGGAAAGGACACCGCAAGATCGAACCCAAAGCTAAGCACTTCTCCCATGGCAAGAACTACCAATCTAGTTGGCCAAACCAAACGGATAATTCAAAGAGTCTTGCGAAGATAACCAATCATACATAAAAGAATTCAGAGAAGATTCAAATATTATTCATAGATAGACTTGATCATAAACCCACAATTCATCGGTCTCAACAAACACACCGCGAAAAGAAGATTACATCGAATAGATCTCGACAAGAGAGGGGGAGAACTTTCTATTGAGATCCAAAAAGAGAGAAGAAGCCATCTAGCTACTAACTATGGACCCGGAGGTCTGAGGTAAACTACTCACACTTCATCGGAGAGGCTATGATGATGTAGAAGCCCTCCGTGATGACGGCCCTCTTCCGGCGGTGCTCCGGGCCAGGCCCCAAGATGGGATCTCGTGGATACAGAAAATTGCGGTGGTGGAATTATGGTTTTTTGCTCTATATTTGGTCGTTTGGGGGTACGTATGTATATATAGGAGGAAGAAGTACGTCGGTGGAACATCGAGGGGGCCACGAGGCAGGGGGCGCCCCCCACCCTTGTGACCGCCTCTCCGATGCCTTGGCGTAGGGTCCAAGTCTCCTGGATCACGTTCGGTGAGAAAATCACGTTCCCGAAGGTTTTATTCCGTTTGGACTCCGTTTGATATTCCGTTTCTTCGAAACACTGAAATAGGCAAAAAACAGCAATTCTGGGCTGGGCCTCCGGTTAATAGGCTAGTCCCAAAAATAATATAAAATTGGAAAATAAAGTCCAATATAGTCCAAAACAGTAGATAATGTAGCATGGAGCAATCAAAAATTATAGATACGTTGGAGACATATCAGGCATCCCCAAGCTTAATTCCTGCTCGTCCTTGAGTAGGTAAATGATAAAAAGAGAATTTTTGATGCGGAGTGCTACTTGGCATAATTTCAATGCAAATCTTCTTAATTGTGATATGGATATTCAGATTTGAAAGATTCAAGACAAAAGTTTATATTGACATAAAAATAATAATACTTCAAGCATACTAACAAAGCAATTATGTCTTCCCAAAATAACATGGCCAAAGAAAGTTATCCCTACAAAATCATATAGTCTGGCTATGCTCTATCTTCACCACACAAAGTATTTAAATCATGCACAACCCCGATGACAAGCCAAGCAATTGTTTCATACTCTAACTTTTTCAAAACTTTTTCAATCTTCACGCTATACATGAGCGTGAGCCATGGATATAGCACTATAGGTGTAATAGAATGGTGGTTGTGGAGAAGATAAAAAGGAGAAGATAGTCTCACATCAACTAGGCGTATCAACGGGCTATGGAGATGCCCATCAATACATATCAATGTGAGTGAGTAGGGATTGCCATGCAACGGATGCACTAGAGCTATAAGTATATGAAAGCTCAAAAAGAAACTAAGTGGGTGTGAATCCAACTTGCTTGCTCATGAAGACCTAGGGCAATTTGAGGAAGCCCATCATTGGAATATACAAGCCAAGTTCTATAATGAAAAATTCCCACTAGTATATGAAAGTGATAACATGAGAGACTCTCTACTATGAAGATCATGGTGCTACTTTGAAGCACAAGTGTGGTAAAAAGATAGTAACATTGTCCCTTCTCTCTTTTTCTCTAATTTTTATGGCCTCTTTTTATTTGGGCTTCTTTGGCCTCTTTTATTTATTTTATTTTTTTTTTGTCCGGAGTCTCATCCCGACTTATGGGGGAATCATAGTCTCCATCATTCTTTCCTCACTTGGGACAATGCTCTAATAATGATGATCATCACACTTTTATTTTTCTTACAACTCAACAATTACAACTTGATACTTAGAACAAAATATGACTCTATATGAATGCTTCCGGCGGTGTACCGGGATATGCAATATGACAATGATGAATGTGTCATGATAAACAGAACGGTGGAAAGTTGCATGGCAATATATCTTGGAATGGCTATGGAAATGCCATAATAGGTAGGTATGGTGGTTGTTTTGCGGAAGGTATATGGTGGGTGTATGATACCGGCGAAAAGTGTGCGGTATTAGAGAGGCTAGCAAAGGTGGAAGGGTGAGAGTGCGTATAATCCATGGACTCAACATTAGTCATAAAGAACTCATATACTTATTGCAAAAATCTAGAAGTTATCAAAGTAAAGTATTACGCGCATGCTCCTAGGGGGATAGATTGGTAGGAAAAGACCATCGCTCGTCCCCGACCGCCACTCATAAGGAAGACAATCAATAAATAAATCATGCTCTGACTTCATCACATAACGGTTCACCATACGTGCATGCTACGGGAATCACAAACTTTAACACAAGTATTCTTTAAATTCACAACTACTCAACTAGCATGACTTTAATATTATCACCTCCATATCTCAAAACGATTATCATGTTTCAATCTTTTCTTAGTATTCAACACACTCAAAAGAAAGTTTCACTAATCTTGAATACCAAGCATATTATTATTAAGCAAATTACCATGCTATTAAGAGACTCTCAAAATAATTTAACTGAAGCATGAGAGATCAATAGTTTCTTTAAAACAAATCCACCACCGTGCTCTAAAAGATCTAAGTGAAGCACATAGAGTAAAATTATAATGCTCAAAAGATATAAGTGAAGCACATAGAGCAAAACTACTTAGCTCAAAAGATATAAGTGAAGTACATAGAGCAAAACTACTTAGTTCAATAGATATAAGTGAAGCACATAGAGTATTCTATCAAATTTTAATTCATGTATGGCTCTATCAAAAGGTGTGTATAGCAAGGATGATTGTGGCATACTAAGACACAAATACACAAATAATACAAGACACTCCAAGCAAAACACATATCATGTTGGTGAATAAAAATATAGCTCCAAGTAAATTACCGATGGAAGTGGACGAAAGAGGGGATGCCTTCCGGGGCATCCCCAAGCTTTGACTTTTTGGTGTCCTTGGATTATCTTGGTGGTTCCATGGGCATCCCTAAGCTTAGGCTCTTGCCACTCCTTGTTCCATAATCCATCAAAAGAATTCACCCAAAACTTGAAAACTTCACAACACAAAACTTAAAGTAGAAAACTCGTGAGCTCCGTTAGCAAAAGAAAACAAAAGACCACTTCAAGTTACTATAATGAACTCATTTTTTATTTATATTGGTGTTAAACCTACTTTATTCCAACTTCTCTATGGATTATAAACTATTTTACTAACCATAGATTCATCAAAATAAGCAAACAACGCACGAAAAACAGAATCTGTGAAAAACAGAACAGTCTGTAGTAATCTGTATCTAGCGCAGGATCTGCAACCCCAAAAATTCTAAAATAAATTTCTGGACGTGAGGCATTTATCTATTAATCATATGCAAAAATAATTAACTAAATAGCACTCTCCAAATAAAACTTACAGCAGTTCTCGTGAGCGCTAAAGTTTCTGTTTTTTACAGCAAGTTCAACAAGACTTTCCCCAAGTCTTCCCAACGGTTCTACTTGGCACAAACACTAATTAAACACAAAAAACACAACCAAAACAGAGGCTAGATAAATTATTTATTACTAAACAGGAGAAAAAAGCAAGGAATAAAAATAAAATTGGGTTGCCTCCCAACAAGCGCGATCGTTTAACGCCTCTAGCTAGGCATAAAAGCAAGGATGGATCTAGGTTGTGCCATAGTAATAAGATAGATCGGTGAAACTCATTTCATATTCTCTACGTTCGGTAGCAAGTTTTCTTTGAGGCAAGCAAAATTAATCAAAAGGGCTAAATTTAATAGGACAGAAGTCCCTAAGATAAATTTTAGGAGGTATAGGTTCCTCTTTCGGCCCTTCATATTGTACAACCAATTCATCATTATAAGCATTCTTTTGACAGAACCTTGTGAGCCTAGACTCAAGAGGGCATCCTAGCTCATTATTTCGAATAGCCAAATCATCATTAAGTTCAGAGATTCTATCAATTAAAATATTGATTGGCACTTTTTTTCCAAGGTTTTCTTTAAAAGCAACATAGTCAAGAGATTGAAAGCGCATAATTTCTTCTTGATCGAAGAGGATAGATTCTATGGGAGGACGACCAGCGTCCACCCTATAGTGCACAAAGATTTCTTTGGCTTCTTTTATTATAAATCTAAATTCATGAGCCAAAAAGATAGTAGCGGCACGCTTAACAGAAGAATGCTCGATATTAGAAAATTCTAGGAAAATTCTTTGTATAGATGGGTGCATATGCATAAATTGCCTTTCAAGTTCAACGATAAGTATGGAAATAGCGTCCGCAAGACTACTAGTTCTATGAAGAATAGAACCGCCCATAGAGGGAAAAGCACCAGCACAAGTAAAGAAATCTTGAATAACTCCTTTTCCAATAATATTACCACTACCGATTCGAAATCTTTTTGTATGGTAGGTAGGGGGTTCTTCAGCAGGAGCATCAGAATTTTCCATGATATTGTTATCACCCATATCGGCGATAACTTCCCCAATTTCAGACATAACGACAAGCAAGCAAACTAGCACACGAGCAAACAAAAGGCAAGCGAGAAAGGAGAGGGAGGATAGAGAGAGAGAGGGAGAATAAAATGGCAAAGGTGAAGTGGGGGAGAGGAAAACGAGAGGCAAATGGCAAATAATGTAATGAGAGGCAAATGGCAAATGGGTACTTGGTATGTTGACTTTTTGCGTAGACTCCCCGGCAACGGCGCTAGAAATCCTTCTTGCTACGTCTTGAGCTTGCATTGGTTTTCCCCGAAGAGGAAGGGATGATGCAGCAAAGTAGCGTAAGTATTTCCCTCAGTTTTTGAGAACCAAGGTATCAATCCAGTAGGAGGCCACGCTCAAGTCCCTCGTACCTGCACAAAACGATAGCTACTCGCAACCAACGCGATTAGGGGTTGTCAATCCCTTCACGGTCAGTTACGAGAGTGAGATCTGATAGATATAATATTTTTGGTATTTTTGGTATAAAGATGCAATGTAAAAAGTAAAGAGATTGATATGATGAGAATAGACCCGGGGGCCATAGGTTTCACTAGTGGCTTCTCTCAAGAGCATAAGTATTCTACGGTGGGTGAACAAATTACTGTTGAGCAATTGACAGAACTGAGCATAGTTATGATAATATCTAGGCATGATCATGTATATAGGCATCACGTCCGTGACAAGTAGACCGAAACGATTCTGCATCTACTACTATTACTCCACTCATCGACCGCTATCCAGCATGCATCTAGAGTATTAAGTTAAAAACAGAGTAACGCCTTAAGCAAGATGACATGATGTAGAGAGATAAATTCATGCAATATGAAATAAACCCCATCTTGTTATCCTCGATGGCAACGATGCAATACGTGCCTTGCTGCCCCTTCTGTCACTGGGAAAGGACACCGCAAGATCGAACCCAAAGCTAAGCACTTCTCCCATGGCAAGAACTACCAATCTAGTTGGCCAAACCAAACGGATAATTCAAAGAGTCTTGCAAAGATAACCAATCATACATAAAAGAATTCAGAGAAGATTGAAATATTATTCATAGATAGACTTGATCATAAACCCACAATTCATCGGTCTCAACAAACACACCGCGAAAAGAAGATTACATCGAATAGATCTCGACAAGAGAGGGGGAGAACTTTCTATTGAGATCCAAAAAGAGAGAAGAAGCCATCTAGCTACTAACTATGGACCCGGAGGTCTGAGGTAAACTACTCACACTTCATCGGAGAGGCTATGATGATGTAGAAGCCCTCCGTGATGACGGCCCTCTTCCGGCGGTGCTCCGGAACAGGCCCCAAGATGGGATCTCGTGGATACAGAAAATTGCGGTGGTGGAATTATGGTTTTTTGCTCTATATTTGGTCGTTTGGGGGTACGTATGTATATATAGGAGGAAGAAGTACGTCGGTGGAACATCGAGGGGGCCACGAGGCAGGGGGCGCCCCCCACCCTTGTGACCGCCTCTCCGATGCCTTGGCGTAGGGTCCAAGTCTCCTGGATCACGCTCGGTGAGAAAATCACGTTCCCGAAGGTTTTATTCCTTTTGGACTCCGTTTGATATTCCGTTTCTTCGAAACACTGAAATAGGCAAAAAAACAGCAATTCTGGGCTGGGCCTCCGGTTAATAGGTTAGTCCCAAAAATTATATAAAAGTACAAAATAAAGCCCAATATAGTCCAAAACACTAGATAATATAGCATGGAGCAACAAAAAATTATAGATACGTTGGAGACGTATCAACGAGCCCTGGCCGTATGTATGCGCGAGTAGGCGTTCGAGACCCCGCCCGTATGTACACATACATGGTCATATTTTCTTTCTTGCACCCTGGCCGTTGTACGTACGTGTACATGCTATCTGCGCGTCTCTACTACGACACATACGCGCCTCTACTACGACACGTGTGCGCCTCTACATCCACCAGTATATATGTACGTACACGTTTGTGACCAGAATGACAACGCTACGTACGCTTCGACCAGGTGGGTCCCGACTGTCAGGCACTTCCTTGCCTGCGAAGATGTAGCTGGTGGGTCCCAGTAGTCAGGGGGCGAATCGTTTTTTTTGCCCGGACGCACTTCCTTGCGTGCGAAGATGTAGCTGGTGGGTCCCAGCAGTCAGGGGCAAACGTTTTTTTTCGCGAAATACGGTGGCCCGTCCGGTGGGTCCCCACTTTCAGGTGGAGGAATAATTATTTTGCACGTAATAAGGAGGCATTTCCTTGCTGCGGCCGTGGACCCAGCTGTCAGCCTCTCCACGTACAGTCCACGTCCGATGGAAGCCTTTCCTTGACCACGTTTACCATGCTGTGCCGAGAGCACCAGGGCGGTGGACGACAGCGAGGCCTAGGAAGGGGACGACGCGGAGCCGGGGAAGACACAGCAATGGATGCCCATGCGTAGAGGAGTACGAGGGTTCAGTGGTTCGCTGCGGTGTGAGGTTGACGTTGCCGCAGAATAATAGGGGGTGTGGGTGAGTGGAGGGATGGCCTGGCCAGCGGTGGGAGTAGTAGGGGCGGTGAGGCCTCCGATGCATCACAGCCGGCCATGGGAGGCAGGAGCACGAGGCATGACCGACGCTGGTTTGGGTGGCTGTAGCAAGAAGACCAGAGGTTGAAGAAGCACTACGGCCGTTGGATGGACATCGTACGGTCATTGGAGCTAGAATAGTGCATATCGACTAAGTTGACAAAGCCCTCCGTTCCCATCAAGTCAGCCTACCACTACGGCCGTTGGATGGACATCATACGGTCAATAGGCCCACAAGTCGGCCTACCACTATACTGGGTCCCAGCTAACAGGGGGGTATTCATATCTTTTGTGGGTAATAAGGAGGCACTTCCTTGCATGCAAAGATATAGCTGGTGGGTCCGAGCTGTCAGCGGCGGTAACGTTTTTTTCGCGAAATACAGAGGCCCTTTCGGTGGGTCCCTAATGTCAGGTGGAGGAATCATTATTTTGCACGTAATAAGGAGGCATTTCCTTGCGTGCGGCCATGGACTCAGCTGTCGGCCTCTCCACATACAGTCCACTTCAGATGCATGTCGGTCGTTGACCAAGTTGACCAGGCCACGCCGAGAGCACCAAGGCGGTGGACAACGGCGAGGCCTTGGAAGGGAACGACACAGAGGCAGGGAAGACTCGGCAGTTGTTTCCCACGCAGAGGGGAGTACGACTATACGAGAGTTTACTGGTTCGTCTGCCGTCGCCGGAGAATAACAGCAGGTGTGGGTGAGTAGAGGGATGGCTAGGCCAGCGATGGGAGTACGGTGGGGCGATGAGGCCTGTGCGGCAGCAGAGCCGACCGCGGGGAGGAGGGAGCAGGCAGTCCCGCCGGTGCTTGTTTGAGCGGCTGGAGCAGGAAGAGCAGAGATTGAAGAAGCACGGCGGCCGTTGGATGGCCATCCAACAGTCACTGCTTGTGCGTCAACCTTTTTTAGGAAAGCCTCAAATGTGTGGAAAACAGCATACAGCCCATCTGCCATTATTTCTAATAATTTACAGCCCATTTGCTAATTATTAAGGTTTTTTTGGAGCCCATATTCTTTTTGTTAGCATTACAGCCCATATTGTGTCCACGATTAAAAAATTATACGAAATTTTGCATATTTCGGTGCGGTCCGAACTGTTTTTAATCCCAAAATTTCGACTCACATTCAAACTGATTTTAAAAATAAATGTATATCAATATAAAATCCAACAAATTCTCCATGCATAAAAATTAATGTAATTTAAAATCTCGAAATCAAAAAAAGATATTTGAAACTAATTGCCGGTTTGATGTGTTTTAAAAATGTACATCCCATTTCTCATTACTGATAGGCCATTTTCTCGGCCAGCCGAATGAAGCTCTCCTTGTCTTGGAAGATTTGCAGCCCAACAGGCCTGACAAAGTGACTTACTTGGCAAATCACAAAAAACTGGGCTATGGCCGTGGACCCAGCTGGCAGTCCATTTGTATTTTTAGTCCATTTGCTGGGCTGGGTGAAACAATGATGTAGCATCTATGCAGCCCGTTTAAATCCCATTTGCATTTTTC
Source organism: Triticum urartu (assembly GCF_056163025.1). Taxonomy (NCBI): domain Eukaryota; kingdom Viridiplantae; phylum Streptophyta; class Magnoliopsida; order Poales; family Poaceae; genus Triticum; species Triticum urartu. Next base: position 342,856,025 of record NC_141879.1, read on the forward strand.
TCGAAATCCGCAGACTTGTTGGGCTGGGTGAAAAAATCATGTTGGGCTAGACGGAGAAATGTTATAAAAACATAAACACATGATTGCACATCAGTAAAATCTTTGCAAGCTTATGTACGCAATCACTAGGAGTTAACTTGCCAAGTTATATATAAACAACTATTATTATTATTTTGTAAGAACTTTCAACTTACGAAATAAAATATCATTTTAATTTGATGAGTTAATAGTACGTGGGGTATTATTATTTTTTAGGCTAGACGTGGGACAGTTGAGTTGGTTCTAGGGGAAAGTACTGGGAGAAAACTCAGTTTACATCGAAAAAGAAAGTGGGAGAAAATTCAGAGACCTGCTGGGTCCACCTGAGGAGGGGAATATGTTGGGAGGAAGGAGATTCAAAGCACGGCAGCTGAGTGAACTAGTTTTTTTCCGGACAAGTGAACTAGTTTACATACATAAGCAAATAGGCACTAAAAAAGCAATCAGGTTAATGGGTTCTTAAAAGAAATATTTCGGACAAAACAGATAATTACGACACATAGGCTAATGCATGAAACACTCGGATGATAAAGGTGCTTATAAACAGATAAAGTACAACATCTAGACCTTCCTGGCACGCTTGATCATGATGCTGCGGCTGTCTGTTTACTCGTCGGTTACGGGAAGCAGACACACCCTCATGTCCAAGATCTGTATGTACATGTCGTAGCATGCATATGCGTCCTTGGCCGCGTAGGTTATGTAGGCTAGATTCAGAGGTACCTCCCACGTGTTCAGGTCGTCTTCTTTCATGTTGGTGTATCAGGGGTCGATGATGGTCTCAGCGAGGTCAACCACGGAGTCCTTCTCCTGCCCGTTACTGATGATCTTGTATTGCTTCTAGATGTCGACAAGCTTGTTGCACCATATGGCCGAATCATCGCGTTCTTCCTTCTCTCCACCGTAGCGAAGGTGGAGTCGGCGCTGCCGATGAAACGGGCGAATTCTCCAGAACCTGGTGCAGCCATAGGACTGAGGCGAGGCAAAGCTTCACCAAGTCTGTATTGTTGGTGTACATCACATTCAACTTGGTGCAGCCATAGGACTGAACGGCAAACTCAAAGGGGAACTACTTGCTGAAGTCCATATCCAGCAGGCTCACCCCTCGGACCGCCATTGGAGTCTCTTCGAGTGAACGAGTGTGTAGGCAGCGGCAGCAGTTCGTTTTTCAGCTCTTGGGGAACTGGATTCAACAGTAAGCTGAGTGTGTACAGGTGACAACAGTTACTACCCCTCCCTCGTCCGCTGCACGCCCGGCAGAAGATGCACCCTCGGCCACACGTCGGTTCACGAGCGGGTCTGTATTGGTACAGTAATAACAGGAGTTAGTGGTCACTTTACTTAAATTTAATTAGCTTTAATAGAAATTTGTACTTAAAACAAGCAATGCATTCACTCGTTCTATCAGTGCCACAGGATCAACATGCACAACAATTAGAATTATTATTCTCAGGACGCACACGATCAGCACATTTGTCGCACTTTCACAAAGATAATACTACCAAGTTTGAACTGTTTGTTATGGTTGTTGTCCTCTGCATCATCATGCCGTGTTTCCCAGCTTGCAAGATTCAGAACCAACAAATAAGATCCAAATAATAAGTACAACAAAGATGCCTACACATCTCATTGATTCCCAGCTTGCAAGATTCAGAACCAACAAATAAGATCCAAATAATAAGTACAACAAAGATGCCTACACATCTCATTTATTTCCAGCTTGCAAGATTCAGAACCAACAAATAAGATTCAAATAATAAGTACAACAAAGATGCCTACACATCTCACTGATTCCCAGCTTGCAAGATTCAGAACCAACCCATTAGAGCCTTTTGATAAAGTGAATATCGGGATTAAATCCATCTTGGCTAGCCATGTCATACAATCGAAGAACTTGGTGAATGCTCTTAACCGTCACAACATCTGTAGTTGAGTATTCCTGTTTGCACAGCATGTTTGCAGAGCACAAACAAGGAGACAGGAGAGCATGATTTCGCTTTAATAGCGGCCTCCTTGAACTCAACCTCCAGCTCTACTTGGATGAGGTCTGCCTGGAGTTCCATGATTCAATTCATGCGCCTTTTTCTGCAGTTCACCTGAAATGAAGCAAAGATTGCATCATTCAGATAGCAAGAAGTACTTGCTCTTGTGAGCTGGCAGGTTCTTCTTTAGTAGTTGCACTAAAATTGAGGAACATTAAGGTTGGTTGTCCGGCTCATGTAAGGTGCAACTATAATTTTCTTATCCTTTTGTGCAGTTCCACTAAAATCTAGTGCCATTGTGGTGACAGTGATGGCTCCATCTTGCAAAGGCTAATAAAATGTTGCACGAGATTACCAGCAGAACTTGACAAAGATTTTGGAAACTCCAATCACCATTTTGTGCAGTTCCACCAAAATTGAGAGATGTTGCCCACGTGACATTTTAGTTGAACTGCACAAGACACTCATTCCAAAAAAAGTGTTTTGTGCAGTTCACCAGAAGGTCACAATAGCAACAAGGTGAAATGGATATCCCTATCTGCACAAAAAGATAGAAAGTAAACAGTTGCTGGTCAATAAGAATATACGAAACATATGCAAAATGAAAAGAAGCATCTTAATTATGTTCATGGAAATCACACAAGGACAGTAGAAATTTTGAAACATCAGCAATGCTTCATGTTACCAGAAGCATTACGATCAACAATGAGATTCCTCAAATATGGGATTACTTTAATGGTGGGATTGCTTGTTTACCAGACACAGTAAATCAACAGCAGCTAAAGACTTGTTTTAAGGGCATGGGACCATGGGGACACCAGGACACTCAGTAGCGTAAAGGAGCAACTTACTTATCATACTGGGGAAAACAGCAGGAGTGCCTTTGTACTATGTGAGGGCAGCAAATCTAATCCTGGAGACCTTTTACTATGTGAGGGCAGCAAATCTAATCCTGGAGACCTTTTACTATGTGAGGGCAGAAAATCTAATCCTGGAGACCTTTTACTATGTGAGGGCAGCAAATCTAATTAATCCTGAGACCTTTTACTATGTGAGGGCAGCAAATCTAATCCTGGAGATCTTTTACTATGTGATGGCAGCAAATCTAATCCTGGACATACTCTATTGACTTGTCCACCAGCCGCCACTTTCTATCCTTTTTTCAACCAATAATAGATCTGTTCCTTATCTAGTTTGTACCGTGTTTTCCCATTATTTCCCTTTTCAACCAAGAGACCGGTTGGGTATCCGGCCTCTACTACTTTCACCATATTATTTCCTCTTTGTATCAAGTCCTAGATTCATGCTACAACTTTCCCCCCTTTCTTCGTTGTTTGAACAAAGCCCTAGATTCGAATGCATGAAATAGCTTTACCTCTAATAATACTAAAAATTTAGGTTGCTTTGGAAGAGCTGATGGGAGTAGAAAAAGAAGCACATGCAGACACGTGGGGAGCTGGGGTAGTAGAGCAAGGCCGCTTTCGAAGAACTTATACCTGAGGGTCGCCGGGATGTCGGCGGCGGTAGGTCGGATCTGCGGACAATACGGCAGGGAGGAAGAAGGGTCGGAGAACCTCCCGTGCCGGCCATGAGTCGTAGAGAATGGCACGGGCAGAGGATCGGGCCCCTCCGGCAGCTGTGGGTTTCCTCCCTCGATGGCGATGACCGCGTGAACGATGCACCTTTTAGTCCTCTACACACACCGACCGAAGGGATCCGGCCGGATCTGTGACCAGTGGTGAGCAAAGAGAAAATGTCGCTACTGCTGTCTTGTTTATATCTGGAGAGGATGAGACAATGAAGAGAGCAACCCTAGTAAAGCAAGCGCTCAGGCCCCTGCGTCCATATATAGTGGAGTGATTATCTTTTTTCTCCCCACAACAAACGTTTCAATTTGTGTACGTGGCATTAAAGAAAAGAAACTCTCTATTTAAGGTGACTACTATACGACTCCTACTTACTACTAGTAGTACTACAGTATTGTTCACTTGTGCTCCCCGCCCCTCCATTCATTGAACAACCCCACGGGTGAATAAACATGCAGTAAGTACTGTATTTATATAGAACGAACAAGCTCGAACTATTTTCACGTAGTTAAAAGTTGAGGGCGGGGCTTTTCCCGGGCAGTACGCGTGGCAGTTTTTGGGTAGGGCCAGAAGACTATTTTAATTTTTTCTAAAACTTCGAGACGGCCACATAGCATGGAGCCGACCCCAACGATTTTAAGCTTACAAGCACGGTACACGCTATCCTAGACTACTATACACATGAAACTTCCACATGAGCGTCCGGGCTGCGCTTGGCTATTCGCCTCTTCGGGAAGTCGAACAATGATGGAATACTACTGCACTGGAGGAGTACTACAGTACACTCCTGGCCATCTGACACCGATTGAACTGCTGCATGTCCACCGCGTGCGGGAGGTAGAGCGTGTAGCGAAGGCTTCTCCTAGTCTTGCCAGCCACCACGCTCATGGGCAAGGGAGGGACGCTCCTGCCTTTGCGTGTATGACAGGTGGGCCCTACAGGTGTGTGGCCAACCTGTCATACAGCCAAAGGCAAGTATAGTTAAGTCCGGGAGGGAGAGGATAATCAAACTTCTCGTTGATGTATGAGTCGACGCGACACATCAAAGCACTACACTCGATATATTTCAATAATTTGCGTGTGTGACTCCTAGATGCAGAGGCCGGGGGTCATCATCCTCCTTTTTGAGAAAAAACAGACGCGTGTGTGAGAGGACGGGTGTGTGCGTGCACCTCTTCTCTTCCTGTATAACGTACTACTAAACTCAGAGTACAAGTTTTTGTGGGTGGCACGATGGTGCGTGCTAGAAGTCTCGAGATATAGGTTTAATGCATTAATTGCAATGCATGCATGCATGCATAAAGTACATGCATTGGTCAATTTTCTCTTAATACTTGCATGCAATTATTTAATGCACCTTGGAATCTGAACATGTGTTGGGGAACAACCAAATTGAGCCTCATAAAATGGAAAAACTAAAATTTTGAGATAAGCCCTATAAAATCGGAAAGGAGGGAGTAGAAAAAGAACTACTCCATCCGGGAATAGTGCGGCACTTCGAAACTAGAACCGTCAATAAATTTTGAGCTTGCGTCTCGTCACATTCCAAATTACTCCACGCTATATTGAATTGCAAACCTGTTCACACCGATCACAACCTAAACGGTTTCCCACTTAGGAGCGTATTAGTACTCGGTTATAAATACTAGTATGCCAAGATGACTGCACATTCCTCCACAACTCCTCATCCACAAAAACAAACAAGTCATTCAGCATCCTTCCCTTGCGTCTGCCACGGCCAGCGTGAGTTCTGGGTCGAGAGATTGCCACCAGGGAGAGGCGAGCATGGACGCGGAAGCATGAGAGATGTCCCGCCTCGCTGCAGAGCAGCCGACATGTCCCGCCACGCGGAAGTAGTAGCACAGAGGTCCCGCCGTGCCGGTGAAGCATCACGGAGGTCCCGCCGCGCCGTCAATGTAGCAGACTGGTCCAGCCGCGTCGCGGAAGCAACAGAGATGTCCCGACGCGCCGCGGAGGCCTGGGAAAATTTCTCACGGGCAGGCGATGACTGTTAAGGGCGCATGCATGCGATCGTCCATAGCCAGATGGATCAGATCTTCGGCTTGGTGAGGTTGCAGGACGACATGATAGCCTCGTTTGAACAGGCTACCGGCGTCATCCAGCAACTAAGGGAGGGCAATGAGTGGCTCCGGGCCAAGCGCGACCTGCTGAGGGAGAAGATCGTCCGAAGTGCAGACCTGCAGGAGGAGACCAGTGCCTTGTTGAAGAAACTTACGGACGAGAATGACATGCTCCGCAACGAGCGCCAAAGGCTGGTGGAGGAATCCGTGGATGTTCTCAAGCAGCGTCTTGAGGACACGAAAGAGCTCATCGCCGCTCACCGCGGAGACTAGTTTCCTGGTTTCTTTTGATGTAATAATCGGTTTAGGATGTGGGTTGTGTCGTCGGTTGTGAAATGTTGGGTTCTAGCGCGGATGTTTGGCCTTTGTTGGCCTCTTGGGATGTTGCGATTTCAATCTGGTAGCTTTTAGTCCTTCGTGTTAGGCTGGAGTTGTGCTGAACTTCTTGTGAATTGTGGTGGTTTTTAGTAATGAAAATCGGAAGGGGCAAGCCCTTCTTTGATCAAAAAAAAATTGATCGTCCTTATATATTAATCAGTCTTGCTATAAATCGCAGTAGATGCTATATAGGTCCGTCGGATCTTACATCAAGATCCGTGCTTTCATATTTTCTTTTTTCTCTCTTAAATCTCAGTCGAGTGAGACATAGCCACGCCATTAAACAGAGGCTCGGGCACCATTAATGGAGACCTTGGGAGAGAGGTGGACGGCAGATGGAGGTCAAAGGGCTCTCCTCTCGATAAGCACGCGCAGGGGTCTGATCGCACGCCTCTCGTACTCAAATAGCTACCCTGCACGGCGCCTCCTAGCTAATAAAAAATGGGGACGCGTGGCGGCACTAAATGTTACTAGTAAGTAGAACGCCCACGGTTTCAATAATACTTGTGTTTCCGATTGTAACGTGACAACACTTGTTCCAAAATTACTTTGTTGATTGTTAATGTGTGCGCCTTCACAAATCGGACTGCAAATTTACCACAACATGTTAGTGCCATGTGATGGCACCAAGCCAAGTTTCATTATTTTCATGCGTGTTTTGGATTTACAGGAATTAAAAAACTAAGTTTCTCAATGTTTCCAACCCAGCCACGACGCCCAGAATTTTGAATTTCATTCCCATTTCTTGCATGGAGCCTAGAAATTTACCCGAGGACACACATGTGATTTTTCAACCAACTTTGGTGCACTGGAACATGTGCTTGTATTTCAAATTTGAATTATGCACACAAAGGTGACACGTTCCCTCCCAGAACCACGAGCCTTCTTGAGAGAAGCTCCGATTTGCAAGAAGCTTATACCAAAATTTGTTCCTATTCGGCCAAATTTTTTTACCACGGCATTGTACTACCATGACATGACACCATGCCAAGTTTCATGATTTTAAAACCAAGTTTCTCAATGTTCTCGACCGAGCCACGATGGCCAGATGTTTGAATTTTATTCTCATTTTTTGCATGGGACCTACTCCCTCCTTCCATCTATATAGGGCCTAATGTGTTTTTCAAGACAACCTTTGACTATTGACAAGATTAATAGCACATGAGATGTATACTATGAAAATTATATTATTGGAAGCTCCTTTGACATACAAAATTGAAGGTATGCTTTGTGTAAGTTGCATGTCATATATTATTGCTCTAACGTTTGGTCAAAGTTAGCCTTGAAAACGCATTAGGACCTATATAGATGGAAGGAGGGAGTAGAAATTCACCCGAGGACACAAATGTGATTTTTCAACCAACTTTGGTGCACGGGAGCATGTGCTTGTAGTTCAAATTTGAATTATGCACATTAAATGACCAAAAACTCAATTAATGTGTAAATAAGGCCAAACGAAGCCGGAATAATTCCAAAATTTAATAGGGCACTCATGTAGTTCTATGTTGCCTTTGTAAATAAACTCAAGGGGGACAATGTATATCATTTCGCACTCAAAGGTGGCACGTTCCCTCTCAGAACCACGAGCCTTCTTGAGAGAAGCTTCGGTTTGCAAAAGCTTATACCAAAATCTGTTCCTATTCGGCCAATTTTTTTACCACAACATGGTAGTACCATGACATGATAGCCATGCCAAATTTCATGATTTTTAGACGTGTTTTGGATTTACAAGAATTTTAAAACCAAGTTTCTTAATGTTCTCGGCCGAGCCACGATGCCCAGATGTTTTAATTTTACTCTCATTTCTTGCATGGGACCTAGAAATTCACCCGAGGACACAAATGTGATTTTTCAACCAACTTTGGTGCACGAGAGCATGTGCTTGTAGTTCAAATTTGACTTATGCACATTAAATGACCAGAAACTCAATTAATGTATAAAAAACGACAAACGAACCCGGAATAATTCCAAAATTTAACAGGGCACTAATGTAGTTCTATGTTGCCTTTGTTAAGAAACTCAAGGGGGGCAGTGTATATCGTTTCACACTCAAAGGTGGCACGTTCCTTCTTAGAACCACGAGCTTCCAAATCGGCCCAATTTTTTACCACAACATGTTAGTGCCATGACATGACACCATGCCAAGTTTCATGATTTCCAGGCAAGTTTTGGATTTACATGTATTTAAAATCAAAGTTTGTCGATGTTCTTGGCCGGGTCATGACGCTCAGATGTTTGAATTTCATTCTCATTTCTTCCATGGGACCTAGAAATTCAACCAAGGACACACATGTGATTTTTGAACCCACTTTGGTGCACCAGAGCATGTGCATGCAATTCATATTTAGATTATGCACATTAAAAGTCCAGAAACTCAATTAATGTATAAAAAGGCCAAATGAACCCGAAATAATTCCAAAATTTAACAGGCCACTCATATAGTTCTATGTTGCCTCTGTAAATAAATTAGGGGGAGGCAGCGTATATTGTTTCGCACACAAAGGTGACACGTTCCCTCTCAGAACCACGAGGCTTGTTGACAGAATCTCCGGTTTTGCAAGAGGCTTATACGAAAACTTGTCCCAATTCAGCCAAAAATTATACGTGTGAAAACAGGGTTTAGATTATCCCAAACATCTCGCTACCTAGACCAATAATGTACTATGATTTGAATTCAACATAAAATGGATACAAATATTTGGATTGGAGAGCGTATGGTACATGTAGTTCATAATGAAATATGATTATTGCTATATGTATGTTTTTTGTTATCAAGATAATATTTAAATTATTGTATAACTTGACAACAATCGTATTCAAATAAGGAAAATTGATTCAAATTCAGTCCATATGGTAGACGATAATATATATGTTCACATGGTGGAGTAAAATGTTCATATATGATGGAAGATCAAAATGTACGACTACATCAATTATAAACCTCAAGGTCACCTAACGATATATTCGAATTCAACATAACGTGGATTCATAAATTGAAATTCGAGATCATGGCATCTGTAATCATATAAAAAGGGACATTACTCTTTCTTTGGTGGGAATTGATTCGTTTTTTTGTTGTTGTTGAGGGAAGTGCAAATCGATTTGGTACTGTGTAGGGTAATATTGTTCTCCCGATTTTTTTACATTTTTCTTGTAGTTTTTTCAATGGCATCTATAGCAATATAGTAAAAGGGGACATGACTCTCTTGTGTCTTGTATGAATTGTTATTTTTACACGTTAAGTTTGTTCTGCCGAACAAGGAATCCGCACCTTGTTATCCCGAAATTTTCAAGCTCGAGTATCTTTTTTCTCACCTGCTTTGAAACTCCCGCTTCTTCAACCCGCGCCACGCCTTGTTATCCCGAAATTTGGACGCGCGCGAGAACTCCCTCCTCATCCGAAATCGCTCCCGCAGCCTAAACACGCGAAATCCCCCTTCTACCCCTCAGCCAGAAATGAAGCTCCACATCGCGGTGTCAAAGCCGGTGGGGGTATGCTGGTAACTTACCTACATTTCGGACAAGCGCGTCCCTAAGTTTGGCTCCTCCTATCCCCCTTCGCCCCCCCATTCGTACACCGAGGCCGCCAAAACCCGCGAAACCACACGCTCCTCCGTCAGCCTCCCGACCGCCGCCCCGCCGGAGACTCTTCCCTGATTACGCCATCCACTGCAACAGATCGCCGTCCCTCATCCACCACACCAGATGAGGATCCGTTGTCGATCTCGTCGTCCCGCCGCATCAGCCGCCCCGTCCTCCACCTCCAAGGAGCTGCCCCGACGTTTGCCTCGTCTATCGCGCCACCTCAATCCCCGCAACGTCGTCTTGACCTGCCCCACCGGAACCGCAGCACCCTCACCAATTCATCTGATGAAGCCGAGGCCAACTCGGCGCCACCAAGGAGGTTCTGCACTCACTGTTGCATTTTATCTTTTATTCGATCTCACGGGGCTGCCGGTGCTCGATACCGAGCAGACATGGCGTGTCTCCATTGACGGCGCCGTCGCCGGCCACATCATCCATGGCGTCTCTCCCCCATGTCGTTGCTTCCTCGGTGGTGACTTCCACAACGGCACTAGCTGCAGCTGCTCCAGCTCTCGCTCGCGCTGCGGCTCCGTTCTTGCTGTCGGTCGCGCTGCTGCACTGCTCCTGCTTTCATTCGTGCTGCTGCTCTGCTCTTGCTCTCGCTTGCGCTGCTGCTGCTGCACGACCTCCGGCAGCTACAGGAGTTGCTGCTTTAGCACTCGCTCGCGGTGCTACTGCACGACTTGCTCTCTGCTAGTGCGTTCCCTGCTCAAGCGTTTGCTGATTTAGATCACTGCTTCTCTGCTACTAGTGCTCGAACGCCCTAAACATCTATTGCAATGCTCTGTTACTAGTTCAATCAGTTTCGATAGTAAAATTCAGTTTCGACTGTGAAGTTCATTTTCTTTAGTTAAGTTCAGAGTGAACAGTACTTACAGCATCTGTCGGAGCGGCCGTGGCGCGGCTGGTGCGTTTTACATCTAGCACTTTTTGGTGATGTATTTTACATCATATATTGCAGATGATATTAGGGTTCCACTTCAGATTAACGTTGTCTATCTTGTCATGCTTCAGCCTCGTCACTGTACACCTTAGCGGAGCTGCTCCAACGACGGAACCGTCCATCACAGTGGAGCAGTACCCTCGGCGCCGTTTCCAGTGGCCTCGGATCTTCTTCCCCGCCTCCGACAGTCACACCAGCATCATCACCATCCTCCACGTCCAACCCAATGATGTTGAGGTCCACAAGGCTATGCCAAAGAGGTTGTACACTTGTCGCATCACTATGTTTCTCCATTCCTCTGTTATTCCAATTCATGTGAGCCAAACACCCAGGTTGACTGAAATCCTATGTTTCCAAATGCTCTATTTTGCACGTGCATTCCTATCCTATTCCTGTGTTTTTCCTGTCCCTGCGTTTATAGAATCCTCCTATTCTAAGGAGCCCTTACAGATTTACTTCATTTTCAGGTAGGCGTCAAAGAAAACTCTGTGTGTTATGTCTTGCTCCTGCCGTGCCGTCATCCGCTCCACCTGAGGTGCACCATCGACAGAAGCGTTCACTGCAGCAGAGATCCCCCCTGCAGACTTCCTTTCGCCGCCTCAGATCATCTTCCCCGTTACCCGTAGCCATGCCAACTACATTACCATCATCGACTGAGCAGATGAACCTGAGGACTACACAGTTCCAGAAGAGAGGTCGCAGTCTTTCATGTGTGCTTACGTTATACATCGGTTATTATTACCTGCTACTTTATCGTTCAATCTTGAGTTTTGAATTGCCCATGGGTCTCATATCGAGCCAGCAACGAATAGTATCTATCTACTATCTGGTTCATCTGGGGTCTTCTATGTGGTTCATGTTGGGTGGGCAACAAACAATAGATGATCCATTGTCTATCTTTTTAAACTGAAGCTATAATCTACCTGCTATCATTAGTTTTGGATCCATCCACTCGTTTGCTACAATCAGTCTTGATTTTTGCATGCACCCCTTAGGCCTTACAAAATCTAACTGTTTTTTATTATGCATGTCAGATATTGTACACAATCGTACTGAACATGTAGAGAAAAAGAGAAGACAGTTGTGTGCAAATATAATGGCATGCAGACGCCGCTCCATGGTGGGCGAAGTGCCCCCCTCCTGCATTTCCAGATTGTATTGCAGAGGAAGATAACTGTTCAGATGGAGATTCAGAAGGAGCCGACCATGCCTGTTTACCACCTGAGGTGTTTGCTCTAACCTGGCATGCTGATGTTGGTCATATCATGCATATGGCGCCTTGCATTGCTTACATTATACATCTTATATGTCATCAGCTTAGTTTAGATTTGCTTTGTGTAAATGCCACCTGTTTGGTTTCTATATCATACTCCCACCATTCCTAAATATTTGTCTTTTTAGAGATTTCAACAAGTGACTACATACGGAACAAAATGAGTGAATCTACACTCTAAAATGTGTCTATATACATCTGTATGTGGTAGTCCATTTGAAATCTCTAAAAAGACAAATATTTAGGAACGGAGGGAGTATATGGGAATTATGCAATGCCATCTTCTTTAGCCAGGCATCATATACGTGAATCATGCAATGCCATCCTGTTTAGCCAGTCATCGTACATGTGAATTGTATCGTGCCATATTTTTTTTCCATAATGTATTCCATTTGTCAACAATGTTTATACATTCATCTACTCTTCCTGTGCATCAGCCATTTGAGTCGGTCATGGGAAAATCTGGAGTGAAAACAAGGTCTTCTAAGTAGTCAGTGCTACCTGTCGATGCAGATTTCTTGTTGGTTACAGATTGCTCCTCAGAGGAGGATTCAGAGAGAGATGACCAGTCGTATCCCCCCCCCCGAGGTGCATGCTCTAACTTCGCTGGGTTATATTGCTCATATCATGCATATGGTGTCTTGCATTACCATGCCATCTGCTTAGATTAGACATGCTTTGTGTGAATGCCTCATGTTTGCTTTCTATATCAGATATGTGAATTATGCAATGCCATGTTTTTCAGCCAGTTATCATATATGTGAATTATACACCGCATTGGAGCCAGGCATCATATATGTGAATTATCTCATGCCATCTTTTTTTTCATTACATATAACATTTGTCGACAATCTGTGTATATTGAACTACTCTTCATGTGTATCAGCCATTTGAGCTGGTTATGGAAAAATCTGGAGTGAAAACAAGGTCTTCAGAGCAGGCAATGGTACCTGTTGAAGCATATATCTCGATGGTTACAGGGAGCTCCTCAGAGGAGGATTCAGAGACAGATGACCAGTCCTATATCCCACCTGAGGTGTATGCTCTAAGTTGCAATGTTTATATTTCTCATATGATGCATATGATGTCTTGCATTGCTTAGTTTAGACATCATATGCACAATATTGATTCTATCTGCTTAGTTTAGAGATCATACATGCGAGTGCCAGCTGCTTAGTATATGAATCAATCATGTCAATTATATCATGCCATCCTGTATACTTAGACAACATGTATGTGAATTATTTCATCCCAACCTATTTTAGAAAGACATCATATAGTTTTTTCATGTCATCCTGTTTAGGTACTCATCACATGTTGAATTATGCCATTATATCCTGTTAAGTTATCCATCATATATCTAAAACTGTTTCATGCTATCCTGTTTAGTTAGGCATCATATATGTGAAACTGAGTCATGCTGTCCTGTTTGGTTAGACAACATATATGTGAATTACCACATCTGTCTATCATACAATGTATGTACGTTCAATTTCTTTTCTTGTTTATCAGCCATTTGAATTGGAGGGGGTGATGGCAGTATCTTAGGGAGCAAAAACCCTTTCTTCACAAAAGACAGTGCTACTGTAGCGACCAGACCTCAGATGGTCAAGTCTCTATGCTTCAGTGTCATCCCTAGATCGGTAATGTTGACACACACAGTACTCGAGGATTTATAACAGAGTAGCAATCACACACTTATTACATCGAAAAGTCTCCAAAGAGAACTTATTACAATAATATGGCTTAAGGCCATCTAATGCGATAACAGCAGAAGGCTTGGAAGATAAAGTGAGTCCATCAACTCCAACGGCATAGCTGAGCTGCACGACAACGACCTAACAAACCTTAATCCTCGTCTGAAAGTCTGCAACATAATACGTTGCAGCCCGAAACGGGTCAGCACATGGAATATGCTGGCAATGTAACACAGTAGAGCAGAAACAGAATAATGCTATCACTATATGCATATATGGCTGGTGGAAAGCTCTATGGTTACAGTTTTTGCGAAAAGCCGATTTTTTCCTACAACAAAGGAATAGATTTTAATTTAACTATCATGGTAGTTGAAACATCATTGAGAAGGTTCCTCCAACTCAATCCCAATTAAAGTGATTAACAACCCAACAATATTAATTAAACATGATGAGATACATGTGGTAACCCAAGTACTATATACTCAAGAATTGTCCATAACCGGGGACACGGCTAACCATGATTAGATTGTACACTCTACAGAGGTTTGCGCACTTTTCCCCACAAGACTCGATCTCCTCCGTTGGATTTCTCGCACTACAGTGTGTTTGAGAAACGGATGACCGAGACACCGTCTTTCAGAAACATTAACTCTCTACTCCGGACAGACCATACCAAACCTACATCCCACTACCTGCTGATCTGCCTCTTCAAGAGCTTCACGTAACTTACTCAACTATGCTAGAGCCCATAATAGCTTGTGGATGCACACGGAAGTTTCTAGCATGAATCATCTCAGTTCCCTTTGAGCCTGGGTGGCGGTCCATAGGAAGATCACACGGGTACTCCGGGATTTCCAAAAAATACAGGCAACACTGGGTACTCCAGGTGCCTCAATCCACCCAGTTGTTTGATTAAGTTGCAACCTTAAGTTGAACCATTAATTTAACAATCTCACATCTGTCATGGATATCACTCAAACCCAAACCACGTCTACGAGCATAGCATAGCATAGTATATAAGCAACGCGTAGAGTAACTCCCAAGGGTTTGAATGTAACAGGGTAATAGGTTCTACCTCATCAACTACTTCCCAACCCGCAAGTTAATGACATCCTAATCATGCAATGTTTGAGGATTGGAACTAATGCATAAAAACTGGGTGATAATGGGATATGATCAAAGTGTTACTTGCCTTGCTGACGATCTGTGAAACCTAGGGACTCGTAGTAGCACGCTTCGCACTCCGGGTGTTCCATCGCAAGCAAACAATAGCATACATAAGTAATAAGCTACGATGCACAAGCAAAACTCAAATAAAAGAGGTTGACTAGAAAGTTCAAATTAAGAACTCTGGTTCGCAAAAAGAATCAAATCAAACGGAGCAACGAAACTCAAACGGCGAAAGAAAGAAGCTTCGTTTACTAATCTGAAACTAGGTCAAATTTTACAGTAGGTAAAACTTGTTTGAGTTGGTTAAACGGAAAGAGGGTTTTGAGATGAAACTCCAGGTGCTTGAATCGCCTGATTCCGACTAATGAGCGAAAAGATAAACAGAAACTAAGATCGAATCAGAAATCGCGATCAGAGAAAATCGCGGATTATATCCGATAAAAGAAAACTGACGAGCAGACTAACGAACGAGCGTTCATTAGTTGTATCTAACAGGCGAAGAACCATTCGTTAAAACGAACGTTCGGACGAACGTCCGCTAACTAGAAGAACCAAGAAAAACCGGCGATCCGAAAAAAACGAATCTAGGGTTTTCGAAAAAATCCGAACGGTTTTAGAAAGAAAACCGGCGGCGGGGCGCGGCGGCTACCTCCGGCGAGGCGGGGCAGCGGCGGGGCGGCGACTTGCGGGGTGGCGGTGCTCGGCGGCGGCGGCAGGCGGCGGAGAGGCGGCGCGGCTAGGCGGCGGCGAGGCAGGCGGCGGCGGCTGCGGCTAGGCGGTGGTGGTGGTGGTGGTGTTGGGGCGGCGGGGCGGCGGTATATAAAGGGCGGAGGCGGGGCGGCTTGGAGGAGGGGGCAAGGCGCGGCGGCGGAGAGGAGTCCGGCTCGGAATCCTTGTCCGAGTCGGCGGCGGCGGTGGCGCGCGCGCGCACGCAGGAGGCGGCGGTGGCGGCCTGGCACGGCTGGGCCTTAGGCCCAGTCAGCGCGGGAACTTTTTTTTTAAAAAAATAATTCCACCGACGGAAGGAAAATCCTAGAAAATAAATAAAAAACTAAAAATGCCAAAACAAATTTTCACCGCCTAAATAAAATATTTAGGACGAGGTGAACATTTTCTTGGCCCTAAAGTGCAATTTTGAAAATGTGCAATTTTTCTAATGCAAATAAAATCAAATAAAATCCAATAAATGATTTTAATATTTTTCCTCCAATATTTCAATTATTTCGGAGAAGTCATATTATCTCCACTCATTTGACTTAATATGAAATACTTCGGAGAGAAAAATTATTAAAATCAAAATCCTCGTTTCATTATTTGATAAAAATCAAATATGAAAACAGAAAAATCCCCAACTCTCTCTGTGGGTCCTTGAGTTGCTTAGGATTTCGAGGATTGCGGAACTGGAATGCAATAAAACATGATATGCATGGATGATCTATGTATAACATTCCAAATTGAAAATTTGGGATGTTACAAACCTACCCCCCTTAAGATGAATCTCGCCCTCGAGATTCGGGCTGGCTAGAAAATAGGTGCGGGTGGTCTTTGCGGAGATCATCCTCTCGTTCCTAGGTGGCTTCGTCCTCGGTATGGTGGCTCCACTAAACTTTACAAAACCTGATAACCTTACTTCGGGTGATTCTGCTAGCAAACTCCAGAATCTTAACTGGTTTCTCCTCATAAGTCAAATCACTGTCCAACTGAATCGCCTCCAAGGGTATTGTATCTCTTAATGGTATATCCGCCATCTCAGCATGACACTTCTTCAGCTGTGAAACGTGGAACACATCGTGAACTCCTGACAATCCTTCGGGCAATTCCAACTTGTAGGCAACTTCTCCCATCCGTTCCAAAATGCGATACGGTCCTACAAATCTCGGGGCTAACTTTCCTTTAACTCCAAAACGTTTCACTCCTCGCAAGGGCGATACTCGCAAATATGCTCTGTCTCCAATTTCGTAATTTACCTCCTTGCGTTTTGAGTCTGCATAACTCTTCTGCCTGGACTGAGCAATCTTCAGTTGGTCTCGGATCAATTTTACCTTCTCCTCAGACTCCTTGATCAAGTCTGGTCCAAACAACTGTCGGTCTCCTACCTCGTCCCACATTAACGGTATTCTGCATCTTCGTCCATACAGGGCTTCAAACGGTGCCATCTTCAAACTGGCTTGATAGCTATTTTTGTAGGAAAACTCTGCATATGGCAAATTGTCATCCCAACTAGATCCATAATCTAGTGCACAGGCTCTCAACATGTCCTCCAAATTTTGGTTCACTCTCTCGGTCTGTCCATCTGTCTGCGGGTGAAAAGCTGTACTGAACTCTAACCTTGTTCCCAAAGTCTGATGTAACTGATGCTAGAACTTTGAAGTAAACTGTGTTCCTCTATCTGATACAATGGTCCTCGGAACTCCATGCAGAAATACGATCCTGGACATATATATCTTGGCCAACTTTGCACTTGTATAGGTGGTTTTCACTGGGATGAAGTGAGCTACTTTGGTTAAGCGATCAACTACTACCCATATGGAATCGTATCCTGCTTTGGTCCTGGGAAATCCGGTGATAAATTCCATGCCCAGTTTATCCCACTTCCATTCTGGTATCGGCATAGGCTGTAACAATCCTGCTGGCTTCTGATGTTCTGCCTTAACTCTCTGACATACATCACATATGGCTACATACTCGGCAATATCCTTCTTCATACCCGTCCACCAGAAACGTTCCTTCAAATCCAAATACATCTTGGTGTTTCCGGGGTGTATTGAGTATGGTGAGTCATGGGCCTCTTGAAGTATTAACTTCCTGATCTCCTGGTTATTGGGTACATAAACTCGGTCCTCAAACCATAGGGTATCGTCCTCATCTTCACAAAAACCTTTGGCCTTTCCTTTGCTCATCTTCTCCTTTATCTCAGCAATCTCCTTGTCCTCTTTCTGGGCTTCCCGAATCTTGTCCAGCAATGTCGACTAGACCTCCATTGTTGCAATAAATCCTCTAGGAACAATCTCCAATCGAAGTTCCATGATGTCCTCTGCTAATTCCTTCGGCAGTCCCTTACTTTGAAGGATATTAGCATAACTCTTCCGGCTCAAAGCGTCTGCTACGACATTGGCCTTTCCTGGATGATAGTGTAGTTTCATGTCATAATCCTTTATAAGCTCCAACCATCTCCTCTGTCGAAGGTTCAGTTCCTTCTGGGTGAAAATGTACTTCAAACTCTTGTGATCCGTGTACACATCACAACGGTTTCCAATAAGGTAATGTCTCCAAGTCTTCAACGCATGCACTACGGCTGCTAGCTCCAAATCATGTGTGGCATAATTCAACTCATGAGGTTTTAGTTGTCGTGAGGCATACAAAACAACTCTTTCGTCCTGCATAAGCACACATCCAAGTCCTAAGAGAGAGGCGTCGCAATACACTTGGAACTCCTTATGTATATCTGGCAGTACTAGCACTGGGGCTGTAGTCAAACGTTTCTTCAACTCCTGGAAACTTGCTTCACAATCTTCTGTCCATTTAAACTTGGTATCCTTCTTCAACAGTTCAGTCATTGGCTTTGCAATCTTGGAAAAATTCTCGATGATTCTCCGGTAGTATCCTGCGAGTCCAAGAAAACTCCGGATCTCGCTAACTGAAACGGGTGCCAACCATTCAGTGACTGACTGAATTTTGCTGGGGTCTACTGCTATACCTTCTCTCGATATAACATGTCCAAGGAACCCGACTTCCTTCAACCAAAATTCGCATTTGCTAAACTTAGCATACAACTGGTGTTCCCTGAGTTTCTCGAGAACTAAGCGCAAATGCTCCTTGTGCTCCTCCTCGTTCTCCGAGTATACCATAATATCGTCAATAAACACCACAACAAACTTGTCCAAATACTCCATGAACACCTTGTTCATCATGCTCATGAAATAGGCAGGGGTGTTAGTCAGTCCAAACGACATGACCGTGTACTCGTATAATCCATATCGCGTTGTGAACGCCGTCTTTGGTATGTCCTTCTCTCGTATCTTCAACTGATGATACCTAGATCGCAAATCGATCTTCAAAAACACTTTAGCTCCTTGCAACTAATCAAACAGATCATTGATCATCGGCAGTGGGTACTTGTTCTTAATCGTCACTTCATTCAATGCTCGATAATCAACAACCATCCTCAGGGATTTATCCTTCTTCTCAACCAAAAGTACTGGGGCTCCCCAAGGTGATGAACTTCTTCGGATATATCCTTTCTCCAATAACTCCTTGATATGTTTCTTAATTTCTTCCAGATCATTTGCGGGCATCTGATAGGGTCTCTTGGATATTGGTCCTGTTCCTGGTAACAGCTCTATCAAAAACTCAATATCTCTGTCCGGTGGCATGCCTGGTAACTCCTCTGGAAAAACATCCGGGTAATCCTTCACTACAGGCACTTCCTCCTGAACAACTCCCGTAAGGGCATTCACTTGACTCCTCCTAGGCACATGCCTAGACACATACTTAATCCTTTTTCCTTCCGGGGTGGTGAGATAAATCGACTTACTAACACAGTCAATGCTTCCACCAAAATTTGACATCCAGTCCATACCCAATATCACATCCAGTCCTTGTGACTCCAAGATAACTAGGTCGGACAGAAAAACATGTGTACCAATGGTTAAGGGTATCTGGTCACACCATCGGCTAGCCATATATTCTGCTCCGAGTGAACTTACTAAAAGAGGGGTCCTAAGGGTTTGGGTTGGTAGTTTAAACTTATCCACGAATCCCCTTGATATGTATGAATGCGATGCACTAGTATCGAAAAGAACAAGAGCGGTAAATGTCTTAACCAAAAACTTACCTATTACCGCGTTCGGGTGCTCTTCAACCTCCTCCACGTTAACGTGGTTCACTTGTCCTTTGTTGAATGGATTTGGCTTCTTCCTAGCGCTCCCATTTCCATTTCCATTCTTTCCTTCAGGGCACTCCGTGGCGTAGTGTCCAGTCTTCCCGCACTTGAAACACGTAACATGACTTAAGTCCCTTTTGGCGGGTGTGGCTGGGTTGGGGCGGTTATGATTGTTGTTAGCTCCGTTCCCGTTCCCATTCTTAGCACTACTGTGGTTATGTGATCCTCCTCCAGCGTGATTGTGACCTCCATGGTTATGAACAAGTCCTCCCAAGTTCGGGGTTAGGCGAGGTTTCTGCTGAGCTCCTGAGTTATACTTCCCTTGTCCATACTTCCTCTTGCGGCTTTCAATCTGCTGTTGCTTCCCTTCAATCATAAGAGCCTTATCTACCAACTCCTGGTAGTTGTTGAAGGTTGCTACCATCAACTGCATACTCATCTCATCATTCAGCCCTTCCATAAACTTCTCCTGCTTCGCGGCATCTGTGGCCACATCATCAGGGGCATAGCGAGATAACTTGCTAAACTCATCCACGTACTGAGCCACAGTACGGTTCCCCTAGCATAGGTTGCGAAACTCCCGCTTCTTCATCTGCATAGCTCCAGTTGAGACATGGGCGGTGCGGAAAGCTTGCTGAAACTGGTCCCAAGTGACATTGGCTACAGGAAAAGTGGCTGTGTTATTCTCCCACCATGAGGCTGCTGGTCCATCTAATTGATGTGCGGCAAAGTGCACCTTCTCAACATCTGTGCAACCTGTGGTGGTCAACTCCCTTCCAATTCGGCATAACCAATCATCAGCAACTATAGGATCGGTGCTACTGGAAAACACCGGCGGCTGTAACCTTAGGAAACGGGCTAGGTTGTCCACTGGCGGTGGGTTGTTGTTGTTGTTTTTGCCCTGGTTCTGAACTAGCAATTGCATCAACGTATTCTGCTGTTGGATCAACTGGGTGAGCTCCGGTGGGAAGGCAAAACCGGTGTCACGTCTCGGAGGCATCTGAGGGGTTTAGATGGAAGAGATTTAGAATAGAAGAGGGGTCTAATGAGAAGGCACTACCCATATGCACATGAGACAAACACAATCATTTCACTCAATCAATCAAGCAAGGGCATACAACGGTCTAGAACTATCGCAAAAGTGCTCACTACTACTATATACATGTGGGAATACTAGTGATATATGGTAGGCATCTAGAAATTTTGATCGGTGGAAGACTCCATGATGTCTGCTCCAGTTTCGTCTTCAAAGTCATCATCACTAGGGTCGGAGTCGGTGTCGTCGATGATGATGTAGTCCTCGGGGCGTATTTCCTTGGGTTCTTCTTCTTCTGCTATTGGTGCTGGTCCTCCCATGAATACTCCGATCTTCTTGACTAGGTCATCATTCTTCTCCAGTTGTGTCTTGATTTCCTCCTCATATCCATCGTGGGTAGACTTGAGTTCTTCCTCTAGCTCGATGATCCTAGTCTTCGCCTTCTTCAAGTCCATCATGTCCGCACACATCTGGTTCTCCTGATGTTGAATGTGCTGGTTTAACTCCTGGATGAAAGCTGCAATGGATCTATCCTTCCTGGTGTTGATTACTTCCCATTGCTCGTCTTGGCGCCCAGATATTTGGTAAATAGTGTCCTTAAGCTCCCTGTTGTAAACTTCTCCAATGCGTCCCATGGTTATATGAGCTGCCATACTCTTTCCTAAACTCCAGGTTGGTGCGTCGAAGGAAAATTCTATGGGTTTAGAAGTTGGCGAGAATGTCCTTCCTGGAACTTGTACTTGAATCATCCAGCGCTCCTCTTCAGGTAAAGTGGCGTTGTACGTCCCGGTGAAGCTTGGTATTCCAATCTTCAAGTACCTAGTGACTTCCTTCAAGTGGCGTCCAAAAGGTGTGTCTTCATCCGGTTGTGAAAACTTGTTCTTCATCTCCGTCATCCTAAAGAGTAGAAAATGGAGAGGAGTCAGAAATGAGAAGAGAAGTGTGACCTAGGGTTTATCTTAGTGGTCGTGTCCTACACTCAGCATGTGCTCTAATACCATCTTGTAGCGACCCGACCTCAGATGGTCAAGTCTCTATGCTTCAATGTCATCCCTGGATCGGTAATGCTGACACACACAGTACTCGAGGATTTATAATAGAGTAGCAATCACACACTTATTACATCGAAAAGTCTCCAAAGAGAACTTATTACAATAATATGGCTTAAGGCCATCTAATGCGATAACAGCGGAAGGCTTGGAAGATAAAGTGAGTCCATCAACTCCAACGGCATAGCTGAGCTGCACGGCAACGACCTAACGAACCTTACTCCTCATCTGAAAAGTCTGCAACATAATACGTTGCAGCCCGAACCGGGTCAGCACATGGAATATGCTGGCAATGTAACACAGTAGAGCAGAAATAGAATAATGCTATCACTATATGCATATATGGCTGGTGGAAAGCTCTATGGTTATAGTTTTTGCGAAAAGCCAATTTTTTCCTACAACAAAGGAATAGATTTTAATTTAACTATCATGGTAGTTGAAACATCATTGAGAAGGTTCCTCCAACTCAATCCCAATTAAAGTGATTAACAACCCAACAATATTAATTAAACATGATGAGATACATGTGGTAACCCAAGTACTATATACTCAAGAATTGTCCATAACCGGGGACACGGCTAACCATGATTAGATTGTACACTCTACAGAGGTTTGCGCACTTTTCCCCACAAGACTCGATCTCCTCCGTTGGATTTCTCGCACTACAGTGTGTTTGAGAAACGGATGACCGAGACACCGTCTTTCAGAAACATTAACTCTCTACTCCGGACAGACCATACCAAACCTACATCCCACTACCTGCTGATCTGCCTCTTCAAGAGCTTCACGTAACTTACTCAACTATGCTAGAGCCCATAATAGCTTGTGGATGCACACGGAAGTTTCTAGCATGAATCATCTCAGTTCCCTTTGAGCCTGGGTGGCGGTCCATAGGAAGATCACACGGCTACTCCGGGATTTCCAAAAAATACAGGCAACACTGGGTACTCCAGGTGCCTCAATCCACCCAGTTGTTTGATTAAGTTGCCACCTTAAGTTGAACCATTAATTTAACAATCTCACATCTGTCATGGATATCACTCAAACCCAAACCACGTCTACGAGCATAGCATAGCATAGTATATAAGCAACGCGTAGAGTAACTCCCAAGGGTTTGAATGAAACAGGGCAATAGGTTCTACCTCATCAACTACTTCCCAACCCGCAAGTTAATGACATCCTAATCATGCAATGTTTGAGGATTGGAACTAATGCATAAAAACTGGGTGATAATGGGATATGATCAAAGTGTTACTTGCCTTGCTGACGATCTGCGAAACCTAGGGACTCATAGTAGCATGCTTCGCACTCCGGGTGTTCTATCGCAAGCAAACAATAGCATACATAAGTAACAAGCTACGATGCGCAAGCAAAACTCAAATAAAAGAGGTCGACCAGAAAGTTCAAATTAAGAACTCTGGTTCGCAAAAATAATCAAATCAAACGGAGCAACGAAACTCAAACGGCAAAAGAAAGAAGCTTCGTTTACTAATCTGAAACTAGGTCAAATTTTACAGTAGGTAAAACTTGTTTGAGTTGGTTAAACGGAAAGAGGGTTTCGAGACGAAACTCCAGGCGCTTGAATCGCCTGATTCTGACTAACGAGCAAAAAGATAAACAGAAACTAAGATCGGATCAGAAATCGTGATCAGAGAAAATCGCGGATTAAATCTGATAAAAGAAAACTGACGAGCAGACTAACGAACGAGCGTTCGTTAGTTGTATCTAACGGGCGAAGAACCATTCGTTAAAACGAACGTTCAGACGAACGTCCGCTAACTAGAAGAACCAAGAAAAACCGGCGATCCGAAAAAAATGAATCTAGGGTTTTCAAAAAAAACCGAACGGTTTTAGAAAGAAAACCGGCGGCGGGGCACGGCGGCTACCTCCGGCGGGAGATCCGGCGAGGCGAGGCAGCGGCGGGGCGGCGACTTGCAGGGCGGCGGCGCTCGGCGGCAGGCGGCGGCGGCTGCGGCGGCGAGGCGGCGCGGCTAGGCGGCGGCGAAGCGGCGCGGCAGGCGGCGGCGGCTGCGGCTAGGCGGCGGCGGCGGTGGTGGTGCTGGGGCGGCGGGGCGGCGGTATATAAAGGGCGGGGGCGGGCGGCTTGGAGGAGGGGGCAAGGCGCGGCGGCGAAAAGGAGTCCGACTCGGACTCCTTGTCCGAGTCGGCGGCGGCGGCGGCGTGCGCGCGCACGCAGGAGGCGGCGGCGGCCTGGCGCGGCTGGGCCTTAGGCCCAGTCGGCGCAGGAACTTTTTTTGAATAATTCCGCCGACGGAAGAAAATCCTAGAAAAATAAATAAAAATCTAAAAATGCCAAAACAAATTTTCACCGCCTAAATAAAATATTTGGGACGAGGTGAACATTTTCTTGGCCCTAAAGTGCAATTTTGAAAATGTGCAATTTTTCTAATGCAAATAAAATCCAAATAAAACCAAATAAAATCCAATTAATGATTTTAATATTTTTCCTCCAATATTTCAATTATTTCGGAGAAGTCATATTATCTCCACTCATTTGACTTAATATGAAATACTTCGGAGATAAAAATTATTAAGATCAAAATCCTCGTTTCATTATTTGATAAAAATCAAATATGAAAACAAAAAAATCCCCAACTCTCTCCGTGGGTCCTTGAGTTTCTTAGGATTTCGAGGATTGCGGAACTAGAATGCAATGAAACATGATATGCATGGATGATCTATGTATAACATTCCAAATTGAAAATTTGGGATGTTACAGCTACCCGTCAATGCAGATAGAACCATGGTTGTACTAGCCCACAAACTAGCCCCACCACACATAATCGAGACTCTTCCAGATTGCACACTTACACCGTTGGGCAGAGAACCAGCTACAACCCATCTAACCGCAACCCCAGCGGATAGTAACCCACTTATAGTTGACAAAGCACCATGTCCACCATAGAGTACCCCCACACGAGCAGTTTGTAAAGCTACTGCAGTGCCCAAAGCATGAAGACCACCATGGCTAACCCAAACTCCACGTTTAAAGCAGAAGAGCAACTGTTCTCAGGTCATATTCCGTAGCTATGGTCCATACTCCTTTGCTATTGCATCACTGTATTTACTCATACCAACTACTTTCAAATTTGAAAGATCCAATTGAAACTCCAATGGCGCAACAGGTATGTTTTAAACCTATTTCTTTAATTGGATTAATGTTCTAACTTCTTGCTCTATGTTGATTTCAGTTTAAGTTGTATAAATAGTTACGTTCTCATGTGATGCGCATTACAAGTGCTCCCAACGCTGTGTAGTTTCTCACACTTATATTCTGTCTATGCAGTTGTGTCTTAAAAATATATGAGTTGAACTGTGTCTCTATCTTGATTAGGGAACATAAACTAGAATGATATGGACAATACAGTGACCATAGTACATAGATATATGTTTGTTTCATGTTGTTATCCTGACCACCTTACTACTGAACCGGTTTACCAAAATGAGTTTCGTATACTACAAGCTAAACCTGTGATGTATCTACTTGTTTCTCTTGTAGTATGCAAATAGAATATTGGAGAAGAGCACCCCACTATGGAATGGTAGAGAAAGTAATGCAGATAAGGTTCAAGATAGTGAGACAACCCTATTGGTCTCCAAGAAAGGTGATAAAAACGATCTTGTAGACAGTGAGAAAACCCCACAGTTCTGTGTTGATGTAGTGTTCGAGTTACTGGCCAGTACCGCTGGCACAAGCTCTTCGAACACGCTGCCTGAATCACTTCGGCTTCTTCAGTCTCAGCTACAAGCTAAAAGGTATCAGTCAGCTGTGCTACGGCAAGAAGCCGAAGGACTGAGGAAGTCCCTGCAGAATTCAGATGCGTACTTTCTTGTGCAACAGCAAACGCTGGAGGATTTAAGCGCCAAACAAGAGAAAGTTAATAAGCTTGCTAAGCATCTTGCCAGCATTATGGGTACCCATGATATTGTTTCTTGAACTCTTCTGAAGTGGTTTCAGTTCTGGACTTGTTTTGCTGCAGCGTTTATATGCTACTTTGTTCCGTATATTTGCACTGGTGGCGAACTTTGATGCCCAGTGGATGTAATATGTGTAATAGCCGTGATAGCCTAGAATAAGTTGCTTGCTTATTTATTTCCTTGTTGTCTTGTTTATTTGTTTGCTTGTAGTCAGTGCAGTTCTTTTTCCGTGGTTTGCTAGTGGCTGCAATAACCTATTTTTTAAAACTAGGCCACAATAACCATGGGCTAATATTTACTGTAGTGACACTGGGCCTCCTACGGGCCGTAGAAACAGTGGGCCTTCTATGAGACGTAGAAACAGTAGGCCTTTTACGGGCCGTAGAAACAATGGGCTTTCTACGGGCCATAGAAACAATGGGCCTTCTACAGGCCGTATCATCAATGGGCCTTATACGGGCCGTATGATCGATTGGCCAAACATGGGCCAATAACAGGCCGCATTATGGCCGTAAACGGGCTAGAGTTGGAATCGTCCGTTCATGGGCCAACCATAACGGGCCATCGTTAATAGGATGTATTTGATGACGCTATGAAAATGGCCCAACGTATTAACGAACCACAAACGGGCCGACTGTAACCACGGGCTGAATTTGGCCCACAAGCAGAAAATGACAGTAACGGGCCGTAAGTAAACGAATGCTGGAAATGAGCCCAAGAATAAATAGGCTCTGAGAAGGCCGAAAGATAACATGGGCTGGAAACGGCCCAACGGAATAACGGGCCGTTAATGGGTATAAAGTGATACACTGTTCATTACGGGCCAGTTTCACCATGGGCCATTAATGGGTGTAAAGTGATACACTGTTCATTATGGGTCAGTTTCACCACGGGCCGTTAATAAGCCAAGAGTTACATAGGGCCTCATATGGGTCGAAAGACGTCATGGGCCATACATGGGCCAGAAGTGAAAACGGGCTGGAATCATATTGGATGGCCCAAATGATGCTACTGGGCCTAATTCGGATAGGGCGTAACGGGCCTTGGGTTAGCAGGCTATAAATGGGCTATATGCGAACATGCCGTTAATAGGCTTTCCATGGGCCGGCCCGCCACCTTTTGACCAAGTCAAACGGGCCGGCCTTTTCACAGGAATGGGCCTCTGTTGGGCCATGCCATGTGTCGACGTATCATAGGCGCCTTCTGTCCAATGAGTAGATGACATCTGTCCCAACGATGAGCCGACACGTGTTTCCTCCAGCCAATGATGATTTTACACGTGGAAAATCCCCATTGGTCCGGGCTATTAACGGGTTATCGGATCCAAAACCCGACCCGATAGCTTAACGGCGTTCCATTATGGTGGATGCCACGTGTCGGTCACCCTTGACGAAAGCACTTCTGTGACGCACGATTTATCGTCATGGAAGTGCACACTTCCGTGATGATAATTTTGGTAATGTCATGGAACACTTCTATGACAACACAGGTATGACTATCTTGATTCTGTCATAAAATCGTCATGGATGTAGATGCATGACAAAAAATGTGACCTACTGTGACAAACACGTATCATCACGGAATTGTATTTTTTTGTAGTGCCTCCTCAAGTGCCCTAGGTCTTCGTGAGGAAGCAAGTTGGATGCACACCCACTAGTTTCTTTTGTTGAGCTTTCATACATTTATAGCTCTAGTGCATCCGTTGCATGGAAATCCCTACTCCTTGCATTAACATCAATTTGTGGGTGTCGGTGTCAAAACCGGCGGATCTCGGGTAGGGGGTCCCGAGCTATGCGTCTAGGCCGGATGGTAACAGGAGGCAAGGGACACGAAGTTTTACCCAGGTTCGGGCCCTCTCGATGGAGGTAAAACCCTACGTCTTGCTTGATTAATATTGATGATATGGGTAGTACAAGAGTAGATCTACCACGAGATCGGAGAGGCTAAACCCTAGAAGCTAGCCTTGTTGTGTATGTTGTCCTACTAAAACCCTCCGGTTTATATAGACACCGGAGAGGGTTAGGGTTACACAAAGTCGGTTACAATGGTAGGAGATCTACATATCCGTATGGCCAAGCTTGCCTTCCACGCCAAGGAAAGTCCCTTCTGGACACGGGACGAAGTCTTCAATCTTGTATCTTCATAGTCCAGGAGTCCGGCTGAAGGTATAGTCCGACCATCCGGACACCCCCTAATCCAGGACTCCCTCAGTAGCCCCTGAACCAGTATTCAATGACGACGAGTCCGGCGCGCAGATTGTCTTGGGCATTGCAAGGCGGGTTCCTCCTCCAAGTACTTCATAGAAGATTTTGAACACAAAGATAGTGTCTGGCTCTGCAAAATAAGTTTCCACATAGTGCCATAGAGAGAATAATATCTACACAAATCTAATCTGCTGACGTATTCCGTAGTGTGACACACCACGGCCAAGCCTTTATCCGAGTCGTTTCATTATCCCACCTCAGCGCGTCATGCGAGGCGGTTTCCTTGGCACGTCTCGTTAAAGCAGAGATCGTGTCCCCTTATTTCGGGATTCTCATCAATACGGGCGTGGGTAGCCCAACCGCTTCTAGGACTCCTAGATTATAGGCAAGTCCAAACGGACATGGAGAGGACGCTTGATATTCACCCTCTTTATAAAGGGACAAGGCTTTTATTTTTCCCTCCCGTGCTCAATCGAATCCTTCCCCCACCTCAAGCTTAAACGCCCAAAGTTCAGGTCAGGTGCTCCGAACCTTCAGTCATGTCCGGATCTAGCCTTCAAGGCCGATGGGTGCCTTCCTCCGTCACGGAAGAAGACATCAAAAAGTTGAGGGAGGCCAGATATCTGACCGCCGAGATTTTGCATCGGCTGCCTCCCCGAGGGCAGACCGTCCCCACCCCCGAACCCAACGAGAACGTCGTGTTCGTCTCCCACTTCCTCCGAGGTCTAGGCCTTGCTCTGGATCCTTTCGTCAGGGTTTTGATGTTTTATTACGGGCTAGACTTCCATGATCTAGCTTCGGAGTCCTTTCTTCATATCATGACATTTATTGTCGTGTGCGAGGCCTTCCTCCGGGTTACCCCTCACTTTGGCCTATGGCTCAAGACCTTTGAAGTAAAGCCGAAGATGATCGAGGGGCTACATGCAGCGTGTGGAGGTGACTCAATACGCAAGATGACGGGAGCTCTGTGGCCCAAAGGTTCCATCCCAGAGGTGTCTGAATTGTGGCAACAGGAGTGGTTCTACATCATGGCTCCTAGAAGCGCCAAGTGGGCGGCCGCCCCTGTTTTCCACTCGGGCCCTCCACCACAACTGATGTCATGGATCAGCAGAGGTTTGAGCTGGGGTCCAGCCAAGTACGTGCCTATACTGCAAAGCCGCATTCGACATCTCTTCAATGGAGATTTCAGTTTGGTTGCGGTAATACAAGTTATGCTGGTTCGTTAAGTCCAGCCTTGCAAACGCCGGCTTCTTCGCTTGTGGGAGTTCAATCCCGAAGGACCGCGTGTTATTCAAAATTTTCTTGGCCTGACGCACGAGGAGATGTACAAGTCATTCTTCGGACCTCGGGTGGAGTGTTCGGAAATCACCGAGGACGTGGGCCTGAGTAGTAACCGCGCCACCGAACAGGTAAGGCATCTTCCGGCCGAACATACTATCTCTCCTTTGTTACGAAGTTATTTCTGAGAGTTCGCTTTCTGACCAGGACTGGCTAACAAAGGCGAAGTTGATTCGGTGTTCGGCCCTCCTCCCTGAGGGTTTGGAAAATCCGGTATTGGAAAAGATGCTCCAGACCGCACCTTGCCCGGAGCCCTTGAAGGAAGATACTGTGGAGGATAATCCGGGCGGACGCGGGCCCCCAACGCTGCCCATTCTAACCGAGGGAGCGAGCGTCTCCATGAAGGAAGACGACCAGAAGAGGAAAAGGACTGCGTCCGGGGATTCGGAAGCCGAAGCTTCCAAACGGGAGAAGAAGTCTTCTACAGAGGGTCCTACCTTAGGGGGCGCTGTTGCCGCACAAAGTCCACGGGGGGATCAATTCTCCCGCGAGTCGTAAGTGACCCGAAATACTTTAATAGCACATATATGCCATCTTTTTCCTCTGAGAAAATAACCACCGCATATATCTTTGCAGTTCGGGCCTTAGCCCCTCTCAAATGAGCTCGTCTTCAGGGGATCTTCTTCCAGAGATGATGGAGAGCGAAACGCCTCCTCCAGACTCCTCTGCTCCGGAAGCGGGCGACCCTGAAGTGTCGTCGCGGAGGGCCTCTCTGAGTCCGGTGAGGCCAGAAGATAATCCCATTGACCCCCGAAGCTCCCAGTGTCCGGCTCCCGAAGAGAGCAGACAAAAGAATCCGGCACCGTCTAGTGTGCGATCGAATGTTCTAAGGGAGTTGGTGGGGCGAGCGGCCCTCTCAGATGAACACCGTGTGCTGATGAATACGGTGATGGAGAGAATCTCGTCCGCCGAAAGCGGATTGCATGAAGCTTTTATGAGTCTACTGACAAGCTTTGAGGTACGTAAAAGAATGTATGATAGTCCTGCACATGCTAGATGTGCCCTGTGTAGATAGTAGCCCCTGAGACTCTGGTTGTCATCGGAAACAACGACGAACAGAGGATCATATTCCCAGGTAATAACCATACTGCCTCTATGTGCAGGTGATGGAAGCTCCGGTGGCTAGCCGGACTAGCGAGTTTGCCCATTTAGAACGGCAGTTGGATGCGGTAGACGCCGACATCGATCTTGTTAACAAAAGGCTTGACGAGGCACAGGGTAAGTGTCATTTTCTGGCAAACGTCACATAGGAAGAGCAGCATGAAGCCAGTATCTTTAATATGTTGTGACTGCAGATGGAGCTGCCACTATTGAAGCCTTGCGGGCAGAACTTGCCCGAGCCAAGGAACAAGCGAGGTTGGGTAATGCGGCTGCTTTGAAGGCGGCCGAAGAGTTGCAAGCCGAGAGGGCCGCGCATGGCGAGAGCCGAGACAAGATGGCCAAGATGGCCATAGAATTAAAAGCCGCCGCCGACCGTTGTCGGGTTCTTGAAAAGGAAAATCAAGCAAAGGCATCGGACCTTGAGAAGGCTGCTGCGACGAGAAAAGACCTCCGCTCTGCTATGAGGGCAAAGAAGGAGGAGCTGCGGGAAGCCGGGGATATTGTAGCTGGGAAATCCTTTATGTTGCGGAGGAAGTTCGGAGATCCATGGTATGCCCCTCTGGATCGGCTGTGGAGCTCGGAGGATGTGTATATGTATTTGGCGGCGAGCACTGCCGATGCGGCCAAGTACTTCCAGGGTCAGACGGACCATGAAGTAGACCAGCTGTTTTGGAGACAATTCCATTCTCCCGAGCATCCACTTTCATTGACTGACCAATTAGCCGAATGGGACGAACTAAATAGGTTGTCCGGACTCTCCATGAGGTCTGTTGTGGATCAGCTATGGCCGGAAAGGTCAAAACCAAACAGCTATTTCAGCTTGGTGCAGCAGTTCCTTGACGTGGTGCCACACATTAATGCGATGAAGAGGTCGGCGTGCATAGAGGGTGCACGGATGGCCTTTGCCCGTGTTAAGGCATACTGGGCGGAGATGGATGCTACCAATGTTGCAGCGCGGGATTCGGCCATAGGTCGAAAGGCTGCTGAGCACTACTTTGAAGAAGTTCTTGAGGGTGCCCGTTTGATAGAGACCCAGTGCTCAAAAAATATTATGTTTGAGTGATACGTAATCTCATTGTAAGCAAAATGCTTTTATAAATTTTTATAAGGCTATTTTTATAGTTTTGCCTGAAAGTAATATGATGCCTCCTGGGTGGCCGTTTATGTATACATGTGTATAACCTGAAAGATTGCAGTCGTCGGCTTCAACCCCCATGCATATAATGCGGAGGTGCTCGTAAAAACACGCGTTCACACTTAACCCAACGTCTTGGTCCTATTAAGGAGGTGATAGCGGAGCGAGCGAGGCAACCGGACTATAATGCTTTAGCACTTTCACTTAGCCATAGGAGTTTGGCAGTGGGGCTACTAGATAGCCCCTAGTGGCTCCGCACTATCCCGATTCCGGGGTGCGTACATGCCTGGCTGGAAAATGGCCCTTCGTTAAGGCGGAGGAATTCTAACATTCCCACAGGTCATCGAGTGGTTGACCAGTCTCACGCTATATCATGACAGTCAGTTTTCGGCTTTCTCTACTGAGGTGCTCGTCCGGATGAACCAGGGCACAATCGCAGTAGTTCTCCTGGTGCTACCTTAGCCGGTAAAGCGGAACGTAAGGCACCAAAACACAGGAGCCGGGCAAACCCAACATTTGACCAAAGACAATGATTCGGAGCTGATGCATATAGGGCCAAACTCGCGACGCCGAACACTCCCTAAGGTATTCGGTCTTTGTGGTATAAACCAGGCCTAAATAATGGCCTTTGTAAGAAGCCCCTTGTGTCCAGGTACGTGCATTGTTCTGGCGTGGCCACATGCCAAGACGTCAGCATCCTTCTCAACGATGGATATGTATCAACAAGAGACAGTAAAAAAGGTTTACGCAGGGTCTTAATCTAAAAAGAATCCTTGGAGCGGGTCCCTGCTGCACGTCTGCGCCTGTGTCTTCGTTGTGCCGTATCCTGGACGGGTGTAGCACGATGATCGTCTGTAAAAGAGAGGAAGTTAAGTGAAAAAGTTGTCGTGCAAAAAGATAGTTTTTAAAGAAACCATGTATAATTGAAGATGATAAGAAATTGCCACTTGTCTGCGCGCGTTGAGCCCCTTGTATTGACAAATAGGGGTGTGACCACTTATTCGGTATAAATAGCAGCGCCGGACTTGATTAGTTGTGTCTGAGGTCTTGACGACCTATTTGGATGCTTTCACTGGTCCGGGCGCCTTTAGTGTGCGGCTGCCAAGGAAGCCGCACTCTCTTTGGCGCGCAGAGATCGCTTGATATTTCTGTTCACTGAAATGATGCCACGTGGACCGGGCATCTTGAGTGTGAGGGAGGCGTAGTGTGGTATTGCATTAAAGCGAGCGAAAGCTTCACGTCCGAGCAGTGCTTGATAGCCACATTGAAACGGAGCGATGTGGAAGGTTAAATGCTCGTGACGGAAGTTATCGGGGGAGCCGAATATAACCTGTAGTAGAAGGGAGCCCGTTCAACGAGCCCCTGGGCCTGGCGTTACTCCTTTAAAGGTAGTATTGCTATGGCGACTTTGTGTTGGGTCTAACCCCATCCGGCGGATTGTATCCTGATATATTAAGTTTAGACTGCTGCCGCCGTCCATCAAGACTCGTGTGAAGTGATATCCGCCAATTACTGGGTCTAATACCAGGGCAGCCCATCCTGCGTGTCGGATACTTGCTGAGTAATCGCGATGGTCGAAAGTGATCGGTTGAGACGACCAGTGGCAGGACTTCGCGGTGACAAGCACTTGGGTATATTTTCCTGCGAGTGCCATGTTGTTTTTTCCCTTGATCACGTGTAACACGTTTACTATTTTGACTTCTGGTGGAAATTTCTTTTGTTCCGCCGTGTCTTGCTTGGGAGGCTCGTCCTCGTCTTCACTTGGTGTATCCCCCCCCCTTATGTATGGCGTTGAGCTTGCCGGACTGCTTGAAGACCCAACATTCTCTGTGGGTATGATTAGCAGGTTTACCAGGGGTACTATGGATCTGACATACTTGGTCCAGAATTTTGTTGAGGCTGGACAGTTCATCCCTGGTGCCTTTAGGGGGCGGCTTTTGACCTGGCCGAGAGCTTTTGAATCCGGCATTTACTGTCGTGCCCTTCGTGCTGTCTTCTTTATTTCGGCATTTGTTATTGTTGTTGCACTGTGATTTCCCGTTTCCATCTCTAACTTCAGATGTACTGGGGTCGCTGGTGCTGCATCTGGCTAGCCAGCTGTCCTCGCCCGCGCAAAAGCGGGTCATGAGGTTTGTTAATGCGGCCATCGTTCTCGGCTTATTTTGGCCGAGGTGTCTGGTGAGCCATTCTTCATGGACGCTATGCTTGAAAGCTGCCAAGGCTTCGGCGTCCGGACAGTCGACAATCTGGTTCTTTTTAGTAAGAAACCTGTTCCAAAGCTTTCGGGCTGACTCTCCGGGCTGTTGAGTTATATGACTCAAATCGTCCGCATCCGGAGGTCGGACATAAGTCCCTTGAAAATTTTCCCGAAAGGCGTGTTCGAGCTCTTCCCAACTTCCAATGGAGCTTTCGGGGAGGCCTTTGAGCCAGTGACGAGCTGGCCCTTTGAGCTTGAGGGGTAAGTACTTCATGGCGTGGAGATCATCTCCTCGAGCCATATGGATATGGAGGATGTAGTCCTCAATCCAGACCCCAGGGTCTGTTGTTCTGTCGTATGCCTCTATGTTTACGGGCTTGAGTCCCTCTGGAAATTCATGGTCTAGCACCTCATCGGTGAAACATACGGGTGTGCGGCACCCCTGTAGCTGGGTGTACCGCGTTGTTCGGATGTTTGTTGTGTTGCATTGTATGCTGGGGCGCGCTTGCGTGGTCCATAGATGGATCTTGTTGCACCATCCTTTGGGTGCGAGCCCTCGCATGGGTCGCGTGTTGTATTGTGAGCGGCGTTGTATGCCGCTCTGTGTTGGTAGAGGGGTCGTCTATCCGACCAGGTGGCTTCTTTCATATTTGGTTGTGGGGGGTATCAGGCCTCCTCATGGAATTCGGGTAGCAGCTTCCGCTTTGGGTAGCTCTTGGAGGGGCGATTGTCGCCGTACCTTGCTGCTGTGTTGAGTATTTTACTCCATCTGATTTTGAGTGTGTCTTGCGCGGCCTTGAGCCTTTGCTTCTGCTTTTTATGACTCCTCGCGGTGGCAACAAGCTTTTTACGGGCATTCTGCTGCTCCGGGTGCCTGTCCGGCGTTATGTCGTCCGGATCATTATCCTTGATAGAATTTGTTTGTTCGGTTTGATTATCCGGATTGCCGTTGTCCGGCAGCGGTTCGCCCTGCTCCAGCGCTGGGTCTGTGTGATCGTTATTTCTATCGAGGCGGGATTTGGGGCGGCGCTTGCATCGCTGCTTTGACTGCTTTTCGAGGGAACAAGCCTTCGGTGCATCCTTCCGCTCCTCGTCGCCATCTTTTGGTGCGTCCACCATGTATACGTCATGTGACGAGGTGGCGTTCCAGGGCCCAATAAGCGCTGGTTCTTCATCGTCTCCTTCATCAGCGTCCATACCGTCGAGTTCTTCGGAGTCGAAGTCGAGCATGTCGGTTAAATCGTCGACAGTGGCTACAAAGTGGGTGGTGGGCGGGCTTTGAATTTCTTCATCATCTCTATCCCATCCTTGCTGACCGCAGTCCGGACAGGGCTCTCCTGATAAGAGAGAGACTTTAGTGATTTCATAATATCGCCGAAGGGCGAGTGCTGAAAGATGTCCGCGGCAGTAAACTCCATGATCGGCGCCCAATCGGATTCGATTGGCAGGGGTGCGAATGGTTCGGAGTCCAGAGAGGAGTCCGGCTCCTTGGAGTCACGAGTCTCGCGGAGTGCGGGGCTGGTGTTCGACTCGATCGCCGTTGGGATTGCAGCCCCCGAGGCGGCGTCCAACCACCCATCCCCGATCGGCGCAGTTGGCTCCGAATTAAGGGTCGAAGCTGATGCGGGCGCGACCTCCAGGGCACTGTTCGGCGGCAAAGCTAGATCATGCTCGTCGTGACAGTGCGGCGCGCTCGGCTGTGGCTCGAATCCGTCGAAGATCAAGTCCCTGCGGGTGTCAGCCGTGTAGTTTAAGCTTCCAAATCTGACCTGACGGCCAGGGGCGTAGCTTTCGATCTGCTCCAGATGGCCAAACGAATTGGCCCGCAGTGCGAAGCCACCGAAGACGAAGATCTGTCCGGGGAGGAAGGTCTCACCCTGGACTACATCGCTATTGATGATCGTAGGAGCCATCGAGCCTGACGGCGACGACACAGAGGAACTCTCAATGAAAGCACCAATGTCGGTGTCAAAACCGGCGGATCTCGGGTAGGGGGTCCTGAACTGTGCGTCTAGGCCGGATGGTATCAAGAGGCAAGGGACACGAAGTTTTACCCAGGTTCGGGCCCTCTCGATGGAGGTAAAACCCTATGTCCTGCTTGATTAATATTGATGATATGGGTAGTACAAGAGTAGATCTACCACGAGATCGGAGAGGCTAAACCCTAGAAGCTAGCCTATGGTATGATTGTTGTTGTGTATGTTGTCCTACGGACTAAAACCCTCCGGTTTATATAGACACCGGAGAGGGTTAGGGTTACACAAAGTCGGTTACAATGGTAGGAGATCTACATATACGTATCGCCAAGCTTGCCTTCCACGCCAAGGAAAGTCCCTTCCGGACATGGGATGAAGTCTTCAATCTTGTATCTTCATAGTCCAGGAGTCCGGCTGAAGGTATAGTCCGGCCATCCGGACACCCCCTAATCCAGGACTCCCTCAGTGGGCATCTCCATAGCCCATTGATTAGCCTCGTTGATGTGAGACTTTCTCCCTTTTTGTCTTCTCCACATAACCCCCCTCATTATATTCTATTCCACCCATAGTGCTATGTCCATGGCTCGCGCTCATATATTGCGTGAAAGTTTATAGGTTTAAGATTACTAAAGTATGAAACAATTGCTTGGCTTGTCATCGGGGTTGTGCATGATGAGAGCATTCTTGTGTGACGAAGATGAAACATGACTAAACTATATGATTTTGTAGGGATGAACTTTCTTTGGCCATATTATTTTGAGAAGACATAATTGCTTAGTTAGTATTCTTGAAGTATTATTATTTTTATGTCAATATGAACTCTTGTCTTGAATCTTTCGGATCTGAATATTCATACCAAAATTAAGAAGAATTACATTAAAATTATGTCAAGTAGCACTCCGCATAAAAAATTCTGTTTTTATCATTTACCTACTCGAGGACGAGCAGGAATTAAGCTTGGGGATGATTGATACGTCTCCAACGTATCTATAATTTTTGATTGCTCCATGCTATATTATCTACTGTTTTGGACATTATTGGGCTTTATTATCCACTTTTATATTATTTTTGGGACTAACCTATTAACCGGAGGCCCAGCCCAGAATTGCTGTTTTTTGCCTGTTTTAGGGTTTCGAAGAAAAGGAATATCAAACGAATTCCAAACGGAATGAAACCTTTGGGAACGTGATTTTCTCAACGAATAAGACCAGAGAGACTTGGACCCTACGTCAAGAAATAAAACAGGAGGCCACGAGGTAGGGGGGCGCCCACCCCCACCGGGCGCGCCCTCCACCCTCGTGGGCCCCCTGTTGCTCCACCGACGTACTCCTTCCTCCTATATATATGCACGTACCCCAAAACGATCAGAACAGGAGCCAAAACCCTAATTCCACCACCGTAACTTTCTGTATCCACGAGATCCCATCTTGGGGCCTGTTCCGGAGCTCCGCCGGAGGGGGCAACAATCACGGAGGGCTTCTACATCAACACCATAGCCCCTCCGATGAAGTGTGAGTAGCTCACCTCAGACCTATGGGTCCATAGTTAGGAGCTAGATGTCTTCTTCTCTCTTTTTGGATCTCAATACAATGTTCTCCCCCTCTCTTGTGGAGATCTATTCGATGTAATCTTCTTTTTGTCGTGTGTTTGTTGAGACCGATGAATTGTGTGTTTATGATCAAGTCTATCTATGAATAATATTTGAATCTTCTCTGAATTCTTTCATGTATGATTGGTTATCTTTGCAAGTCTCTTCGAATTATCAGTTTTGTTTGGCCTAATAGATTGATCTTTCTTGCAATGGGAGAAGTGCTTAGCTTTGGGTTCAATCTTGCGGTGTCCTTTCCCGGTGACAGTAAGGGCAGCAAGGCACGTATTGTATTGTTGCCATCAAGGATAACAAGATGGGGTTTTCTTCATATTGCATGAGTCTATCCCTCTACATCATGTCATCTTGCTTAAGGCGTTACTCTGTTTTTAACTTAATACTCTAGATGCATGCTGGATAGCAGTCGAAGAGTGGAGTAATAGTAGTAGATGCAGGCAGGAGTCGGTCTACTTGTCTCGGACGTGATGCCTATATACATGATCATACCTAGATATTCTCATAACTATGCTCAATTCTGTCAATTGCTCAACAGTAATTTGTTCACCCACCGTAGAATATTTATGCTCTTGAGAGAAGCCACTAGTGAAACCTATGGCCCCCGGGTCTATCTTTATCATATTGATCTCCCACTACTTAGTTATTTCCTTTGCTATTTAATTTGCCTTTATTTTACTTTGCATCTTTTATCATAAAAATACCAAAAATATTATCTTATGATATCTATTAGATCTCACTCTCATAAGTGGCCCTATAGGGATTGACAACCCCTATTTGCGTTGGTTGCGAGGATTTATTTGTTTTGTGCAGGTGCGAGGGACTCGCGCGTAGCCTCCTACTGGATTGATACCTTGGTTCTCAAAAACTGAGGGAAATACTTGCCCTACTTTGCTGCGTCATCCCTTCCTCTTTGGGGAAAACCAACGCAGTGCTCAAGAGGTAGCATAGCACTCCGCGCCGAAAACAAAATGACAACTTTGGCCCTTGAGGCACTATCTGAGGCCCTCGCGGCCGAAGAGTTAACCACTTTGCGTTCTATAGTGGACAAAGATGATGTAATCCTCGATAAGAGGCCCAAGTCCACTTCTTTCAAACTACCTGATGAAATAGTGAAATTTCAAGTGCACCTGACGGATCCCAACAAGACATCCTCCATTGGAGCATAGTTGGATTCGACGGTCGACGTCGCCTTGCGAGCATTCCCGTGAGAGAATTGGGACATCTTCGCCTGGCACCCTTCGGATATGCCGGGAATCCCATGCATACTGGCCAAACACGGCCTCAACATAATAAAGGGGTTCAAACCAGTCAAGCAAACGCTGCGACGATTTTCTGAACCCAAACGACAAGCTGTGGGGGAGGAGCTAGACAAGCTACTTGAAGTCGGGTTCATTAGAGAGATCAAACACCCAGACTGGCTGCCAAATCTGGTCATGGTGACAAAGAAGGATAAATTCTGGCGCCTCTGTGTCGATTTTAAGGATCTCAATAAGGCTTGCCCTAAGGACCCCTTCCCACTACCCCACACTGACCAAATAATTGACGCGACCACAGGACACGACTCACTGTGTTTCCTCGTTGCATACTCTGAATACCATCAAATCAAGAGGAAGGAGTCTGACCAAGCTGCAACAGCATTCATTACCCCCTACGGGCCTTTCTGCTTTAACACTATGCCTTTCGGGCTCAGAAACGCCGGCGCCACTTACCAACGCATGATTCAAACATGTTTGGAAAAGCAAATCGACAAGACAGTGGTGGCATACGTCGATGATGTTGTCATCAAGACTAAACACGTCGAATCATTGGTGGACGATCTGCGAATCACATCCGACAACCTCCGAACATATGACATACGGCTCAATCCGAAAAAATGTGTCTTCTCGTTCCAGCCAGAAAACTACTCGGCTTCATCATTTCCAATAGAGGAATTGAAGCGAACCCGGCAAAATTCCGAGCCTTGTCACCATTGGCAACACCAACAGACTTAAAGCAAGTCCAAAAACTAGCTGGGTGCGTGGCAGCCTTTAGCCGCTTTATCTCCAGATTAGGGGAGAAGGCGCTACCACTTTATCGACTCCTGCGACACACCGACCACTTCGATTGGACGGACACGGCTACAGCTGGATTGGAAGAAATAAAAACTTTGTTAGCAAGCAACCCAATCCTTGTCGCACCAAGTGTTGGTGAAGACATAAATTCCCACTCCATAAACCGCTCTACTATGTATCGACGGTTCTAACACCGTGCAAATTTCCATACCCACTTTATCAAAAGATAGCATATGCGGTCTTCATGGCATGCCAGAAGTTGCGGCACTACTTTCAAGAGTGTTCGATCACGGTGGCTTCAGAAGTACCACTAAGTGACATCATAAACAATTGGGACGCCACAGGCCGCATCGCCAAATGGGCCATTGAGCTCTTACCATTTGAAATAACATGCCAGCCACGCCAAGCTATTAAATCTCAGGTGTTGCCCGACTTTGTCGCCGAATGGGCCGAAGCCGAACTCCCCAAGGAGTACAACACATACTCCAATTGGGAATGTACTTTGACGGCTCTAAAATGTTAGCCGGATTGGGCCTGGTGTGATCCTAACATCCCCCACAGGGGACACAGTCCGTTACATATTACAAATCATGTATACATACTCCTACAATGTGGCTGAATATGAGGCAGTATTGCATGGTCTCTGAATGACCGTTTCCATGGGCATACAATGCCTCGAGGTGCATGGGGATTCGAACCTCATGATATCCCAAATAAATGTAGATTTCGATGCAAAAGATCCAACAATGGCGGCATACCGCAACACCATACTCAAAATATGAGCTTTGTTTGAGGGGCTCGAGTTTCATCATGTCGCTTGAGAAAATAATCAGGAAGCAGACATCCTTGCTCGAATGGGCACTGAACGTGACCCCATCCCACCTAACACCTTTGTGGAAAGGCTCTTCAATCCATCTGTGGTATGGCAGGACGAGAGCGGCAACACTAGTCCGGAGCCGATCACACCCCGATTGCCGAACACAAGTCTGATATCATCGGGGGCTCAGACACCGAAATGACACCTTCCGCCCATTTAATCATGGTTGTCATCGCTCCATGGACCGAACCCTTCCTAGCCTACCTTAATAGGCAGGAGCTCCCCAATGACCAGAATGAGGCCCGTCGCATAGTTCGACGCTCAAAAGCCTACAAAGCTCATGAAGAAGAACTCTACAAGAAAAGTACTACTGGAGTTCTTCAAAGATGTATCTCCGAATAGGAGGGACGACAGCTCTTAGCCGAAATACATGCTGGCCTCGGTGGC
The DNA here is from genome assembly GCF_056163025.1 of Triticum urartu. NCBI lineage: Eukaryota > Viridiplantae > Streptophyta > Magnoliopsida > Poales > Poaceae > Triticum > Triticum urartu. Next base: position 342,896,537 of record NC_141879.1, read on the forward strand.
CATCGCGCCGCAGCCCGGGCCCTCATAAGTATGGCCTTCCGTACAGGTTTATTTTGGCCCACGGCCCGAGCAGATGCACATGCACTTGTACAGCGCTGTGTCGGATGCAAGTTGTTCGGCAATCAAAGCCATATGCCGCCCACCTCCCTAGAAACAATTCCCATTACCTGGCCTTTGGCAGTCTGGGGGCTAGATATGGTGGGACCCCTCAAAGGGGGAAGCCATAAGAAGAAATATTTGTTGGTCATGGTGGATAAATTCACTAAGTGGATAGAGGCCAAACTAGTAAAAACAGCTGAAGTCGGGCCGGTGATCGACTTTATATCCGGTGTTGTACACTGCTATGGTGTCCCGCACAGCATTATCACTGACAATGGCTCTAACTTCACAGCTGATGAGGTGAAAAATTGGTGTGCTAATCTGGGCATTAAGCTCGACTACACCTCAGTATATCACCCTCAAACAAACGGTTAGGTCGAACAGGCTAATGGCCTGATAATGAGTGGCATCAAACCCAGACTAGTGCGATCCCTAAGGAAGTCGGATAAACATTGGGTTGAGGAACTCGATTCCATACTCTGGGGGCTGCTGACCACGCCCAATCGCACGACCGGATACACACCTTTCTTCATGGTGTACGGTGTAGAGGCTGTCTTGCCCTGCGACATTATTCATGACTCACCTCGAGTGCGCATGTATGAAGAGAGAGAGAAGCCGAGCTTGATCGGCAGGATGACCTGGATGGCCTGGAGGAGGAGCGCGATGTTGCAAAATCCCGTTCCGCATTCTATCAACAATAGGCTCGGCGATACGAAAGCAGAGAAGTGTGGGCAAAGACTTATAACATTGGTGAGCTCGTTTTACGCCTCCCAGAGAAGAAAAAGGACAAGCTCAAACCAAAATTGGAAGGTCCCTTCATTATAGATGAAGTTCTCACTTGAGGAGCCTACCGCCTTGGCAATGCATCGGATAATCGCTTAGAGCCGAACCCATGGAACGCAGCTCAGCTCCGAAGATTCTACGCATAACTTTGGCCATACTTATTTTTGTTCTCTTTTTCTTTCTTCTCTTCATCTGTTTTTCATTTTCTCATTTTTGTACGATTTCCATGATATGTTCAGATAAGCCAAACACTTGAGGGGTACACATCCTTCAATGTACACACCCCACCATGACTGGTGGCTTATGTAAATAGAAGCTTATCATTATCCCGAGCCTAGAGCTCACAATATATGTGTTGTTTGCTGATATACATACTTTTTGCCATTATATGCACCTCTATGACTTAAGTTTTTGCCAAGCTGGGTTGCCTTGCTCCTGTTCTTATGCCCTACATTCCCGATTGTTTGGCTAGGGCATGAAGGGAGCACCTCTCCGATTGTTACAACCGGGTTATCCGGACATGTACCTCAGACGGGTGAAGCCGAAAGCTAGCGTTCTTAAGGGAATAATTGGTGGGCAATCATATGACAGATTGTTGCAGTATTGCAATTACTTTAAAACACTGCAAGACAATTTTTCTGTATTACGTTTCGCACACCCCGGCACATGTACGCATAGTATGCCGACCCAAGGAAAGGAACCCTTAACGAAACTATTTTCCTTGGAAGATGTTTCTTACGTATGTAATATAACATACATTCCGAACTCAAATTTTGTTTGTTCGAGCACAATGACCGGGTTGCTTGGTTTCCAGATATGATACATACTTCTTTCGTTTCAAAAAAAAGTATCCAGAAACACTCCACCAGTTTTTGTTCGGGGGACAAAAGCCAAAGGGCTGCGATGACAAAATTTTCACATGTTTGGATAAAAGGTACAGGTTGACTAATACAAACACCTATTCCTTATCTACTCCATCTATAAGACTGTCTAACTTATAGTCCTCCTGCGAGTACTTCGCAGCTATCATTACTTGGTCATAAACCAACTTCACTGGAATTTCTTTCCCATCTGGTCCCCGTGGTCCTACTCGGGCCATATGATTTGGGTCCAGTTTAGTGAAGCATGTCTTCACAATAGCCCAGGCTTCTCGTGCGCCTTCGCGGCAGGCAGATGTCTTCCCTAGCTCGAATCGGTGTCAGGCAACTATGAACAGGTCTGCCAAGCCCTCCATACTTTCCGGAGGGGTATCAGATGGCCATAAAGCCTTCACCATACTCTTCATGGCTTTTCGGGCCCAAGCATGTACCACAGACAGTTCCTTCAGCACGTCGCCTTGAAATCCGGATACTTCTTCCTCCGGTCGACCAGTCAACAGGCCTATGGCAAGAAAGTCATGACATTTTGAATTAAGGGATTGCACATAAGCACCTGATACGTCTCCAACGTATCTATAATTTTTTATTGTTCCATGTTATATTATATCCTGTTTTGGACATTATTGGGCTTTATTATACACTTTTATATTATTTTTGGGACTAACCTATTAACCGGTGGCCCAGCCTAGAATTGCTATTTTTTCCTATTTTAGGGTTTCGCAGAAAAAGAATATCAAACGGAATGAAACCTTCGGGAACGTGATTTTTGGAACGAACATGATCTAGAGGACTTAGACCCTACGTCAAGCAATCAACCAGGAAGGCACGAAGTAGGGGGCACGCCTACCCCCCAGGCGCACCCTCCACCCTCGTGGGGCCCATGTTGCTCCACCGACGTACTCCTTCCTACTATATATACCTATGTACCCCCAAACTACCAGATACAGAGCCAAAACCCTAATTCCACCATCATAACTTTCTGTATCCATGAGATCCCATCTTGGGGCCTTTTCCGGAGCTCCGCCGGAGGGGGTATCGATCACAGAGGGCTTCTACATCAACACCATAACCCCTCCAATGATGTGTGAGTAGTTTACTTCAGACCTACGGGTCCATAGTTATTAGCTAGATGGCTTCTTCTCTCTTTTTGGATCTCAATACAAAGTTCTCCCCCTCTGTTGTGGAGATCTATTTGATGTAATCTTATTTTGCGGTGTGTTTGTTGAGATTGATGAATTGTGGGTTTATGATCACGTTTATCTATGAACAATATTTGAATCTTCTCTGAATTCTTTTATGTTTGATTGGTTATCTTTGCAAGTCTCTTCGAATTATCAGTTTGGTTTGGCCTACTAGTGTCACAGCCCTAGAATTTGTTTGTAATTAGTTGCATTAGAGAGCATCCATGCATCATGTCTAAAGTCTGAAAGTTGAATTGAGGTTAGTTGAAACCCTCACAAATCACTTCAGAGATAATCAACATTAAAAAAATCTTTTCAAATGAGTCCAAGGAAATGTTCCTGTTATTCTGTAAAAATATTGGCAAGAGGTGAAATTCAAACCAATATTTTTGGAGTCTCAGAAATATTTATTTTGGGCATTTGAAATTAATTCAATAACTATTTGAATTGGATATATATTTATTATATAATAAATATATGTTCAATAATTCTGAAAATTGTTGTGTGGCTTTGGATAAGTCCACTTAGCTAGCACAATTATTTTCATGAAGTTTAAAGTTGATTTGGTGTTAAAACTAAATCGCAAACAAACTGGAAAAAATTAGAAAACAGAAAGAATTAGAGAGTACAGAGAGAGAATGACTCACCTGGGCCTTACCTGTGCCGGCCCAGCACTGTTGGCCCAGGCCAGTCATCGCCTACCTCCTGCCAGGAGGATAGCGCGCGTGTGCCCGACGCGCGCGTGCACGCGCCGGCCACCTCCTCCCTCCCTGCCTGCCTGGCTCCTCCCCGGTGTGCCTAGATGGCGCCACGGAGACGCCCTCGACCCCCTGCGTCTATCCCCTCTCGCTCTGGACCCCCTCCCCCTCCTCTGCTCTCCATCCCGCGCAGCCCGAGCGGAGCCCGTCGCCGCCGACACCGTTCACCGCGGCCACCGCCTCCCCCTCACCTCTCCGACATGCCCAGGAGCTCCCCCACCATCGTCGACGTCTCTCTGTCGACTCACGTGACGCCAAATGCCCCGAAGCGCCGGCCCTGACCTCTTCTTCCTCCTCGGGTCACCGAGATCGCCACTGTCGCCCTGCTCGCTCCGGACCTCCCCCGCGCCCACTAACCTTCCCATCGTGCTCGCGGTGAGCTTCTCTTCCTCCTCCTCTGAACCCCGTTGCTCGCCGCCTCCTCTAGGTCATAGTTGCGCGGACGCCGAAGCTCGCTGGCGTCGTGCCTCATCGCCGCCGCGGCCACAGCTGCTGCCACCCATGTCCTAGCTTTGCTCCATGCTCATCACTCTCCCAGGAGCCGGGCGCGACCACCCGTTCGACCTGCTGTGCCCCCTAGCGCCAAACCGAACCTGTCCGAACTCCGGCCGCCGCCGATTTGGTCGCCGGCATCGATCCTGACCACCACAGCTCCTACCACCACCAATGGATGCGCCTCACTCCCAGGAACCCGTAGGTGCAACCCGCGCATCGAATGGTGTCCTGTAGAGAATTTCCGAGCCGCCCCGCCGTCTCTGTCGTCGCCGGCGGCTAAACACCGACGACCGCTGACCCGTTGACCGGCATGGGTTGACCCCACTGCCCGGTTTGACCTCCCCCTCTCTCTCTCACTGACTTACGGGCCCCGCCCGACTAATTACTCTAGTTAGCACTAATTAACTAGTAAGGTTAGTTACTATAGTCGCTGACCAGTGGGCCCAGGCTAGTTAGTTAGGGCTAACTAACTTAGTTAGTTGACAGGGTCACTGACCAGTGGGTCCCACTGGTCAGGTTTGACCTGGTCGACGCCTTTGACCTGCTGACGTCACCTCGACGTCATGCTGACGAGTAATACATTTTCTGGATTTAGTTTAAATTAGAATAATCAAGAAATTCCAGAAAATTCCCAAAACTTCTAAAAACCATAGAAAATTATCTATAACTCCAAATAAGATAAATTATATATGAAAAATGATCAGAAAAATCCAATCTATCCATCTGTACTGTTTTCATGCATGTTTGAGCAAGTTAACCTCACTGTTTAGGATGAAACATGATTAGGACAAATTTGATAATAGATTTGGAGTTGGAATTTGATCTAGCTTTGAATTCCACTCCAATTAAAATGACTTTTTGTTGCATTAGCCCAACACACTCATTTTGCCATGTAATGATCATGCATCATATTGTGCATTGCATTGATTGTGTTTCCTCTCTGTTGCCCGTGGTTGTCCCCTCTCGATAGACGTGGTTTCGATGATGAGTTCGATGACACCAATGAAGAGCTATATTATCTTCAGAAGTGCCAGGCAAGCAAAACCCCCCTTGTTCATTCCGATACAATCCCACTCTCTCGCTCCTGCTCTCTTTTACTGCATTAGGACAACATGATTCAACTGTTACATGTTGCGGTAGCTGAACCCCTTTTCCTCTGCATGACCTGTCATTGCCACAGTAAATAGATGAAACCCACTAGCATGAGTAGGAGTAGTTTGACCCCTGATGTGCCTACTCATTCATGATTGTTTGTCATGCCTGCTACTGCTTAGAGTTGAGTCAGGTCTGATTCATCGGGGATGAATTGGAATGGCGATAAACATGTCCTACTGCGGGTGAGCTAAGTGTGTGAACACGATTTGGTAAAGGTAGTGGTGAGAGGCCATGTAGGAGTACATGGTGGGTTGTCTCATTGAAACCGTCCTTAGGAACTGAGTTCTGTGTTTGTGATCCATGAACAACTACTACCACTCATTGGGATCCTTAATTGACCCTCTCGACTTATTAACTGCCCTAGTCCTCTGTCCAAGAGTTGCAACTAGTTTCTGGTGTTTGTAGGATATGTGTTGGCGGCCGTGCGTAGCGCTGACCCTAGGGGTGGGCTATGATGCAGTAGGTACACCATGGCACAGTGTACCGGACGCCCGTTTGGTGTCTCGGGAACCCTGCACACATCGTTTGGGGCTGTGAGCGAAACTCCAGCCGGATCTCCTCACGGATGGAACCCGAATAGGAGATAAACCTGGACTAGAGACTTGTGTGGTTAGTCAGGTCGTGGCCAACTCCCTCGCCAGGCTTCCGCTTGAAGGTTGCCGAGATACACGACGTGTACATGGTGGTAAGTGGCGAGAGCGTGTGTGAAGAAGTACACCCCTACAGGGTTATAAATGATCTATTCGAATAGCTTTGTCCGCGGTAAAGGACTTTTGGGTTGCCTATAACAGTTCATAGACAAGTGAAAGTGGATACTCTAAAATGCGCAAGATAAGCGTGAGTGCTATGGATGGCGTTCTCGTAGGGAGACGGGAGCGGATCCATAGTGGTGTATTGATATGGCGAATATGTGGACTCGTGTGCGCCACCTCAAAAGAGTTACTTGCAGTCGTAGTTAAGATAGCCACCGAGTCAAAGCTGGCTTGCTACAGTTAAACTCCACCACCCCCTTTGTTGATACTGATGCATATGTAGTTAGTTCTGATGTAAGTCTTGCTGGGTACATTTGTACTCACGTTTGCCTATTTTTTACGTTTTGCAGAGCGACGCCAGTCTCGCTAGTAGTTCCACGTGGACTTCGACGTTTAGCTTGATACCTCAGCTACGATCTTGTGCCCTCGGCAGGATCTGGCAGATAGTCAGGCTTCTCAGCCTTTTCCATTTGTAGATGTCTGTACTCAGACATCTTAAGCTTCCCCATGTGCTTTGTCTGGTATGCTCTGAATGTTGGGTCATGAGACCCATGTTTGATATATCTCGCTCCTCGGAGCCTAATGAATAAATACTTGAGTTGTAGAGTTATGTTGTGATGCCATGTTGTATTTACACATATCGAGCATATTGTGTGTATGATTGAAATGCTTGGTATGTGTGGGATCCGACAATCTAGTTGTTTATCCTTGGCAGCCTCTCTTATGGGGAAATGTAGTCTAGTGCTTCCATGAGCCATAGTAGTCTGCTACATCCCGGTTCACCGGAGTCCAATTAGACCAGCACTACTGCTCAGGACACTTGACTGGCCGGCATGTGTTTCACTTTGTTCCTGTGTCTGTCCCTTCGGGGCAATTTCACGCGGTGACATCCGGAGTCCTGCCTAGCCTGCTACAGCCCGGGTTCCCGGAGTCCTGATAGCCCAGTGCTATAGCCCGGATTCACACGCTGCTAACCGACATGCTCGATGTGATTCATGTATGACTGTCCCCATAGGTTAGTGCCGCTTTGGGTTCACGACTAGCCATGTCGGCCCGGGTTCTCTGTCATATGGATGCTAGAGACACTATCATATACGTGAGCCAAAAGGCGCAAACGGTCCCGGGCCATGGTAAGGTGACACCCGTGGGAATACCGTGCGTGAGGCCGCAAAGTGATATGAGGTGTTACCGGCTAGATCGATGTGATTTGGAATCGGGGTCCTAACAACTAGATTGATCTTTCTTGCAATGGGAGAAGTGCTTAGCTTTGGGTTCAATCTTGCGGTCTCCTTTCCGAGTGACAGTAAGGGCAGCAAGGCATGTATTGTATTGTTGCCATCGAGGATAACAAGATGGGGTTTTCTTCATATTGCATGAGTCTATCCCTCTACATCATGTCATCTTGCTTAAGGCGTTACTCTATTTTTAACTTAATACTCTAGATGCATGCTGGATAGCGGTCGATGTGTGGAGTAATAGTAGTAGATGCAGGCAGGAGTCAGTCTACTTTTCTTGGATGTGATGCCTATATACATGATCATACCTAGATATTCTCATAACTATGCGCAATTCTGTCAATGGATCAACAGAAATTTGTTCACCCACCGTAATACTTATGCTCTTGAGAGAAGCCTCTAGTGAAACCTATGGCCCCGGGTCTATTTTCCATCATATTAATCTTCCAATACTTAGATATTTCCTTTGCCATTTATTTTACTTGCATCTTTATTTCTCTTTATCATAAAAATACCAAAAATATTATCTTATCATATCTATCAGATCTCACTCTTGTAGGTGACTGTGAAGGGATTGACAACCCCTTATCGCATTGGTTGCGAGGATTTATTTGGTTTGTGTAGGTGCGAGGGACTCCCGCGTGGCCTGCTACTGGATTGATACCTTGGTTCTCAAAAACTGAGGGAAATACTTACGTTGCTCTGCTGCATCACCCTTTCCTCTTCAAGGGAAAACCAACGCAGTGCTCAAGAGGTAGCAAGAAGGATTTCTGGCGCCGTTGCCGGGGAGTCTACGCAAAAGTCAACATACCAAGTACCCATCATAAACTCTTATCTCCCGCATTACATTATTTGCCATTTGCCTCTCGTTTTCCTCCCCCCCACTTCACCCTTGCCGTTTTATTCGCCCTCTCTATCTCCATCCTCCCTCTCTTTCACTATTCGCCTCTTTTTCCCCGTTTCTTGTTTGCTTGTGCGTCGGATTGATTGCTTGTCACGATGGCCCAAGATAATACCAAATTGTGTGACTTTACCAATACCAACAACAATGATTTTATTAGCACTCCGATTGCTCCTCTTACCGATGCTGAATCTTGTGAAATTAATGCTGCTTTGCTGAATCTTGTCATGAAAGATCCGTTTTCTGGCCTCCCTAGTGAAGATGCCGCTACCCATCTAAACAACTTTGTTGATTTGTGTGATATGCAAAGGAAGAAAGATGTGGACAATGATATTGTTAAATTGAAGCTATTTCCTTTTTTGCTTAGAGATCGTGCTAAAGCTTGGTTTTCGTCTTTGCCTAAAAATAGTATTGATTCGTGGAATAAGTGCAAAGATGCTTTTATCTCTAAGTATTTTCCTCCCGCTATGATCATCTCTCTTAGAAACGATATTATGAATTTTAAGAAACTTGATCAAGAACATGTTGCACAAGCTTGGGAGAGGATGAAATTAATGATACGTAATTGCCCTAAACATGGTTTGAATTTGTGGATGATTATACAAAAAAAATTATGCTGGATTGAATTTTGCTTATAGAAATATTTTAGATTCGGCCGTGGGAGGCACTTTTATGGAAATCACTTTAGGAGAGTCTACTAAACTCCTAGATAATATTATGGTTAATTATTCTCAATGGCACACTGAAAGATCTACTAATAAGAAAGTGCATGCGATAGAAGAAATTAATGTTTTGAGTGGTAAGAGGGATGAACTTATGAAATTATTTGCTAATAAAAGTGTTTCTTCTGATCCTAATGATATGCCTTTGTCTAGTTTGATTGAGAATAATAATGAATCTTTGGATGCGAATTTTGTTGGTAGGAATAATTTTGGTAACAACGCGTATAGAGGAAACTTTAATCCTAGGTCGTATCCTAGTAATTCCTCTAATAATTATGGTAATTCCTACAACAATTCTTGTGGAAATTTTAATAAAATACCCTCTGATTTTGAATCTAATATTAAAGAATTTATTACCTCGCAAAAGAATTTCAATGCTTTGATTGAAGAAAAATTGCTTAAGATTGATGAGTTGGCTAGGAACGTTGATAGAATTTCTCTTGATGTTGATTCTTTGAAACTTAGATCTATTCCTCCTAAGCATTATATCAATGAGTCTCTCAAAGCCATGAGAATTTCCATTGATGAGTGCAAAGAAAGAACCGCTAGGATGCGTGCTATGAAAGATTGCTTTATAAAAGTGTGTTCTTCTAGTTTCCATGATAATAAAGATGAAGATCTAAAAGTTATTGATGTGTCCCCTATTAAATCCTTGTTTTGTAATATGAATCTTGATACTGATGGGACTGAATATGATCCACCTTTACCTAGAAGGCGTTACAAAAATTCGGAGTCTTTAGATCTTGATGATAAAATTGTTAAAAGTGGGATTGAAGAATTCAAAACTTTAAATATTAATGAACCCACTATGTTGGATTTCAAGGAATTTAATTATGATAATTGCTCTTTGATAGATTGTATTTCCTTGTTGCAATACGTGCTAAATTCTCCTCATGCTTATAGTCAAAATAAAGCCTTTACCAAACATATCGTTGTTGCTTTGATGGAATCTTATGAAGAAAAACTTGAGTTGGAAGTTTCTATCCCTAGAAAACTTTATGATGAGTGGGAACCTACTATTAAAATTAATATTAAAGATCATGAACGTTATGCTTTGTGTGATTTGAGTGCTAGTGTTTCCACGATTCCAAAGACTTTGTGTGATTTGCTAGGTTTCCGTGATTTTGATGATTGCTCTTTAAACTTGCACCTTGCGGATTCCACTATTAAGAAACCTATGGGAAGAATTAATGATGTTCTTATTGTTGCAAAGAGGAATTATGTGCCCGTGGATTTTATTGTTCTTGACATAGATTGCAATCATTCATGTCCTATTATTCTTGGTAGACCTTTCCTTAGAACGATTGGTGCAATTATTGATATGAAGGAAGGGAATATTAGATTCCAATTTACGTTAAGGAAAGGCATGGAACACTTCCCTAGAAAGAAAATTAAATTACCTTATGAATCTATTATGAGAGACACTTATGGGTTGCCTTCCAAAGATGGCAATACCTACATCTATCCTTGCTTTCATGCCTAGCTAGGGGCGTTAAACGATAGCGCTTGTTGGGAGGCAACCCAATTTTATTTTTATTCCTTGCTTTTTGCTCCTGTTTAGTAATAAATAATTTATCTTGCCTCTGTTTTTGTTGTGTTTTTTGTGTTTAATTAGTGTTTGTGCCAAGTAGAACCGTTGGGAAGACTTGGGGAAAGTCTTTTTAATCCTGCTGTAAAAAACAGAACTTTAGCGCTCATGAGAACTACTGCCATTTTTATTTGGAAAGTGATATTTAGTTAATTAGTTTTGAATATGATTAATAGATAAATTACTCACGTCTATCAATTTATTTTAGAATTATTGGGGTTCCAGATCTTGCGTTAGCTACAGATTACTTCAGACTGTTCTGTTTTTGACAGATTCTGTTTTCCGTGTGTTGTTTGCTTATTTTGATGAATCTATGGCTAGTAAAATAGTTTATAAACCATAGAGAAGTTGGAATACAGTAGGTTCAACACCAATATAAATAAATAATGAGTTCATTACAGTACCTTGTATTGGTGTTTTGTTTTCTTTCGCTAACGGAGCTCACGAGATTTTCTACTTTAAGTTTCGTGTTGTGAAGTTTTCAAGTTTTGGGTAAAGATTTGATTTATTATGGAACAAGGAGTGGAAAGAGCCTAAGCTTGGGGATGCCCATGGCACCCCCAAGATAATCTATGGACACCTAAAAGCCAAAGCTTGGGGATGCCCATGGCACCCCCAAGATAATCTAAGGACACCTAAAAGCCAAAGCTTGGGGATGCCTCGGAAGGCATCCCCTCTTTCCTCTACTTCTATCGGTAACTTTACTTTGAGCTATATTTTTATTTACCACATGATATGTGTTTTGCTTGGAGCATCTTGTATTATTTGAATCTTTATTTGTTAGTTTTTCACAATCATCCTTGCTACACACACCTTTTTCAGAGAGACACACATGATTCGGAAATTGTTAGAATACTATATGCGCTTCACTTATATCTTTTGAGTTATATAGTTTTTGCTCTAGTGCTTCACTTATATCTTTTAGAGAATGATGGTGGATTTGTTTTTTAGAAACTTTTGTTCTCTCATGCTTCACTTAGATTATTTTGAGAGTCCTACAAAACAGCATGGCAATTTGATTTAATTATTTTAGGCATTCAAGATTAATAAAAAAAATCTTATGAGTGTGTTGAATACTATGAGAAGTTTGAAACTTGATAATTGTTTTGAGATATGGAGATGGTGATATTAGAGTCGTGCTAGTTGAGTAGTTGTGAATTTGAGAAATGCTTGTGTTGAAGTTTGTGATTCTCATAGCATGCACGTATGGTGAACCGTTTTGTTAAGAAGTCGGAGCATGATGTATTTATTGATTGTCCTCCTTATGAGTGACGGTCGGGGATGAGCGATGGTCTTTTCCTACCAATCTACCCCCCTAGGAGCATACGCGTACTAATTTGCTTCGATAAATAATAGATTTTTGCAATAAGTATGTGAGTTCTTTATGACTAATGTTGAGTCCATGGATTAAACGCACTCTCATCCTTCCACCATTGCTAGCCTCTCTAATACCGCCCACCTTTCGCCGGTATCATACACCCACCATATACCTTCCTCAAAACAGCCACCATACCTACCTATCATGGCATTTTCATGGCCATTCCGAGATATATTACCATGCAACTTTCCACCGTTCTGTTTACTATGACACGCTCCATCATTGTCATATTGCTTCGCATGATCATGTAGTTGACATTTTAGTTGTGGCAAAGCCACCGTTCCTAATTCTTTCATATAAGTCACTCATGCAGCATTGCTATCCCGGTATACCGCCGGAGGCATTCATATAGAGTCATACTTTGTTCTAGTATCGAGTTGTAATCATTGAGTTGTAAATAAATAGAAGTGTGATGATCATCATTCATAGAGTATTGTCCCAATAAAAAAGAGAAAGGCCAAATAAAAAAAGGAAGGCCCAAAAAAAGAATAAATAAATAAATAAAAATGGGCAATACTACTATTCTTTTTTTCCACACTTGTGCTTCAAAGTAGCAGCATGATCTTCATGATAGAGAGTCGCCTATGCTATCACTTTCATATACTAGTGGGAATTTTTCATTATAGAACTTGGCTTGTATATTCCAACGATGGGCTTCCTCAAAATGCCCTAGGTCTTCGTGAGCAAGCAAGTTGGATGCACACCACTCGGTTCTTTTTGTTGAGCTTTCATATACTTATAGCTCTAGTGCATCCGTTGCATGGCAATCCCTACTCACCCACATTGATATATATATTAATGGCCATCTCCATAGCCTGTTGATACGCCTAGTTGATGTGAGACTATCTTCTCCCTTTTTGTCTTCTCCACAACCACCATTCTATTCCACATATAGTGCTATGTCCATGGCTCATGCTCATGTATTGCGTGAAGATTGACAAAGTTTGAGAACACCAAAAGTATGAAACAATTGCTTGGCTTGTCATCGGGGTTGTGCATGATTTAAATAATTTGTGTGGTGAAGATGGAGCATAGCCAGACTATATGGTTTTGTAGGGATAAAATTCTTTGGCCATGTTGGGGGGGCGCACCTACCCCCAGACGCGCCCTCCACCCTTGTGGGGCCCATGTTGCTCCACTGACGTACTCCTTCCTCCTATATATACCTATGTACCGCCAAACTACCAGATACGGAGCCAAAACCCTAATTCCACCGCCGTAACTTTCTGTATCCACGAGATCCCATCTTGGGGCCTTTTCCGAAGCTCCACTGGAGGGGGTATCGATCATGGAGGGCTTCTACATCAACACCATAGCCCCTCCGATGAAGTGTGAGTAGTTTACTTCAGACCTACGGGTCCATAGTTATTAGCTAGATGGCTTCTTCTCTCTTTTTGGATCTCAATACAAAGTTCTCCCCCTCTCTTGTGGAGATCAATTCGATGTAATCTTCTTTTGCGGCGTGTTTTTTGAGATCGATGAATTGTGGGTTTATGATCAAGTTTATCTATGAACAATATTTGAATCTTCTCTGAATTCTTTTATGTATGATTGGTTATCTTTGCAAGTCTCTTCGAATTATCTGTTTGGTTTGGCCTACTAGACTGATCTTTCTTGCAATGGGAGAAGTTCTTAGCTTTGGGTTCAATCTTGCGGTGTCCTTTCCCAGTGACAGTAAGGGCAGCAAGGCACGTATTGTATTATTGCCATTGAGGATAACAAGATGGGGTTTATATCATATTGCGTGAGTTTATCCCTCTACATCATGTCATCTTGCTTATAGCGTTACTCTGTTCTCTTGAACTTAATACTCTAGATGCATGCTGGATAGCGGTCGATGTGTGGAGTAATAGTAGTAGATGCAGGCAGGAGTCGGTCTACTTGTCTTGGACGTGATGCGTATATACATGATCATACCTAGATATTCTCATAACTATGCTCAATTCTGTCAATGGATCAACAGTAATTTGTTCACCCACCGTAATACTTATGCTCTCGAGAGAAGCCTCTAGTGAAACCTATGGCCCCCGGGTCTATTTTCCGTCATATTAATCTTCCAATACTTAGTTATTTCCTTTGCCATTTATTTTACTTGCATCTTTATTTCTCTTTATCATAAAAATACCAAAAATATTATGTTATCATATCTATCGGATCTCACTCTCGTAGGTGACCGTGAAGGGATTGACAACCCCTTTATCGCGTTGGTTGCGAGGAGTTTATTTGTCTGTGTAGGTGCGAGGGACTCGTGCGTGGCCTCCTACTAGATTGGTACCTTGGTTCTCAAAAACCGAGGGAAGTACTTACGCTGCTCTGCTGCATCACCCTTTCCTCTTCAAGGGAAAACCAACGCAGTGCTCAAGAGGTAGCAGCACCTAGGATGGTTCTAAATAAGAGAGGAAGGCATACCGAACATGCCGCCTTTCAGCTTCTCATTTTCCTTCTGAGTGGCCGATAACTGATCCTTTAAGCTCTCTATCTCTTCGGATAGTTTGTATTTTTCACCGTCATGTTTATTCTTCCCGGACACACTCGTTGTGCCCTTTTCTCATTTCCGGCAGCTTGGCGGTGACAACATTTAACTGTGTCTGATTTGCTTCTAGCTCCTGGGATAGCGTGGTATTTTTCACTTTGAGAACCTGCGGGTGATAGAGATCCTTAAATCGGTTTAACTCACCACTTGAAGTCCCGGGGGCTACTAGCACATGACTATCAAAAAATGTGTGAACATTTACCTATATGTCCTTCGAGAACAGCTGAATGACTCTGGCAAGTCCGTCTCGAGCGGCTCGGAGATACACATCCACCGAACTGAGTGCGGTAAACTCTTGTTCAGAAAGCGCTAGAGCCCACATAGCCTCTTTCAATCGACGGTGATTCATCATTCTTTCCACTTCAGAATTTGTGACGAATACATCATCCGAATCTTCTTGATGAGGCGGAACTGGCATTGCATCGGCTCGCGTCCTAGTTGATGAGTCCGGCACCGGATCAGTGGACATTCGGCTAATCGGGCGTTTTTCAACCGTCCGCCGCGTACTCCTCCTGATGTCAAGGATAAAAGGAGACTTTTCACAATCTGGACTCATGCCTAGGCATGTATTAGAGCACACGTACCTCTTGGAAGGCTGTGAGGTCTCCGCAGCACTCCCGGTCCCTTTTCGCTTTGAACGACGGCCTCGCGTAGGGGCCGCCCTTGAAGGAATATGGTCCCTAGAGCGCCGATCCTATTAAAATCTGGATTAGTACAAGAGATAGAAATTCATATAAGGATTTCATTTTAAGGACCCTCTGAATACTCACATTGCAGAAGGGATAGAGGCGGGGGTAGTCGGTGGTAATAGTCACTTTCATCATGTTGGTTTGATTTGTGTTTGCTAATTTGATAACTTCATATGTGGGTGGACCCGTGCTTAGGTGTTATTCTTACTTGAACAAACCTCCTACTTATGATTAACCTCCTCGCAAGCATCCGCAACTATGAGAAAAGTATTAAAAATAAATCTAACCATAGCATTAAACTTTTGGATCCAAATCATTCCCTTACAGAATAGCGCATAAACTAGGGTTTAAGCTTCTGTCACTCTCGCAACCCACCATCTAATAACTAGTCCACAATGCATTCCCTTAGGCCCAAATATGGTGAAGTGTCATGTAGTCGATGCTCACATGACACCACTAAGGGAATCACAACATACGTACCATCAAAATATCGAACACATATCAAGTTCACATGATCACTTGCAACAAGATTCCTCCCGTGACCTCAAGAACAAAAGTAACTACTCACAAATGATAATCATGCGCAATATCAGAGGGGTATTAAATAGCATAATGGATTTGGACATATAATCTTCCGCCAAATAAACCATATAGTAATCAACTACAAGACGTAATCAACACTACTAGTCACCCACAAGCACCAATCTATAGTTCCGGTACAAAGATTGAACACAAGAGATGAACTAGGGTTTGAGAAGAGATGGTGTTGTTGAAGATGTTGATGGATATTGCCCTCCCCAAGATGGGAGGGTTGTTGGTGATGATGATGACGATGATTTCCCCCTCCGGGAGGGAAGTCCCCTGGCGGAATCGCTCCACCAGAGGGCAAAAGTGCTCCTGCCCAAGTTCCTCCTCGAGATGGGGGCGCTTTGTCCTGAAAGTCCTCTTCTTATTTTTTCTAGGTCAAAATGACTTATATACCAGAAGAGGGGCACCGGAGGTGGGCCGAGGAGGGCACAACCCACCAGGGCATGCCTGGGCTCCCTGGCGCGCGTAGGTGGGCTGTGCCCACCTGGTGGGCCCCCTCTGGTAGTCATTTGCTCCAATAATTCTTATATATTCCAGAAAAATTCCTCGTGAAGTTTCAGCTCATTTGGAGTTGTGCAGAATAGGTAGCTTTACGTGGCTTTTTCAGGTCCAGAGTTCCAATTGCCGGTATTCTCCCTCTTTGTGTGAACCTTGCATATTATTAGAGAAAATTCATTAGAATTACTCCAAAAATCATTATTATGCATAAAAAATAAAAATAATAGTTGGAAAACATAATGCAAAATGGACGTATCATTAGATCATTTAGTGTAAGAGAAAATTGAGTGTTGGATGAACTTGTGATGGCAGAATAATAAAGGCGACAAACTGCATAATAAAGGTTGCTATCACAAGGGGCATTATAACGTGGCGTTCTTTTGTACTAAGAGATTGAGCATACAACCAAAAAGTGCATGTCAACCTCTTCTTCCCTCTGCGAAGGGCATATCTTTTACTTTTATGCAAGAGTCAAAGTATTCTTCCCTATTCCTTTTTTATTTTTCTTTTGCGAGCATCATGTGGTGAGGAAAGGTCTAGGTAGATATATCCAATTGAATATGGGTGGGCATGAGTTACTATTGTTGACATCACCTTTGAGGTGAATGCGTTGGGAGATGAAACTATAGGCCCATATCATCCTATCTGTCTGGTTGAAACGTTTTGCTCATGGGTATGCGGTGAGTGTTAACAATCATAGAAGACTATATGATGGTTGAGTATGTGGACTTGCCAAAAGGCTCCGATATGAGACCCTTCCTGAAAAGATGATGAATTGTAGTTGCAAAGTTGACCGAGAACATAGTTTGTTGGTTTTCAATAGAGTTTATGATTTATACTTCGATGTCGTGATGAATTGTTACTTCTTCATGAGAAGTCCCCCTCAAACCCTAGTTCATCTCTTGTGTTCAATCTTCGCACGGGAACCTTAGATTGGTGCTTGTGGGTAACTAGTAGCATTGATTACATCTTGTAGTTTATTACTATATGGTTTATTTGGTGGAAGATTATATGTTCAGATCCATTATGCTATTTAATACCCCTCTGATCTTGAGCATGATTATCATTTGTGAGTAGTTACTTTTGTTCTTGAGGTCACGAGAGAAATGTTGTTGCAAGTAATCATGTGAACTTGATATGTGTTCGACATTTTGATGGTATGTATGTTTTGATTCCCTTAGTGGTGTCATGTGAACGTCGACTACATGACACTTCACCATATTTGGGCCTAAGGGAATGCATTGTGGAATAGTTATTATATGATGGGTTGCTAGAGTGACACAAGCTTAAACCCTAGTTTACGCGCTATTCCATAAGGGACCAATTTGGATCCAAAAGTTTAATGCTATGATTAGATTTTATCTTAATACTTTTCTTGTAGTTACGGATGCTTGCGAGGGGATAATCATAAGTACGAGGCTTGTTCAGGTAAGAACAGCTTCTAAGCACTAGTCCACCCACATATCAAATTATCAAAGTAGAGAACACAAATCGAACCTACATGATGAAAGTGACTAGATGAAATTCCCGTGTACCCTCGAGAATGCTTTGCCTATTATAAGAAACTGTTTTGTCCTTTCCTTTGCAATAAAAGTATTGGCTACCTTGCTGCATATTATTTCCCTTTACCGTTACTTGCTTGTTGCAAATTATCTTGCTATCAAACTATCTGTTACCGACAATTTCAGTGCTTGTAGAGAATACCTTGCTGAAAACCACTTGTCATTTCCTTCCACTCCTCATTGGGTTCGACACTCTTACTTATCAAAAGGACTAGGATTGATCCCCTATACTTGTCGGTCAATAGTGTGCAGCAGCATCGCATGTAGATCGAAAATCTCCTTTTTATAAGCATCATAACATTTTACAGCAGGCCCTTCTACCCTCACTGTCAGGAATTCTTCTACCAGTAGCTAAAAGTAAATGTCGATGTCATTTCCAGGTTGCTTTGGGCCTTGGATAATCATTTTCATCATAATGTATTTTTCTTCATACACAACCAAGGAGCTAGGTTATATATGCACAGAAGCACCGGCCATGTGCTGTGTTTGGTGACCATATCGCCAAAAGGATTCATCCTGTCAGTACACTCCTCGAGCCTTATACTTCTAGGATCCTTGGCAAAGTCTTTAAACTTGTTGTAGATTAATTCCCACCGAGCCCCATCTTTCATGTGCCTCAGATATTTATCCACAGTTTGCTCATCATGATGCCACTGCAACCTCTTCGCCCCTCTAGGGTTTGCAAACAAACACCTCAACCTTGGAATTAAAGGCAAGTACCAAACAACCTTGAACATGATTCCTGTCTTGATCTTGTTGTCCAATTTGTACTTGTCCTTTTCTCTCCTGCGCTTGTATCATGCATGCTTGCATATGGGACATGCACGCAAATCTTTGTACTCACCATGGTACAATATACAATCATTCACACAAGCATGTATCTTCTGTACTTCAAGATCCAATGGGCAAACAATTTTCTTCGCTTCGTTCGTGCTTCTGGGGAGCACATTATCTTTCTGAAGAATTTCTTGAAAAGACCTAACAACTCTGTGAAGCCCTTGTTTGATAGATCATTTGCTGCTTTAAATCTGAGAAGCGCCAGGGTGCACTCAACTTCGATTTTTTCTTTTTGCAACCTGGATACAATTCTTTCTTGGAGTACATAACAATGGTTGGCAGATCCTTGTACCCAATCATATCCTTTTTTGGGCCCTTGAAATCTGCAATCATAGCAGCAAAATCTGGCATATCAAGATCGTCGTCGTCTGCATCGTCGTCTTGGTTTCCAGTGAGCATTTCGGCTTTCCGGTGTTCCATTGGTAGCTTGACGCCTCTGCCACAATGTTAGATTCAACATCCATGTGACAATGACCGGGGTTTGGCATATCACAGCCCTGGGTATATCCATCCAGGACCTGCTCTTCACCGTGTCTGGTCTAATGTGTATATCCATCCATGAATCCCCGAGAGAGTAAGTGCCACTCGACTATTGCAACTTCATGTGACTCTATATTGGAACAATGACTACATGGACACATGATGTAATCCTCATCACCAATTCTCTTCTTTGAACTTTCGGCCATATTCATGAACTCTGCCATGCCACACATAAAATAAGAGCCTCTCTGATTCTTCATCCATTTAGATTGTTCCATTTGCACCACACGAAGGGTAATTAAAAACAAAACAACAACATTAATACACGAATTAACTTATGCCCAAAGATGCGCGCATAAATCACAAGGTTTTATTTTCATAATTACTGAGGCGCTCCATATTGTTATCCAGACGTACAATGACAAAAATTAATGGCCATTCAATTTACACGCAGTTTACTACAACACTACCCTTAGGAATTGAATACCTTAATTAAGCCACTCATCAAAGAATACCTTAATTAATTATCTGTGCGGCGACCACCACCCAGCAGAAAGAGAAGCGCGATGCGGCGGCAAGTCGAGACAGCAGGGTTGAGGAGCAAAGCTTAGTGAGGCTACCGCCTAAAGTTCGACCTCCACTATCCTGCCATCGACCGCGATGTATGTGCCCCAATCACGCTGCCGCCGAGCTCGATGGTTGAGCTCCAACTATCTCTCGCCACAGAACGAGGATTGACCTCCTGTGAGGCCGCCACCACCCACCGACTGGGGATTGACCTCTTATCCGATAGCAGCTGCCTCGGCAGCCACCGCCATCTCTATATGTAGAGCGGTTGTTTTATTTTTTGATGGATATCCGCAGAGTGGCTGTTTACATGGGATTACTCCAATTATATGTATAGGGTAGTACATCACATACGGTTATGTCACAACAACCATGTCTCACCTACATTGTATTCTCACACGGTTTGGTGCGGGAATCGTGTGTGAAGTTGTAATACCTAACACGAATGACATGTATAAACATCATGCAGTATACAACATATAGTGCGAGAGTTCCCGACCATTAACTTATCCCCACAGTTTCCCCATTTCCCCCCAAATCCCTAGATAACCTCCAAATTCCCTCATGTGGCGCTGACATTGGGGGAATGCGGACGAGTGGTGCTGATGGTTTTGTTGTGGCTGCTCCTACTCGTATCGCCGTTCTCAGCAGCGCCGCCACGACGGCGGTTGCTGCCGAGCACTTGCCTAAGGGGTCATCAGAACACAGGTGTAGTACGGATCCGAATCGTCCTGTCAGTTTCCAATCTATCCCGATCTTTTTAGCATGTCCAAAGTAGCTCCATGCTGAATTCGTCCTGAATGACCCCCCCCCCCCAAGAAAGCAATCTGCCGCTGGATCCAGAGCATGACTCCAGACTCCTGCAACATGAGTTCGACTCCGAGTTTTGCACCGCCGAGAAGTACCAAAAGCCGAGTTATGTGCACGGGCACACTCCCGCTCGACGTGTATGCACGGAGGGATTCGATATTGGCAGGCGGTTTCTCAGTTGCCCCTTAGAGTTTAGTGTTAAGTTCATCATTTTACTTGAGTTAATGCCACTGCTCATCCGGAATACTATTTAACATTGGCAGGGATATGAGGGTTATGCCTTTGTTAACTGGTTGGATGAAGAATGGCATGGCAGGGCTCGGAGTGTTATCACCAAACTCGCAGAAGATAATGTAAAACTAAAGAAGAAATTGGTAATCTGGAATGTACAATCAATACGATGAAGCAAGAAAGAATCAATCGCATGCAACAGATGAAAGCAAGAGACAAGAAGGGACTAGCATGTGTAGTTGTGGTTGTCGCATTAGCCATGTTCTATGCATTGTTTGCAATGATGATTAGGGGTTTTGTTTGACAGTATTGGTAAAGCACATCTGGATGTGCTCTAAGTAATGCACATCTAGGTCCTATGCCATTGATGTTACACGTAGATTCGTGCAGATATTTTCCTTTGTTGTTTTTTCTTTTCCTTTGTAGTTTGATTATTACTGGCTTCATCAATAGGAAGAGCTCAGTGTATTTCTTGCCAACTGTTCTACACCGTTCGTACCGGTGCATAAGTCACATTACGAAAACCAAATAATCCTGAAACTCATTCCTTGTTTTTGTCCTGAAAAAACAAATCACCCAATAGGAGTCATGCGGCTAGTATGCATTAAATGACTTTGGACTACTTAGCATAACATGCATGCAATGGTCAATTCTCTGCATGTAATGGTATTGATTACCAAATAATCATCAAGTTCTCTCGTTTTTCCCCACCTAGGTCGCTGGTACGGAGGGAGTAGAAGTACTACAAAAATGCTTGTTTCATATTTGGACGCTCCAAATCGTGTGCCTACTTAATTATCACATTGAGAACTGCGCAACCCTGGGAATTTGGAGCAACTGGGTACAAATAATTGCGGTTGATTATATTAGCGGTTAGATAATACGTCAACCCCCCCCTTCAATTGGCATTCATCTTCTCTGCATACCCCGCTTAAGTGGCCACCATATTCATTGTTCCCAGTCGGCCGCGCTACACACTTGCAGACACTCTGCAATCTCGCTTTCTCGCGGTTTTTATACGACCACAGCCATGTCGAGCGACAGCAAGGACGACAGTTCCACCAGCAGTCTAGCACCCAATGACTGGTTAACATCGGAATCATCCCGCTCATCTTCCATGAGTCCGACGTCGAGTCCAGCCGTTGATTATATCTGGATCATGGAAGGGCCACGGCCTCCGGAGTCATCAGACGACAACTAGAGGGACGAGGAGCCGTCAGAGGGCGAAGAAGAGGATGATGATGAGGAGGAGGAGGAATGGTCGAACAAGGAGGAGGAGAAGGACGATGATGACGACGGCGGTGGGGATGAAAAGCCAACGGTCAGCGGCAAGAAGCGTCCTCGCCAAGACGATGTCTCGTGTCCATCCAACAACAACAACAACAAGACTAAATTAAGCAGACTGTATATATATATAATATATCTGTTTTCATTCGCTCATATTAATTTGTTATCTCTGTTTCCATTGTCAATCTCATCGCAAACAGTTAGTAATACATATTCGACAGAGATATTATACATTATCACCCACAGATTGGTTTCTTGAATTGTGTGCCCCAACGAGCACACAATTCACAAAAAAAGACCGTATGGGCTTTCTATAATGATTGCACACAATTCTGATTACCGACATGTTTGCATGGTATCACACACAACCTTACTCCGAATCATTTGTGTTCAACTCGACCATCGCAAACAGTTCATCAAAGTGAACTGTATGTCGTATATCGTACACACCTTGATATGGCTGCCTGTTTCTGTTGTTCTGTCTCATCACAAACAGTTCATATGGATCAACCGTATGCCCCGCATCGCACATGCAACTAAAATCTGAACCATGTTTAATGTATCATTCATCGCAAATGTCTTGCATCTTTTTTGACAGTTTTTTACATCATCGTTTGTGATTAATGCATCGCACACAGTTTCGTCAAAAGGTAGTCTTCGCCTGCAAAGCTTCTAGTCGTGATGCAGCAGTGGGCTCGGTGATGACCTCCTTCCTGCCGATCTCGTGGTCTTGGTCTTGTTGCACTGGAATGGAAACCTTTGGGGGATTCCTTGGGAACCCCATATGTCCTTGCCTCCTTAGAACCAAAGAGGAAAGTGTCTTGGACTGTGCCCACTGGCGCCCTGCTCGCCTTGGTCGTCATTGCTCACGTCACCGCGCACCTCGCGAGGTGGGATGCCTGCCTAGAGGTGTCCGCTCCTCTGGAGGCGGCTTCGGGGGCTGCTCCTCGGGGGGCCTTGTCGTCGTTCGCCTCACAAGGTGGGGGCCCTCGCGAGGGTCTTGCTTGTGAAGCCTTGGAGTTGGACTGCACCGGGCCATCGATGGAGCCATGCACTAGGCTGCAGGCAGGCGGCCCTGGGTACCCCCAGTCCTAGAACACCGACAGTAGCCCCTGGGCCCGTGGCGCGCTCGGCCTGGCTTTCAGGCGAAGGCATCGATGGGAGGGCGAAGCGATGCGGGCCCTAATTGCCTGCGGGCTTGACGCGTGGTGCATGATGGGACGCGGACGCCCCCACTTCCCCATGTCGCCTCAACAACTGCCCAGGCTGACAAAAATCCTGGCACGCGTGCTGCAAAGCCATCATTGTTCCACCGCGCGCTCGTCTTCTGCTCCTTCCTTCCAAAGCAAGCCTGCGCCTCGCCTGCTGGATCTTGCGTCGCCATGACCTGTCAAAGGGGGAGGAGCAGGGCCTCGACGGCGGCCGACCGCCAGGCGGGGACGGACCCCGCCCTGGGCCAGTCCACTGCGCTCAACCGCGAGGGGCCAGACAAGGTCCTCTTGGTGATCGCGGCTGACTCTAACGAGTGTAAGGTGACGAAGATCTGGCCTCCCTCTCAGTTCTCCACCGAGTTGGAGGTCACCACCATTGCTCTTCACCTCCATGCCCTCTTCTCCAGCTTCTTGCCGCCGTTCTTGGACCTCTTCGTCACCGTGCTATCGCACTATCAGGTCCACGCGCTACATTTTGACCCGGAATCCATCCTCCTCCTCTCTGCCTTCATGTTCCTATGCGAGGCCTTCGTGGGCATTGCCCCCTCGGTGGCGCTACTCCGCCACTTCTCCCTATGGTTAACTGCCGATGCGCAATGCTCCAGGTGTGTGTCGCTCCGCGCAATGAGCGTGAAGGCGGGATAGGGTATCGATGCGGAGATCCGCACAAATGTAGAGGGCTTCCGGAAGCAATGTGTATATGTTAACGTAGCACAGTATAACCCCCTACTCCAAACTCCGTCATCCCCGTCAAGGGCAAGCTCTGGGTGGAGGCCAGAAAGGCTCGCCGACCCGAGGCTCTCGCGGGTCACGGTGAGGATGGCTGACCTGAGGGCGGCAGGCATGATAATGGCGATGGTGGTGAGGGAGTTTGTCCAACGGCAGATCGCCCCCTCCAGTGCCATTCCCGCCCGATGTGGGCCTTCACAGGTCATGAGGACCCCATGAGGCTCCAGGCGGCCTCCCTGCCCTCCAACATGCTGAATGGGATTGTCCGCCTCCTGACCGGCGGGGAAGTCAGTGCGCTTCATCAGGGAGGTCTCCCTATGTACAACTTTATGAGTGGGAGAGGCTTCGTCAGGGGAATGCCTCGCTTAGATGAGTGGGGGTTGCTCCCCGAGGGCTGCGAGGGGCCTCGATACAACCCCTTCCTGGTGACCCCAAGCACCGAGGGCTTCGAGGCCAAGGCACCCCCAGCGATCACGAAGGGGCACGCCAATCCGCCCGCCATGCGGCGGCCCATCTCCACGCCTCTGAGCGCCAGCGGCGTCGCCCTGCCTGGGGTGCGGCCCCTGCTCCAAGCAGGGGAGCCATACGCTTAGCTTCGATGCGCCGACCCCCAATCCTTATGCCCCGGAGGAGGGGGCGGCTTGAGAACGGCGTCGGCTCGCCTCCGCAACCCTTGAAGAGGAGAAAGTGGGTCGCCGTGGACGAGTAAGTGCCATACTCCTTGATTTTCGCGTGGCAAGCCACCCTAAGCTCTTGTTCCTCAGGTCTCCTACAGGAAAAGAGACGAGGATGCTCTCGACGCCAGCTCCTGTGGGCATAGGGCTTGCGGTAGTGGTGCATCCTGTGGGCCGTGGGGCCGAGCCCGCACACGCCGGGGAAATCACACCCCACCTGAGGCGTCTCCTAGTGGGCCTCGGCTCTGCGTCCCAGGCGCCTTCCATCGAATGCAACATCAAATTAGGGAGGACAGTGTTGAGGCTCCCCTGCCAATTCTCGCTGGCGGTCAGTGAAGGAAATATGCCTTAGAGGCAATAATAAAGTTGTTATTTATATTTCCTTATATCATGATAAATGTTATTATTCATGCTAGAATTGTATTAACCTGAAACTTAGTACATGTGTGAATACATAGACAAACAGAGTGTCACTAGTATGCCTCTACTTGACTAGCTCATTGAATCAATGATGGTTATGTTTCCTAACCATAGACATGAGTTGTCACTTGATTAACGGGATCACATCATTAGAGAATGATGTGATTGACTTGACCCATCCATTAGCTTAGCACGATGATCATTTAGTTTGTTGCTATTGCTTTTTCCATAACTTATACATGTTCATATGACTATAAAGATGCTATCAAACGTCACAATGTAACTGGGTGACTATAAAGATGTTATACAGGTGTCTCCGATGCTGTTCGTTGAGTTGGCATAGATCGAGATTAGGATTTGTCACTCTGAGTATCAGAGAGGTATCTCTGGGCCCTCTCGGTAATGCACATCACTATAAGCCTTGCAAGCAATGTAACTAATGAGATAGTTACGGGATGATGCATTACAGAACGAGTAAAGAGACTGGCCGGTAACGAGATTGAACTAGGTATTGAGATATCGACGATCGAACCTTGGGCAAGTAACATACCGATGACAAAGGGAACAACGCATGTTGTTATGCGGTTTGACCGATAAATATCTTCGTAGAATATGTGGGAGCCAATATGAACATCCAGGTTTCGATATTGGTTATTGACCGGAGACATGTCTCGCTCATGTCTACATAGTTCTCGAACATGTAGGGTCCACATGCTTAACGTTCGGTGAAGATCGGTATTATGAGTTTATGTGTTTTGATGTACCGAAGGTAGTTCGGAGTCCCGGATGTGACCACAGACATGACGAGGAGTCTCGAAATGGTCGAGACATAAAGATCGATATATTGGATGACTATGTTTGGACATCGGAAAGGTTTCGAGAGAGTTTGGGCATATACCAGAGTACCGAGGGGTTACCGGAACCCCCCGGGGAGTCAATGGGCCTTAATGGGCCATGGTGAAAAGGAGGAGGAGGCGGCCAAGGTGCCAACCCAAGCCCAATCTGAATTGAGAGGGGGAGTCGCCCCCCTTTCCTTCTCTCCCTCTCCCCCTTCCTTCCCTCTCCTACTCCAACTAGGGAAGGGGCAATCCTACTCCCACCGGGAGTAGGACTCCCCCATGGGCGCGCCTAGGAGGCCGGCCCTCTCCCCATACTCCACTCCTTTATATACGGGGGGGGCACCCCATAGACGCACGAGTTGATCATTGATCTCTTAGCCGTGTGCGGTGCCCCCCTCCACCATAATCCACCTCAGTCATATCGTTGCAGTGCTTAGGCGAAGCCCTGCGCCGGTAGCTTCATCATCACCATCATCATGTCGTCGTGCTGACGAAGCTCTCCCTCGACACTCTGCTGGATCATGAGTTCGTGAGACGTCACCGAGTCGAACGTGTGCAGATCACGGAAGTGTCGTACTTTCAGTACTAGGATCGGTCGATCGTGAAGATGTACGACTAGATCGTCCGCATTGTCATAACGCTTCCGCTTACGGTCTACGAGGGTATGTAGACAATACTCTCCCCTCTTGTTGCTATGCATCACCATGATCTTGTGTGTGCTTAGGAATTTTTTTGAAATTACTACGTTCCCCAACAGTCAGGCCTTCCGTGAGTCAGCGGTCCCTACAGACAGGGCATCGAGCTTGCACAGAGCCGTGCGCTGGGCGGGAGAGTCGGATAGGGAGGCGGCCGTCCCGGATCATCCCGCACCTTCGCCATGGAACGGAGCGCGGAGCGAAGCCCTGGCTGGGCGTTGGAGCTCATGCGCAGCCGTGGCATCATCTGGCATGGCCTTCTTCAAGATGCGAGGGTGCATTGAATCGATTCAGAGCGGAGCTTCACAATGTCGATCTGCATCTTGAGGCTGAGAATCTGTGCCTAGCGCGCTTGTGGCGCTGACTCGAGGTCGCCGTTAATCTTAGCCGCATGCAGCGCGAGGCTGCTCGCTCGCAAGAGGAGGAGTCCTCTGCCGCGGCGAAAGAAGCCCACGATCGCGCCTTCGAGGAACCCGGGGCCGCACACTGACAACGTGAGGCCACAGAAAACCACGAGCGGGAGCTTCTGGATTCAAACGCCGCCCTCGAGCGGCAAGCTCAAGCATGTGAAGTCGTCCTGAGTGCCTCAATGAAAGGGCCATCGGCGCACGAAGAGGGGCTCCGCACTCTCGAGGACGTGCTAGCGCTGGAGGCGTCTAAGCAAAGTCTGGACCATGAGCGGCTAGAGGTGATGGGGTGCCAAGTAATGGCCACCGAGGTTTCTCTGGCCTCCCAGGAGGTGAAGGTCCAGACGGAGATCGATGAGGGGGTCGCAGTGGTCTGTCGGGCCTTCATCATGGACCATCATCAGAAACTGAAGCTTCAGAAGTTCCGTTTCTGCGCACGGCGCAAAGAACTCAAGGGCAAGATTAATGAACTCAAGGGGAACCTGGCTAAGGTGGAGAGGCGCCAGGAGGCCACGCTGGATGCCCAGGCCGGGGCCGAAGCCGAGCTAGCATCCCTTTATCAGTAAGTGGGCGATGCCACCTCTCTCGCGGAGCGGGTAGTAGACGAGGCTATCCGAGCTCGGGGCCTGCAGCACATGCGCTCTGAGATGTTCCGCGACCTGGAGCAAAGGCCCCATGAAATTGCAACTAATCCCCGGGTGGTGCTGGTAATTCATAACAACATATAGCTCATTTAACAAATACCCATTCAATTTTAATATTTCATAAAGTTCAACGAATGGCATGGCATGGGCAAGAGATGTGGACCCCTCAAAATGCTAAGGACACATATTGACAAAATCTCAAGACTCTTCATTTATATTTTAGTGATCCAAGATCACATTGAGTCCATAGGAAAGCCAATACTTTTAAAAGGGGATGAGGTTCTGCTTAATGGTCTACTTTCTCAAAATGCTTAGTGTTATTTCTCTAAAGCCCTCAACCACCTTATCATTTCCAAATATGTTAAAAACCCAAAGTCAAACTTGGCCCCACCGAAATCTTCTATCCGGCGCCACCGAGTTCATTTGACCTAGACACTGCCAGAAACCCTAACTCCTCAGTCACACCAATACGGATCTCGGTCTCACCGGGATGGCCCTGCAAACTCTCTGTTTCCCTTTTGTAACATTTCGGTTTCACCAAAATGAGCGATTAGTCACACTGAGTTTGCTTGACCAACTCTCTATTTGCTCTTTGTTGAAATCGGTCTCACCGAGTTCACGCGATCAGCTTCACTGAGAAGAGGTTTTTCCCTAGCTCTAGCACATCAGTCCCACCGAGAATCCTAACATTCACATTTTGAACTAAATATGTCTCACTGAGTTCTTCTATTTGGTCTGACTGAGTTGGGTCAAATATGTGTAATGGTTGGATTTTGTGTGGAGGCTATATATACCCCTCCACTCCTTTCTCCATATGTGAGAGAGCCATTAGAACGTGCCTACACTTCCAACCTACATATTCTGAGAGAGAACCACCTACTCATGTGTTGAGATCAAGATATTCCAATCCAAGCAAAAGAATCTTGATTTCTAGCCTTCCCCAAGTTGCTTTCCACTCAAATCATCTTTCGACCATATCCAAATCTGTGAGAGAGAGTTGAGTGTTGGGGAGACTATCATTTGAAGCACAAGAGCAAGGAATTCATCATCAACACAATGTCTATTACCTTTTGGAGAGTGGTTTCTCCTAGATTGGTTAGGTCACTTGGGAGCCTCCGACAAGATTGTGGAGTTGAACCAAGAAGTTTGTAAGGGCAAGGAGATCGCCTACTTCGTGAAGATCTACCCGAGTGAGGCAAGTCCTTCGTGGGCGATGGCCATGGTGGGATAGACAAGTTTGCTTCTTCATGGACACTTCTTGGGTGGATCCCTCCGTAGACTGGCGCAACCGTTACCCTTCGTGGGTTGAAGTCTCCATCAACATGGATGTACGATAGCACCATCTATCGGAACCACGCCAAAAATCTCCGTGTCATCACTGCGTTTGCACCCTCCAAACCCTCCTAATATGTCCATTTTCCTACTATTATTTGTGATGTTTTTATGCATAATAATGGTTTTTGGAGTAATTCTAATGCCTTTTCTTTCATAATATGAAAGGTTCACACAAATAGGGAGAATACCGGCAGCTGGAATTCTGGACCTGAAAAAGCTACATCAGGCCACCTATTCTGCACGACTCCAAATGAGTTGAAACTTCACGAAGAATTTTTATGGCTTATTTAAGAATTATTGGAGCAAATAACTACTAGAGGGGCCCCACCAGAGGTGGGCACAACCCACCTGGGTGCGCCATGGAGCCAAGGCTCGCCCTGGTGGGTTGTGCCCTCCTCGTCCCACCTTTGGTGCCCCTCTTCTGGTATATAAGTCATTTTGACCTAGAAAAAATAAGGAGAGGACTTTCGGGACGAAGCGCCGCCATCTCGAGAAGAAACTTGGGCAGGAGCACTTTTGCCCTCCAGTGGACCGATTCCGCCGGGGGTACTTCCCTCCCGAAGGGGGAAATCATCATCATCATCATCACCAACAACTCTGCCATCTTGGGGAGGACAATCTCCATCAACATCTTCAACAAGACCATCTCCTCTCAAACCCTAGTTCATCTCTTGTGTTCAATCTTTGTACCGGAACCTTAGATTGGTGCTTGTGGGTGACTAGCAGTGTTGATTACACCTTGTAGTTGATTACTATATGGTTTATTTGGTGGAAGAATATATGTTCAGATCCATTGTGCTATTTAATACCCCTCTGATCTTGAGCATGATTATAATTTGTAAGTAGTTACTTTTGTTCTTGAGGTCAAGGGAGAAATCTCGTTGCAAGTAATCATGTGAACTTGATATGTGTTTGATATTTGATGATATGTATGTTGTGATTCCCTTAGTGGTGTCATGTGAACGTCGACTACATGGCACTTCACCATGTGTTGGGCCTAAGGGAATGTATTGTGGAGTAGTTATTAGATGATGGGATGCGAGAGTGACTGAAGCTTAAACCCTAGTTTATGCGCTACTTCCTAAGGGGTTGATTTGGATCCAAAAGTTTAATGCTATGGTTAGATTTTATCTTAATACTTTTCTCGTAGTTGCAGATGCTTGCGATGGGGTTAATCATAAGTAGGAGGTTTGTTCAAGTAAGAATAGCACCTAAGCACCGGTCCACCTACATATCAAATTATCAAAGTAGCGAACACGAATCAGACCAACATGATGAAAGTGACTAGATGAAATTCCAGCGTACCCTCAAGAGAGCGTTGCTTATCATAAGAGACCGTTTTGGCATGTCCTTTGCCACAAAAGGATTGGGCTACCTTGCTGCATGTTATTTGTCATTACCGTTACTTGCTCGTTACAAATTATCTTACTATCAAACTACTCATTACTTATAATTTCAGTGCTTGCAGAGAATACCTTGCTGAAAACCACTTGTCATTTCCTTCTACTCCTCGTTGGGTTCGACACTCTTACTTATCTAAAGGACTAGGACTGATCCCCTATACTTGTGGGTCATCACCTCCCATTTACCTATGCAATGTTTTACTTTCTGCTACTACACTCTTAGAATTAAATGTGTAGGTTGATTGCTTGACTTGTGATAATTGCTAAAATCTGCCCACAACTAAAATTGGGAAAAGGTTTGATTTTTACTTGGTCAAGTAGTCTAATCACCCCCTCTAGACCTACTTTCGATCCTACAAGTGGTATCAGAGTTTTGGTCTCCATTTGCCTTGATTTCCATAGCTTTGGTGATCATAGCCTTGGTTTCACAACCTAGGAGACTATGGCTTCTAGCAAGGGAAATTATCACCATAGAGGTCCTTACTTTGATGGTACTATTTTTGCTAGTTGGAAGCATAAGATGAAAATGCATATTCTTGGTCATAAGCCGACCGTTTGGGCTATTGTGCGCATTGGCTTGCAAGGTGATCTCTTCAAGGATGGAAAAGAACCGGATCGTGAAGCGTCTGCGGAAGAAATGAAGATGTTGCAATACAATGCTCAAGCTTGCGATATTCTCTTCAATGTATTGTGCCCCAAAGAATTCAACAAAATCAGCCACCTTGAGAATGTAAAGGAAATTTGGGATACTTTGGTTGATATGCACGAAGGTACCGAGTCCGTCAAGGAATCCAAATTGGATGCGCTTCAAAGTCAACTTGACAAGTTCAAGATGAAGGATGGTGAAGGAGTTGCTGGGATGTACTCTAGGCTTGCTCTCATCACAAATGAGATTGTCGGCTTAGGAAGTGAATAGATGACCGACAAATTCAACTTCAAGAAGATCCTAAGAGCCTTCGATGGAAAATTTGATACCATGTGCACCTTGATCCAAATGATGCCCAATTACAAAGATCTCAAGCCCCCGGAAGTCATTGGTAGAATTGTTGCTCATGAGATGTCACTCAAGGATAAGCAAGAGATCCACAACAAGTCTAGTGGTGCTTACAAAGCTTCAAGTGATGCTTGATACGTCTCCAACGTATCTATAATTTATGAAGTATTCATGCTGTTATTTTATCATTCTTGGATGTTTTACAATCATCCAAGAGCAACTTTATATCATTTTTTGGGACTAACCTATTGACCCAGTGCCCAATGCCAGTTGATGTTTTTTGCTTGTTTTTTACATCGCAGGAAATCAATATGAAACGGAGTTCAAACACTGTGAAACTTTTTGTGGATTTTTTTATGGACTAGAAGACCAACAGTGGGCCAAAGAAGCACCTGGGGGTGCCCCGAGGGGGGCACAACCCACCAGGGCATGCCCTGGTGGGCTGTGCCCACCTCGGTGGCCTCCCGCACCCCTTCTTTGCACTATAAATTCCCAAATATTCCGAAACCCTTCGGGGTTAACCTGGATCAGAAGTTCCACCGCCGCAAGGCTTTCTAGCCATCGCAAACTAATCTAGACCCCGTTCCGGCACTCTGTCGGAGGGGGAAATCGTCATCGGTGACCATCTTGATCATCCTAGCGGCCACCACGATGAGGAGGGAGTAGTCCACCCTCGGGCCTGAGGGTTTGTACCAGTAGCTATGTGTTTAATCTCTCTCTCTCTCTCGTGTTCTTGAGATGTCACGATCTTGATGTTTCATGGGCTTTGTTAATATAGTCATATCATATGGTGTTTTCCCCTCTCTATCTTGTTGTGATTGAATACTTTTATGGATTTGAGAACACTTGATATATGTCTTGCGTATGAATACTCGTGGTGACAATGGGGTATCGTATTGATTCACTTGATATATGTTTTGGCACCCAACTCGTGGACTCCGGAGGTGACATTAGGGTAATCTACGCATAGGGGTTGATGCACGTTCTTGTCTTTGTTTCTCTGGTAGAAATCTTGGGGCACTCTTTGAAGTTCTTTGTGTTGTATTGATTATTATGAATCTAAATTTGCTTTGGTGTTATTTTAGTACGAACTCTTGGTTAGATCGGTTATAAAGAATAGCTTCGTGTTATTTTAGTATGAACTCTAGGATAGATTGATCGGAAAGAATAGCTTTGAGGTGGTTTTTTACCCTACAAACAATTCCGTCTTATTTTCTCCGCTAGATAGGAACTTTGGAGTGATTCTTCGTTGCATATTGAGGGATGGTTATATGATCCAATTATATTAGCATTGTTGAGAGATTGCACTAGCAAAAGTACGGACCCTAGGCCTCATTTTTAAGCATGGCAATACCATTTTCGTACCCGTTTACTATTTGCTACCTTGCTGTTTTTTTATTCAGATTATAAAAATATATTTCTACCACCAATATTACACTTTTATCACCATCTCTTCGCCTAACTAGTGCACCTATGCAATTTTCCATTGTATTGGGTGTGTTGGGGACACAAGTGATTTCTTGTATTTGGTTGCAGGGTTGTTTGAGAGAGACCATCTTCATCCTACACCTCCCACGGATTGATAAACCTTAGGTCATCCACTTGAGGGGAAATTGCTACTGTCCTACAAAACTCTGCGCTTGGAGGCCCAACACGAGTCTACAAGAATAAAGTTGTGCAGTAGATATCAAGCTCTTTTCTGGCGCTGTTGCCGGGGAGGTTGGGTAAGCGGCACTCACACCCCGTCAATGAAGCTATTTTATGGAGTCGTTGCCGGGGAGGTGAGTGTTTGAAGGTATATCTTTAGGTATTGCAATTGAATCTTTTAGTTTCTTATTTATCACTAGTTTGGTTTATAAAAGAAAACAAAAAATGGAATTGAGGTTGCATCATATTATTGATCATAATTATAATAACTTTCTTGAAAATGATGGTTCAGAAAATTGTGCTCAATTGTTAGAAGAAGAAGTCAATAGAATGTTTGGCACAAAATATTTGAATGATGAGCATGATTGCAATGTTGTTAGTATAAATTCTTTGACTATTCAAAATGGTAATGATGATTGCACAAGGCATGACAAAAATGTTTCTTATAAGCATGTCAATTTTTGCGGAGTGAATTGGGAATGCATTTTGACACCAAAAAGGGAAGATAGATTTTGTAAGAAGCATAAATATTTAGAAATGAAAAGGTTGCAAGAGAGGCTAGATGATTGTGCTGAAAGATGTAATTTTTTCCATCCTTGTGAACTTTGAAGTGAACGTGGTCATTTAAATCTCCAATGCAAATTGTTTCATGATCACATCGTGTCCAAAAATTGTGATAACTTGATTTCCCTTGAGCATCATAAAGAGCTTAGTCTTCTTTTGGGGTATGAAGAGATGAAACATATAACTAAGGGTTTTCCAAATCCCGAGATATTTCTTGATTTTGATCTAGAGGAAATTTATATGTTCTGTGCAGTAAATTGCATTGAGAATCCTTATATTGCCAACTATCTAAAGACAAGAAAACAAATAGAATAAGAAGAGAGTACTAATGAACGGGAAAATATTTCCCAATACCCTCCTAGTGTTTATCATGATGAATCAGGTAAGAAGGAGGAGCTTCCTATCCAATCAATCTCTTCAATAAGAAGCTTGAAAGAATTAATTAAACCCACACATGATGTGGTGAAGAAGAAGAAAAGAAGAAATAATAAAGGTAAAAAGGTATCTCTCCCAAATGATGTTGCTCCTATCACCATTGTGCCTCATGAAAGTGAATCAAATATGTTGATGGAGGATGATGATATTGAGTATGATTTTGTGATACCTGCCACTTGTTGTAATGATTATGATTGGGAAGGCAACTATATCCCTTAGGATCTTGAAAATCTTTTTAGCACTTGCTTAGAAGGATATGATAATAACGTTTGCTATACTATTGGTGCCATTCATGCTATTAATAAGAATGATTATGATGATATGCAAAACCACAAGCTTGGGGATGCTATGTTTAATGAGTATGATATGTTTGAAGATTTATTTGCTGGAAATAATGCTTGTCCTAAGCTTGGGGATGCTTTGCTTAATGAATATGACCCTTTGATTCCTTCTACTTTCGACAAGAAAATTTATTATGATGATAGCATGCCTCCTATTTATGATGATTACATTGCTGAAAGTGAGTTTGGAAGAGTGTCAACTCTAAGTAGTAGTGATCCCACTATTTTGAAGGGTGTTGAATCTTGTTACAATATTGATGAAAGTGGATTTGGAGAGGTCATGACTTTATTTAGTGATACATCCACTATTTTGGAAGAGGTTTCAATTGACTATGACAATAAAGTTGCTACCTATGATGATTATTATGCTGACATGTATGCCATAAAGAGTAATAAATCCTCTATGCTTTTGCATCATGAAAAGAGTGTTGTATGTGATAGTTATATTGTTGAAGCCATTCATGATGTTTCTGAAAATTATTATGAGGAAGGAACTTATGCTCTTACATATCTCAATAATATCAGGTTTCTTCTCTATGTGTTGATTGTTTTGAAGTAGCACTTGTTTTGCCTTCCTATGCTAGTTGATTGTTGTTCCCATAAGTTGTTTGCTCACAAAATTACTATGCATAGGAAGTGGGTTAGACCTAAATGTGCTAGTCATATGCTTCATGATGCTCTCTTCATGTTTCAATTCTTATCTTTTATGCGAGCATCATTGAAATCTTCATGCCTAGCTTAAAAGGCATTAAAGAAAAGCACTTGTTGGGAGACAACTGAGGGAGTCCTAGACTAAGGGGTCCTTGGGCGTCCGGCCTTTTATCTATGGGCCGGACTGATGGGCTGTGAAGACATGAAGGCCGAAGACTGCATTGTGTCCAGATTGGACTCTACTTAGCGTGGAAGGCAAGCTTAGCGATCGAAGATTCCTTCTTATGTAACCGACTCCATGTAAACCCTAGAACCCCTCGATGTCTATATAAACTGAAGGGGTAGTCCGAAAAGGACACCACATATACTCATTACCATACCCACATAGGCTAGACTTCTAAGGTTTAGCCATAACGATCTCGTGGTAAATCCACTCTTGTAACACTCATATTCATCAATATCAATCAAGCAGGACGTAGAGTTTTACCTCCATAGAGAGGGCTCGAACCTGGGTAAACATTGTGTCCCCTATCTCCTATTACCATCGATCCTAGACGCACAGTTCGAGACCGCTACCCGAGATCCGCCAATTTTGACACCGACATTGGTGCTTTCATTGAGAGTTCCATTGTGCCGTCGACAAAAGGTTCGATGGCCCCTCCAATCGTCAATAATGACGCTGTCCAGGGAGGAATCTTCCTCCCAGGACAGATCTTCGTATTTGACGGCTTCGTACTACGGGCCAACTCGCTTGGCCATCTGGAGTTGATCGACAGCTACGCCCCTGGCCATCAGGTCGGATTCGGAAGCTTGAACTACGCCACGGATATCCGTGGAGACTTGATCTTCGAGGGACTTGAGCCTGCGGCGATCGCTCCCTCTTATCCCGATGAACGTGACTTAAATCTGTCATAGGATTACACCCAGGAGATGGTTCCTGCGGCTGCAAGGACCTTAGAGCCAAAGCAGATTGAGCCATCCGAGGCCTCAGAGTCTACGGCGTTGGTGCCGCACGTGGACTCGACGCCCTGTGATATTCTCTTTAACTAAGCTTCGTACTCATCTCTGGCTATAAGTTCCTGACTGTGTACACCCGCGGACACCGAGCTAGATCGGTTATCGATCTTCGAGTTCAGTGCCGCTAACATGTTCCATCACTCGCCTTTGGGTGACGTGCTAAAATCTTTAAAGAAATTATCCTTGGAAAAGGACTCACAGCCAAACTATGTCCGGTTCGAGCTAGAGACAGATGATGAGGAATTTCGCTTCCCACCCGCCACCCACTTCATAGCCACCGTCGACGACTTAACCGACGTACTTGACTATGGCTCTGAAGACATCGACAGTATGGACGATGATGCCGACAAGGAGCAAGGCCAAGATCCACCATTTATTGGACATTGGACGGCCACCTCTTCATACGATGTGTAGATGGTTGATACACCTAAAGGATCTGGCGACGACAAAGAAGAGCCGGATGCGAACAAAACCTCCGAGACACAGTCCAAGCGCCGGCGGCCCAAGCGCCACCCCAAGCCCCGCCGCTCAAAGGACGGAAACACTGGCACCGGAGAAAATAGTACTCCGGGCGACGCTGGAAACAGTGAATACCCCGCCGGGGCTACATCCGAACAGGAACACGACAACAGGCAAGACAACCTTGACGAACAGACTATAGGAGTTGACCCGGAGGACGATAGTTACCGTCCGCCCTCCGAGGAGGAGACAAGCCTTGGCAACGAAGACTTCATCGTGCCCGAGGATCCTCTCGAGCAGGAGCGCTTCAAGCTTCAGCTCATAGCCACTTCAAGGAGCCTGAGAAAGAAACAAAAGCAACTTGAAGCTGAACAAGATCTGCTCATCGACAGATGGACTGATGTCCTGACAGCCAAGGAATATGACCTTAACCGCCCAGCCAATAGCTACCCGAAACGGATACTGCTACCTCAATTCGATGAGGAGGCACCGGAGCACATATCTCCCTCGCGTAATGCGGACCGATCACCACGTGGCTGGGACAGGGAGGCTGAATGGCCACCCTGCGGTCGGGATAAAGCGGCAGCTCAGGCCGAACAGCAGCCCGCCCCACCGCCTCTCAAAAATAGGGACAGACCAGCTCGGGACCATACATACGATCTTCGGCAAGAATTGGACAATAGAGCAGGACACAACAGATCATATAACAATCACAAGGACGTTTCCATACTCGGGAAGAGAGCTACATATTCGGACGCAACAAACTTAATCACACCCAGGCCAATAACCACAGACGGACGTTGTCAGAGATACGCCGTAACGCGGCCCGCTATAGAGGTGCCACACACCCTCTCTGCTTCACAGACGAGGTGCTGGATCACAAATTCCCGGAGGGGTTCAAGCCTGTCAATATTGAATCATACGACGGCATAACCGACCCCGCAGTGTGGATCGAATATTTTATTCTTCACATACACATGGCCCGAGGAGATGACCTCCATGCCATCAAATACCTCCCATTAAAGCTCAAAGGACAGCTCGACACTGGCTAAATAGTCTGCCTGAGAACTCTATCGGCAGCTGGGAGGACATGGAAGAAGCCTTCATCGACAACTTCCAAGGCACATATGTCAGGCCACCCGATGCCGATGACTTAAGCGACATAGTTCAACAACCTGGAGAATCAGCCAGAAATTTCTGGACTAGGTTCCTAACCAAAAAGAACCAGATCGTTGATTGTCTAGATGCCGAAGCCTTAGCGGCCTTTAAACATAGCATCCATGACGAATGGCTCGCCCGCCACCTCGGCCAGGAAAAGCCGAGGTCCATGGCATCCCTCACGACACTTATGACCCACTTTTGTGTGGGAGAGGACAGTTGGCTGGCTTGCAGTACAAACACAGCCAACGAAGCAGGCCCATACGAGGCCAAAAGCAGCACCAGCAAGCTCCGGTGCAACAGACACAAACGCCAAAGCAATGGCGACAACACCGATGACACTACCATTCACGCTGGATTCAGTGGCTCAAAGTTCGGCCAGCGAAAGAAGCCTTATAAAAGGAACGGCGGAGGACCATTCAGCTTGGACCGCATACTCAACCGTCCGTACCAGATACATGGCACCCCAGACAAACCGGCCAACCATACTAACAGAGATTGCCGGGTCTTTAAGCAAGCCAGCAAGGTAAATAGCGTAAACAAGGAAGGGGAATCGCAGAGCGAGGACAAAGACGAGGAGCCCCGGCATCCAAAGCAAACACTGGGGGGCAAAAGAAATTCCCGCCTCACGTCAAAACGGTGAACATGATATACGCCACACACATCCCCAAAAGGGAGCGCAAGCACGCACTCAGGGACGTTTTCGGTAGAGCCAGTCGCCCCAAAATTTAACCCATGGTCGTCAGTCCCGATCACCTTTGATCGTCGTGATCATCCAACTAGCATCTGTCATGGCGGTTCGGCCGCATTGGTACTCGACCCAATCATCGACGGATTTCACATGACACGAGTCCTAATGGACGGTGGTAGCAGCCTCAACCTGCTCTATCAGGATACAGTACGCAAGATGGGCATTAATCCCTCACGAATCAAACCCATGATAACTACCTTTAAAGGAGTCATACCAGGCGTAGAGGTCCGTTGTATGGGCTCGATCACGCTGGAGGTGGTCTTCGATTCCCCGGATAACTTCCGAAGCGAAGAACTAATCTTTGATATCGTCCCATTTCGCAGCGGCTATCACGCCCTGCTCGGACGAACCACATTCGCTAGATTCAATGTGGTACCACATTACACTTATCTCAAGCTAAAGATGCCCG
This sequence comes from Triticum urartu, assembly GCF_056163025.1. Classification (NCBI taxonomy): domain Eukaryota; kingdom Viridiplantae; phylum Streptophyta; class Magnoliopsida; order Poales; family Poaceae; genus Triticum; species Triticum urartu. Next base: position 342,935,327 of record NC_141879.1, read on the forward strand.
GCCCACGTGGCATCATTACAGTAAATGGAAACACGGAACGCTCCCTCCGTACAGAGGAGCACACTGCTGATCTAGCAGCAGAGGTACAAAGCGGCCTTCTCAAGCAGCATTACAATCTGGCTGCCGAGCCCCTGGACATCATCAATAGGGTCCGGACCAGACTGCAGCAGGACAGCTCAGCTCAACAAGAGCCGAATTAGCAATATGACCTCCGTCCCAGCCCCGATGAGGCAATGGCACTAATACCGCGCGTACATAAACTAAGCACTCAAAACACCATGGGAATCGACGGAGGCATAACTCGTCCGCAATCCACTGTACGGCTCGACCGACACCGGGATTCACACGCCTTAACTTTCGCTTTTTATTACGGGTTTTTCTCCTTTCGAGGTCTATGCGGATGACTCGTTTGCAGAACACACCAAGGAGGCAAGGAGCTCGGGCATACAAAGGAACCCCCAGGTGGTCTCTATTAACGATCGCCATACTTGTTTTACATACCCTCACACAGCCCGCCCTTGGTTACGGCATGATAAATAGCTTTACTTGCTTATCGCATTATTTGCACAAAGTACGCCTCGACGTACCAATTACATCACAATGGTGAATAAATGGTGGCATAAGCTTATTACCTAATTTTCCTGTTTTCTCACCTTTGTACATATTACTTATTGCACACGTACACCATGGTACGTATTACTGTGCCAAGGGCTTCATTACACCCAACACTACGGCAATAAAAAGTCCGAACACTTTTATAGTATAGTTCGGCACCCCAAACTTATAGCATTATATGCATCGGCTCCGAATCATGTCTTTGGTCAATAGTTGGGTTGCCCGGCTCCTATGCTTACTACCTCACGTTCTGCTATATCGACTAGGGTAGTAAAGGGAGAACTACTGCGATTGTGTCCCGGTTCTTCCGGACGAGCACCTCAGTAGAGAAAGCCGAAAACCGACTGTCATGATGCAGCGAGAGAGAGTCAGTTGTTCGAGAGGTTCCAAATCGTTAGAGATTTTTTCCGCCTCACGCGAAGAATCGGTCCCTCCGATTAGGCGTGTATAGCGCCCCTAGTTCGGCCTTCCAAATACCAGGGGATGCGCCAAACTTTTTAATTGTCAAACTCCTATGGCTAAGTGAGGGGGGTAAAGGCCACATAGTCTGATTGCCTTGTTCGTTGCACTAAACACCTCCTTTAAGGACCATAATGTGGAGTAAAGAGTGTTTAGATTTATCCCGAACACCCCCGTACTATCTACGTGGGGGCAGAAGCCGATGACTGGTCAACCCTCAGATTTCATAAATGGCCGCACAGGAGGTAAAATGTAAATCATAAGCATTATAATACATAACATCACTTCTCCATATTACAGGATAGTATAATATAAATGTTCATATGGGAAAATGATATCCTTCGTACATTGTTCCGCCACAAGGCGGGACCCCTCCAGGACACCGTCAAAATAGAGCTCGGGTCGACAATGCTCCTTGCCCTCCGGCGGTCCCTCGGTCATCAGCTTATTGGCATCCAGCTTTGCCCAATGCGTCTTAACGCGGGCAAAGGCCATACGTGCACCTTCGATGCAGACCGACCGCTTCATGGTTTCAAGCCGCGGCCAGGTGTTAATAAGCCGCTTTACAAGTCCGAAATAGCTGCTAGGTACAGGCTTGGCAGGCCACAGCCGGACTATCAGGTCCTTCATGGCTAGCTCCGCCGACTTGTGCAGCTCGACCAACTGCTTCAGCTGGTCAATGAAGGGCAACGGATGTTCGGGTCCAAGATACTGGGACCAGAATAGCTTCTCCATAGATATTCCTTCTTCCGCTCTGCAATACTCAGCAGCATCCGATATACTGCGCGGAAGATCCGTACAGGCCCCTGGAAAACCCGAATTCGGATAAGTACAAGGAACGTTTCTTACACACACTTGCTATGCAGGGCGAAAGATTTACCCGTCGTAATCTTCTTAGCCACCTGAATCTCCTGGAGAGCATCCTGGGCTTCGGCTCATGCATCCTGTGCGCTCCGGCGGGCCTTCGCCAGTTCGGACTCCTGCGCCTTACAATCGCGCTCCAAGGACTCAAATCTCTCGATCACGCCCTGGAGCTGTTGTTGTGCCTTGGCAACCTGGGCCTCGTGCTTCTCGCGCGCAGCGCATTCCGTGGCCGCGTTGTCCTCGGCTTCTGCTAACGCCTTCTTAAGTGCCGCCACCTCGGTCATGTCCACTAATAAAGTTTATGACACTTTAGTCCGGCTGGACCGCTCATTTTTTCGAAATATACCCATCGGTTACTACATTCCTTGGCTATCTTCCAGCTGCTTCTTCACGAGGATGAGCTCCTCCTCGGCCCGCTCCAGTTTCCGCTTCAGTCCGGAAACTTCCGCAGCATGAGAAGTGGCAGCCTGCAGCGATACCTACTTATTCACATAGACAACTCATGTTAGACTCCTGCGATATTTATTCTCAATCCTCTGTTTGGCTTTTCCTCCCGAACACCAAACAGAGAATCAGGGGCTACTGTCTATACGGAGATATTTTTCCTACAATCACATTACTCACCTCAAAGCCCGTTAGAAGGCTGGTGCAGGCTCCGGCCATTCCGCTTTTGACAAACCGAACCTTCTCTATTACCGTGTCCATAAGAACACGATGCTCATCCACGATAGACGCACCTTGTAACGCCTCCAGCAGATTATCTGATGCCTCTGGTTGGATAGAGGTCACCAGTGGAATAGGCACATTCCCTCCTTGGGGGGAATGCCGTTCGCTGGACCCCGGAGCCATGTAGATCTCCGGAATGGTATCCGGCTGAGGCTCGAAGGGAACTCGGGCCCCGTCACTGGTCCCCGTGGGGACTTTTTCCCCCGTATGTTCGGCGGCCGAGGAGTCATCCTGGGGCGTTACCCCGATGGTCTCCGGAATCTCCCCCCGACCTGGGAAAGTCTTTTTGGACGCCACCTTGTCGGCACCCTTGGGTGAGATGGAATGAGTAGGTGGCAGTGACATGCTAGCCATCTCCTTTAAGTCCAGTCAATCCTCTGTCGAGGATCGCGGGGAGCCGTCGCGTGCCGGACTACAACGACAAGGTTTAATATGCGTCAATGTTACAAACCGAGAAGGCCAGATGTTTTGATTCTGGTACTCACGAGGCGGCTGGAGGCTTGGTCCGACGAGGTCGCTCCAGACTACTGTCAACATCCCATGCGGAGTTATCCGCGAAGGAGCCTCTCCCCCTCTTGGTCGCCTCCGCCTCCAAACTCGGGGAGGCCTCCCTTTTCTCCCTTCCTCTCGCAGGAGGGGAGTCACCTCCCTCCTCCCCGTCGTCTTCGCCAGCTGAGGGGTCTATCTCGTCGTCAGACGAGATGACCAAGGTGCTCCTTCAGCGAAGCCCACGCCTGGTCCCCTTGACCATGGTTGTGACCTTCTTCTCCAGCACGTCGTAAGGCGCCGGAAATAACATCTTGGTAAGAAGTGGGGTTTCTTCATATTCGGGCAGCAGAGCCGGACTTTTAATCCGTCCCGCTAGATCGACCCAGGCCTGAAAAAGAAATTGACAAGAAGGCTTAGTATCCTTCCTCAAAGTGTGTCCTTAAATACTACACCTTGACGGCATACCGAATTGGCCTGACGCTTAAAGTTGAGCCCGTGATCTTTGGTCAAGGGTGGCGGCGTCTCGCTGCCCTTGAAGAGCACCTTCCAGATATCTTCGTGCATCGTGCCGAAGAGCCTTAGTAGTGTCTCGTGCTCGGCCGGATTGAACTCCCACAAATAACAGGTTCGGCGCTGACATGGAAGGGTCCGCTTACAAGCATGACCTGGACCACATCAACGAGCTTGATTTTCTGGGTTATCATATTCTGGAGGCATGTTTGGAGCCCCGTGATCTCTTCCCGAGATCCCCAGGTCAGGACCTTCTCCTGCCAGGAGGTAAGCCGCATCGGGACTCTGGATCGGAATTTGGGAGCCATCGCCTAGTTGGCATCGCGCGGCTCGGTGATATAGAACCACCCCGATTGCCATCCCTTCACCTTCTCTTTGAAGGAGCCTTCGAGCCAGGTGGTATTGGGCATCCTGCCCACCATGGCACCTCCGCACTCGGCCTGTTGGCCGCGCACCACCTTTGGCTTTAAATTAAAAGTCTTCAACCATAGGCCAAAGTGAGGTGGGATGCGGAGAAAGGCTTCGCACACAACTATGAATGCGGAGATATTGCGGATAAAGTTGGGGGCCAGGTCGTGGAAGTCCAACCCATAGTAAAACATCAATCCACGGACAAATGGATGAAGAGGGAATCCCAGCCCATGGATGAAGTGTGTGAGAAACGCAACCCTCTCATAGGGATCGGGGGTAGGGACGATCTGCCCTTTTTCGGGAGTCGGTGAGCAATCTCCTTGGCTAGATAACCGGCCTCCCGGAGCTCCGTGATGTTCTTCTCCTTAACAGAGGAGGCCATCCACTTGCCTCCAGCTCTGGATCCGGACATGATTGGAGTGTCTTCTCGAACAAGGAAAAGCCGAAATCTTGGGTGCTAGAGCTCAAGGACATAAGGACTGGAGATGAAGACGGGTGTGGGTAAAGGAAGAGTGTCCTTATCCCCTTATAAAGACCGCGAATATCAAGCGCCCCCCCCCCCCCCACTCGCCTTAAACTCACCTATTCCCGAGAGCCGTGCAAAATGGCACGGTTGGGTTACCCACGCCCATATTGATGAGAATCCCGTAATGAGGGGGGGCACGATCTCTGCTTCGACAAGACATGCCAATGACAACCGCGTCTCGCAACGTGGAGCGGCAGACGAAAAACGATTTGAAAGTACGACCAGACAAACGCAATGTCATGTTGTAAAAGCTGTCAGCGGATTAGACTCATGTGAGAATATATATTCTCTCTGCGGTTATATATGGTGTGTGTGACAGGTCCGGATACAATCATCGCATCCGAAGACTATCTTCAAGTTCGGAAAGAAGGGAACCCGCCTTGCAATGCCGAAGACAAATCTGCGCACCGGACTCCTCGTAATTGAAACCAGGTTCAGGGGCTACTGAGGGAGTCCTGGACTAAGGGGTCCTCGGGCGTCCAGCCTGTTATCTATGGGCCGGACTAATGGGCTATGAAGACATGAAGGCCGAAGACTGCATCATGTCCGGATTGGACTCTACTTAGCGTGGAAGGAAAGCTTAGCGATATAAGATTCCTTCTTATGTAACCGACTCCATGTAAACCCTAGATCCCCTCGGTGTCTATATAAACCCAATGGGGTAGTCTGGAAAGGACACCACATATACTCATTACCATACCCACATAGGCTAGACTTCTAGGGTTTAGCCATTACGATCTCGTGGTAGATCCACCCTTGTAACACTCATATTCATCAATATCAATCAAGCAGGACGTAGGGTTTTACCTCCATAGAGAGGGCCCGAACCAGGGTAAACATTATGTCCCCCGTCTCCTGTTACCATCGATCCTAGACGCACAGTTCGGGACCCCCTACCCGAGATCCGCCGGTTTTGACACCGACAACAACCCAACACTTTTACCTACTGTTTTTGTGTGTCCACATGATTAGGCTACTGTAGTAATCATGTTTTATTGATTTTGTTTCAATAAAGTGCCAAGTAAGACTTTTGGGATGGCTTACGGTGACAGTTGATTTGATCTTGCTGAAAAACAGAAACTTTTGCGCTTAGGAAAACAATTCTCATTTTTAACAAAAGTGTGATAAAATGCTGATTCTTTTGCAGAAGATTAATAGAAAAATTTCCAAGATTTTCCTAATTGTTCAGAATTTTTGGTGTAGCAGAAGTACGGTTGGAGTACAGATTACTACAGGCTGTTCTATTTTTGACAGATTCTGTTTTCAATGCATAGTTTAGTTTCTATGGCTTATATTGCTCAATATAAATTGTAGAAATGATATTCTACATTAGGCAATGTGTGGAAACAATTATGAATATTGTCTTTGATGGTACCAAAAGTGAAATGGTTTGCTCTTTATCATACTAACCTATCTCACAAAGTTCCGTTAAGTTTTGTGTGATTGAAGTTTTCAAGTTTTGGGTGAGATGTCGATATGAGGAGAATAAGGAGTGAAAATACCCTAAGCTTGTGGATTCCCAAGGCACCCCAATGTAATATTAAAGGAAGATCCAAGAAACTAAGCTTGGGGATGCCCGGAAGGCATCCCCTCTTTCGTCTCCAACATTATCGGTAACCTCACTTGGAGCTATGTTTTCATTCGTCACATGATATGTGTTTTGCTTGGAGCATCATTTTATTTTATTTTTATTTTCTTGATGTTATTTATAATAATGTTTTGCATCTTTTATTTCAATAAAAGTGGCATGTATAGCCTTTGTCATGCTTATTTTGCAAGTATACATGTTGCTGTTTGAAAACAGAAAGTTTACCGCTGTTGCAAAAATTCCCTAGAGAAGTCAGAATGTGATAAAATGTTGAAACTTCGTTCAAAATAAGATCTGATAAATTTTCTACAGTATGGTAAATTTTCATAACTTTTGGAGTTAGGGAAGTATTGATACTCTTGCATTCTTTATAGACTGTACTGTTTTGGCAGATTACTGTTATGTTTGCATATGTTTGCTTGTTTAATGATTTTATTTGAGGATAGGAGTATTAAATATGCAGAGTCATTTAGTATGCAATGTTGAATAATAATTTTAGTGATTTTCTTCAGTAGAGAATGATAAGGTTTTGCATTGATTTATACTAACTTGTCTCACGAGTCCTTGTTGAGTTTTGTGTGGATGAAGCTTCTCGGATTTAGGAAAATCGTGATATGAGAACAATTAAGGAGACACAAAAGATCAAGCTTGGGGATGCCCAAGGAACCCCAAAATAATATTTCAAGAAGTCTCAAGCATCTAAGATTGGGGATACCCCGATGGGCATGCCACCATTCCTCTTCAACAATTATCGGTTAGTATCGGTTGAGCCTAAATTTTTGCTTCTCCACATGATGTGTGCTATTCTTAGATTGTCATTTTTTTGTTTTTTCTTGCTGTTTTAATAAAATGCTTAGATCTGAAGTTTCTAAATAAAATAGAGTCCTCAAATAGTTTCCAGGGAGGCTAAGTAAGCGGAGTTCACATCCCTTTAAGGAAGCTCTTTTCTGTGGAATTGCTCTAGTGCTTCACTTATATCCTTTTGAGCACGGTGTGCTTTAGTATTTTTGAATAAATTCTCTCTTGCTTCACTTAAATTAATTTGAGAGAAATAAATATTATGCTCATGATCTTCATTTATATCTTTTTGGAGTAGCTTGTCATTTACTCTTGTGCTTCACTTATATCCTATGAGCAAATTGTTGAATAAATTGAATGTCATGAAGTTGAAATCATATCATGCTTAGTAGTAGCTTCACATTGGGTTTAGAAAGTGAAATCTTTTGAGGCTTGACAATCACAATATTGGTCATACAAGCAATTCGTGAATAATTAGTATAAGGAAGAGAACTTTCACATGCAAATACACTATCTTGGAATCTTTTGTGATTGTGAGCCCCCATCAAAACATTATATGCCAAAATTGTTAACGTTGGACAAGGAAGACAACGTAATGGTTTATGTTTGTTCATATTCACATAGAAGTTATATTGTCATAGATCCTTCAACATGTGGTGCTTTCCCCCCATCCTTGCTAGCCAAAAATTCCGCACCAAGTAGAGATACTACTTGTGCATCCAAAAACCCTTAAACCAAAAATCTTATCTTCAAGAGTCCACCATACCTACCTAAGGATTGAGCAAGATCCTTCAAGTAAGTTGTCATCGGTGCAATAAGGCAATAAAAATTGCTTCTAAAAGTGTGAGATCATTTAGTGTAAGAGAAAATTGAGCGTTGTACGAACTTGTGATGGTAAAGAATAAAAATGACAGGCTGCATTATAAAGGTTGCCATCACAAGGGGCAATATAACATGACGTTCTTTTGCACTAAGGGGTTGAGCATACAAACAAATAAGTGCATGGCAACCTCTGCCTCCCTTTGCGAAGGGCCTATCTTTTACTTTTACTAGTGGACTCCGTTGCGCCAAATGGCACAGAGACCCATTGGATCCATGCACATATTGAAAAGAAAATCCATAATTCAGATGATTTAGTTGTTGCAAGCACATATGATAACAAATTGAACACACTTTGATTAAAAAAAGAATGATGGAACATGTGTTGTTTTCGTTCTTAGGGAGTCTATCCAGAATCATACAATTCGTAGGATCTATGTTGTTTCGGTCATCTTCCAAGTCTCGATTTCTTATATTATCATCAATAATTTCAAGTCCATTAAAATGATAGTTAGTTTTATCTAAAATCTTTCATATGATCAGAGTTTGTTTTGAAATAGTGATATAACGTAGAATAAGTATAATGATACACAATGAAAAATAATTGTGTACAATATCAGACAATTTACTTCCAGTGATGTACTCTATAAATATATTGTTTTGCGAGAAAACTTCCAATCTATAATTAACTGTCAAGATAATACAAAGAACACCAGACGCAAAAACTACATACAGGTCGAGACGCCCGATAAAAGATAATGGATTTTTATAGAAGAAAAAGAGTGGATTCTTTTAAATTTAAAAAGATAAAAAAAGGTTTGGTTCCAGCCGTCCAAGTGGGTAGGAATCCATTCCCACCGCCTAAACAAATTTTAAAGGGAAAAATAATCGGACACTAAGAAAAGTCAGTCATCCTCCTCACATCTCCCCTGTTCCCCATTCTCCCATCGCTAGGTCCCTCCATAGCCGGATGTCCCAGGTGAGGCCGCCCCTCCCCTTTGTCACCACAGCCTGCGCGAGCTTCGCAGGCACTGATTTTCCTCCCCTTCTTGTCGAATCCGGCCGCGGATGTGGTTGAGGAGGCCCTCAAGCTCGGCATGCTCGCGCCATCTCTAGGCATCGTCGGAGGTAGACATGGAGGTGCAGGACTCGCACCCCCATCCTCCTCCCCTCTCCTTCTTCGAATTGGTTGCCGAAGTGCTCGAGGAGGCGCTCGAGACGGCATGCTCGCCGGCGATGTTGGGGCCCCTCCCTCCTCCTGGTGCCCTCGCTGTCGCCTCCATGAGCCTCTCCACCCTCTCCCGCGCGATGGTCCGGGTCTAGGTAAGTATTTCTCTCTGACCCCGCCGCCTGCTCCTCCCCGTAAATCCGGTTCGTCACCAAGTGCATCGCCTCACTGAGAAATCATCATGAATGTTCCCTTTCAAGACTCTGCATAATTTGTTCTGTTATAGGGCTTTGTTAGATAAGCTGATTTAACTGAGTTTATTCTGCTCTGGATTGCTGCACCTTCTGGTTGTGAGTGGATCCAAGAATTAGCATGGTACAATATTCAGTCTAATGTGTTTCAAGTACTAAAATGGAAGCAGAGAGAAACAAGCCCAGTGAGAGAGTGGATAACAGAAGAAACACTGCAACGAAATCCAAAGATATAGAAAGTATGTTCAGGAACTTCTCACTAAAGTAACAATGTGTGACATCTCATATTCGTAGCAAGTGGTTGCATGAAGTTCATGGAAAATTTATGTAAATCATGCTAGGCTCCCTACTTTCCAACAAAAAAAGGAAGAAAAAATGTGCATTTAGCAAGCATGTGGATAAGAAGCATACAACTTTCTAATATGCATAAAACTTCCGAGCTCACTTATAAAAATTAACGGACCACCAGAAATCACTGGAAAGTAGCATTCATAGTGATTGTCTCTTTTCTCAAGGATTTCTGCACAACTCTCCCAGGTTACACTTCCTTACACTTCCTTACTGATAGTTTGTTCTGGACTAAACTTGGAGGTTCAATCCATTTTAGATATAGAAAAGAGACACTCCTACTCAATCCCCCTCAAACAAACCTATAGTTAGGCTAGAGTTTGAACAATTGTACAGCCAACAAAGGCATAATGCCTAGAATAAAGATATAGATGCAGAAATCAATGAAGGGTGGTCTCATTGTACATGGCTAAGCAAGCCAGTTAGAGAAAGGTGATGTCGACGCTGAAACTCAAAGCCACGACACGGTGTACGTGGTGAGTTTTCCATCGGGCTTGCAGGTCTGCCTCCAGCAAGCTGCCGCGAGCAAAAGAAAATCACACATTAACCAAAGGACACTTGTAAATGAAAAAAGGTCACTACAAGAAATATGTCAACTTGCGACCATCACTATTGGTCATTGAAAGGTTATTGTTTTTCATTTGCGACCTTTTTGCGACCAAAAACAGATAGTCAAAAGCTAGTGGTCGTAAACTGAAATTAACGACCTTCTTTGTGATATGTAAAAGGTCATTGGTTGCACACCAAATTTTTGGTCACTAGCAACCTCCACAGGCCACGTAGGGATCCAGCGTGGCAAGCTGACGTGGATAAGAATCAGCCCGGTCTAATTCCGTGTATTACATGGGCCGAGCCCATTAATTCAGCCTTTTTAATATATATTTTTTTTGTTAATTTTCGCTAGCTACATGGGCCTGGCCCAGTAATTCGGCCTCTTTTATTTCTCTGAAATTTGACATCAATTTCTTGTTAGGCCACAGCCTTTTATAGTCCATTATTTTTTTTGACCCTCGGCCATTTACGGTCCTGTTTTTTTTGCCTCGGCCTTTTACAGTCTAGTTTTGTTGGCACTCAGCCATTGCCTTTTAATTTAGGACCCGTCACTCTTAAGTTCTGTATCTGCATCATTTTCAGTCTATTTCCAGTTCAAATATAGGCTATAAATACAGAATATTTCTCAATACATCCAAACTTGGTACATTACAATAATAGTACATAGTACCCAGTTTTCTAATACACAAAAAGATCAATCAATAACAAGCTCCAATGAGTTACTCTTTGCTGGGTGCGGATTCTTGCTTCTTCATCATGGGACTTGTTGCAGTAGTCAGCACTTCAATGAACAAAGGACATCTACAGGTTATAAACAGAACAATTAGGAACAAAATAAAAATAGAACATTCTGCATTTGGTGCAAAAATGGTTAGAGCAAAGAGGAGCTTCAGCAACAGAGCAAACCAAATCAAATTGAACACACACCAACATTTGCAGAAGAATATTTTTGTTTGACTCATATACTGCTGCTCCCTTTAATTTTCAGGACTACATATTCTGAATCTACTAGTACCAGATACCTACCTATTAGAAAATAAAGCTGAGTTATACTAGTAGTGTTGGTGCTCAATTGCCACTGTTCCTATCATATTTACTCCATAACAACTAACATGAACATGCCAATTGTTTAAAACCTAAGCCGTGTAAATTTCAGAAGAACAACCAAACTTAAGCCACGATGATAGACAGCGAGAAAATCAACTAAATTTAAAAGGAGGGCTAACCAAGAACCCTTTAATTAACCCTACCATTTCATCAACACCCCCAACCAAACAGGAGCATGAGCAGGACAATAGCTACTAAACCTTGAGGTCAGGCATAGACATATACCTGGACTTTGCTTCTTAACAGGAGGCCCCCCATTTGAGTTAGACATCTCTTCCTTCTTCTGCCCCTTGATCTTAAAAAGGTTTATCATCTTCCTATGAAACATGAGGGGAGGAGGTAACGAGCATGAGCTAAAGAGAGCAGACTTTTCATAGGAACAAAATTGACAAAAACAAGAAAAGTACCATTCAGGCTTAAGGATGGTTTTACACACAAACAGGTAGAAACGATGTAGCGGAAATCAACAGAAGCAGTTTGGTTCTCTTTAATTATTGCGTTCATCGATTAGTAGCAGAAAATAATATACCAAGTACAAAGGAAAGCAAAATACTAAATTACCAAGCACGACTAGTAGCTCTACACAATTGCACCACATATACAACTAGCTACAGATAACACTCTATACGCGTACCTACATAACCGATGTGATTTATTATAACAAAGACATTCAAGTGATAATAGTAAAAAAATGAACTAAAAGAGCTAAAATAAGCCTTTGTTATGAACAAAGATCATCTAACCAATTATAAAAATCATGGTACATGTAGCTAACAGATATATCAAACCATCCTTAATCCAAAGCATCATCAAAACATAAATCAGAGGAGCATCTACCCAGTATGACAGCAAAATGGCGTAATCATACAACTTGTAAGAGATGGACTCAGGGATGGTAAGGAAACATCAGATGAGGGGAGGGGAGGGTGCAGACGCTTGTACTTGTTGCCAAGAAGAACGATCAGCTTCGCTATGACAGGTTTGAGGACCCCTGTCGCCATGCTGACGAGAGCCGCATCCATGGTCATGCTAGCTCAGAGCTCGGCCAGTCAACCATGCATGGAGCCGTGGAGGTCAGGTTGCTGAATGCACTGACAGTAAATAGCCAGCTCCAAATTGACAACCTGGAAAGAGGATTGGTTAGTACACTGAAAAGAGTAAATAGCCAGCTCCAAAGTTAAGGTACTGGCAGAAAACATTATTAGAAGCACAACTAATGATTCATCAAGCAAAAGGAAACATTTCAAAGATACCAGCTGGGCGACAAATCAAGCAGAAGGAAACATTTCAAAAATACCAGTTGCGCGTCAAATTTGAATGAAGCGATGTAAGTATATCTAGAACCAGAATGGCAGATGCCAAACACAAATACTCATTGTAAGTATATCTCAAATTTGATCATAAAATTGACATGAATAATAACCTGTATAGGGACTCCGTAAAAAGGTATGCCACTGAGCCAGTGAATGGTGGATGCCAAACATAAAGACACATTGGAATATATTTCTAATTTGAGTCACTCATCAATATAGAACTACAAAAGAGCACAAAAGAAATAAATCAACAAGAGCATAAGGCATACTATAGCCAGCTAGCTAGATTTCATCTTGAGACTTATCCTTGTGCTTCTGTAGAATCTCGATAACTTGGTCCAAGGGTGGGTCTCCAGGCCTCCGAAAAAACTGGCCGCCGATCTTGAACTCGTACACCTCCGGCTGCATAGAATGAACTCCTTCAATTACAAAAATACATACGGAATTAAAAGGACACCGGTAAGAGCAGGGAAGAACAACATTTGATAATGCTTCACAGTAACTAGCTGCGCAATAGGTAGCTAGTCGGAACCAAATAGACCAAGACAAACAGGAAGTAAGCTACATCCAAAATCTACCAATTCAGCGCCGAGGACCAAATGTAACTGTTAAAGTGTTAAACAACACTGTCCAAGATACAGTACCCAGATAGCCTAGCAAATGTAACGTTAAGTTGCTGCCAATCTTCCAAAATTTTACTGTCATCCACGCGTGATTTGGTCAGTGTGGAAAGAAACTGGAGTAAGAGAGAGAGAGAGAGGGAGGGAGGGAGGGAGAGAGAGAAGCAGAGTTAGTTACCTTCATGTCATCCTGGATCTTGGCGGCCTGGGATTGGATGCTGGCGAAGGTCTCCTTGAGCGGGGCATTGACGGGGTACAACGTAAGCAAGCGCTGGTAGGCAGATGAGCAATGTAAGAAGCAGCACTGGCCACGGCCAAAGACGGACCCGGTGAGGTAGCTGTCGATGGGGACGCCGTCGACGGTGAGGGTGCCGGGCTCGACCCCTACGGCACGCTCCAGGTCCTCGATTTGCCGACGGATATTGTGGGAGATGCCCTCGATGAAGATGTTGTACTGCATCCAGAGGCCGGATCAGGCCGGGGCAAGAAGAGGGGTGGGAGACAAGATCGGGATGGGAGGCAAGGAAGTACCTTGACGAGGTCATCGCTGAGCGCAAGCAGGGAGTCGAGCATGCCGGGGCGGAGATCCGGGATGGTGAACTGCGCGCGGAGGGGGGGTGAGCCCCCCGGCCCCGGCGGCGTAGAAGAGGTCGGCGCCCTCCCGGATGGCGTCACCGACCGCGTTCTCCTCAGGCAGGAACACCCCCGAGGTGGCCACCAGGACGGAGGCGGTGGCCGTGACCAGCCCGGTCCGGTATAGCATCACCTCGCGCACATCCACGTCGTCCAAGGACCGTGCTCGTGAGCAGCCGAGCAGGAGCGCCCAAAGCTCTATCTGTATGTGCATCTGGATCGGGATGTGGAGCGAGGTGGGAGGGAGGGAGTTCCTGCCGGATCTGGCCACGACATGAGTAGCCCGAGTGGATCTAGGAGGAGAGGGGAGGGGCTGCCGGCGATGAGGTTGGAGGTCACCGGTGCGACTGGAGAAGAGGACGGCGGCGGATTGGGCTGGGCTACGTGGGGATAGGGATTGGGTTGGGGCGGGGCCGATTGAGATCTGTGGGAGGGAGAGGGCTAGGGTTGGCAGCCGTGGGTGCGTGGGAGAGAAGGGGTCGTGGGTGTGTGGGTGATTGGGCTACGTGGGTTAGAGGGTGAGGCCGTGAGGGGGTGAGGGCTTCCGTCGGAATCCGACGGTGTTGGATGCGTGATCCGTGTGACATGTCTATGGACCAATCAAAACGCGGTAAATGCTTTGACAATTTTATGACCATCTAAATTGGTCTTAATTGATCCAAATAAATATTTTTTGCATGAAAAAAGCATTTCCCATTTTGATTTTGTTGTGAAGAACCAACCAACTCTTTGTTGCAAAATTGAACCACCTCAATTTTTAAAATATTAGACCATTTTCCATTTTCATCACCGTAACAGGAAAAATACATTTTCCATTTTTTGAATGCCCAAAATGAGTTTTTTTTGAAGGATCTACCATATATTTGTTGCAAAATTGGATCAAATCAATTTTATAAAATATTAGAACATATCTAATGCACAATTGACCAAACAGTTGGGTGTCAAAAGTTTCAACCCACCTTTGGTGAAAAACACAAATTTTCGCCAATTCAGCTAGAAGCGGGTCAAATTTGAACTGCAGCTACCTCGTAGTTTGCCCTTTATTTTTTCAAAAATCATTTCTAGGTACATAAGTATCTATTTAATCAGGGAAACATCAAAAGTTTTCCAATATTCAACCACTAGTTAGGAACGGTCATGCCCGCTGTTTTGATCGCATTTTCAAATGGGCTTAAAAAATTAAAAAAAATCAAAAAATTGGAAAATCTTCGCATTGTGTCATTACATGTGACCAAGTTACCAGGAAAAATAATAAACTTGTAATACGAGAATTATTTTTAAAAAGTGTTCTCAAAAAGAGCGATCATGTGTGATGATTCATGGCTTTCAAGTCAAATGAACAATCTTATAGCCACATTCATGGCATAGTTTGTTAAAATGATAGCATATTATGCACAAGGGTGCATCTTGGAATGGCAAACAATGTTGCCTAAGGGAGTTTTCATTTTCTTTGGACGAAAAATTCATTTTCCAGTTTTTGAATGCCGAAAATGAGTTTTTTTTTTGAAGGATATACCATATATTTGTTGCAAAATTGGATCAAATCAATTTTATAATATATTAGGACATATTTAATGCAATTGACCAAATAGTTGGGTGTCAAAATCTTTCATCCACCTCTAGTGAAAAAGACAAATTTTCGCCGATTCAGCAGGAAGCGGGTCAAATTTGAACTGCATCTGCCTCATAGTTTGCTCTTTATTTTTTTTTCAAAAATCATTTCTAGGTACATAAGTATCTATTTAATCATAGAAACATCAAAAAATTTCCAAGATTCAACCACTAGCTAGGAACGGTCAAACCCGGCGTTTTGACCGCATTTTGAAACGGGCATAAAAAATTCAAAAAAAATAAAAAAATTGGAAAACCTTCGCATTGTGTCATTATATGTGACCAAGTTACCAAGAAAAATAATAAACTTGTAATACAACAACAATTCTTTTAAAAAAGTGTTCTCAGAAACAAGCTATCATGCATGAAGATTCATGGCTTTCAAGCCAAATGATCAATCTAATGCCCACATTCATGACATAGTTTGTTCAAATAATCTCATATCATGCACAAGTGTGCATCTTGGAATGGTAAACAATGTTTCTTAAGGAAGTTTTCAATTTTTTTGGACGAAAAATTCATTTTCCATTTTTTGATTGCCCAAAATGAGTTTTTTTGTGAAGGACCAACCATATATTTGTTGAAAAATTGTACCAAATCAATTTTCCAAAATGCTAGGCCATATTTAATGCACAATTGACCAAATGGTTGGGTGTCGAAAGATTTGATCCGCCTCTCGTGAAAAAGACAAATTTCCGTTGATTTAGTAGGAAGCCGGTCAAATTTGAACTACAGCTGCCTCATAGTTTGCTCTTTATTTTTTCCAAAAATCATTTATAGGTACATAAGTATCTATTTAATCAGAGAAACAACAAACAAATTCCAAGATTCAACCACTAGCTAGGAACGGTCATGCCTGCCGTTTTGACCGCATTTTGAAACGGGCATAAAAAATTCAAAAACCTTCGCATTGTATCATTATATGTGACCAAGTTACCAGGAAAAATAATAAACTTGTAATACAACAATTCTTTTAAAAAAGTGTTCTCAGAAATGAGCTATCATGTGTCAAGATTCATGGCTTTCAAGCCAAATGATCAATCTTATGCCCACATTCATGACATAGTTTGTTCAAATGATCTCATATCATGCACAAGTGTGCATCTTGGAATGGCAAACAATGTTGCCTAAGGAAGTTTTCATTTTCTTTGGACGAAAAATTTGTTTTCCATTTTTTGAGTGCCCAAAATGAGTTTTTTTATGAAGGACCTACCATATATTTGTTGCAAAATTGGACCAAATCAATTTTCTAAAATACTAGACCGTATTTAATGCACAATGGACAAAATGGTTGGGTGTCAAAAGATTTGATCCACCTCTCGTGAAAAAGAGAAATTTCCATTGATTCAGTAGGAAGTGGGTCAAATTTGAACTACAGCTGCCTCATAGTTTGCTATTTATTTTTTTCAAAAATCATTTCTAGGTACATAAGTATCTATTTAATTAGAGAAACAGCAAAAAAATCCACGATTCAACTACTAGCTAGGAACGGTCATTCTCGTTGTTTTGACCGCATTTTGAAACAGGCATAAAAAATTAAAAAAATTAAAAATTGGAAAACCTTCGCATTGTGTCATTATATGTGACCAAGTTACCAGGAAAAATAATAAACTTGTAATATGTTAATTATTTTTAAAAAGTGTTCTCAGAAATGAGCTATCATGTGTGACGATTCATGGTTTTTAAGCCAAATGATCAACTTTATGGCCACATTCATGGTATAGTTTGTTCAAATGATCTCATATTGTGCACAAGGGTGCATATTGGAATGGCAAACAATGTTGCCTATGGGAGTTTTCATTTTCTTTGGATGAAAAATCAATTTCCATTTTTCGAGTGCCCCAAATGAGTTTTTTTGTGAAGGACCTACCATATATTTGTTGCAAAATTGGACCAAATCAATTTTATAAAATACTAGGCCATATTTAATGCACATTGATAAAATGGTTGGGTGTCAAAAGTTTTTATCCACCTCTCATGAAAAAGATAAATTTTTGCCCATTCATTAGGAAACGTGTCAAATTTGAACTGCATCTGCCTTATAGTTTGCTCTTTATTTTTTTCCAAAAGTCATTTCTAGTTACATAAGTATCTATTTAATCATAAATACATGGTTTAGTGGTGATACGTCGAGGTTTGGACGGTGGCCCAGGGCCCAACTCCAAAGCGCGTAGACTCGCATGCCCGCCGTGTGGTCACCGCGTGACCGTGGCGTTGCCATGCATTCTGGGAAGCCTAGGCATGTCTAGTAGGTTGGTCACTCCCCTGGTAGATGCTAGGAAGAAAATAACAATAGAAGAATCTCACGAGGAGACCGAACTATGCTCAAACATGAATTAGCAGCCAAGTGTTTGATAAGCCGTACGGGAAAAAAACAAGGCCAATGGGCCTGAGTTTTGGCTAAGGATGGTCATCTACTAGGGAGACTGTATTGGCAAATTTTCAGCTCAAATGGAGGAGTTTGGACGGCACTTGATTTGTAAAGTACAACATCGGGAAGAAATATGGATGTTGAATCTGGGATCAAATGGATAAGTGGATTGAGCTGAAATTTTGTGGAGTATGATAATTCGGGCATATTAAAGCACTGTCAAAAAATTATACCATTTGGATAATCCTAGGTTGTACTTCCTTCACAAAGCTTCTCTCTGGATAGAAACTTTAGAAATTTGCTGAGGAATGTTTAATAGGCAAATGGAGCTGAATATTGGAATGTGACAATGATTTTTATATGTAAGATGGCGCAAAAAGTTTGAGGACAATAGGAGGTGTCTAGATAGCACTTGCTTTGCAATGTGCCAATTTGGACATAAAATAGAAATTGAAGCTAGGCTTACATAGATGATTGGATTATGCTGAAATTTGGTGTAGGCGGTTTCTATAGTCAGGGTAATGTCCTGGTAAATTTTCAGCAATTATAAAGCAATATAAAATGTAGTTGCTTCACAAACTAAAAATATTACGAGGAACAAAGATTCGATGGTGAGCTCATATGTATTGTTAGATAGAGCTAAACTTTTGTGTAGAGCTATGACTTTGGCATATAGAATATGTGGAAAAAATTAAACTCATTACGATATACCTATCTTCTACTTCCTTCACAATGCTTCTAGCTGGACAAAAACTTTGAAAATTTGCTGAGTAAGATTTACTGGGCAAATGGAGCTAAATTTTGTCATGCGGCAATGATTTGGATAGGAAAGAGTGCCCAAAAATTTTGAGGGCAATCAAGAATATAAAAATAGTAATTCCTTCACAAAGTGATGTTTTGAATAGAATAGGAAAATGAATATTGTTGAATTATTTTTGAACTAGGCAAGGAAGTATTTTTTTTACATATTTTATGAAGATACGACCCAGAGAATTTATGAGATTTTTTTGGGAATTTTGGGAATGACAGAAATATAGGTTGCTTCACAACCTAGGGCAAAAATTGACACATGGACATGACACATAGGCAAAACAGATGAGGTGGCGTCTAGTCATAGCAATCCACCACAATTTACAAGGTTATGACCATCTATATTGGTCGTGAGCTAGAAATAAGGCAGCGGACCAGTGTTGTCTGCTTTATGACCATCTCATGTAAGGAAATTACGACCTTCCTGACCAAAATGGTCGATATAGTTTAGGGTTTGGAGCCCCCGGACAGCTTTTGACCAATTGGTCTCAAATGGTCATAGATTTATGACCAATTCTTCTAGGGTCACTGACAGAAGGTCACAAGTTGACATATTTCTTGCAATGAGTAGCTGCTCATAACCATATGGAGTAGAAACTATTTGCAAGAAGGAATGGGACCAGTGATGAATTAGCACATTCATCATTTCAACAGCCAATTTTACACTCAAACATAATAACCAAAGCCAGGAATACTGCCACGGTCACCAAGGACAAAAGTAAAACAAGACACATATTATTGAAATGTACTTATATAAGGTACCATATGAAAAGAACATACAGATGTGTCGCGTGTTTATAGAAGGTACCTAAAGAACAATTACCTCAACAACTCAGCTTTGCTTATAGAAGGCACAATCAGATTGCGTGTTCCCTTGAATCTCGCTAACCATATGCTGATCATCTAAAAATGATCAAACATTTCTCTTGAAAACAGCTGAACACAGATGTATTTTAACACGAGGAAGCTATTTGTTAGTTGGGCCTAGTCCCAGAGTTCTTAAACCATGGAAAGGAACATATCACCATTTTCAATCTCTTTGTGGGCTGTTCAAAATAGAGAAGAATACAAACATTCTTAAAAGCACACATGTTCAGAACCAAATGTCGGTGAAATAAAGCTCAACATTTAGTATGCATATGTAGGAGCTCATCAATCGGGCGACCTAAATTTCTCCCCAACTTATCTCTTCTTGTTCAGTACAGAATTGCAGGTTTCCCGTGGTTTTTGTTGCCAAGGCTTGACCTTTATTTTGTGTTTTGCAGATGACTGGAGCTGATGCCGATCCTATCGAGATCCGAGTGCCAAGAACGAGAGCCTCCTCCATCTTCCCCTCCTCATCAAGGAGGTCAGATCGATCTAGGATCTTTTCCCCTAATTTTGAGGCCTGCAAATTCAAAGATGATTAATATTTACTTTTCCAAAATTTATGGTATTCAAGTTCACAGAAGAAACCAAATTACCCGTGCAGTAACTTATTCATATGCCTATGCAGATGCACAACTAACTTTAACTTCAAACTTCTCGATATCTTTTTTTTCTATCCAATAGAAAATGAAATGATACATTTGTGCATCTTTCGCAACATTAAAGAATTATATGGGTCATGCTTTTTGAGCCATAGCTAAATCAGAGCGAATCTGAACATACCCAGCAAATGTTTTAGAAGACTTTAATTGCTGGGACATCAGAGGATAGAAACACACACGCATGCTTACATTCATGAACATAGCTATTTGTAGCGATTCCCATCAAAACTGCAAATGAGAAGATAAATTCAGAAAACTCTTACATTTGTGAATATAACTATTCACGGGTCTACCATATAGAAAGAAATAGGCACTTTCTTTTCATCTAAAAGTACAATCTGGACATGCCACCCAGAGGAAGATGCAAAGGTTGCATGAACCAACCGGACATGCCAAAATAGTAACCCCTCTTCCGGTGAACATACCTGAAACAAGACATCTTCCATTTCCTCTAGAAATGCTACTTCCTTGTTCAAGGACGATGATGAGCTCTCTATATCAGCCTGCAATTACAGCTGACAGATTGGTGTAGGAAGAAGAAACAAATGCAAGAACATAAATAGGGAAAAAGAAAACCAAGGTGTCTTGATGCCTTGACGAACATGCGACCTTGGCAGGAGCAGGGAGGAGGGACCTAGGCAGCAGCAGCAGCGGCAGCAGAGGATGGTTGATGCAGCGTGATACCTCATCTAGGAGGCGGCCATCCAGCGTGGTAGATGGGGGGGCATGGCCGGTGGTCTGGTAGAGATGCCTCGTGTAGATGAAGATGATGAATCTGCGCCGACAGAGCATGGGGCAGCCGCGTCTCGGACACCGTGCGGCACGGAAGGCATGCCGCCTGGCGCGGCTGCTGTTTCCCTCCTCCCGTCAACGAAGAACATGAGACATCCCCCGGTATCTAAGCACCAGCGATGCGGTGATCTTCGATCGGAGCGGCATCAGAAACCGAGAGGAGGCGGCAACGGCAGTAGTAGGTAAGGGAGATTGGAGAGAGCTAGAGAGGGAAAGAGAAACTGGAGGCTCCCAAGGCTCGCGAGATATTTTGCCAGTCCATCTGTTCTCTCCGGCCGCAGACGGAGGTGAGGCACGTCGTACGTGCGCATGATGCATCGGTCAGCCAGGGCCCCACGCACATGCATCGGTCAGCCCTGCCTCTCTCTCCAACACCACACACAAGAAAATTAGGTAGGTAACAGACAAATCGGAGCAGCCCAAAACGAAGCCCACCTGCAGCGGCAGACACATGCAGCAGGTAGGGGAGGAATAGAGAAGGAAACGTCAACCTCTCCACGTGAGAGAATCGCGTGCGCACGCGGCGCGTGAGGAGAGGGCGTTCACGCACCCCAAAACAGTTGACCCAGCCAATCATGGATGAGCCTGAGCCCACAGGTCATTGCCGCTCTGGAAACTACCGTGAAGTCAAAACCAGGCGTGAGGATCCAACATCTCAAATCACACATAACTGATTTTGACCACCAATCCAATGGCTGACGAGGCAGGAAATCGGGGGAGCTTCCTAGGAGCGGGTCGGCCAGAAACATTATAGGTTTAAATGTATTTACTTTCATGCAAAGAGTCAAAGTACTTCTCTCTATTCCTTTTTATTTTTCTTATTTGGCAAGCGTCATGTGGTGAGGAAATATCTTGGCACATATATCTAGTTGGATATGGGTAGCATGAGTTATTATTGTTGACATCACCTTTGAGGTGAATACGTTGGAGGCAAAACAATAAGCCCCTATGTTTCTATGTGTCCGATTGAAACATTTTGCTTATGTGTACGCGGTGAGTGTTAGAAATTATAGAATACTATATGATGGTTGAGTATGTGGAGCTCTTACTTAAACTCTGTTGAATAAATTGAATTGCAATTTCTTGGTGACTGAGAACATAGGTTGTTGGGTTTCAAGAGAATTCATTGTTTGAACCTTAACATGTGAATTGGTTGTTACTTTAACATGAGAAATTTTATTAGAAAGAATTATTGTCATGATGCTAGGAAAAGTGATTGAAATTGTCATTGATCAAACTTATGCACTTTGCTAGCATTCACACTTCATAAATTATTTCTTCTATCATTTACCTACTCGAGGACGAATGGGAATTAAACTTGGGGATGCTGATACGTCTCCAACGTATCTATAATTTATGAAATATTCATGTTATTATTTTATCATTCTTGGATGTTTTATAATAATTTTATAACAACTTTATATCATTTTTTGGGACTAACCTATTGACCCAGTGCCCAGTGGAAGTTGTTGTTTTTTGCTTGTTTTTTACATCGCAGGAAATCAATATCAAATGGAGTCCAAACACCGCAAAACTTTTTGTGTATTTTTTAGGACCAGAAGACCAATAATGGGCCAAAGAATTACCTGGGGGTGCCCCGAGGGGGGCACAACCCACCAGGGTGCGCCTAGGGGCCTAGGCACACCCAGGTCGGTTGTGCCCACCTCGATGGCCTCCCGCACCCCTTCTGATGTAGGGTAGAGACCCTAATCGCCCGATCTTTCATGAAAGGAGCGGATCCCGGGGAAAAACACGAAGAACACGAGGATGAACGGAAGGAAAACACAAGAGGAAATTACTAAACTGACACGAATAAGTCACCCATGGGCTAGATCCTCGAGTACATAGAACGATACATGAATCCACGGACAACTAGGGACGATACACGGTAACTGGTTCTTCTCCGTGAGGAGGTCTTGAATCCACAAGGGGATCTTCCCTTAGAAAGGGGTCTTGAATCCAAGGTGGATCTTCTCCGAAGAGGGGCCGCGGTCTCTCTCGTGGAGTAGATCCGATATGGATGAGCAATGCTCTATCTCTCAAATGAGCTAAACCAATGCTAACCCTAACTACGAGGAGGTGGAGGAGTATATATAGTTTAGGTCCACGAAGGGGTAAGTGGGAGAGGGATACATGGGCCTCGGGCCCGATCTTTGTACGCAGACAGGTACCGGACGTCCGCTGGGGACCGGTCGTCCGGTGGCTCGTGGGCTTCCGGACGTCCGGTAGTCGCCGGACTTCCGCTCACTTTGGCTCGGTTGAGGTGGCACCGGATGTCCGGTAGCTGGCGGTCGTCCGGTCGCCGGTCGTCCGGTGTCGTCGGTCTTCCGCTGAATGGGCTCGGATGTAGATGTGTCGGTCGTCCGGTGGGGGCCGGACGTCCGCTCGCTAGGAGGGGCCGGTCGTCCGGTGTCGTCTGGACGTCCGCTCGCTGGAGCTTCTTCGGCAGCTCTTCTTCTTGCGTCTTTGTTTCCACGCTTCCCTCGCGGACGGTGTAGTTGTACACTTGCGCTTGCACTCCTCCTCATCGTCCGTAGCATTCCGACAATACCTATGCATGCACATGAGTGGAGTGTCAAGTAGTATACCATCCTCGAAGGGGTCAAGTGAGCACGTGTAAAGGAGATGATTCACCTTTATGGATGTGAAGTAGATGTCGCACGTGTCACTTGCCAAACGGACTCTTGACATGGTGATGTCCATAGGATGCTCCGCATCATCTCCCCTCCCTTGGGAATGATCCGACCTCGGATCGAAATCCAAATCACCATGGGAAAGAGATGGTGTCGCTGTGTAGGAGTGGTCGATCACCAAGTTCTCGTCATCTTGAAGCTCGAAATGGGCACACTCCAATGTCGCACCGTCTAGTGATTCCTTCAAAATGAGCAAGGACAACAAACACTTGGAAAAACAAATGTGGTTAGCGTTAGTGCAAACCCAAGCATTCAAGAGGTTATTCACCAAACAAGTGTCGTCATCATGCAAAGCATATGGTTTGACAAAGGATTGTGACATGGCATGTAAGCACATAAATTGAGCATAATCAAGGATATCATGGGGACAAGCATGTAAATGTGAGGTATTGATGCAAATATGTTGGACAAGTGAAGAAGCATCTACCTCAAGTTCATAGCAAGCATTCACAAATTGCTCAATGAAAGGTCTATGGTAGGCATAGGAATCATTCACAACACCAAATAAAATGAAGTGTCTAAACACATGTGTCAAGTGCAAGACAATCCAATCATAATGTGCATTGGGTGTAGTGAATATCGTGTGGCACTCAACATAATAGAAAGAGCAATTGTTCATCATGTGTGAGGCAATCAAGTCAAGCATAGTAATCAAGTCGCGCAAGCTAGTAGTGCGAAGATGCAACATACTAGAGGAAATCATGTCAATCATGTCATGTGATCAAATAATAGTCATAGGCAATGTACATGACATATCGCAAGAACGAACACAAAGCAAGATCATAGTATCATCATAGGCATGGGGCACAAAGCAAACATGGCAATAACAAGCAATGTCTCCACCAAGCTTGCAAATACACATACAAGTATGAGAATCAATCATCATGTGTAATGCAAAGCATGGGTCACGAATGCATGGCAAAGGCATAGGAATGAGCATATCATGCAAAGTGAACATGGCAAGATGGGCAAATGATATATAATGGACAATAACCCATAGCCAAGTGAGGGCCAAGTAGAAGAAATGCGCGAAGTCTTTGCGCGTAGAGAGCGGTGGGAAAGACACTCCATGGGATCCCAAATCATCATTGCTCTCTAGAGCTCGTTTTGTCAACTCGTGGGATTGCGAGGTTGACAAGAATTCATGGGTACCTACACAAAAGAGACACAAACGGAAGAAATTGTGTGTGTGGTAAATGTACACATCATCCATCATGATGTGTATGTGCACATGAGAGTTAGCACAAGATAAGCATCACTCAAAGAAATTTGATGCATGGTATAAGAACATGTCATCCATCGTGAAAGAATAGTTATTGTGTATGACACGATGGGGATGTAAATTTAGCATACAAGTATATGGCACATCAATAGCATGTTTATTCATGGGGAGCATATTGTGCACACAAGTATTGGGATCATGCAATGAATGGGATGAATCAAAATCTCCTAAAATGTATGAGGAAACTATGGGGGTCTCCTCATGAGCAATAATGGGAACATCATATGGAGAAAATGGACAACATCCGAAACAATGCATATCCGAAGCTAGGTGTTCATGGCATGGCATATGAGATAAATGATGCAAAGGGAGCATATCAATATCATCACAAGAAAAACAAATGCCAATAACCATGGGCTTGTCATCTATGCCATAAGTGCAAATTGGGTTAATCTTAATGGCATATGCATAGTCACTATGAAGATATTGCAAATATGACATGTGGTCGATCTCATGCATAGCATATGACAAGTCAAGCGGATTGGCAAACATGATGTGACCGAGAGAATTAGCACAAGAAATCCTATGTAACATGGCATCACAACTAAGAGACTCCACATGGAAATCATCATACTCATCATAAATGGGTAAATCAACGCATGGGGAAATCATACTAGCATGAAGCATGTCAATAGGGGGATCAACATCATGAAAGCAATCAATGTCAAGAATGTCCACTAGTGGGACTAGAGCATCACCGTCACCTATGTTACCATTTTCATTCCACTCAAATGGTGTAGGTGAGGTGGGAAAGACCAAATGGTGGTCATCTTAATCTTGATGGAACCATGTGGGGGTGCATCATATTCCACAATGGCCATCGTCTTGTCCAAAGGTAGGACGAAGTCGTCAAGAATTGGCGCGTCATCATATAAGGGACCTAGCACCAAATGAGAAGACACAATAGAGGTAGAGGTCAAGTTGTTAGTGTTGAAAGTGGCCTCGCATGACCTATCAACTATCTCACTCTCTCTATGTGGTGGTTCACTCACTCGCTCCAAATAGGTGCACTCAAACTCACATATGGTGGAGTCACTCATCTCACTCAAGTGGTGGGGGTTGTGGCTCTCCTCACATGAGAATTGTGGCAACACATATATGGGCCTAGTGGTGAAGTCACTCTCACTCTCAATATGGTGGCACAAGTCACTCAAGTCATCATACGTCGCCGTGGTCGAAGGGAAAATCCCATGCTCAACCATCTCGTTGTCGTCACCGTGTATGAAGATCGAAGATGGCACATCATCACTCTCGCCTCCTATGATGGAAACATCATCCTTGCTCGCCACCTTGTCGCTCGCCTCCAAAGCTTGGTCCTTGAGGGTCTCCGTAGTCATACTCGTCGCCGCACCGTCTTGAAAAAGAGTCATGGAGGACTCGGCATCATCAATGCCACAAAGAGGAATGTTGGTGAAGTCGACCTTGGGAGCATCGTCTTGGAGCTCGTCGGGCTTGGACATCGTGGTGGTACTAGCCTCATGCTCGTTCTCATGGAGCTTGGTCGTCGTGAAGTGAGCTTGGGGTGGAGAAACTTTGGCCTCCATGAGTTCTTGTTCCGCCTTGAGAGCACCAATGTAGTTGTCGTTGAGGGACTTGTAGTTCTCGAGGAAGATCGTCTTGGAGATGTCGTTGTGCAATCCCATCATGAAGTGGAACTTCATCGAAATGGGGTCGTCCACGCTGGCTCATCACAAGGCAATCTTCATCTCCTTGAAGTACTCATCGATGGACTTGGATCCTTGGATGGTGTTCTCCAATTGGCGTTGAAGTTGTTCCATATAGGTTGGAGGCACAAAATCTTGCCGCAAAGCTCTCTTCGTCTTGGGCCAACTCATGCCGTAGCTCTCCGAAGGTGTGTGAAGCCACCATGTGGACGCGTAGTCGTGGAAGTTCCTTGTGGCGCACTTCACTTGATCTTCGGGAGGGACTTGATGTAGCTTGAGGTAGTCGTCCATCAAACGCTCCCACTCAAGATACTCCTCGGGTTCTTGAGTCCCATAGAAAGGAATCATGTGGTCGATGTCGAGGTCGTAGTAGCTTGTGGAAGTCGCGGACTTGAGCTCGGGGAGCTTCTCTTGAGCGTAGTCTCGAGGTGCTTGTTGGTGAAGATGCCATATATCCGAAGGCGAAGATGCCTTGAAGTCGCTTGGCGAAGATGCCAAAGTGGTTGGTGTAGCCGTAGCTCCGTCTTGGTGGTGCTTGTCTCGCGGTCTTCTCTTGTGGTCATGAAGTTTGGACTTGGCGTGAAGTAGGGCTTGTTGCGACTTGTAGGTAGGCGCATCTCGAGCATCTTCATGATGATGTTGTCGTTGTCGTGCTTGAGCTCGATGTAGATGTCGTTCGTCATCGTCGTGCACATGTTGCTTGAAGGTGACTTGCCCTTCATGACGAGGTGGATCACAAACGTGATGGTGGTCGCTGTGGAGATGTGGACGAGGACGACTTGTGCTTGCATCATTTTTGCGCTCCGAAGACTTGTGACTTGAACGTCGCCGCCTTGAGGATGATGAAGGGGAAGAACGGTTGATCAACAAGGTCCGAATCTCCTCCATCCTTGCATATTGCTCCTCCTTTTGTGCAGAAAGCTTGTTGTTGATGTAGTTGTGCACGCCATCGTTGTTGTGGAAGACCAGAGATGAAATGCCTTGCCTATCCATCACAAGATTCGAGCCAATATGAGTGGAGAAAGAGAAGAACGGATACCAAATGTACCTTGACCGAAGTTGAAAGTGGATCAATGATCACTCCAATGTGGACAAGGATATAGCACAATTGCTACCAATTCTTGTCGGTTTCTCACACCTACACAAGTAAGGCTTATGGTGGAGCTCGGTGAGGATAGTGGCACAAAAATTTAATGCAAAATGTTAGCAAGAGTCAATAATGTTGAAAGAGATTCACAAATTCGCAAGTGTAACAAGTAGACCAATAACAATATGTGGCACACGGAAACACACACACGGATAGATAAATGGGGTCGTGCAACCAAGGATGAGCACAAAATGTGGAATCCATGGAAAACGCTCGTGTTGCACAACTCAAGAGAGACGCTAGCACGATTGCTCACTAGGCGGATACGACACTTGTGCACAACCTATAAGATGCAAAATGGATAACTTTCTATCCCAAGTATGCTATGTATGTATGGTTCCCGGTGTTTGATCCAAGATGATCGGATATGAAAATCTTATGCAATGTGGTGGATGCTATGGCTATTGCTTACAAGCTTCTTTGTTCACTCTTTTGCTTTGCTTAAAAGCTTTATTCTTTTTTTCTTTTCTTTTTATATATCCACTTTGCGAAATGCACAAACCAAGATAGTAATTGTGTATATGCGGGAACAAACTTGAGGGACACGAGATGATATGATACCAATATGATATGGTATGTATGCAATGTATGGTGTAGATCACTAATGTGCACAAGTAACGTTGCCGACAATACTGAAATGGCTAGTCTCGATAGGCAAGTAACGCAAAATGGGCTAGGGGTTAACAATGCAATTGCAAGGGGAATGTACAATGGAGGGGTACCACGATACCAAGATGATATGGAGGTTACCGTCCGTGTCGATGATGAGTGGCGGTGATCTTGATGGAGATAGCAAGATGATGGAGACTCGTCCCTAAGTAGCCGAAACACCTTAGGAAACAGAAAAACCACAACTCAAAATCTCAAGGACAAAAGTCAAATGGTGGTAGCGGGAAGTGGTGGTGTTGCACTAGGCAATGCGGAAGTGGAGGGAAGGTGGTGGACTATACACGGTGTCAGAGATGGAAGCACGGTCCCTAAGTAGCCGAAACACCTTAGGAGACACAACTCACAACAGAAACAAAATTGGGTTAAGTTGAGGTGGCGGAAGTGTAAAGTGGTCAAGCCTATGCGGAAGTGGTGGTGGTGGTTGATGAAGAAGCAACCGTCCCTAAGTAGCCTAGACACCTTAGGAGACTCAAATCACTCCTCAAGCAACCACTAATGTGATGGGGAACAAAATTGGTTAGGTTGCGGAAGTCGGTGGTGGTGTAGCGGATGATGTGGTGGAAGCCCTAGGCAAAGATGCCAAAGTTCACAAAATTTGATGGAGTCAAAATATGTTGGTGGTATTTTTGTGGTAAGGGGGATGTCAAAAGCTTTTCAACGAGCTAAAGAACATCAAAATCGGAGTTCGGATGAATTAGTTATGGCCAAAACAAAATTTTAGCGAAGTCAGTTTTTACAGGTAGCGGACGTCCGGAAATGGACGGATGTCCGATCGCCGGATGTCCGGTCGGGTCGGAAATCCGCTAATTTCAGCTCGGGTTAGGGGTTCCGGTCGTCCGGTAAGGTCGGACGTCTGGTGCTTCCTGGGTCTCCGGACGTCCGGTAAAGTGACGGTCGTCCGGTGGGTCTGGGTCAACGCGAGATGCGAGTTTCGGGACGCGATTTTGGGCGGAATTTGGGGATTTTGGGATCAAAATTGATGAGATTTCGTGGATGAAAGATGGGGTAACTTGGGGAGATGCTAGATCCACTCGAAACCAAGCAAATCCATGGATCAAAATCAACAAAACATCATCAAACCAACAAATCACAAAAAAAATTGGGCCTTATTTTGATGGGGATTTTCGAATTTAGGACGAAATCAAGCAAAAGAAGGCTAGAAAACGGTGGGGGAGGCTCCGAAATCGTGATCAACGTGGCTCTGATACCAAGATGATGTAGGGTAGAGACCCTAATCGCTCGATCTTTCACGAAAGGAGCGGATCCCGGGGAAAACACGAAGAACACGAGGATGAGCGGAAGGAAAACACAAGAGGAAATCACTAAACCGACACGAATAAGTCACACATGGGCTAGATCCTCGAGTACATAGAACGATACACGAATCCACAGACAACTAGGGACGATACACGGTAACCGATTCTTCTCCGTGAGGAGGTCTTGAATCCACAAGGGGATCTTCCCTTAGAAAGGGGTCTTGAATCCAAGGTGGATCTTCTCCGAAGAGGGGCCGCGGTCTCTCTCGTGGAGTAGATCCGATATGGATGAGCAATGCTCTATCTCTCAAATGAGCTAAACCAATGCTAACCCTAACTAGGAGGAGGTGGAGGAGTATATATAGTCTAGGTCCACGAAGGGGTAAGTGGGAGAGTGATACATGGGCCTCGGGCCCGATCTCTGTACGCAGACAGGTACCGGACATCCGCTGGGGACCGGTCGTCCGGTGGCTCGTGGGCTTCCGGACGTACGGTAGTCGCCGGACTTCCGCTCACTTTGGCTCGGTTGAGGTGGCACCAGACGTCCGGTAGCTGGCGGTCGTCTGGTCGCCGGTCGTCCGGTGTCGTCGGTCTTCCGCTGAATGGGCTCGGATGTAGATGTGCGGTCGTCCGGTGGGTGCCGGACGTCCGCTCGCTGGGAGGGGCCGGTCGTTCGGTGTTGTCCGGATGTCCGCTCGCTGGAGCTTCTTCGGCAGCTCTTCTTCTTGCGTCTTTGTTTCCACGCTTCCCTCGCGGACGGTGTAGTTGTACACTTGCGCTCGCACTCCTCTTCATCGTCCGTAGCGTTCCGACAATACCTATGCATGCACATGAGTGGAGTGTCAAGTAGTATACCATCCTCGAAGGGGTCAAGTGAGCACGTGTAAAGGAGATGATTCACCTTTATGGATGTGAAGTAGATGTCGCACGTGTCACTTGCCAAACGGACTCTTGACATGGTGATGTCCATGGATGCTCCCCATCACCTTCTTTACACTATAAATTCCCAAATATTCCGAAACCCTTCAGGGTTAACCTAGATCAGAAGTTCCGCCACCGCAAGGCTCTATAGCCACCGAAAACTAATCTAGACCCCATTCCGGCACTCTGCCGGGGGGATCATCACCAGTGGCCATCTTCATCATCCCGACGGCCACCACAATGAGCAGGGACTAGTCCACCCTCGGGGTTGAGGGTTTGTACCAGTAGCTATGTGTTTAATCTCTCTCTCTCTCCGTCTCGTGTTCTTGAGATGTCACGATCTTGATGTATCGCAGGGTTTATTAATATAGTCGGATCATATGGTGTTTTCCCCTCTCTATCTTGTTGTATGAATTGAATTTTTCCCTTTGAAATTTCGTTGTTATCGGATTGAATACTTTTATGGATTTGAGAACACTTGATATATGTCTTGCATATGAATACTCATGGTGACAATGGGGTATCATATTGATTCACTTGATATATGTTTTGGCACTCAACTCGCGGATTCTCGAGGTGACATTGGGGTAATCTATGCATAGGGGTTGATGCATGTTCTTGTCTTTGTTTCTCCGGTTGAAACCTTGGGGCAATCTTTGAAGTTCTTTGTGTTGGATTGAATATTATGAATCTGAATTTTCTTTGGTGTTATTTTAGTACAAAGTCTTGGTTAGATCGATCAGAAATAATAGCTTCGTATTATTTTAGTACGAACTCTAGGATAGATTGATTGGAAAGAATAGATTTGATGTGGTTTCGTACCCTACAAACAATTCCGTCTTATGTTCTCCGCTAGATAGGAACTTTGGAGTGATTCTTCGTTGCATGTTAAGGGATGGTTACATGATCCAATTATATTAGCATTGTTGAGAGATTGCACTAGCGAAAGTATGGACCCTAGGACTCATTTTTAAGCATTGCAATACCATTTTTGTGCCCATTTACTATTTGCTACCTTGCTGTATTTATTTATTCAAATTATAAAAATATAATTCTACCATCAATATTACACTTTTATCACCATCTCTTCGCTGAACTAGTGCACCTATACAATTTGCCATTGTATTGGGTGTGTCGGGGACACAAGAGATTTCTTGTATTTGGTTGCAGGGTTGTTTGAGAGAGACCATATTCATCCTACACCTCCCACGGATTAATAAACCTTAGGTCATCCACTTGAGGGAAAATTGCTACTGTCCTACAAAACTCTGCGCTTGGAGGCCCAACACGAGTCTACAAGAATAAAGTTGCGTAATAGACATCAATGCTCCTACAACATCAAGTGAGAAACAAGTCTTCAATGAAGAATTGAGCTTAATGATGAAGATCTTCAACAAGTTCTACAAGAATAGAAGCAAAGAGAGAAGCTTCAAGTCAAGTTCCTACAATGACAAAAGATCTTCTAGTCGTGATCGTAATTGCTACAATTGTGGAAGACCTGGACACTACTCCATTGAGTGTACGGCTCCCTACAAGAAAAGAAAAGATTCACCAAGAAGGAGAAGTAAAAGAGATGAATCACCACCAAGAGAGAGAAGGAGTAGTGATGATCGTTATGAATGAAGACCCTCTTGTAGAAGCAAGGATTCAGAAAGGAAGGACAAGTCATCAAAAGCTACACAAGATGAAGACATCAAGCTCACGTTGGTGAATGGGTATCCAGTTCCGACTCTGACAACTACACTGAGAGAAGCTATCACTCCGACTCCGAATATACTCAAGATGAAGGTGTTGCTGGTCTTGCACTTGTGTCACCCAACTCCTATGACATATTTGACTCACCAAATGAAGGAATTGGAAGATGCTTCATGGCTGAAGGCCCTAAGGTATCACACCCCGAGTATGTTGATTTCAATAGTGATGAAGATGATTTGCTAGGTGATGACGATTTACTTGTTGACAACACTAGTGATGAAAACTATGATGAAATTGCTAGTATTCATGCTAATCAAGATGAAAACGAATGACAATGATTAGAAGGAGATTGAGCGTCTAACTAAATAACTAAACACTCTGAAGTTAGCTCATGAAACAACTCTAGAGGATCATATAGAGCTCCTAAAGACTCATGAGAAGCTAAGCTTCGAGAAGCTAAATTTAGAGCAAGAGCATGAGTTCTTAAAAGATATCAATGATGATCTTTGAAAGAAGAGTTCTTCTTATCTTGCTAAATGTCTCCTCTTGTCTACTTATATGCCACAAGTAAAATCTAGCAATAAGAATAAGAAGGATTCTTCCTCTAGTAGTAACAATAATGATGTTAAATCCAACATTGTTGCTTCTAGTAGTTCTCTTGATTCCACTAATTATTCTCTTAGCCAAGTTACACTCGAGAAAGAAATTAGCTTATTTAAGGGAATTATAGAGAATGGTGTCTAGAAGAGCCTTGCCGGAAGTAAGCAATTTGAGGAAATTGTACGCAAGCAAGGAAGGCACCGGAAGAATCAAGGTGTTGGTTTTGAACGAAATTTAATGCAAATGGAGTTGAGTAGGAATAAGATCAATACCCCAAGACGATGTTTGCTCCTCGGCAAGAGAAGTATGACCCCACTTCTTTCAAGGGAACACAAGCTCAAGATGATCTTCCACCATAAGACCACAAGCTAAAAGGCAAGGACAAGCTTCAAGAAGAGACTGATTCATTTGAAGAAGCTCCTAAGGCCATGGTCAAGTGGCTTCCCAAGACTACATCAAGTTCTACTTCATCAAGTATGACTACAACTCCAAGGATTCCCATCAAGTTGATGTGGACCCCAAAGAAGAAGAACTAGAGAGTTCTTGCGGGTGACTCCACCAACATACTTCACTCATTCATTTTGGCAAGGACAAGCGCAATCAACTTTCATATCTTGCACTAGTACATGGAGTCACAAACCCTCTTGTTGGAAAGACAAGGGACAAGGTAACCTAATGCTTTCATGGACATCATCATATGTGTGTTTCACTCTATGACTATGGATATCATTGCATGTTTTTTATGGGGCTAACCCATGTAGGTAGTGAAAGTGCAAAACTCCAATGGATTGCTCCAAATGATCTGCATCCACATCTTCAACATCCACATGAAGTCATCATCGACAAAACCCAAGGTTAGTTCATCCCTCTTAGGGGGGATATCACATCTAGGGGGATCTTTGCTCTAAAAATTGAGCTAAAGCAACTCTAATGATGTGAACACAACAATGCTTTATGTAAAAGTGGTAACCCCACTTGTGCTTAAACGATGAGTATGACCTAGGATCAAAATGTCCTCATTTTAATCCTCATTTAATATACTCATATATAGATGACCTAGTCATCGCCAATTGCTTGATAGATACTAGAGTGTATGTGCATGCTTTGCCACATGTTCTGTTTGCTATCTTATTGTGTGAGCATGTTTATTGCATAATTTTCTCCATTCGAGGACATCCATTTGTTGTTTTGATTGTTTGGTTTTTCTTTTGCCAAATGGATGGACAAGGATTCCTAAGTACTTCCTCTAGCTATCTATACTTTTTCTCGTCTCAAACTCTATTCATGCTACATCACAAAGTTTGAACAAGTCACTTTTGGACCCTCCGGGTGAGGAACACTCGGAGCCACTGATCCGTAAAGGGCTTAACTTCCAAAACCTCTTAATGGTTTACGGTCAGACTAACTTATCCAACTCGATCTCACCGAAATCAGTAAGTTGATCTATGTTTTCATCTCGGTGCCACCGATTAGAACGATTCAGTCACACCGAGTTGCAGCAACCGCTAGCAGTTTTGCATCTCGGTGCCACCGAGACGTTCCACTCGGCGCCACAGACAGCGCCTGGGTATATATATCTCGCGTATCCATACAGTTGAAAATTACTTCAAACCGCATGAGCTTGCGCCCTAGCACTACCGCCTCCTTGGTCTCCGGATCATCGTCCAGTGACCCTCTGTCGCTGGTCTCTGCCGCCATCAACGGGTTTCTTCACTGTCGTTGCCGTTGTAGCGACCCGTAGCCGATTAAGGGTACAGATTCGACCCTTTGTGCTATCCATTACTCCGATTCTTGCACAAAGTAGAATGCCTTTGTTCTTCCCACGTATGAGATCAATCTATCCAGCAAATAAATTCCTTAGAGTAGATTTGATGCAAAAACATAGGGTTAGGTTTCCGCCGAATCCATCTCGGACCAACCGATCTAAAGATTTCGGTCACACCGATTGGCCCTGGCCATTGCATAAGTACAACTCGGTCTGACTGAAGTGTACTAATCGGTGAGACCGAAATCACTTTATCTATGAAACCCTAGCATCTCGGAGTCACCGAACTGCATTTTGGTCTGATCGAAATTGCATGTTTAGACTCTGTTAGTGCTTCAGTGTCACCGAGTTTGTAAAATTGGTAGCTCCGAAATGCTTTCTGCAGAAAAATGAAGTTAAGTTTTTGCCTCAATTTTTTCAAAAACAAGTTGTACTTTATGATGCTCATCTACTCTATCCACACCCAACTATTCACAGGGGCAGTCGCATCTATGTCAGAGGCCAGTGACAGTCAGAACAAGTCTGAAGAGCATCACAATCTTAGTGAGGGCACTAGTCCCTCTGGTAGCTATGATGAGGGGAGCAGAAGCACTCCCGGCAACTTGCCTAGGGCAGCTACTAGGCAAAGGAACAAAAGAACATCTGAGAGTGAAGATGAAGATTTTATGATTGAGGAGGAAGTGACCTCCAAGAAGAAGGTACTCAAAAAAGAGTATGTTGCTACCACAAAGCCAGGCCTTTCTAAGAAGTCACCTGCAAAGAGGACTCCAATGTCCAAGGCCAGAGCCTCAACTCAAGAAACTATGCAGTTTACACTTGAGCCCAGAGAAGAAGAAGCTACTGGTGGAAAGAAGAGGAAGGAAAGGGTCAGGTAGACCATTGCCAGAGTGATTGGCAGACCATCCATGATGAGGAATGAAGAAGAAGAGGAGGGGGAAGAGCCTGCTGCACCTCCTGCAAAGACATAAAAGTTGATGGGGGATGCCATCAGGACTGGGCCTGCTCCTTCTAAGCCCAATTCTGCCCCCAAGCCTTCAGCTCCAGCTCATGCCCCAATAGCTCCAAAGATACCAACAAGGAATATATCAGCTGCTGAGAAAAACAAGGCCCTAGTGCCTAAAGTTCAGGAAGATGATGAGCCACTAGTGCTCAGGAAACTCAAACCCAAGATTCAAGATCACAATGATGATCATCCTATGGCAGTGAACATGAAGTTGAGAAAGGATGCATGTCTGAGACTATGGAGAAAGGTTGATCATTATGCCAATAGGAGAACGACTGATGTGGATTATCGCTTTCATACCAGAGAGCAGCATGACTTCTATGAGATTGTCCTATTGGGCAAGAAGCCCATTGTTTGTGACATGAAATGGGTAGACTGGAATACATGAACTCCAATGAAGACTACTTTCCTCATGTGCATAAGAGTTTTAGGATGAATGGTGTTGACGAGTTTGTTAGTCAGAAAATGACAATGTGGAACAATGATGTGATCATGCAGTTCTACTATACTGCCCACTTCTACCCGAATGGTAAGATAGTGTGGATGATAGAATGAACCAGATATTAGTCAACAATCTCTGAATGGGCCAAGTTGATCAATGCCCCCAAGGAAGAAGAGAATGATATTGATGTGTATGGTAAGCCTAGGAAGGATCACAACTCCATGGCTAATATGTACAAGCCAATTCCTGACAAAGCCTTGGAGACTCACAAGCTTGGCTCCATATACTATATGCTTGCTGGCTTGACCACCATGAACACTATCTTGAGGCATACTCTATTGCCCAAGTAAGGAGACCGTAGGATGATACATGGTCACTCCATTAACCTGCTTCATATGTTTGATGTCCCACGAAAATTCAAGGTGATGAGTTTGATTGTAGAAACAGTGAAGAGAACAACAACAGACCAGAAGAGGTCTTGTGGATATGCCCCACACATTCTGACTTTGATCAACTCCAAGATGGGAACTGGGACATATCTACTAGATAGAGAGCATCTTCCCCTAAGGCCATACTTTGAGGACAACGAGGTTGTCATGGATGCTTCACATCCTACTTGTGCAGATGCCCAGGAGAAGATAAAGAGAGCAAAGGTTGCAAAAGAAGCAAAGGCAGCAAGTGCCCCGGATGCTTCATTGATGAATCTCAAGACCAAGCAAGACCAACTCAGTTATGTGCTTCAGGACACCGTGAGAATTGAGAAGAGCTTGGCCACCTTGTCTCAAAATCAGGAAAGTCTTGAGAGGATTATTGAGACTAAGTTCCATGACCTAGATGTGAAGGTCACTGAAATTC
This sequence comes from Triticum urartu, assembly GCF_056163025.1. Lineage (NCBI taxonomy): Eukaryota > Viridiplantae > Streptophyta > Magnoliopsida > Poales > Poaceae > Triticum > Triticum urartu. The sequence goes on from NC_141879.1 coordinate 342,972,229, forward strand.
AAACAGTTGTGGAGAAGCTCAAGGATGATGCCGAGGATAGTGATGATAGACCCACAATAGATACATTTCAGAGAGTGCCAAGGGGACAAAGATCATCAGCTATGCCAGTTGCCAGAGACTCCAGGACTACCACTTCAGCGCCTGCAGCCACTGCCACAGTTGCCCCTCTGGTGTCAACTCCTCCAGCTAGACAGACTTCCTCAGAGGCATTTGCAGATGCCCTCCTCTCCATGCCATTTACGCACACCGGAGCAACAAGCCAGAAGACCACTTCAAGAACTCCCGGAGATCGCGCTTAGAGTGCCGCATAGCACTATACGTTTTCGAACTTTTTGGTAACTTGTTGCCAAAGGGGGAGAAAGTGTATAGATCATAGGCTTCGAGAGAGAGAGAGAGTGCCTCTTGCTTTTGTTGATTTCATTTGCCTTGCTACTCTTGTTACTTTGGTTGTTTCCTATGCTAAAATTTGTGTTATGCTCGTGAGATACTTATGTGATCATGTGTTTGATCATATTACGCTTATTGTGTGCTTTCATGATTATATCCATGAATGTTTGTGTATGATCAATCACTTGTATCCTTGGTGATGAGTGCATGACATTTAATTATTATCATTTTGAGCGCTCCACCAAGATGTATGTGACATGGAAGAGTGGCCCATGATCCTAATCGATTGTGCATTTGCATTCAAAAGCAAAATTTAAATAATGCACAAATTTAGTGGGAGCTCTTGCTTATCACATACTTCTCAAAGCGACGATGTATTCCATTCATATTATCATTTGTCAAAAGCTTTGATCTGTGTGTTGTCATCAATTACCAAAAAGGGGGAGATTTAATGTGCAACTAATCCTCGGGTGGTTTTGGTAATTCATAACAACATATAGCTCACTGAACTAATATCCATTCAAGTTTAATATTTCAGGAAGTTCAATGAATGGCATGGCATGGACTAGAGATGTGGACCCCTCGAAATGCTAAGTACTCATATTGGCAAAAGCTCAAGACTCTTCATTTATATTTTAGTGATCCAAGATCACATTGAGTCCGTAGGAGAGTCAATACTATTAAAATGGGATGAGGTGTTGCTTAATGGTCTACTTGCTCAAAATGCTTAGTGATATTGCTCCAAAGCCCTCAACCACGTTCTCATTTCCAAATATGTCCAAAACCCAAAGTCAAACCCAGCCCCACCAAAATCTTCTATCCGGAGCCACCAAGTTCATTTGACCTAGCCACTGCCAGAGACCCTAACTCCTCGGTCACACTGATACGGATCTCAGTTTCACCAAGATGGCCTTGCAAACTCTCTGTTTCCCTTTTGTAACATTTCGGTCTCACCGAAATGAGCGATCGGTCACATCGAGTTTGCTTGACTAACTCTCTGTTTTCTCTTTGCTGAAATCGGTCTCACTGAGTTCATGCAATCGGCTTCACTGAGATGAGGTTTTGTCCTAGCCCTAGCACATCGGTCCCATCGAGTTTTTCTAGCCGGTCCCACCGAGATTCCTAACGTTCACATTTTGAACAAAACCGGTCTCACAGAGTTCTTCTATTCAGTCTGACCGAGTTGGGTTAAATGTGTGTAACGGTTGGATTTTGTGTGGAGGCTATATATGCCCCTCCACCAGCTTCTCCATATGTGAGAGAGCCATCAGAATGTGTGTACACTTCCATCCTACATTTTCTGAGATAGAACCACCTACTCATGTGTTGAGATCAAGATATTCCAGTCCAACCACAAGAATCTTGATTTCTAGCATTCCACAAGTTGCTTTCCACTCAAATCATCTTTCCACCATATCCAAATCTATGAGAGAGAGTTGAGTTTTGGGGAGACTACCATTTGAAGGACAAGAGCAAGGATTTCATCATCAACACAACATCTATTACCTTTTGGAGAGTGGTGTCTCCTAGATTGGTAAGGTATCGCTTGGGAGCCTCCGACAAGATTGTGGAGTTGAACCAAGAAGTTTGTAAGGGCAAGGAGATCGCCTACTTCGTGAAGATCTACCCGAGTATGGCAAGTCCTTCGTGGGCGATAGCCATGGTGGGATAGACAAGGTTGCTTCTTCGTGGACCCTTCGTGGGTGGAGCCCTCCGTGGACTCGCGCAACCATTACCCTTCCAGGGTTAAAGTCTCCACCAACATGGACGTATGATAGCACCACCTATCGGAACCACGCCAAAAATCTTTGTGTCATCATTGCGTTTGCACTCTCCAAACCCTTCCCTTTACCTTCATATGCAATGTTTTACTTTTCGCTGCTACACTCTTAGAATTGCATGTGTAGGTTGATTGCTTGACTTGTGCTAATTGCTAAAATCTGCCCACAACTAAAATTGGGAAAATGTTAGATTTTTATTTGGTTAAGCAGTCTAATCACCCCCCCTCTAGACCTACTTTCGATCCTACAGCCCGTCGTGCCCTGAACTGCGTCAGTGGGGAAAGTGGCTCCAGCCCGCTCATGTTCGATGACGCCGGTTATCTTGCCTTCACCAGGATCATGGAGCGGCTTGAAGGAGGCGTGGAGAGGGTGAGCAGGCACGTGGAAGAGGAGAGTCGTGATCTCCTTGTGTGGGCATTGACGCACGTCTTCAGCCACCTCCTTTGTTTCGACCCCGATTTTGACTTTGAGGTCGTGATAGCACCTGTGCCCAGGGCGATTCGGGATGCCCAGGGGGAATGGATGGTGGACCATGTGGATGATCTGATCATGCAGTTCGGCCCTGTCGACATTTTGAGAATGGCCCCTAGAAGGTGTAAAGGGTAGTGATGAACATTCCTTAATTATGTATCGAACCGTTTTCGTGCCCTCCCAGGCCGCGTTTTCCTTGTGCTTGTTCCATGCCCGTAGCCCCCGAGCGAGGGTTGATCATCACTGGTATGCCAAGTCGTGCTGCCCGAGCAAGGCCAGGAGTTGAGCCCTCCCGAGGCGAGAGGCCGAGGGCAACATGTGCCTGTTGGCTCGCCTGTGAGCGTTGCACAAGGATTTAGGCACCAGAGTCCTGGTGAGGTGGTGTGCACTAGGGTAGACCCGCGGCCTGAGTTTCTAATGTCGTTGGGGCTGGCCCAAGCACCAATGATACGTCTTCAATGTATCTATAATTTTTTTATTGTTCCATGCTGTTATATTATCATTGTTGGGTGTTTTACAATCATTTTATACCAACTTTATATCATTTTCTGGGACTAACCTATTAACATAGTGCCCAGTGCCAGCTGCTATTTTTTGCTTTTTTTTACATCGCAGAAAATCAGTATGAAACAGAGTCCAAACGCAACAAAACTTTTTGGAGATTTTTTGTACCAGAAAACATCCAGTGGGCCAGAGAAGCACCTGGGGGTGCCCCGAGGGGGGCAAAACACACCAGGGCGCGCCCGGGGACCCAGGCGCGCGCAGGTGGGTTGTGCCCACTTCGGTGGCCTCTGCACCACCTCTTCGCTCTATAAATGCCCAAATATTCCAAAAACCCTAGGGGAGTCAACGAAATTTTGTTCCAGCCGCCACCTGTTCCAGAACCACGAGATACAATCTAGAGCCCTTCTCCGGCGCTCCCCCGAAGGGGGGGAATCATCACCAATGGCCATCTTCATCATCCCGGCATCCACCATGATGAGGAGGGAGTAGTCCTCCCTCGGGGCTGAGGGTATGTACCAGTAGCTATGTGTTGTATCTCTCTCTCTCTCTCGTGTTCTTGAGATGGAATGATCTTGATGTAACGCGGGCTTTGTTGACATAGATGAATCATATGGAGTTTTCCCCCTCTCTACCTTCTTGATGAATTGAGTTTTCCCTTTGAAGTTTTCTTATCGGATTGAGTCTTTAAGGATTTGAGAGCACTTAATATGTGTTTTCCATGAGGATATCTGTAGTGATATTGGGATATCTAATTGAGTTACTTGATGTATATTATTGTGATCAACTTGCGGGTTCCATGACTTTAGGGCCTATGCATAGGGTTGGCACACGTTCTCATCTTGACTCTCTGATAGATATTTTGGGGAACTCCTTGGGAATCAAACAGATGAATCTTAAATTGTGTGATGCTTATCGTATGACCAAACCCACGGATATTTGCAGTGACATTGGAATATCTAGGTGACATTAGGGCTTTGGTTGATTTGCATCTTAAGGTGTTATTCTAAGGAATAGCTTTGTGGTGGTTCCGTGCCTGACAACAATTTCTATACAACAAGTAATTTTGGAGTGAACTGTACACCTGCACTTGAGGGATTTGCATATGATTCAACTATTTGCATATGATTCAACTATGTCAACATTGTTGGGAGATCACACTAGTGAAAGTACGAACTCCAGGCCTTATTTCTGAGCATTGCAATACTGTTTCTGTGCCCGTTCACTATTGGTTACCTTAGTGTTTTTATTATTTTAGATTACAAAAACCAACATCTACTATCCATATTACACTTGTATCGGCATCTCTTCGCCAAACTAGTGCACCTATACAATCTGCAATTGTATTGGGTGTGTTGGGGACACAAGATACTTTTTATTCTTTGGTTGCGGGGTCGTTTGAGAGAGACCATCTTCATCCTACACCTCCCACAGATTGATAAACCTTAGGTCATCCACTTGAGGGAAAATTGCTACTGTCCTACAAAACTCTGCGCTTGGAGGCCCAACACGAGTCTACAATAACAAGTTGTGTAGTAGACATCAAGCTCTTTTCTGGCGCCATTGCCGGGGAGGTGAGTGAGGGAGTCCTGGATTATGGGGTCCTCGGGTGTCCGGGTTACGTGACGTGGGCCGGATAGATGGTCCGTGAAGATACAAGATAAGAAGGCCTTCCCTCGTGTCCGGATGGGACTCTCCTTGGCGTGGAAGGCAAGCTTAGCATGTGGATATGAATATTCCTTTCTCTGTAAACCGACTCTGTACAACCCTAGCCCCCTCCGGTGTCTATCTAAACTGGAGGGTTTAGTCCGTAGACACAGTCATAATCATATAGGCTAGACATCTATGGTTTAGCCCTTACGATCTCGTGGTAGATCAACTCTTGTAACCCCTATATTCATCAAAGTCAATCAAGCAGGACGTAGGTATTACCTCCATTAAGAGGGCCCAAAGCTGGGTAAACATCGTGTTCCCCGTCTCCTGTTACCTTCGATCCTTAGACGCATAGTTCGGGACCCCCTACCCGAGATCTGCCGGTTTTGACACCGACATTGGTGCTTTCATTGAGAGTTCCACTGTGCCATCGTCGAAAGGCTCGATGGCTCCATCAATCATCTACAACAATGCTGCCGCGAAAGAGATTTTTCTCCCCGGCTAGATCTTTGTATTCGGCGGCTTCGCACTGCGTGCCAACTCGGTTGGCCACCTAGAGCAGATCGATAGCTATGCCCCTGGTCACCAGATCAATTTTGGAAATCTGAACTATGTCGTTGATATCTAAGGAGACTTGATATTCCAAGGATTCGCGACCTCAACCACCGCTCTGGCCTTAGATCCGGAGCGCGTCATCAGGTCCGAAGACGGGAGTCTAGAGCCCGCCGGACTCTCTGCGGCCTTAGAGCTCAACATCAAGAGAATAGCGTCTCCGGCAATCATTGCAAGACCGGACACTTCTCCGGATACTACTTCCGAACCCTCGAGGCCCACGTCATGCGAGCTCGGCCCAGTGTCACACCCTGATTTTCATGCCACAACACCTAAGCTAATAAATCATGATAAATTGTGGTTTGACAAAAACTTTTGAGTGTTTGGTCTTTGCTTGATTTGATTTTTGTCTACTGTTTGCAAGTGCTCTAAAAAATCAAATAAATCCTCCAACTGTTATACTCCTTCTCCTTGATCCAAAACATTGCCCAATGATCATGCCATGTGTGTAGGACATAAGAATAATTTCTTGCAAAAAGATTTTGGCCAAAAAGTATTTTCGAAATTAGGTTTTCCAAAACCCCCTGAGTTGAGACTTGAACTACAAATACTTAATTAAGGTTGTGAAAAATCTTACAAAAGGTATATTTGAAACCTATTAGGCATAGGAATCCCATAAATCACAAAAATATAATTTTAAAAGTTATTTTATTATTTTATTTAAAGGCTTTTTCTTAAGGCCAGAAATGGTCTTTAATAGGTTAAAATTATTTTAAAGCTTCAGAAATATTTGAGAAAAATCAGGGAAACTCAATGGACATATATTTTCCATATATAAGAGTTTCAACACATGGTCATGTTCAAATTATTGGTCAAACCCCTCAAAAACCCTTTCTGGATATTTCAAGCTTTTGAAATATTTACAAAGGAAATATTCCCCAACAATTCCAAGAAAATGCTAGCATGTCACATATGACATTTTTGATGATCTTGCCGAGTCTCATGTCATGGAGAACAGTATAACCCCACGAAAACCCTCTCAAAACCACTTCTGTCCTTTTTCAAATTTGAACAACTTTGCACTGTAAAACATGTCCAAATGCTCTCAAACTTGGTTCACATGCTCAAATGCTATAATAATGCATCTAGACCAATGGCACAAGTTGGAGAGAATGTTATCTTGATCAAAGTGCCCCAAAACCCTCTCTGTCCAGAACCAAATTTGAACAAGTTTACATTGGCAACTTTCTCATTTTGAGCTCAACTTTTGTGGACATGTTCATAACCTCAAATGATGACACTACACTAAGTGGTGCATCAAGGAGAATAGCTTTGCATGGCTAAATCTTGAAAAGTCCATTTCTGTTGATTTCTATGGTTTACAAAAGTTGCATTGACAACTTTTCCCAAATGAACTCAATCTTGGTGAAACCTCTTATTTTCTCATGACATTTGACCCTGTCAAGCCTCATGACAAGGGAAGTCCATTTGCTTGCCCAAACCTACATCAAACACCTTCTGGCAGAAATTTAAAATGCATGTTTTGTCCATTTCCACTAATCTCCTTGAGTCCAAATTTGTACCACAGCCTCATGTGATACTCCTCTAACCTCCTGCATATTTCCCTGCACGAGAAGCCATGATGAAGGGGGTGAAAAGCTCTTTTTCCCTCTCTGGACAGCATCCTTTCCACTCTCTCTCAATCCCCTCTCTCCTCCAGTGACTCCCCATGGCATCCAATGCCTTTGCCACTTTGTTTACTCCCCCCTAAAGCTCCCAGACACCAGTGGCCGCCCCCACTCCGCAAAAAGACATGCCCATGTCGGCCAAAGTCATGCTCTGGAGCACCAAAGCACTGTTGCTCGGCCCTCCCGAGGTCTCCCGCAGGCCTTGGGCAAAGGTATGATGTCCCCCGAGGTTTCCTCGACGTCCACAGTATGTTAGCATGCTGGCCCCTTCCTTACCCTCTCCCTCTCATCTCCTGCGGCTCGTGCCCGATGCCGCCCGGCTAGGCCAATGCTTGGCCTCGCACACGTGAGCGCCAAAGCCCTGCCCCTCATCTCCTCTCTCTCCCCCACGACCTAGACGACTCCCACGTACACCACGGACACGCTCACCCCCCTTCAAACGGTCGCCAGCACCGTTGCAGCGGAGGCCGAGCGCCCTGTCCACGGTGCACCTCGCCCCTCCTATTGAAGCCACCCGGGTCCCTCTCTGTGCCTGCTTCGCTCTCTCTCTCTCTCTCTCTCTCCTGTACGCCCCCAGGCCAACCCATTACTCCTCCCGTGCTCCCATTCAACTCCACGGCCGAGAACCTTGCCGCTGGCCACCGCTCAAATTCGAGCTCTCCTGTGCTCCTCTCTCCCTTCTACCCGCACCATAGCACCACTCACCACCCCACGGCCCTCTCTCGGGCTCTATTTCTTCTTCTCCGCGACAGCAACACCGTGCCCCAACCTCACTGTCGCCTCCGTCCGCTGCGGGCGATGCACCGCTTGCATCCGGCCGCCCCAGTAGTCGTTGTGCACCTCGGCGGGTGCGCCACGCTCCCCTGAATCCGTCGGTCTATTGGGCATCGCCGGAGATGGCCGGTACCGCCGGGGAGAATGCCGGCGCCTGCTCGGCCTCGCCTCCCCTGCCTCTGCTTTGATCGAGCGGGAGGTAGGAGACGACCTAAGCACCGGGCCCCGCTCGTCAGCGACCCGGTGGGTGGGTCCCGCCCGTTTAAGTGGAAACGGACCGTGAGTGAACTCGCTTCCGGCGCAGCGAAGGCGTATTCTGTGTGGGGCGCCTTCAACATCGCCCTGCCACCCGCGCAGCTGAGCCGCTGGGCCGGCCCATTGCTATCTCCCGCCCTATGCGCAGGATAAGGGTAAAACCCTTTCCCTTTTCTTTTTATTTTTCTGTAAACTTGTAAAATCCACAAATAATTCAAATGATATCCAAATTTGATGATTCAAATTTCTAGTGACTCTATAAATCATTCCCTACCTCATAGAGGAGCTTGCACATTTTTCCAGAGAAGTTTCCTTCACACTTATTTAGTAAATCCCAATTTTCTTAATTCTGTCATAAACTTTAGAAAATCATAGATAGACCTTTTTTGATCCAAACGCCATGATTCAAATTTCTAGATGCTTCTAAGTTCATAACTTAGGTCATGGACATTTTTATTAATACTTTCTGTGCCACACAATATAATGAGCCATTTCTTCATATTTGTCAACTTTGCAAATTCATAGGAAAATCATTTGAACTCCATATCCAGTGAAACCAACTCCTAGATGCTTCTAAAATCATTCTTTGCTCAATGGGTGCCTTTGCTCATTTTTCAAAATAATAATTCTGTACACTTCTTGCAAATCCACAAATCCCTTGATTCCATCATATTGAAATGTTCAGAAATATCCACTGGCCCAATCCCAATGATACCACTCTGGTTATTTTTCATATAACCAGAGATGTCCTAGAAAAGTCAAATTAATATTTTAGAGAACTTTTATTTTCTGCCTTATTGTGTTGCTTACTATGATTGTTTCCGATGTTAGTTGACGAAGTAGACAAAATACTCGGAGATGGACCAGAAGAATTGAAGACTCTGATGAACCAGGCAAGCAGCCCTTTGACCATGTCTAACAAACCCTTTTTATGCATGTCATATAGCACCATATTGTTGTTGCAACGGAATCATGATTACGTGGTAACCACCTTGATGGGTTACCTCTGTTACTTCCTTGTTGATACTTGCATTATGCATGACCCTACCTTCCTATGAGGGTTATGCCGGTGGGAGTAGATAGGATGCTAAAGTAGTTGCTACGCAAAAGGGACATGAATATGGATGGTGATGGGAGCAAGATTGTTTTCAAAAGACTTTTCGAAAACCCTGTCGGGTGCCACTTATGCCCGAAGGAGATAATGAGTTGGGTAACCACTTGATGAAGAAGTGGTGTACCGAGGCAAGTGTGTGTGTTGTTTTCAAAACAGATTGGTTTAAGTTGCGACCGATATTCCAACCTTACATGCGCAACCACTCTACCCTTATATGGGAAAGGGCATTATTGATTACCTAGGTCGATACTAGCTTGGAGCCCGCATTACTAGTGACGGGAGTTGTTGTTGCGCTCTCTCGGGACGGGGTCGTGCCAGGTAGGGCGGCCATGAATGTTTTCATAGGGCACCGGACACACCGTTGGTTCCCCGTGCTTTTGGTATGTGATGAATATGGTAGTGAGGCTCCACAATTTTAAGATGTGTAATGTTGGGCACAGGGGTTACTACCAATCGAGTGGACTCTATGTTAGTGTCGTCTAGGGAAAGATAGTGATCGGGTGCTTACCCCGGGTACTTGAGGTACCATGGGTCGTGGATGACACGGAAGTTCCCCGGATCTTTTGGGTAAAGTGTGCAACCTCTGCAGAGTGTAAAACTATTCGAATAGCCGTGTCCACGGTCAAGGACAGTTGGGTAACCGCTCTTGGGCTACGTCCACTTGTTTACAAACCAGTGTGTGTGTGGGAAGAACTACTTGGGTCAAGTCAAAGGACTTGACATGGATGAGTTGGGTTGGAGCCCACTCCCTTTATGTTGATATCTGTAACTAGTTCCTAAGGTTACTTGAATTCATATGATGCATGTTTTACCAGTTGTTGAACATGTCATAACACAACAAAATTAACTTTCTGCAAAAAGTTACCTATGTCATGCATTGTTGTATCTTGAGCCAAAACATGGGTTTCTTGCGAGTACATTCAAAGTACTCATTGGCTTGCCACTAGTTATTTTATTGGCCAGGCATGAAAGAACAGGATATGATGAAGAATACTTTGTGACAAACATGCGAGCTAGGACGCTTCCCAGTCAGAATGCCTGTAGTGTTAAGGCAGATGGCATGGGTCCAAGTTATCGATGAAGATTTCCGCTGCGAATTTATACTCAAGACTCGACCATAACTGTCATAATTTATGTAAGATGGTATGTATGGATGTAAGACTCTTGTTATTCAGCTTCTGTGTGTTCAGTGAGCATTGATCTCTGGGATCACTGTACACGTGCATTCAGTGATCATGACTTACAAGTCGGGGTCCCCACAAAGCTGGTATCAGAGCCATCCTGACTGTAGGAAGCCTTAGTTAGCATGGTCGTTAGTTAGGGTAAAACTATTTCCAAAACTATTACTAGTTTTCAAAACTATCTATACTTCTCTTCCCGTCTAAGTTTTTTCTGAAAAACTAAGGTATATTTTCCCTATCGATCTCCTTCCCTTCAGAACTATTGCAAACGGTCGCTAGCACCCTCAAGCCTCTGACCACAGGATTCCTTGTAATCCTCATAGATAGCCTGGAAGGAGTACACCTTGCTAAACACTCACCCACCTCTTCTGAACACAAGATTGGTGACACCACAACAAGACGATGCCAATAGAAGATACGCCTTCGAGGAATGAGGACATGAAGACGCAATGGATGGTGACACCTTTGAAATTGGCCCGGGATGATGCAATCTTGTCCTATGACGATCAGGGTGTAAGATATGCAAGATCATGATATACATCACTAATAGAGCAACCATGTCCTTACCGTTGTTGTATTGGCAACCACCGGTGGATGAGAACCTCGCCATTTGGTCCGCCTCATTATAGTGAGCAGGAAAACGGTTCTCTTCATCCCCTGCTCTTGGTGACGATATTGTCAACAATGTGTCTGACAGATTGGACCTCTACCATGCCTTGATAATATCATTGCATAAAGGATTGCCTACCTGGTACTGTCGATGCCTTAGGAGGCAAAAGGGATCGTCGTGATTAAGAAGACAACATAATACCAAGTCAATGCCAGCTATGAGGAACCACCTTCACCCTGTCAGCTCATCAGGCGAGAAGGTGATGAAGATTCTTCGGGCCCAACCCGGATCATTTCATTGAACAACTACAAGAGGCACGACGACACCTGAGGAAAACCCAGAAGACTGCATGAGGTACGGAGCAAAGCACGACTACTGAATCCAAGAACCCCTAGGGTAGGTTGAGTCGTGTACCCCCTATGCGCAGTCGAGTCCGTATGATGGTTCGAATAGAACCATGATTGTGTGTTGCGTGTTTTTATTTGTTTGTGTTTTGATATCAGTCACACTTTATGCCCTAGGCAACAAGTACGTGACTATATCACCTTCCTTATCTTAATGCTTGTGTTTGGCCCTTTTTGCACCTGTTTGTTTACACTTGCACTATAGAACCCCCTTTTAGGCATTCCCCTCCTCTGTGCTGCTTTTCCCTCTCATCTCTCTCATCAACTGAGGACCAACAAGTCAAGATGCACCAAGGATTCTACTTCGGCGACTAACAGGCACTGAAGAACTTTTCTACAACCTCCTCGACCAAATGAAACCCCGTAGAGTTATGTTTAACCCTACAAAGTAGAAACCCATCCCTTGACCCTTCGAGACTTCACAAGACACCCCAGCTCAAATCCTTAACCATGTTCTTAACCCACAGAATTGCAAGAGAACATGTTAAACCCCCGTAACCTTACACTACACTGGGTTCATTATGGAACTAGTGGACATAGTGAACGAGCACATTGTCATTCTAATACAGCACAAGAACTGACGATGCCATAGAGAAGACCAATTTGAGGATATAGGAATAGAGGACAAATGACTCGAAGAGTTTAAATCAAGGACTTTGAGGAATTATATGAGACTATTTGGCGGATTATGGGGCTTGCATGTTGGTAGATGAACTTGAGGGAAACATGTAGGAATTCTCATTGAACACGATATCTGGATTTAAATAGGTGATCCTAGTGGAGTATAGATGCTGAAGTGAGTCTACATGGTTCGGAGTAAATTGGATTTAGAGTAATGATCCCGATCATGATACCATGTTTCTCGGTGGATGATAAACTAGGAGATTGGATTAATTGTCGGAGTTGATATAAGCTTGACCTTAGAGTTTACTTGCCCATGGAAATTGGTGGACTTACTATACTAGAGACAACCCTTTCAAGTATTTGGGGATTATAGGGACTTTAGGAGATCATGTGGAACATCATTGACATTGGATTTGTAGAATTAATGGATTATGTAGTGATTAATGGAAGTTAACGGGTTGTTGGAGTTGATTCATAGGAAGGAAACAAGGTTTTGGAGTGGCTTACGACGTGTTTTCTTGGGATAGAAATGCTTTATCTTAGACCTTGGGAGAATAGGATGAGCACTTGAATTGTCATGTTCAACTCAAGCTTAGCAACTTGAATGCCCTACCCATGGATTCTTAGGGGTAGCCATACATATGATTTTCGGGGACCGGAGACATGTATAATTCTGTTAAACCTCCTTTTGGCAGTCATGAGGACATGAATAGCGTGAGTGATGATTGGATTTGGCCTATACAAGATGATGCTTTCGGTGGTATAAGGTTATTTGTTTGAAGGACTATTGGCATATCAGAAACTGTGCTTAAGGACTAGATGATAAACGTTCACCCGCACGCTAGAATCCTTGAAACCCTAAAGCCCTACCAAGCCACAACATGGTCGGATCATGACAATGGGTTTTGGCTCTAGGACAAGGAAACCTTGGCCAATACTCAACTGTGACCACCATCAATGCCCCATCCTACTTTATGTACCCCATGAACGAGTCTTCATGGAGTACTTGGACAAGTTGGTTGTCATCTTTATTTGGTGACATACTTGTCTACCCGAAGACGGAAGAAGAATTATTGAGCTGGTCAAGGAACATCTGAAGATCGCCATGTCCAGGAGGAAGAACTATACGAACCACCATCATCAAGAAGTGAACTTACTCATCGAAGACCGTGCGTATCTGCAAACCACTCCTCTCGAAGGAACCAAGCATTTCCATGTCAAAAGGAAGCTCACACCAAGATTTATCGGCCCTCCCCAAGATCACTGCAAGATGAAGAATAGACGGCTACCGGCTAGAGTTACCACCTGACTCAGCCACTGTGCACAACGTTTTCCACATGACACCACTCCAGAAACGTTTCCAACTTCCTAAGTAGCCCGGTCTCTACAAGGACATCGATCACCGAGCCATCGACCTCTAGCCCAATATGACCTACGCGAGAGACCCCAATTGCAACCTGGATCAAGCAGAACGCTATACACGAAGCCACACCATCAAGTACTTCAAGGATCAATGGAGCACCACACGGAAGTAGAAGCATTATGAGGACGCGAAGACTACCCCAGATTTAAGTTTTGTATTCCTTCCCGCGCCTAGTTTGGGAATCTCGGGGACGAGATTCTTGTAAGGGGGGTAGGTCTGTCACACCCTGTTTTTCATGCCACAACACCTAAGCTAATAAATCATGATAAATTGTGGTTTGACAAAAACTTTTGAGTGTTTGGTCTTTGCTTTATTTGATTTTTGTCTACTGTTTGCAAGTGCTCTAAAAATCAAATAAATCCTCCAACTCTTATACTCCTTCTCCTTGATCCAAAACCTTGCCCAATGATCATGCCATGTGTGTAGGACATAAAAATAATTTCTTGCAAAAATATTTTGGCCAAGAAGTATTTTCGAAATTAGGTTTTCCAAAACCCCCTAAATTGAGACTTGAACTACAAGTACTTAATTAAGGGTGTGAAAAATCTTACAAAAGGTATATTTGAAACCTATTAGGCATAGGACTCCCATAAATCACAAAAATATAATTTTAAAAGTTATTATTATTTTATTTAAAGACTTTTTCTTAAGGTCAGAAATGGTCTTTAATAGGTTAAAATTATTTTAAATCTTCATAAATATTTGAGAAAAATCAGGGAAACTCAATGGACGTATATTTTCCATATATAAGAGTTTCAACACATGGTCATGTTCAAATTATTGGTCAAACCCCTCAAAAACCCTTTCTGGATATTTCAAGCTTTTGAAATATTAACAAAGGAAATATTCCCCAAAAATTCCAAGAAAATTCTAGCATGTCACATATGACATTTTTTATGATCTTGCCAAGTCTCATGTCATGGAGAACAGTATAACCCCATGAAACCCTCTCAAAACCACTTATGTCCTTTTTCAAGTTTGAACAACTTTGCACTGTAAAACATGTACAAATGCTCTCAAACTTGGTTCACATGCTCAAATGCTGTAATAATGCATCTAGACCAATGGCACAAGTTGGAGAGAATGTTATCTTGATCAAAGTGCCCCAAAACCCTCTCTGTCCAGAACCAAATTTGAACAAGTTTACATTGGCAACTTTCTCATTTTGATCTCAACTTTTGTGGACATGTTCATAACCTCAAATGATGACACTACACTAAGTGGTGCATCAAGGAGAATAGCTTTGCATGACTAAATCTTGAAAAGTCCATTTCTGTTAATTTCTATGGTTTACAAAAGTTGCATTGGCATCTTTTCCCAAATGAACTCAATCTTGGTGAAACCTCTTATTTTCTCATGCCATTTGACCCTGTCAAGCCTCATGACAAGGGAAGTCCATTTGCTTGCCCAAACCTACATCAAACACCTTCTGGCAGAAATTTAAAATGCATGTTTTTTTCCATTTCCACTAATCTCCTTGAGTCCAAATTTGTACCATAGCCTCATGTGATACTCCTCTAACCCCCTGCATATTTTCCTGCCTGAGAAGCCATGATGAAGGGGGTGAAAAGCTCCTTTTCCCTCTCTGGACAGCATCCTTTCCACTCTCTCTCAATCCCCTCTCTCCTCCAGTGACTCCCCATGGCATCCAATGCCTTTGCCACTTTGTTTACTCCCCCATAAAGCTCCCATACACCAGTGGCCACGCCCACTCCGCAAACAAACATGCCCATGTCGGCCAAAGTCACGCTCTGGAGCACCAGAGCACTGTTGCTCGGCCCTCCCGAGGTCTCCCGTAGGCCTTGGGCAGAGGTATGTTGTCCCCCGAGGTTGCCTCGACGTCCACAGTACGTCAGCATGCTGGCCCCCTCCTTACCCTCTCCCTCTCATCTCCTACGGCTCGTGCCCGACGCCGCCCGGCTAGGCCAATGCTTGGCCTCGCACACGCGAGCGCCAAAGCCCTGCCCCTCATCTCCTCTCTCTCCCCCATGACCTAGCTGACTCCCACGCACACCACGTACACGCTCACCCCCCCTCAAACGGTCGCCAACGCAAGTTGCAGCGGAGGCCGAGCACCCTGTCCATGGTGCACCTCGCCCCTCCTATTGAAGCCACCCCGGGTCCCTCTCTGCGCCTCCTTTTCTCTCTCTCCCTCTCTCCTGTACGCCCCCAGGCCAACCCATTACTCCTCCCGTGCTTCCATTCAACTCCACGGCCGAGAACCTTGCCGCCGGTCACCGCTCAAATTCGAGCTCTCCCGTGCTCCTCTCTCCCTTCTACCCGCACCACTCACCACCCCACGGCCCTCTCTCGGGCTCTGTTTCTTCTTCTCCACGGCATCAACACCGTGCCCCAACCTCACCGTTGCCTCCGTCTGCTGCGGGCGATGCACCGCTCGCATCCGGCCGCCCCAGTAGTCGTTGTGCACCTCGGCGGGTGCGCCACGCTCCCCTGAATCCGCCGGTCTACTGGGCATTGCCGGAGATGGCCGGTACCGCTGGGGAGAACGCCGGCGCCCGCTCGGCCTCGCCTCCCCTGCCTTTGCTCTGACCGAGCAGGAGGTAGGAGACGGCCTGAGCACCGGGCCCCGCTCATCAGCAACCCGGTGGGCGGGTCCCGCCCGTTTAAGTGGAAACGGACCGGGAGTGAACTCGCTTCCGGCGCAGCGAAGGCGTATTCCGTGTGGGGAGCCTTCAACATCGCCCCTGCCACCCGCGCAGCTGAGCCGCTGGGCCGGCCCACTGCTATCTCCCGCCCTATGCGCAGGATAAGGGTAAAACCCCTTCCCTTTTCTTTTTCTTTTTCTGTAAACTTGTAAAATCCACAAATAATTCAAATGATACCCAAATTTGATAATTCAAATTTCTAGTGACTCTATAAATCATTCCCTACCTCATAGAGGAGCTTGCACATTTTTCTAGAGAAGTTTCCTTCACACTTATTTAGTAAATTCCAATTTTCTTAATTCTGTGATAAACTTTAGAAAATCACAGATAGCCCATTTTTGATCCAAATGCCATGATTCAAATTTCTAGATGATTCTAAGTTCATAACTTAGGTCATGGACATTTTTATTAATACTTTCTGTGCCACACAATATAATGAGCCATTTCTTCATATTTGTCAACTTTGCAAATTCATAGGAAAATCATTTGAACTCCAAATCCAGTGAAACCAACTCCTAGATGCTTCTAAAATCATTGTTTGCTCAATGGGTGCCTTTGCTCATTTTTAAAAATAATAATTCTGTACACTTCTTGCAAATCCACAAATCCCTTGATTCCATCATATTGAAATGTTCAGAAATATCCACTGACCCAATCCCAATGAAACCACTCTGGTTATTTTTCATATAACCAGAGATGTCCTAGAAAAGTCAAATTAATATTTTTAGAGCACTTTTACTTTCTGCCTTATTGTGTTGCTTACTATGATTGTTTCCGACGTTAGTTGACGAAGTAGACGAAATACTCGGAGATGGACCAGAAGATTTGAAGACTCTGATGAACCAGGCAAGCAGCCCTTTGACCATGTCTAAGAAACACTTTTTAGGCATGTCATATAGCACCATATTGTTGCTGCAACGGAATCATGATGAGGTGGTAACCACCTTGATGGGTTACTTCTGTTACTTCCCTTGTTGATACTTCCATTATGTATGACCCTACCTTCCTATGAGGGTTATGCCGGTGGGAGTAGATAGGATGCTAAAGTAGTTGCTACGCAAAAGGGACAGGAATATGCATGGTGATGGGAGCAAGATTGTTTTCAAAAGACTTTTCGAAAACCCTGTCGGGTGCCACTTATGCCCAAAGGAGATAATGAGTTGGGTAACCACTTGATGAAGAAGTGGTGTACCGAGGCAAGTGTGTGTGTTGTTTTAAAAACGGATTGGTTTAAGTTGCGACCGTTATTCCATCCTTACATGCGCAACCACTCTACCCTTATATGGGAAAGGGCATTATTGATTACCTAGGTCGATACTAGCTTGGAGCCCGCATTACTAGTGACGGGAGAGTTGTTGTTGCACTCTCTAAGGACGGGGTCGTGCCAGGTAGGGCGGCCATGACTGTTTTCATAGGGCACCAGACACACCGTTGGTACCCCGTGCTTTTGGTATGTGATGAATATGTGAGCGAGGCTCCACATTTTTAAGATGTGTAATGTTGGGCACGGGGGTTACTACCAATCGAGTGGTCTCTATGTTAGTGTCGTCTAGGGAAAGATAGTGATCGGGTGCTTACCCAGGGTACTTGAGGTACCGCGGGTCGTGGATGACACGGAAGTTCCCCGGATATCATGGGTAAAGTGTGCAACCTCTGCAGAGTGTACAACTATTCGAATAGCCGTGTCCACGGTCCAGGACAGTTGGGTAACCGCTCTTGGGCTACGTCCACTTGTTTACAAACAAGTGTGTGGGAAGAACTACTTGGGTCAAGTCAAAGGACTTGACATGGATGAGTTGGGTTGGAGCCCACTCCCTTTATGTTGATATCTGTAACCAGTTCCTAAGGTTACTTGAATTCATATGATGCATGTTTTACCAGTTGTTGAACATGTCATAACACAACAAAATTAGCTTTCTGCAAAAATTTACCTATGTCATGCATTGTTGTATCTTGAGCCAAAACATGGGTTGCTTGCGAGTACATTCAAAGTACTCATTGGCTTGCCACTGGTTATTTTATTGGCCAGGCATGAAAGAACAGGATATGATGAAGAATACTTTGTGACGAACATGCGAGCTAGGATGCTTCCCAGTCAGAATGCCCGTAGGGTTAAGGCAGATGGCATGGGTCCAAGTTATCGATGAAGATTTCTGCTGCGAAGTTATACTCAAGACTCGACCATAACGGTCATAATTTATGTAAGACGGTATGCATGGATGTAAGACTCTTGTTATTCACCTTCTGTGTGTTCAGTGAGCATTGATCTCTGGGATCACTATACACGTGCATTTGGTGATCACGACTTACGAGTCGGGGTCCCCACACCCAGAAACTTCCGACCCTGTCCAAACCCCGCTCTTAAACGAGGCTCTGGACTTAATGCGATCCCCTGGCATCACAGAGGAACCACTTTTGAATCACGCCCAGCCCGGACTAGGGGCTGGAAATAGGGAATTTTACTTCCCACCCACCACCCACTTCATAGCCACTGTCGAGGACCTAACCGACATGCTTGATTACGCCTCCGAAGACATCGACGGTATGGACGATGATGCCGGAGAGGAGCAGGCCCAAAACCCGCCGGTCCCGGACATTGGACGGCCACCTCCTCGTTGACGTATACATGGTGGATACACCTAAAAAAGGCAACGGCGGTTATGAGAGAAACCCAGTTGAGGACGAACCTCCTGACATACCGCCGAAACATCGACGTCAGTGGCGCCACTCTAAATTGCATCACGGTAAGAACAGCAATACCGGCACCGAAGACAATGATACTCCGGAGAACGCCGAAGACCAAGAAAACCCCATCGAACCAACATCCGAACAGGATGATCGGGAGGACGGGCAAGTTGACCCTCACGAACAAACAGGGAACAACGACTCGAAGGACAAGAACTATCTACCACTCTCCGAGGATGACGTAAGCCTCGACGATGAAGATTTTATTGTGCCAGAGGAACCCCTCGAACAAGAGCACTTTATGCGCCGACTAATAGCCATGGCTAGAAGCCTAAAAAAGAAATAGCACAAGCTTCAAGCCGACCAAGATCTGCTCAACGACAGATGGACTAACGTCCTAGCAGCAGACGAATATGGCCTTGAACGCCCAGTAAAGAGTTACCCAAAGTGTAAGCTGCTACCCCAATTCGATGATGAGGCGTTGGAGCCCATACCACCCGTGCGTAATGCGGCTGACGGACCCGATAGACCACCACGTGGCCGGGACAGAGCGGCAACTCAAGCCGAACACCAGCCCGCACCACCTCGCTGTAAAAGCAGAGAAACAACAGCTCGGGGATACACATACGACCTACGACGGGACCTGGAAAATAGGGAAGGTCAGACCATGTCAATCTACGGATCACGGGGGTGTGCCCCAGCACGAGAGGCAAGCTATCAAGCTTGGTGCGATAAACACAACCAACCCGGGGCTGAAAACCGCAAACGAACTCCATCCAAACTGCATTGTGGCATGGCCCGATACAGAGGCGTCGCACACCCCTATGCTTCACCGATGAGATAATGGAGCATGAGTTCCCTGAAGGGTTTAAATCCATGAACATTGAATCATACGACGGCACAACAGATCCCGTAGTATGGATTGAAGATTTTCTTCTCCACATTCATATGGCTTGCGGTGATGATCTACACGCCATCAAATACCTTCCCCTAAAACTTAAGGGGCCAGCTAGGCACTGGGTAAACAACCTCCCAGAAAACTCTATTGGAAGCTGGGAAGACTTGGAAGATGCCTTTAGAGACAACTTCCAAGGCACTTATGTCCGGCCTCTGGATGCCGATGACCTCAGTCATATAGTCCAACAGCCCGGAGAGTCGGCCAGGAAATTCTGGACCAGGTTCCTAATTAAAAAGAACCAGATTGTCGACTGTCCGGATGCCGAAGCCCTAGCAGCCTTCAACACATCATCCGCGATGAATGGCTCGCCCGACACCTCGGCCAAGAAAAGCCAAAGTCCATGGCAGCCCATACAGCACTAATGACCCGCTTCTGTGTGGGCGAGGATAGCTGGCTAGCCCGTAGCGGTAACAGTACCAGCGACCCGGGCACTTCCGAAGCCTGAAACGGCAACAGAAGGCCCCGACGCAACAAACATAAGCGTTGGAGCAACAATGATGATACAGAGAATATGGCAGTCAACGCCGGATTCAATGCCTCCAAATTTGGTCAATGGAAGAAGCCATTCAAACGAAACAAAGACGGTTCATCAAGCCTGGACCGAATACTTGATCGACCCTGCCAGATCCACGACACTCCTGATAAGCCTGCCAACCATACCAACAGAAGTTGTTGGGTCTTAAAACAGGCCGGAAAGTTAAATGCCGAACATAATGAGAAAGGGTCGCCCAGTGAGGATGACGACGAGGAACCTCGCGCACCGAAAACAGGGGGTCAGAAGAAATTTCCCCCCGAAGTCAAAACGGTGAACATGATATACGCCACCCATATCCCCAAGAGGGAGCGCAAGCGCGCGCTAAGGGACGTCTATGCGATAGAGCTAGTCGCCCCACAATTCAACCCATGGTCGGCCTGTCTGATCACCTTCGATCACAGGGACCATCCGACCAGTATCCGTCACGGAGGTTCGGCCGCATTAGTCCTCGATCCAATCATCGATGGATTCCACCTTACGCGAGTCCTCATGGACGGCGGCAACGGCCTTAACCTGCTCTATCAGGCCATAGTCCGCGAGATGGGTATTGATCTGTCAAGAATCAAGCCCACTAAAACTACCTTTAAAGGAGTCATACCCGGTGTAGAGGCCCGCAGCACGGACTCAATCACATTGGAAGTGGTCTTCGGCTCGCCGGACAACTTCCACAGCGAAGACTTGATCTTCGATATTGTCCCCTTCTGAAGTGGCTACCATGCACTACTCGGACGAACCGCGTTCGCTCGTTTCAATGCAGTCCCGCACTATGCCTATCTCAAACTCAAGATGCCCAGACCACGCGGTGTTATAACAATGAATGGAAACATGGAACGCTCCCTCCGCACCGAGGACCACACCGCGGCCCTGGCAGCGGAAGTACAGGGTGGCCTAATCAAGCCAGCTATTACGTCCGTGGCCAAGTCCTCGGACACTGTCAAACGAGTCCGGACTACCCCACTGTACGACAGTCCAGCTCGTCCTGAGCTCCATTAGCAATTCGGCCTCCACCTCATCCCCTACCGAATTGTGGCGTATGTACCACGTGTACATAATTACGCACTAAAAATACCATGGGAAATGATGGAGGCATGATAAGGACAATGTCTTCAATACGGCTAGACCCTATCAGGACACTTACATTTCCTTTTTCTTTCCTTTTTATTTTTCTAGGTTCCTCGCAACCCACATTATCGGATGTGGGGTTCCGGCAAACCCTTAAGGTTTGAACACTGGGGTGCGCGCGAAGTCTTTCCCTCCTACTGATCTACGCTCTAGCTCGCTAAGATCTTGCCGACGAACTCCACGGACTCACAACACAGAAAGACACGGGGTTTATACTGGTTCGGGCCACCGTTGTGGTGTAATACCCTACTCCGGTGTGGTGGCGATGGATTGCCTCTTGGGCTGATGATGAATAGTACAAGGGGAAGAACAACCTCCTGAGGTTGAGGTGTTCTTATGCGTATGGACTTGTGTGTATCTCTGGGTCTGATCCCCCCTCTACTATGGTGGCTAGTCCTATTTATAGAGGCCCTGGTCCTCTTCCCAAATATTGAGCGGGAAGGGGGCCAACAATGGCGGGCTAATTTGAAGGGGGACAACTACTACGAGCTATCCTCACAAAAGGTAGTCTGCGCCTGTGAAAGGCTCTGGGGTGACGCCGCCTTGGGCTCCACGATGACCTCCGCCTTGCCGTCCGCCCGGTCTTGGTCTTGTTGCACCAAAATGGCAACCTTTCCCTGAGGCCTCGGTACTCCGCGGCTGCGCTTGCCTCCCTTGCACCAAAAAGGAAACAAGGACGTTGTGCCCACCTGGCGCCCGCCTGGTGTCGATCGTCATGGCTCACGTCACGAGAGCCTCGTGAGGTTCGCCTCGCCTTGATATCTCTGCTCCTCGTGAGCCTGCCTAGCTAGGCCACTCCAGAGGAGATCTTGCGTCGTACGCCTCGCGAGGCTTGGCCCCTCGCGAGGGTCTTGGGTGCTTTGTTGGTGAAGATGGGCCGTATGGCCTGCTGCTTGGCCACGCCACGGGCCGCAGGCAGGCAAGTCTGGGGACCCTCGTTCCCAGAACGCCGACAGTAGCCCCCGGACCCAAGGTGTGCTCGGGCTTGGCTTCGCGGCTAAGCCAAGGGTCAAGTTCGGGGCACCACGGGACCCCAAAGTCGGCGGCCTCGGTTGACGCGTGGCGGTTGATTGGACGTGGGCGTCTCCGCTTCCCCACGTTGCCTCGACAACTGCTTGACCTGACAAAAGGCTGGTGCGGGCGGCACTTGCCTTCATTGCTTCTTCCTTGCCTCGCTCCAGATCCCCTTTCTCGCTCTTCGCCGCTGCTACCTACAGATCTGCTCTGGCCTTGCTCTGCATCTGCCGCCCATGGCGCCGCGCAAGGTCAAAGCTTCCTTGGCTCCGGCTTGGTACGAGCCCGCTCTTGAGGCGCCCACTGTCACGGAGAAGAGCCTTGCCTCCGTGCGCCTGCTGACGGCGGGAGAGAGCAACGAGTGGGGGAAGACGGAGCTCCGGCTTGCCTCCGACGAGCCGGAGCCTGAGGTGAGCAACTTCTTTCCCTTCTTTTCGAGCAGCATTGCCGTCGGGTTGGTTCCTCCCTTCTCTGATTTCTTTTATGAAGTCCTCGACCACTATGGGCTGCAAGCGTTGCATCTCCATCCCAACTTTGTCCTCCTCCTGTCCATCTTTGCCTACTACTGTGAGGCGTACCTGGGCGTGATGCCGTCCGTGGCGCTCCTGCACCATTTCTTCTTCCTCCGTGTCAGCGAGGGTCACATCTTTGGATGCGCCAACTTCGTTGTGTCCGGCAAGGCCAACTCGATCTCGAGCACCGGGAAGAGGGCCAACAACATTCGATCCAAATGGGATATGGTGGATGCCAAGCTCGCCCATCCGCGCCTGGTGTTGCCGACGAAGGCGCCCCGACAAGGCAAGGAGTGGCCCAGGGCGGAGCTTGTCGATGAGCGGGCATCGTCAGTGCTGGGGCAGATGATGACAGACCTGAAGCCAGGCAATGCGAGGGCGGCCAAAATAACGGGAGCGATGCTCCTGAGGGAGTTCTTGACATTGCGGGTTGCCCCACTCCAGGCGCGCACGCCCCTTCTGGGATCTTGAAGGAGGGGAAAACAAGGCCCACCTGAGGCCGGGGGACCTGCCTGACGACGAATTGGACGCCGTCCTGCGTCTCATAGTCGTAGACAAGCAGGAGTACCCGCCTAGCACCTTCATTCCCCTGTTCCAACGCAGGGACCGGGAGGAATTCGTCGCCTCCAGGCCTACTTTTGATGCGCACGGGCTGGTGCTGCCAGTGTTTTCAGGAGCTCCTACGGCACATAAACTGGTGGAGGTTTCTTCTGGCGAGTCCCACGGAGAGGGGGAAGAGGAGGTGGACTCAGAGGAGACCCCGGAAGAGGTGGGGGAGACCTCCCCTCCGAGCAAGGCCGAGATTCTTCGCGCCCTTCCTGATGATGCCGAGGCCGACGCCTACCAAGGGGGGGAAGGAGCAACCCCTCGTCCCGACGAAGGGTAGGTCATCGCTGGTGGCCCGTGGTGCCGCCTCCACCCCAACACCTCCTGGGGCTGGATCTGGTTCTTCCTCCGCACCGCACGACGCTGCCGGAGCCCGAACGCCTGCCCCTCAGGTCCCAATGCTGTCAGGCCTCAAGCTTGACAAGCGAAGGGTGGAGTACCTCGCGGTGGACCGGTAGGTGTCTCGAGCTTCACTTTACCCCTGCTGGTACTTGTTATTTCCTAACGCTCGCCTTTGGTTGATCAGGCCGACATCTTCGGCGAAGAGGAGGGAGGAGGGTATGGCGACTGTGCCTCCCTCCGCAGAGCAAGGAGGCAACATCCCCCGTGTCTCTCCAGCCCGGTCGCCCTTGCGGGGCCAGGAGGAACATCGCCACATGGAATCAGCCCCCATAGCCTTGTTGGCTCCAGAAGTGCCGGTGTTTGGCGCGGCTGACGAGGTCCCAGCTGCTCCGGGGCCCGCAGTCTCCCAAGCCCCTGTGACGGCATCGCTTCCTCCTACTGCTGCACCTCCACTCCTTGGTTCTTCTGCTCCTGCTGCCGTCTTGGAGCGTGCCCTTTCAGAGATGACCCGACTGCAGGCAGATCTCCTGAGCGCTGACCCGCGCCTGGTGGTCGGGTGTCTAGAGCTGGCCTCCGGCTGGCTTCATTCTGACCTGGCAGTACACGCGGCGCTGGGCCAGGATGTTGCGGCTTCCGAGAGGGAGAAGCAAGGAGCTGTCGGTGCTGCAACCGATCGTGAGGTGGCGCTGAAAGACGCCAAGGCCGCCCGTGACTGCTGCCAAGTGCTGGAGGGTGAGTTGCAGAGCCTGCGCGACAAGCACACCGAAGAGGTACGCCGCCGCCAAGCAGAGGAGAAGGAGATGAAGGCCCGGGAGGAAGCCGTCAAGAACCGTGATGCTGAGCTGGTGAAGCTGGGGAAGAAGCAGGCTGCCGAGTGCAACCGGTTGGAAGAGTTGGAACAGAAGATGGGGGCGAGGGAGGCCGATCTTGACGCCAAGGCGTGAGTCCTGGCCGAAGACCGCGTGGCCTTCGCCGATATCGAGAAGAGATCTTGCAAGGCGCTGAGGACGCTCTACGAGCATGGCCTGGAGAAGACGCTGGACACTGACGAGGACGGCCTCGCCCAGCTGCTTCCTCTCGTGGTGAAGGCGCTTGAGGAGGTTGTTGAGGGCCTCGGTCCCATGGCAGAGGCAGAAGCTCACGTTCTTTCTTTAGCCGCACTGACTCGCATCCTCAGCCATCTGCACCTCCGTGACCCCAACGCCCACCTTGACGAGCTGCTGGAGCCTGTAGCTGAAGACCTCTGCGAAGCCGCCGCCGTAGCTGTTCAAGGTCAAGTGGAGGCTTTATTGGGGAAGTTCCGCGGCTTTGTCTCTGATCCTCTGTCTGGCGATGCTACGGATCCTGCGGCTGGTGGTGAAGGTGAGAGCATCGTCGCCCACGGGGGAGCACCTTCCGCAGGCGATGGCGACTTCCAGGGGTGACATATTCTTCTCGTTTCATTCCTGCGACATACATCAGGCCTCGTGGAGGCATTTAGACTTTTCATTTGGTATTGTGAGAACAATATGCTTGTAATATTTGCTTCGAGATTTCGCATTTTCCTTCCTATTTGCTTTGTTCTGCGTTGGCAGAGCCCGGCCCCGCGCATACCTCAACCGCCATTGGGCCGACCGGAGACCAGGACGGTCCAAGCAGTGAGGGGCTACGTAACCAGTTAGGCTCCTGAGTCGCGATGCTCAGGAGTCCCCCTTGACGTGCGAACAACATATAGGGAGAGTTCATGAGGATAGATTAATGTTCTACGTCAGCAGGGCCTGGCCCCGCGCATACCTCAACCACCATTGGGCCGACCGGAGACCAGGACGGACCAATGAGTGAGGGCCTACGTGACCAGTTAGGCTCCTGAGTCACGATGCTCAGGAGTCCCCCTTGAAGTTCAAACAATTTCCATATCTGCCCTCGCCGAGGCCTCGTGAGGGGCGCACGACGCCCAGGTCCGAGGGACTTGGTTGGGTGGCGTGCGCTTGGGCGTGACCCGAGCACAGCCCCCTTGCGCGACTCTCCAGAGGGGAGGCGTCGTGGTGAGGCTGGGCGCTGAGCTCTAGGCTCCCCGAGGTTGGGACGACCGTGGGGTGGCCCTTAGTTGTTTATCACCAGCGCGGAGCATAGTGCTTCCGCTTGTGCATGGGCATAGCCGCTCCTCGGTAGTGTTGACAGCCAGCATAGAGCATGGAGCTTCCACTTCGGCGTGGGATGGGGGCCCCCTCCGGGAGGAGCCCCCGGGGTGTGTACAGCCCCGCCCTGACATGTGGCTTGCACCACAGGGTTGCGAGGTGTATCCTGGGCACTTGTGAGCCAGCGTGGGACTCATGAGGCCCTACCTCAAGGCGGGTTGCGCCTGGTCTTGAGTCTTGGTGACTGTATGTCCTTGCAAGGCGGTTAGATGCAAGCACTCTACGTCCTCAGGTCCCGGCCCTCAAGCGAGCTCAGCCGCCGCTGGTATGCCAGGTCGCGATGCCGTGGTCAAGGCCAGGGGGTGAGGGCTGGAGAGCCAGTAAGAGCTCCTGAGGCGTGATGCTCAGGAGCCCCCCTTTTAACATGCAAGCGGGTTGCATGGGATAATAGACCCGCAGCGGGCAGCAACTGAGCAGGTGATAGCAGTTGGCAGGTTAAGCATGAAGAGCAGATCAACTTGGATAAATGCAGGAAGATACATGCCACTGGGTCTGGCCCGAGGGGCTTAGGGATGATGCAGCCCGAGGGGCGCCCCCAGCAAGGTAAGCTAAAGACTTAAGCAAAAGGCATACATGCCACAGGGACGGACCCGTGTGTCCTGGGAATAATGCAGCCCGAGGGGCGCTCCCAGCTTAAATGAACTTGGAAGATGTCACCTGGTTCTGTAGACGAAGTAGAGTTGGTGCAGCTGAAGCCACGAGTTGAAGGAATGGCTCCTCATGAACCACTGGGACCATGAGCCTCGGGAGGCTCTGGGGGCTCAGGAGGTTTCCTGAAGACCGTCCCCATCTCCTCCTGAACGGCGTGGAACCTGGCCTCCTGAGCCTCCAGGACTTGCCGCACGTCGCGCTGATAGGCCAACGCCACGCTCAGCAAGCCGAAGGGCATGCGAACGTAGCTGTGTGGTGGACCCTCACAACGGCCCGCACGTGATGGCCAGAAGTGTTCCTGAGATGCGGCCCTGTTGATCCCTGGGATGTCGATGCAGACGTGCAGTTCAGCACCCTCGCCTGGATGGTGAGCCGCGCTCGGTGAGCGGCTGTCGCCGCGCATGGCTCTCGTGTCTTGTAGCTCTTGGGTAGTCTTGGTGATGAACTCCTGCGTGGTGGGCAGTCCTCACCATGTGCTCTCCTGATGAAAGTGTGTCGTGAAGCACGCTTCCAAGTGGTTCCCAAGCGCGTCCCTCGTGAGGTTGGCAAGGTCTGAGGCTCTCCAGAAGAGAGCCCCCGAGCCCTGCTCGAGGAGGGCGTCGGGCGCGCTTTCCTATGCGGTGGAGGGAGGCGCCCCTGGAGCGGGCGCTGATCCTGACGAGGCTCCTGACGCGATGCCATCTTCTTGGGGTCCTGCGCGGCGCGGCTGCTTCTTTTTGGGGGTGGTCTCTGGAGGGCCTTCACTTCAGCTGTCAGGGTTGTCGATTGCTGCGGCTTGGAAGGCGCGCTCAAGGGAGCACACCGCATCCCTTTCTTCACATGGGACCGTGATGATTCCCCCACTTCCTGGCATCTCGAGGATGTTGTAGCCATGGTGAGTGACCGCCATGAACTTGGCCAGGGCTGGATACCCGAGGATGGCATTGTACGGCAGGCGGATGTACGCGACGTCGAAGTCGATGAGCTTGGTGCGGTAGTTCTTGCGCTCCCCGAAGGTGACAGGCAGGCGGACTTGCCCTGTCGATGTGGTGGAACCGTCAGTCACTCCTGAGAAAGGCTTGGTTGGCTGGAGCTGCTCATAGGGCACTTGGAGGTTGTCGAACGTGTCGATGGATAGGACGTTGAGCCCCGCGCCGCCGTCGATGAGAGTCTTGGTGACTTGCACATTGCTGATGACTGGGGAGCATAGCATTGGGAGTGCGCCAGCGATGGCTACACACTTGAGCTGGTCTGCCGAGTTGAAGGTGATGGCGCATTGGGACCACCTGAGCGGGCACGTGGCCTCGAACTTGGGGAGCGCCGTGTTCACCTCGCGAGCGAACTGTTTGAAGATGCGCTGATAGGATGGGGCCTGAGCACAGCCCAGGATGCAAGCGATCGCATGTGGCTCCTGGAAGCCCCCAGCCCCCTTGTCCTGGTGGTGGTCATCGTTCCTTCTTGGACGACTCGGGCTGATCTCTGCCTCGCTTGGTGTCAGGCTCCACTACGAGCACCACTGCCTCTTTGCGCTTCACGTCCTTGGCCTTGGCCTTCTTCTCCTCCACTCCTACAGCTGGCAGCTCAAGGAGAGAGAGGCGCCCCTCCTCAGCTCTTGCGCACCTGGTCGCCAGGTTGAACAGCTCCTGAGGTGTGCAAAGCTCCTCATGGATAGCCAACTCTTCCTTCCTCTTGACGTCGTGGACGCCGTCGGAAAATGCAGAGATGATAGCCTCGACCGTGACCTTGGGGATCTTAAGGCGTGTGTTGTTGAAGCGCTAGATGTACTTCTGGAGGGTCTCTCCTGGCTGTTGCTTGATGCGGCGTAGATCTCCCGCAGCTGGTGGCGGTCACGAGTGCCCTGGAAGTTGGCGACGAAGCGGTCGCGCATCTCGCCCCAGGAGGAGATCGAGCCGTGCTGCAGGTTCAGGAGCCAGGAGCGGGCCCCATCCTTGAGAACCATGGGAAACCAGTTCGCCATGACTTTTTCGTCGCCGTTGGCCGCTTCGATGCTCAACTCCTAGAGCTGCAGGAATGCCGCGGGGTCGGTGGTGCCGTCGTATCGAGGAGGTAGATCTGGCTTGAACTTGCCTGGCCAGGCGACGCTACGCAGTTCGGGGGTGAAGGCGCGGCAGCCAGCCGTGGTCGCCGGGTCCCGCTTCTGAGGTGGAGCTTGGTCTTGGCAAGGTCCGCGTTGTGCCACTTCAGGCGGCACGCGGTCTTGACAAGGTGGCGCGGGGAGCGCCGGTGCAGCTTCTCGCGGCCGCGGGATTTCTTGGCAGCTTCTTTCTTCACACGCGGGCGCCGGGCACGGTGGATCATGCCGCGGAGGCGCGCACCTTGGTGCCAAGGCAACGTCTTGGGGTCGAGGCGGTGCAGACACGCCATGAGCCCCGTCGCCCGCGGCTGGTTGAGGGGGAGGCAGAGAGTGGGACGGCGCCGGAGATCCCCCTGTGGCACAGACAAGCTCGGCGACGCGGTCGAGCCACTCCTCATAGAGGTCGTCGACGGGGCGGTAACGCAGGAGCTCGTTCGCCGAGATGAGGGTGGCCCGTGCCTCCATGGGAGCGCGGTGCGCGTGAGACGAAGAACCAGCAGGGGTGAGTGATGGAGTAGCGGTGCGGCCGTCCTGCCGCACCAAAGGATGCTGCGAGGACACCTGCTGCTCGTTCCCCACCGGGCCGGTGGCAGCGTTGGCGGCGGTGGACAGAGAACGACGAGGTGGCCTGCCGACGGGAGCCGTCTGAGCAACGCGGGCGGCGAGGGCAGCTTGACGCTCAGCTCGAGCACGGCGAGCGTCCGTCATGGAGACGACGGAGCAATGGAGCGACGGACTGATGGAAAGGAAGCTACAGCGCACCCCTACCTGGCGCGCCAAATGTCGGATGTGGGGTTCCGGCAAACCCTTAAGGTTCGAACACTGGGGTGCACGCGAAGTCTTTCCCTCCTACCGATCTATGCTCTAGCTCGCTAAGATATTGCCGACGAACTCGACGGACTCACGACACAGAAAGACACGGGGTTTATACTGGTTCGGGCCACCGTTATGGTGTAATACCCTACTCCAGTGTGGTGGTGATGGATTGCCTCTTGGGCTGATGATGAACAGTACAAGGGGAAGAACAGCCTCCTGAGGTTGAGGTGTTCTTGTGCGTATGGACATGTGTGTATCTCTGGGTCTGATCCTCCCCCCTCTACTATGGTGGCTAGTCCTATTTATAGAGGCCCTAGTCCACTTCCCATATATTGAGCGGGAAGGGAGCCAACAATGGCGGGCTAATTTGAAGAGGGACAGCTAGTACGAGCTATCCTGACAAAAGGAAGTCTGCGCCTGTGAAAGGCTCTGGGGTGATACCGTCTTGGGCTCCACGATGACCTCCGCCTTGCCGTCCGCCTAGTCTTGATCTTGTTGCACTGAAATGGCAACCTTTGCCTGAGGCCTCGGTACTCCACGGCTGCGCTTGCCTCCCTTGCACCGAAAAGGAAACAAGGACGCTGCGCGCGCTGGCGCCCGCCTGGTGTCGATCGTCATGGCTCACATCACGAGAGCCTCGTGAGGTTCGCCTCACCTTGATATCTCCGCTCCTCGTGAGCCTGCCTAGCTAGGCCACTCCAGAGGAGGTCTTGCATCATCCGCCTCGCGTGGCTTGGCCCCTCGCGATGGTCTTGGGTGCTCTGTTGGTGAAGATGGGTCGTACGGCCTGCTGCTTGGCCACGCCGCGGGCCGCAGGCAGGCAAGTCTGGGGACCCCCGTTCCTAGAACGCCGACACACACCACCCTTTAGACGGTGCAAAAGCATCTTTTCGTGGCCTATTATGCAAACACCGGTCGATGTTCCTCTCGAAGGACAATACACCAAGGAGAAAAGAAGCATAGACGCATGCCAAAGTACCTAAACGATCTTTAAAGATCAGCTCATCCGCTTTCAGGACGCATGCACAGCTCCCCTTGTGTTCGGCGTGTAAAATAGCCTTGTTGCTTATTGCGCTATTTGTATCAATACGTTTTGACATATCAATCAGACTACAATGGAAACAGCCTTTAACCCAAAACCTACGTGGCGTTGGCTTATCTCTTAGCATATGTTTCCCTTTTTTTGTCTGATTGTCATGTACGCCTTGGTATGACCTAAATCTCCAAGGGCTTTATTAAGTCGCGTACATATTTTAAATACTAAAATGAAGTCCGAACACTTTCATAGTGCAATTCGGCGTCCCGAATGTAGCATTATATGCATTGGCTCCGAATCATGTCTTTGGTCAATAGTTGGGTTGCTCGGCTCCTGTGCTTGCTACCTTACGTTCCGTCTGATCGGCTAGGGTAGTAAAGGGAGAACTACTGCGATTGTGTTTCTGGTTCACATAGACAAACAGCTCAGTAGAGAAAGCCGAAAACTAACTGTCATGATGCGACGAGAGCTGGTCAGCTATTCGGCCGGGCATTCACACCACCGAAGTTCGGATAATCGAACAATACTAGGGGCTGCGCCCGCACTCCCATTATAAAAATCCTATGGCTAAGTGAGGGCGGTAAAGCCGTATAGTCCGACTGCCTGGTTTGCCACACTAACACCTCCTTCACAGACCAGTATGTTGGGTCAAGTGTGTTTTAAGTGTTATCCCGAATACCCCCATACTACCTACGTGGGCTGAAGTCGACGACTGGCCAACTCTCAAATATCATAAACAGCCGCACAGGAGGAGATATTTTAAAGTAAAATAAGCAACATATCATACATAAGCCTTGTTTCATGATACAGGATTGGACAACATAGATACATTCATTAAAAAATGATGTCCTTTGAACATTGGCCTTCTACAATGTGGGGTCCTTTCAGGACATCATCAAAGTACTGCTCCGGCGTGCGGTGCTCTTTGCCAGCGGGCGGTCCCCCGGTTGAAAGCTTGACGGGGTCCATCTTCACCCACTACACCTTGACACGGGTGAAGGCCATCCGCGCACCTTCAATACAGACCGACCGCTTGACGGCATCAAGCCGCGGGCATGCGCTGACCAGCCACTTCACGAGACCGAAGTAGCTACTGGGCATGGGTTCGGCAGGCCAAAGACGGATTATCAAATCCCTCATGGCCAATTCAGCCACCCTCTGCAGTTCGGTCCATTGCTTCAGCTAATCGCTGAGGGGCACAGGATGCTCTGGCACAAGGTACTGCGACCAGAATAGCTTCTCCGTTGAGCTCCCCTCTTCGGCCCGGAAGAACTCCACGGCATCAGCAACACTCCGGGGCAGGTCCGCAAACACTCGTGGAGAACTCCAATTTTGGGTTAGAAAGATATACCTTTTCTTCACAAATTTGCTCTGCATGTTAAAGGCCTTACCCGCTGCAATTTGCTTTGCCTCTTGGATCTCCCGGACAATGCTTTGGGTTGCGGCCCGGGCTTCCTGTGCGCTTTAGAGTCCTTAGCAAGTTCGGAGTTCTTCTCTGAACTCTTGCGCTCTAAGGACTTGCATTTTCCTATGGCATCCTTGAGCTCTTGCTGGACTTCCTTCACCCATGATTCATGTTTAAGGCGGGAGGCTCATTCCTCCTCCGCCTCCTTCTTGGCCTCAGCCAGCGCACTCTTGAGGGCCTCGACCTCAGACGTTACAGCTGCAAACATAATTATGAAACTCATTGAGATACTACATCATAGATGGCATCATTTCAGACGTGCTTCGGTATTACACACCTTGCTTTTCTTCTAACTTCTGCCTTAGCTTGGATGCTTCAGCGGCATGGGCAGCTGATGCCTGTTTTGCAGCCTGTTTGTTCAAACATATATGTATGTTAACCTCATGTGTGAGTTATTAGATCCTATGTTCGGTTCTTCTTTCCGAACACCGAACAGAGTCTCAGGGGCTACTATCTATACACATGCATTCTTTTTATACAGTTAAAAGATACTGCAAAGCACATACCTCAAAGCCTCTTAAAAGGCTAGTGTAGGCTTCACTCAGTCCGCTTTCACGGACTGAACCTTTTTTATTACCATACCCATAAGGGTACGATGTTCTTCCACAATGGTGGCGCTTTGAAGCGCTCTCACCAAAGTGTCCGGTGCCTCCGCATTGACAGAGGTCACCGGTATAGTAGCCGCGCCCCCTTCTCGTGAAGAGGGTTGCTCCTCTGACTCCGGAATCGTGTGGGTTTCAGGAATGCCATTTAGTTGGGGGCCAAACTGGACATGGCCCCCGTCTCCAGTCTCCATGGGGGTTGGTTCCCCCATGTTCTCGGCAGCCGAGGTGTCACCCTTCGGCACCGTCTTGGCAGCCTATGGCACCTCACCCTATTCTGGAAGGATCCTTTGGGACGACACCTCGGTGTTGTCCGCTGCAGGGGGAGGAAGCTGGTGGAGGTGAATCGCGCTCCATCATGTTCGGACCCAATGAATTCCCAGTAGAAGAAGATCGCTAGGGGAGGACATGAACCAGACTGTAGCATGCAATTTAAGTGTGTTATAACTATAAGCTAGAAAAGCCAAACATATATATATATACCTTTGAGTACTTTCGATCCGGCCAGGGGATTTGGCCTGGGGCGCCACTCATCGGTGTCCGACTCGGAGTCATCCGTAAAGAAGGTCCTCCCTTTCTTGGACAATTCCGCCTCTAGATCGGTGGAAGCTGCCCTCTTCTTGTTCTTCTTCTTCTCACCCTTGGGTGGAGGATAGCTCTCTTCCTCCTCCTCTTCCTCTTCTCAGGGGAGGAGAGAGTTTTGGTGTCTTCGGACACTACGTCTGAGGCGCCTTTATGGCGGAGGCCACCCTTGGCCTCCTTGCCCTTCTCCTTGGCCTTCTTTTCCGGTGCCAGGTACGGCGCCAGGACTAGCATCCTCGTCAACAGAGGAATACTTCGTCTTCGGGCAGCGGAGCCGGACAGTGAATCCTTCCGCTTTCTTTGTCCAGCCATGCAAAAGAAAATGGAGAGTTTAGAGTGCTCCTTGGGCTCGCAAAGTAATGTTATCAAAGAACTTACGGGGGTCGCAGCGTGGGTGCTGTCGTAGCCGAGGTCTTCAGTTGTTTCCGGCCATGACTTCTGGTTCTTGAAGAGCAACTTCCACATGTCTTCGTGCTTCGCGCCAAAGAACCGCTACAAGGTCCGATGACCAGCTGGGTTGAACTTCCACATGGGCTCTTGACGCGCCTGACAGTGGAGAATCCGGCGGAAGAGCATCACTTGGATCACGCTGGCGAGGCTGGTATTTTTATCTACCATGCTATTGATGCGCGTCTCCAGCATCATTACCTCATCAAATGACGCCCAGTCCAAGCCCTTGTTGAGCCAAGATGGCAGTCGCATTGGGGGTCTAGACTTGAACTCCATAGGAGCGACCCATGTGGAGTCACAGGGCTCTGTGACATAGAACCACCCCTGTTGCCATCCCTTCACGGTCTTCCCGAAGGTGCCCTTGGGCCAAGTGACGTTGGGAAGTTTGCTCACCATAGCGCCACCACAATCTGTGTGCTGGCCGTCCACCACTTTCGGTTTCACATTGGAAACCTTGAGCCATAGGCCGAAGTGGGGGGAAATGCAGAGGAATGCCTCGCATATGATGATAAACGCCGAAATATTGTGGAAACAATTTGGGGCTAGATCATGGAAATCTAGCCCGTAGTAAAACATGAGGCCGCGGATGAAAGGATGAAGGGGAAACCCCAGTCTGCGAAGAAAATGAGGGATAAATACTACCCTCTCGCTGGACTTTGGAGTGGGGATGACCTGTTTTTTGGTCGGGAGCCGGTGGGCGATCACTTTGGCCAGATACCCCGCTTCCCGGAATTCCTTGATGTTTTTCTCCGTGACGGAGGAGGCCATCCACTTGACCTGTGCTCCAGATCCGGACATGGCTGGAGTACTTTCTGGGAACGGAGTGGATCGAAGCTTGAGCGCTGGAGCTTGAGGGCGGATGGACTGAGGAAGGGGAAGGCGTGGGGTAAAAAGGGGGAATCTTATCTCCTTATAAAGGCTGTGAATATCATGCGTCCCCCACGAACCTTAAAGCTTGCCTATTTCCAAGGGGCCGTGCGAGACAGGACGGTTAGGTTTCCCAAACCCGTATTGATGAGAATCCCGTAATAAGGGGGCACGATCTCTGCTTTGACAAGATGTGTCGTTGGTGGTTGCATCTCGAAACGTGAAACGGGAGGCCAGAAAATGTTTTGAAATAATAGAATGGGCGGACGTAACGTCTCACCAGTGAAATCTTCAGAAGACAGAATTTATCTGTATTCTGCCCTTGTAATTCAGAGGTATGACTGTTGTACAGAGCTGGATATAGTACTGACGATCAACTGCTTTGAGGAATTCGGAGGAGGAACCCGCCTTGTAATGCCAAAGACAATCTGTGCGCCGGACACATCGTCATTAAAGACTAATTCAGAGGCTACTGAGGGAGTCTTGGATTATGGGGTCCTCGGGTGTCCGGGTTACTAACGTGGTCGGACAGATGGGCCGTGGAGATACAAGATAAGAAGGCATTCGCTCGTGTCCGGATGGGACTCTCCTTGGCGTGGAAGGCAAGCATAGTCTGCGGATATGAATATTCCTTTCTCTGTAAACCGACTCTGTACAACCCTAGCCCCCTTCGGTGTCTATATAAACCGGAGG
The DNA here is from genome assembly GCF_056163025.1 of Triticum urartu. Lineage (NCBI taxonomy): Eukaryota > Viridiplantae > Streptophyta > Magnoliopsida > Poales > Poaceae > Triticum > Triticum urartu. Next base: position 343,007,500 of record NC_141879.1, read on the forward strand.
GTTTAGTCCGTTGACACAGTCATAATCATATAGGCTAGACATCTAGGGTTTAGCCATTACGATCTCGTGGTAGATCAACTCTTGTAACCCCTATATTCATCAAAGCAAATCAAGCAGGACGTAGGGTATTACCTCCATCAAGAGGGCCCGAACCTGGGTAAACATCATGTTCCCCGTCTCCTGTTACCTTCTATCCTTAGACGCACAGTTCGGGACCCCCTACCCGAGATCTGCCGGTTTTGACACCGACAGTGAGTGCTTGAAGGTATATTTTTAGATCTTGCAATTGAATGTTTTAGTTTCTTGTTTTAGCACTAGTTTGGTTTTATAATAGAATACTAACAAATGGATATTGGGTTACCTCAGGTCGTTCTTTATCTTTATAATGTCTATCTTGAGAATAAGGATTCCGACAATTGTGCTCAATTGCTAGAAAAAGAATTCAACAAAATTTATGGCATAAAAACGTTGGATGATGGGCATGATTGCAATATTGCTAGTATGAATTCTTTGAATATCCATGATGTTAATGATGATTGCATTAGTCATGATAATATTGTCTCCTATAAGAACGTCAATTTTTGCGGAGTGAATTGGGAGTGCAAATGCACACCAAAAAGGGAGGATATATTTTGTAGGAAGCATAAATATTTAGAGACCAAAAAGTTGCAAGAGAGGCTAGATGATTGTGCTGAAAGATTTAAGTTTTATTGCCATCCTTGTGAACTTTGCAATGAACGTGGTCATTTAAATCTCCAATGCAAATTGTTTCATGATCAAACCGTGTCTAGAAATTGTGATAACTTGATGTAATGCTCCGAGACTATTGCGCCAGGTGTCTTCCAGTTATTCGCTCTCGTTGCCATGTCATTTTCTTGCATGTCATGCATTCGATATCATGTCATCATGTGCATCGCATTTGCATACGTGTTCGTCTCATGCATCCGAGCATTTTCCCCATTGTCCGTTTTGCATTTCGACACTCCTATGTCCTCCGGCATCCCCTTTTGCCTCTTTTTGTGTGCGGGTGTTAAACATTCTCGGAATGGACTGAGATTTGCCAAGCGGCCTTGGTACACTACCGGTAGACTGCCTGTCAAGTTTCGTGCCGTGTGGAGTTCGTTTGATACTCCAACGGTTAACCGGGGAACCGTAAAGGCCTCGTGTGTGTTGCAGCCCAACACCCCTCCAAAGTGGCCCATAACCCATCCAAACCCCTCCATCCTCTCGGTCGTTCGATCACAATCGCGTGGCCGAAAACCGCACCTCATTTGGACTCTCCTAGCTCCCTCTACCTATAAAAAGGTGCTCCCCTCCGAAAATTCGCGCAGTCTAACCCTAGATCCATCTTCCCCGCGCAGTCGGACATGTCCGCCCGGCGGCCGGACACGTCCGCCGCTTCCCGCGCCCACTCAGGGACCGCCACGTGGCGCCACCGCGCCGTCCCTGCCGCCGGCCCGCCAGGCCCGGGTCGGGCCCCCCCGAGCCCGCGAGCTCCTCCGCCGCCCGCGTCTCGCCCTCGTCTCGCCGCCGCACCCCGCCGCCGAGTCGCCATCGACCGCCGCCTCCTTGCCCGCTCCACCGTCGACCTGCGTCTGCCTCGCCGCCGCCAGATCCGCGCACCGCCGCATCAGCTTCACCACTCCGCCGCCGCCTCGAGTACACCGCGCCGCCGCCCCGCGTCGACTCCGCCCTCACCGGCGCGCCGCACTCCGTCTGGGCTGCTCCGGCGAGCGACCCGACCTCGCCGACATCAACCCCCTCCTTCTCCGTCTCCGGCGAGATTCCGGCCGGATCCGGATCGGGACCAGATCCACCGGTCCCCGATCCAAAGCCCGTCCCCGCACCGCTTCGTCCCGGAACGTCTCCGTCCACGTTTTCGCGGGGTATAATTTTCTCTAAGTCCCTGGATCTGTAACATTTTCAGGCCATGTTCATTACATCATAACTTCATCATCGTAGCTCCGTTTCATGCGCATGATATATCAAAATGTTCGGTAGGATGTCCTCTTCATTTTGTTCCATTGCATCATGCTTGTTTGAATCCATCTTGATGCCCAAATTTCTATTGCAAGATTGCTTCATAATGTTAGTTCCTGTTACTTAGCAGATCTTGAGCATTTGTCATTTTTGCCATGTTTGTTGTGTGCTTCCTATTGACTTGAGCTCTACATGTGTTTTGGGCTATGCCATGCCATCTTTACAGGGGTGTATGCCATGTATTTTTGTGATCAATGTGGTGACTAGCACATGCATGCAAAGTAGCTCTCGCGATGTTGCTGATTTCAGGGACTTAGATTTTCACTAAGTCATTTCCCTGCTATTATTTTTATGCCATGTATTCATGTTGTTTCAGAGAGATCCATGCCTCTTTTGAGTATGTTCAATAAGGATGATTTGGGCATATGGTTGTGCTCTATCCATCCATGGCTCTGTTTGCATTTAAGGAGTGCCCTAGAATGACTCAATATTGCTCTACTTTTGCTCTAAAACGTTCCTGGCAGATTGTTTACATGTTAATCAATTTTGCCAAGCTGTTGTAGTTGATCCATGCATGCTATGAGTTTGTTCTTGCTTTGGTTAGCTTCATGAACATGTCTTCTTGCGGATGCTATGCTTATCTTCTCATGCAATGCCTTGTGTTGAGTGCATCGAGCTCGCAAAGATGCCTTCGTAATTCTGTTTTTGCCATGCCTAGTTTTCTGCTAAGTCCGAACCTGTTAACGAAACTTGCTATGTTCACATGGGTGCCATCTTATCTTCTGATCCTTTTTGGCTTATGGTCAGTAAGGGATTTTTGTTATATTCTTTGAGTAGATTCATGCCATGCCTTGATTTGCTATGTCCTGTTCCTGTAGCATGTTGTTATCTTGCTCTAAACATTGCTTCCTGATGTTAATTCCTGACATGTTAGTACTTTCACTAAGTCTGTGAAGCTGATATCTTTTGCACTTTTTCCATACCTGTTTGAACCTGCTCTTGTGTGATTTAGCCGTAGCTCAGTGTTCATCTTTTTTCAAGCATCTTGTGTAGATCACTGCCATGTGCTTTGTTGCTATGTTAGAGTGCAGTAGCTTAGTTTGTTGTTGAATTCTAGATGGCATCGTGCTGTTAATCGCAGAATCGTGTCATTCTTGTTTCGCTTGCCATTTGCAAACCGTGCATCCGATTCCGGTGATCTTTATATCATTTTCGACCGAAATCAACTCATCTTTCCATCGGCGCACTTGGTTTTCCTAGTTGAGGCCTTGTTCAATCTTTTCCTTCCGGAGCCCGCACATGCATTGCATAGCACATCCCGCATATCATGCCATGTTTTGCATCATGTTGCTTGCGCATTACATCGTGGTTGATTGTGGTTTCCTTTGCTTGTGTTCTTGCCTTGGGTAGAGCCGGGAGACGAGTTCGTGATCGAGGAACCCGTTGAGTACGCTTATGAGGTTCAAGCTTTCGTCAACTCGGAGAACTTTGCAGGCAAGATGACCATACCCTCGAAATCACTTCTATCTTTGCTTGCTAGTTGCTCTCTCTATTGCTATGCCGCGATACCTACCACTTGCTATATCATGCCTCCCATATTGCCATGTCAAGCCTCTAACCCACCTTTCCTAGCAAACTGTTGTTTGGCTATGTTACCGCTTTTGCTCAGCCCCTCTTATAGTGTTGCTAGTTGCAGGTGAAGATGAAGTTTGTTCCATGTTGGAACATGGATATGCTGGGATATCATAATATCCATTATTTTAATTAATGCATCTATACACTTGGTAAAGGGTGGAAGGCTCGGCCGTATGCCTGGTGTTTTGTTCCACTCTTGCCGCCCTAGTTTCTGTCATACCGGTGTTATGTTCCTTGATTTTGCGTCCCTTACGCGGTTGGATGTTATGGGAACCCCTTGAAAGTTCGCTTTGAATAAAACTCCTCCAGCAAGGGGTTCCCATTTGCCTAACAACCTATACTTTTCCCTTGGGAGTAATTAACCCAAGGGTCATCTTTATTTTAACCCCCCCGGGCCAGTGCTTCTCTAAGTGTTGGTCCAACCTGAGCGATGTCCGGCGCCCCCTGGGCAACCAGGGTCTATGCCAACCCGACGTCTGGCTCATCTGGTGTGCCCTAAGAACGAGATATGTGCAGCTCCTATCGGGATTTGTCGGCACATTTGGTCGGCTTTCCTGGTCTTGTTTTACCATTATCGAAATGTCTTATAACCGGGATTCTGAGATTGATCGGGTCTTCTCGGGAGAAGGAATATCCTTCGTTGACCGTGAGAGCTTGTGATGGGCTAAGTTGGGATACCCCTGCAGGGTTTTGAACTTTCGAAAGCCATGCCCGCAGTTATGGGCAGATGGGAATTTGTTAACGTCCAGTTGTAGAGAACTTGACACTTAACTTAATTAAAATGCATCAACCGCGTGTGTAGCCGTGATGGTCTCTTTCCGGCGGAGTCCGGGAAGTGAACATGGTTCTTGTGTTATGCTTGGACGTAAGTAGTTTCAGGATCACTTCTTGATCACTTCTAGTTCACGACCGTGCTTTGCTTCTCTTCTCGCTCCCATTTGCGTAAGTTAGCCACCATATATGCTAGTGCTTGATGCAGCTCCACCTCGCTACCTTTTCCTACCCATAAGCTTAAATAGTCTTGATCACGTGGGTGTGAGATTGTTGAGTCCTCATGACTCACAGATACTTCCAAAACAGTTGCAGGTGCCGATGATGCCAGTGCAGGTGATGCAAACGAGCTCAAGGAGGGGCTCGATCAAGACCTTGGTCGTTGTTTTGTTTTGTTTCCTTTTTATCAGTAGTGGAGCCCAGTCAGGGCGATCGGGGATCTTTTGCATTAGGGGTTGTCTTTCTTTATTTGGTTCCGTAGTTGGACCTTGATTGTATCTGGATGTTGTAATGCTATATTCATGTATTGTGTGAAGTGGCGTTTGTAAGCCAACTCCTTATCCCTTTCTTTTTCAGTACATGGGATGTGTAAAGATTACCCCTCTTGCGACATGCCTACTATGCGGTTATGCCTCTAAGTCGTGCTCTGACACGTGGGAGATATTGCCAGATCGTGGATGTTACAAGTTGGTAATCAGAGCCTTCCCCGACTTAGGAGCCCCCTGCTTGATCGAATCGCTAGCGTTGTTGAGTCTAAAAAATGTTTTGAGTCTTATAGGATTATATATATTGGAGAGTAGGATTCTTTTTACTCCTTAGTCCCTTTGTCGCTCTGGTGAGGCTTCCTGGCATAGAGTTTTGACTCTTCTCTCCTCAAGTTTCACGAAATTTTATTTAGGATCACACGGGTATCATGGAATCGTTCCGATGGTTTTGTGACGAGAACATTGTTCTTGGTGCCTCCTGACATTTAGGGGTTGTGGCAGTGTCCCGGGGAGTTGAGCTCCGAGGTGTTGTCGTCACAATTTTATCGTTGTAGTTCTGGAATACCTGAGTTCGCCGACATCGAAAATTCTGTTTTATGCAATTGTTGGTGAGATAACCTAGACGCCACCCAGTACTGGAGCGGGAGTTCGGGAGTATTGCCATAACTTGTATAACAGATGCTTTTCGAAGGTTGAGGTAAATGATTTCCAAAGGTTTCTTGGTTATGTGTTGAAGGATGGATACAGCTGGATGTAGGATTTGCTAGTTTTGGGTGAGATATTATGCTTCCCCTTATCCCCAACACCTAATTGCATAACCAGAAAGTTTCAGGAGTTTATAAGTGGGAATTCAAGTAGCTCATAGGAATTCTTTCCAACAGACACATGATACGATATGGGATCTATCATATGTTTGTTTCCGGCTTATTTTGCAAGCCAATACTTTGTTTTCTTTATTTGTGGTAATAGAGTTGCTTCAATGTCAAGTGTTGATTCCATACCTTCCCTGAGTGGTGTTCTCACACTTCTATGTGAATACCAATCCTTCTTGATCTTCGAGTTTGCCATCTCAATTTCTTCCGAAGCGGTGTGTGTCTCTTCAAGTGGATCCGATCTTTTTCCACATCCGCAAGATCAACTCTAAGTCTTCTCAACGTTGTTTGTTTCATCCGTCCCAAGATGCCTTTGTTCTCCCGCCCTCCCACCCTTTTCCTTCAAGGACTCTGATTTCTTAATTCGTTATCCATTTTATTGATGGGAAGTTTCTTCATTCTTTTCCGTCAATGTTCTTATCCAGTGATTCTCAGGAAGATACTAACGGAGCTTCAAGATCATCATTCATCATTCTTTTTCTTCTCTGGTGGATTCAATTCAAGCTTTGTCGACCATATCATGTCCTCGTTTCAAATGTTTTCCCATGCTGGTGCACCTCTTTATCATTCACCTCTCACTATTCATTTGTTCTGGAGTGCTGAAGATATCTCAGAAGATTCGTGTTTTCACTACTAATCCGTTTAAGCTCTTTCGAGGATGTTATCTCATACAAGCTATTTAACTCAATCGGTGCAATCTCCCTTTCAAGTAATCGTTCTAAGGTGTTTATTTTGATGGGGCCCTAACCCACAGGTCTTTTCCCAGGATCTTACCTGACTCTTCTATTTTTCCGGAGTTACTCTTAAATTCTTTTCCAAGTTTGACGTAAGAATGGATTGTCATCAGTCATATGTCTTTCTTCAAGATCTTTCAAATTCTTTTCATCGTCAGTTCAACCTTTCTAATTTTCATCCCGGAGTATCTCAACAATTCATGGTGGTGTTTCTCATCATCTTTTTCAACATTTGAAGACCGAAGAAGAGTTTTTCTTCCAAATGTTATCCGTGCTCTCAGAGATGCGTAGTTCTAGCTTTATGCCATCCCCTCATAATTGTTTTTGATTGTGAGAATGATTTTCACCCTTCTGAAGCAATTCAAGAGTCTCTTCAGTTTGATTCTCCCGAGCCCGTCATCTCAGAATTATTCATTCCAGCTTTCAGCTCTCATTCTCCAAATCTTACCGGTGCATCATTCAAGTATTCTCTAATCGGCTCGGGATCTCTTCGTTCTCATGTATCTAAATTCTCTCAAGTATCTTCATTCATTTTCTAATTCCTCTCGATGTTTATTTATCTTTTACTCGTTCATTTTTGATTCTTACGGTGATTCATTCAAGATTTCTCTTCCTTCGTTATCATATCAATTCATATGTTCTTTCCAAATCCTACAGGTGGATCATTGAAGTCCTTCTCAAGTTTACGCTATATCTCTCTTAATCCTTTTCAACGTGAATAAGTAGTATTCCAAATCCGTTGCTTGTCATCAATCTAAATTGGTGAAGGATACGCATAACATAATTCTTATTCTTGTTTCATCTAAGTGATCTAATTTCTTATTTCCGGAGTGGTTCATCATATCACATTCTCAGTTTATGATTTATCTCGTCGCGAAGTTCCAAGTTTATTCTTTATTCTTATTCTTATGCTTTATCTTTTCTTCCGGAGTTCCAAGTTTCCACTTTATCTCGTCGCGAAGTTCCATCTAAATCATCGCAAGGCTTCACCTTGTGTTTTCAACTTCTCTTTCCTTTCGTTTGATCATCCTTTTATTACCGGAGTTCTTCATGGAGGCTCTACATGATGGTTCATCAAGGATTTAATTCCTTCTCGAAGGTTCATTGAGATTCTTTTCAGAGGAGTTCAAGTATTCTTCATCTTGCATTCCGAAGTGCAATTCTTTCTACCTTATCATTTGAGGTGGTGTTATGTCATTGTTGATAATTCTCCTTCGTGTTTCATGATCCACAAGTTTTCAAGAGTGACATATCTAAATCCATCATTTTCTCTTCGCTCAAGACATCTTTTCAACCAATCATCCTCGTCATTGGAGTTATCTTGGGTTATATTTCACCTAAATCCTTCCCTAAGGATTGTTGCTATTTATGGTGCTTATAAATGACCCAAGTTCTTCATTTATCCTCCCGGTGATATAAGCTTCTCGTCTTCTAGGTGATATCAATCCAATCTTTTGTCTTCCGTTAGTGGCAGGATTTCACCTCATAATTTTGAGATGTCTTCTATAAGCCCACATTAAGCTTATCCTTTTGGTGTTGATAATCCAACAACTCTGTTCTACTATTTGTTGTAAGTGTGCTCTCTCAAGATCTTGTTTTCCCTCCATTCATTCCATTCCATTCTTTCATTTCTTTCGGAAGCATTGTGATGTTGCTCTCTTCGACCAATCATCTTGTTTTGTCATGATCATGTTCTTTCCTTTGATTACCCATTTAACCGAAGTGTTGTGCCCTCTCCTCAAGTTCTTTTCATCTTACCACTTTTCAACCGGATTGCTGCCCGAATTTGTTCTTGTTCCTTTTTCCTAACGGAGTGCTTTCTAACTTCGCTCATCTCCGTTGCATTCTTTCTTTCAAAGTTCTTCAATATCTCAAGGTTCTTTGGTTTCACTCGTTTGTCAAAGAAGCAACTGAGTTTTACCTCTTCTATTTCTCTTCCGTTTACCCCGGTGTCATCCTAGAGCTCGGGACGAGATCCTCTCGTAGTGGTGGAGTGTTGTAACGCCCCGAGACCGTTGCGCCAGGTGTCTTCTAGTTATTCGCTGTCGGTGCCATGTCATTTGCTTGCGTGTCATGCATTCCATATCATGTCATCCTGTGCATCGCATTTGCATACGTGTTCGTCTCATGCATCCGAGCATTTTCCCCGTTGTCCGTTTTGCATTCCGACACTCCTATGTCCTCCGGCGCCCCCTTTTGCCTCTTTTCGTGTGCGGGTGTTAAACATTCTCGGAATGGATCGAGATTTTCCAAGCGGCCTTGGTACACCACCGGTAGACCGCCTGTCAAGTTTCGTGCCATGTGGAGTTCGTTTGATACTCCAACGGTTAACCGAGGAACCGTAAAGGCCTTGTGTGTGTTGCAGCCCAACACCCCTCCAAAGTGGCCCATAACCCATCCAAACCCCCTCCATCCTCTCGGTCGTTCGATCAAGATCGCGTGGCCGAAAACCGCACCTCATTTGGACTCTCCTAGCTCCCTCTACCTATAAAAAGGTGCTCCCCTCCGAAAATTCACGCAGTCTAACCCTAGATCCATCTTCCCCGCGCCGCCGGACATGTCCGCCCGGCGGCCGGACACGTCCGCCGCTTCCCAAGCCCACTCAGGGACCGCCACGTGGCGCCACTTCACCGTCCCCACCGCCGGCCCGCCAGGCCCGGGTCGGGCCCCCCCGAGCCCGCGAGCTCCTCCGGCGCCCGCGTCTTGCCCGCGCGCCCCGCCGCCGAGTCGCCGCCTCCGTGCCCGCTCTGCCACCGACCTGCGTCCGCCTTGCCGCCTCCAGATCCGCGCACCGCCGCCTCGGCTTCACCGCTCCGCCGCCGCCTCGAGTACACCGCGCCGCCGCCCCGCGTCGACTCCGCCCTCACCGGCGCGCCGCACTCCGTCCGGGCTGCTCCGGCGAGCGACCCGACCTCGCCGACGTCAACCCCCTCCTCCGGTGCCTCCCCGCAGCTCCGGCCGCCTCCTTCTCCGTCTCCGGTGAGATTCCGGCCGGATCCGGATCGGGACCAGATCCACCAGTCCCGGATCCAAACACCTTCGCCCGTCACCGCACTGCTTCATCCCGGAATGTCTCCGTCCACGTTTTCGCGGGGTATAATTTTCTCTAAGTCCCTGGATCTGTAACATTTTCAGGCCCTGTACATTGCATCATAACTTCATCATCATAGCTTCGTTTCATGCGCATGATATATCAAAATGTTCGCTAGGATGTACTCTTCATTTTGTTCCATTGCATCATGCCTGTTTGAGTCCATCTTGATGCCCAAATTGCTGTTGCAAGAGTGCTTCATAATGTTAGTTCCTGTTACTTAGCAGATCTTGAGCATTTGTCTTTTTTTCCATGTTTGTTGTGTGCTTCCTATGGACTTGAGCTCTACATGTGTTTTGGGCTATGTCATGCCATCTTTATAGGGGTGTATGCCATGTATTTTTTTATCAATGTGGTGACTAGCACATGCATGCAAAGTAGCTCTCGTGATGTTGCTGATTTCAAGGACTTAGATTTTCACTAAGTCATTTCCCTGCTGTTATTTTTATGCCATATATTCATGTTGTTTCAGAGAGATCCATGCCTCTTTTGAGTATGTTCAGTAAGGATGATTTAGGCATATGGTTGTGCTCTATCCATTCATGTCTCTGTTTGCATTTAAGAAGTGCCCTAGCATGACTCAATCTTGCTCTACTTTTGCTCTAAAACGTTCCTGGCAGATTGTTTACATGTTAATCAATTTTGCCAAGCTGTTGTAGTTGATCCATGCATGCTATGAGTTTGTTCTTGCTTTGGTTAGCTTCATGAACATGTCTTCTTGCGGATGCTACGCTTATCTTCTCATGCAATGCCTTGTGTTGAGTGCATCGAGCTCGCAAAGATGTCTTCGTAGTTCTGTTTTTGTCATGCCCAGTTTTCTGCTAAGTCTGAATCTGTTAACGAAACTTGCTATGTTCACATGGGTGCCATCTTATCTTCTGATCCTTTTTGGCTTATGGTCAGTAAGGGACTTTTGTTATATGCTTTGAGTAGATTCATGCCATGCCTTGCTTTGCTATGTCCTGTTCCTGTAGCATGTTGTTATCTTGCTCTAAATAATGCTTCCTGATATTAATTCCTGACATGTTAGTACTTTCACTAAGTCTGTGAAGCTGATATCTTTTGCACTTTTGCCATGCTTGTTTGAACCAGCTCTTGTGTGATTTAGCCGTAGCTCAGTGTTCATCTTTTGTCAAGCATCTTGCGTAGATCACTGCCATGTGCTTTGTTGCTATGTTAGAGTGCAGTAGCTTTTATTCTTGTTGCATTCTAGATGGCATCGTGCTGTTAATCGCAGAATCGTGTCATTCTTGTTTTGCTTGCCATTTGCAAACCGTGCATCCGATTCCGGTGATCTTTATATCGTTTTCGACCGAAATCAACTCATCTTTCCCGCGGCGCACTTGGATTGCCAAGTTGTGGCCTGGTTCAATCTTTTCCTTCCAGAGCCCGCACATGCATTGTGTCGGGGATATACCCCGCGGTGTAACCCGGCTGGATGTATGACCCGGATGGATCTTGGACTCACTGGTGACCTGCCCGGAGCTTGGCGACTCACTGGTAACCCGCCCGATCTTGGCGGCTCATTAGTGACCCGGCAGGTGTTTCAGATGGATGACAAGGCCCAAGGCCCAGAAGACCATCTCATGTTATGGTGGGCCGGCTTATGAGGAAAGGCATAAAAATATTCTCCTACAAAGGAAGAAAGACTTGGACTCCACTTGTAATAGAGTAATCCTAATCCTATTAGGACTAGTCATGTAACCCGCCCCTTCAACATATATAAGGAGGGGCAGGGCTCCCCAAAGAGGGACAAGCAAGAAGAAAATAATCTCTAGGGCTAGATACAAAGGGGAGTCGGCTTATGTGGCGACTCTCTCATGAGCATAATGAGATATAGCCACAAACAACATGTAGGGTGATTACCGGATGATGTTTCCCGGGGCCCAAAGCTGTCTAAATCCTTGTCTTATGTTGCGTCTCTCGATTCCACTCAACCCCTCTCAAGCTACCACATAGATGCGTTGGCCTCGCGACTAAGTCCTGACACTAAGGACATCTGCCGTGACAATTCCATGACAGTTGGCGCCCACCGTGGAGCCAGCGCACGGTGGTGTTGGGTTCTTGGAGGGATTTCCTCAGGGATCAAGAAAGCTCGTGATTCGTAGGGTGAAAGAAGAGCCGACAAGAGCCAGCAATATTCATTGTCTAATGATTGGAGTCATGGTTAAACTTTGGAGCTGACAGATACAAGGTTGATCAGAGACAAAGAAATTTTAGGGTTTATGTGCGCCGCCCCGTGCGTGGCTCGGCGACTCGCCGAATCCGAAGACTGATCAATATGTGCTACAGCAACGCGAAGACGACGTCTACTTCAGCGAGTGATATGTGTACTGATCGGATTCTTGGTTAAGGCTGCTCGCTGAATAAACAAAAACAACAAACAGTGACAAGAGCGATTGATTGAATCACTGCTACTGCTACGTTCAAGGAAATCACAGCCAAATAGTTGCACATTGTACGAGATCTGTTTTGATTTTGGAATAGTAGTGCTACTGCTATTACTAGCACGAGAGTTCTAATCAGAACAGGATCAACTTCTATTCATCACGTAAAGAGATTTGAAGCATTAAGGGAAGATTCCAGCGTGTTAATCCACCTCCAAGTCGACCTGCCTCGTCGCTGCTGGAAAAAAAATATACTACGACCCGGAGAGGAAGACAACCATGACTGGGAGTCAACGGCCACGACTCGGATTCGCCACGACGAGCCGCCGTGGGCTTCCTACCAACCGCCTTCTTGCTGTTCCCGTATCGCGGTGCCGCCCGGGCGCTTCCGCCCCTGCCGCGACCTTGCTATGGCCTCCTCTGCTGTGAGACGGCCTCGAGTCGCCGCCGGAGAGCTGTCGCCGTCCTCTACACCGCAGCCTACCTCCGCCGCCCGGCTCCAGGTCACCGCCGTTGGCCCGCTTCAGCCGCCGCTTCCACCGGCCACGGCTAATCCGCCGCCCGCTAGCCGGACTCGAGTCTCCGCCTCGAAATTCCGGGCCGGCCTTGCCGTGTGTCGCTACCACGCCGGGTCGCCGCTCCGGCCTCGAACCGCAGCTTCGGACGAGCGCTGATGAGCGCCTCACGCCGCTACCTCCGCCGCCGCGTCTCCGCCTCCGCCATCATCTCATCCCTAAAGCGCCGTGACTCGCCCCCGCTTTGTCAAGGCACCCCCTGCTGGTGTGATTTGGTCTTACTGGTACAAAGCGAAAGAAAATTGGGGGATAATGGAGCACTTGGAGCAGTGCATGCGTGCATGTTGACTCGAAGACTAGTCTGCCAACAATAATGGGTAGGAGTCCAAGTGGGCAAGGCATTATGCGTTACCAGCATCTGTGCTCATCTGATAATCACCAGGTGCTATCTATTCCATATATTTTATCAGCACGGGTTAAATTATTTGAAAACGATTACTCTGGTTTGTGTGATATTTTTTCGCAGGATCAATATTCATTACAAAGATGCGCGTAAAGGACGCATGCTTACATCATTTTTGCGCTAGCAATTATTCATGCCGTGCTGCTGGACGAATATGTGCGCAAGTCGTCGTCCCTGTGGCCCGGTTTACATACACTTACCAGGATCACGCCCGCGATTGACTCACCGTCCGCATGGTTTACCGCGTCCGCAATTAACTTGCCTGACCATATGGAGCATTACTATCATCTATCGTTCACAAACATCAGGTGATATCCATTTGAGTCTATTTATTTAGAGATCTTTTACGGTACATCAAATCATTTTTAGCCGTTTAATTTTATGATTCAATGGCCCAGATGCAGCAATACTACCCCAGAAATTGGGTAGTATTTTTAGGCGGGAGGGGCATTTTGGGTATTCACCGTTCCAAATCCTGTTGCGTCCCCCTCTGCTAGATCCAAGCCGAATGAAAGGAATGAACGCGAACAACACCGGCAGCCGCATCCGGAGCCTGAGAAAAATATATTGGCGGCGGGAAGGAGGACGCATGACGGCATGAGCAGATGAGCCGCCGGTGCCCGTGCACCACGTCCAGCTCCCCTGCGGCGTCGTGGCACGAGTACGAGCAGGGCGTCGTTGTGCACTCAGCAGGACCTGCTTCATCATGTAGCTAGTTAATTAATCATCTCTTTCTGAGATTGTTTGAATCCTTGGATCTCTGTATGCACGCATTCCGTACATATCCCTTCACAGAATTAGCTAAATTTTCTGAATTATTAATTACACAGTGCTATTAGGAGACGGATTGCTTCCGAGATGGTAGCAATCGCTCATGCACAGGACCGCTCATTGCTGCGTGCGTCCATTCATCAGGGAAATTCAGATTAAAAACACTCCCTGAGGGTTTGGCTTAGTAATATAATTAATAATGGACAAGCCAATGATAGCCGCCAGCGGTTGTGGGGGTTGAGCCAGGGGCGTAGTGCTGGTTGCTCGGCGCTAGACTAGGATACGAGGGTGTGCGGCAGGTGGAGTCGGGATGGCTGCGGCAGTCCGGAGCCGGCGGGATGGATGAGGAGGTGCTGGCGTGCTGCAGTGCACGGCGTCGGATGATGGAGGACCAGGCATGCGCACGCGAAATTACAAATGTATCCTCAAGCTAAACACTTGGACAAACAATTCTAACCGTCGGATCGATTTAATACTACCCATTTAATTGAGTAGTATGATGTACTGTAAAAAGTCTCTTTATTTAACACATATTGTTTTTATGAGAGAACAATTACTTTTGGTCTGTATATTTTTATGTGCAGGATAATGATTTATTATAAAGATAGTGCCAGGCTGTGCCAATGAAGTATGCGTTAAGCGTCGTCATGCGTCGGCATCCGCACCTGCTTGTCATTGAACGGGTGTGCGCAAGCCGCCACCCGTGCAGCTTAATCTACATCAACCCGCCGGAGCCGCGCTGAGCCGCCCTTGCCGCTTTGAGCCGTCGGGGTTATATTAAGTTGCCGGTCTGCCTGAGCCGCCGGAGCTATATTGAGCCGCTGGTCTTCCTGGGCCACCTCTGTCGCGATAAACGGATCATCCGTCGTCCAAACAAATCAGGTGATATCCATCCAAGTTTTATTTATTAGCACATGTTGTTTTTGTCAAAGAACGAGTTTATCTTTGCCTTGGTCTGCAATATTGTTTATGCAGGGCAATTATTTATGACAAAAAGTGATATTATACCACGGAGATGGAGGCACGCCAACATCTTTTGGCCCAGGTGGTCGTCGTTATTCAACGAACAACCGCACCGGCTTACAGCGTCGTGGCCGTCTCTCGCGACCGCACCGGTTTACAATGCCGCGGCCGACTCTCCCGTCCACACCGGTTTAAAACGCCACGGCCGAAAAATCTGTCAGCACCCGCGGCTGACTCGGCCGCGATTGTTTTTAGTTTCACCACCGTGATCATCAACTCCGCGATGATAATTGCTGACCTGACGCATCAGGTGAAATCCATCCAGCATATTTTTATAAATTATATATTGCTTTCTTTAAAAGAGCAATTACTCCGGTTTGCAAGTTGCCCCATGCAGGATTCAAACCGGTCTATATCACGGTTAATTACGAAGAATCTTAAGCCAACTCCTCAAGTCGCCTTGAGACTAGGGGGCTACGATGACATGACTTAGCAAATATCGTGAGATTTAAGACACCGAGTCATTGGAGGGAAGATAACCTGGTCCCGGAGGCTACCGCCATATTGGTAAAAATTTAAAGGCCGTCAGAAAATTTCTAGCTCACAATGATGCTTTGGTTTACAATCCGGCTCAAGGTAAACCTGTCTCCCACAAAAAAAATTGAAGCTTTCAAATCTGGTTTAAAGTTCCGGTTCAAAAAGAATTAACCTTTCGCAAGATTTGAGTTCTCAGAAAAATTAAAGGTTGCCAAAGAGAACTTGCTGCCATGGTGCACGGTTCAAACATGGGTATCCTGCCTTACGGCTTACCTTATTATGGTCACTTGGGGGCTTCCTGCTCATCGAGCATAGCTATCGGTACCCTCTTGATCGGCGCGATGCCAAAATTTAAATGGTCACTTGGGGGCTTCCTGTTCAAACATAGGTCATATTCGAACCAAAGAGAACATAGCTGTCGTAACCCTTTTGATCGGTGCAAAGCCAAACTCACTAGGGGGCTTCTTGATCGTATCCGAATCATAGCTTAACCCCTTTTGGGTCCGACTTGGATCGTATTCGAATGAGGGTCGTTAAAAACCTTTCAAGGTCATTTGGGGGCTTCCTGTTCAAACATAGGTCGTATTCGAACCAAAGAGAACATAGCTGTCGGTACCCTCTTGATCGGCGCAACGCCAAAGCCACTGGGGGCTACATGATCGTATTCGAATCCTAGCTTAACCCCTTTGGAACGGTTTACTGATCGTATTCGAATCAGAAACCTTGATTTTTATTTGGTTTATGTTTTTGCAAACAATCTTTTGGGTTTTGAGACTTTTTTCTCATATCTGAAGCATGTATATATATGTTGTTTCTGTTAACCCGGCCTGGCTTTTGACGACAAGTCGCCAGCATGTGACAATCATCATATATTTGGAAGTATTGGCTTATAAGGATTAGGTTATCACCCTTACTGCACAGGTCATGTAAACCGGCAGTACAAATTAAATATCACAATGGTTATATGTGGGATATTATGATCCGCCCTGCGGTAAACCGCCAAGGGATCTTGTGATTTACTTATGTGCAGGATAAGACTACATTTGACTGGTCACCCGCCCTGGCTTTTGAAGTTAAGTCGCCAGGGCATATGTTGTTTAAATTCTGTGCAGGATTTACAGAGCTATGACTTACATAAATGATTAAAGTTCCAGCCCATCATTGTAACATCCCAAAATTCTAAATTTTGGAATGTTATAATAAATAGATAGATTGATTGATTGTTTGATTGTTGTGTGATTGATTGAGTGAAATTTGAAGCTTTTGAAAGTTAAATGAGAGGGAATAAAAGGACTTTCCCAAACTTTCACCTTTTTTCTTTTGATCCCCGTGAATTCAAATTCTTTTCATCACAAAATCCTGGAGAGAAGATGACAGGACTTCTTCCATTTATTTAAATGACAAGGGGTGTTGAAAATAATTTTGAATTTCATTTGGAAATATTTCAATTCATAAACTTCATGCAGCTCAATGATTTTCATGAGAGAAGATAAAATGACTTCTTCGAAATTATGTGAAATATGAGTTGGGAGTTTCAAAGAATTAAATTCAAAGTTCTTTTGAATTTATTTTCAATTTGGAGTTATTTGAGTCTTATTCAAATTATTTTTCTCCAAAAATAAAAATACATGGAAAATAGGGTAACATGATTCCCTACAACAGAAAATTGGAGAGAAATAAATTTGAAATCATTTTGGTATTTTTTTAAATGATTTTATTGAGTTTTTATTAGACCAGTAGCACTCTTTGAATTATCTGATTTTGTGTAGATTTTATTTGGAATTATAAAAATTCCGAATCGTCTTCTTCGATCTTTCTGATCTTTTGAGTGAGTGCTTATGTGTGGTTACTATTGCTTGCTTACGATAGATTGACCGGAGTGTGACGAGTAGAACAATCAAGATTTTGAGTGTGAATCATCTTCATCAACATTGCAGGCAAGTTCACACTTTGATCATATCCCTTTTCATACCCAGTTTTTATGCATTAGTTACAACCCTCAAACATTGCATGAGTAGGATTAATAACATGTGGGTATTGGGAAGTAGTTGATGAGGTAGTACCTATTTCCTGTTTATTATCAAACCCTTGGGAGTTACTATTACGTTATGCTTATAGTGCCATGCTATGCTCGTAGACGTGGATTGGGTTTTGAGAGTATTCATGACAGATGTGAGATTGTTAATTAATGGTTTACTTAAGGTGGCAACTTAAACACACATCTGGGTGGATTGAGGCACCTGGTTATTCTAGGATTGCCTGTCTAGGCGCCTGGGTAGACCAGGATTGCCTGTTTTTTTATGGACCGCCACCCAGGCTCAAAGGGATCATGAGATTTTTCATGCTAGAAACTTCCGTGTGCAGCCACAAGCTATTATGGGCTCTAGCATAGTTGACTAAGTTGTGCGAACTCTTATAGTGGTAGATTAGCAGATGTAGGGGATGTAGGTGGTACGGTCTACCCGATCGTAAGGTGCTAGTGCTTCTGAAAGACTATGTCTCGGTCATCCGTCTTCTCAAACACCATG
The DNA here is from genome assembly GCF_056163025.1 of Triticum urartu. Taxonomy (NCBI): domain Eukaryota; kingdom Viridiplantae; phylum Streptophyta; class Magnoliopsida; order Poales; family Poaceae; genus Triticum; species Triticum urartu. The sequence continues at coordinate 343,025,232 of NC_141879.1, forward strand.
TAGTGCGAGAAACCAAACGGAGGCGATCGAGTCTTGTGGGGAAAAGTGCGCAAACCTCTGCAGAGTGTAACAAACTAATCATGGTTAGCCGTGTCCCCGGTTATGGACATCTTGAGTATCTAGTTCTTGGATTATCCTGTTGATCTCATCATGTTACTTTAATTAATATTGTTGGGTTTTAATGTTGATGCTTAATTGGGATTGAGAATGCTGTCAACCATTCTCAATGTTTAACAACCACCATGATAGTTAAATAAAATTTATTCCTTTGTAGTAGGGAAAAATTGGCTTTACGCAAAACTATAACCATAGAGCTTTTCCACCAGCCAAATATGCATGTAGTGATAGCCATTGTTCATCATTATCTATGGTGTGAATTTGCCAGTACATTCAATGTACTGACCCTTTGTGGCTGCAACGTCTCATGTTGCAGGATTATCTTACGACGAGTAAGTGATACGTTAGGGTTACGATTTCTACACTCAACTTTGCCGTTGGTGTTGATGGGAATCCACAACCTTGTTACTTCCGCTATTTGGATTGAGGTAATAGTATTTTACGTTACTTATACATGTGATTTACCTCTGTTATAAATCCTCGAGTACTGTGTGTGTCAGCATACCGATCCAGGGATGACACGTAAGCACAGAGACTTGATCCATTCGGGTCGGGTCGCTACAATCATCAAAGATTGAAATTGGTGTCTCAAAAGGGGTATCAATTCTTGATTTTCTCAAAGGCCATAAGCCGCCGGGTTATAAAAATTCCGGCTTACAATGAATGCGCATTAAGTCGCCATCGACCAAGAGCCGCCGAGTATTTAAAAACTCTGGATTTAATTGTCAACAGATAAGGTACTTGAATCTTTAAATAGCCAAACTTGGCTGGATTTTTATTATGGTTATCAATCACCAATATTACGAATAAGGATTTCAAAGTCGCTTCAGTGCAATGGATATTATTTTATCAATGGATATAATTTATTCTACAATGGAAGGAATAGTCCCGAGCCGCTGCAGGCTTACGACCCGGCACTAGGGGGCTATATTATTCAAATTGAGATTACATCAAATATGCAAGTCCCATGTCACTGCCAGCATGCACCATGGCACTTGGGGGCTAATGCAAAGCCAATTTTACTGGCCTTATTGAATACCCGACTCATCACATCATAATGAGCCGGCCCTTGGGGGCTACCAATTGCTCCTGTCAACAATTCAAGGTACACAAGTTTTATTCCATTATATTGAAGGGTCCACTGCTCAGTTGGTAAAGCAGAAAGTTCTTAACCTTCTAGACGTGGGTTCAAGCGCCATGATGGGGGTTACATCATATGATGTTCTTTTCAAAAGAAGTATATATAAAGTCCCAGCTCAATATTATCTTACTGAGCCGGCCCTTGGGGGCTACACGTTGTTATTCAAGTTTATATGATCATATTTATAAAGTCCCTGATCATTATTGCATAATGACCCGGCCCTTGGGGGCTACACTGGTTGTAGTTTTTTATGAGTATAAGGCAATTACAAGTCCCAGGTTGCTACAAGCATCACAACCCGGCACTTGGGGGCTACATATATGGAGTATTCAGTCTTTACTAGTGACTAAGATGAACAACATGGATTTCTTCAAAGTGGCAGTATTTATATTGAAGCAAGTCTTAAGCCATCACTTTGTCCTGCTCAAGACTTGGGGGCTACAGGTAATATGGATATAAGGGAGAAAAATCTTCAAATTCTCAGTTTTGAATAAACTAGATTGACCCGGTGTCTGCAACAAATCATAACCCGGTGTCATCAATAATCATGAACCGACATTGGCAACAATCATGAACCGGCATTGGCAACAATTATGACTAGGTGCTATCAATATTTACAAACCAGATATTTTGGCAATGATAAACCGGCAAGTTCTACAAGCCGGCTGAAAGTCAAATGAGTTTTTTCAAGACCAATATTTTTTAAGCCGGCGCTTTGGAAGCCGATTCAAGTGGATTATTTCTTACAATATTTCTCTATAAGATACCAATGTCTGAAAATTGACTCTGAAGCTGGCCTATGGACCCGGATTTCTCAAAAGAAGTATCTGGATTTTTTACATTGACAAAATTGAAACATATCTGCTAAGGGAGATTTGCTATGAGATCATGGACATGTATATATCAACAAGGAAATGACAAGGACTTAAGGATGATCAGGTGCCGGCTTACAAAATATTTAAACCCGGAGCACAACCTGTCAAATTTGTTCTTGTGTTTATATTGCAGATTATTTAACATGGATTAATCCAAATTAAACTGGGGGCTAATGTCGGGGATATACCCCGCGGTGTAACCCGGCTGGATGTATGACCCGGATGGATCTTGGCGACTCACTTGTGACCCGCCCGGAGCTTGGCGACTCACTAGTAACCCGCCCGATCTTGGCGGCTCATTAGTGACCTGGCGGGTGTTTTAGATGGATGACAAGGCCCAAGGCCTAGAAGACCATCTCATGTTATGGTGGGCCGGCTTAAGAGGAAAGGCATAAGGAATATTATCCTACAAAGGAAGCAAGACTAAGACTCCACTTGTAATAGAGTAATCCTAATCCTACTAGGACTAGTCATGTAACCCGCCCCTTCAACATATATAAGGAGGGGCAAGGCTCCCCAAAGAGGGACAACAAAGAAGAAAATAATCTCTAGGGCTAGACACAAAGGGGGAGCCGGCTTATGCGGCGAATCTCTCATGAGCATAATGAGATCTAGCCGCAAACAGCATGTAGGGTGATTACCGGATGATGTTTCCCAGGGCCCGAAGCTGTCTAAATCCTTCTCTTATGTTGCGTCTCTCGATTCCGCTCAACCCCTCTCAAGCTACCACATAGATGCGTTGGCCTCGCGACTAAGTCCTGACACTAAGGACATCTGCCGTGACAATTCCACGACACATTGCATAGCACATCCCGCATATCATGCCATGTTTTGCATCATGTTGCTTGCGCATTGCACCGTGGTTGATTGTGGTTTCCTTTTCTTGTATCCTTGCCTTGGGTAGAGCCGGGAGACGAGTTCGTGATCGAGGAACCCGTTGAGTACGCTTACGAGGTTCAAGCTTTCGTCAACTCAGAGAACTTTGCAGGCAAGGTGACCATTCCCTTGAAATCACTTCTATCTTTGCTTGCTAGTTTCTCACTCTATTGCTATGCCGCGATACCTACCACTTGCTATATCATGCCTCCCATATTGCCATGTCAAGCCTCTAACCCACCTTTCCTAGCAAACCGTTGTTTGTCTATGTTACCGCTTTTGCTCAGCCCCTCTTATAGCGTTGCTAGTTGCAGGTGAAGATGAAGTTTGTTCCATGTTGGAACATGGATATGTTGGGATATCATAATATCTATTATTTTAATTAATGCATCTATACACTTGGTAAAGGGTGGAAGGCTCGGCCTTATGGCTGGTGTTTTGTTCCACTCTTGCCGCCCTAGTTTCCGTCATACCGGTGTTATGTTCCTTGATTTTGCGTCCCTTACGCGGTTGGGTGTTATGGGAACCCCTTCACAGTTCGCTTTGAATAAAACTCCTCCAACAGGGCCCAACCTTGGTTTTACATTTGCCTAACAACCTATACTTTTCCCTTGGGAGTAATTAACCCGAGGGTCATCTTTATTTTAACCCCCCCGGGCCAGTGCTTCTCTAAGTGTTGGTCCAAGCTGAGCGATGTCCGCCCCCCCCTGGGCAACCAGGGTCTATGCCAAACCGACATCCGGCTCATCCGGTGTGCCCTGAGAACGAGATATGTGCAGCTCCTATCGGGATTTGTCGGCACATTCAGGCGGCTTTGCTGGTCTTGTTTTACCATTGTCGAAATGTCTTGTAACCAGGATTCCGAGACTGATCGGGTCTTCTCGGGAGAAGGAATATCATTCGTCGACTGTGAGAGCTTGTGATGGGCTAAGTTGGGACACCCCTGCAGGGTTTTGAACTTTCGAAAGTCGTGCCCGCGGTTATGGGTAGATGGGAATTTGTTAACATCTGATTGTAGAGAACTTGACACTTAACTTAATTAAAATTCATCAACCGCGTGTGTAGCCGTGATGGTCTCTTTCCGATGGAGTCCAGGAAGTGAACACAGTTCTTGTGTTATGCTTGGACGTAAGTAGTTTCAGGATCACTTCTTGATCACTTCTATTTCATGACCGTGCTTTGCTTCTCTTCTCGCTCCCATTTGCATAAGTTAGCAACCATATATGCTAGTGCTTGCCGCAGCTCCACCTCACTACCTTTTCCTACCCATAAGCTTAAATAGTCTTGATTGCGAGGGTGTGATATTGTTGAGTCCTCGTGACTCACAGATACTTCCAAAACAGTTGCAGGTGCCGATGATGCCAATGCAGGTGACGCAAACGAGCTCAAGGAGGGGCTCGATGAAGACCTTGGTCGTTGTTTTGTTTTGTTTCCTTTTGATCAGTAGTGGAGCCCAGTCGGGGCAATCGGGAATCTTTTGCATTAGGGGTTGTCTTTCTTTATTTGGTTCCATAGTCGGACCTTGATTGTATCTGGATGATGTAATGCTATATTCATGTATTGTGTGAAGTGGCAATTGTAAGCCAACTCCTTATCCCTTTCTTATGTAGTACATGGGATGTGTAAAGATTACCCCTCTTGTGACATGCCTACTATGCGGTTATGCCTCTAAGTCGTGCTCCGACACGTGGGAGATATAGCCGCATCGTGGGTGTTACACTTGATTACCCTTGAGCATCATAAAGAGCTTAGTATTCTTTTGGGGTATGAAGAAATGAAACATATAACTGAGGGTATTCCAAAAATTTAATCTCAAGAGATTTGTAGATTTTGATCTAGAGGAAATTTATATATTTTGTGCGGTAAATTGCATTGAGAATCCTTATATTGCCAAATATCTAAAGACAAGAAAACAAATAGAATGTGAAGAGAGTACTAATGAAAGGGGGAATATTTCCCAATACCCTCCTAGTGCTTATTATGATGAATCAGGTAACGAGGAGGAGCTTCCTATCCAATCACACTCTTCAACAAGAAGCTCAAAAAATTGATTAAACTCATACGTGAGGTGGTGAAGAAGAAAAGGAAAAGAAGGAGAAGTATAGGTAAAAAGGTAACTCTCCCAAGTAATATTGCTCCTATCACCATTGTGCCTCATGAAAGTGAATCAAATATGATGGATGATGATGATATTGAGTATGATTTTGTGATGCCTGCTACTTGTTGTAATGATTATGATTGGGAAAACAATGATGTCTCTTATGATCTTGAAAATCTTTTTAGCACTTGCTTGGAAGAATATGATAATAATGTTTGCTATACTATTGGTGTCATTCATGATATTGGTAAGAATGATTGTAATGATATGCAACACCACAAGCTTGGGGATGCTATGTTTGATGAGTATGAAATGTTTGAAGATTTATTTGCTGGAATAATGCTTGTACTAATATTGGGCATGCTTTGCGTAATGAATATGATCCTTTGATTCCTTCTACTTTCGATAAGAAAAATTATTATGATGATAGCATGCCTCCTATTTATGATGATTACAATGATGAAAGTGGGTTTGGAAGAGTTCCAACTCTAGGTAATGGTGATCCCACTATTTTGGAGGGTGCTGAATCTTATTACAATATTGATGAAAGTGGATTTGGAGAGGTCATGACTTTTATTTAGTGATACATCCACTATTTTGGAAGAGATTTCAATTGAGTATGACAATAAAGTTGTTATTTATGATAATTATTATGATGACATGTATGCCATAAAGAGTAATAAATCTTCTATGCTTGTGCATCATGAAAAGAGTGTTGTATGTTTTGGTTATATTGTTTAATCCATTTATGATGTATTTGAAAATTATTATGAGAGAGAAACATATCCTCTTACATATCTCAAAATATATCAAGTTTCTTCTCTGTGTGTTTATTGTTTTGAAGTTGTACTTGTTTTGCCTTCCTATGCTAGTTGGTTCTTGTTCTCTTGGATTACTTGCTCACAAAATCCCCAAACATAGGAAGTGGGTTAGGCTTAAATGTGTGATATATTTTCTCTTGATGCACCCTTTGTGTTTCAATTCTTTACTTCTATGTAAGCATCATTCAAAATTATCATGCCTAGCTAAAAGGCTTTAAAGAAAAGTGCTTGTTGGGAGACAACCCAACACTTTTACCTACTATTTTTATGTGTTCACATTATTAAGCTATTGTAGTAATCATGTTTTATAGCTTTTGTTTCAATAAAGTGCCAAGCAAAGCCTTTGGGATAGTGTGGATGATTGTTGACTTGAATCTGTGCAAAAACAGAAACTTTTGCGCTCGGTCCAGGTGTCGGTATCGAATCCGGCATATCTTGTAGTAGGGGTCCTAAGCTAGGCGTCTTGGAACGAAGGTAAGATGGACACATGATTTTACCCAGGTTCAGGCTCTCTCAAGGAGATAATACCCTATGTCCTCCTTTTGATTATATTCATATGAGGATAGTACATAGTATAGGTATCTACCACGAGATTGTAGTAATGAATATGAGATTGTCTATTGACTAGCCTGACCTCGGTTTACATATGCACCGTAGGCCTAGGGTTTAGAGGAGTCCTTGTCTTGTGCGCCAAGTCTTGTGGAATCCTCCTTGTATTCGGCATGGGTTGCCCGAAGTGGCCTATTAGTGAATCATCATGGGGGTCCTCGGCCCGACCCACTGGTCGGGAGACGATGTGGTGAGTACCCCCTAGTCCAGGACACCGTCAGTAGCCCCTGAACCAGTCTTCAAGTTGAGGACGCTCGTCGGTTCTTCCGAATAATTCTTCTTCTTCGATCATCAAAAACCGAGATGAATCCAAAGAGTTTACATGTCAGGCATCCGAGGAGCCCCTTTATGTTATCGTCCTTTATCAATGCCTTGTAAGTCTTTTACGCCAGACCTGGGGTTTGAAGTGTTTCCCGTGCGACGACGTCCTCTTGCGTCCGAGATCTAATGCCGAACTAGATCTGAGGCGTCTTTTCACAGCTGAGCTCCAACACTATTCGGCATTCGAGGTATCCTCTTGCATCCGAGCTCCAACGACGAACTAAATCTGAGGCGTATTTTCACAGTCGAGCCCCGACGATGATCGGTATCTGAGCTATCATAGATTACATTGGCCTCTGAAAGTTTGAATGAGTTCACCCGGGCTTAAATGCCGGAGTGGTGTTCTATGGAACGAGCCATTAGAATCCGAGCTTTATGTCAGACCGCTTCCGAGCTCCAATGCCGGATTGCATCCGAGCTCTAATGATGGTCAGCATCCGAGGTGTCATAAATTACCTTGGTCTTTAAAAGATTGAACGAATTCAACCGAGCTTAATGCCGGAAATTCCATCTATGGAGCCAGCCACTAGCGCCCGAGCTTTATGTCGGACTGCTTCTGAGCTGGTGCACCACCTCGACTACGGGCTGATTTTTTGTGAATATTTTCGATTGGTGCAATTTATTCTCTGCCGAGATATATAGCCAGTAGCCCTCAAGGTGTGTGTCGGTCTAAAACACGAGATGCACCTGAAGGATGACATAAGACCGCTGATCCCAGTAGCCCCTAAGACTCAGATTGATTCACAAAATCGGCCTGAGGATCAACTCCTAGCTCGACAGAATACTTCGGGACACAAAAAGCGGTGTGCACAGTCCTCAAGATTCAGGTTGGGTGCGGCTGACCAACCTGGGGATCATAATCTCCTTGGAAACTATATTGAACTTAAATTTTCCGCATTGGATTGTCAATGCATCAGGCCCTGAGAATTGGGTTGGGAAACATGGCCGACCCTAGGATCATACCTCCTCGGGAACTAGTTCAACTGTCATGTATGTTTTGACAATACTGAGTTGGAGTTTAGTTGGAAAGATACCGAACTATAGTTTTAGAAAAGAGTTTCATGCCGAACACCTCAACCAAGAGAATGTCCGGCTTTGTTTAGATTGAATCAAGCTGTTTTGGTGCCAATATGAAATTGGTCTTAAAATTTTACTTCTGTCATGCTTTGATATGACACATCCGATCTCTAGACTTCAAGTGGGTCAGTCTTCGGCTCAACCTCCCTATCACGAAGGCGAAGTGTTTCTCAGGCCAGTTTAGCGAACTAAACGCGGGCGGCATTACAGAGAAAACAGGCTACCCGGCTATTGATCATACACCTGAGTTGAAAAAGGAGTGGTAGAAAAAGACTTTGCAGCGACTAAGAAGAAAACATCTATTATAAAATGGCTCATATTAATTTAAGAGCCCCCAAGTGACTTGGGTAAAAGAATTTTATGTATAATGATTGTATGTACCGAAGTACTTATATAATCTATGCGTTCACCGGAACTTTGAACGCGTCTTAACCGACCGTCGGCTTCTCCTTCTTTGGCCAAGGCACGAAAAGTGTTATCTACTATGCCTACCGAGAATATCGGCAGTGTTTTGGATAACCAGGCAATTAGGACATGATGCTGTAATAAACAAAGCGCGCCCAGGGAACTTATGCTATATTACTTTATGTAACGTAAGAAGCATCTTCAAAGAAAATAGTGCCCCCAACCGGACCTTTCTTTGGTTGCTCATGATTACTATGAGACTTGTGCAATAGATTTGTGTACGCGTGAGTTCTGTCGTGTGCCGACCATAGTTGAAAACAATAAGAGCGCTAGCTTTTGAATTCACCCGTCTGAGGTATGAGTTCGGATGACCCGGTCGTAACAATCGCAGAGGTGCTCCCTTTACTCCCTAGCCGAACAATCGGGAATGTAGGGGTAAGCACAAGAGCCAGGCAATCCAGCTTTGTGGAACACCTAAGTCAACATGATGCATATTTTGGCATAATACATGAACAAGCAATGTTGCGATACATTAATAATCATATGCAAGAAGAAAGGCTTCATAAAGGTAGCCCCCAAGTAAACGGGGTATTCGAATTTGTTTGTAACCAAAAAGGTTTTGACAAAGAAATTTTTTTGCAAATGACTTATTGTCAAAAAGTATAATGCTTGGTCGAACCGAACAAAATTTTAAAACTGGAAGTTTTTTTAGCATGAAAGCGACTTAGCTGGTTAATGTGCTCGGTGTGACATGGGCCGAGATTGTAGCGGCTCAAGGTCCCAACCCCCAAGCCGGTCTTGACGTACCCGAGCGAAGAGCTCGGCTTGATGAAGTGATAGCACAACAGTGCCGAAGTGCCGAGGCGAAGCCCCTGGTCCAGCCGAGGAGTCCGAGTAGTTCAGCAGCGTGATAATGAAGTCCCCACGTCAGTCAATGTGTCGAAACAGGTCGGCATGGTGGATGCCAGTTTGATGAAACGACGACGCAATAATGGCGACACATGGTATCACACCATGTTGACAGTGGAATTTGGTTGATGGAGGCGAGAGGATGACTCCATACGCCGAGGTGACTGCGTGACACAACAAAAATTAATTATCTGCACACATAGAATAGTGCAAGGCAGATGTAACAATAATAAAATGTTTTAAAATGAAAAATAGTTGCATGAATAATAATTTATGCAAAGTGGTTAATAAAAGAAATATGGCCCGTGTGCCGAATACTCAATGCGGTAGAGCTCTCTCAGCGATGCTGAAGTCCCCGAGGCAACCGAACATGTCGGTATGGCAACTCGAGCAACAAGGTGATCACGTGAGCAGATTTATGCCGATTGGGACGGCGACATTGGCTTGCCAAAGTGACCGCGTGATGCAGTCGAAGTCGATTACCTACACATGTAAAATAGTGCAGTCCAAAAAATATAAATATTTAAAAAAAATCCTAGCATAATTAATTTATGCAAAATATTTTTTAAGAGATGTGGCGTGGCGTCGAAGCCAATGTCGATGCGGGGCATCAGCGTGACAAAGCCTGAATTCCCAAGGCGGTCCGAGTCCAAAATGTGGCGTCAAATAGGCCAAACAGTTGTCTACATACACACAAGAGTGCAAACCAACAGAAAATATGATGGCACAAATAATTCATAATGTTAATAAGGAAGAATAGCACCTGATTCAGATGTAGCCATAGGAGTGAGAGAACTGCCCCAAAGTGACTATATAGCTTCACACGGGAGTCGCTAGGTAGGCTAGCTTGTGGCTCATCTATAGTACTAGTACTCATTGCCTCACAGGAAGTGCATGGAAGATAAACCATTAAAGAAAGTGTGGTGGACCTTCTTATTAAATATAGAGGGAGAAAGAAAAAAAGAAGGTCAAATCTCCCTGTGCCAGGTAATGCGCGGTGTAAGTCAATTGCCTGAACGCCTAGGTCGTCCCGATAGAATGGCCGCAGACATGCTGACACAGGGACGTGTGCTGAGGCGACGCCGCAGTTTGATCGATGTAGGCAGGACGATGACGTCGGCCCGCAGAGTTGACCATGATGCAGTCGAAGTTGATTACCTGCACACATAGAATAGTGCAAGCCAGAAAGAACAATAATTGAAAGAAAAAAAACTTTCATAATTAATATATGAGAAGCGAATAATCAAGTAAGTTTGGCCTGGGCGCCGAGGTCAGTTCGATGGAGTGACAGCGGGGAGATGTCAATGCAGGTCGGCATGCACGGGGCGACAACATCAACCTGACATGATCCGAACTCATTGCACAAAGGTGTCAGTCGGCGCGGTGGCTGTCAGCCTGAACATGTAAGCTAGCTCGTTGCATCAATCTGATCTTGATGGGCGTGCAACAATTAGTAGTGCTAATTGCATCAGGGAATCACATGTTAGAGAGACCATTAGTGAAAAGTGTAGACGGCCTCCAAACTTAATTAAATAATAGGGAAAATGAAAGATCAAATCTCCCTATGACTACTCTGAGCCAAACTATTGTCGGCCTCTCATGCATGTTGTGTACAGTACTGTGTCATCTCCTCGACTGGTTCACCGCCGTTTGGATTGTTTTTTTCCTAATCGTTGATCTTGACGAGGTGTCTGTCGGTCGACGCACGGCAAATCGGGCTGTCGAGAAGATAGCCAGGTTGGAGCGGCGCGGAGGAGCTCTCTTAACGATAAACCAAACTTCTCAAGGCAAGTTCGCACAATGGTCCGACCACAAAAATTAGGAAACAATTAGTATCATGCGTTCTTTGATAAGTACGTATCCGAAGACAAACTGCTTCTTTCAGTAATCTATTTCCTCAAGGCTTATAATTAAATAAGGAAGAGATACGATTAAATAAGGTAGAAAGAGAGAGAAAAAGGTTAAATCTCCCTGATGATCTCCTAGTGCCCATAGCAATTTTAGAGGGAAGAAAACTTAGCCATGTGCTCGTTGCTCCACGTGAAATAGTAGTACTAGTTGTCAAAACTAGCACTAGTGCCTAATCCAAGTGGTAGTCAGGGTGCTCCCCGATCGGTCCACCTCGGGACCTGGAGTGCTAGCATGCCCTGGCTCTTCTTGCATGGAGCAGCAGGAAACGCGTACGCACATAGGACAACTTTTGATGGCAGTAGCTCAATCGATCTAATCATCTCCGGTCTTCATGTGGGCAGTAGAAAATTATGGTTGAAATCGACTTGACATCGTACGGCGGCCGCCATAGATCAAATCAGATCGGTAGTATAAGATTTATTCTAGGTGACCTTGCGAACAGGAAATAGCACGGACCAACAGAGAACGTTCTCACGCAGATTAAACTGTGAGAAATATATCTAATTTTTAGAAAAAAAAACACTTGATTCATGTCATCAACGTGGATGAAGGCGACCCATTGAACCCTGACGGTCGCCTAGCAAGCTCTCAATGAAAGCACCAATGTCGATATCGAATCCGGCCTATCTCGTAGTAGGGATCCTAAGCTAGGTGTCTTGGAACGATGGTAACATGGACACATGATTTTACCCAGGTCCAGGCTCTCTCAAGGAGATAGTACCCTACGTCCTCCTTTTGATTGTATTCATATAAGGATAGTACATAGTACATGTATCTACCACGAGATTGTAGTAATGAATATGAGATTGTCTATTGACTAGCCTGGCCTCGGTTTATATATGCACTGTAGGCCTAGGGTTTAGAGAAGTCCTTGTCTTGTGCGCCAAGTCTTGTGGAATCCTCCTTGTGTTCGTCATGGGCTGCCCGAAGTGGCCCATTAGTGAATCATCATGGGGGTCCTCATCCCGACCCACTAGTCGGGAGACGACGTGGTGAGTACCCCCTAGTCCAGGACACCATCATCAGGAATTTTCAAAATTCACTGGAATGTCCTTTTGGTCTGATTTTTTACAAGTGATAGATATACAAATTCCCTACGTTGTCCTAATTCTTCAGAATTTTTGGAGTAGTAGAAGTATGGTTGTTGTCCAGATCATTACAGCCTATTTTGTTTTTGACAGATTCTACTTTCAATGCATTGTTTGCTTGTTTCCTAGTTTCTATGGCTTATATTGCTCAATACAAATTGTGTAAATGATATGCTACAATAGACATTGTGTGGAAACAATTATGAAGCTTGTCTTTGACAGTACCAAAGTGAATGATTTGTCTTTATCATACTAACCTATCTCATGAAGTTCCGTTATGTTTTGTGTGATTGAAGTTTTCAAGTTTTGGGTGAGATGTCGATATGAGGAGAACAAGGAATGACAAGACCCTGAGCTTGGGGATGACCAAGGCACCCCCAAGGTAATATTCAAGGAATATCCAAGCAACTAAGCTTCAGGATGCCCTGGAAGGCATCCCCTCCTCGTCTCCAACAATATCGGTAACCTTACTTGAGGCTATATTTTTATTCGTCACATGCTATGAGTTTTTATTGGAGCGTCATTTTATATTGTTAGGATATCTTTGTATTATTTATAATAGTGTTTTGCATCTTTTGTTTCAATAAAAGTGGCAATGATATCCTTTACTATGCTTATTTTGCAATTCTACATGGTGCTGTTTGAAAACAGAATGTTTATCGCTGTTGCAAAAATTCTCTAGAGAAGTCAGAATGTGATAAAATGTTGAAACATTTTTGCGAAATAAGCTATGATAAATTTTCTACAGTGTGGCAAATTTTTAGAATTTTTGGAGTTACATAAGTATGATTGTTTTTGCATTCTTTACAGACTATACTGTTTTGGCAGATTGCTATTATGGTTGAATTGTTTGCATATGTTTGCTTGTTTAATGATTCTATTTGCGGATAGGACTATTAAATATGTAGAGGCATTTAGTATGGAATGTTAAATAATAATTTTACTGATTTTCTAGAGTAGAGAATGATAAGGTTTTGCATTGATTTATACTAACGTATCTCATGAGTTCTTGTTGAGTTTTGTGTGGATGAATTTTTTAAGATTTAGGAAAACCATGATATAAAATAATTAAGGAGACACAAAAACTCAAGCTTGGGGATTCCCAAGGCATCCCAAGATAATATTTCAAGAAGTCTCAACCAACTAAGTTTGGGGATGCCCCGGTAGGCATCCCACCTTTCTTCATCAACAATTATAGTTAGTATCGGTTGAGCCTAAGTTTTTGCTTCTTCACATGAGTTGTGCTATTCTTGGAATGTCATTTTGTTCTATTTTGCTTGCTGTTTTCATAAAATAATTAGATCTTAATGTTTTTAAATAAAAGAGTCCTCACTTAGCTACCCCTTCACTTAACTACTCGCTTGATCTTCACTTATATCTTTTGGAGTAGTTACTCATATGCTCTAGTGCTTCACTTATATCTTTTTGAGCACGGTGTGCTTTGTTATCTTTGAAGAAACTCTCTCATGATTCACGTAGATTAATTTGAGAGAAAGAAATATGATGCTCATGTTCTTCACTTATATTTGGTTGAGCTTATTAAAAGCAACATATGAAAGTAGTTCCAAAGTGATAGATATCCAAAGATGATATAATAAAAACTTTCATGAAGATCATTAGACAAAATAAACTTGATTCTTTGTAATAGTTTTGAGATATGATGATATGATATGTGAGTCATGTTGATGAGTAATTATGCTTTAGTAAGAATATTGGTGTTAAGGTTTGCGATTCCCTATGCAAGCACGAAAGTCAATAGTTATGCAATGAAATTACATCCTACGTGTGGTGCATTATTCCATGTTAGTTATGCTTCATGCTCTCTTATGAGATTTTTCGTTTCTTGGTTGGATGCTTCTCAATCTTTCGCTAGCCTTCATTTGCACTAAGTATGATCACTACTTGTGCATCCAAAGCCCTTTTAACCAGTTTTGCAATATGAGTCCACCATACCTACCTATATGCGGTATTCTCTTGCCGTTCTAAGCAAATTTGTATGTGCCATCTCTAATTTTCAAAATAATTTCCTTTTGTGTGCTCGTACCGCTCATGAAACGATAGGGGGTGGCTGATATTTTTTCATGCTAGATGTGTTATTCTCAAGATGAGTGTTAATTCACTTGTCATTGCACGAGAGTATGACAAAGGTATTAGGGATGCCCAGTCCCGAAATGAAAAATGAATTACTTCATGTGATCAAATAATAAATTCCTTGGAAAGTGTTGGTATGGAAGGCACCCGTGGATACGGTTAGCCATGAAAGTATGGTGGAAAAAGGAATAAACTTTCTTTTCTATTTAGGAAACGCCTATGATATATCTAGCATGGAAAGTATTTGGAACTACTCGATCGTTTTCGTTGACAGGAAAAGCATGCCACCCAAAATGTTTTATCTCTATCTTTCTCGCTTTGAGCTCTGGCACCTCTACAAATCCCAACTTCCCTCTGAAAAGTGCCTTTCTATTTACTTTATGCAATTTTTATTTTTACTTGAGTCTCCATCTTCTCTTATAAAACACCAACTAAGGGGCACTATGATCGTACTTGAGCATTGGGTGTAGCTAATATGCGAGTGTGTTTCATGAATGGATCAATGATTGAGCATAATGGGCTAGGGATAACTTGCTTTAGTGTTGATATTCTGAAATACATGGTTGCTTGTTGATATGCTTGAGTATTAAAGTCCTCATGTCAAAACTAGACTATTGCTTTGAACCATATAAAAGTCCAAATGTCCATGCTACAAAAGGAAAGAATATGGGATGAACATGTTAGGCAACATCCACATCAAAAATTCTATTTTTATCATTTACCTGCTCGAGGACGAGCAGGAATTAAGTTTGGAGATGCTGATACATCTCCAACGTATCCTATAATTTTTTCTATTCCATGCTGTTATATTATCATTATTGGATGTTTACAATCATTTTATAGAAACTTTATATCATTTTTTGGTACTAACCTATGGACATAGTGCCTAGTGCCAGTTGCTATTTTTTTATTTTATTACATCACAGAAAACCAATATCAAACGGAGTCCAAATGCAACGAAACTTTTTGGAGATTTTTTTTGGACCAGAAGTCATCCAGTGGGCCAGAGAAGCACCTGGGGGGTGCCCTGAGGGGGGCACAACCCACCAGGGCTCGCTTGGGGGCCCAGGCGCGCCCAGGTGGGTTGTGCCCACCTCAGTGACCTCCCGCACTGCCTCTTCGCTCTATAAATGCCGGAATATTCCAAAACCCCTAGGGGAGTCGACGAAATTTTGTTCCAACCGCCGCTAGTTCCAGAACCATGAGATCCAATCTAGAGCCCTTCTCTCGCACTCTGCCGGA
Source organism: Triticum urartu (assembly GCF_056163025.1). NCBI lineage: Eukaryota > Viridiplantae > Streptophyta > Magnoliopsida > Poales > Poaceae > Triticum > Triticum urartu. Next base: position 343,040,813 of record NC_141879.1, read on the forward strand.
TGGGGGGCAATCATCACCGCTGGCCATCTTCATCATCCCGGCGGCCACCATGATGAGGAGGGAGTAGTCCTCCCTCGGGGCTGAGGGTATGTACCAGTAGCTATGTGTTGTATCTCTCTCTCTCTCTCTGTCGTGTTCTTGAGATGGAACGATCTTGATGTAACGCGGGATTTGTTGACATAGATGAATCATATGGAGTTTTTCTCCTCTCTATATTCTTGATGAATTGAGTTTTCCCTTTAAAGTTTTCTTATTGGATTGAGTCTTTAAGGATTTGAGAGCACTTAATATGTGTTTTGCATGAGGATATCTGTAGTGACATTGGGATATCTAATTGAGTTACTTGATGTATATTATTATGATCAACTTGCGGGTTCCGTGACTTTAGGGCCTATGCATAGGGTTGGCACACATTCTCATCTTGACTCTCCGATAGATATTTTGGGGCACTCCTTGGGAATCAAATAGATGAATCTGAAACTGTGTGATGCTTATCGTATGACCAAACCCACGAATATTTGCGGTGACATTAGGGCTTTGGTTGATTTGCATCTCAAGGTGCTATTCTAAGGAATAGCTTTGTGGTGGTTTCGTGCCCGACAACAATTTCTATACAACAAGTAATTTTGGACCGAACTCTAAACCGCACTTGAGGGATTTGCATATTATTCAACTATCTCAACATTGTTGGGATATCACACTAGTGAAAGTACGAAACCTAGGCCTTGTTTCCAAGCATTGCAATACTGTTTTTGTGCCCGTTTACTATTGGTTACCTTGCTGTTTTTATAGTTTCAGATTACAAAAACCAACATCTACTATCCATATTACACGTGTATCACCATCTCTTCCCTGAACTAGTGCACCTATACAATTTGCCACTGTACTGGGTGTGTTGGGGACACAAGAGACTTTTTATTATTTGGTTGCAGGGTCGTTTGAGAGAGACCATCTTCATCCTACACCTCCCATGGATTAATAAACCTTAGGTCATCCACTTGAGGGAAATTTGCCACTGTCCTACAAAACTCCGCGCTTGGAGGCCCAAAATGAGTCTACAAGAACAAGTTGTGTAGTAGACATCAACCAACACCGTACCCAACCCTCGCTCATGGGACGCTCAGGGGGCGATAGGCAGTTGTCGTTGCTCTTCTGGAAAAAGATTAAAGAAGGGAAACACCGCAGGAAAACAAACCCCCACCCTTCTCTCAGCAAATACACAAAAACTTAAAACTTCATTCAGGGGAATCGCAAAACGGTTTACAAGAAATAGGGGAAATGTTGCTGCGTCCGACGCCAACACTAGTCTCCCACCAGCATGGAGCATGGGGCCTCCACTTGGGCGTGGGCATAGTCGCTGTTCGACCGTTCCGCCAGCGGGGAGCGTGGGGCTTCCACTTGGGCATGGGCGGGAGCTCCCGCGAGGTCATGGAACGACGCATCAAGAGACTCCGGGGTGTGTCTAGCCCCACTCATTATTACGTGAGAGTGTCACGGGTAGAACTTGCAAGGTGCTGGATGTTCCAAGCATTCTGCATGGGGGCCTCTTCCTCCGTCTCCAGGTGCGCAGCACCAGGCCTAGAGACATGGGCAACCCTGAACGGGCCCTCCCACATGGGAAAGAGCTTGTGGAGGCCCTCCCTGGAGAGGACCCGCCTCAGGACGAGGTCCCCGACCTCGAGAGTCCAGGAGCGGATGTTGCGGCTATGGTAGCGCCGCATGGCCTGCTGGTACCTCGCAACACGGATGGAGGCTTGGCGGTGGGTCTCCTTGCCGAGCACGAGATCGGTTGCCCGCGCGGCATCCTGGCGCGCCTCGTCGAATGCCAAGACCCGTGGGGAACCATTCTTGATTTCAAGCAGAAGGACCGCCTCAACCCCGTAGACGAGGAAGAATGGAGTTTGGCCGGTGGGCTTAGTTGCGGTGGTGTGGATAGACCACAACATGGACTGCAGCTCGTCTAGCCAACCCTTGCCGCAGGCCTCAAGCTTCTTCTTAAAGCTTCTAGTCTTGAGGCCCCTAAGGACCTCTGCGTTGGCGCGCTTGGCCTGGCCATTGCTCCGTGGGTGTGCCACCGAAGCGTAGAATATCTGCGTTCCAAGGTTAGCACAATACGACCTGAAGAGGTTGCTTGTCAACTGGGAACCGTTGTCGGTGATGATCCAGTTGGGGACGCCGAACCAGCTCACAAGGCCCTTGATGAACTTGACAGCCGAGCTTGCTATGATGGTGCGCATAGGTTCCACCTCCGCCCACTTGGTGAATTTGTTGATGGCCACATAGAGGTAGCGGTAGCCGCCGACCTCCCGTGGGAATGACCCCAGTATGTCCAGCCCCCAGACCGCAAAGGGCCACGAGAGCAGAACTGTCTGGAGCCCCTGCGCTGGCTGGTGGATCTTCTTGGAGTGGAATTAGCAGGCCTTGCAAGACCGAACCAGCTTGGTGGCATCGTGAAGTGTCGTGGGTCAGTATAACCCATTGTGGAACACCTTGCCCACGAGAGTGTGCGACAAAAAGTGATGCCCGTAGTCTCCCCCATAGATATCGGCCAGCAGTTCACGCCCTTGAGCTTCTGAAATGCATCTTAGCGAGACGTTGTTAGGATGCCTGCAATACAGCTCGCCATCTTGCAAGCAATAAGCGATGGTCTGGCAAGCCACGTGCTCCGCGTCCTCCTCCTTTTCTGGCAGGGTTCCGTGAAGCATGTATGCCTCAAATTCCTTGGTCCAATTGTCCTCCTGAGGTGCCAATGCTGGGAGCAGGCGGGCTCCCGAGGTTGAGCCGTAGGGCGGGTCACCCGTGAGCGGCGCGGGAGGCAGCTCCTCCTGAGGTAGCATCTTGCCACCCGTCCGGGTGCGGCTGATGGCTTGAAGAGCCTTTCTTCAAAGACGCCATGGCTTTGGGGCTCGCGGCGCGATGCCGACTTGACTATGTCGTCCGCTTCCTTGTTCGCGCTCATAGGACGTGCTGCAATTCCAAGCCCAAGAATCATTTTTCAATTTTACGTATCTCCTCCAGGTATGCCGCCATGTGTTCATCCTTCGGCTTATACTCCTTGTTGGAGAAATTGACGAGGAGCTGGAAATTGCCCTTGATGGTGAGCTGCTTGACCCCCAGGGCGGCCGCGGCCTTGAGCCTAGCGATCAAGCCCTCGTACTCCGTGATGTTGTTGGAGACCTTCTTGTCATGCCAGAAGCAAAGTTTGACAGCGTAGTAGAGCTTGTCTTTGGTCGGGGAAACGAGCATGACCCCGGCCCCCACCCCACCGCGCGAAGGCTCCGTCGAAGTGCATGACCCAACCATCGGGCGCCTCGTCGCCAGGCGCAAGGGACCGGTCATCGCGCAGCTCCTGGTCATATGTAAACGTACATTCCGCCACGAAGTCAGCAAGTGTTGCTCCCTTGATGACCCTAGTCTTATTGAATTCTAGCTAGAAGGCTTGCAACTCGATGTTCCACTTGCCGACTCTGCCGGCAGCATTGGGGCTGTGTAGCACCTTTTCCAGGGGGTATGCGGACACAACCTTGATGGGGTGGCCTTGGAAATAATGGCACAACTTCCTTGAGGTGACCAGGAGCGCGAGGAGGAGCTTCTGTTGCATAGGGTGGCGTGCGCGTATCCCGTAGCACTGTGCTGACAAAGTACATCTGGTGCTCAACGAGGCATGGGATGTCGGCGGTGGCCTGCTGCATGCGGAGTGGGTGGGGCCTAGGCGCCTCATCGGGTGATAGGGGGGTAGAGCCCCCAGGGGCGCCGCCCTGTGGTGATGAGGGCTCAGGGGGCTTCATGACCTCGCACGGGCCGTCAGGCCTCCCTGAGGTGCTAACACATTCCTCCCGGACCACCACGAGCTCTGCGATGGCCGAATGCGGGGTGGCCGCCAAGTAGAGCACCAAGGGCTCGCGGGAGTGGGGTGCTACCATGATAGGCGGGCTTGTGAGGTACTTCTTGAGATCTTTGAAGGTTGCCCAGGAGGTCACACACCCCACCAGCATCTGCATTTCCTTGAGGGTCCGAGGAGGGCGCATCCTTTTAATGGCCTTGACTTTCTAGGGGTTGGCTTCTATCCCTTGGCCCGAGATAAGAAAGACGAGCAGCTTGACAGATGGAATCCCAAAAACACACTTCTCAGGGTTAAGCCTCAGATTCACTCTGTGTAGGTTGGCGAATGTTTCCTCCAGGTCCTCGACCATGGTTCTTGCCACATGCGATTTGACCACGATGTCGTCGACGTATGCCTCCGCGTTTCTCCCTAGCTATGGCCCCATCATGATGCGCATCGGTCGCCGGAAGGTGGCACCAGCGCTCCTCAGCCTGAAGGGCATGCAGGTGTAGCAGTACATGATGCCTGCTAGAACTACGTCGGTATTTCCCCAACGAGGAGGGGATGACGCAGCACATCGACGGTAGGTATTTCCCTCAGTGATGAGACCAAGGTTATCGAACTAGTAGGAGAACCAAGCAACACTACGTAAATAGCACCTGCACACAAATAACAAATACTTGCAACTCGACGTGTTAAAGGGGTTGTCAATCCCTTTCGGGTAAGGGCGCCAAAAATTGGCAAACAGACGTGAGAGAGTTGTAATAAGTTGATAGATCGAACGCCAAATAAAATAAAGTGCAGCAAGGTATTTTTGTATTTTTGGTTTGATAGATATGAAAATAAAAGCAAAGGAAAATAGGTCGCAAATGTAAATATAATAAAGAAGAGACCTGGGGGCCGTAGGTTTCACTAGTGGCTTCTCTCGAGAGAAATATTAAATGGTGGGTAAACAAATTACTATTGGGAGATTGATAGAACTTCAAATAATCATGATGATATCCAGACAATGATCATTATATAGGCATGACGTCCAAGATTACTAGACCGACTCCTGCCTGCATCTACTACAATTACTACTATTACTCCACACATCGACCGCTATCCAGCATGTATCTAGTGTATTAAGTTCATGGAGAAACGGAGTATTGCAATAAGAATGATGACGTGATGTAGACAAGATCTATTTATGTAGAAATAGACCCCATCTTGTTATCCTTAATAGCAATGATACATACGTGTTGGCTCCCCTTCTGTCACTGGGATCAAACACCGTAAGATCGAACCCATCACAAAGCACCTCTTCCCATTGCAAGATAAATGAATAAAGTTGGCCAAACAAAACCCAAATATCGGAGAATAAATACGAGGCTATAAGCAATCATGCATATAAGAGATCAAAAGACTCAAATAACTTTCATGGATAAAAAGATAGATCTGGTCATAAACACAAAGTTCATCGGATCCCAACAAACACACCGCAAAAAGAGTTACATCATATATATGGATCTCCAAGAGACCATTGTATTGAGAATCAAATGAGAGAGAGGAAAGCATCTAGCTACTAACTATGGAACCGAAGGTCTACAAAGAACTACTCACGCATCATCGGAGAGGCACCAATGGACATGATGAACCCCTCCGTGATGGTGCATGATTGGATCTGGTGGTTTCTGGAACTTGCGGCGGCTAGAATTGGTTTTCGTCGACTCCCCTAGGGTTTCTGGAATTGGGTATTTATAGAGTAAAGAGGCAGTTCGGGAGGCAACCGAGGTGGGCACAACCCGCTAGGGTGCGCTTGGGCCTCTAGGCGCACCCTGGTGGGTTGTGCTCCCCTCGAAGCACCCTCGGGTGCTTCTCCGGCCCATTGGATGTCTTTTGGTCCCAAAAATTCCACAAAAAGTTTTAATGCGTTTGGACTTCGTTTGGTATTGATTTCCTACGATGTAAAAAAACATGCAAAAAACAACAACTGGCACTTGGCACTATGTCAATATGTTAGTACCAAAAATGATATAAAATTATTGTAAAACATCCAAGAATGGTAACATAATAGCATGGAACAATCAAAAAAATATAGATACATTGGAGACTTATCATCATCCCCAAGCTTAATTCCTGCTCGACCTCGAGTAGGTAAATGATAAAAACAGAAATTTTGATGTGGAATGATGCCTAACATGTCATCTCATATTCTTTTCTTTATAGTATGGACATTTGGACTTTTATATGGTTCAAAGCAATAGTCTAGTTTTGACATGAGACTTAAATACTCAAGCATATCAAGATGAAACCATGTCTTCCAAAATATCAACGCTAAATTAAGTTATCCCTAGCCCATTATGCTCAATCATTGATCCATTTATGAAACACACTCGCATATAGCTACACCCAATGCTCAAGTTTGATCATAGTTCCCCCTAGTTGGTGCTTTGGAAGAGAAGATGGAGACTCAAATTAAAAATAAAAATTGCATAAAGTAAAAGAAAGGCCCTTCGCGGAGGGAAATAGGAATTTGTAGAGGTGCCAGATCACAAAGCGAAAAAACATAGAGATAAAAACATTTTGGGAGGCATGCTTTTCCTGTCAACGAGAACGATTGAGTAGTTCCCAATATTTTCCATGCTAGATATATCATAGGCGGTTCCCAAACAGAAATTAAAGTTTATTGCTTTTTCAACCAATATTTTCCATGGCTAGCCGTATCCACGGGTGCCTTCCATACCAACACTTTCCAAGGAATTTATTATTTGACAACATAAAGTAAATTCATTTTTCATTTCAGGACCGGGCATCCCTAATACCTTTGCCTTACTATCGTGCAATGACAAGTGAATAAACACTCATCGTGAGAATAACATATCTAGCATGGAAATCTATTAGCCACCCTCTACCATTTCATGAGCGATACGAGCACACAAAAGAGAAATTTATTTTGAAAATTAGAGATGGCACATACAAATTTGCTTAGAACGGCAAAAGAATACCGCATATAGGTAGGTATGGTGGACTCATGTGGCAAAACTGGTTTTTAAAGGATTTTGGATGCACAAGTATTGATCATACTTAGTGAAAAATGAAGGCTATCAAAAGATTGAGAAGCGACCAACCAAGAAACAAATAATCTCATAAGCGAGCATTAATCATAATTAACACTGAATAATGCACCACAAGTAGGATGTAATTTCATTGCATAACTATTGACTTTCGTCCTTGCATAGGGAATCCCAAACCTTAACACCAATATTCTTACTAAAGCATAATTACTCATCAACATGACTCACATATCACATCATCATATCTCAAAACTATTACAAGGAATCAAGTTTATTTTGTCCAATGATCTTCATTAAAGTTTTTATTATATGCTTCTTGGATATCTATCACTTTTGGGACTAATTTTTATGTGTTGCTTTTGATAAGCTCGAACAAATATAAGTGAAGATCATGAGCATAATATTTCTTTCTCTCAAATTAATTTAAGTGAAGCAAGAGAGAACTTTGTTAAAAAAATTACTAACTCTCAAATAAATCTAAGTGAAGCATGAGAGCATTTCTTCAAAAAAATAAAAGCACACCGTGCTCAAAATGATATAAGTGAAGTACTAGAGCAATTTGATATGTCTCCGTCGTATCTACTTTTCCAAACACTTTTGCCCTTGTTTTGGACTCTAACTTGTATGATTTGAATGGAACTAACCCGGACTGACGCCGTTCTCAGCAAAATTGCCATGGTGTTGTTTTATGTGCAGAAAACAAATATTCTCGAAATGACCTGAAACTTCATGGAACATCTTAGAAAAAACAATAAAAAATCCTCGCCAAAGATGAAGACCAGGGGGCCCACACCCTTCTCATGAGGGTGGGGGCACCCCCCCTAGGGCGCGCCCTCCTACCTCGTGGCCCCCTTGGAAACCCTCCGACGCCAACTCCAACTCTATATATTTGCTTTCGGAGAGAAAAAAATCAGAGAGAAGAAATCATCGCGTTTTACGATACGGAGCCGCCGCCAAGCCCAAAAACCTCTTGGGAGGGATGATCTGGAGTCCGTTCGGGGCTCCGGAGAGGGGGATTCGTCGCCGTCATCATCATCAACCATCCTCCATCATCGATTTCATGATTCTCACCGCCGTGCGTGAGTAATTGCATCGTAGGCTTGTTGGACGGTGATGGGTTGGATGAGATTTATCATGTAATCGAGTTAGTTTTGTTAGGGTTTGATCCCTAGTATCCATTATGTTCTGAGATTGATGTTGCTATGACTTTGCTATGCTTAATGCTTGTCACTAGGGCCCGAGTGCCATGATTTCAGATCTGAACCTATTATGTTTTCATGAATATATGTGAGTTCTTGATCCTATCTTGCATGTCTATAGTCACCTACTATGTGTTATGATCCGGCAACCCCGAAGTGACAATAATCGGGACCACTCCCGGTGATGACCATAGTTTGAGGAGTTCATGTATTTACTATGTGCTAATGCTTTGTTCCGGTTCTCTATTAAAAGGAGCCTTAATATCCCTTAGTTTCCAATAGGACCCCGCTGCCACGGGAGGGTAGGACAAAAGATGTCATGCAAGTTCTTTTCCATAAGCACATATGACTATATACGAAATACATGCCTACATTACATTGATGAATTGGAGCTAGTTCTGTGTCACCCTATGTTATGACTGTTACATGATGGACCGCATCCGGCATAATTATCCATCACTGATCCAGTGCCTACGAGTTTTCCATATACTGGTTTACGCTTATTTACTTTCTCGCTGCTGCTGTTACAATTAATACAGGATACCAAAAACATTACTTTTGCTGTCTTTACTTTTGTTGCCGCTACCACCACTATCATATGACTTTGTTACTAAACACTTTGCTGTAGATACTAAGTTTCCAGGTGTGGTTGAATTGACAACTCAGCTTCTAATACTTGATAATATTCTTTGGCTCCCCTTGTGTCGAATCAATAAATTTGGGTTGAATACTCTACCCTCGAAAGCTGTTGCGATCCCCTATACTTGTGGGTTATCAAGATCAATTTCTGGCGCCGTTGCCGGGGAGCATAGCTCTATTCTATGAGTCACTTGGGATTTATATCTGCTGGACACTATGAAGAACTTGAGAGATCCAAAAACCAAGATTTATCCCTCAACTACGAGGGGAGGTAAGGAACTGCCATGTAGCTCTACACTTGATTCACATTCTGTTATGAGTAAGTTTGCGACACCTACACCTGCTTTTGCTATTTGTTCTGATATGTCGCATGTTATTGATGATGCCACTTCTGCTATGCATGATACTTATGATGAAACTGCTTCTATGCCTGATACTACTGTTCCCCTTAGTGAATTTCTTGATGAACAAATTGCTAGGGCTAGAGAAAGAGAAATTATTGAATCTGAATACGATGATGATAGTGATGATGAAAATATGCCTGTTATTCCTGAGGGTTATTTATTTGATCAAGATGCTTCTTTAGCTATTTTAGCTTGCAGAGATAGATATGAGCTTAAGAGGTTATTAATTAAATGGAACAAAGAATCACTTAGAGATAAAATGAAACCCGACCCTGCTTTTGCTACTTCACCTATATGTGTTCCTGATAAGGATTATGAATTCTCTGTTGATCCTGATATAATTACTTTGGTTGAATCTGATCCGTTTTATGGCTATGAATCTGAAACTATTGTGGCACATCTTACTAAGTTAAATGATATAGCTGCCCTGTTCACTAATGACGAGAGATCGCGTTACTTCTATATACTCAAAATATTTCCGTTCTCATTAAAGGTTGATGCTAAGATATGGTTTAATTCTCTTGATCCTGGTTGTGTGCGTAGTCCCCAGGATATGATATATTACTTCTCTGCTAAATATTTCCCTACTCATAGGAAACAAGCTGCTTTGAGGGAAATATACAACTTTGTGCAAATTGAAGAAGAGAGTCTCGCACAAGCTTGGGGGAGGCTTCTCAAGTTACTTAATGCTTTGCCTGATCATCCTCTTAAGAAACCTGAAATACTTGATATCTTTTATAATGGACTAACCGATGCTTCCAGAGATTACCTGGATAGTTGTGCTGGTTCTCTTTCCAGGGAAGGAACACCAGATAAAGCTGAAACTCTATTGAATAATATGTTGACAAATGAAAATAATTGGGCACCTCCTGAGCCAGCTCCTGAGCCAACTCCTGCTCCAATTACTGAGCCTATTCCTCAACTAACTCCGAAGAAGAGAGGTGTTCTATTCCTCAGTCCCGAAGATATGCAAGAGGCAAAGAAATCTATGAAAGAAAAAGGTATTAAAGCCAAAGATGTTAAGAATTTACCTCCTATTGAAGAAATACATGGTCTTAATTCACCGCCTGTTGAAGAAACATATGATCTTAATTCTTTATTTACTGAAGAACCTCCTGATCCCGATATCCCGACACAGGTAGTAAAGGTAAATTCTCTCTATAGATATGATAAAGCTGAAGTCCCTCCTACTAAAATTGCTAGTCAGTGCTTGGATGAGTTTGATAACTTTATGTTTAAGCAAGACGACTTCAATGCTTATTTTGGTAGACAATTAAAAGAAAATGCTTATATGATTAGACGCTTGGGTGATTATATGGCTGATATTAAAGGTGAACTTAAACTTGTTAGCAAACATGCTTCTATGGTTAGCACTCAAGTAGAACAAGTACTTAAAGCTCAAAAAGAAGTGCTTAATGAAATGAATAGTAAGAAAAATGATTATGCTGTTAGAGTGGCTACTAGAACTGGTAGAATGACTCAGGAACCTTTGTGTCCTGAAGGCCACCCTAAGAGAATCGAGCAAGATTCTCAAAGAAATAATATTGATGTTCCTAGTTCTTCTAAAAATAATAAGAAGAAAAATGATAGAACTGTGCAAACTTCTAGTGAACCTATTGCTGAACCACCTGATAATCCAAATGATATATCTATGTCTGATGCTGAAACACAATCTGGTAATGAACAAGAACCTAGTAAAAATATCAATAATGATGTTCATGATGATGCTCAACCTAGTAATGATAATGATGTAGAAACTGAACCTGCTGTTGATCTTGATAACCCACAATCAAAGAATCAACGTTATGATAAAAGAGACTTTGTTGCTAGGAAACATGGTAAAGAAAGGGAACCTTGGGTTCAGAAACCCATGCCTTTTCCTCCGAAACCATCCAAGAAAAAGGATGATGAGGATTTTGAGCGCTTTGCTGAAATGATTAGGCCTATCTTTTTGTGTATGCGATTAACTGATGTGCTCAAAACAAATCCTTATGCTAAATATATGAAGGATATCATTACTAATAAAAGAAAGATACCGGAAGCTGAAATTTCCACCATGCTTGCTAATTATTCTTTTAAGGGTGGAATACCAAAGAAACTTGGAGACCCCGGAGTACCTACTACACCTTGTTCCATTAAAATAAATTATATTAAAACTGCTTTATGTGATCTTGGAGCCGGTGTTAGTGTTATGCCTCTCTCTTTATATCGTAGACTTGACTTGAATAAGTTGACACCTACTGAAATATCTTTGCAAATGGCTGATAAATCAACTGCTATACCTGTCAGTATCTGTGAGGATGTGCCTGTTGTGGTTGCAAACGTTACTATTTTAACAGACTTCGTTATACTTGATATTCCCGAGGATGATAGTATGTCTATTATTCTTGGAAGACCTTTTCTTAATACTGCAGGGGCTATTATTGATTGCAACAAAGGCAATGTCACTTTTCATGTTAATGGTAATGAGCATACGGTACACTTTCCGAGGAAACAACCTCAAGTTCATAGTATAAATTCTATTGGAAAAATTCCATCGATTATATTTGGAGGTTTTGAATTTCCTCTCCCTACTGTCAAGAAGAAATATGATATACTTATTATTGGGGATGTGCATATCCCCGTTGAGGTAACTTAGTGTTATTCGAAATTTCTCCAGTTTCATGATTATCGGAATGAGTTTGTTAACAAGACTTGATCAACCTTGTTAGTGGATTCTTTTTGATGAGCATGAGATGGATGAAACTAGAAGCACAAACTTCTGTACCCCACTTTTACCTTCTGTTATTTATATTAAATAAAGTAAAAATAGTATTTTCTGTCTGTTTCCTGACTTATCCGTGCAATATAAAAATATCCCGAAAATAAAAGTCCTCAGAATGCCATGCCAATTTAATATGATTTTTTCGGGAATATTTGAGGATTTACTGTGCAAAAATTACCGCGGGAGGAGCTGCCACCTGGCCACGAGGGTGGTGGGCGCCCCCCCCTCTAGGGCGCGCCCCCCTGCCTCGTGGGCCCACGGTGGCCCTCCTCCACTTATCCCAGCACCCATCTTCTTCCTCTATCTCACACAAACCCGAAAAACCAACTCAAGCACGAGTTCCAGCCACTTTTGCTGTGATTTTCGATCTCCTTGCTCAAAGCACCTCTCGCAAAACTGCTTGGGGAGGTTGTTCCTTGGTATGTGACTCCTCCATTGGTCCAATTAGTTTTTGTTCTAGTGCTTTATTCTTTGCAAATTTGTGCTGCATAGGTGACCATGTTCTTGAGCTTGCATGTCAAATTTATATGGTTCTAAGTAGTTCTAATGCTTGATATAGGCTCTAGGCACTTGTAGGAGTAGTTGCTATCAATATTATTGAGTTTGGTTTACTTTTATTTTGAAGTTACTAAATTTTTTAGAATTTTTCAGAGAAAAACAATATGCTTAGGAAGATGTTCCAAGGTGGTTCCTCTAAGAAGCAAGGACCCAGGATTGCTATACGCGATGCTGACGAGGATCCACCAAGAGACGCTCCAGTACGGCCTTGCGAATGGCCGTCAGAAAATTTTATGGATCGTGCAGGAATTAAAGAAGAATTCAAATCATATTTGCACAATGCCGGTCTTAAGGATTTTGAGGCTAACAAATGCCCCCAGTATCATGATCTCACAAGTTCATTTGTGAGGAGGTTTGAGTATTCATCTTCGCGTAATTCTCCTTCAATAATGTTTGATCTTTATGACAAATCTTATACCATGGACCTAGAGGATTTCACTCTTGCATGCAAACTTCCATCATGGGGTAGTGTTAGGGATCCCCCTAAATCTGAATTTAGAAATTTTCTTGCTAATATAACTGTGGGGGAATCTAGAGATATAACACAGGCTACCATAGGGAGCATTCACTTTCCTGCTATACATTATTTTGCTCTCTTCATCGGTAGATGCATAAATGCTAAGGATGAAGCATGTCACATGTGTGTCCCTGATCTTAGCATTCTTAGGAGTGCTATGTTAGGAGACCAATCTTATCATATGGGAGCCATTGTAGCTCGTAGGTTGCATCATAATAGACATAATGGAGATTTCTTTGGAGGAATTTATGCAACCCGCTTAGCTCATTTTCATGAAATAGACATTCGTGAGGGTGATATGGAGTTACCTCCTGCATATTTAAATTATGACTCTATGGCTTCGCACCAGTTTGTCGAGAGGCCTGAATCACCTCTCTTATATCGCTTAATTTTTGATAAATGACGTGTTTTCCGTATTACTCTCCCTGCTCCTGCCTTCTTTGATTCACAGACAAAAGGAAGATATGTTATTACCAGAGAGGAGGTAGAAGAGTACAAGAGGAGAGCGGAGGCAGCTCGACTCCACGCTGCAGCACAGCAGGCAATAACCGCTGCACATCAGTATGATCCCAACTATTCCTCCTCATCACAGTACGACCCCAACAACTATTATTATGGATATCCGCCAGGCCAGCCGTGGCCATAGACCAACTTAGGCCAAAAGCCTAAGCTTGGGGGAGTACGTATTTCTCACAGACATTACATTTATGCTCACACACACTCATTGCTAGATGTCGGTGCTCATACTTTTTCACTGTAATATCCATGCTAGTTTATTTTCTTTTTCCTACTTTCTTCTTGTGTGTCTGTTAAACCTTAAGAAAAACCAAAAAAATTAGTAGTAGTTTATTTCTCTGCTGTAGTAGTAATAATTAAAAAGAAAACCCAAAAATATTTCCTGTTCTTCTTTTGCTTGTTGGGAGCTTTCCCGTGTAAATAGTTTTATTTTTCTTTGGGGGTCCGTAGGAGAAGACCATAATTAAATTGTTGAAGTGGCTCTTATATGCATTATTGTTGATTTAACCAAGAGCCCATATTGCCTTGTCTTCTCATGTTTATTGAATGCTCGTAGATTCCAGCTTAGTCCAATGCACGTGCACTATTATTATTATTCACACCGTTTGGTCGTGCAAGTGAAAGGTAATTATGATGATATATGATGGACTGACTGAGATGAGAAAAGCTGGTATGAACTTGACCTCTTTTGTTTTTGTAAATATGATGAGTCCCTCGTTCTTGATTTAGCTTATTATGAATAAACATGTTTGCAATGACAATTAGAGATCATAGTTGCTTGTGCCATGCTTGATTAGCTATGAGTTATAATGATTTACCTTGTGTGCCAACATGCTATTGAGATGATTATGATGTGGTATGATGGGGTGGTATCCTCTTTTGAATGATTTAAGTGACTTGACTTGGCACATGTTCACGCATGTAGTTGAAACAAAATCAACATAGCCTTCATGATATTTATGTTCATGGTGGATTATATCCTACTCATGCTTGCATCCAATGTTTATTAATTTTAATGAATGTACATGGCTGTTGTCGCTCTCTAGTTGGTTGCTTCCCAGTCTTTTGCTAGCCTTCACATGTACTAAGCGGGAATACTGCTTGTGCATCCAATCCCTTAAACCCCAAAGTTATTCCAGATGAGTCCACTACCTTCCTATATGCGGTATCTACCTGCCGTTCCAAGTAAATTTGTATGTGCCAAACTCTAAACCTTCAAATAAACATTCTGTTTTGTATGCTCGAATAGCTCATGTATCAACAAAGGTTGTCCTTATCTTCCTTGTTAGGCGGGTTATTCTCAAGAGGAGTGGACTCCGCTCCTCACTCACGAGAAAATGGCTGGTCACCGGGATGCCCAGTCCCATGCTTTATGCAAACTAAATCAAAATTAATTGCAAACAAAACTCCCCCTGGGACCTGATGTATGTTGGTGGCACTCGTTGTTTCGAGCAAGCCATGGATTGATGCCTGTTGGTGGAGGGGGAGTATAAACTTTACCATTCTGTTTGGGAACAGCTTATAATGTGTTTAGCATGGAAGATATCGCCATCTCTTAGTTGTTACGTTGACAATGAAAGTATACCGCTCAAATACAATTTATATCTATTTCGAAACCGAGCTCTGGCACCTCTACAAATCCCTGCTTCCCTCTGCAAAGGGCCTATCCATTTACTTTTGTGTTGAGTCATCACCCTCTTATTAAAAAGCACTAGCTGGAAAGCACAGCTGTCATTTGCATTCATCACTGTTAATTTATATTGGGTATGACTATGATTGGATCTCTTTAACCATGAATTACAATGTCTAGTCAGTCCTTGATCTTTAAAGGTGCTCTGCATTTATGTTTTGCGGTCTCAGAAAGGGCTAGCGAGATACCATCTTGTTATATCATATTATGATTGTTTCGAGAAAGTGTTGTCATCCAAGATTTATTATTATGACTTGCTAGTTGATTATGCTATTGATATGAGTAATTGTGAGACCTGAGAATTATTGCAAATGTGGTTAGTTATGATCTATGCTGAAAACTTGAATGCTGGCTTGACATAGTTACAACAACAAGAGCAAACAGAGTTTGTAAAAGTTTTTCTTTCTTTCTTTTAGTTTGTCAACTGAATTGCTTGAGGACAAGCAAGGGTTTAAGCTTGGGGGAGTGGATACATCTCCATCGTATCTACTTTTACAAGCACTTTTGCCCTTGTTTTGGACTCTAACTTATATGATTTGAATGGAACTAACCCGGACTGACGCTGTTTTCAGCAGAATTGCCATGGTGTTGTTTTATGTGCAGAAAACAAATATTCTCGGAATGTCCTGAAACTTCTCGGAACATCTTAGAAAAAACAATAAAAAAAATCCTCGCCAAAGATGAAGACCAGGGGGCCCACACCCTTCTCACGAGGGTGGGGGCGCGCCCCCTACCTCGTGGCCCCCCTGGAAACCCTCCGACGCCAACTCCAACTCTATATATTTGCTTTCGGAGAGAAAAAAATCAGAGAGAAGAAATCATCACGTTTTACGGTACGGAGCCGTCGCCAAGCCCTAAAACCTCTCGGGAGGGCTAATCTGGAGTCCGTTCGGGGCTCCGGAGAGGGGGATTCGTCGCCGTCGTCATCATCAACCATCCTCCATCACCAATTTCATGATGCTCACCGCCGTGCGTGAGTAATTGCATCATAGGCTTGCTGGACAGTGATGGGTTGGATGAGATTTATCATGTAATCGAGTTAGTTTTGTTAGGGTTTGGTCCCTAGTATCCATTATGTTCTGAGATTGATGTTGCTATGACTTTGCTATGCTTAATGCTTGTCACTAGGGCCCGAGTGCCATGATTTCAGATCTGAACCTATTATGTTTTCATGAATATATGTGAGTTCTTGATCCTATCTTACAAGTCTATAGTCACCTACTATGTGTTATGATCCGGCAACCCCGAAGTGACAATAATCGGGACCACTCCCGGTGATGACCATAGTTTGAGGAGTTCATGTATTCACTATGTGCTAATGCTTTGTTCCGGTTCTCTATTAAAAGGAGGCCTTAATATCCCTTAGTTTCCAATAGGACCCCTCTGCCACGGGAGGGTAGGACAAAAGATGTCATGCAAGTTCTTTTCCATAAGCACGTATGACTATATACTGAATACATGCCTACATTA
Source organism: Triticum urartu (assembly GCF_056163025.1). NCBI lineage: Eukaryota > Viridiplantae > Streptophyta > Magnoliopsida > Poales > Poaceae > Triticum > Triticum urartu. Next base: position 343,057,449 of record NC_141879.1, read on the forward strand.
CATTAATGAATTGGAGCTAGTTCTGTGTCACCCTATGTTATGACAGTTACATGATAAACCGCATCCGGCATAATTATCCATCACTGATCCGGTGCCTACGAGTTTTCCATATACTGGTTTACGCTTATTTACTTTCCCGCTGCTACTGTTACAATTACTACAAAATACCAAAAACATTACTTTTGCTGTCTTTACTTTTGTTGCCGCTACCACCACTATCATATTACTTTGCTACTAAACACTTTGCTGCAGATACTAAGTTTCCAGGTGTGGTCGAATTGACAACTGAGCTTCTAATACTAGAGAATATTCTTTGGCTCCCCTTGTGTCGAATCAATAAATTTGGGTTGAATACTCTACCCTCAAAAGCTGTTGCGATCCCCTATACTTGTGGGTTATCACAATTCCATAGCTCATAAAGATTTAAGTGAAGCATAGAGAGCAATTCTAACAAGTGATGGCATAATTTTGGCTCTCTCAAATAGTTGTGTCCAGCAAGTATTCAAGACTTAAAACAAAAAACAAAAGAAGCAAAGACTCATATCATACAAGATGCTCCAAGAAAAACTCATAGTATGTGACGAATAAAAATATAGCTTCAAGTAAAATACCGATGGTCGTTAGAAGAAAGAGGGGATGCCATTCGGGCATCCCCAAGCTTAGTTTCTTGATTCTCTTTGGATAACATGTTGGGATGTCATGGGAATCCCCAAGCTTAGGCTCTTCTTACTCCTTATTCCTTCATCCATCGTAACATCACCCAAAACTTGAAAACTTCAATCACACAAAACTCAACAAAACCTTCGCGAGATCCGTTAGTATAAGAAAACAAATCACTACTATAAGTATTGTTGCAAACCAATTCATATTTTATTCTTGCATTATATCTATTGTATTCCACATTTTCTATGGCAAAAACTCGTCAAAGAAAACCATAGAATCATCGAAACAAGCACACAACGCAAAGAAAACAGAATCTGTCAAAAACAGAACAGTCTGTAGTAATCTTGATATTTCAAATACTTCTGTAACTCCAAATTCTGAAAAAATAGGACCACCTGAACAATTTGCTTATTAATCTTCTGCAAAAAGAATTGGTATTTTATCACGCTCCTATTAAAAATGAGAATTATTTTCATGAGCGCAAAAGTTTCTATTTTTCAGCAAGATCAAATCAACTATCACCCAACATGATCCTAAAGGCTTTATTTGGCACAAACATTAATTAAAACCCACACAAAACACAATCATAATAGTAGCATAATTGTGCAAACACTCAAGAACAGAAAGCAGAAAGCAGAAAGCAAAAATAAATTTTATTCATTGGGTTTCCTCCCAACAAGCGCTATCGTTTTAAGCCCTTAGCTAGGCATAAAGCAAGGATCTAAGTTTTGTCATCCGTAGTTTTGGCAAATTTTGTAAGGGCTTTCTCAAACCCGGGAGGCTCTTTGCGCTTCCCTAAATTCTCAGGAAAAGAAACCATCTTTAGATCTAAAATATCCAATCGCTTATTACAGAGAGTAATCAAGGTATTCACGCGATTGATACTACCATTAAGATGTTTGAGGGGTTCGTTATATTTTTGCAATTCAACCATATGTTTCTGCAAATCACCAAGTTTGTCCAACATTTGAACTCCCTCTCGAGTGAAACAAAACCCCTTCTTTGGAGGTGGAACTCCCAAAATTCCTTCTAAGTGATCCTGATGTGGTGGTGCTGGAAGTGGTGGAGCATCTTCTTGCGGACAGGGAACCTCCTGGCAACTTCTTTCTTCATGCGCAGGCACACAGCACGGCAGATCACGCTGCTGGGCCACACATCTTGTAGCGAGGACGTCGTCCTGACGCGGGGGAGGCTGAGGCGCTCCATGAGCCGCGCGCCTCTGCGGGAGGGCTCCATCTTAGTGCTGAGGGGTGGAGGCGCTCCGTGAGCCACATCGCTCGTAGCCGGGGGCGGGCGAGGCAGCGAGAGGGATGGTGCAGGAGAGCCCCTCGCGGCGCCGACGAGCTCGGCGATGTGGTCCAACCAGTCCTCGTAGAGGTTGTCAACCGGGCGGTAGCACGGGAGCTCGTGTGCCATGAGCAGCGCGGCCTGCGCGTCCGTGGGGGCGCGGCAAGCGTGAGATGATGAGACGGCCGAAGTCAGCGACAGGGTGACAGTGCGACCGTCTCGCCGCACAGAGGGGTGCAGTGAAGAGGCTTGCTGCTCATATGCCGCCAGGCCAATGGTGGCGTTGGCGGCGGGTGACAGAGAACGATGGGGAGGTCCACCGACAGGGGCTGTCTGAGCGACACGGGTGGCGAGAGCGGCCCGGTGCTCAGCGCGGGCCCGGCAAGCGTCGGCCATGAACTTGGTGGAGTGGTGAAGCGCGGACCGACGAAGAGGAAAGCTTCGGCGCACCCCTACCTGGCGTGAAATGTCGGATTTCGGGTTCCGGCAAAACCCTTGATGTTCGAACACTGGGGTGCGCACAAAGATCTCTCCCCCTCTCTAGCTTGCACGCTCTACGATCACACGGCCTAGCTCCACGAACCCAAAGAACATGAGACACAAGATTTATACTGGTTCGGGCCACCGTTGTGGTGTAATACCCTACTCCAGTGTGGTGTGGTGGATTGCATCTTGGGCTGAGGATGAACTGTTACAAGGGAAGAATAGCCTCGCGAGGAGAGGTGTTCTTGTGCTTAGTGAACTTGAGTGGTTGGGGATCATATGGAACCGATCCGGGTTTTTTCCCTACGGTGGTGGCTAGTCCTATTTATAGAGGCCCTGGTCCTCTTCCCAAATATTGAGCGGGAAGGGATCCCACAACGGCCAAATTTGAAGGGAGACAACTAGTACAAGCTATCCTGACAAAAGTAGTCTTCGCCTGCCAAAGGCTCTAGTGGTGACGCTGTCTGGGCTCCACGGTGACCTCCGTCCTGTTGTCCTGCCGGTCTTGGTCTTGTTGCACCGATATGGAAACCTTTGCTTGATGCCTCAGAACTCCTCGCCTGTGCTTGCCCCTTTAGCACCAAAGAGGAAACGAGGACACTGCATGCGTTGGTGCCCGCCTGGCTCCAGCCGTCATGGCTTGCGTCACAGAAACCTCACGAGGTGTCCCTTGCCTTAATATCTCCGCTCCTCGCGAGCCAGCCTGGTGAAGCCGCCCCTGAGTAGGTCTTGCGTCGTCCGCCTCGCGAGGCTTGGCCCCTCACGAGGGTCTTGAATGTTTGCTGGTGAAGATGGGCCGTATAGGGCTGCTGGTGGAGCCACGCTGCGGGCCACAGGCAGGAAAGTCTGGGGACCCCCGTTCCCAGAATGCCGATAGTACTTACTCAGGTACTAGGGGGCCAGCCCAATAACGACATGTTTAATAAAGACCCATTTACGACCTGAAGCCAGATCTGGCCCGTTAACTATTCACCGAATATTTGGGCCCAATTACAGCTCAGTGAATTTCGGCCTATTAGAGGCCCGATGTAGACATGGGCCCATTTCAGCCCGGTGTGTCTTTCGGCCTGGGAATGGCCTGTGATGCCCATGGGCCATATATGGTCCGACGCGACATCTGGCCCACTAACGGCCCGTGATAAAGGTGGCAATAGTTCAGCCCAATGTGACTTTGGGCCTGTTAAAGGCCTGTTGTATAATTCGGCCCGTTGATGCATGTACTAAGCTTTCGGCCTCTTAAAGGCCCATGATATCAGTGGGCCAACTAAGGCCCAAGATATGTTTCAGCCTGGTAACGGCCCGTCATATAATTGGGCCAAAAAAGGCCCGGTCTACATTTCAGCCTGCTGAAGGCCCGTCGACGACTAGTGAAAATTGAGGCCCAACATGCATTTCGGCCTGCTAAAGGCCCATGGTTTCTTATGGGCCGTAACAGGCCAGTAGAATATTCAGCAAGTAACTAGTAGGAATTAAGAACAAACCTACTCTATACAATGAAGAAATTATGGCATAGTAACTTAGAATAGACCTACACTATACAATAAAGGATTTATGGTATATTACATCCACTGGGCATTGAAGTTCGCCACCAGTGAGCATAAAGCGCAACGAAGAAGCAGATTACAAAAACTGGGCACCATTGCAGCGTAACAAAATAATACTGAATCGAGACCACTTCCAAGACAGTTCAAGAAAGATTAGCCTTGCGCGGGAACTGCTGCGCAAGCTGCTGAGCAAGGCTGTGAGACCGGCCTAGCATGTCGGTCATAGCTTCCAGGTGTAGCTGTTTAGCAATGAGGTTCTCATTGGTGTTCTCTGCAATCTTTCTTAGAGATAGGACTTCAAGTCGAAGTTGAGTTGCAAAATGCCTTTCTTCTAGAACTTGGGACTGAAGAAGTCAAACTGATTCAGACAGCGAATTCTGTGAGCTTGTCTGACTGCTAGTCTCAAGTAACTTGAACACTTCATCAAGACAAGACTTTGGGGTTGTCTCGCTATCTTCAAGATGTTTTGCCTTCTTTACTGCAATATATGTTGGGTTTGACTCATAGCCTTCAGCAGACTTGTGCATGCCATCAGGCATATCACCCTGAAACAATCAGAGAGATGACAGGTTTTCCATGTGTATAAACAAAGATGATAACTATGTTGTCAATTCCATCCAATTTCAAATTAGAAAATAAAGAGTAAGTTCAAAATATCAATAGCATAATCTGGCATTGTTCATAATGCGGGGAGCTTCACCACACTACTAGATTACCATGTCAACATAACAAGCATAGATGAAGGGCAAAGACAATCATTGTATCAATTTTGGTTAATGTGCATGGCATGTTGTTCATATCATCGGCCACATCAGTAAGATAAAATAGGAGATGACAAGGTGCATATGTGGGCTGCTTCACCACACACTGGATTATAGATCCACAAAAACAAGCATACATATAGGGAGTATTGAGTAATGTGCATGGTATGAATAAGGAATTTGGTTTTGCAAGTAAAACTTGGAACTTACGGTTCTTGCGAACATGCATTTTGATAGAAATAGCAAACTAAACAGCAGTAAACAATAGGGAGTATGAGCAAATTAAACAACAGTTGAGGATAAAGGCTTTAGAGGGACTGGCTTACATTAACAGTTAACACCAGCTTTATAATGCCCTTCTCCATGTCAAGGGAAGGATAACTCAAGAATTTCAGCACAGAATCTTCTTCATAAGCATTGCATGTACTCTACATTTTGTAGAGTAATTATAGATATGATAATACTGGAAGGGATAGAGGATAATGAAGATAAGATGCAGATTCATGCTACATAATCAACTACCAATCCCTGGAAGTATAAGCATTATAGGACAAAATGTACTGACAAGGCCAATGGGCTACACTTCTACACTGGCATTGTCTGTGTATTCAACCTTTTGGTAAGATTAAATATAGATCTGATATCTTTTAGTGAATGGTGGGCAAGGGAGATAAGATGCAGAATGCTACACAATGAACCAATCCCTCTTCCCATAATACAAGAGTGTTTTGAACACTGGTGTACTGTACAAAACGTTCTTATATTATGGGACGGAGGGAGTAGCTGTTAATGTAAGTACAGTGATAGACGACGTTCAGTCCTTACAAGAGGACTGCGGAGCTAAACCTCTTCAAAAGCATTGGGTTGATTCTAAATTTATGTAAGAGTCCATAGAATTTTATAGTGTCCGCCAAATGGACGATAATGAGGCTAACATGTGCAGTGATGCTACATAATCAAATAGCTATGAAAGTAAGTATGGTCATACAAGGCAAGAGGCACTCACAAGAGCAATGTAGTGTACAGTATAGTTGCGAGATTCCGCGGTCCCTTGAGAATTAATGTTCTTCTACTAACTGTTTTCATACAAGTGAGACATTAAGGCAAATGCAGAAATGTAGTTCAAATATCATAGACAGTACCTTACGCTACAGACGAGACCAATGTGTAACAAGATTATTCCAGTCACTGTCAGATAAATGTAGCACCAGAGACTTTAAAGAAATTTCGTTTAGAGGCTTGCCATCGAAGTGCGCTTGCCTCTGGTAGGAACGATACTTCATCAACGAGTGCTTGAAAAGCACAACCAACCCTTGCTCGTCTTGACAATCTAGTTTGGTCCTCGCCTATTTAAAAGAATGAAATCTTGTGTCTTCTATCAGTAGAAACATATGCAGTAATTACCATGAATAACATTAGTACATTACTTACGCGTAAGTTGTGGAGGAAGACTGGAAATTGTTCTGTGTCTATGGTATAATCTTTCCATGATGGAAAGATGCGCACAAAGTTCATGACAACAATATAAGCTTCATCTTCTAAACTGGGAAGAAATGGAATAGGGGTCCTATTTTCTGCAATTGGGGCTCCCTCTGGTTCGAAAAGGGATTTGGCAACTGGATTTGGTGTACTCTTTGCTGGAATGGGAGTTTTGTGTCGTAGAGCTGATGCTATGTCAACTGGCATCATCTGTTGGAAATATACCCTAGAGGCAATCATAAATTAGTTATTATTATATCATATTTCATTGTTCATGATAATCTTTTATTATCCATGCTAGAATTGTATTGATAGGAAACTCAGATACATGTGTGGATACATAGACAACACCATGTCCCTAGTAAGCCTCTAGTTGACTAGCTCATTGATCAATAGATAGTTACGGTTTCCTGACCATGGACATTGGATGTCGTTGATAACGGGATCACATCATTAGGAGAATGATGTGATGGACAAGACCCAATCCTAAGCCTAGCACAAAGATCGTGTAGTTCGTATGCTAAAGCTTTTCTAATGTCAAGTATCATTTCCTTAGACCATGAGATTGTGCAACTCTCGGATACCGTAGGAGTGATTTGGGTGTACCAAATGTCACAACATAACCGGGTGGCTATAAAGTTTCACTACAGGTATCTCCGAAAGTGTCTGTTGGGTTGGCACGAATCGAGACTGGGATTTGTCACTCCGTGTAAACGGAGAGATATCTCTGGGCCCACTCAGTAGGACATCATCATAATGTGCACAATGTGACCAAGGAGTTGATCACGGGATGATGTGTTATGGAACGAGTAAAGAGACTTGCCGGTAACGAGATTGAACAAGCTATCGGGATACCGACGATTGAATCTCGGGCAAGTATCGTACCGATAGACAAAGGGAATTGTATATGGGATTGATTGAATCCTCGACATCGTGGTTCATCCGATGAGATCATCGTGGAACATGTGGGAGCCATCATGGGTATCCATATCCCACTGTTGGTTATTGGCCGGAGAGTTGTCTCGGTCATGTCTGCATGGTTCCCGAACCCGTAGGGTCTACACACTTAAGGTTCGGTGACGCTAGAGTTGTTATGGGAAATAGTATGTGGTTACCGAAGGTTGTTCGGAGTCCTGGACGAGATCCCGGACATGACGAGGAGCTCCGAAATGGTCCGGAGGTGAAGATCGGTATATTGGACGAAGGGTATTGGAGTCCGGAATTGTTCCTGGGGTACCAAGTGATGACCAGCGTGTCCGAAAGGGGTTTCGGAGGCCCCGGCAAGCGTTGGGGGGCCTTATGGGCCAAGGGGAGAGGGCACATCAGCCCACTAAGGGGCTGAGCGCCCCTCCCACCCCATCTCACATAACCAGGAGAGGTGGGGGCGCCACCCCTAGGGCAGCCACCCCTCCCGGCTTGGGGGGCAAGTTTCCTAGGGGGTGGGGGCGCCCAAACCCATCTAGGGTTTCCCCTGTGGCCGCCGCCCCTCCCCTAGGGAACCCTAGGGCGCCTCCCCCTCCTCCCTTCCCCCTATATATAGTGAGGGAGAGAGAGGGCAGCCGCACCCTTCCCCTGGCGCAGCCCTCTTCCTCCTCCAACACCACATCCTCCTCCGTAGTGCTTGGCGAAGCCCTGCCGGAGAACCACGAGCTCCATCACCACCACGCCGTCGTGCTGTCGGAGTTTTCCCTCAAATTCTCCTCTCACCTTGCTGGATCAAGAAGGAGGAGACGTCTCCCAACCGTACGTGTGTTGAACGCGGAGGTGCCGTCCGTTCGGCGCTAGGATCATCGGTGATTTGGATCACGACGAGTACGACTCCATCAACCCCGTTCACTTGAACGCTTCCGCTTAGCGATCTACAAGGGTATGTAGATGCACTATCCTTCCCCTCGTTGCTATATTACTCCATAGATTGATCTTGGTGATGCGTAGAAAATTTTGAATTTCTGCTACGATCCCCAACAGTGGCATCATGAGCTAGGTCTATGCGTAGTTTCTATGCACGAGTAGAACACAAAGCAGTTGTGGGCGTTGATATTGTCAATTTACTTGCCATTACTAGTCTTATCTTGATTCGGCGGCATCGTGGGATGAAGCGGCCCGGACTGACCTTACACATACTCTTACGTGAGACTGGTTCCACCGACTGACATGCACTAGTTGCATAAGGTGGCTAGCGGGTGTCTGTCTCTCCCACTTTAGTCGGATCGGATTCGATGAAAAGGGTCCTTATGAAGGGTAAATAGAAATTGGCATATCACGTTGTGGTTTTCTCATAGGTAAGAAACGTGCTTGCTAGAAACCTATAGCAGCCACGTAAAAACTTGCAACAACAATTAGAGGATGTCTAACTTGTTTTTGCAGCATATGTCATGTGATGTGATATGGCCAAAAGGATGTGATGTATGAGATTGATCATGTTCTTGTAATAGGAATCACGACTTGCATGTCGATGAGTATGACAACCGGCAGGAGCCATAAGAGTTGTCTTAATTTATTTATGACCTGCGTGTCAACTTAAACGTCATGTAATTACTTTACTTTATTGCTAAAGCGTTAGCCATAGTAGTAGAAGTAATAGATGACGAGACAACTTCAAGAAGACACGATGATGGAGATCATGATGATGGAGATCATGGTTTCATGCCGGTGAGAACGATGATCATGGAGCCCCGAATATAGAGATCAAAAGGAGCAAAATGATATTGGCCATATCATGTCACTATTTGATTGCATGTGATGTTTATCATGTTTTACATCTTATTTGCTTAGAACGACGGTAGCTTAAATAAGATGATCCCTCACTAAAATTTCAAGAAAGTGTTCCCCCTAACTGTGCACCGTTGCGAAGGTTCGTTGTTTCGAAGCACCACATGATGATCGGGTGTGATAGATTCTAACATTCGAATACAACGGGTGTAAGCCAGATTTACACACGCAATACACTTAGGTTGACTTGACGAGCCTAGCATGTATAGACATGGCCTCAAAACACGGAAGACCGAAAGGTCCAGCATGAGTCGTATAGAAGATATGATCAACATGAAGATGTTCACCGTTGATGACTAGTCCGTCTCACGTGATGATCGAACACGACCTAGTCGATTCGGATCATGTTTCACTTAGATGACTAGAGGGATGTCTATCTAAGTGGGAGTTCATTAAATAATTTGATTAGATGAACTCAATTATCATGAACATAGTCTAAATTGTCTTCGCAAATATGTTGTAGATAAATAGCTCACGTTGTAGCACCCTGTTTCAATACGTTCCTAGAGAAAGACCAAGTTGAAAGATATTGTAAGCAATGATGCAGACTAGGTCCGTAGTCCGAGGAGTGTCCTCACTGCTACACAGAAGGCTTACGTCTTTGAGGCACCGCTCGATGTGCAAACCCCTACAGCGTCGTCTGTGGATGTTGTGAACACCTGACAGACACATCCTGATGACTACTTGATAGTTTAGTGCACCATACTTTACGGCTTAGAATCAGGATTCCAATGATGTTTTGAACGCCATAGAACATATGAGATGCTCCAAGAGCTGAAATTGGGATTTCAGGCTCATGCCCGTGTTGAGAGGTGTGAGACCTCTGACAAGTTCTTTTTCCAACAAGATGGATGAGAATAGCTCAGCTAGTGAGCATGTGCTCAGAATGTCTGGGTGCTACAATCACTTAAATCAAGTGGGAGTTAAACTTCCAGATAAGATAGTGATTGATAGAGTTCTCTAGCCACTATCACTAAGCTACTAGATCTTCGTGATGAACTATGACATGCAAGGGATGGAATTGATCCCGGAGCTGTTCGCGGTGCTTAAGACCACAAAAGGTAGAAGTCAAGAAGGAGCATCAAGTGTTGATGGTTTAACAAGACCACTGGTTTCAAGAAGGGCAAGGGCTAGAAGGGAAACTTCATGGATGGCAAACCAGTTGCCGCTCCAGTGAAGGAACCCAAGGTTGAACCCAAACCCGAGACTAAGTGCTTCTATTGTAAGGGGAACGGTCACTGGTAGCGGAACTACCCCAAATACATGGTAGATAAGAAGGCTGGCAACTTCAAAAAGTATATACGTGTTATTAATGTGTACCTCACTAGTACTCCTGGTAGCACCTGGGTATTGGATATCGGTTCAGTTACTATTATTGGTGGCTTGAAGCAAAAGCTACGGACTGAACGGAGACTGGCTAAGTGCGAGGTGACGATGTGTGTGTTTCCAAAGTTGATGAGATCACCATCACACGCTCCATCTGCCTTCGGGATTAGTATTGAACCTAGATAAATGTTATCAGGTGTCTACATTGAGCATGAATATGATTATATCATGTTCATTGCAATACGGTCATTCATTTAAGTTAGAGAATAATGGTTATTCTGTTTACATGAATGATACCTTTCATGGTCATGCACCCTATGTGAATGGTTCATTGAATCTCGGTCATGGTAATACACATGTTCATGCCAAAAGATATAGAGTTAATAATGATAGTACCACTTTCTCGTGGCACTGCCGCTTAGGTCATATTGGCATAAGATGCATGAACAAACTCCATGTCGATGGATGTTTGGAGTCACTTGATTTTGAATCACTTGACACATGCGAGCCATGCCTCATGGGCAGGATGACTAAGACCCCGTTTTCAGGTACAATGAAATGGGCAAGTGACTTGTTGGAAATCATGCATGCTGATGCGTGTGATCCAATGAGAATTGAAGCGTGTGGTGGATATCGCTATTTTCTCATCTTCACTGACGATTAGGGTAGATATAGGTATATCTACTTAATGAAGCACAAGTCTGAAACGTTTGAAAAGTTCAAGCGATTTCAGAGTGAAGTTAAGAATCATCATAACAATAAGATCATGTTCCTACGATCTGATCAAAAGGGGATTTTCTGAGTTATGAGTTTGGCAATCACTTAAGACATTGTGGAATTGTTTCACAGTTGAAGCCACCTGGAACACCACAAGGTAATGGTGTGTCCGGACGTCGTAATCGAACCCTATGAGATATGGTGCGATCTATGATGTCTCTTACCAATCTACCGTTTTCATTTTGAGGTTATGCGTTAGAGACAGCTGTATTCACTTTAGATAGGACACCATCTAAGTCCGTTGAGATGACGTCATATGAACATTGGTTTGGCAAGAAACCAAAGTTGTCGTTTCTTAATGTTTGGGGATGCGATGCTTAGGGCTTCAGCCGGAGAAGCTCGAACCCAAAGCGGACAAACACATCTTCATAGGATACCCGCAGGTGACAGTTGGGTATACCTTCTATCTCAGATCCGAGGGCAAATTGTTTGTCGCTAAGAACGGGTCCTTTCTCGAGAAGGAGTTTCTCTCGAAAGAATTGAGTGGGAGGAAGATAGAACTTGATGAGGTTGTCGAACCTTTACTTCAACCAGAGAGTGATGCAACATAGAAAGATGTTTTCTGTGGCGCCTACGTCTGTTGAATAGGAAGTTAATGATAGTGATCATGAAGCTTCGGATCAAGTTTCTATCGAACCTCGTAGGTCGACAAGGATATGTACTACTCCTAAGTGGTACAGTAATCATGTCTTAGATATCATGTTGTTAGACAACAATGAACCTACAAGCTATGGAGAAGCGATGGTGGGCCCGTATTCCGACAAATGGTTAGAAGCCATGAAATCCGAGATAGGATCCATATATCAGAACAAAGTATGGACTTTGGTGGACTTGCCCGATGATCGGCAAGCCATTGAGATAAATGGATCTTTAAGAAGAAGACGGACGTGGGCGGTAATGTTATCGTCTATGAAGCTCGACTTGTGGGTAAGAGTCTTCTCACAAGTTCAAGGAGTTGACTATGATGGGAATTTCTCACCCATAGCGATGCTTAAGTCCGTCGGAATCATGTTAGCATTAGCTGCATTTTTCAATTATGAAATCTTATGTCAAAACAAGTTTTATTACCAGTTTTCGTAAGAAAAGTTGTATGTGATACAATAAAAGGTTTGGTCGATCCTAAGGATGCTAAAAGGTATGCTGGCTCCAGCAATCCTTCTATGGACTAGAGAAAGCATCTCGGAATCGGAATATATGTTTTGATGGAGTGATCAAAGCTTTTAGGTTTATACAATGTTTGCTAGAAACTTATATTTACAAGAAAGTGAGTGGGAGCACTACAACATTTCTGATAAGTATATGTGGATGACATATTGTTGATTCGAAATGATGTAGAATTTTTGGAAAGCATAAACGGTTGTTTGAAGAGTGTTTTTCAAAGGAAGACCTGGATAATGCTACTTACATATTGGGCATCAAGATCTATAGAGATAGATCAAAACGCCTGATGATACTTTCAAAGAACGCACACCTTAACATGTTTTTGAAGGAGTTCAAAATAGATCAGTCAAAGAAGGGGTTCTTACCTGAGTTGTAAGGTGTGAAGTTGAGTAAGACTCAAAGCTTGACCACGGCAGAAGAAAGAGGAAGGACGAAGGTCGTCCCCTATGCTCTTGTCATAGGCTCTATACGGTATGCCATGCTGAGTACCGCACCTGATGTGTGCCTTAGCACATGTCTGGCAAGAGGGTACAAAGGTGATCTAGGACTGGATCACCAGATAGCGGTCAAAATTATCCTTAGAGGAATAAGGAAATGTTTCTCGGTTATGTAGATGATAAAGAGTTCGACGTAAAGAGTTACATCGATGCAAGCTTAACACCTATCCGGATAGCTCTAAGTAGAGATACCGGATACGTATAATGGAGAAATGATTTGGAATAGCTCCAAGTGGAACGTGGTAGCAACATCTACGATATGACATAAAGTTTTGCGAAATACATAGGGATCTAAATATGGCAAGACCCGTTGACTACAACCTCTCTCACAAGCATAACATGATCAAACCCAGAACTCATTGAGTGTTAATCACATAGTGATGTGAACTAGATTATTGAGTCTAGTAAACTCTTTGGATGTTGGTCACATGGCGATGTGACCTGTGAGTGTTAATCACATGGCGATGTGAACTAGATTATTGACTCTAGTGCAAGTGGGAGACTATTGGAAATATGCCCTAGAGGCAATAATAAATTAGTTATTATTATATCATATTTCATTGTTCATGATAATCGTTTATTATCCATGCTAGAATTGTATTGATAGGAAACTCAGATACATGTGTGGATACATAGACAACACCATGTCCCTAGCAAGCCTCTAGTTGACTAGCTCGTTGATCAATAGATGGTTACGATTTCCTGATCATGGACATTGGATGTCGTTGATAACGGGATCACATCATTAGGAGAATGATGTGATGTACAAGACCCAATCCTAAGCCTAGCACAAAGATCGTGTAGTTCGTATGCTAAAGCTTTTCTAATGTCAAGTATCATTTCCTTAGACCATGAGATTGTGCAACTCCCGGATACCGTAGGAGTGCTTTGGGTGTACCAAACGTCACAACGTAACTGGGTGGCTATAAAGGTTCACTACAGGTATCTCCGAAAGTGTCTGTTGGGTTGGCACGAATCGAGACTGGGATTTGTCACTCCGTGTAAACGGAGAGGTATCTCTGGGCCCACTCGGTAGGACATCATCATAATGTGCACAATGTGACCAAGGAGTTGATCACGGGATGGTGTCTTACGGAACAAGTAAAGAGACTCGCCGGTAACGAGATTGAACAAGGTATCGGGATACCAACGATCGAATCTCGGGCAAGTATCGTACCGATAGACAAAGGGAATTGTATACGGGATTGATTGAATCCTCGACATCGTGGTTCATCCAATGAGATCATCATGGAACATGTGGGAGCCATCATGGGTATCCAGATCTCGCTGTTGGTTATTGGCCGGAGAGTTGTCTCGGTCATGTCTGCATGGTTCCCGAACCCGTAGGGTCTACACACTTAAGGTTCGGTGACGCTAGAGTTGTTATGGGAAATAGTATGTGGTTACCGAAGGTTGTTCGGAGTCCCGGATGAGATCCCGATCATGATGAGGAGCTCCGGAATGGTCCGGAGGTGAAGATCGGTATATTGGACGAAGGGTATTGGAGTCCGGAATTGTTCCGGGGGTACCAAGTGATGACCAGTGTGTCCGAAAGGGGTTTCGGAGGCCCCGGCAAGCATTGGGGGGCCTTATGGGCCAAGGGGAGAGGGCACATCAGCCCACTAAGGGGCTGAGCGCCCCTCCCACCCCATCTCACGTAACCAGGAGAGGTGGGGGCGCCACCCCTAGGGCAGCCTCCCCTCCCGGCTTGGGGGGCAAGTTTCCTAGGGGGTGGGGGCGCCCAAACCCATCTAGGGTTTCCCCTGTGGCCGCCGCCCCCTCCTCCCTCCCCCCTATATATAGTGAGGGAGAGAGAGGGCAGCCGCACCCTTCCCCTGGCGCAGCCCTCTTCCTCCTCCAACACCTCATCCTCCTCCGTAGTGCTTGGCGAAGCCCTGCCGGAGAACCACGAGCTCCATCACCACCACGCCGTCGTGCTGTCGGAGTTTTCCCTCAACTTCTCCTCTCACCTTGTTGGATCAAGAAGGAGGAGACATCTCCCAACCATACGTGTGTTGAACGCGGAGGTGCCGCCCGTTCGGTGCTAGGATCATCGGTGATTTGGATCACGACGTGTACGACTCCATCAACCCCGTTCACTTGAACGCTTCCGCTTAGTGATCTACAAGGGTATGTAGATGCACTATCCTTCCCCTCGTTGCTAGATTACTCCATAGATTGATCTTGGTGATGCGTAGAAAATTTTGAATTTCTGCTATGATCCCCAACATCATTATACTGTTTGCTGCAGTTGGGGTCTGCTGAGTTGGGGCATCAGAAATGACTAGTGTAGTAGGGATAGAATCTGCTAGAGTTGGGGTGTTTTGCAGGTCAGGTGATATTGTAACTACACCTAATGAGCTATTTGATTTATCAGGTGTCACAACCTTTTCCAAATACTTTGCTTGTGCTCCTCCGTGATCAGCAATCATGCTCTTCCTTTTGAATGTCTGATACAGAAGAACAACATTTCAATGGATAAATATGGTATGATGACAGATGGAATATGTACTGAAAATGGATAGGCGGGGCGTATTCACATACATGATGTGTAAACTAATATAATGGCAGTGCAACAAAGTAGAAGCAATGCAAAGCATCAGTTGCAAGATATGTGCGACCAATATAACAGTGGAAAGTTAGAGCAAGCACCTTGATGGGTGAATACGATAGGGCATATGCCTCTGACTCCTCCACTAGGGAGCTACATTGACTTAGGTCTCCCTCTAGCTCAGAATCACTATTAGGATCATATTCTGAGCATGAATCTGTAGGTGGAGAACGTTTGCATTGCATTGCATCCAGACTTGATTTCAGTCCCTTAATGCCAAGTTTGACAGCCATGGCATTGTTCTGCTTTATTCTTTTCATGCGCGCAAGCTCATAATCATTATGATGTTGTTCAGAATCTGAGATTCATGAAAACATAAAAAGTACGCAGATTATCTATGGAATGCATTGCGGATTCAACTTGAAGAGTGTCTCCCTATAAACCCATGCATATGAAAAGTTCACCCCAACCATGCCGACCAGATCACACACAGAAATACAAACCCTTTATGTCTCTATAACAGGCAGACACACATTTCAAAACTGAAGTAGGAACATTAGAATCATATCAAATTTGTATTTGAACAAATAAACCAAGGAATTATGAGTGGCATAATGTTTAGCTTCAAGGATGGAGTGTTGGTAGTGCGACACTGTGGCACCCCGGCTCAGAGCGACCGGTTTACCCTACATTGCCAGCCCAAAGACCATGTCTTCTGGCAACACACAACATATTGGTACAGAAAACAACCGCTTTATTGATGCTAGCGGAACAAAGTTCATATTACAACAGCAGTCGAGGCCAAGCGGCACACTCGGTGCAGCTGAACAGTATGTACATTATTTAGTGAACATAAAGGGGCCTCGATCCGAACAACTACGTGGCAGCGGAATAACGTCGTAGTAGAAGCTCCATATCACAGGGACACCGATGTGGACACGATCTAGACTCGAACAGTGCTCCTTTCCAATGAGACTTTCCTGAAATTTGGCATGACACGCCAGGTCAGTACATTGAATGTACTTGTAAGCTCACAACAAGCATAATCATAATGGCAAACAATATCATGATATTTAACCAATTATTAATAACGCAACACTATATGTCAACATGCTGTGATCATGCTCGAACGTCCCCCATGACAACTTACCAACCGTGATCATCCTCAGATCACAAACACCACCAACGTGGTACAACACACCACCAACGTGGTAAAACACACCACCAAGATGGTCTTTAACAAAATGACTCGTGATCCTTACGGCGATCACCACCACGATCATTATCTGATCCCAATCTCCTCGATGGCCTTCTGCCATCGTCAACAATGCCTAGTTTACAACTTAGTGTGCAATTTTTATTAATCATTGACTCATGGTGGGACCTACTACGAGGTGTCCGTGACCGTGGACGCGGCTATCGATAGATTATACACTCTGCAGAGGTAGCACACTATACCCACACCACGGAACCCATGGCTCGCACTCCCATTCGGGTGGACCAACGGCATTCCGACAAAACCCCTCCATTACCACAGCACTCTCCCGGCCACTCCGACCCAATTCCCCAATGGGCTGGTCCTGGGTGGCCCCGTGTCTACCAAAGACACTCCGACCACCGTCATGGTCAAACTCCCACTCGGGGACACTCCCACTCGGGGACTCGGTACCATAATCTCATCAACGAGCACACAAGATTATGTCTTCTTACCGGGCCAGGGCAAGCACGACATAACCTTCCCTAGATGGAGGCACCGACCAGAGGCCGTGTCAATGGACCGAATCAAGGCCTTCCCATAAAGGCAAATGTGGCTGCACTGGAAAGAACTCGATTCAGCGGCACCATGACCCAGTCAACGGTATATTCAAGTTGAGTTATATTCAAATTCAAATAAAAATGACCGGTGCCATAGCATGCCATGGAATGCAAAACAACACATGCATCATATAAGGATAAAATGACCCATGTCTTCCCTATACACACCAAGCTTAACCGTCAACAACTCACATCACTCTACTAGCTCAAAATGACTCACAACTTAACCAAAATATTCAGCAACAAGTTTCATTAATTTCTTATGCAAGAAAGTAACTCCAATAACTTTTCCATATGCATAAGAAAAGATTTCACTATCAACAACCCTTAGTTTCTTTATCACTAAATTAGGTTCAAACATTCTGTAAAACAAGTATTATGATTTTAACAAGTATTTAACAAAATATTTTATAACAAATTTTTATCAATTTTAGGGAGGCAAAAACATAGATAAACAATTACTAACATGCATAACAAAATTATTTCTAACATCATATCTTAACTTGCTTTATCCACTAAACTAGTTTCAACTATTCTGTGAATCAAGCATAACAACTGTCCAACATTTAACAGAATGCAAATAACTCAATAATTATTTGAATGCAAGGATTAACCATTTCATTCATGTGAGAAAATCACAAATACTGAAATGGCATCATAAAAATGTTGTTGTGGCTTGCCCTAATGCAGATGAGGTTCACAAGCCTCCTCGTGATCCTCAAGACAAGCCTCACCTTCTGAAAATAATTTCAAACACAAAAAGAAAATATCAAGAACACTTCTGAAATTCACCAGAAATTCTAAACAGCTCAGAAAAATCTCATATTTGGTGAGCTGTCAGATTTTCATTCAAAGAACACAATGCAAAAGGAATCAATTCATTTGGACTTATGGTTAAAAAGTTATAACTGTTTGAAGTGTTATGTAAATTCAAATGAATTTGAATAAAAGAAAAAGACCGGGGGTGACGTCGAAGGCATAAAGCCCAGGGGTGCCACCACTCGTACCGCTTCGTGCACGTACTGAGTGGCTGACTAGCGGGCCTCGCTAGTCAGGTGGGGGAAGAGGGGGAGAGAAACAAAGATGGCCACGGCTTCGCTGGAACTCTCACCGGTGGCGAGGGCTCTTTGGCCAAAACGAGAGGGAGGGATGGAAAGAGGAGGTCGAGGCGCACCTGCCCGTACCCGTAGCGTGGCTAGGGGTGGTCAGACGGCATCGGAATCTAGCTTGCGAGCGAAGGCAGAACGAGGAGGTCGTCAGAGTTGAAGAAGACGGCGAGCAAGGGCCACTCTAGAGGCTCCAAGCGGGCGAGACGGCCTCATCGAAGAGAGGTGGAGGCCCTGGAGGGGTCGCCCAGGCCTGGAAGGGGTTGGAGCTGCCGCGGCAACCAGAGGGGATCACCGGCGAGCTCGAGCTCAGGGACAGCGGCCCGAGGCCTGCCCGGCCGGGCTACGGCTTCCTACTCGACCGTGGAGTGTGTGTGAGTGCTGGAGGATGCTCGAGGAGGTTGGGGAGGGGCTCTATATATAGGCGAGCGACGAGAGTGCTTCGGGCTCCGCCGGTGGACACCTGTCCACGGCGACCGACGACGAGCGGCGTCAGTGAGAGGGGGAGAAGGCGACAGAGGTCACGCGGCCACTGTGGGCGAGCGGAGACGAGCACAGGATCAAGGTGGTGACGACGAGCATAGTGCGCTCCGCACTGTTGGGCTGGCTGGACCTTTCCCGTGCTCGCTGCGGCGAGCTCCGACGTCGGCGAGTGTCAGGGCGGAGTTAAGGGCGTCGATACGGTGATGGTGGTGAGTTTTGGCAAGGTTGGGCAGGCGGGGGAAGCGAGCACGCGCGAACAAAGCGTTTGGCGGCACCCAGAGCGCGTCGACACACATGCCTGGCAACGTGGACACGCGTGGTCACCGCGCGAATTCTCTCCTCAGGCCAGCCTTCGTCCAAAAATCATGTCTGGCATGTTGTTCGTGGTGGTTTTGAAGTTTACCATGGTTTGGTTTGGATCTAGGTGCAGTAGAGAAGAGTTTACAAACCAGGTAAGTTTCTGGCCAGTAACTTTGTGATGTTACTATGATCAAATGGCTGGGTGTTTGGAGCTGTGCTTTGGAGGCTAGCTTAGAGTTACTAAGGTAAATAAGCACAATAAAGTTCAGGTCAAAAGGAGTAAGTAAAATGGTAGTTGCTGTAGAAACCACCATTTCTGTCCAGAACAGAAAAGATTTTCTGTAGCAAAAAATATTCCAAAAAGTGATGAAATATTTTTGCTCAGGGAGGTGCCCTAGGGTCTCTAGAATATTTGTGAATTATCTCAGAATTTTCTGAGCCATAAAAATTAGGGTTCCTTTGGAGCAAACAGATTTGCCTAAGGGTATTTGAGAGGAAATGAATATTTCTCATTTATGAAAAATATTCCAAAGATTATTTTGAGGTGGATCAAAAGTTAAATGAGGGTTTGGGAGAGAAATGAAGCACTTGGGTGAAAGCCAAGGATGCCCAAGTGTTTAAGTCCAAATGAAAAGACTCAAGAATTCCAAGTTTCAAAACAAATTTCAAATGAAAACTCAAACAAATAAGAGAGGGCAAAAACCAGGCTGTCATAAACCTCCCCCACTTAGAATCAATATCGTCCTCGAGATTCAGTTGCTTGGGAAAACCACTCTGGATACTGACCCTTAAGGAATTCTTCCTGCTCCCAAGTTGCTTCTGACTCTGTGTGATGCTCCCACTGAACCTTGTAAAATTTTCTGACTTTGCTGGGAGTGGCCCTTTCCACCTGATCCAAAATTTTGAACGGTCTTTCTTCATAAGTTAAATCTTTTGCTAATTCTATCTCAGCCATTACAGTCCTTTTCTCAGGCGGGGATATGCATCGTCTCAATTGCGAAACATGGAATACGTTGTGTATGTCTGCCAATTCTGGGGGTAGTTCCAGTTGATATGCAACCGTACCCACTCGAGACATAATCGGGAATGGACCAATGAATCTGGGTGCCAGCTTTCCACGAGTCTGAAATCGATTAACTCCTTTCATAGGAGTGACTCGGAGGTACACGTGTTCTCCGGGTTCAAAACTGACCTGCCGATGCATTGCATTATAATAACTCTTCTGACGGGGTTTGGCCAATTGCAGTCGGTCTCTGATTTCCCTGACTTGTCTCTCAGCTTCCATCATGAGATTGGTTCCGAAGATACGGCTATATCCAGCTTGAGACCAATTTAGAGGAGTGCGGCACTTACGACCATATAGAGCTTCATATGGCGACATCTTTAGGCTGTTCTGAAAATTGTTGTTATACAAGAACTCGGTGTATGGCAAGCGATCTTCCCATTTAGCTCCGTTGGCTAGCGCACAGGCTCGCAACATATCTTTGAGTATTTGATTTACTCGCTTTGTCTGACCATTCGCCTGAGGGTGATAAGCAGTACTATATTTCAGTGCTGTCCCCAAGGCTTGATGGAGACGGGACCAGAAAGCGAAGGTAAGCAAAGAACCTCGGTCGGAAGTGATAGTCCGGGGTACTCCATGCAGACTGACGATTCTGGATACATACAGTTGTGCAAGTTCATATGCTCTGTATCTGGTGTTGATCGGGATGAAGTGAGCAACCTTGGTGAGAGTGTCCACTATAACCCAGATTGTGTCTTTGCCTCGCTGAGTCCTAGGCAATCCGGTGATGAAATCCATGCAAATATCATCCCATTTCCATTGTGAAATTCGCAGTGGTTGGAGAAGTCCAGCTGGCTTCTGATGATCTGCTTTCACCTTGTTGCATATGTCGCAACAGGCTACAAAATAGGCAATGTCTTTCTTCATTCCATCCCACCAGAATATTTGTTTAAGGTCTTCATACATTTTCGTACCTCCCGGATGAATGGAATACGAGGATTCATGTGCTTCTGACAAGATTTTCTTCTTAAAGTCCGGTTGATTTGGTACACAAATTCGTCCACGGAATCGGATGGTACCGAATTTGTCCTTGCAGAAATCTGGGGGTTGCCTTGCTATCTGGCCCTTGGCATGTTTTTGTAGCTCGGCATCACCTGGCTGGGCCTTGAGGATTTCCATTTCAAGTGTGGGGGTAACTTCCAAAATATTAGCGAGGCCAACATCCACGATGACCAAGTTGAGCTGAGCAATCTCTTCTTGAAGTTTGGTAGGCAATGATGTTAACATGACATTTAAGCTGATTGGGCTTTCGACTGAGCGCATCGGCAACGACGTTGGCCTTGCCGGGATGTTAATTTATTCCAAGGTCATAATCCTTGACCAACTCTAAATATCTTCGCTGATGGAGATTTGAGTCTGGCTGAGTGAAGATGTACTTGAGGCTTTTGTGGTGGGTAAAAATTTGGCACCTTTTTCCAATGAGATAGTGTCTCCAAAATTTTAATGCATGAACCACTACAGCTAATTCCAAATCATGAGTATGATAATTTCCCTCATGTGGTCGTAACTGTCAGGAGGCATATGCTACTACCTTGCCATCTTGCATCAGCACGCAACCAATACCTTGTCTGGAGGCATCACAGTACACATCAAAGCTGTGATAAATGTCTGGAAGAGTTAATACATGTGCGGTTGTCAGACGTGTCTTTAGCTCATTAAAACTCTTCTCACAGTCCTCGGTCCACTTAAACTTTCTATCCTTTTTGAGCAGCTCCGTCATGGGTTTAGCAATCTTGGAAAACCCTTCAATAAAGTGGCGATAGTACCCAGCTAATCCGAGGAAACTCCGGATCTGTGTTACAGTCGTGGGTGATACCCAATCGAGCGCATCCTTTACTTTGCTTGGGTCCACAACTATACCTTCGACGGATAATATATGTCCGAGAAACCCAACTTGCTTGAGCCAAAATTCGCACTTACTGAACTTGGCGTATAACTGATGGTCGCGGAGTCGTTGTAGCACTGCTCGGAGGTGATCCTTATGCTCTTCTTCATCCTTGGAGTAAATGAGGATGTCGTCGATGAAGACTACCACGAATTTGTCGAGGAAGTCCATGAACACTTTGTTCATGATATGCATGAAGAAGGCAGGGGCATTGGTGAGACCAAAGGACATCACCGTATATTCGTAAAGACCGTATCATGTAGTGAATGCGGTCTTAGGAATATCTTCCTTTTTAATCTTGAGTTGATGATATCCGGTCCGTAAATCGATTTTTGAGAATACTTTAGCCCCACTGAGCTGATCAAATAGATCATCAATCCTTGGCAGTGGGTATTTATTTTTGATGGTGACCTCATTCAGCTGGCGGTAATCTATGCACATACGGAGACTGCCATCCTTTTTGCCTACGAAAATTGTAGGTGACCCCCATGGTGAAGAGCTGGGATGAATATAACCCTTTTGGAGTAATTCGTCAAGCTGTTTCTTTAGCTCCACTAATTCTGATGAGGGCATCCGGTAATACTTCTTGTATAATGGTGCGGTTCCGGGCACAAGGTCTATGGCAAACTCCAGTTCCCGATCTGGTGGCATGCCTGGCAGTTCTTCTGGAAACACATCAGGGTACTCACTGACCACAGGAATAAATTCCAACTCCACCACAGCGGTGCAAACTAATTCTGTCTTGCGTACATGCTTGCGAGCATAGAATTTGGTGAGCTGCCCATCCAGACTGGTCAAATTGACTTCTCGGGTTGCGCAGTTTATGCAAACTTGATATTTGGTCAACCAATTCATACCCAATATAATATCCAACTGCTCAGACTCAATGATTATCAAAGATGTTGGAAAGTAGACCCCGTTGATATTGATCTCCAGATCACGGGAGACTAGATTGCTCTTGATTATAGATCCCGGGGTTTGTACCAGCATATTTTTGCCCAAAATGGTGCAAGGAAAATTGTTTTGGGCGGCAAAACTCCGAGAAATAAAAGAATGGGAAGCCCCAGAGTCAAATAGAATTACTGCAGGTATGTCATTAACAGAAAACATACCAATGACGACTTCTGGCTTCTCTTGGGCTTCATCGGCGGAGATATGATTCACGTGCCCAGTGAAGTTTTGCTGGGTTGGCCCTGACTCCATAAAGTTGACTTGTGGCCTGCTCGGGGCATTCACCTTGTGGTTCTTGGGGCACTGTTTGGCATAATGTCCGTGCTGCCCGCAAATGGAAAAAGTATCATTGCGCTGGCGCTCCTCATGTGTTGGACTGGTTACAATATTCTTGACTTGAGTGGTGGTCCTGTTAACATTCTGCTGCCAAATTTGGCCTGTATTCCACCTAAGTCTGCTGCCAGGTACGAGCCTTTTGCATAGGTTGTCCATCCTTCTTTGGCTCAAACTTGTGCTTGTTGTCGTTGTTAGCCGGCCTATTATCCGATATAAGCTTGTGCTCCTGTTCAACAATGAACGCCTTGTCCACCAGAGTTTGGAAATCGGTGAAATCAAACATATTGAGGGCACACCGAAGTTGTGGATTTAAACCTCCAAGAAATCTGTCAATCTTCCTTTCTTCAGTGGCCACGTCATACAGAGAGTAATGGGCCAAATGATAGAATTTTGCAGATACTCAGCCATAGACTAATTTCCTTGGACGAGCATGAGAAATTCACGCTGCTTGGCCTTCATAACTCCAGTGGGGATGTGACACTTGCGAAACTTATCATTAAATTTTTCCTAGGTGACTTCCTCATCAATCGACCACATGGCTTTTGTATTTTCCCACCATATGGCAGCTGCACCTTCAAGGTAATTGTTTGCAAATGGAACTTTATCATTTCCTTCAGTATGGGCGACCTCAAGCTTTTTCTCCATGGTACGCAACCAATCGTCTGCATCCAATGGGTCAACAACCTGACTGAAACTGGGTGGATTGGTCCTTTGAAAAATCTGACAGCTTTGAGTGATGACCATTCTGATTTCCATTCTGTCCAACCATAGCTTGCATACTTCTCAATATTTCAATCAGATCATTGTTCCTTTTCTCTTCAAACATACGCAGAACTTGCTTGGTGGAGGGAGGATCGGGCGGTGGAGGTGGTGGCTGAACGTACGGCTCGGGAGAATATCCTGCCTGTCGTGCGGAACGACGAACAGGAGTTCCCTCACGAACATTGCTACTGCTGCCTCCCCGCGTCATCCTATTGAGGATTTTTCCCAAGACAACGCAATCAAGATGAGAGACATCCAAGAATAAAATTGGGGAAAAGCCAACAACAAATCTCGAAAAAGACAAAAGAGCAAAGAAAATACGGCGATTAAAGTCCCAACATAATTATACATGGACTCATACATGAAAATTAAACAACATGACTGGTTCCACTACTCTCATACATGAAGCATCATGACTCGTACAACTACATCCGTACACCATCTAGACGACCATGAATACTCAAAGACACTACTGCTCTGCTGGTGCTGCAGTGTCCTCCCCTGAAGCGGTCTCGGATCCCGAACTGACGTGGGTAACAGAAACCTCCGGGTTAAAGGTAACATGACGACACTGCCTCAAGGGCTCTCCCTCAGGGGAAGGGGTAGGATAAAGCATCGGGGCTGCAGGGGTAGAAAGAAGTGAGACCCACTCGGCAGGAGCACTGAGAGGGTTCACGGCCGAGACGCCTGTGCTACTCGGGGGAGTAACTGGCGAAATAGGGGAGCTAGAACTAACTGGGACATAAGGGGTAAATCCCACTGAGGACGGAGTAGTGGTGGATCTAGTAGTGACCAAGGTAGCGGCTAAAGCAGTACGGGCACGAGTCAGCTCTCGAGCCAGCTCGTGGATCATCAGATAGCTAGCTGTGATATAGCGAGCAAGATGGCTAGCAACACTATCAGACTCCGGGTCAACGAGAGGAAAACGGACACGGCCGTTGTCGTGCAGAGATGGGTAGTAATAGAAACCTGGGTGGTGCTACATTTGAACCTCAGTATAACGAAGCTCGAGAAGGACCTCAAATGCGGCAAACTGGACAGCCTGAGAAGCGGTGGAGGCATACCCGCTCCGAGAAGTGCGAGTGTAAGAGCCGGAATCGGAACTACTGCGCAGAGTAACCACTGCGTGGTACTCATACACTGAGTCTGCTAGACGCTCCCCGTACACACGGTAGACTGGTTCGTCTCCGTGAGGGTACAGCCGACGCCACACGTTGCGGAGAAGGTGCGGTGACGTGTACGACATCATCTACAACTGGCACGGATACGGCACCGGAGTCATCTACACTCACAACCATTAACAGGTTAGTATAACAATAATAATCAAATGACTGGAATGCAACAACCAGCTATAACTGCTACCGGCACTCAAATTTACTCGCGCCTAGCGTCCAGTTAGCACGCTGTAGTCTAGCATGGCCTACAGTCAGCGCGGCTCTGATACCAATCGTTGTGGCACCCCGGCTCAGAGCGATCGGTTTACCCTGCATTGCCAGCCCAGAGACCATGTCTTCTGGCAACACACAACATATTGGTATAGAAAAAACAACCGCTTTATTGATGCTAGCGGAACAGAGTTCATATTACAACAGCGGTCGAGGCCAAGCGGCACACTCAGTGCGGCTGAACAATATGTACATTATTTAGTGAACATAAAGGGGCCTCGATCCGAACAACTACATGGCAGCGGAATAATGTCGTAGCGGAAGCTCCATATCACAGGGACACCGATGTGGACACGATCTAGACTCGAACAACGCTCCTTTCCAACGAGACTTTCCTGAAATTTGGCATGACACGCCAGGTCAGTACATTGAATGTACTTGCAAGCTCACAACAAGCATAATCATAATGAAAAATAATATCATGATATTTAACCAATTCTTAATAACGCAACACTATATGTCAACATGTTGTGATCATGCTCGAACGTCCCCCAGGATAGCTTACCAACCGTGATCATCCTCAGATCACAAACACCACCAACATGGTACAACACACCACCAACGTGGTAAAACACACCACCAACATGCTCATTAACAAAATGACTTGTGATCCTTATGACAATCACCACCACGATCATTATCTTATCCCAATCTCCTCGATGGCCTTCAGCCATCGTCAACAATGCATAGTTTACAGCTTAGTGTGCAATTTTTATTAATCGTTGACTCATGGTGGGACCTACTACGAGGTGTCCGTGACCGTGGACACGGCTATCAATAGATTATACACTCTGCAGAGGTAGCACACTGTACCCACACCACAGAACCCATGGCCTCGCACTCCCATTCGGGTGGACCAATGGCACTCTGACAAAACCCCTCCATTGCCATAGCACTCTCCCGGCCACTCCGACCCAATTCCCCAACGGGCTGGTCCTGGGTGGCCCTGTGTCTACCAAAGACACCCCGACCACCGTCGTGGTCAAACTCCCACTTGGGGACACTCCCACTCGGGGACTCGGTACCATAATCTCATCAACGAGCACACAAGATTATGTCTGCTTACCGGGCCAGGGCAAGCACGACATAACCTTCCCTAGATGGAGGCACCGACCAGAGGCCGTGTCAATGGACCGAATCAAGGCCTTCCCATAAAGGCAAATGTGGTTGCATTGGAAAGAACTCGATTCAGCGGCACCATGACCCAGTCAACGGTATATTCAAGTTGAGTTATATTCAAATTCAAATAAAAATGACCGGTGTCATAGCATGCCATGGAATGCAAAACAACACATGCATCATATAATGATAAAATGACCCATGTCTTCCATATACACACCAAGCTTTACCGTCAACAACTCTCATTACTCTACTAGCTCAAAATGACTCACAACTTAACCAAAATATTCAACAACAAGTTTCATTAATTTTTTACGCAAGAAAGTAACTCCGATAACTTTTCCATATGCATAACAAAAGATTTCACTATCAACAACCCTTAGTTTCTTTATCACTAAGCTTTGTTCAAACATTCTGTAAAACTAGTATTATGATTTTAACAAGGATTAACCATTTCATTCAAGTGAGAAAATCACAAATATTGAAATGGCATCATAAAAATGTTGCTGTGGCTTGCCTTAGTGCAGATGAGGTTCACAAGCCTCCTGGTGATCCTCAAGACAAGCCTCACCTTCTAGAAAATAATTTCAAACACAAAAAGAAAATATCAAGAACACTTGTGAAATTCACCAGAAATTCTAAACAGCTCAGAAAAATCGCAACTTTGGTGAGCTGTTAGATTTTCTTTCAAAGAACACAATGCAAAAAGAATCAATTCATTTGGACTTATGGTTAAAAAGTTATAACTGTTTGAAGTGTTCTGTAAATTCAAATGAATTTGAATAAAAGAAAAAGACTGGGGGTAATGTCGAAGGCGTAAAGCCCAGGGGCGCCACCACTCGTACCGCTTCGCGCGCGTACTGAGTGGTTGACTAGCGGGCCCCGCTAGTCAGGTGGGGGAAGAGGGGGAGAGAAACAAAGATGGCCGCGGCTTCGCCGGAGCTCTCGCCGACGACGAGGGCTCTTTGGCCAAAACGAGAGGGAGGGATGGCAATAGGAGGTCGAGGCGCACCTGCCCGTACCCGTAGCGTGGCTAGGGGTGGTCGGACGGCGTCGGAATCTAGCTTGCGAGCGGAGGCAGAACGAGGAGGTCGCTGGAGTTGAAGAAGACGGCCAGCAGGGGCCACTGCAGAGGCTCCAAGCGGGCGAGACAGCCTCACCGGAGAGAGGCGGAGGCCCTGGAGGGGTCGCCCAGGCCTGGGAGGGGCTGGAGCTGCCGCGGCGACCAGAAGGGATCACCGGCTAGCTCGAACTCGGGGACGACGGCCCGAGGCCTGCCCGGCCGGGCTACGGCTTCCTACTCGACCGTGGAGTGTGTGTGAGTGCTGGAGGATGCTCGAGGAGGTTGGGCAGGGGCTCTATATATAGGCGAGCGGCGAGGGTGCTTCGGGCTCCGCCGGTGGACACCTGTCCACGGCGCCCGACGACTAGCGGCGTCAGTGAGAGGGGGAGAAGGCGACGGAGGTCACGCGGCCACTGTGGGCGAGCGGAGACGAGCATAGGATCAAGGGGGTGACGACGAGCACAATGCGCTCCACACTGTTGGGCTGGCCGGACCTTGCCCGTGCTCGCTACGGCGAGCTTCGGCGTCGGTGAGTGCCAGGGCGGAGTTAAGGGCGTTGAGACGGTGATGGTCGCGAGTTTTGGCAAGGTTGGGCAGGCAGGGGAAGCGAGCACGCGCGAATAGATTGTTCGGCGGCACCCATAGCGCGTCGACACGCATGCCTGGCATCGTGGACACGCGTGGTCACCGCGCGAACTCTCTCCTCAGGCCAGCCTTCATCCAAAAATCATGTCTGGCATGTTGCTCGTGGTGGTTTTGAAGTTTACCATGGTTTGGTTTGGATCCAGGTGCAGTAGGGAAGATTTTACAAACCAGGTAAGTTTCTGGTCAGTAACTTTGTGATGTTACTGTGGTCAAATGGTTGTGTGTTTGGAGCTATGCTTTGGAGGCTAGCTTAGAGTTACTAAGGTAAATAAGCACAAGAAAGTTCAGGTCAAAAGGAGTAAGTAAAATGGTAGTTGCTGTAGAAACCACCATTTCTGTCCAGAACAGAAAAGATTTTCTGTAGCAAAAATATTCCAAAAAGTGATGAAATATTTTTGCTCAGGGAGGTGCACTAGGGTCTCTAGAATATTTGTGAATTATCTCAGAATTTTCTGAGCCATAAAAATTAGGATTGCTTTGGAGCAAACAGATTTGCCTAAGGGTTTTTGAGAGGAAATGAATATTTTTTATTTATGAAAAATATTCCAAAGATTATTTTGAGGTGGATTAGAAGTGAAATGAGGGTTTGGGAGAGAAATGAAGCACTTGGGTGAAAGCCAAGGATGCCCAAGTGTTTAAGTCCAAATGAAAAGACTCAAGAATTCCAAGTTTCAAAAAAAATTCAAATAAAAACTCAAACAAATAAGAGAGGGCAAAAACCAGGCTGTCATAGACACAAAGCAAGTAGGCAGATTGTATTCCATGTAAAAGATCATAGCCTATGTAAAATCTGGAAATGACACTTTCTTTCTATACAATGCAATGTTCGTTGCCCACACATGATGCAAGAGATCACACAGAGAAATACTATTCACTCATGTCTACGGTTCTAGTATTTTGAAACAGGGTGGTCCACCCTAAAAGAATATTGACAACAAATATGAGAAGGCAATCATAGATGTAGTGAATCAATCATTTACTTATGAGCTCACTACGACAAGTATGCAGAATTGTAACTGCAGTAACATACCGTCCAAAATCTGAATCAAGAAGTTTGTCTAACACTTACTGTTTGCAATGGATCGACGTGAATAATTGGATATCATATCAAATGAGTAAGAAAGACAAGTAAAATTGTCAAAAAACCTGGCCTGCAGTAGTAATCTGGGTCAATGTCACTACAACCAACAATCCAAAATGACTAGTGTCTGTTCCTAGGGCCGGAATTTTGAAACCCTGTGAACTTTATAGGTACTAAAGATTGCTGAAATACATCTGAACCATTAAGTGTAGGTAGCACTCAGCACACAACAAACCATAATGATAGTCATGCCTAATGAGTAATGAATCAATTAGAAAATGGGTGATGAGGAGTGGCTGCTGAAGTGCTCAGTGTTGAGGACGTATCTCAGGATAAATCGGGTTGGCGTAGTGGGTGCTGCACGCCTAAGCCCTGAACGGACTTGGAAGGTAGGCACGGCGGCGCGCTCGGGCAGTGGTGACGCAGTAGGGCGAGCAGCTCCTGACCTCCTGCTAGTCCGGTGTCTCCTCCTAGAGTCATGCCGTCCGGGGACGGCAAGTCGCCAGCGAGGCAGGCGGCTGGGGCGAGTAGAGATCGAAAGCACGCAGCAGAACAGAGGGGAATCGGGGCCTGGGACGACCCAAAATCCCAGGGTGGGCCGACCCACCGTGGGCACCCTGTAGAGATACACACCCGAGCGGCGAACATGCATTTTCGAAACTAAATTAGGAACATTTAGCTGACCAATTAAACGACTTTGTTTTAATAATATCAGATTCATATTTGAACAACTAAGCTTGTTTAGCTTGATGGCTGGAGCAGTGCTATTATGACACGAAGCATGTATTCTGATCATATAGTGATCATGAAAGGGGGAAACCCTAAGCATTTTTTAGCAAAAGAGGGTTTCCCCTCCGATTTCTATTAAAGAAACCACCATGGAACTAACATGATCAATTAAACCCTAAGAATGGTCAATTAAACCGTATTATGACTGTGCCATGGCAGATTTAAAGCTGCAAACCAGAGAAATGATATTCAATATCCATTGTTTGCTTCGAACTAAGAACTAAATTCTAAGAGCTGAAAAGAAAGTAGAGTAACCAAGTTACAATCTATTTTTTGGTTGAGATCAAAAAGTTGAGGAGATATGAAGTACCACCTCTCTTGCGGCGCCGTGTAGGCATCGGGGGTGCGATGGCTGCCGGCGGCGTTGAAGCAAATCTGCGACGGTAGATGGGTGCATCGGGGTATAAGTCCCGTTGCGGTGGAAGAGAAGGTCGTGTGAGAGGCCCCGACAAAGAGGACGACGGTGCCGATGAAGCGAGAGGACGCGATGCAAGGCCCTTGGTCCGTCATCGTGGATGAGAAACGTCCATCTCTAGTAGTGGATGACGCGGTCTTGGTAGGTGCTCCGGCATGGTGGAGGACGGTGGCGATGGATGGGGTGGAGGACGGTGGCGATGGATGGGGTGGAGGACGGCGACGATGGATGGGGTGGCGGACGGAGGAGGCTGGTGTGGGGATGGTGTTCTAGCACGGACGGTGTATGAATGGGAAAATGGAGGGAGAGGTACGGGGAACCATGTTTTTGGGACGCGCTTGTCTGAAATATGGGAAAGTTATGAACTTAGCCCCCATTTAAAATTTGGACGTCTCGTCGGTTGGGCATAGGACGGTAATTTCACATCTCGCCAATATTTCCCCAAAGCGATTTCGGGCGAGGAGAGGGTGTTTTGGCGCCCATGGTTGGCGCCCATAGTGTATGAACAAGGCTGACAGGTAGGGCGGTTGTGTCACGTCTGAGTGAAGTTACAAACCTGCCCCTATTGAAAATATTTGCCTACATCGATTTCGGCCGAGTAGAGTTTGTTTTGCCGCCCACCGTGTATGAATGGGGAAATGGAGGGAGAAACAGAGGTCTTTCGGACGAGCTTGAATCAAATGTGTTTTGCCGCCCATGTTTGGCGCCCACCATGTCGGAATGGGCTAAAGGCGGTCGTGTCACGTCTAATTGAAGTTACTAACCTACCCCTATTGAAAGCAGTGGAAATCGGGCCGATGGATTGTCCGTGTAATGGGTAGACAGGAATTTCCCTCTCCCAAACACTTGGCTGCGGGCAGCCAACCTGGGACTGTGCGAGTGGACATTTTGCCGCTTCTTTCGAATTTTGGCACAATAAGCATCCACGTTTACCCTGGCAACTAAATTCGAATCCATTCTGTATTCCTATACGAATCTTTATAAATCATTCTATGTGTTTTTATATATCTTCAAAAGCACGACAAAGATGTATTCCACCGTCATATATGAATATGATTTACAAATGCTGATACTCAAATTCAGAAGCTAGGATCCAGTTTAAGGTGAATTCGAATTGGAACACTTTATGTCCAACTCAAATGTCACACGCAGCATAATGTGTACTCCCATTTAGATATGTACACAAGCGATGTATCAAGATTCAAATACCGAGTCAATCAACCAAGAATGTACATAATTAACAAACATATAAACACTTATAGAGTATATGGATCAATAATATCAACTAACATACATAAGCCAGACCACTGTACTTTTTTTTGCTAGAACAACATCCTTTTTTTAGCGAAGCTACTATAGCATCTTTGCCCTTTTCGATGCGTGCCACTTATGGTCCATCTAAACTACTATTATTGCTGAATGCACATTCAGCCCGATTGGCATATTTGTAGGTCTGGCACAGCAATAAAAATGAAATGTCTCCGAGTCTGATCAATTAACACAAACTGGTGCTCAAATAAAATTACAAACCAAAAAACAAAAAACAATTATTACATGATCTCTAAAACAAATGGTTTGATTGATTACATGAACAAACAACACAAAGGTTATTCAACGATGGAAAGAACATTTCACCTGTGATTTACCAAGTGGGAATTTAATTTCCTTTTTCCTTCAGGACCTTAACAATGCGGTCAGTCTCAACTTGCTTCGTTTTGAAATCCACCAAATATTTAATGGTTGTCTTGAGTACTGCTTGTGATTGTGATGTTTGCTTCCTCAACATGTCAACTTCATCTCTAAGTGCAGAAGCAGAATCTCTTTCTACCACTAGTTTAGCCTCTAGAGCATCAGCAGTTGGCAATTCATGATGCATGATTGGGCCGGTGCCACTGTTGTGGGATGATACAACGTCCATGGGGACATCGCTCTTTGATCTTCGGCTCACCTGTTTTGCCATTAAAGTTCCGATTGGATTCTGAAAAGTTGAAGTTAGCAAAACATCTCAACTGGGAGTTATAACAGCAAACCAATTAAAAAAACATGGAATTAAAGAGTTTCAATTGGATGCTGAAAATTAGTTATTAACATCATTCTAACCGGTTGTTGCAGCAGTAAAGCAATTAAACAAACAAGTTTTGCAAAAGGTACCTGTTGTGGCATTGGAGTTTCTCTTGGATCCTAAAAAGTTGAGTAGCCAGTAACGTGATTAGAGCAACCGGTTGCAGCAGCAAAGCAGTTAAACACACAAGTTTTGCAAAAGGAACCTGTTGTGGCATTGGAGTTTCTCTTGGATCCTGAAAAGTTGAGTAGTCAGTAACTTGATTAGAGCAACAAGTTACAGTAGCAAACCTATTACACAAATATATTTTTGAAAATGTACCTGCTGTGCAATTGGACTTCCAATTCAATCCTGGAAAAATTAAAGTTGGAAAGATGATTACAACATCAAGCTACAGCAGAAAACCATGTAAACAAGGAAGTTTCTGAAAGCATACATGTTGTGCCAACGGATTTGCAGTTGGATCCTGTAAACTTGAATGTTAGCAATCAATAAATAAAGTTTTGCAAGAGCCATAAGGAACTAACTTCAAACTAGTAAAACTAACCGGTTTTGGCAACGTATTTAATTACACATGAACTAGTAAAACTAACAAGTTCTTGGCAACATATTAAAGTAACAAGTCGGTACTGTTTACCAGCACCACAGACATATGTAAATTTCTTTGATGTAAGCAAAATGATTTCAACACATATATACGTTAAAAAGACAGTGTCCCTCATATAAACCTGACAGTTGTCTATCTATGAACATGCAAACATTACTAGTGCTACCAGTGATAACAACAAACCATTTAAACAAACAGGTATCAGAACGTAAATTACACGTGAATTCTGCTGCACCCTAGAAGTACATATGACTAGCTATCTACATGCTGAAGTAGCTATTTACGTTCAGGCAAACAGGTAATGTTTAATAGTAAGTTTCAAACACATAGATAGGAGCAGTCTATAATAGGATTAACACGCTATGGCATTATGTAATCAGTAGCAAACTAAATTAAGCCAAGCAACGTAATTGAACAATTTTGCAATAAGTGGCTAACTAAAATTCTGAGAAGCAGATAACTGAACTTACGCTAGCTCTTTGTATAGGCACACTGCAACTTCTTTTTCGCCTACAAGGTTCTACGAAGGAGTCCATGGCATCAATTGCTTGGATACGCAATCCCAATACTTCTTTCTTCCCACATTGCATTGGTAAGTCGAATGGTTAATCTGGTAAGATGGTGCGTCCTTGATATGTTATATGAGGACGTGTAGTCAGACTAGTTGTAGCCACACACATCACACTGGATTTTACTTTATATTTCATGCGATTGCATTTGGCATGTCAAGATCTAAGCAATCTACAATAGGATGAAAATACTGGCATCCTTCACATTATTGGCGAACTCAGTTCATAGAAACAAGCAATTCAACCATTCTGTGGGTAAATCAAAAGCGCCACTGGAATATTTTTCACTACCCCAATCATACACACAAAAAGGGGCGACGCCACCATAGGGGCTTGTATGGGTGGCCGCCTCAGGTGGCTGGAAAGTGTGCACCTAGTTTGAGTCGTCCAGGTTGGCTGAGGCTAGTTTTGTTCGGCCCAACGCACAAGCACGCAATGTAAAATGAAGAAAAATGTTTCAATTCGGATGGGCCAATAACATAAGTGCAAGGTAGGCCATATAGCAAGCTCGCGGCCCAAATGAGCGCCTCCCATATCGATTGACGGCAGGAAAAATCACAATTCGTTCGCTCCAGCCTCAAGTCTGGTTCGCTCCTAACCTGGCCGCCACTGGACAGACCGACACAGCACTTCCTCGCGCCCTTGTTGGAGGGCGGTCGCCGGGCTTCAATTGAATGGAAGGACAAGAAGATGAAGATCCAACCCTGGGTGTAGCCTGCATAGGAGGCAGCGGCGGCAGCACGGGCATGGCATCGAGCTTGCACAAACGGACAGTCGCAGCTTGCAAGAGTAGCATGTGCAACGAGCAGGTACATCACATCCATGATTATATCTAATTCAACTGTTCAATTTCTGGCCAATAGTTAAAGCTGACGGTGTTGTAAAATTGCTTGTATGTAGGGAATTTATGAGAAAATGAAACCAATTTCTGCTTATTTTATAACTCCCCCAATCAATACTTAACTAACTGAATATGATGTATCTAATGAAGTTTCCGGTGCAAACATACAAGCTCATGTTGTTCTTGAGCCTGAAGTGTCTAACGAACAGACTACTAATGAAGGATTTGATGCAAATATTTTACATGCTCCTGGTGATGAACATATAGTGTCTAATGAGGGATCTAATGCAAGCATTTTGCAAGCTCCCATTGAAGTATTTAGTGTGTAATGATGATCTGCTATGTTGAGAGAGACATAGAGATTTGCAGGCATTGATGACAAGAAAATTATAGTACATTTCCATGGCTTGAGGAAACGTCGAGCCCATCTACCAGAAAGTCCCCGTATCATGACAACGTAGCATAAATACTTTTCTAATATGTTGTTTGAAACTATTGGCATACTTGTGTAGGATAGATATATTGATATGCAGTTTGCGCACTGGTTATAGGTGCAATTACACTTTGATAATTTCAGCTAGAGAACGAATAATTCAAGCAGGTACAGACCATCTTAGTAGTCCTTGTACACCATGTTGCATTTTGTGTTTTTGGTGCTTGCATCATTTAGTGTTTTATAATCTGAACTACTTTGGATCATTAGCTGGTTTTCAAAGTGCATGTAGCTTCTCATTTCTCAAGTTATATTGATTTCTGAAGTGCAAGTGCCTTCGTATTTTTTAAGTTAAATGTTTGCCCCTGGTAACTTGAATTCATGGATCCGCCACTGCACACAAATCATACACGCATGCCAATACAAATTAAATGAAATGCAGGGACTTACGCTAGCTCATTATACAGGCTCACTGCAGCTCTGCTTGCGCTTGGGATGTTCCATGTACAAGTCCATATTACCACTTGCTTGGATGTGCAGGCCTTGTGCTCCTTGCATCCCCCTTTGCATTTTTGACACGGCGAATGGTTGATCAAATAAGAGGAATCGACCTTGTTGTTGTACCGGAGGACAGATACTTACAAGGTTATATGAGTGTGCAAGATGTGTACCAGATCCCATAGCGCAGTCATGCTTTGCTAAAAAAATGGTTTTGCTTGTTTCAGATGATATCTCTAGAAGAAATAAGAGTTAAAGTCAGAGTTGCATAGGCATGTAAGCTAAGAGAGCAGTGAAAGGATATCCAAACATCGTCGGAACAGTGCACAAGGGAGTGACGTGTGGATACCTAGTTCGGGCCGGCGTTTGGGCATGCTCGCCTAGCTAGAGTGTGGGTTACTTCAGAGCCGTTGAGGGTGATGCACTGGCGTTGGCTGGTCGCGCACGGATGCAGATCTTATGTGGCAGCGGAGCACTACAATGCGGTGGATGAGACCGTTGGTGAAGCCCCAACAGCCTCAGGGGGCGGAGGTGCGACGATGTGCTCAGTGAAGTAGTGCAGGTGAGGTGGGAGATGGCGTCGGTGAAGTGCACCTGATGCGGTGGAAGTCGGTGTCTGTGAGGCACGTCGGATGCGGCGGCCAATGTTGTCAGTGGACCACCCGGTGCGGTGGACGAGGGCGTAGATGAGGTAGCTCCGGTGCGGTGGTGAAGCGCGACTGTCGTCTACGTCATCGTCATCCGGCACAAGGTGGGGAAAGAGATGAGATGAGGGGCGATTCAAACTTTGCTTGGGTTGGCGGAGAATTGGGGATTTGAGAAATCTTGTCGCGGAAGGGGACGGTGGAGTAGGGAGCTTTTGCAGGGCTGGAATTGGGGCCGCCAGATATTTTAATCCGAAACGTGGAAGCGCGAACTTATTTTGTCGTCGTCCTTTTGGGGGGGGGTTGGGTGCTAAGCCACCGTACGACACACGCGACCACCACGACACGACCCTGGTCTGCATGGTGCGCCTACATTTGAGAGGAGATTTGAGAATGCAAATGAATCTTCTTTCATTTGCAAACGAATCTGTATGTATTACCATGCCCGTGTTTTCCTTGCAAATAATTAGTCATTCGAAATGAGATACTATAAATTAATTAATGAGGAGTTATTTGAAAAAATAAAATGAAACAGTATCCACGCTATCGACGCTAACGTAGATTAGAGTGTGTGTCACATAATTAGTTATTTGAATTAGAGTGTGTGTCACATAGCGATCTCCAATTCTAACGTGGATTTCGCATTTCACTGTATCCGCGCTACTTTTTAAATACAAATTCATATGTATATGAGGAACACCATGGTAGTGAGAATTTTTTTGGATGGATTCAAACATATGACCTACAAAAATATCACAACAATCGAGTCAATGTCAACTTTTCCAAACCTAGTATGGCACGAATTCGAAATAATTACCCATATGCATGGTCCTCAGTTCAAATCTTACAATGTACACCAAACTGAAACATCGATATTAAGTCTAGTAATATCTACATTCAAATGTTGTTTTTAGCTCCCCCCCCTCGGCACACACGCTACATACTTCCTGTATCAGTCAATCTTCCTCTCCTAACCACCTTAGGAAGCTATCGGTTTCTGACACATGTTCATTCTTTCCTTCCATGTTTCGATCTCTAACTCTCTCAACTATACAACCCCCCTTTTCCACTTTGTTACCAAATGTATTTACCTCACACACCCGCCATTGCACCCCATGCCGAGCTCTCTCTCTCTCCCTCCCACCCTCTCTCGCTAGATACATGCATTGCCTATCTAGCGCCCAACCTCTCGTGCGCATGCACGCACTTCGTCTATCTAGGTCACTCATTCAAGAGCGTCTCACTATGTCTTCCGCACGGCGGGTCACACTCGCCCAATCTCGCTCTCTTTATCCGAGTCTCGATTAACCTCGTTTTCTTTCACACACAAATGATATATATCCCTGTTCGGGCCTCGATCGACATACTTTATACTCTCTCGCACAGATTTTCTATCTAGGTCAGTCCATCTAAGCCGCCCCCACTCTTTCGACCTCATGGTGGGCCACGCTCGCTCAATCTCTCTCTCCCTCCCCCCCTCTCTCTCTCTCTCTTTGTATGTCTCGATTGACCTCGCTCTTTCTTGGACACAAACGGTATATCTCCATGTTTGAGCCCAATTCAACATATTCATATTGTATACTCTCTCACGCACATTATCTATGTAGGTCACTCTCTCCAACCCGTATCACTCTTTCGATCGCATGATGACCCACACTCGCCCAATCTCTCTCCCTTTATATATGTAATCGATTGACCTTGCTTCCTCCCACGCACAAAATATATCTACATGTCTGTGACTGGATCATCTCTCAAGCTCTACCTTACAGCCCTCACCCTTCCCAAAAGCTCAATCGAACAATATCTCTCCAGAGCATATATATCTTTTCAATGAATGCCGAACCACACTCACTTTGTCTCTCTATCTATATGTCTCTCGATTGACCTCGCTTTCTCACGCCGTATCTTCCACACATTGAAGCTACCTCTCCATCCCTCGCAAAGCCGAATCTATTTACATTGCGAGGGGGACTCCAACCTTGGATTAATTTGTGTAAGCATTTATTTCGGTGGTAGATTATATTTTCGTAGCATTCGGCCCACAACTACTCCAAACACCGTTGCAACCCCCGCACCTCCCCCAATTGGTTTCCCTCTGGCTCGGCCATCGCTCTCTCGCATGTCCTTTCTCACCTACAACGTCGCACCATGGTATTATTGCAAAAAACTCTGATTATTACAAATAAGCTACAAAACTACACACTGATAGTCCACTTGGAATGGAACAAATTTCGACCCACAAATTAAAGTGCCACAAAATACACACCGAGGGGCCCACCTGTCATGAAACAAATTTGGACCCATATACAAATTAAAAAATAAAGGACGAGGATCGAACATGCGACCAGGGCCTTCAAGCCGCACGTCAATAGGCAACATACATAGAACAACAATGTTTGTTGTACCCCTCTTTGTTCATATAATGTTTTTATATTACCACGGCCTATTTAATGGATAACATGTAATATTATTTTTAGTACATTAGTGGGACCGGCTCGTTAGCACGTACTATTCGCCTTCACTTACTGGTGGGTTCCATGTGCTCTCTCTCTCTCTCTCTCTCCTCCCCTTCTGTGTTTAGACGCACGGGCAAACACGAAGAACTCGCGGGCGATGTTGCCGTTGACCATATATGGACGCGTTCACAAGTTATGACACCAGTTTCAAGTACTGGTAGTACTAGTCAATGTGTACGTGCAATGCACGTTAATTTGGAAGTATATTAAGTGCATGCGGATATTAAGTAGGATATTATTTGCGTGTTATTATGTGATTAGCACTATTTTGGCATGAAATTAAATGCACGCTAAACGTGTTGAGTGCTCGACATCGAAGCGGTCTAGGTCATTGGATGAGAAGGAATACATGTGGCTTGATGGCATTTATATTTAATTTGATACAGCTCTAGCAGAACATTCAATCGATCAAACCGTAGATTTCATTCAGTCTGACTCCAACTTTACATTCATACGATGATTGATCTAAATTAAACGCAAATGATAAACGTTCGGATTTTAAGCATGGCAATCCGAACGTCTTTCATGGCAAATTTAGATTACACGGCGCCGGCAGGGGCGGGGGCGTCTTGCGGTGGGAAGGGGCTCCTCTGTCGTGCTCTTTGTGTCGTCGGGCCCCTGACCGACGGCGATGGTGACATCTTGTGCCGTTGTTGGCGTACTTATGGATGTTGGCCCTAGCTTCAAGGAAGCCACAATGTTCTGGACTTCGGTCTCCAAGAGTGAGTCAACTGGCAGGAGGAGGCGACTGGCGTTGGTGCAAGGAAGCGGTCGACAACGGCCATCCATGCCGCTGAGGGGGGCACTGGCACCTGCGCGGGGATAGGCGCTAGCAACGGCGCGGTGGAGACATTCATGTGCACGGGCACCGGCACAGGCGCGCACATCAGTGCATGTACAGGCGCATGCGTTGGCAGGTGCACGGGCACAGGCATGGGTGTGCGCGTCAGTGCACGCATAGGCGCATGCGCTGGCAAGTGCATGGGCGCGTGAAAGTCGGCAGGGACCTCGTGGAATCCCGTGGCATCAAGCTCGGCGACAATGTGCGGCTCCCAGCCCATCAATGCCATGGGGATGGGCGCTGGAATAGTCGGGGCGACGGGAGCCGGAACAGGAGCGGGGACAGACGCGACGTCTTCCCGCAAGGCCGGTTCAAGCTCGTCCCAGAGCGCCTTATGTTCTTGAGACTCCAGCTGGGTGTCTTCCTCAGGAAACTGGAAGACTAAGGGCAGACCATCGTGATGCGGCATGGCGTATGTTTAGGTCAGGCTGGTTGGAGGTAGACGACAGGAGAATCGGAGAGGAAGAGATAAGATTGTAGCGATACTGGGTAGTGCGGGGTTGATTTTAAACTGCGGCGCCGGCGACATTAAAAGTGGGAGCAGTTGGGACGAAGGTGGGTGGCGGAGCCTGGTCAAAGGGCTCAGCTCCCGGTGAGCCTGCGCAGCGGTCTGCTCACACGCCTCTTGCCCCTGTCAGCCGGTGCAGCGGTCTGCTCGCACGCCTCCTGTCGACTCACATGCTTGCTCGGTCGGCACCTGCCGATGAGAAGCGGGACTCGTGGCGGCACGTAAACACCCACGGTTTCAATAGTGAAAGCGTTCGCCTTAACATGATAGGTCTTTGTTCCAAAATACCTTGGCTCTTCATTTGTGCAACTTGTCATAAGCATCTTGTCTCAAATTGAAGAAAAAAATTACAAAGGAATATTTGTGCCATATCACGTGACCATGCTCAGTTTCATGAATTTCTGGTCACTTTTTGATTTTCTGAAATTTAAAATCTAGGATTCGAAACAACATCATAACGTGCATCATGCAATAAATTTTCAAGCGATACTACCTCCGTCCTGGTTTCTAGGTCACCTTTGTAGTTCATGCCAAATTTTGACCAAATATTTAGCTAACAAAATGTTAATGCATGTCAACAAAAATTATATCGTTGGACTCATATTTCAACATAGTTATCAATGATATAATTTTCGTAACATGCATGAATGTTTTGTTAGTTCAATCTATAGTCAAAATTTGGTACAATATACAATGGGGACCAATAAACTAGGACGAAGGTAGTACATATGTCCTATTGTATTTCTTAAGAAAGGATTTGGTCAAACATTTTGCTTAGTTGGACTTCAGACAAGTTATATATGCAGAGTAAAAGGATAATCCGTCCGTACCAGTGCATTACCTGATATATTAACTCTCTTTTTTTAGGTGTCACTGATATATTAACTCAAGTAGTACTAGGCACAAACAAACAGGCTCAATTCTGTGCACATCCTGGTGTAGTATTAGTAGTAATAGGCAATGCAGTTGACGGGTGACCTTGGGGAGCAGCGACCGAGGGAATTGAACCGTGCTCGGCACGGTAGGTAACGTTGTCTAGTTACTAAATCATCCCTCCATTGTTCATCGGTAGTCATTATGGACCGGGGACATGAGAGGAATTTCCTAGGGCTGGAATTCTGGCCGCCAGATATTTCGACTCCAAACGTGGAGGCTCGACTGGTTGGGGTTGGCTAATGTGCGTACCACGCACGCCACCAGAAGGACACGAGCCTGGTTTTTTTCTTGAGGATCAACACGAGCCAAGGTCTGGCTGGTATGCCGTTGGGTACCATTCGAGAATACAAAATTAATCTTTTCAATTGCCGAACGAATCTATGTATATTACAATGCCCGTATTTTCCTTGCAAATAGTAATCTCGACGTGGTAGTTGATTTATGATGAGTTCTTGAATTAGAGTGAGTTTGTGATATAGTGATCTCAACGTGGATTTCACATTTCATGGTATCCTGATAACCCACAAGTATAGGGGATCAATTGTAGCCTCTTTCGATAAGTAAGAGTGTCGAACCCAACGAGGAGCTAAAGGTAGAACAAATATTCCCTCAAGTTCTATCGACCACCGATACAACTCTACGCACGCTTAACGTTCACTTTACCTAGAACAAGTATGAAACTAGAAGTACTTTGTAGGTGTTTTTGGATAGGTTTACAAGATAATAAAGAGCATGTAAATAAAAATTAGGGGCTGTTTAGATGAAGTCACAACTAAGTTAGTTTTAGTAAAGAGCTTTTTGTTACGAGAAAGTTATTTGTCCCTAGGCAATCGATAACTAGACCGGTAATCATTATTGCAATTTTATTTGAGGGAGAGGCATAAGCTAACATACTTTCTCTACTTGGATCATATGCACTTATGATTGGAACTCTAGAAAGCATCCGCAACTACTAAAGATCATTAAGGTAAAACCCAACCATAGCACTAAAGTACCAAGTCCTATTTATCGCATACGCAAACAACCTACTTACTCGGGTCTATGCTTCTGTCACTCATGCCACCCACCATAAGAAAATCATGAACATATTGCAAACCCTACAGCGGGGACTGTAAGTGCATCTAGTGCCACCCCTAGTTGGTTTTGGAGTATTGACGAGAAACCTAGTTGAGGGACTAATGTGTTTGTGAGAATTGCAGGATAACACAGGTAGAAGTCCCTCATTGATTCGGTTTTCCTACTAGAGATGACCCCTAAAAATGTATGAAGACATTGAAGTCAAAGGTGGTATGTGAAGACATTCACATTAAAGACTATGACGAGAGAAGACATCGCGTGAAGACTATGGAGCGCGAAGACTTAGCAGTTTCGTTGTTCTGTGTTTTTCTTTGTTGAGTCATAGGAACCACCGTACTGTTAAGTGGGGTCCAAGAGAACCAGTCAGAATGACTAAAGTGATGCTTAACCAAAATCCTATGTCTTTGAGTGAAGACTATGAGAGCAAATCTTGTCCAGAGTTGGATAAGTCAGCTTTGCTTGTAGCCCAAGTAAAGTTGCCGTGTGTGTTTGAAATCTGACCGTTGGAACATGTGTCAGTTCCTTTGTGACCCAGGGTCATTTCGGACAAATCAGGTCGGGTTGCCTAGTGGCTATAAATAGCCCACCCCTACAACCATAAATGGTTGGCTGCTTAGAGTTAGAGTACGGCTTTTGTCGTTTGAGAGCAACCCACCTCGAAGCCTTTGAGAGAGAATTCCTTGCGAGGATAAAGCCCTAAACACCCAGAGCCAAAGAGTGTTAGGCATCACTTAAGTTTTCCTGTCTGTGTGATCTGAAGACTTATTACACTTGAGGACTGTGAATCCTCCAGCTGGTTAGGCGTCGCGTTCTGAGCATCCAAGAGTCATTGTGGATCGCCGGTGAACGAAGTCTGTGAAGGTTTGGAAGTCTACCTTGAAGACTTACCAGAGTGATTGGGAGAAGACTGGGTGTCCTTAGCTCAAGGGGAATAAGGTGAAGACGAGGTCTTCTGAGTTGAATCTCAGCCTCCCCAACCAGACGTACAGTTGTCACAGCAACTAGAACTGGTCCAACAAATCATTGTCTTCAACGAGTCATTGGTTTCATCCTTCCCTTTCCTTTGCTTACTGTTGGTCCTTGTGAAGTCATTGTATGATTGCATTATCTTCTGTCTTCACTGAGTGACTACCTGTTCTGTTCGGCTTCACAATATCTTCCTACCTGATCTTACTGCCTAGCTGCTATTAGTCATTATGCTTTCACTTCATTGAATACTTGACTAAGGTTTGCCTAGTGTAGTCTACCTTCCGCTGCATGGTAATAGGTTTATTTCTATCGTTTGTCTTCGAAACTTCCACGTTGAGAAGACTTTCATAAAAATCACCTATTCACCCCCCTCTAGTCGATGACTAGCACTTTCAGGGACCCCTCACGCTTGCGAGACACGGAGAGCACCATAGAACAACACCAATAATAAAACATGCAACTCAAACCAATCACGATCATCAAATAGCCCATAGGACAAAACGGATCAGTCAAACATCATAGGATAGCCATACATCATTGGGAAATAATATATAGCGTTGAGCACCATGTTTAAGTAGAGATTACAGTGGGTAAGAGAGAGGTTACACCGCTGCATAGAGGGGGGAAGAGATGGTGATGATGGCGGTGAAGTTGTTGGTGAAGATTGTGGTGATGACGATGGCCCCCGGTGGCACTCCGGTGCCACCGGAAGCGAGGGGGAGAGAGCCCCCCTCCTTCTTCTTCTTCCTTGACATCCTCCCTAGATGGGAGAAGGGTTTCCCCTCTGGTCCTTGGTATCCATGGAATGGGAGGGGCGAGAGCCCCTCCAAGATTAGTTTTGTCTCTCTGTCTCTCTCTGTTTCCGCGTTCTCAGATTCTACCCTTTCACCGTTTCTTATATTCCCGGAGATTCGTAACTCCGATTGGGCTGAAATTTTAACACGGTCTCTATCCGGATATTATCTTTATTGCGGCGAAAGAAGGGCATCAACCACCTTATGGGGTGGCCACGAGGGTCAGGGGCGCGCCCAGGGGGGTAGGGGCGCCCCCTGCCTCGTGGCCCCCTCGGGGATCGTCTCGCGTGGATTTTCCTTCCCAAAAATCACATATATTCCAAAAAAATCTCCGTCATTTTTTATCCCGTTTGGAATCCGTTTGATATGGATATTCTGTGAAACAAAAAACATGCAACAAACAGGAACTGGCACTGGGCACTGGATCAATATGCTAGTCCCAAAAATAGTATAAAAAGTTGCCAAAAGTATATGAAAGTTGTAGAATATTGGCATGGAACAATCAAAAATTATAGATACGATGGAGACGTATCATATCGCTAGTAAGTTTTTCATTGCAAATTCAAATTTAAAAGATGAACAATATGATGGTGAGAAAACTTTGTATGTATCAAGCATATGCCCACACACACACACACAAACACACGAACACAACAACAATCCAATAAGTATAGTGCATCTATTTTTCCAAACCATGCATGTATGACACAAATTCAAAAATACTCCGTCTGTTCCTAAATATTAGTCTTTTAGAGATTTCAACAAGTGACAACATATGGAGCAAAATGAGTGAATCTACACTCTAAAATATGTCTATATACATCCGTATGTGCCAGTCCATTCAAAATCTCTAAAAAGACTAATATTTAGGAATGAAGGGAGTAAAATGTAAGACATGCATGGTCCTCA
This sequence comes from Triticum urartu, assembly GCF_056163025.1. NCBI lineage: Eukaryota > Viridiplantae > Streptophyta > Magnoliopsida > Poales > Poaceae > Triticum > Triticum urartu. Next base: position 343,102,212 of record NC_141879.1, read on the forward strand.
ATTCAATATTTAAAATGAACAGGTAACTGAAACATGAATATTAAGTCTAGTACTACAGTACATGCAAATGTTGTGTTTAGGCGGAGCTATGTAGATTGTCGGGGGTTAACCCCTCGACCTTAGATAAATTTGTGAAGCTCTATTTAGGATTGTTTAGATTATATTTGTCCCCACCCAAGCTCCCAAACACCAATTAGTTTTGCACCCCCTCCTCCCCGATATAATATCATCTGCCCCCACACCTTAGATGCTATATGCTGATACGAGTTGCTTGGAGCTTGTAGATCTGAGATATAGCAGCTCATGTGATGTCTTAATATTTTTACAGGAAACCTTAATGAGTTTGAGAATTGCACACAATTTGTACAAAAACTACTCAGATGCCCTTGGATCCATATCCAACGACCTCGAAGCTCGTATCACCGTAGCATCTAAGATGAAGGAGCACATCATATTCTCCTGTATGTAAGAATATCATGTGCTACCACACCTTAGATGCTTTGGTGATACAAGCTCTTCGGAGCCGTTGGATTTGTGATCCAACAACTCCTCGATGGTTCAAATGATTTTTTGCAGAAAAGCCCCCAAATAGTTCGGCCACTGCTTACAAGCACAAAGACTGCGCAGATGCCATTGGATCTGAGATCAAATGACCTCGAAGCTCGTATCACCGTAGCATCCAAGCTGCGAGAGCACCTGATGTTTTCTCGCACGGGCGAATATGAGGTGCTCCCGCACCGTAGATTCTATGGTGATACGAGTTCACGGAGATCTAACGGCCCACTGTAGGAGGTTTGAATGTTTTTGCAATATACGACTGAGAGAGTTTGAGAATTGCGCAGAAAGTACAAGTACTACGCATGTGCCATCTGATCACAGATCATACGACCTAGATGCTCGTATCACCGTAGCGGCTAATTAAGCTACGGGGAGCACCTAATATGAGCAACGGGGAGCTGTTGGATCCAAGATGCAGCGGCACACCCGAGGCCTGAATGTTTTATTTGTAAAAAAAACCTTTGGAGAGTTTGGAAATTGCACATAATTACAAAGACTACTCCCAAGCCATTGGATCTCACTTCCAACGATGTAAGAACTCGTAAGTCGTATCACCACAGCATCTAAGCTGCGGGGTGGATGTGATATTCTATGTCGTTGTCATTTTTTCTCGTAAACTTGCAAACTACGTGTAACTCATGTCGTTACTTGTCTAACCGCGCAAAGTGTTTGTTCAAAAAAACCATCCTACACTAAAATATTGGAACGGGTCCCACTTGTCATTGATCAAATTTGGGCCTAAAACTAACAAATCTAAAAGACGAGATTCAAATTGGCAACCTGGACTACAAAGCGTAAGTCGATAGCCCGAAACAACGGTTGTTGGCTTTGTCCCATAACTTGATTTTATACAGTATTACGTTGAGTAGAGTACAGGGAGTGCCTCATCAACACGTGCATGACCGTTGACTCACTTACTGGTGGGTCCCAGGTCTGCGATCTCTCTCTCTCTCTCCTCTCCATTGTCTAACCTTTAGACGCACGGGAACACATGAGGAGCGGCGCTAGCTTGCCATGGTGTTATTATAACTAAAAAAGCTTGGAAAATATAAGAATTGCCTAGAACAAGAGACGTTGTGGCTGGTCGAGACGGAGCTAACCACACCTATCCTTCGTGCCACGTTAGCATGATGAAGTTGTGTGGCTAGTGGGGTGTTTTCGACCGACTGGCTAGGTCCCGAGGTCGAACCATAGGTACTACTACGTCTGATATATTTTTACACACACATTTTTCCTCCGTGTCGAGACGTGGCACACCCTACCGCGCGGTTTTGGGGTCCTCCCGGGTGGTGCACGCATGTATTCTTCCTTGCCGAGACGTGGGACGCCCTACCACGCGTTTTCTGGGTCCTCCTCGGTCGTAGTACCGAAGCAAGTAAATGAGTCGTCAAATCACGAAAGACCACCTTACCCGATGAGTACATCAGTGAAGCATGGTGGCTAGCTTTTTTGATAAACAAGCACGGTGGCTAGCTAGTTGGGCTAGTGTGACCGAGTAGCTAGGCCGCCGCCACATTTTTTTTCACCCTGTTTTTTATCTCCTTGCCGGCAGGTAAATTTAAATATCCACCACGGAGTTGCTCTAGTCTTTGGGTGTGGTAGGCGCGGCATGATTTTTAATTTTTTTATTGATGAGAGCAGGCGCGGCAGGACTTTTAATTTTTTGATTGATGGGAGCAGGCGCGGCAGTAATTAGTCATGATGACTCCGCCTGTAAAACCCACTGCTCCCTGATGTGAGAAGTCGTCGACTGGTGTTTTCCCATGGTGAAAAGCTAAAGATTCCCCGCTCCTCGGCTGGCTCCCTCCGCCTTCCCATAGATTGCATTGCCTTTTAGCCGTTTTCCCCCATTTGCTTCCTCTCCCCATTGCTTTTACCTGGTGCCCTGGTGGCGCAGCAGATCACGGAGTCTGAGGTGAGGCGCCTGACACAGGAGCTCGAGGCCAAGGATGCGGAGATCAGGGCCAAGGACGTGGAGCTCCGTGAGCTCAAGGAGGAGAGGAGTGCCATGCTCCTTCGTTATGTGCGGGAGTTCACGGAGCTTCAAAAGCGGCAGGCGTCCACCACAAAGATGCTCGAGGCATCAACGGCGTTGCTGCAGAAAGCAGGAGACACGATAGGTCATCAGGGGAGGCGGCTGGAGCGCGAGCGGGCCGATCGTGACGAGGTCCAGGATCGCCTCAGCCACTTGGTGGACCAAGTTGCCACGCACGTGTTGCGGCTGCACGAGGCCTACCGTCGTGCCAGCGCGACCATGCCGGCCATCGGGCTAAACCAGTTCGACCACCCCGTCGACTTCAACGAGTTGCGGCTTCCTGACCTGATCTCCTTCTTCACCTATATCTCCGAGGAGATGAGCCGTCTCTGTGCGATGGTGGCAGCGGAGCTGGACAAGGAGGGGTTGCGGGCTACCATCGCTGTTGAAGGGCGAATCCTCTCAGGGCTCCGTCACCGGAATCCATTTGTGCCATTGGACGCCGTCTTTGACGAGCTGGCTCCCGTCGACCAGGAGCGGGCTCTGCGTGGCCGTTGCACCCTGTATCACCAACGTCGTGCGCCTCGAGAAGCAGAGGGACTTCGGTGGTGTTTAGGCATCCTCTGCATGGCTATGTCCATGTCTCAGCGCAACATGACCGTTGGATCAAAATCAGACGGTATAGATCAGTAACTATAGCACAAAGTGTGTGGGGGGTGTTTGGTTGCATTCTCATCTCAATATAGTTACATTACTGTCCATATAGTTGACATGCGCACAACATCATTTTTTATTGTCATATCTTACTCCTACACTAGCATCAAGATTATGTAGTGTTGACATATGAACCACTGCACATGCCTAGTAGTAGGAGCACTATGTATGTTCAAGTGGCTACCGTGTTTTGCACTCCTCCGTCGTAAGAGTGGAAACGCTTGCTGTAATCATTTTTTCTTCAAAAAAACAGTGGACTCGCTCTACCATATGCATCCTCCTTGACGGTCGTCGGGAACTTTGCTACTCACTTTCACGGACGTGCGGGACAGCCATCATCAGGGTCCACCAGCCATGCACTAAATTACTCTGTAGTAGAGTGCCCAACTGCACGGTAGACTTCCCCTATTGAAGCGTCCCAGTAATGCCCAATGAGCCGTCAAATCACAAAACCCCCTCCTTTCTAGCAGTAAGTTGGACGGACGAAGCAACCATCATTTCACACTTCTCTCTCAGCTTCCTCTCTACCCAACCCTCGCTTCTCCCTCATCTTGTTCCTCATTTCTTCAAGAAAACCCTGATCTGCCTCTGCCATTGTTATTCTCTCCCAAAGAAGGAAAGGTGAGCGCATCAATGGTGTTGATTCTGTCCAAGGCCTGATCTTGCAACCCCAAGACTGATCCTATAACTCCCTCTCTGTTGTTCTTTTGGGTTTGTGATTATGGTTTCTTTCTTCTATTTCTATTTGACAGTTTCTTGATGGACGTTGGAGCACCAACCGAAGTGATGTCTATGGCTCTGGCAAAAACCGCCGAGGCTCATGGTACGAAGAAGCACAAGCACCCCGCCGAGACTACCGCAGACAAGCTCAAAGCCATCGCCTTGTCCAAGCCCCCCTCTGCAGGAACCCTCATTAAGCAAGTCCAGGTAATATCTCTTCTTGACGATCTTTTTCTCGATCTTGATCGTGTTTTTTTCATCTAACACGCAGTACTAGCACTAGTAGTACCACTTTCTGGGTGATCTTGCATGTGATTTTTGTGTGCCAAATGGCGGTTCTAAATTCCTCGTTTGACCAAAACATGCGAGAGGTTGACACTGATATCTTATAGATTACTTTCAACTACTTTATGAACATCAATGCTACCTTTGAAGAGGGTATATTTGTATCAGTAACTTCTATTATGGATATTGCAAGTAATTCCTCTGGTCTCGTGCCTTTGAAGACATGTTCTAGTGTCTTTGTTCACTCATTTCTGTGCGTATATGTAGTCATTGTAACATCCCAAAATTCTAAATTTTAGAATGTTATATTAAATAAATATTTATGATTGTTTGTTTGATTATTGTGTGACTGATTGTGTGAAATTGAGTGGCATTTGGAAATTTCAGATGCATTTGAATTTTATTTGAATTTGGATTCAACTTGGCATTCGAAATTTATTTCATATACACTGACAAATACTTCTTTAAAAGTATGAGAGGAGCTAACATGACACTCCAAAAAGTCAGGAGAAATTAATGCCATAAGTTTTTGAATTGAAATTGGAGTTTATTTGGAAGTTATAAAAAAATGATTTCTTCTAGTTTGGATTTTGCCTACGGAAAAATGTTCACGTTGTAGGATTTATTTTTCTGATTTTTTTGCTATATATATGTACTATATAAAAATATTATCAATTTATCTTATTTTAGTTTTTTTCCTCTGCCTTATTTCAAAAAAAAAAAATCCGAACTGGCCAGGCCGACGGCCCAGCCAGCTAAGCCGCAGCCCAGCCAGCGTCAAGCCGCCAGCCCAGCGCAGCGCGCCGCACGCCCGAGCCGCCTCCGCTTCGGTCGCCCGCTCGCTTCTCCCCCTCCTCTCTCTCACTTACAGCGGGACCCGCCCCTGTTCTTTCCCCTCCTCCACGCCTTGACAAGCCGGAGCACAACCGGAGCGCGCCCGTCGCCGCGATCTTCCCGGGATCACGCTCCCGAGCTTTCCCCTTGCGCACGCCTACACCCTATAAATACCTACGCCCTTCCTCTCTCGATCCCCCTAAAACCCTACTCCCAAAGCCCACCACAGCCACCGCCATCGCCAAACGCATCTCGCCGCCGCCGCCTCGGTTCGCCATCGCTTCTGCCACCGGTGAGCACCCCCCTTGACTCCAAGCTCCACCCCGCGAACCGCCTCATCCTCCCACAACCCCTGACATCTTTTTGATCTTCCTTGACGCCTACAGGAAGCCGCCCGAGCACCGCCGCTCTTCGTCGGAGCTGCAGCTCACGAGGACCCCGCCGTCGACGCCCCGGCCATTTTCCGTCGTCCCCGAGCCACATCAACATTACCACCGCCTCAACACATTCCGCCGCCTCACCCCGACATCTTCGCCGACCTCCCCGACCCCCAGAGCCGCCGCGTCGTCCATGCCCGAGCCACCGTCGCCTCTCGCCGTCGTCGCAACCGTGGTGAGTCGCCTGAGCCACTCCCCGCCGTCCGATCTGCTATCTATGGCCTAGATTAGATCACATGAAGAGTTTGTTTTTTTAGTAAATTGGTTTAGTTACGGTTTTTTCCAGTTAGGTTGGTTTATTTTAAGTTGCGGTTTTGTTAGACCGGCTGCGCGTTTATTCTGTTTAGCCGTGGGCGCGTTTTAGTTAGTGTTCGCCTGAGCGTTAGATAGGCCCAGTAGCGCCCGATAGTTTCTTTTAGTATTTTTTTCGTTTCTGTTTTTAAAACAGAATAGTTCTGTTCTTGTAAAATCTATATCTTTTAGGTTGTTTAATATTTTTACTTGATTCTTTTTTTGTTAGTTTACAAATTTCTTGTAGTTTCTGTAGAAAATAGATTCGGCCATGTTTTAGTTTTTAAAATAGTTTTATATTAGTTTTAGTCAGATTAGTATTTCTACTATAATTTGAGCTAGAATTAATATTTTAGGTGATTCTTTCTTCCACTGCTTAGTTGTGACCTAGCCTAGCAGTAGGAACTTGTTGGGGTATTTGTAGATTGTATTAAAATTAGTTTTAGTCGAAATTAAGCTTTTCTAGTTTTATTTAGCTTGCTGCTGCTTCCTGCTGTTCTAGTTATTATAGAATTTTAAATTACCCCTGTTATAATTTATTTTAGATTAGTTTCTGTAGTTACAGAGGGTGAACATTTATTTTTAGAAAAATAAAAAGTTTTATTTTATTTTCTTATTAGTTTTGTTTTAGGTATAACAGGAATCTATAATCGATATTGATGTGATTCTTTTTGTACCTAGTTTATATGCTGTCCTCCTTTATGTTAGTTAGCAAAACCCGTGTTTTGGTTCTGTTAAGAAAAGTGTTAGTAGGATAAAACTAATTCTTTGTTGTTGCTTGAAGTGATGAAAACCTTGATTTTGTTTTCCTCGAGTTTTCTTTGGAATTGGTTTGAGTTTTATTATTGAGTTTCCTTGTTGTTTTGTTTGTTATTTTGAGTGGTAGAATGATTGCTTATGTGAATGCCATGTTTATTATTATAGATTTCATCGGAGAGTTGCGTATACTCTTATCAAGTTTCTAAGAGCGTTATTATTCTTCATCAAGTAATACCAGGCAAGTTCACTTTGACCATGTTTTCGTACCTATGTTTTATATGCATGTAGTAGCACCTTTTCAATAATCCCTCCAGTAGTGTTATTGAATCTTGTAGTTGAGTAGAATGCATGAGGTAGAAACCCATCTCCCTGTTACCAAACCCGGGACATTAGATAGTTTTAATGCTACGCTATAGTAGACGGGGTTTGGTATGAGTGCATGAGAGTGGTGTGAAGAAGGAGGACTCTACGTCAATGGCGACAACTTCATGATGGCACCGTCAAGGACTGCATCTTCAGGACTCCTCAAGATTTCAAGACTCGAGACAAGAATTCAATACACACTACTGGGTGAAGGACGATTGACGGGCACCCTGGAGAAACCAGTGGTTGGACGGGATGCATGGAGAAGCTCCATGACATCTTGCGGAAAGCTTCACCCAGACTCAAAGAGACGGAAGAATACTTCATGACCGGAAGCTTACCTGTGCAACCGCAAGTCACTATGGGCTCTGGCTTGGTTGACCTTAGTTGTGACACTGGCTGGGACGGTGCTAGCAGATGTAGAACTACGGTAGGGTTGGATGAGCACCAGACAGTGGTCAGAGGAACTCTTCGAAAGACCATGTTTCGGTCATCTTGTTCTCAAACACCCTGAAGTGCGGGAACATAAAAAGAGGGATCGAATCTTGCGGGTAAAGTGTACAAACCTCTGCAGAGGGTTAAAACCTAATCGATTAGCCGTGTCCCCGGTTACGGACAATTTGAGCCTCTGGACTTGGATCTATCTCGGAACTCTCAACACCGGATTGATAACTTAATTGTGGGCAACTTATGATGATTTGGGCTATGAGAAATCAGTTGGCGGAACCATGTCATGATAGAAAACTCCGTAATACAGACACCTGATATTCCTTTGTTGTAGGGAAAATAAAACCAGCTTTTACGCAAAAACATCAGACACAGAGCCACAAAGCCATATTGCATATAGAATAGTTTTATCATCTGCTTTCCTCATATTGTAATCTTGCCGGTACATTCAATGTACTGACCTACATGGCTGCAACGTCTCATGTTGCAGATATGTTCCTTCCGACGAGTAAGAGTACGGTACAGGGTTACGGTCTACACTCAACCTGCCGATGGCGTTGATGGGACTCCACACCTGATTATTTGTTTCCTCTGAGACTTATGAGGTATATATCAGTTTTACGTTATTTATACATCTGATTGCACTTTGATATATACATTGATGTACTGTGTGTGCCAGCATACCGATCCAGGGATGGCACAGATACACAGAGGCTTGACCGTCTAAGGTCGGGTTGCTATAGATATGGTATCAGAGCACATGTTGACTGTAGGATGTGACCCTAGAAATCGGAAAGCCCCTAGGACAGGAAATCTCTAAAACTTTATTTTCAAAAGAATCTATTACTTCTTATCTTTTCTGATTTTATAAAATATCCTCTCTTACCTCAAATAGTTAGAATATACCCCTTTTCCCTTTTGACCACACGGAGGATCAACTGAAGCCGCTCCAAGAAGGACAAGATATCGGAGAACCAATGACCATTTCAGAGTAAACACGATTTGACCATGCATTAGAAGATTTGAAGCTACAACAGTTGAAGACTCCAGAGACTCGAAGAATCTGAAGACTCTAAAGATTTATTTGACTTTTAGAAGACCAAACCCCTGTTATATACTTACTTTAGATGTGACGATTTGTGAGATGTCATTTGTTTGATGTTTGTCCGACAGCCACAAATAAAACCCATTTTCAAAACTATTGTGTGTATCCCTCCCCCACCCCTCTCTTATCTCACCCTAAAACCCTTGGACCCAGTAGATGATGAATGAAGTTGGATTGGTATTCTCTAGACCGAAAACCCAGCCGGAAGTAGAGCTATGGATTCAGAACATGGAGAATCACTTTGGGAGCAATTTGATGTCAAGGAAGAATGAAGTATCGTACGCTCTTCGGTACTTTGAAGGAAGTGCTACAACATGGTGGCAGATGCATCAAGCTATATAGGGATGGAATGGAGCAAGGACTTGGGAAGAATTCAAGAAGACTCTGACAAGATCTCGTCTTATCCGGAAGCACCATGATACCCCAAGAAATAAACCTTGTGCCTGCAAGATTTGCGGAGAAATATGACACACCCAGGAGAAATACAAGGATGGATGCCCTCATTGTGAGGAGAAACACTCAGCTGAGGAATGCCCAACTAGTCAGGTGACTTGTTTCTTGTGTGAAGGAACCACCCACTACCCAGCTCAGTGTCGCATTTACCCCACGGTGCAACAAACTATTCAGAAGCAGGAAGAAGGAATGAAAGAAACCCTCCAAGAAGTTATGAAAGAACCTGTGATTAAGGAAAGTGTTGAAGACCCTGATGGAGAAAGCCTCAACAGATTTTACTCCAATACTTGTTATTCATGTGGAGAAGAAGGACATTTTTCACAGTATTGCACCAAGGTAAGAAAAGAGTATCTGGGATACTTCCCGACAAAAGCAGTGGAGTTTGATCCACAGGGAATAGAACGTTTGATCAGAACGAAGAAAACCAGGAAGAGAAAACAAAGACACCCTCAGAACAACTCAATTTCTACAAAGAGGGACAAGAGTCATATTACCTGTTTTGAATGTAAGGACGTCGGGCATTATGTCAATGATTGTCTCGAAAGGAAGCAAGGAACTCAAGGAGCAGGCACCATCACCAAGAAGCCTCGAGACATGCTGGAAGTTATTTGTTTTCATTGCAAGGAAGAAGGACATTTTGCTATGGATTGTTCAAATCATGAGAAAGCTGGAGTTGAGTAGTGGAGATGTTGATATCAGTAATAAGGGTAGTATGGAAAACACTTTTTCATGAGAATTCGGGGTTGAGTTATGTAATAGATTACTCAGAGATTGTAATAATTCATGACTCAATAAAGTTGATATGTCATATACTGAAAGGCTTTAAGGAGTTGTTATGTTTTATCTTGGCAATTAATATTCTTGGTGAACATGGAAGAAAATGAGTTGTGATGCATAAACTGGATGTTGGAAACTGAGTTTGAAGTTTTGTTTGGATGATATGAATGTGTACCCAAGGAGATATGTATCTTATTATGAGCACCATTTTTGTTTTACAACTGCAGATGACGACCCTTTATGAGTCTTTCCTTAAGGGCACGGAAACAATCATGACCCTGACAAGTGATCATGATTACCCGAAGATCTTGAAGGACATGATGAAGCATATTCACCTTGAAGGAGATGCAGTCTACCAAGGCTACCCCTTCAAGCAAAAGGGAGTGGAACTTTGGTATGTGGAGGTACACCTCCACCGCATGAAAGGAGTTTGCCCAAAGACGATGGGACAATACTTTTTCATCTCACGTGTACCACAAGCAACTTTCTTCGACGTTGTTCGTGAAGTAGCCATGGAAGCCATACGCCATATCGGAGAAATACTTGAAGCAAGACCCCGTTATACTCAGGAATACCTAAGAGAAGTGCATGCAGAGATGATGGAGATGAAGCTCAAGGCCACCATGATGAAGTAGAAGACTGAAGATTTCAAGGCGCATGTCGCACAATTCCAGTGGGACTGAAGAATCCTCAAGGAGGAAAAAATTTAATGAAGTTGGAAGTAATGCCTGACCATACCAAACCATGTGGGTGACAACATTTGTAATAAAGTACTTTTCAGAATTTGGATTTACGAAAAATGGTTAAGGATGTAATAAAAGATTTGATATGAAATAATATGATAAACTAGTGAATTTATTTTAGGTGTGGTAGTACTCCGTAAAGCCACACGATCAATGAAGAAAGAAATGTGTCATTCATGACGGCCCATAGAAGGGAGCTGGACCAAATAAGTTGGAGTTTTGTATGATCATTACACCAAGAGTATGACAAAATGAAGTACTATTGGATTTAAAGGAGGTTTAATGTTGGAATATGGAACAACTGTAACTCCACAGATGAGTTAACACTATGCAAGCGATGAAGTGGACCCATAACCCACAGGCCCAGGATTTGACAAAGGCACAAGCACAATCTTGTTGAAGGAAGAATTCTGGAAGAAGATGTGAATTGATCAGCAGACGTTACATAGGATGTTATGTATATCCGAGAGATGTGAAGAAATGTTAGATGTGTTGTTCACCTTGCAAAAACAATGGATTTATTCGAACTTAGTTCGTCGACAAGAGAAATTCTGCAATGCTTGTGAGTATGCCCAAGTGTTAGAATACATGATTCGATGTCTGCATATGTAGTAATGGTTCAAGTACGGGATGGATTGGCCCCCATACCGGAGACTTCTATCATGAACTATCATATGTTGATGGAAAATCAGAGAGCCTTGAAAACCTTAGAAGAGTGTCGACACGTCAAGCCATAAATCCATAGAATGGTAGGATGATTGATCCATGTACCAGGCACCCGTTGCCAATCATAGGATATACAGTGAGATTCAACCAAACCCATTTTTTCTGCAGGAGAAACCATACATGGTTGACCACCATGAGGACTTCGATAGTTTTTTAGTATTGGCGATAGACCAGTTAGCTAAGAAGACCCAGACTCAGAAGAACGTCACCAGGATGAAAGGACACGTGTTTGAGGAAAAGGTTATGCCCCGACCGGAAGAGCACCCGTGAAAGAGCTATTCCAGAGTATATGAGAACACCGACACCAGCAACCCAAAAGGATGGAGTACATGAGTTTTGTCGGAACCATACCCATGCTTTTAAGTGTGGTAGTACACTAGACCCTTCCGACCAAAATATTTGCTAGAAGACCCCAAACCCTAACCTTTTCTTGCTAGCGTCTTCGAATCTCGAGGACGAGATTCATTTTAAGTGTGGTAGGTTTGTAACATCCCAAAATTCTAAATTTTGGAATTTTATATTAAATAAATATTTATAATTGTTTTTTTGATTATTGTGTGACTGATTGTGTGAAATTGAGTGGCATTTGGAAATTTCAGAGGCATTTGAATTTTATTTGAATTTGGATTCAACTTGGCATTCGAAATTTATTTCATATACCCCTGACAAATACTTGTTTAAAAGTATGAGAGGAGCTAACATGACACTCCAAAAAGTTAGGAGAAATTAATGCCAAAAGTTTTTGAATTCAAATTGGAGTTTATTTGGAATTTATAAAAAAAATGATTTCTTCTAGTTTGGATTTTGCCTATGGAAAAATGTTCACGTTGTAGGGTTTATTTTTCTGATTTTTTTGATATATATATATATGTGTACTATATAAAAATATTATAGATTTATCTTATTTTAGTTTTTTTCCTCTGCCTTATTTCAAAAAAAATCCGAACTGGCCAGGCCGACGGCCCAGCCAGCGCCAAGCCGCCAGCCCAGCCCAGCGCGCTGCACGCCCGAGCCGCCTCCGCTTCGGTCGCCCGCTCGCTTCTCCCCCTCCTCTCTCTCACTGACAGCAGGACCCGCCCCTGTTCTTTCCCCTCCTCCACGCCTTGCCAAGCCGGAGCACAACCGGAGCACGCCCGTCGCCGTGATCTTCCCGGGATCATGCTCCCGAGCTTTCCCCTTGCGCACGCCTACGCCCTATAAATACCTAGGCCCTTCCTCTCTCGATTCCCCTAAAAGCCTACTCCCAAAGCACACCACAGCCACCGCCGTCGCCAAACACATCTCGCCACCGCCGCCTCGGTTCGCCACCGCTTCTGCCACCGGAGAGCAGCCCCCTTGACTCCAAGCTCCACCCCGTGAACCTCCTCACCCTCCCACAACCCCCTGACATCTTTTTGATCTTCCTCGACGCCTACAGGAAGCCGCCCGAGCACCGCCGCTCTTTGCTGGAGCTGCAGCTCACCAGGACCCCGCCGTCGACGCCCCGGCCGTTTTCCGTCGTCCCCGAGCCACATCGACATCACCACCGCCTCCGCAACATTCCGCCGCCTCACCCCGACATCTTCGCCGACCTCCCCGACCCCCGGAGCCGCCGCGCCGTCCATGCCCGAGCCGCCGTCGCCTGTCGCCGTCGTCGCAACCGTGGTGAGTCGCCTGAGCCGCTTCCCGCCGTCCGATCTGCTATCTATGGCCTAGATTAGATCACACGAAGAGTTTGTTTTTTTAGTAAATTGGTTTAGCTACAGTTTTTTCGGTTAGGTTGGTTTATTTTAAGTTGTGGTTTTGTTAGGCCCTCTGCGTGGTTTATTCTGTTTAGCCATGGGCGCGTTTTAGTTAGTGTTCGCCCGAGCGTTAGATAGGCCCAGTAATGCCCGATAGTTTCTTTTAGTATTTTTTTCGTTTCTGTTTTTAAAACAGAATAGTTTTGTTCTTGTAAAATCTATATCTTTTAGGTTGTTTAATATTTTTAGTTGATTCTTTTTTGTTAGTTTACAAATTTCTTGTGGTTTCTGTAGAAAATAGATTCGGCCATGTTTTAGTTTTTAAAAATAGTTTTATATTAGTTTTAGTCAGATTAGTATTTCTACTATAATTTGAGCTAGAATTAATATTTTTAGGTGATTCTTTTTGCCACTGCTTAGTTGTGACCTAGCCTAGTAGTAGGAACTTGTTGGGGTTTTTGTAGATTGTATTAAAATTAGTTTTAGTCGAAATTAAGCTTTTCTAGTTTCATTTAGCTTGCTGCTGCTTCCTGCTGTTCTAGTTATTATAGAATTTTAAATTACCCCTGTTATAATTTATTTTAGATTAGTTTCTGTAGTTACATAGGGTGAACATTTATTTTTAGAAAAATAAAAATTTTTATTTTATTTTCTTATTAGTTTTGTTTTAGGTATAACAGGAGTCTATAATCGATATTGATGTGATTCTTTTTGCACCTAGTTTATATGTTGTTTTCCTTTATGTTAGTTAGCAAAACTCATGTTTTGGTTCTGTTAAGAAAACTGTTAGTAGGATAAAACTAATTCTTTGTTGTTGCTTGAAGTGATGAAAACCTTGATTTTGTTTTCCTCGAGTATTCTTTGGAATTGGTTTGAGTTTTATTATTGAGTTTCCTTGTTGTTTTGATTGTTATTTTGAGTGGTAGAATGATTGCTTATGTGAATGCCATGTTTATTATTATAGATTTCATCGGAGAGTTGCATATAGTCTTATCAAGTTTCTGAGAGCGTTATTATTCTTCATCAAGTAATACCAGGCAAGTTCACTTTGACCATGTTTTTCATACCTATGTTTTATTTGCATGTAGTAGCACCTTTTCAATAATCCCTCCAGTAGTGTTATTGAATCTTGTAGTTGAGTAGAATGCATGAGGTAGAAACCCATCTCCCTGTTACCAAACCCGGGATGTTACATAGTTTTAATGCTACGCTATAGTAGACGGAGTTTGGTATGAGTGCATGAGAGTGGTGTGAAGAAGGAGGACTCTACGTCAATGGCGACAACTTCATGATGGCACCGTCAAGGACTGCATCTTCAAGACTCCTCCAGATTTCGAGACTCGAGACAAGAAATCAATACACACTACTGGGTGAAGGACGGTTGACGGGCACCCTGGAGAAACCACTGGTTGGCCGGGATGCATGGAGAAGCGCCATGACATCTTATGGAAAGCTTCACCCAGACTCAAAGAGACGAAAGAATACTTCATGCCCGGAAGCTTACCTGTGCAACCGCAAGTCACTATGGGCTCTGGCTTGGTTGACCTTAGTTGTGACTCTGGCTGGGACGGTGCTAGCAGATGTAGAACTACGGTAGGATTGGATGAGCACCGGACAGTGGTCAGAGGAACTCTTCGGAAGACCATGTTTCGGTCATCTTGTTCTCAAACACCCTGAAGTGCAGGAACATAAAAAGAGGGATCGAATCCTTGCGGGTAAAGTGTACAAACCTCTGTAGAGGGTTAAAACCTAACCGATTAGCCGTGTCCTGGTTACGGACAATTTGAGCCTCTGGACTTGGATCTATCTCGGAACTCTCAACACCGGATTGATAACTTAATTGTGGGCAACTTATGATGATTTGGGCTATGAGACATCGGTTGGCGGAACCATGTCATGATAGAAAACTCCGTAGTACAGACTCCTGATATTCCTTTGTTGTAGGGAAAATAAAACCAGCTTTTACGCAAAAACATCAGACACAGAGCCACAAAGCCATATTGCATATAGAATAGTTTTATCATCTGCTTTCCTCATATTGTGATCTTGCTGGTACATTCAATGTACTGACCTACACGGCTGCAACCTCTCATGTTGCAGATATGTTCCTTCCGACGAGTAAGAGTACGGTACAGGGTTACGGTCTACACTCAACCTGCCGATGGCGTTGATGGGACTCCACACCCGATTATTTGTTTCCGCTGAGACTTATGAGGTATATATCAGTTTTACGTTATCTATACATGTGACTGCACTTTGATATATACATTGATGTACTGTGTATGCCAGCATACCGATCTAGGGATGGCACAGATACACAGAGGCTTGACCGTCTGAGGTCGGGTCACTACAGTCATATATGGAGTAAAATATCAAAAATCATCTTATATTTCTGAACGGAGGTAGTAATAAAATATTTGGTTTCTGTTTGAATTGGAACTAGGTCCGCAGTGGAGATGAAGTTCTCAAAGTCATGCCGTGTGAACTAGAAGACCTAAGGATGAGTTCTACTGCTAAACTATCCAGTTGTTGTGTCCTTGTCGCCACGTGTCTTGAACTAGTGTTTTCCTGTAGCATTGTTGTCAGGCGTGTTCTCGAGGCTGTACTTGACCACAACAATTTCCTAGCTGTGCGTTCAATTATGAAGGGTGTGGTTCTTGGAAAGCTTCCTGACAGATCTGATGCGGCCTCTCTTCATCGTCATGTTTATGAGTGGAATGACCACTCTATTAGGTTCTCCAAGGTTGAGGATATGGTGATGGTGCCGGTAGACATCTCTCACGAAGTCCATGGCCTAGTCAGTTATGCGGGGTTCATCCCGAGGTCGGTGGCAAGAAATAGTTTGCAGAGCTTAATTAGTGCAACTTTGCTTGTCTGTAGTAAGTACTATTTCAGTAGTTGATTTGTGTTTGTGAACCTTGTATTCTTTAGTACTGCCGCTTTTGGTGTGTGGTGAGTCCTAAGAACAGTCTATGTTAATGTCTGTCCACTCAATTTAGTCTGTATATTTTGAAGTATCCAGATCTTCTTTTTTGTGAGGATGTTTTATCAATTATGGTTGCACTCCAATATCTGTATGCATTGCAGGGTTTATCGCACCCACCAGGATTTCCAGTCCCATGGATGTTCGGTCCATACGATTTGTCACGACCTTTGGACTGTCCTGCTTGTGGGAGTAGGCAGGGGCCCTGCATGCCACGCGTAGTTGGACGACCAATCTTCTGTTTAGTACTTAAAAATAGTGATTTCCTGGTAAGGATTCACTCGGGTCACATCAAGTAAATCTTATTGATTTACTGTCTAGATCTTATTGATGCACTGTCATGTTTTCTTTCTTTTGCTGCAATTTTACGATGCAGGTTTTTCCATGTGACATTCATCACAGAATAAACCATTTGGTTTGCTCTACGATGGGTATTTTTGCAGGTTTCACTTATTATGTCGTGTCAGTAACGAATGCACTTTCCATCACTTATATTACTGGAAAACATTGGATCAGTCTGTTGTCTGAGTACAAGCTAAATCCCTATGATGAACTACAGTTTGGTTTAACAAACACGCCACAATTAGTCCTTCTCGCGTTTAAAAGAAATGTAGAAAAATACTGGATCACGGTCAGGGAGCCTAGTCAAGTTAGAAAGCTGATCATAGCAGATCAAACACGATCGCCGCTGTCTCGCACATGTGTACCACCTTCAGCAATGGATCGAGCACCGACAGTTGCTCTTGCACTGATAGCGGTAGCAACTCAGTCTGGTCCAGCTGAGGATTGGGCACCGACCGCGTCAGCAGATCAGGCTGATCTACCGGAGGATCGGGTATCAACATCGGCACCTGCTCCGACACCGGCACCAACTCTACAAGGAGCACCATCTCCGACAGTAGCAGCGGCACTACCAGTCGCATCAGCACAGGCACCAGCAATGGCTTCGACACCTGCACCAACACTTGCACTTGCATCTGCTCCGGCCCGTGCAGCGGCAACGGAACCAACAGTTGCACCGGCAATAGACTGGGCTGCAGTTCGCACTTCATATACCAAAGTCCTTACAAAACCGACATGTCCACCTTCTTGGTAAGCATTGGCCGCCCAAGTGCTTCGTTCTTTTTTATTTCCATGTTGTTTCACATGATTCACTGTGTTGATCTAACTGTTTGTGTATGTCTTGTTTGCAAACAGAGAACTCCTAGAGCAACGAGGGAGTCGTTCAACAATCCGGGCGACTGTGGCCAAGTTTCTCTTACCATGCACAACCTTGGTGTGAATGAACCTGCTCAGTATACCGCAAATACAAAGGATGGTCGCATGATGATTGATGCTAAAGGATGGTCAAGGTTCAAATCAAAATCATATCTTGCGGTAGGCGATGATGTCAAAATCAAACTTTCTCGGCAAGGAGAGCTGGTCCAAATCAACTTTTAAATTCTTCAGTAGCAGCACGCAACTGCCGAACTGATCTATCCTCCGAGAGATTTTGATGTAATACACTGGCATGGTGAAACAAGTGTCCTTTGTGTATAAGTAGTATGACAGTATCGTTGATAGAACTGCAACTCTGATTGCTTGTTAGGAACTGTCGTTTGATTTCATTCCAACAGCTGCCGTGCTTTATTCAATTTTGTGTATTCGCCTTTCGACAGCATCTAAAACCAGCGATGTACTGACCGCTTGCAATATGAAAAGCGCCAAGGTAGAACACATGGTCCCCCAAACATGCAGGCCCACCGGCCTGTGGCCCAAAGTCCAGAACCATGAGCCTGTCTGAGTATTTCTCAGCTGAACCCCCATAACATCAAGATGCATTTGTATGAGTATATTTTATCTTGTGAGAGAAAAGGATGAATGAGGGAAGGCCTTATTTGCAAATGTGGAGAGGTGTGTGGGTACCTTTTTGCAAAATTGCCATAGTTTCCTTCCTATACGTCAGATATAAATTAGACGGCCTATATTGCAGGATGGCAGGCACACCATTATCACCAACTCGTCTATACCGTGTTAAAAAAACTCTATTATATATATATATATGTTATATATATTCCCCTTGATTTTTCTTATGTATAAAGTTGTGATATAAAAGATCTTTATATTTCTTTATAGAGGGAGTATATCTCTGTCACAAATATATTTATGTGTAACTAGTTACTCCTGTCTTTCTACTTCCTTTCGCTGATATGTGGGGCATCCGGCAACAGGCTCCACGTGCCATATGCACCAAATTAGAGTGCACAACTGCACGGTAGACACACCCCGGTTGTAGCGCCGCAGTAATGCCCAATGAGCCGTCAAATTACAAAAAACCCCACCTTTCCAGCTTTAGCAGTAAGTTGGACGGACGAAGCGGCAATATTTCATTGGTCCTGAATCCCCTTCTCCCTTGTCTGCTTGTTCAAGGAAAACCCCCGCTCGGCGATTGCATAGGGTTTTCTAATGGAGAACCTAGTACGAATTCTTCATCCATCCCCGATAAATCTAAGTACCTTGGTCACGGGTACTCCTAGGATGGCAGCCACCGCCATTGATGCATTTTTTTTCCTACTGAATCTAGTGCGTTCCATTTGCAGTTCCCAAAGTGCGAGGACCCTATAGGTTTTTGCGCCCTCGGCGAGACACCACACTTGTTCCTTCTCATCCTAACACGGGATTTTAAAACACACACAGTATGTTCCTAGAATCCTCTTTTCTATCTGGGAGGGTGGGGTTTTTTGAACATGCTATCGACTAATTTGGAAATTTAGATTGCTATATTTGGATAAAAGGTACTAGTACCATGGTCAATACAGACGTGAAGGAGGAAATTATTTCTAGATTTGGATATAGGGAATACATTGTGTTCTCATATTATTTTTCCTGCAGTGCATTCCTTGTTCTGCCAGAACACATGTACTCAAGATGCTCGGCCTTGTCATAACTGAATACACCAGTTTAATGGTCACAGTGACGACAAGCCATGGATATAAGTTTCGAGTTGGGTTCATGAACCAAGAAGATCGCTGCTTTTTTATGGCCGAACTTGGATAAACTTTCTCAAGTGTTACAGACTGAAAGTTGGCGCACGACTGTTGATGGAAATAGCAGAACCTGGTCTCATCTTCACTGCGATCTTCCACCCCGACGTCGTTCCAATTGTTCATCCATGTTAGTTTTGTATCTGGTTCTTGCTTCTTTCCTCGATTACTTCATAATCCACCTATTATGTCTAACTAATCACAATTTAACTTTAGAAGTAGCAACGAATCTCTCAGGAAGATGCTACTTCTAACTAATATTTTCTTATAATTGGTGGCATGTGTAGGTTTTTCAGAGTTAAGCAGGCTACTCGTTTGTTATTCTATAAGAACTCGGCTGTTAGTCATAGTGCTGAAGTTGACTTGGACGATATCCACAAGTTCCTACACTTTATTGATTGTCTTGAGGTACTTGTGGGGCGTTTCAATGGTGGAAGGCCATGTGGGATATGTGTGCCACTACTGCACTCGTTGAACATGTCCAACTGTGTTGAGAAATTTATGGCACGAGTTGTTTTCTGTTATATATGTTGTTCATAAACTCTTGCTTATGCACATTTTTACAGCTGTGATCTTCTTGAAACAGGAACTGCCTAGGTCTATTGTTCCAATACAGATGCCTGATTCTACCTCTTGAGCACCGCGTTGGATTTCCCCGAAGAGGAAAGGATGATGCAGCAAAGTAGCGTAAGTATTTCCCTCATTTTTTGAGAACAAAGGTATCAATCCAGTAGGAGGTTGCGCGCGTGTCCCCTAGTACCTTCACAAAGCAAATAACTCCTCGCAACCAATGCGATAAGGGGTTGTCAATCCCTTCACAGTCACCTACGAGAGTGAGATCTGATAGATATGATGAGATAATATTTTTGGTATTTTTGTGATAAAGATGCAAAGTAAAATAAAGGAAAGAAAAAAGCAAAGGAAATAACTAAGTATTGGAAGATTAATATGATGAAGATAGACCCGGGGGCCATAGGTTTCACTAGTGGCATCTCTCTACAGCATAAGTATTTTACGGTGGGTGAACGAATTACTATTGAGCAATTGACAGAATTGAGCATAGTTATGAGAATATCTAGGTATGATCATGTATATAGGCATCACATCCAAGACAAGTAGACCGACTCCTGCCTGCATCTACTACTATTACTCCACTGATCGACCGCTATCCAGCATGCATCTAGAGTATTAAGTTCATGAAAACAGAGTAACGCCATAAGCAAGATGACATGATGTAGAGGGATAAATTCATGCAATATGATAAAAACCCCATCTTGTTATCCTCGATGGCAACAATACAATACGTGCCTTGCCGCCCCTACTGTCACTGGGAAAGGACACTGCAAGATTGAACCCAAAGCTAAGCACTTCTCCCATTGCAAGAAAGATCAATCTAGTAGGCCAAACCAAACTGATAATTCGAAGAGACTTGCAAAGATAACCAATCATACATAAAAGAATTCAGAGAAGATTCAAATATTGTTCATAGATAAACTTGATCATAAACCCGCAATTCATCGGTCTCAACAAACACACCACAAAAAGAAGATTACATCGAATAGATCTCCACAAGAGAGGGGGAGAACATTGTATTGAGATCCAAAAAGAGAGAAGAAGCCATCTAGCTACTAACTATGGACCCGAAGGTCTGAGGTAAACTACGCACACTTCACCGGAGAGGCTATGGTGTTGATGTAGAAGCCCTCCGTGATTGATACCCCCTCCGGCGGAGCTCCGGAACAGGCCCCAAGATGGGATCTCGTGGATACATAAAGTTACGGTGGTGGAATTAGGGTTTTGGCTCCGTATCTGATCGTTTGGGTGTTCGTAGGTATATATAGGAGGAAGGAATACGTCGGTGGAGCGATAGGGGGCCCACGAGGGTGGAGGGCGTGCCTGGGGGGGTAGGCTCGCACCCCTACCTCGTGGCCTCCTCCTTTGTTTCTTGACGTAGGGTCCAAGTCTCCTGGATCATGTTCGACGAGAAAATCATGTTCCCGGAGGATTCATTCCGTTTGGACTCTGTTTGATATTCCTTTTCTTCGAAACCCTAAAATAGGCAAAAAAAACAGCAATTCTGGGTTGGGCCTCCGATGAATAGGTTAGTCCCAAAAATAATATAAAAGTGGAAAATAAAGCCCAATAATGTCCAAAAGAGTAGATAATATAGCATGGAGCAATCAAAAATTATAGATACATTGGAGACGTATCACCTGACCGTGGTCGGGTCAGACTTGCGCTTGGTC
Source organism: Triticum urartu (assembly GCF_056163025.1). Taxonomy (NCBI): domain Eukaryota; kingdom Viridiplantae; phylum Streptophyta; class Magnoliopsida; order Poales; family Poaceae; genus Triticum; species Triticum urartu. Next base: position 343,123,372 of record NC_141879.1, read on the forward strand.
ACAACATGATGTTTATGTCGACCTACTCCATTCCCCTTGGAGGTGAAAAGATACTTATTCATGGGTGGTCTCAAATAATGAAGGCTCGTCCATCTTGGAGAATAGGACAGAAGATTATGTTCCTACTTTTCCATGGCTCTAAAGTGAATATCCTATTTATTGACCACATTGCGAGATGAAGCCGCTTTCAGAAGGTTGTGGATGCGCGGGGTGGCACCTGGGCCTTGTCCTCGGGCATGGCGGCCTCACCCTTTGGTTAACTGTAGGCAAAGTAGCACTGTTCGAGGCGTGCTTTGTACGGTTGAACCTGTATAAGTACTCATACTGCTTTCAGCTATGGTTGTTAAGTGCCCCTGCTGGTTTTCAGTTAAGGTTGTTAAGTACTCCTGCTGCTTTTACAGTCTGTCATGTTTCTTCAGTCCTGTCTTCCTCCAGCCACCAAAACCAAACCAGCGCCGGTAGGGCCGCCTGCTTCCGCCTCCCACAGTTGGCTGCGCCTCAGCGCACGCATCGCCACCCCACCGTCTCCTAAATCATTAACGCCGAACTCAGAGGCCTCGCCGTCGTCCTCCGCACGCTTTGCTGTGGCCCGCCCTCTCGTGTTGTCAACATGGTCAACAAACAAGACGAATCGGCAAAGGACTGTACATGGAGAGGATGACAGTAAGGGCCCACCATGTCCATGGCCGGACGCAAGGAAGTTCCTCATTTTTTTATACACACATATATATACTCCATTGTCAGCGTATGGAAAAAGAAAAAGCTTCCTGCTAGTGGTTTCCTGACATCTGGGGCCCACGACATTGTCAGCGTATATAGTCAATAGACAAGAGAACAACACAAGATCGGCTAACACCTGGGCCATAGCTACTTGAGCAGTATTTTTTCTTGTTATTGTTGAGACGGAGCAGGGTTTCAACTAGGCTGTGGCCCGTCTAGCCCAGGCTTATATTTTATGTTCACCACATGACCAACCCAGCTATTTTTTGTTTGTGAAAATGAGCCCAGTTTATTTTTTCTAAAAAATACCCAATCTAGGCCTATTATTTTTCTACGCCCTGATGGGCTGCAACTCTTTCAAGATGCCTACAAATTTGAAAGTAATACGAAATGGGTTGTAAATATAAAAAACAAATGACAAATTGGCAATTACTTTATAATTTCTGAATTTTTTCACATTTTCATATTCCAATTTCACTGGGCTTTAACCTAATTCAAATATATATTCAAAGAACTTTAAATCTGGCTCGACATTTCGGTATTAAAAATAGTTTGGAAGCCGCAGGAATATGCGAAATTTCGTTTAGATTTTTAACCCTGGCCCTTACCAACAAAAAAACGGACTGCAATTAATTGCATAAGAAGTTGCAATGAGCTAAATATAAATTATTAAAAAATAGGGAATGGTCTGACTTGTGGGCCTATTAAGTTCGCGCGTATGCAAGATTTTTTTACTTATTATATACGACAACAAACGATTCTAGCATACATAACCGTGGGATGTCAATCCAACGGCCGTCGTGTTTCTTCAATCTCTGATCTTCTTGCTCCAGCTGCCAAATCCAGCGCCGGCGGGACCGCCTGCTCCCGCCTCCCGTGGTCGGCTGTGCTGTCGTGTAGGCCTCACCGCCCCTACTACTCCAACCACTGGCCAGGCCATCCCTCTACTCACCCACATCCCTCCACTGTTGTGGCTTCGCCGCCTCCGGGTCATTCCCTTCCTGGGTCTCGCCGTCGTCCATCGCACTGGTGTTCTCGGCACGGCGTGGTCAACGTTGTCAACAAACGACAACATCGGAAGAGGGACGTACATGGAGAGGCTGACAGTTGGGACCCACATGGTCCATGGTCGCACGCAAGCAAGTACCTCCTTCTTACGCCAAAAAGAATGAATATTCCCGCTAATAGCTTGGACCCACCAGCTATATCTTCGCACGCAAGGAAGTGCCTCCTTATTACGCACAAAAAAAATGAATACTGCCCCTGCTAGCTGGGACCCACCATAGTGGGAGGCTGACTTGTGGGCCTACTAAGTTGACGCGGATGGAGGGCTTTGTCAACTTAGTCGACAAACGATTCTATCACCAGTGACCGTTGGATTGTTAACATCCAACGGTCGTCCTGCTTCTTCAACCTCTGATTTTCTTGCTCTAGCCGTCCAAACCATCGCATGCTCTTGCCTCCCGTGGTTGGCTGTGCTGCCGTGGAGGCCTCACCGCCCCCTACTACTCCCACCGCTGGCCAGGCCCTGCGGCGACGGCAGCCTCACACCGTAATCGAACTAGTGAACCCTCGTACTCCTCTCCGCGTGGGCAACCAATGCCGCGTCTTCCTCGGCTGGCTCCGCATCGTTCCCTTGCTAGGACTCGCCATTGTCCACCGCCTTGGTGCTCTCGGCGTGGCGTGGTAAATGTGGTCAATGAACGACTTCCATCGGAAGAGTACTGTACATTGAGAGGCTGACAGCTGGGTCCACGGCCGCAGCAAGGAAGTGCCTCCTTATTACGTGCAAAATAATTATTCCTCCACCTGACAGCAGGGACCCACTGGATGGGCCACCGTATTTCACGGAAAAAAAACGTTGCCCCTGACTGCTGGGACCCACCAGCTACATCTTCGCACGCGAGGAAGTGCGTCCATATAAATGATTCGCCCCCTGATTCCTGGGACCCACCAGCTACATCTTCGCACGCAAGGAAGTGCCTGACAGTCGGGATCCACCTGGTCGAAGCGTACGTAGCATTGTCATTCTGGTCGTGAACGTGTACGTACATACTGGTCGATGTAGAGGCATGCATGTGTGGTAGTAGAGGCGCGCACGTGGCATGCACACATACGTACAGCGGCCAGGGTGCAAGAAAGAAAATACGGCCACGTACGTACATACAGGCGGGGTCTTGAACGCCTACTCGCGCATACGTATGGCCGGGGCTCGTGTACATGGTTGGGTCGAAACGGAGAAACTGCGTCGTCATCGTATTCATGGGGAGCCAACCGGCTGGTTCGAAACGGAATGCGTCGTCGTGTTCATCGGGAGCCAACCGGCTTGGACAGAACAACCAATGGAAACGAGGCTTGGCGTACCGCGGAAATGAGGAAACGGCCTTGTGTTCGACCATCCACGGTCGAAACGGGATCCTGTTCATCGGCAGGGGTCGGGCGTACCGCAAAACAGAGGAAATGGAGTTCTGTTGGACCTCCTACGGTCGAAATGGGGTCCTGTTGACCGGGAGGGGTGTGGCGTACCGCAAAATGGAGGAAACTGACTTGTGTTGGAGTGCTACGGTCGAAACGGGGGTCCTGTTCATCGGAGGGGTGTGGCGTACCGCAAAATGGGACTCCACGGGCTACTATTCATCCACCGTCGACCTCCTCCAGCCTCCACGGGCTACTGTTCATCCACCGTCGACCTCCTCCAGCCTCCACCTGCGACTGTTCATCCACGGGCTCTTATTCATCTAGCCTCCACCGCACGCTCCTCCACTAGCTACTGTTCAACCAGCCCTCTCGACGGGGTCCTGTTCAACCACCCCTCCTATGACTCCCCCGATTTGACCGTACACTAATCATACACGCAAACGTGTAAGATCGAGATCAGGGACTCACGGGATATCACAACACAACTCTAGACATAAATAAAATAATACAAGCTTTATATTACAAGCCAGGGGCCTCGTGGGCTCGAATACAAGAGCTCAATCATAGACGAGTCAGCGGAAGCACCAATATCTGAGTACAGACATAAGTAAACAAGTTTGCCTTAAGAAGGCTAGCACAAAAGTAACAACGATTGAAAAGGCAAGGCATCCTGCCTGGGATCCTCCTAAACTACTCCTGGTCGTCGTCAGCAGCCTGGACGTAGTAGTAGGCACCTCCAGAGTAGTAGGAGTCGTCGTCAACGGTGGCGTCTGGCTCCTGGACTCCAACGTCTAGTCGCAACAATCGGATATAGAAAGGGGGGAAAGGGGGGGAGAAAAGCAACCGTGAGTATTCATCCAAAGTACTCGCAAGCAAGGAGCTACACTACATATGCAATGGTATGAATGAAAGGGGGTAGTATATGTGGACTGAACTGCAGAATGCCGGAATAAGAGGGGGATAGCTAGTCCTGTCGAAGACTACGCTTCTGGCCGCCTCCATCTTGCAGCATGTAGAAGAGAGTAGATGGTAAGTTCACCAAGTAACATCGCATAGCATAATCCTACCCGGTGATCCTCCCCTTGTTGCCCTGTGAGAGAGTGATCACCGGGTTGTATCTGGCACTTGGAAGGGTGAGTTTTATTAAGAATCCGGTTCTAGTTGTCATAAGGTCAAGGTACAACTCCGGGTCGTCCTTTTACCGAGGGACACAGCTATTCGAATAGATAAACTTCCCTGCAGGGGTGCACCCCATTTCCCAACACGCTCGATCCCCTTTGCCCGGACACACTTTCCTAGGTCATGCCCGGCCTCGGAAGATCAACACGTCGCAGCCCCACCTAGGCACAACAGAGAGGTCAGCACGCCAGTCTAAATCCTATGGCGCAGGGGTCTGGGCCCATCGCCCATTGCACACCTGCACGTTGCGAGGGCGGCCGGAAACAGACCTAGCCTCCATAATACAAGAGCAGGCGTTCCAGTCCAACCCGGCGCGTGCCGCTCAGTCGCTGACGTCACGAAGGCTTCGGCTGATACCATGACGTCGAGTGCCCATAACTGTTCCCGTGTAGTTGGTTAGTGCGTATAGGCCAGTGGACAGACTCAGATCAAATACCCAGATCTCGTTAAGCGTGTTAATTGATGTAACTGTAGACGCCGACCAGGGCCAGGCCCACCTCTCACCTAGGTGGTCACAACCTGCCCTATCGCTCCGCCACAAAGTAACAGTTGGGGGCCGTCGGGAACTCAGGCCCACCACTACCTGGATGGAGCCACCTGCCCCTTCAGCCCCACATCCGAATCACTTGCGGGTACTCTACGAGCCGACCCGACTTTAGTCACCACATGTATCATGTGTAATATGTAATATGTATAGTATATACCCGTGATCACCTCCTGAGTGATCACATCCCAATAGTATAGCATGGCAGACGGACAAGAATGTAGGGCAACTGATTGAATACTAGCATCCTATACTAAGCATTTAGGATTGCTGGTAAAGTATCAACAGTTGTAGCAACAATGACAGGCTATGCAGCAGAATAGGGTTAACCAAAAGCAGTAACATGCTACACTACTCTAATGCAAGCAGTAGAGAGATAATAGGCGATATATGGTGATCAAGGGAGGGGGCTTGCCTGTTTGCTCTGGCAATAAGGAGGGTTCATCTTCGATGTAGTCGAACACACGCACATCGGCAGTGATCTCGGAGTCTACTGGAAATAAGTAATGGAGGGGGAACACAATAAATAACCGAACAATCAAATGTAACACAAAGCAAGATGCGGCAATATGTTGTGCTAGGTTTGACCTAACGTAGGGACAAGTGATAACGGTGAAGGGAGGAAACATCCGGGAAAGTATCCCCGGTGTTTTGCGTTTTCGGACAGATGAACCGGAGGGGGAAAGTTGCGTGTTCGCTATGCTAGGGATGTGTGGCGGACGAACGGCCTGCGTATTCGGATTCGTCTCGTCGTTCTGAGCAACTTTCATGTACAAAGTTTTTCCATCCGAGCTACGGTTTATTTTATATTATTTTTTAAAAGATTTAATCATTTTTAGAATTTATTTAATCATTTTAAATCAACATTATCCAGAATAGTGTTTGCTGACGTCATCATGGCGTCAGCAGCCAATAGGGCGTTGACTTAGTCAAATTGATGTGTGGGTCCCGCATGTCATACACTGTTAGTTAATTAACAATAGTTAATTAGGTTAATTAGACTAATCTAATCAGGATGAATTAAGTTAACTAATTCTTAAATTAATTGATTGATTAATTTATATTTTAATTATTTTTAATTATTAAATATTCATTCATTTATTTATTTTATTAATTCTCTTTTCTTAATAATGTTCTGGGTCCAGGCCCCACATCTCTGTGGCCTAGAGGGGCCCTAGCGGGTCGGGCGTTAGCGGGCGTCGGGTGCAGGGGCGTATTGGCGCCCGACCCGGGCGGGGGCCGAGCGGGCGCAGGAGCAGGCAGCAGGCGAGGGGCGGCGCGGCCAGCGACGCGTGGGCGGGCGCGGTGGCGCGGCTGCGGGAGGAGGAGTGGGCGGCCGGCGGGCGAGGAGCGCTGGGCAAGGAGCAGCAGCGGGCAGACGGGGGAGTGTGCGCTCAGGCGGGAGCTTGTCGCGGCGGTGCGGCAAGGTAGGTCACGGGAACGCGCGCGAAGGAAGGGGGAGCACGGCCGGAGGCGGGGACCGAACCGGGCGGCGGCGGCAAGTGGGCTATTGCGGGGTCGCGGTCGACGGTGTTGGCCGGCGAGTAGTGATAGCGGGGCGAGGCCGTGGTGAGTAGCAGCAGCGCTGCGGTGCGCGGCCAGCAGCGCGGCTCGGGGGCCGCCGGAGCTCAGCGCAGGCGCGGGGTGGGCCACGGTGGAGGGTGCTGTGCATGGCGGGGTGGCCGTGGGCGCCAAGCAGCGGGGAACGCTATGGGGGCGAGGGTCGAGCGGAGTTGCGGGAGCATGCGGGCGAGCGAGTCCCGTCGAGGATGACTCCAGCACAGGGTCAGAGAGGGAGATGAGGAGGGCGCGGCTGTCACATCCCTAGTTCTGGTATGCTCAAGGCTAGCTAGTCATGTGTGCATCATGTTAAATTCCATTTAAATTTGAAATGGGGATTTGTGAAACCCTCAGAATCATTTCGGGAAATAACCCAGTTAAAAATTGCTCTAAAAAGGTCCAAGAAAATGTTCATGTTGCTCTCTGAAAATATTGGACAGAGATAAAAATCAAACCACTATTTTTAGGATCTCATAAGTATTTATTTTGGGCATTTGGAATTAATCCAATATTTATTTGCATTGGATATATATGTTATATATTTTATATATGTCCAAAAATTCTGAATTTTGGTGAGGGGCTTTGGAATAATCCCTTAGGTCCCTGCATAAATTGACACAAGTAAAGAAAATGATTTAGTATTTTTACTAAATCAAAACAAATGTCAGAAAATAGAAAACAGAAAACAAAAGTAAGGGAAATACTTACCTGGGCCAACTCACCTGTGCAGCCTGGCCTGGCCCTGCGGCCCAGCAGGCCGGCCCAGCCCAACTGCCAGGAGCTTCTTCAAGCTCCTGCCAGTAGGAGCTGCTGCGTGGCCGCGCCACAGCCGGCCGTGGCCACGTCTCCCCGCCACCTCCTGCTTCCCCTCCTCATCGCTCTGGCCTCCCCGGACGTGGCCACGACGCCCCGCACCTCTCTCCCTCTCCCTCTCTCTCCCTCCTCCCCTGGTTCTCTCCCGCGCGACCGCCCGAGCACTGCCGTCACCGCCGTTCGCTGTTTCCGTAGCCACCGCCTCCCCCTCACTTCTCCGACCAGCTCAGAAGCTCCGCCATGTCGCCGTCCACCTCTCCATTGATCCACATGACGCGGGAAGCCCTGGAGCACCGCCATCGCCATCGTCTTCGCCTCCGGCCACCGTAGATCGCCATCACCGCTCCGTCGTCTCCAGCGCGTCCCCCGGCCACAACGAGCAGCCCTACAAGTCCGCTATGAGCCCCGCCGTCGTTTCCCCCCTACTCCTCTGCTTCCCTGCGCCTCTAGCCCCTCCGCCGCTCGAGTCGAGCTCCGGCCGCCACCGCGAGCTCCGCTCCGGCAAGCTCCAGCCACCCCAGCTTCCCCTACCTGCTCCGCTGGCTGCACGAGAGCCCGGGCTACGCCCCGGTGCCCTTAGTCGCCGCCCTCGTGGCCTGTAACGCGGCGGCCGCCACGTCCAGAGGTCGCCGGTGTTAACCTCGCCGACCTGACGTGTGGGTCCGACCTTCCAGGTGATTAGCTTAAGCTAATCACCACTTAGTTAACCTTGAGACACTGACAGTGGGCCCCTGCGCCACTAATCTAAGTTAGATTAGAAATAACCCCCCTGTTAACTAACTGTGACACTGACGTGTGGACCCCACACGTCAGGTTTGACCCAGTCAGCGCCGCTGGCCTGCTGACGCGGGCATGATGTCATGCTGACGCAGTTATCCTTTTTCTGGAATTATTTTAAAACAGGAAATTTCAGAAAATGTTCTAAACTTCAAAAAATCACAGAAATTCAACCGCAGCTCAGATTGAAATAATTTATATATGAAAAATTATCAAAAAAAATTCAATATATCCATCTGTATCAGTTTCATGCATGAAAAACCAAGTTATACCAGCTGTATAGGTGAAAACACATGAATGGCATTTATAAGAGCTTATTTTGGAGTTGCATTTGAACCTTTGGTTCAAATGGACTTCAACCAGTTGAATGCTAAATGCATTATCTCAAAACACATCACATGTTCATGCCATATTCATGCATCATATTGTTGCATATGCTTGTGTTTGATTGTCGACACCGTTCCTTCTCGATAGGTTCTGCTTCGGAGAGTGTTCCAGAGTACCTATCTATGGAGCAGTGCCCCCTCTGTTGATCTACTAGGCAAGCAAACCCCCTTGTTCATTCCGATACACCACTCTCTCGCTCCTGCTCTCTTTTATTGCATTAGGACAACAACGATTCAACTGCTACTTTATGCTGCGGTAGTTGAACCCATTCCTCTGCATGACCTGTCATTGCCACAGTAAATAGTTGAAACCCACTAGCATGTGTAGGAGTTGATTGAGCCATGTTGTGTTCCTACCATGCCATGCCTGCTATTGCTTAGAGTTGTGTCAGGTCTGATTCATTGGGAATGAATTGGAGTGTTACGATATGTTCTGGTGCTAAGAGTGAACGTGTGAACACGTTTTGGTAAAGGTAGCGGTGAGAGGCCATGTAGGAGTACATGGTGGGTTGTCTCACTGGAACCGTCCTTAAGCACTGAGTTCTGTGTATGTTGTCCAATGACTAGCTACTACCACACATTGGGCTCCGGGCACTCCAAGCTCTCTCGACTTATTAACCAACTTGATCTCTGTCCAGGAGTTGCAAATAGTTTCTGGTGTTTGTAGGTAGTGTTAGTAGTCTACCAAGTGGCACCCGGCCAGGTGGGCTTGGGACAGACTAGGCACACATGGCCCAGTGTACCGAGTGGCACCCAGATGGTGGGCTCGGGAACCCTGTACACATCGTTTGGGGCCGTGAGCGAAACCCCGGCCGAATCTCCTTGCGGATGGAACCCGAATAGGCGATAAACCTGGACTAGAGTCTTGTGTGGTTAGTCAGGTTGTGGCCAACACCCTCGCCAGGCTTCCGCTTGAAGGTTGCCGAGATACATGACGGGTACATGGTGATAAGTGGTGAGAGCGTGTGTGAAGAAGTACACCCCTGCAGGGTTATCATGATCTATTCGAATAGCCATGTCCTCGGTTATGGACTTCTTGGATGCTTATGTGGTACATAGACAACTTAAAGTGGATACCCTAAAATGCTCAAGAAAAGTGTGAGTGCTATGGATGGCCTTCTCGTAGTGAGACGGGAATGAATCCATAGTGGTGTATTCATGTGGTGATTAGTGGACTCGTGTGCGCCACCTCAGAAGAGTTACCAGCAGTCGTAGTACAGGATAGCCACTGAGTCAAAGCTGGCTTGCTGCAACTAAAGCCCACATTACCTTCTTGATACAAATGCATGTATGATAGGATCTGATGTAAGTCTTGCTGAGTACCTTTGTACTCACGTTGCTTTATTTATGTTTTTGCAGCGGAGACTTGGGTCTTACTAGTTTACGTGGACTTCGACAAGTAGCTTGTACCTCAGCTACGATCTTGATCGGACGTTGTAGATAGTCAGGCTCACAGGCTTTTCTTTTGTAGTTGTCTGTACTCAGACATGTAATGCTTCCGCTTGTTGCTTGTATGCTCTGAATGATGGGTCATGTGACCCCTGTTTGTATATATGTTATGTGGCTCTTCTGGGCCTTTATCTATATGAGTTTGCGTTATGTTGTGATGCCATGTTGTACAACACATACTTGCATGTTATGCGTACATGTAACGTGTATTGCTATGTGTGGGATCCGACAATCTAGTTGTTTATCCTTGTCAGCCTCTCTTATGGGGAAATGTAATCTAGTGTCTCCTTGAGCCATAGTAGTCCGCTACAGCCCGGTTCACCGGAGTCCTGCTAGCCCAACACTACTGTTCAGGACACTTGACTGGCCGGCATGTGTTTCACTTCGTTCCTGTGTCTGTCCCTTCGGGGAAATGTCATGCGGTGACATCCGGAGTCCTGCCTAGCCTGCTACAGCCCGGGTTACCGGAGTCCTGTTAGCCCAGTGCTACAGCCTGGATTCACACGCTGCTGACCGACATGCTCGAAGTTGATTCATGTATGCCTGTCCCCATGGGTTAGTGCCGCTTAGGGTTCACGACTAGTCATGTCGGCCCGGGTTCTCTGTCATATGGATGCTAGCGATACTATCATATACGTGATCCAAAAGGCGCAAACGGTCCCGGGCCATGGTAGGGTGACACCCGTGGGAATACCGTGCGTGAGGCCGCAAGGTGATATGAGGTGTTACATGCTAGATCGGTGTGACTTAGAATCAGGGTCCTGACAGGGGCCCTCACCGACGTTGGAGAGGAGAGGGGGCGGCAAGGCTCGGTGGAGCCTTTGGGGAGGAGGACGGGGACGCGTCGCTAGCGAGGAGGAGAGGAGGAGGACGAGGCGACGGGTGGCAGCGAGGTCCGGTGATGGCGACGCGAACGAGGGCGAGGCGGGGGCGCATGGCGGCGTCGGGGCGATGCGATCGGGGGTTTGCCCCGATCCAGATCGGGCAGAGGAGGGAGAGGGAGGAGTGCGAGGGGTTATGGGGATCGGGCTAGGGTTCGGTGCCCCAAGGGGGTATGGGCCAGGGGAGGGTTCGGTGCCCCAGGTTCTTTGTTTTTGTTGTTGTTTTATTTAATCTTTCACATTGTTTTAGTTTTGTAAAGCATATAGTTTGCACCTAAATTACTAATAGTAATTATACCACTGCAACAATTATTCTGGTAGTTATAAAAAGTAGTTCTCAATAATGTAATTATTTAAGAGACATTTAAAAAATTATTTCAGCTAGTGTTTCTATTATCTAGTGCAAATAAACATTGTATGTTAATTTGGATTCATGACCGTAATCATCTATGATGTATTTGCTACACTTCGAACATTTTAGATTTGACTTTTGAAAACTTTTCCTGTTTGATTTTATTTTAAATTTGAATTTTGAAACAGTTTTGAATCAATATGAGTTTAACAACAGTAATCGAGGTGACGTGGCATCATTAGTAGAGGGCTACTGTAGCTTAATTATCTGGGCGTCACAATTCTCCTCCACTAGAAGAAATTTCGCCTCGAGATTTAAGAGGTGGATTAAGGGGGGAGACTAGGTTACGAAAGTCTAACGGATCTTCTCGGTCATGGTTGCTCTTCTTGAATAGGTCGATCCATTGCATTAGCGTCTTCATTACTCTGCTTTCGGTCATCATGATGAAGTCGGCATCCTTTCTTCGGGAACTTCGTTGTACGAATAGGTAACGGAGCAGCTCGGCAACGACAGAATGCTATAAGGGAAATAATCTAGGATTATCCCATGAATGAGCATATGAGTACCTCTTGAGTTGAACAAATAAAACACATCGAGAGTAAAGTATGAAGGTACAATAAGAAGTTTCAAGCAGCCAGACAATCGTTCAATGCCTAGTTGATACGTCCATTTTGCATCATCCTTTTATATCGATATTTATTGCATTATGGGCTGTTATTACACATTTTGTCACAATACTTATGCCTATTCTCTCTTATTTTACAAGGTTTCATGTAGGGGATCCGACAATCTAGTTGTTTATCCTTGTCAGCCTCTCTTATGGGGAAATGCAGTCTAGTGTCTCCTTGAGCCATAGTAGTCTGCTACAGCCTGGTTCACCGGAGTCCTGCTAGCCCATAACTACTGTTCAGGACACTTAACTGGCCGACATGTGTTTCACTTCGTTCCTGTGTCTGTCCCTTCGGGGAAATGTCACGCGGTGACATCCGGAGTCCTGCCTAGCCTGCTACAACCCGGGTTACCGGAGTCCTGTTAGCCCAGTGCTACAGCCCGGATTCACACGCTGCTGACTGACATGATCGAAGTTGATTCATGTATGCCTGTCCCCATGGGTTAGTGCCGCTTAGGGTTCACGACTAGTCATGTCGGCCCGGGTTCTCTGTCATATGGATGCTAGCGATACTATCATATACGTGAGCCAAAAGGCGCAAACGGTCCTGGGCCATGGTAGGGCGACACCCGTGGGAATACCGTGCGTGAGGCCGCAAGGTGATATGAGGTGTTACATGCTAGATCAGTGTGACTTAGAATCGGGGTCCCGACAGCTTTGGTATCAGAGCCTGACTGCCTGTAGGATTTCCAAGCCAACCTGGTCGAAGTTGAGTCTAGAAATTCTTTAGTTATGTAAGGGAATTGATTGTGGAAGGGAACGTAAGGCTCTTTTTACTCCTTTTACCTCATGCCCTTCTGATCCGAGTCATCCTATCTTTCCAACGGGGTTAAGGAACTAGGCTTCCTCTTCTGTCTATCAGGATCGCGTGTTACTACTCCATAGTCTCTAAAGTTTGGTTAGTCTGAGTCATATCCCAGTTTGAGTACCTCCGGTGTAACCTATTTAACAATATCTCAGAACCTTGAGTGATGATGTTGAGTATGGTGCTACCCCGTCTTTTGCAGAATGTCTCATTCTGAGCATTTTACTGCCGTTATGCTGCCGGAATTGTCCTAGGAGTTTGAGAGATACTAAATTTCCTTGTGCTAGATGTTGCATCCTATAGTTGTTGTTGACCTCGTCCTTGGTTCCGCTTCTCAGGATGTCGTCAGTTAACCGAAGTTCTGTTGCTCTTTGCCTGAACCACGGAGGTGGTAGGGATGAGGAGGATCCTCCCGACCAACCTTCATTGGCAGAGTTCATGTTAGAGATGGAGAGGAACAAGCGTGAGTCTAACCGCTTGTTGGCACGTATCGAGGAGAACACCGCACATCGGTGCAAAGAGTCAGCGACCATCCATGATTTCATTGGTCTGAAACCACCCACCTTCCATCATTCCATTGAGCCACTCGATGCAGATGACTGGCTTCGTAGTATCACTCACAAGCTGCGTTCTGCGAACGTAGCTGAAGGTGACAAGGTCATCTATGCTGCATATCACCTAGAAGGTCCTGCTAGTCTTTGGTGGCAGAACTACGAGGGTATGCTCCCAGCTGGCCAGATTCCTACCTGGAGAGATTTCATTGAGGCTTTTCGCGAGCATCACATTCCTGAAGCCCTCATCGATCGCAAGAGAGAAGAGTTCTGTAGTTTCACACAGGGTAAGATGGCTGTTGATGCTTACAGTAGAGAGTTTGAGAACCTCGCCCGCTATGCTGCAGAAGAAGTGTCCACGGACGCCAAGAAGCAGGCCAGGTTCCGGAAGGGTCTCAACCCCAAGTTGCGTCGTGATCTCCACTTGCACCATTGCAATACATTCCAGGCTCTTGTGAACAAGGCCATTAATGCGGAGACAGCTCAGCTCACCTACGAGGAGTCTTGTAAGCACACCCGTGATTTGGTTTCTTCCTCCGGTTCCAGTTCTTAGAAGTGCCGGATTTGGGTTCCGAACTCCGCTCTTCCACCCGGTTATACACCGAGGCCTTCTTGTGTGGCACCTCACCCAGTTCAGCAGTATGCTCCACCCAGGCTTATTGGTAGACCGCTTGTCAATGTTGGTCCACGTCCTACTTCAGGGAGTTGCTTCACATGCGGAGAGCCAGGACACTATGCACGTGACTGCTCTCAAGCCAGCTATGCTCCACCCCCGCCTGAGAAGTCTGTTGGCTGCGATAAGCCATCACGCAAGATGATCAATGTCAAGTCAGCTCCCACTGAACATGGACGTGTGCATCACGTCTTAGCTAAAGACGCTCATGATGATCCGGATGTTGTTCTTGGTACACTCCTTGTCAACTATCATCCAGCTTCGGTTCTGTTCGATACCGGAGCATCTCACTCCTTCATCTCTGAAGGCTATGCTCGTTTGCACGACATGTCATTTTGTGATATGCCAACTCCACTTGAAATCCAAACTCCGGGGTCTAGATGGAAAACTACCAGAATAAGCCATGGTAATGAAATCCTTGTTGACAGACTCGTAGTCCTTGTGTCACTCATAGCCCTCAAGTCTACAGATATTAACATCATCTTGGGTATGGACTGGATGAAAGCTCAGTATGCCAAGATTGATTGTTACACTAGGTCTGTTCAGCTTACACACCCCTCTGGCAAGATAGTCACTGTCTCCACCAGAATTGCAAAGCGTCAGCTTTATTCTCTTAATGCCAGCCCTCTTCCAGACCTTGAGGATATCCCGGTAGTCCGTGACTTTCCAGACGTCTTTCCAGAAGAACTGCCAGGTATTCCACCTGACAGGGATGAAGAGTTCGTCATAGATCTTATCCCAGGAACCGCCCCAATTTCTAGGAGACCTTACAAGATGGCACCCTTAGAGCTAGCCGAGCTTAAGAAACAACTCGATGAATCCTTGCAAAAGGGTTTCATCCGTCCTAGTTCTTCTCCCTGGGCTTGCCTCGTCCTCTTCGTCAAGAAGAAGGATGGTACGGACTGGATGGTTGTAGATTATCGTCCCGTTAATTTGGTCACGATAAAGAACAAGTATCCGCTCCCCAGGATCAACGACCTGTATGATCACCTCGCTGGATCCTCAGTCTTTTCCAAGATGGATTTGAGGTTAGGCTACCACCAAATCAAGATCAGAAATGGGGACATTCCTAAGACGGCTTTCGTCACTTGTTATGGCCAGTACGAGTACACCGTCATGTCCTTTGGTCTAACCAATGCTCAGCTACCTTCTCCCGTTTGATGAACTCGATCTTCATGGAGTACTTAGATAAGTTCGTCGTGGTTTACCTCGATGATATCCTTATTTACTCGAAGAACAAGAAAGAGCATGCCGAACATCTTAGACTCGTGTTAGATAAACTCAGAGAGCATCGCCTTTATGCCAAGTTCTCCAAGTGCGAATTTTGGTTGCCAGAAGTGACCTACCTAGGCCACGTGATCTCTGGTAAGGGCATTGCTGTCAATCCCGAGAGAGTTCAAGCCGTTCTTGATTGGACTCCACCTGAAACAGTTAAACAAGTTAGGAGTTTCCTTGGTCTAGCCAGTTATTGTCGCCGCTTCGTTGAGAACTTCTCCAAAGTGGCCAAACCTCTCACGGAACTTCTCAAGAAAGATAAAAAGTTTGAGTGGTCCCCACAGTGTGAGTACAGTTTTCAGGAACTGAAAAGACGCCTGACTTCTGCTACCATACTTGTGCCACTGGATTTCACTAAAGACTTTGTTATCTACCGCGACGCCTCACGACAGGGATTAGGTTGCATTCTTATGCAGGATCATCATGTGATTGCCTATGCATCTCGACAGTTGCATCCACATGAGGAGAATTATCCTACACATGATCTAGAGCTTGCAGCCGTAGTCTATTTACTTAAAGCATGGCGACATTACCTTCTCGGTAAACGTTGCGAGATTTACACCGACCACCAGAGTCTCAAGTATATCTTCACCCAACCAGATTTGAACCTTAGGCAAAGATGTTGGTTGGAGTTGATCTCAGATTACGACTTAGGGATTACCTACACCCCAGGCAAGGGAAATGTCGTGGCTGATGCGCTAAGTCGTAAGTCCTATTGCAACAATCTTATGTTGCAGCAGGGCCAACCACTTCTCCATGAGGAATTCTGTAAGCTTAATCTTCACATTGCTCCTCGCGGATTCCTTTCTACCTTGGTGGCGAAACCTACTCTTGTGGATCAAATCATCTCTGGTCAGAAGCAGGATACGGGAATTTCCCGGATCAAGAGAAACATTAACAAGGGAGTTGGTGGTAGTTTCTCTATAGATGATCGAGGTGTTGTTTTCTTTGAGAATCGCTTGGTGGTTCCCAAGAATCAACATCTACGACAACTGATCCTTAAGGAGGCTCATGAATCTCCTCTCACGATTCATCCCGGTAGTACTAAGATGTACCAGGACCTACGCCAGAGGTTCTGGTGGACTAGGATGAAGAGAGAAATCGCTCAGTTCATTGCTAATTGTGATGTTTGTCGTCGCGTTAAGGCAGAGCATCAAAGGTCTGCTGGCACCCTTCAGCCTTTAGCTATTCCTGAGTGGAAATGGGATAAGGTTGGTATGGACTTCATCACCGGTTTTCCCAGGACCAAGAGAGGGAATAATGCTATATTTGTAGTCATTGATCATCTTTCCAAAGTGGCTCACTTCCTACCTGTTCGAGAGAATATCACTGCTAATCAGCTTGCTGACTTATACATTTCTCGAATAGTGTCACTTCATGGTGTTCCACTAGAGATCAATTCAGACCGTGGTAGTCTTTTCACTTCTCATTTCTGGGAGAGTTTCCAAACTGCCATGGGCACCCATCTTTCCTTCAGTACCGCTTTCCACCCTCAGTCGAGTGGTCAGGTGGAACGGGTCAATCAAATTCTCGAAGACATGCTTAGAGCTTGCGTTATCTCATTCGGTATGGACTGGGAGAAGTGCCTTCCTTTCGCCGAGTTTGCTTATAACAATAGCTACCAATCCAGTCTCAAGAAAGCTCCTTTTGAGATTCTATATGGACGAAGATGTCGAACACCTTTGAACTGGTCAGAAACAGGTGAAAGACAATTCTTTGGACCGGACATGATCCAGGAGGCAGAAGAGCAAGTTCGCATCATTCGTGAGAATTTGAAAACAGCCCAATCTCGTCAAAAGAGCCAGTATGACCGTCGTCATAAGGAAGTGGCTTATGAAGTTGGCGACAAGGCTTACCTTCGGGTTACCCCTTTGAAGGGTACCCATCGTTTCGGTATCAAGGGCAAGTTGGCTCCTCGTTACATTGGTCCTTTTCACATTCTCGCTAAACAAGGAGAGGTTGCCTACCAGTTGGAACTACCCCCACACCTTTCTCGAGTTCATGATGTCTTCCACGTCTCTCAACTCAGGCGTTGATCCCATCCGTGGAGTGGACCATGAAACACTTGATCTCCAAGATAACCTCACATACCGAGAGTATCCTGTTCGCATTCTTGATCAAGCAGAGCGTGTTACTCGATGTCAGAACATCAAGTTTCTCAAAGTTCAGTGGTCTCATCATTCCGAGAGAGAAGCTACCTGGGAGCGAGAAGATCGTCTTCGACTGGAGTACCCCACCTTCTTTCCATCGACCCCTGAATCTCGGGACGAGATTCTTTCAAGTGGGGGCGAGTTGTCACATCCCTAGTTCTGGTATGCTCAAGGCTAGCTAGTCATGTGTGCATCATGTTAAATTCCATTTAAATTTGAAATGGGGATTTGTGAAACCCTCAGAATCATTTCTGGAAATAAACCAGTTAAAAATTGCTCCAAAAAGGTCCAAGAAAATGTTCATGTTGCTCTCTGAAAATATTGGACAGAGATAAAAATCAAACCACTATTTTTAGGATCTCATAAGTATTTATTTTGGGCATTTGGAATTAATCCAATATTTATTTGCATTGGATATATATGTTATATATTTTATATATGTCCAAAAATTCTGAATTTTGGTGAGGGGCTTTGGAATAATCCCTTAGGTCCCTGCATAAATTGACACAAGTAAATAAAATGATTTAGTATTTTTACTAAATCAAAACAAATGTCAGAAAATAGAAAACAGAAAACAAAAGTAAGGGAAATACTTACCTGGGCCAACTCACCTGTGCAGCCTGGCCTGGCCCTGCGGCCCAGCAGGCCGGCCCAGCCCAACTGCCAGGAGCTTCTTCAAGCTCCTGCCAGTAGGAGCTGCTGCGTGGCCGCGCCACAGCCGGCCGTGGCCACGTCTCCCCGCCACCTCCTGCTTCCCCTCCTCGTCGCTCTGGCCTCCCTGGACGTGGCCACGACGCCCCGCACCTCTCTCCCTCTCCCTCTCTCTCCCTCCTCCCCTGGTTCTCTCCCGCGCGACCGCCCGAGCACTGCCGTCACCGCCGTTCGCTGTTTCCGTAGCCACCGCCTCCCCCTCACTTCTCCGACCAGCTCAGAAGCTCCGCCATGTCGCCGTCCACCTCTCCATTGATCCACATGACGCGGGAAGCCCTGGAGCACCGCCATCGCCATCGTCTTCGCCTCCGGCCACCGTAGATCGCCATCACCGCTCCGTCGTCTCCAGCGCGTCCCCCGGCCACAACGAGCAGCCCTACAAGTCCGCTATGAGCCCCGCCGTCGTTTCCCCCCTACTCCTCTGCTTCCCTGCGCCTCTAGCCCCTCCGCCGCTCGAGTCGAGCTCCGGCCGCCACCGCGAGCTCCGCTCCGGCGAGCTCCAGCCACCCCAGCTTCCCCTACCTGCTCCGCTGGCTGCACGAGAGCCCGGGCTACGCCCCGGTGCCCTTAGTCGCCGCCCTCGTGGCCTGTAACGCGGCGGCCGCCACGTCCAGAGGTCGCCGGTGTTAACCTCGCCGACCTGACGTGTGGGTCCGACCTTCCAGGTGATTAGCTTAAGCTAATCACCACTTAGTTAACCTTGAGACACTGACAGTGGGCCCCTGCGCCACTAATCTAAGTTAGATTAGAAATAACCCCCCTGTTAACTAACTGTGACACTGACGTGTGGACCCCACACGTCAGGTTTGACCCAGTCAGCGCCGCTGGCCTGCTGACGCGGGCATGATGTCATGCTGACGCAGTTATCCTTTTTCTGGAATTATTTTAAAACAGGAAATTTCAGAAAATGTTCTAAACTTCAAAAAATCACAGAAATTCAACCGCAGCTCAGATTGAAATAATTTATATATGAAAAATTATCAAAAAAAATTCAATATATCCATCTGTATCAGTTTCATGCATGAAAAACCAAGTTATACCAGCTGTATAGGTGAAAACACATGAATGGCATTTATAAGAGCTTATTTTGGAGTTGCATTTGAACCTTTGGTTCAAATGGACTTCAACCAGTTGAATGCTAAATGCATTATCTCAAAACACATCACATGTTCATGCCATATTCATGCATCATATTGTTGCATATGCTTGTGTTTGATTGTCGACACCGTTCCTTCTCGATAGGTTCTGCTTCGGAGAGTGTTCCAGAGTACCTATCTATGGAGCAGTGCCCCCTCTGTTGATCTACTAGGCAAGCAAACCCCCTTGTTCATTCCGATACACCACTCTCTCGCTCCTGCTCTCTTTTATTGCATTAGGACAACAACGATTCAACTGCTACTTTATGCTGCGGTAGTTGAACCCATTCCTCTGCATGACCTGTCATTGCCACAGTAAATAGTTGAAACCCACTAGCATGTGTAGGAGTTGATTGAGCCATGTTGTGTTCCTACCATGCCATGCCTGTTATTGCTTAGAGTTGTGTCAGGTCTGATTCATTGGGAATGAATTGGAGTGTTACGATATGTTCTGGTGCTAAGAGTGAACGTGTGAACACGTTTTGGTAAAGGTAGCGGTGAGAGGCCATGTAGGAGTACATGGTGGGTTGTCTCACTGGAACCGTCCTTAAGCACTGAGTTCTGTGTATGTTGTCCAATGACTAGCTACTACCACACATTGGGCTCCGGGCACTCCAAGCTCTCTCGACTTATTAACCAACTTGATCTCTGTCCAGGAGTTGCAAATAGTTTCTGGTGTTTGTAGGTAGTGTTAGTAGTCTACCAAGTGGCACCCGGCCAGGTGGGCTTGGGACAGACTAGGCACACATGGCCCAGTGTACCGAGTGGCACCCAGATGGTGGGCTCGGGAACCCTGTACACATCGTTTGGGGCCGTGAGCGAAACCCCGGCCGAATCTCCTTGCGGATGGAACCCGAATAGGCGATAAACCTGGACTAGAGTCTTGTGTGGTTAGTCAGGTTGTGGCCAACACCCTCGCCAGGCTTCCGCTTGAAGGTTGCCGAGATACATGACGGGTACATGGTGATAAGTGGTGAGAGCGTGTGTGAAGAAGTACACCCCTGCAGGGTTATCATGATCTATTCGAATAGCCATGTCCTCAGTTATGGACTTCTTGGATGCTTATGTGGTACATAGACAACTTAAAGTGGATACCCTAAAATGCTCAAGAAAAGTGTGAGTGCTATGGATGGCCTTCTCGTAGTGAGACGGGAATGAATCCATAGTGGTGTATTCATGTGGTGATTAGTGGACTCGTGTGCGCCACCTCAGAAGAGTTACCAGCAGTCGTAGTACAGGATAGCCACTGAGTCAAAGCTGGCTTGCTGCAACTAAATCCCACATTACCTTCTTGATACAAATGCATGTATGATAGGATCTGATGTAAGTCTTGCTGAGTACCTTTGTACTCACGTTGCTTTATTTATGTTTTTGCAGCGGAGACTTGGGTCTTACTAGTTTACGTGGACTTCGACAAGTAGCTTGTACCTCAGCTACGATCTTGATCGGACGTTGTAGATAGTCAGGCTCACAGGCTTTTCTTTTGTAGTTGTCTGTACTCAGACATGTAATGCTTCCGCTTGTTGCTTGTATGCTCTGAATGATGGGTCATGTGACCCCTGTTTGTATATATGTTATGTGGCTCTTCTGGGCCTTTATCTATATGAGTTTGCGTTATGTTGTGATGCCATGTTGTACAACACATACTTGCATGTTATGCGTACATGTAACGTGTATTGCTATGTGTGGGATCCGACAATCTAGTTGTTTATCCTTGTCAGCCTCTCTTATGGGGAAATGTAATCTAGTGTCTCCTTGAGCCATAGTAGTCCGCTACAGCCCGGTTCACCGGAGTCCTGCTAGCCCAACACTACTGTTCAGGACACTTGACTGGCCGGCATGTGTTTCACTTCGTTCCTGTGTCTGTCCCTTCGGGGAAATGTCATGCGGTGACATCCGGAGTCCTGCCTAGCCTGCTACAGCCCGGGTTACCGGAGTCCTGTTAGCCCAGTGCTACAGCCCGGATTCACACGCTGCTGACCGACATGCTCGAAGTTGATTCATGTATGCCTGTCCCCATGGGTTAGTGCCGCTTAGGGTTCACGACTAGTCATGTCGGCCCGGGTTCTCTGTCATATGGATGCTAGCGATACTATCATATACGTGATCCAAAAGGCGCAAACGGTCCCGGGCCATGGTAGGGTGACACCCGTGGGAATACCGTGCGTGAGGCCGCAAGGTGATATGAGGTGTTACATGCTAGATCGGTGTGACTTAGAATCAGGGTCCTGACAGGGGCCCTCACCGACGTTGGAGAGGAGAGGGGGCGGCAAGGCTCGGTGGAGCCTTTGGGGAGGAGGACGGGGACGCGTCGCTAGCGAGGAGGAGAGGAGGAGGACGAGGCGACGGGTGGCAGCGAGGTCCGGTGATGGCGACGCGAACGAGGGCGAGGCGGGGGCGCATGGCGGCGTCGGGGCGATGCGATCGGGGGTTTGCCCCGATCCAGATCGGGCAGAGGAGGGAGAGGGAGGAGTGCGAGGGGTTATGGGGATCGGGCTAGGGTTCGGTGCCCCAAGGGGGTATGGGCCAGGGGAGGGTTCGGTGCCCCAGGTTCTTTGTTTTTGTTGTTGTTTTATTTAATCTTTCACATTGTTTTAGTTTTGTAAAGCATATAGTTTGCACCTAAATTACTAATAGTAATTATACCACTGCAACAATTATTCTGGTAGTTATAAAAAGTAGTTCTCAATAATGTAATTATTTAAGAGACATTTAAAAAATTATTTCAGCTAGTGTTTCTATTATCTAGTGCAAATAAACATTGTATGTTAATTTGGATTCATGACCGTAATCATCTATGATGTATTTGCTACACTTCGAACATTTTAGATTTGACTTTTGAAAACTTTTCCTGTTTGATTTTATTTTAAATTTGAATTTTGAAACAGTTTTGAATCAATATGAGTTTAACAACAGTAATCGAGGTGACGTGGCATCATTAGTAGAGGGCTACTGTAGCTTAATTATCTGGGCGTCACAATTCTCCTCCACTAGAAGAAATTTCGCCTCGAGATTTAAGAGGTGGATTAAGGGGGGAGACTAGGTTACGAAAGTCTAACGGATCTTCTCGGTCATGGTTGCTCTTCTTGAATAGGTCGATCCATTGCATTAGCGTCTTCATTACTCTGCTTTCGGTCATCATGATGAAGTCGGCATCCTTTCTTCGGGAACTTCGTTGTACGAATAGGTAACGGAGCAGCTCGGCAACGACAGAATGCTATAAGGGAAATAATCTAGGATTATCCCATGAATGAGCATATGAGTACCTCTTGAGTTGAACAAATAAAACACATCGAGAGTAAAGTATGAAGGTACAATAAGAAGTTTCAAGCAGCCAGACAATCGTTCAATGCCTAGTTGATACGTCCATTTTGCATCATCCTTTTATATCGATATTTATTGCATTATGGGCTGTTATTACACATTTTGTCACAATACTTATGCCTATTCTCTCTTATTTTACAAGGTTTCATGTAGGGGGGGAATGCCGGCAGCTGGAATTCTGTGCTGGAAAAGGAGCAAATATTAGAGACATATTCTGCACATCTCCAAATGTCCTGAAACACCACGGGAGCATTTTTCAGAATATATAAAAAATACTGGGCCCAAGAAGTACCGGAGGGGGCCACCCGCCAGCCACGAGGGTGGGGGCGCGCCCCCCTGCCTCGTGGGCCCCCTGGCAGGCCTCCGGTGCCCATCTTCTGCTATATGAAGTCTTTCGTCCGAGAAAAAAATCATAAGCAAGCTTCCGGGACGAAAATCCGCCGCCACGAGGCGGAACCTTGGTGGAACCAATCTAGGGCTCCGACAGAGCTGTTCTGCCGGGGAAACTTCCCTCCGTGAGGGGGAAATCATCACCAACAATCCTCTCATCAGGTGGGGGTCAATCTCCATCAACATCTTCACCAGCACCATCTCATCTCAAACCCTAGTTCATCTCTTGTATCCAATCTTTGTATCCAAACCTCAGATTGGTACCTGTAGGTTGCTAGTAGTGTTGATTACTCCTTGTAGTTGATGCTACTTGGTTTACTTGGTGGAAGATCATATGTTTAGATCCATTATGCATATTAATACCCCTCTGATTATGAACACGAATATTCTTTGTGAGTAGTTACGTTTGTTCCAGAGGACATGGGAGAAGTCTTGCTATTAGTAGTCATGTGAATTTGGTATTCGTTCAATATTTTGATGAGATGTATGTTACCATCCCTCTATTGGTGTCATGTGAACGTTGGCTACATGACACTTCACCATTGTTTGGGCCAAGAGGGAGGCATTGGGAAGTAATAATTAGATGATGGGTTGCTAGAGTGACAGAAGCTTAAACCCTAGTTTATGTGTTGCTTCGTAAGGGGCTGATTTGGATCCATATGTTTCATGCTATGGTTAGGTTTACCTTAATACTTCTGTTGTAGTTGCAGATGCTTGCAATAGGAGTTAATCATAAGTGGGATGCTTGTCCAAGTAAGGACAGTACCCAAGCACCGGTCCACCCACATATCAAATTATCAAAGTACCGAACGCGAACCATATGTACGCGATGAAAACTAGCTTGATGATAATTCCCATGTGTCCTCGGGAGCGCTTTCCTTCATATAAGAGTTTTTCCAGGCTTTTCCTTTGCTACAAAAAGGATTGGGCCATCTTGCTGCACCTTATTTACTTTATTACTTGCTACTCGTTAAAAATTACCTTATCACAAAACTGTCTGTTACCGACAATTTCAGTGCTTGCAGAGAATACCTTGCTGAAAACTGCTTTTCATTTCCTTCTGCTCCTCGTTGGGTTCGACACTCTTACTTATCGAAAGGACTACGATAGACCCCCTATACTTGTGGGTCATCAAGACTCTTTTCTGGCGCCGTTGCCGGGGAGTGAAGCGCCTTTGGTAGGTGGAATTTGATAAGGAAAAATTTATATAGTGTGCTGAAATTTACTGTCACTTATTACTATGGAACACAATCCTTTGAGGGGTTTGTTCGGGGTATCTTCACCTCGTTCGGAACCACAATTAGTTACCCCTCAACCTAATGAACCTACTGAAAATGTTTACTTTGAAATTCCTTCAGGTATGATATGGAAACTGCTAGCTAATCCTTTTGCAGGAGATGGAACATTGCATCCCGATTTAGACTTAATCTATGTGGATGAAGTTTGTGGATTTTTTAAGCTTGCAGGTATGCCCGATGATGTTATCAAGAAGAAGTTCTTCCCTTTATCTTTGAAGGGATATGCATTGACATGGTATAGGCTATGTGATGATATGGGGTCATGGGACTACAAGCGATTGAAAATGGAATTTCACCAGAAGTTTTATCCTATGCATCTTGTTCATCGTGATCGTAATTATATATATAATTTTTGGCCTCGCGAAGGAGAAAGCATTGCTCAAGGTTGGGGGAGGCTTAAGTCAATGTTATATTCATGCCCCAATCATGAGCTCTCAAGAGAAATGATTATTCAAAAAATTTATGCTCGGCTTTCTCTCAGTAATCGCTCCATGCTCGATACTTCTTGTACTGGATCTTTTATGATGCAGACTATTGAATTCAAATGGGATTTATTGGAGAGAATTAAATGCAACTCTGAAGATTGGGACCTCGACGAAGGTAAGGAGGAAGGTATAACACCTAAGTTTGATTGTGTTAAATCTTTTATGGATATCGATGCTTTCCGTGAATTTAGCACTAAATATGGACTTGACTCTGAGATAGTAGCTTCTTTCTGTGTATCATTTGCTACTCATGTTGATCTCCCTAAGGAGAAGTGGTTTAAATATAATCCTCCCATTGAAGTAAAAGCAGTTGCACCTATTGAAGTTGAAGAAAAGACTATCATTTATAATGATCCTGTTGTTCCTACTGCTTATGTTGAGAAACCACCTTTCCCTGTTAGAATAAAGGATCATGCTAAAGCTTCAGCTGTAGTCAACAAAAGTAATATTAAGACACACAAACCCCCTGAGCAAGTTAAAGTTGAACCTAATATTGCTATGGTTAAAGATCTCTTGGCTGATAATATTGATGGGCATGTTATTTACTTCTGTGATGAGACTGCTAGAATTGCTAGACCCGATACTAAAAATAAGCATAGACCTATTGTAGGCATGCCTGTTATTTCTGTTAAAATAGGAGATCATTGCTATCATGGCTTATGTGATATGGGTGCTAGTTCAAGTGCAATACCCCGTTCCTTATATAAACAAATTATGCATGATATTGCACCTGCTGAGATAGAAGATATCGATGTTGCCATTAAGCTTGCCAATATAGATACTATTTCACCAATTGGGATTGTTAGAGATGTTGAAGTCTTGTGTGGGAAGGTTAAATATCCTGCTGATTTTCTTGTTCTTGGTTCCCCACAAGATAGCTTTTGTCCCATTATATTTGGTAGACCCTTCTTGAATACTGTTAACGCTAAGATAGACAGCAATAAGGATATTGTTTCTGTTGGTTTAGGGAATATGTCTCATGAGTTTAATTTTGCTAAGTTTCGTAGACAACCCCGTGATGAGGAATTGCCTAGTAAAGATGAAATTATTGGTCTTGCTTCTATTGTCGTGCCTCCTACTGATCCTTTAGAACAATATTTGCTAGACCAAGAAAATGATATGTTCATGAATGAAAGAACGGAAATAGATGAGGTATTCTTTAAACAGGGACCTATTATGAAACACAACTTGCCTGTTGAAATCCTAGGGGATCCTCCTCCACCCAAGGGTGATCCCGTGTTTGAGCTTAAACCATTGCCTGATACTCTTAAATATGCTTATCTTGATGAAAAGAAGATATATCCTGTTATTATTAATGCTAGCCTTTCAGAACATGAAGAAGAGAGATTATTGAAAACTCTGAAGAAGCACTGTGCTGCTATTGGATATACTCTTGATGATCTTAAGGGCATTAGTCCGACTCTATGTGAACACAAAATAAATTTGGAGAAAGACGCCAAACCAGTTATTGATCACCAACGACGGCTGAATCCTAAGATGAAAGAAGTGGTAAGAAAGGAAATATTAAAGCTCCTTGAGGCAGGTATAATTTATCCCGTTGCTGATAGTCAGTGGGTAAGTCATGTCCATTGTGTCCCTAAGAAGGGAGGTATTACTGTCGTTCCTAATGATAAAGATGAATTAATTCCACAAAGAATTATTACAGGTTATAGGATGGTAATTGATTTTCGCAAATTAAATAAAGCTAGTAAAAAAGATCATTACCCTTTGCCTTTCATTGATCAAATGCTAGAAAGATTATCCAAACATACACATTTTTGCTTTCTAGATGGTTACTCTGGCTTCTCTCAAATAACCGTGTCAGCTGATGATCAAGCAAAGACCACTTTTACTTGCCCTTTCAATACTTTTGCTTATAGACGTATGCCTTTTGGTTTATGTAATGCACCTGCTACCTTTCAAAGATGCATGATGGCTATATTCTCTTACTTTTGTGAAAAGATTATTGAGGTTTTCATGGACGATTTCACTGTTTATGGATCCTCTTTTGATGATTGCTTGAGCAACCTTGATCGAGTTTTGTAGAGATGTGAAGAAACTAAACTTGTCTTGAATTAGGAGAAGTGCCACTTTATGGTTAATGAAGGTATTGTCTTGGGGCATAAAATTTCCGTAAGAGGTATTGAAGTTGACAAAGCTAAGGTGGATGTTATTGAAAAGATGTCGTGTCCCAAGGACATCAAAGGTATAAGAAGTTTCCTTGGTCATGCCGGTTTTTATAGGAGGTTCATTAAGGACTTTTCAAAAATTTCCCGGCCTCTGACTAATCTATTACAAAAATATATTCCTTTTGTCTTTGATGATGATTGTGTAGAAGCATTCGAAGTACTTAATATAGCTTTGATTTCTGCACCTATTGTTCAGCCACTTGATTGGAATTTACCTTTTAAAATTATGTGTGATGCTAGTGATTATGCGGTAGGTGCTGTTCTAGGGCAAAGAGTTGATAAGAATTTGAATGTTATCCAATATGCTAGTAAAACTCTAGATAGTGCCCAGAGAAATTATGCTACCATTGAAAATAATTTTTAGTAGTTGTTTTTGCTTGTGATTTATATTTTTTATTCTAAAGTAACTATTCACACTGATCATGCTGCTATTAAATACCTTATGGAAAAGAAAGATGCTAAACCTAGACTTATTAGATGAGTTCTCGTACTACAAGAATTTGATTTGCATATTATTGATAGAAAGGGAGCTGAGAACCCCGTTGCAGACAACTTGTCTAGGTTAGAGAATGTTCTTGATGACCCGCTACCTATTGATGATAGCTTTCCTGATGAACAATTAAATACCATAAATGCTTCTCGTACTGCTCCATGGTATGCTGATTATGCTAATTATATTGTTGCTAAATTTATACCACCTAGTTTCACATACCAGCAAAAGAAAAAGTTATTCTATGATTTAAGACATTACTTTTGGGATGACCCACATATTTATAAAGAAGGAGTAGATGGTGTTATTAGACATTGTGTACCTGAGCATGAATAGGAACAGATCCTATGCAAGTGTCATTCTGAAGCCTATGGAGGACACCATGCTGGAGATAGAACTGCACATAAGGTATTGCAATCCGGTTTTATTGGCCTACTCTCTTCAAGGATGCCCGTAAGTTTGTCTTGTCTTGTGATGAATGTCAAAGAATTGGTAATATTAGTAGACATCAAGAAATGCCTATGAATTATTCACTTGTTATTGAACCATTTGATGTTTGGGGCTTTGATTATATGGGACCGTTTCCTTCCTCTAATGGGTATACACATATTTTAGTTGTTGTTGATTACGTTACTAAGTGGGTAGAAGCTATTCTAACTAGTAGTGATGATCATAACACCTCTATTAAGATGTTTAAAGAAGTTATTTTTCGGAGGTTTGGAGTCCCTAGATATTTAATGACTGATGGTGGTTCACATTTTATTCATGGTGCCTTTCGTAAAATTCTTGCTAAGTATGATGTTAATCATAGAATTGCATCTCCTGATCACCTGCAGTCTAGTGGTCATGTAGAATTGAGTAACAAAGAGCTCAAATTAATTTTGCAAAAGACTCTTAATAGATCTAGAAAGAATTGGTCCAAGAAACTTGATGATGCATTATGGGCGTATAGAACTGCATATAAAAACCCTTTGGGTATGTCTCCGTATAAAATGGTTTATGGAAAAGCATGTCAGTTACCTCTCGAACTAGAACATAAGGCATATTGGGCCATTAAAGAGCTCAATTATGATTTCAAACTTGCCGGTGAGAAGAGGTTATTTGACATTAGCTCACTTGATGAATGGAGAACCCAAGCCTATGAAAATGCCAAATTGTTTAAAGAAAAAGTTAAAAGATGGCATGACAAAAGGATACATAAGCGTGAGTTTAATGTAGGTGATTATGCATTGCTATACAACTCTCGTTTAAGATTTTTTGCAGGCAAACTCCTCTCTAAATGGGAAGGTCCTTACGTTATCGAGGAGGTCTATCGTTCCGGTGCCATAAAAATCAACAACTTCGAAGGCACAAATCCGAGGGTGGTGAACTGTCAAAGAATCAAACATTATATCTCAGGTAATCCCATAAATATTGAAACTAATATTATTGAAACCGTAACCCCGGAGGAATACATAAGGGACACTTTCCGGAACGTTTTAGACTCCGAAAAGGAATAGGTACGTGGTACGGTAAGTAAACCGACTCCAAAACAGTTCTAATGGCAATTTTTCTCTGTTTTGGAATATTTAAGAAAATAGGAAAATAAGAAGCAGACTGAAAAGGACATGAGGCTTCCACGAGGGTGGAGGGCGCACCTTACCCCCCTGGGCGCCCCCTGCCTCGTGGGCACCTCGTGTGCTCTCCGGACCCGTTTTCTTGTATGATACTCCTTCTGGTCGGTAAAAATTCATTATATAATCTCCCAAAGGTTTTGACCATAGTATCACGCAAATATCTCTTGGTCTTTGTTTTGAGCTGTTTTTCTGACAGATCTAGATCGCCATGGCGTCTTCAAGTGCCCCCAAGGACAAGTTCTTCGAGAAGGTCATCAACCCCTACCTCGCGGAAGTGCTGCAACACCCTCAAACCATTGAGATGCATGAGGGGTTGTTTCACATCCGCAATGTGGAGGGACCGAGGAGGACCAAAAGCATGGAGACAAGGCTCGAGGCGATGGAGCAACAAGTTTTCAAGTGTCAGGAGATGGTGGAGCGTGGACTCGACTCCAATCACATAATGATCACGGAGTTCACCAACAACCACAAGCTGGACGCCAAGGACATTGAGGTGGCCATCTTCAAGCTTCACGAGAAAATCGAGCGCCTCCAAGCCTAGATCTATGACCTGCAAAACCAAAACTATGAGTATGAATATAGATTCAGGAGGATGAGTTTGGCTGCAGATTTGAGGATTCCGGAGACTCGATCATCCTTCTATGATGGTGAGCCTATGCCTTGGAAGATGGACGACAAGCCTACATCATCAACAACTCCTTCATCACCACCTCAGAGGAAGGAGATATAATCACATGGGTATGGGCACTCCCCTTGGCAACTACCAAGCTTGGGGGAGTGCCCAGGTATCGTATCACCATCGCCTTTTATCTTTACCGTTTTTCTTAGTTCGATCCTTTTTGATAATATCTTGATCTAGTAGAATAAAGTTTTAGTATGATCTAGTTGTGAGTTTTGCTTTATGATCCTTCTATGTAATCGAGTCCGTGAGCTATATATAATAAAGAGTAGTGTTGAGTCAAGGGCTTGATTACCTCGCTATGATCTTGAGGGAATAAAATAAAAGAGAAGAAGTAAAAAGAAATAAAGAGATCATATGGATCTTAAGGAGAGTAATGAGCTCACATATAAAGAGTATGATAAATAAAAGTGGTTGAGAGTTGACAAACATAGTTTTGGTCATCGTTGCAATTAATAGGAAGTAATAAAGAAAGAGAGGTCTTCACATATAAATACACTATCTTGGACATCTTTTATGATTGTGAGCACTCATTAAAATATGACATGCTAAAGAGTTGACGTTGGACAAGGAAGACAACGTAATGGGTTATGTTTTCTTACATCTGAGATAAATTATATTGTCATGGATCATCCAACATGTTGAGCTTGCCTTCCCCTCTCATGCTAGCCAAGTTCTTTGCACCAAGTAGAAATACTACTTGTGCTTCCAAATATCCTTAAACCCAGTTTTGCCATGAGAGTCCACCATACCTACCTATGGATTGAGTAAGATCCTTCAAGTAAGTTGTCATCGGTGCATGCAATAAAAAATTGCCTTCTAAATATGTATGACTTATTAATGTGGAGAAAATAAGCTTTATACGATCTTGTGATATGGAAGAAATAAAAGCGACGAACTGCATAATAAAGGTCCATACCACAAGTGGCAATATAAAGTGACGTTCTTTTGCATTAAGATTTTGTGCATCCAACCATAAAAGCGCATGACAACCTCTGCTTCCCTCTGCGAAGGGCCTACTTTTACTTTTATCTTCTACCTTATATAAGAGTCATGGTGATCTTCACCTTTCCTTTTTACATTTTATCCTTTGGCAAGCACAATGTGCTGGAAAGATCCTGATATATATTGCTAATTGGATGTGGGTTTGCATGAACTATTATTGTTGATGTTACCCTTGAGGTAAAAAGTTCGGAGGCGAAACTATAAGCCCCTATCTTTCTCTGTGTCCGATTAAAACTCCATACCCATAAGTATTGCATGAGTGTTAGCAATTGTGAAAGACTAAATGATAGTTGAGTATGTGGACTTGCTGAAAAGCTCTTATATTGACTCTTTCCTATGTTATGATAAATTGCAATTGCCTGAGTGACTGAGATTAGAGTTTGTTAGTTTTCAATGAAGTTTATGATTCATACTTGAAATTGTGATTGAATTGTTACTTTAGCATAAGAGATCATATGACAATATATATATGTTTTTGTTCTAAGAATGATCATGATGCCCTCATGTCCATATTTAATTTTTATCGACACCTCTATCTCTAAAACATGTGGACATATTTTTCGATTTCAGCTTTCTCTTGAGGACAAGCGAGGTCTAAGCTTGGGGGAGTTGATACGTCCATTTTGCATCATGCTTTTATATCGATATTTATTGCATTAAGGGCTGTTATTACACATTTTGTCACAATACTTATGCCTATTCTCTCTTATTTTACAAGGTTTACATGAAGAGGGGGAATGCCGGCAGCTGGAATTCTGGGCTGGAAAAGGAGCAAATATTATAGACCTATTCTGCACATCTCCAAAAGTCCTGAAACTCCACGGGGGCACTTCTCAAAATATATAAAAAAATATTGGGCGCAAGAAGTACCAGAGGAGGGCCACCCACCAGCCACGAGGGTGGGGGGGCGCCCTACCATCTTGGGCGCGCCCCCTGCCTCATGGGCCCTTGGCAGGCCTCTGGTCCCATCTTCTGCTATATGAAGTCTTTCGTCTGAGAAAAAAAATCATAAGCAAGCTTACGGGATGAAACTCCGCCGCCACGAGGCGGAACCAATCTAGGGCTCCGGCAAAGCTGTTCTGCCGGGGAAACTTCCCTCCGAGAGGGGGAAAACATCACCATCATCATCACCAATGATCCTCTCATTGGGAGGGGGTGAATCTCCATCAACATCTTCAGCAGCACCATCTTATCTCAAAACCTAGTTCATCTCTTGTATCCAATCTTTGAATCCAAACCTCAGATTGGTACCTGTGGGTTGCTAGTAGTGTTGATTACTCCTTGTAGTTGATGCTAGTTGGTTTACTTGGTGGAAGATCATATGTTCAGATCCATTATGCATATTAATACCCCTCTGATTACGAACATGAATATGCTTTGTGAGTAGTTACGTTTGTTCCTGAGGACATGGGAGAAGTCTTGCTATTAGTAGTCATGTGAATTTGGTATTCGTTCGGTATTTTGATGAGATGTATGTTGTCATCCCTCTAGTGGTGTCATGTGTACGTCGGCTACACGACACTTCACCATTGTTTGGGCCTAGAGGGAGGCATTGGGAAGTAATAATTAGATGATGGGTTGCTAGAGTGACAGAAGCTTAAACCCTAGTTTATGCGTTGCTTCGTAAGGGGCTGATTTGGATCCATATGTTTCATGCTATGGTTAGGTTTACCTTAATACTTCTGTTGTAGTTGCGGATGCTTGGAATAGGGGTTAACCATAAGTGGGATGCTTGTCAAAGTAAGGACAGTACCCAAGCACTGGTCCACCCACATATCAAATTATCAAAGTACCGAACATGAATCATATGAACGTGATGAAAACTAGCTTGACGATAATTCCCATGTGTCCTCGGGAGCGCTTTTCTTCATATAAGAGTTTGTCTAGGCTTGTCCTTTGCTACAAAAAGGATTGGGCCATCCTGTTGCACCTTATTTACTTGTATTACTTTCTACTCGTTACAAATTACCTTATCACAAAACTATCTGTTGCCGACAATTTCAGTGCTTGCAGAGAATACCTTGCTGAAAACTGCTTTTAATTTCCTTCTGCTCCTCGTTGGGTTCGACACACTTACTTATCGAAAGAACTACGATAGATCCCCTATACTTGTGGGTCATCATTAGTCAAAAGGTGAAAGGGTCTCAGGGTAACGTGAATAACTATTGTGTCTGATACGAGAATAGATCACTAGGAATGTGGCTCGTGAATTGCATACGAAGCCAAGCGCGAGGATTAACTTTGGAAATAGGGTGTACATGAGAGTCAGGTTTCGATCCTGTGGAACTATGGGTTATGGGCCCACCATGTGGGTTACAAAGTAGGGAGGACGTTGACAGTTTACACGATCATGATAGCAAGACATGTCAGAAGGTAGCCAATCAGTTATGTCGGCAGCAATGTCGGTACCAAGGGCGAGGGACGAACAGAACCATTTTCCTGCCCGTTGAACGAGGCGGACCAATAGGCAAAGTTCTCATCCATCGGTGGTTACCGAAATGTTATCAACAATATTAACGGGGTCTTACTGACAGAGTAGTTCAACGAGGTGCTTACCTAAGTAGGAGAATATTATTGCTTAGATCATACAGATCACCAGTAAGGTTAAACAAAACAATGGAAATGAAAAGGTGATCATCAGATTAAACAGAACAATGGAAAGGAAAATGTGTTAAACATATATTTCAAGGGTATATCCTTCCCAAGGACAAGTAGAGCATGATATCCATGATTGGATATAATGTAGAGAAATCTTTAGGTAAGGGGAGAGAAATTTCCTGAGATTACCCATACAACGGTGTTTGGATAATTGAGCAGGAAACATTTAGCATTGGGCTTCAAATGTTCTGGTTGAAAATTGGAGTACCATAGACATGCATCGAGATAGCATTGACATGGTCATCAGGTGAAGATCAGACTTTGGAAACACAAAGGATCCATCAGGGACGGCTTGTAGAATAAGTCTTACAATTTCCTCATGGAAGAAAGGATAGCCTTGCTAAAAAGGAAACGGTAACAATAGGCCCTCCGGCCAGGTGTGCTAGGCACGATATCACCTTACCGGGTCATATAAAGACCAATGTGATAACTCTTGGAAATATGTTCAACCATCATATCTGACCGAGATTCAAATCTGATTGGTGTCAGGATAACTCAGACTCATGATGCCTGAGAAGAAAGGTGCAACACAAATTGTCGAGATGACATTGTAAAACTCTCGGGAATTGAACTATGGAAGTGAGTTCCAAAACAAGAGTCCATCATTAAACCAAGGGGAGGATGAGGAGGTGGCTGATGGACTCAGCGGCAATTCCTTGAGTTTCACTAAAGGATGGATTTCCACAATTATGTGAACAAGGAGATAACAATTGTCAGATCAAATGATATAATGAGGTATGTTCGAGGAAAACATACACAATTAAACATTGGTTGAAGGTGCACCTAAAATACAGTCTTAGGTAGCATAATCAATGTTAGAATGGTGATTCGATAACCAATGGTCTAAGAATGAAATGTCGACCATTAACTTCAAAGCAATAAGGTTGCTAGAAGCTTTAAAATTACTAGTCCATTTGTCGGTATTCCGGTTAGGATCAACACGGGGACCAAGGAAAGAATGGTGATGGTGATAAGTATCACTTATATCAAGAATTCTCAAGAGGTGGTGAAATCCCACGACATCCTTGACATAAAAGATGGTAATACTCCAAGGTAGAACATAACACAAACTGGATAGCAAGTTACATCCATAACATGAACAAGTTTTGTGATAAAAGGAAGGTAAAGATGTTGTCGATGGTAACACAAATTACCAAGGGACGAGGAAGGCACTTACCATCATGGATTAGATTGATATCCTAGAAGGAGTCAAAATGTTGATGATGATCATGGCAAATTTTGTCGAGAGGCTCCGCGAAGATGTAATCGATTGGCGATGACATAAAGTCAAAGGAATGATGAAGCGAAAGGTCAATGGAACCAAGGGTATGACACAATACCCAAACCAAGCTTGTTATTGGAGGTGAAATGATATGATGAGGAAGATCTATGTAAACTTAGCTCATCGTCGAAAATTAAGCTCCGGGAATAAGGACCAGGTAGCACAGTTAAAATCATCACAATAATGATATAGCCAAATAGGGTAGGAAGGACGTGATCGGGTACAAACTCATAAGTAAAGAAGATTTATAATAGTTGTTAAACCGTACACTACAAAAAAAAGACACATCTGTGACATTTTGGGCCGAACAAAAAAAATTCTGTCATACATATGACACTTCTATGACGATAATTGTGACAAAACCAGGTATCACCATAGATGTGGTGGGATCCTACTTCTATGACAAAAAATCATGACAGAAAATGGGCTTTTCGTCCTGGGCGGGCCGGAGACGCAGCTGCATGACATTCTTTGGGCCGTCCATGACGGAAAAAACCGTGGTAGAAGCGAGGGCGAGGAAAATTTCAGGGAGTTCCCGGTTATGGTGGGAGGTCGGGGGCCGAGCGATGCGCGCTCCTCTCGTACACGTACGCGCGTGTGTGCGAGGTGTTGGCTCTAACTGAACCCGAGCGAGGCATTGGGCTCTAACTGAACCTGAGCGATTGCACTGCAGGCTACGCGTTACTGAACCCGAGCGATCGATCGATGTCTATTAACTGAACCCGATCGAGCGATTCCTTCGCTACTACTGCTAACTG
This sequence comes from Triticum urartu, assembly GCF_056163025.1. Taxonomy (NCBI): domain Eukaryota; kingdom Viridiplantae; phylum Streptophyta; class Magnoliopsida; order Poales; family Poaceae; genus Triticum; species Triticum urartu. Next base: position 343,158,596 of record NC_141879.1, read on the forward strand.
AAGCCGATCGATGCTGCCTCTAGATGAACAGTGAGCGTTGCGAGGGGGGTGGATGAACAGTTCCCGGAAGGGGTGGATGAACAGGGCCCCGTGGTGTTGCCTCTGGATGAACAGGACCCCGATCGATCGAGCCGGTTGGGGCTGGATGAATAGGACCCCGTGGAGGGCTGGATAAACAGGACCACCCCGTGGAGGGCTGGATGAATAGGACCACCCCGTGGAGGGCAGGATGAACAGTAGATGGTGGAGGGCAGGATGAACAGTAACCCGTGGAGGGGTGGTTGAATAGGAGCCTGTGGAGAGGGCTGGTTGAACAGTAGCCGGTGGAGTAGCGCGCGGTGGAGGCTGGATGAACAGGAGCCCGTGGATGAACAGTCGCATGTGGAGGCTAGAGGAGGTCGACGGTGGATGAACAGTAGCTTGTGGAGGCTGGAGGGGGTCGACGGTGGAGATGAACAGTATCCCGTGGAGTCCCATTTTGCGGTACGCCACACCCCTCCCGATGAACAGGACCCCCCTTTCGACAGTAGCGCTCCAACACAAGTCCGTTTCGTCCGTTTTGCGGTACGCCACACCCCTCCCGATCAACAGAACCCCTGTTTCGACCGTAGGAGGTCCGTTTCCTCCGTTTTGCGGTATGCCAGACCTCTCCCGATGAACAGGATCCCGTTTCGAACGTGGCCGGTCGAACACAAGGCCGTTTCCTCCGTTCTGCGGTACACCAGGCCTCGTTTCCATCGCCTGTTCCGTCCAAGCCCTCCTGATGAACACGACGCATTTCGTTGCCTCCCCATGAACACGACGCATTCCGTTGCCTCCCCATGAACATGACGCATTCCGTTGCCTCCCCATGTACACGATGACGACGATGTTTCTCCGTTCCGACCCAGCCATGTACACGAGCCCTGGCCGTACGTATGCGCGAGTAGGCGTTCGAGACCCTGCCCGTATGTACACATACGTGGCCGTATTTTCTTTCTTGCTCCCTAGCTACCTCTACTACGACACGTGCGCGCCTCTACGTCCACCAGTATATATGTAAGTACACGTTCACGACCAGAATGACAATGCTACATACGCTTCGACCAGGTGGGTCCCGACTGTCAGGCACTTCCTTGCGTGCGAAGATGTAGCTGGTGGGTCCCAAAAGTTAGGGGGGCGAAATACGGTGGCCCGTCAGGCGGGTCCCCACTGTCAGGTGGAGGAATAATTATTTTGCACGTAATAAGAAAGCACTTCCTTGTTGCGGCCGTGGACCCAGCTGTCAGCCTCTCCACGTACAGTCCACGTCCGATGGAAGCCGTTCCTTGACCAAGTTGACCACGCCGTGCCGAGAGCACCAGGGCGGTGGACGACGGCGAGGCCTAGGAAGGGGACGACGCAGAGCCAGGGAAGACGTGGCAGTGGATGCCCACGCGTAGAGGAGTACGAGGGTTCACTGGTTCACTACGGTGTGAGGCTGCCGTCGCCGCAGAATAACATGGGGTGTGGGTAGTTGAGGGATGGCCTGACCAGTGGTGGGAGTAGTAGGGGGTGGTGAGGCCTCCACCGCATCGCAGCCGGCCACGGGAGGCAGGAGCACGAGGCACGACCAGCGCTAGTTTGGACGGCTGGAGCAAGAAGACCAAAGGTTGAAGAAGCACTACGGCCGTTGGATGGACATCGTACGGTCACTGGAGCTAGAATCGTGCATATTGACTAAGTTGACAAAGCCCACCATCCCAGTCAACTTAGTAGGCCCACAAGTCAGCCTGCCACTATACTGGGTCCTAGCTAACAGGGGAGTATTCATTTTTTTGTAAGTAATAAGGAGGCACTTCCTTGCTGCGAAGATATAGCTGGTGGGTCCGAGCTGTCAGCGGCGGTAACATTTTTTTTGCGAAATACAGAGGCCCTTTCGGTGGGTCCCTGATGTCAGGTGGAGGAATCATTATTTTACGTGTAATAAGGAGGCATTTCCTTGCATGCGGCCGTGGACCCAGCTGTCGGCCTCTCCACGTAAAGTCCACTTCAGATGCATGTCGGTCATTGACCACGTTGACTAGGCCGCGCCGAGAGCACCGGGGCGGTGGACGATGGCGAGGCCGAGGAAGGGAACGACACGGAGGCAGGGAAGACTCGAAAGTTGTTTCCCACGCGGAGGGGAGTACGACTATACGAGGGTTTACTGGTTCATCTGCCGTCGCCGGAGAATAACAGCAGGTGTGGGTGAGTAGAGGGATGGCTAGGCTAGCGATGGGAGTATGGTGGGGCGGTGAGGCCTGCGCGGCAGCAGAGCCGGCTGCGGGGAGGAAGGAGCAGGCAGTCCCGTCGGCGCTTGTTTGAGCGGCTGGAGCAGGAAGAGGAGAGATTGAAGAAGCACGACGGCCGTTGGATGGCCATCCAACAGTCACTGCTTGTGCGTCAACCTTTTTTTAGGAACGCCTCAAATCTGTGGAAAATAGCATATAGCCCATCTGTCATTATTTCTAATAATTTACAGCCCATTTGCTAATTATTAAGGTTTTTTTGGAGCCCATATTCTTTTTGTTAGCATTACAGCCCATATTGTGGCCACGGTTTAAAAATTATATGAAATTTTGCATATTTCGGTGCGGTCCGAACTGTTTTTAATCCCGAAATTTCGACTCACATTCAAACTGATTTAAAAAATAAATGTATATCAATATAAAATCCAACAAATTCTCCACGCATAAAAATTAATGTAATTTCAACTCTCGAAATGAAAAAAAGATATTTGAAACTAATTGTCGGTTTGATGTGTTTTAAAAATGTATAGCCCATTTCTCATTACCGATGGGCCATTTTCTCAGCCAGCCGAATGAAAGCTCTCCTCGTCTTGAAAGATTTGCAGCCCAAGAGGCCTGACAAAGCGACTTACTTGGCAAATCACAAAAAAACCGGGATATGGCCGTGGACCCAGCTGTCAGCCTCTCCACGTACAGTACTCTTCCGATGGAATGTCGTTGACCACGTTGACCACGCTGCGCCGAGAGCACCAAGGCGGTGGACGACGGCGAGGCCTAGGAAGGGGACGACGCGGAGCCGGGGAAGACGCGACAATGGATGCCCACGCGGAGAGGAGTACGAGGGTTCACTGGTTCGGCTACGGTGTGAGGCTGCCGTCGCCGCAGGCCCTGGCTAGCGGTGGGAGTAGTAGGGGGCGATGAGGCCTCATCGGCAGCACAGCCGGCCACTGGAGGCAGGAGCAGGTGGTCTCCCCGGCGCTGGCTTGGGCGGTTGGTGCAAGAAGAGCAGCGATTGAAGAAGCAGCAGGACCGTTCGATTCAAATCCAACGGTTACTCCTGCTAGAATCGTTTGTTGACTAAGTTGACAAGCCCTGCATACGCGTCTACTTAGTAGGCCCACAGGTCAGCCTCCCAACCGGTGCGCCCCAGATGTCAGTGGGAGGAATCATTTCTTCGCGTAATAAGGAGGCAGTTGATTGCGTGCGGCCAGGCCAGCGGAGGGAGTAGGGTGGGCCAGGGAAGCTTGCGCGGCATCACAGCGGGCCACAAGAGGAGGGAGCAGGCAGTCCCGTCGGTGCTAGTTTAGGCGGCTGGAGTAGGAAGATCAGAGATTGAAGAAGCACGTCCGCCGTTGGATGGACATCCAACACTAACTGCTGCTAGAATCGTGTGTTCACTGACAAAGCCTTGCGTAAACAAGTCAGCCTCAAAATCTGTGGCGTGTACATCCCATTTGCTATTATTTTTATAATTTTTACTCATTTTCTAATTCATATGGAATTTATTGCAGTCAGTTTTCCATTTTTAGAATTGCTGGCCATTTTCTGGTCAGTACCAGGGTCAAAAAATTAACTAAATATGTGGGAAATTTTGAAAATTCGCAAATTTTTGCTGGGGAACGAAATATTCTTAATACAAAAATTAATATCCATACTAAAACAAATTTAAAAATAAATTAGTACTATGTCATGTTAAATCCAATGAAATACGTATAAGATATCAGTGAAGAACAAAAACAAAAAAAGAAACTTATATCCCATTTGCTATAAATTTTTTGGAATTTTCCAGCCCTTTTGATATTACTTTTAACAGACATTGACCGTACTCTTAAGCCAGGCCGGAATGCATTCCTCCTCGTCTTGAAAGATTTGCAGCCCAGTAATTCGGAGAAAACAAATAGGCCTAGCTTGGGTATTCTTCAAAAAGAAATATTGGGCTACCTATTTTCCCAAAGAACTGGTGCATGAGCATTTAGCTTTATTTATTTATTTACTTACTTATTTATGTTTAGGGGACCATGAGCATGTACCTGGGCCAGATTCATGTGAGAGCCTCCCTTCCAGTTAATTATGGGCTTCTCTATTGGGCCTTCATCAGTGGGTTGCATGTTATCAACAAGTGGAAAATGTGTTCCGAGTTTCAAAAAAAAATGTGTTCCGTATGATAGTATGCGCTACGTACAGTACAGGGCACTAAAGGATCGAACCGTGCAACGACTCCAAAACATTGTGTTTGTCGTTCTAACAACACATTTATTCAACCAACAGACGAAATATACTGCTGATTGTACATTGAAAACAACAGCAGCAGCAACCAGGGCTGGGGGAGCAACAGAAGCCGTAAGCAGGCCAGAAGAGTGAAGACGCAACTCTCTCTTCCAAACCAAACATCAGCCATCATTACAAAAGGGCTACCAAAAAGAACAAGTGTATGCATCAAACTAAATAAAGATCCTACTACACCAAGTGTACGCATCTAACTAACTGGCTCAGTTAGACGTTACTATTTTTTTCGAAGCGGAGGCAAAAGAATTGCCTCGTTGATTAATTAAGAAGAAGAGAATTGCCCGTTAATCTACAGAAAACCAGGCTAAAACCGAAGACGTTACTATTTATTAAGCTGCAGTGGAGTCACAGATGGAGAGGAGTGGGAAACTTCACTGGTTTGGGTGCGCGGCAGCACAGCCGCGGTGCCGCCCACGAGAGACAGGAGCAAGAACAGAGGTTGAAGAAGGAGCACGGCTGTTGGATTAACATCCAACAGTCCAGCTACTAGAATCATTTGTTGATTAAGTTGACCAAGCCATGCGTACACGTCCGCTTAGTAGGCCCACAAGTCAGTCACCAAATCTGATGGGTCCCAGCTGTCAACGGGATGAATAATTTTTTTCACAAAACAAGGAGGCACTTCCTTCCGTGTGAAGATACAGCCGGTGGGTCCCAGCTGTCAGGTGGAGGAAACATTTTTTTCAGCTTAATAAGGAGGAACTTTCCTTACGTGCGACCATGGACCTCGTGGGTCCTAGCCGTCAGGCTCTCCACGTAAAGTCCTCTTCCGATGACTCTCGTTTGTTGACCACGCCGCACAAAACGCCGCGAGGCGGTGGACGACGGCGAGGCCCCGGACGGGAACGACTCGGAGAAGGGTTATAACTGGTTCTGTTGCGGCGTGGGGCTGTAGTCTGTGGAGAATAATAGGAGGTGTCGAGGGGTGGAGGGATAGCCTGGCCGGCGGTGGGGTAGCGCTTCGCAGCGATGCGTGCTAAGCAGAGCCGCTAGCCGCCGGAGGCCAGACCAGGCGGTCCTGGCAACGCTGGAGGAAGAAGACGAGAGATTGAAGGTGCATGTCGGCCGTTGGATATAAATCCAATGGCTGTGGATGACACAATCATTTGTTGACCAAGTTGACAATGCCCTGCATAGGCTTCGACCTATTGGCCCACATGTCAGCCTGCAAAAATGTGGCATATATTTAACCCATGTTTTCTAGAATGTACAGTCCATTTGCTGGGCTGGGTGAACAAATAATTTCGCGTCAATCAGGCCCATTTATATTTTCTAAGAAATCCCAGCCCATTTGCACTTCCTTGAAATACACGTATTAGGTGGTCTCGTTATATATACTCCCTCCGTCCGGAAATACTTGTCATCAAAATGGATAAAAGGGATGTATCTAGATGTATTTTAGTTTTAGATACATCCCTTTTTGTCCATTTTGATGACAAGTATTTTCGGACGGAGGGAGTATAATGTTATGTTAGAAGGAGCAATTAATATCAAAGAATAAACCGGAGAGGCACATTTTTTATATATATAATTAAGAATTAGCGAGTTATTGCTCAAAATAAAAATGAGCGTGTTCTTATTAAATTCGTCCTTAAAATCTTCGCAAGCTTTTGTACGCAATCACCAGGATTTTCCTTGCTTGTGAGTAAAAAACAACCAGGATTTTCCTTGCCAACTTCCGTTAAACATTTACTTTTATAAGTTGGGATGTTTTTATAATGTATATATAAGTCTCTATAAAATATACGATAATAGTAATAATATAAATATATATAATGTGGTTAGAAGGGAAAACATAAATTGGACACAACATTACTTTTATAAGAGACCTATGTTTTATACCCCACAGTAGGCATACTAACAAGTTCACACACAAATACAACAGAAAAGGTAAACATTCATATCAAACTCAGGTTCACAGGACACGTTCATATCCATAGCCAACATTCACAATCAACAACTCAAAAGATTCATATATACACAAGCTCAACATATCTATGCATCCAAATGATTGATAGATCACACGACAATATTCATACATAATTTACAAAAAGATTCAGATATACACATGTTCAGTATGTTTATGCATCCAAATGATTGAGATCACAACCAATATGATCCATGGACGAACTTTAATTACCTAGGGTACAGACTGGTAAATGGTGTTCAATCGGAGGTACTTCTTGCTAAAATTAGTTCTTGTACGAGTAAACTTTCGAGTGCATAAGAGGCAGCACAGACAATCTGAACTTTGCTTGTAGGTTTATCCTCAAATAGTGGCCTCGTGCCAAGGGAGGTTTGAGCAACTTAGCCACTACTTTCATCCAACCAGTTTACTGGCTCATCTTGGTCCTGTATCTCACCAAAATTCTACATTGAAGACGAGACAGGAGGCGGTTGAGAAAATGAACCACCCAAATTTTTTGTGCAGTTCAACTGAAATGGAGCATCCTTGGTGTGCAGAGTGATTAAGTGCCAGATGAATATACACATCAACCAACTTGTCTAGAATCTTTAGACTCCATGCCATATAGTTCGCTACCATATGTGCCGATAACCAAAAGGCACAAGTTGGGACCAAAGACTGGACTGCATTTTTCTGGGCTATGCACCAAGCAATATTTTTGTTGTTCACTCTCCTAACACATGGAGTTTGACAATTGGTTGATGCCGGTTGATACTCGAATGAATATAGGCACTTCTTGTCAACATCGATGCTTGTCTGAGTGAACTTTGGAGTACATAGCAGCAGCATAAGTACCTGTCCATCTGATCATTTTCTGCAGTTCTACTGAAATCACCCGATGTAATGATTTGCCTGCGAGTTCAGGCTCCAAATTACTCCTTTATGAAATCGGCAAACAGTAGCACAATACCAAATTACCAATACATATGACAGGCACAATAATCAGGATAAAGACCAGTACCAACCTGTGTGAGGTAGCATATCAATTACTATTTCCTTTGACTGGAAGCTGAGATAAGCCAAGCGACTGACAGCAAAGGAAGAAAGCATGTGGAGTTTAGTGACTGACAGGAAAGGACAGAAGCTGTCGAGGCAATGAAGCACCCAAAGTTTTTGTGCAGTTCCACCAAAATCGAGCAACCCTGTTGGCACATATATTGAGAGAGTGAGATTACTGTAATAGTGGGACTAGTTAATAAAACATACACTAACAAATAGAAGCACCCTCATTATCTTAATGGGTAAAGTTAGCAACATAGTAGTCTTTCTTAAAGAGAGGTATTAGTTCATTTAATCAGTGCCAATTAGCACAACTCAACACTCAAAGCATTGCCATTTATCATAGGTTGCAAAACTTTAACGTGCAAAGATAAAGGAGTTTCTCATGACAGTAGCATGATACAAATAGAGATGACAGCAAACTAATATGGATGAAGGCCTTAGGCCCGTACCAACCTGAGAAAAAAAAGCTTATTCATGTAGTCCCATAATAGATGATAAAGCAATCACTTGAATCACACAATAGTATATATTTTTGTGCACTTCAAATGTATGGTTGAAATCACTCTTGTTTACCAGTGCTGAGATTATATCGAAAGATTATCAAGAACTTCCAGCAGAGTTAAAGCACTGGCTGGGATACAGTTCATTGTATTGTCTTGTGTAGTTCCATTTAATGTATGATTGGCACAACATGATCCATGTTTGCACAAGTAGGAACAAGGTGAAACCTTCATTAGCTCAGTGAGAAAGGATAGGAAGACATTAGCATATTACTCAACTAGTAGCATCAAATTCATGATGGACAATACACAAAACATTACCTCATTGAACCAATGGCAATAAATTGACATGCAAATCAATAGCACTATTATTTCATGACACTAATAATATTCCCTCCCTGCTCCACCACATGATTCACCTCCATAGACAAACATACACACGTACATGATTCAGCATAGGGTCCTACTAAAGATTTGTTTAACTCCAACAGGAAAATTAGGTAGTAATAAATTAGTGGTACTTAAGTACTCCTAATTAATTAAGTGAGACAACAGAAGTGGAAGGGTTCCCTGGAGGATCGTCTCACGTGTAAGGTAGTCGTTGCCAGAGCCCTTGAACGGCCTCGACTGAGGCCTCTGGCTTTAGCAAGATCGCCTTGGCACTGTTTATTATTCTTCTTCTTCCTCTTCATGCTCTGTTTCTCTTTCTCCTCACCAGTTGGTGAAACCAAGTACATGATTGGCCTTCTAATTCAGAATTGGTTTTGTCAGTGAGGGAGTACAAGTGTACTAGTAAAAAATAGCATTATTTTCTCATGGCAGTCGGAAAATAGATATGAACACATTGTAACACCCTGGATGTAACCTACCTTATTTGTATTCCAACTCTTGCCATTTTCGGCACTAAGTTATGATATTTCCTCGTTGTCGGGTTTTTGTCTTCGTGTTGTTTTGTCTTTGTCATGCATCTCATATCATGTCATCATGTGCATTGCATTTTCATACGTGTTCTTCTCATGCATCCGAGCATTTTCCCCGTTGTCCGTTTTGCATTCCGGCGCTCCTATGTCCTCCGGTGTCCCTTTCAACCTCTTTTCGTGTGCGGGTATTAAATGTTTTCGGATTGGACCGAGACTTGTCATGCCGCCTTGGTTTACTACCGGTAGACCGCCTGTCAAGTTTCGTGTCATTTGGACTTCGTTTGATACTCCAACGGTGAACCGAGGGACTCGTGTGTGTTGCAGCCCAACACCTCTCCAAAGTGGCCCAAAACCCACCTAAACCTCCTCCATCACCTAGGCCATTCGATCACGATCGCGTGGCCGAAAACCGCACCTCATTTGGAGCTTCCTAGCTCCCTCTACCTCTCTATATAGATCTCCTCCTCGAAATTCCGGGTCTTCTCCTACCCTAACCCTAGTCTCTTTCGTCCTCTGCGCCGCCGGACAAAATCCGGACGGCCGGACAACATCCGCCACCGCCCCGCACCAGTCACGCCTCGCCACGTGGCATCCCGGCGCCCACCGCCGCCGCGGCCAGCCCTCCACACCGCCCGACCGGGCCCCGCCACCTACCTCCGCCCGCGCGCCGCTGCCTCCTCCCGCGCCGGTCGCCGTGCGCCACTGCGCCGGCGAGCGCCGCCCCGCTCCGGCAGCCCAAGCCCCGCGCCACCCGAGGCCATCCGCCTACCGCCGCCGTCGCCTCCTCGCCGCCCGGAGCTCCGGCGAGCTCCCCCGTCGGCCTCCACCGCCCCGGCTTCCTCTCCTTCCTCCGACGATGTCCCGCAGCTCCGGCGAGCACGAACTCCGGCCAGTGAACCTCGGGAGGCGGGAAGCTACAGTACCGGATCCAGATCTGGGATTGGATCGGTTGACTTTTTCGTCCCAAACCCTAAATATTTTGCAATCTTTGACGCATCATAACTTCCTAATCGTAGCTCCGATTCGTGCGTGTAGCGTATCAAAATATTTGTCTCGACGAGTACATCATTTCATATTATTGCAGCATTCTCATTTGAGCTCCTCTTGATGCCCGAAATGCTGTTGGAAGAGGGCTATGTGATGATAGTTTCAGATCTGTTTCAGCAAATGCACTTTTGTCATTTTTGCCATGATTAATGTGTGCATGTTATGATCCTGAGCTCTACATGTGTTTTGAAGAATGCCATGCCATCTTTACAGGGGTGTATGCCATGTATTTTTGTGATCTTCGTGGAGACTAGCTTACTTAATGTTGCTGATTTCAGGGACTTAGAAATATTCTAAGTCATTGCCCTGTCATTATTTTTATGCCATGTGTTCTTGTTGTTACCTAGTGATTTGTGCATCTTTTGAGCATAATTAGTAAGGATGTTTTGTAGATATTGTGGTGCTCTATCCATCCATGTCTTTATTTTCATTTATGGAGCACCCTAGCTTGAGTCAATCGAGCTCTACTTTTGCTATAAAATGTTATTGGCAGATTGTTAACATGTTTAGAAATTTTGTCGAGCTTGTTGTTCTTGATCCGTGCATGCTATGATGTTGTTCTTGCCATGTCTAGCTTCTATGCCATGTCTACTTGCTGGGTGTATGCTTAGTTTGTCATGCAATTCCTCGTGGTGAGTGCATCGAGCTCGTAAACATGCCTACTCGTTATCTATTTTGCCATGTTCCAGTTTTTCACTAAGTCTGAATGTGTTCACATGATTGCAATTGTATTTTCTGATCCCTTTTGGCTCATGGTCACTAAGGGACTTTTGTTTTATGCTTTGAGTAGCTTCATACTATGCCTTTCTTTACCATGATATGTTCCTGTAGAATGTAGTTATCATGCTCTAAACATTGCTTTCTGATGATAAATTCCTGACATGCTATTAATTTCATCAAGTCTGAAACCTGTTATCTTTTGCATTTTTTCCATGCTTGTTTGAGCTTGCTATTGAGTGAATTAGCCGTAGCTCACTGTTCATCTTTTATCAAGCATCATGAGTGGATCCCTGCCATGTATTTTGTTGCCATGTTTGAGTGCAATAGCTTATTTATCTTGATGCATTTAGATGGTCTCTTGGTGTTTATCACAGACCGGTGCCATATTTGTTTTGCTTCCCATTTCCAAACCATGCATCCGATTCCGGTGATCTTTATATCGATTTCGACCGAAATCACCTCACCTTTCCAGTGGCACTCTTGGATTTCCAAGTTGAGGCCAAGTTCAACCATTCCTTTCCAAATCATGCATATGCATCACATATCACATCCCGCATATCATACCATGTTTGCATCATGTTGCTTGAGCATTGCACGTGGTTGATTGTGTTCCTTTTGTTTGTTGTTCTTGCTTGGGTAGAGCCGGGAGACGAGTACGTGAACAAGGAGCCCGTTGGTTACGCTTATGAGGATCAAGTCCACTTTGAGAACTTTGCAGGCAAGATGACCATACCCTCGAAATCACTTCTATCTTTGCTTGCTAGATGCCCGCTCTTTTGCTATGCCTATGCTATGATACCTACCACTTGCTTATCATGACTCCAAAATTGCCATGTCAAACCTCTAACCCACCTTATCCTAGCAAACCATTGTTTGGCTATGTTACTGCTTTTCTCAGCCCCTCTTATAGCGTTGCTAGTTGCAGGTGAAGATTGGAGTTTTGTTCCTTGTTGGAACATGTTTATTGTTGGGATATCATCATATTATCTTGGTTGTCTTAATGCACCTATATACTTGGTAAAGGGTGGAAGGATCGGCCTTATGCCTGGTGTTTTGTTCCACTCTTGCCGCCCTAGTTTCTGTCATATCGGTGTTATGTTCCCAGATTTTGCGTTCCTTACACGGTTGGGTTATAATGGGAACCCCTTGACAGTTCGCCTTGAATAAAACTCTTCCAGCAATGGCCAATATTGGTTTTACCATTCGCCACCTAGCCTTTTCCCTTGGGTTTCGCGGACTCAAGGGTCATCTTTATTTTAACCCCCCGGGCCAATGCTTCTCTAAGTGTTGGTCCAACTGAGCGATGTCCGGGGCTACCAGGGCAACTCTGGGCTGGCCTACCCGACGTCTTGCTCATCTGGTGTGCCCTAAGAATGAGATATGTGCAGCTCCTATCAGGATTTGTCGGCACATCTGGGTGGTGTTGCTGGACTTGTTTTACCATTGTCGAGATGTCTTGTAACCGGGATGGCGAGTCTGATCGGATTGTCTTGGGAGAAGGAATATCCTTCGTTGACCATGAGAGCTTGTGATGGCTAAGTTGGGACTCCCCTGCAGGGATTTGATCTTTCGAAAGCCGTGCCCACGGTTATGGGCAGATGGGAGTTTGTTAATGTCTGGTTGTAGATAACCTGAAACTTAACTTAATTAAAATGCACCAACCGCGTGTGTAACCGTGATGGTCTCTTCTCGGCGGAGTCCGGGAAGCGAACACGGTGTTGGAGTAATGCTTGACGTAGGTTGTCCTAGGATCACTTCTTGATCATAGTTTGTCGCTCGTACCTTTTCCTTCTCTTCTCGCTCTCTTTTGCGTATGTTAGCCGCCATATATGCTAGTCGCTTGCTGCAGCTCCACACCATACCTTTACCTTACCTATAAGCTTAAATAGTCTTGATCGCGAGGGTGTGAGATTGTTGAGTCCCCGCGACTCACAGATTCTATCAAAACCAGATGCAGGAACCGATGATACCGCTCCAGGTGATTCGACTGAGCTCAAGTGGGAGTTCGATGAGGACTTAGGATGATACTACGTGTCTTTCCTAGATGATCAGTAGTGGTGCCCAGTCGGGGCGATCGGGGACTTTGTCGCATTTGGGGTTTATCTTCATTTTGGTTCCGTAGTCGGACCTTGAGTGTATTTGGATGAATGTAATGACTTATTTATGCTATTTGTGTGACATGGCGAGTGTAAGCCAACTATGTATCCTTTTCCCTTAATGTATTACATGGGTTGTTGTGAAGATTACATCACTTGCGACATTGCTTTCAATGCGGTTATGCCTCTAAGTCGTGCTTCGACACGTGGGAGATATAGCCGCATCGAGGGCGTTACACACCTGCATTAAATATCATTCTTGCCTAAAGGAAGTTTATGGCGCAAATATGGATGATGAGGATTGGAACACAGATCTCCCTTTGTGCAGTTCCACCAAAATGAACCAACTGTTCCATTCTGACATTCTAGTTAAACAGCACAAAAGTCACTTCTTTTAAGAAGAGTTTTGTGCAGTGCACCAAAAGGTCACAACAGCAACCAGGTGAATTGGATATCCCTGTTTGCACAAAAAGGCACATAGGAAACAGTCAGCGTCTCAAATAATTACAGGCAAAAACATTTGGCTAAACTTTTCATGGCTTATAAAAGTGGCATGGCTTCATTTTACCAGGGACATTAGATTAAGAACAGCTAAGGATGCGTTCGGTTCACAGGTTTGGTGCAGGATTTTCATAGGAACACAATTCCTACGGTATTCTTTCCCTTCCAACCGTTCGGAACACGGGAAAGGTGAATAGTGTTTCATAGTAAAGCTGGTCTGGTAGTACTGATTCCATAGGATTAGAAACATCCACGCGCTGCTCATTTTTTGGGCGGAAGCCCGAGGCAGGCGCTCGCTGCCATGCATTAGACAGGTTGCTGTGCTGTGTTGCCGGAATAAAAAAATCAACCTATGTGTGGTTCGTGAGGTGAGGACAAGAGTAGTTACTGTGCAGCTGAATAAACAAATAGCATCTCATACTTCCAAGCATGCTACTCTAGAAAAACATATCTGTACATTTCGTAGTCCATCCGAACACATTCTCTTCAGAGTTTCCTCCGGTTCGCTGTTCCATAGATTTATACCTACATTCCTTTCCAATTCCTCTATTTTCATCAAGACCTATGTTTTCTGCCCCTTTATTCTGAAAGGAGCCTAAATATTTGGTATAAGGGCATGGGACAGTGGGTGCACCAGCAGTCCAGCACCATGTACGTAAACAGGGGCATAAAGTGGTGATTCATAGTTTGTTGCCCCGAGAAACAAACAGCCAAGAAACATATCTGGGTTGGTCCCATTTTTGTTCACTCTAGCCACCTACTCCTATGTGTGGATAGCAAATCTAGTCCTGGTCATACCACTGTGTACAGCGTTACCCATATATTTCCCTTTTCGACCAAGAGACCGGTTGGATGACCAGTCTGTACTACTTTCACCCCCTTTCCTTCCTATTTGTACCAAGTCCGATGTACATACTAAATTCCCCCACCCCCACTATATTTCTTGTTTGAACCAAGTAGTACAAGATTCGACTCCATGAAGTAGCTTTACCTCTAACAATAGAAGAAAAAAATATGTGACGTTGGACCATCCGATCGAGAGGGGCTGAGAGGTAGAAAATGATGCACATGCAGCGACGTAGCGAGCTGGGGAAGTAGAGCTAAGGCGGTTTCGAACAAAGATATACCTGAAGGTCATTGGGATGCGGATAGGTGCAAGGCGGGAGGCTGAATACGCCCACAGGCAACGACGAAGGGATCGGAGGACCTCCCGCGCCGGCGCTCGGCCAGAGATAACGGTGCGGCCGACAGTGGGTCTCCTCCCTCGCTGTCGATGACGGCCTAAACGCTACCCCTCCCCCCTTCACCGTCGGAGGGGGATACGTCCGGATCTGTAACCAGCGGTGAGGATAGAAAGCCAGTGTTTTTTGAAGGGATAAAGACAGTGTTACTACCCCTATCTTGTTTAAATCTGGAGAGGATGAGAGTGTGTGAATAGAGCAACCCTAGCAAGCAAGCACGGAGGCTCCGGCCTATATATACGTAGTGAGCAACCCTAGCAAGCAACCCCTATCTTCGTCAACTCGTACAAGACCGAGAAATTTGATTACTACAACGCTCTCTCCCTCGCGTTCTGAGCTCCGGTGCCTTAACTGCACCTGCCTTTGGCTGCATGACAGGAGGGCCAACCACCTGTTGGGCCCACCTGTCATAGACGCAAAGGCAGGAGCAGTAAGTTGAAGCTTTCACTATCCCTCCTGTATGAGGTGGACGGACATGCAGCAGTGGATTCGATACTGTAGAAGTAGGAGTAACATCATTATTGTTTGTCTTCTCGAAGAGGCGAAGAGCCAAGCGCAACCCGAACGTGGTAGTTGCGAACGCTCGCGTGGTGCGGTTCCTTGGAGTAGTAGCTAGGCTCTTGCATGAGACAAAATTTCTATTGTTTGACAATTAAACTCCATTATCCATTGGTTGATACCCATTCTGCATAGGTCCACACGCTTAGCACCGTTTCCTCCTAGGGTCACCAATGTTTATTTGCTAATTAATAGCATTGCATGCAATGAACTAGCCATTGCAAGTCATTAAAAGCATGCACACCTCTCATCTCTTATTGGTTGATATGTCAAGAAACAAGAAACAAGGTAGAAGTTAATGCACCGCGTCTAAGTGTTTTGGGCCTATTTGGTTTTCGTAAGATGACTTACACACCTAGACGGAGGGAGTAGTATAGCCCTGTAAACCGGAAAGGAGTATTTGCCTTTCTAGAGATTTCAACAAGTGACTAGACTACACCGTGTGCAGTATTCCCTCCCTTCCGATTTATAGGGCTCAAATCTCAAATCTCATGAACCAAGGCATTTTGCGATTGGAGGAATGTATCTCGTACTTTACAAAACTACCCTAATTAAACTCATGCATTAATTACGTAGTTCTCTCGTTTTCCTCTCTGCCTTGGTCGTGGTGCACAATATTGAGCATGCCTATATGACTAGCCGCTCTATCTACATGCGGGACATTTCAAAGCATTTGGGCCCGCGTGCCATCCACCAAATCACAGCGAGGTGCTACAGTCAAGACTCACCTGTCACCCCTGTGTGGCCGTCATGACCCGTCATATCACAAAACCCACACCTTTACCAGCAGTGGTAAGGTGGCCTCCAAGTTGGACTAGACGAAGCAACCATCATTTCACTGGAACGCTCATTCAAGCCCTTTCTTCCTTTTCTTGAAGAAAATCTCACTCCAGGCTACTCACTTCTGCCATTTTTCTTCTGTACCGACGAAGGAAAGGTGGGCGAATCAGTTATGCTGCTATATTTTCATTCCAAGAATCTTCTTTTTGCGAAGCACCGACCGATTCTCACATCCTATTCTTTTCCCGTTTTCATTGCGATTATGGTTTCCTTTCGATTGCTTTTTATTTGTCAGTTCATTGATGGATCCTGGAGCACTAGGCAAAGAGTTGCCAGCGGACAACCCACTGGAGACAGCGATCTCCAGGAAGCGAGCACCGACCAACGAGTTGACCATGTTGGCGGGCCAACGCATGGAGATGAAGAACTCCGAGAAACAAGCACTGGCCCAAGATTTGAGGATGTTGGCGGATGAACTCCGCAAAGAAAGTTGGAAGAACAGCAAGGGCCCCACCGTGCCTACCCCAGGAACTCTGATTGCCACCTATGTGAGGCTCAAGACCGAGTTTGAGGAGATAGTCGCCGTTGAGAAGCAGTATTCCCCTGGCAAGGTGATGGCCCCCATCGAGGACGAGGAGATGGCCCCCAGAGGGATGACATCCCCCGGTGAGCTGCACATGGTAAAAATAATGGCTTATTACCATAGTTGTGGTTTTTGATTATTTGCAATGTGCTTGCTAATATGTTAGGGTTGTGCAGGTGCGTGTGGACGTCCTTGATGATTCCGATGTCGTGGCCCGTCTTGTTGGCATCACCCCGGAGATCGATTCCAATGCCGCTGTCCATCCTGTGGACATCGCTCCAGAGATCGATTCCGATGTCGCGGTCAGTCCTGCGGACATCGCCCTAAAAATCAATTCCCATGCCGCTGTTCGTGTTGTGGTCATTGCCCAAGAGATCGATGACAAGAAATAGTTGGTCGCGCTAATCCTTTAGGGTAGTTTGCATTGACCTGTGTTTAATTACCAGAATGATGCGTGTTATCAAACCATCTTAGGGCTAGTGCACTATCTTGTGTGGGCGGATCTTGCTACTTTTGTTTGATAATGAATCATGCGATGAATCATGCGAACCCTCTCCGAGTTATGGAAACAAATGTATCATCACCAGCTTTAGATGTAATATATGGCATGATTAGATGTAAGTTTGAACTGTTTATCATATCAGCAGGGCTTGTATGATGATTCTTGGTGTTAGTAGGCTAGCTACTGTGCGAGCTATAGTACATGCAAAACACTCACCGAAGAGAAACGTTGGGGCTGATGAGCTCGTGGTATGCTTATACTTATCCCTCGTCGATCGACCAATAGCCCTAGCTCCTAAAATTGTAGGCTTAGCGATCGATGACCTAGGCGGGCTAGCTTGGCCTAGTGGGTTTCAGTGATATGACGTGCAACACAAAATCATAGCAGTGCAGAGACATACTCCCTCCGTTCCAAAATAGATGACCTAGGCGGGCTAGTTTGGCCTAGTGGGTTTCAGTGATATGACGTGTTACAGTGTCGTCCATTCTTCGTGTGTGGTGGCAGTATTGCAGGTAAAGTAAGTTTTCTTGAAGAAGAGGAATTCAACGAAGTCATGATGGTTCCTTCGTCCGAACAACTTACAGTGGGAAAGGTTGGGCCTGCGATACGACTGGGGTAGACCGGGATAATTTTGTGCATGGTAGGTGGACCAAGATGGTCGACGTCCCACATGTCGGCGAATGAAAGTATTCTTTTCGATATAGAGGACAAGCAACGAGTATTCATCGTTTATTTTTTATGAAAGCTATTGTCTCCACTGTTACCACGGAGGAGTGTGAAACACGGCAGCCTAGTGAACTTGGCATGTGCACCACTCCCTCCTTCCTCATGTAATTCCCAGGTTACAGCTTTTTCTCACTTTCTCTCTATCTATTTCCTCTCAAATGTTTTCTACCTTCCTTTTTTTAAGACACAATTGTTTTTATGCCTTTTTTTAGAATTATTTTTTATACCTAGGAGCACGTGTAGAGACGGGCTCTTGCAGAGCCCACTCCTTGACTTTGTCAATGCATCTCTCTCCTCCACATAAGGAGTACTACTTGCTATGCATGCATGCGGCGGGCAGCTGGCATCTTGAGGGGCCAGGGCGGTGAGAGCGGGCTCCAGAAGTGGTCCGGACTCTAGCATAATTTTGGTTTTTACAGTATTTCTTTCTCCATTGACAGGTAGGCCTGTGTAGATAGATAAAGAACACGAGCTGATGAGGCGCATGCGGACTGCTTGACTGGTCAACCAGACAAATACGGAGCTATACGATGAGCCAGTGACCGTATAATCACCATATCTCATAAACAATGATCAAAGTGAGCTATCAAGACAAGTTCGATGACCGCCAATGCATTTTACTCGGTAATAAATGACCAGGATTGAAGGGGAATCCAAATTTGCTTCGTCTTCTGTCCTTGAGCTCTTGACAAACCAATGCACTATACGGTTGTCCGACCACTCCACCCTAGAGCTCTCACCAAGCGTCGTTCATGCCACCGTGCCGCATACTAACCGGTAAGGCAGCAATGGCATCCCGCCGCGCCGAGTTCCTCGCCACCCACGACCGCACACAAAATGGTAGGGAAGCGATGGCATCCCGTCGTGCCGAGTTCATCCCGCTCGCGACCTCACAACTATGTGGGAGGAATTTGAAGATGCCAAGGCCGAATGGGCGGTAGAGCAAGAGGCGGCCAAAGCCGCACAGAGGGAGCGAAAAAGTCAGAAAGCACTCAAGAAAAGAGAGGCCCGCCGCCACAAGAAAGAAAAGGATGCACGCGCTGCTGCGGAGAGGTCAGCAGAGATCCAAGCACGGTGGGGTGTCGCCGACAAAGCCGGGAAGGAGAACGACGGCGTCTGGCCAGTATGTGAGAAGTAGTAGTACTAGTAGTTAGTGTGTGTGTGTGTGTGTGTCTGAGTACGAGCATGTACCAGTACTACTAGTTACTACTGTAGTTTTTAGAGCAAATTATCAGTACATTAGCCTAGACTAAATGGAAAAATTCCTATCCTAAGCATCTCTTTCTCTATAGGAATTGAGATGCATGTCATCTCACTTCCTATGATTTTCATATTCCTATCCTATGAACGAAAGGAGGCCTCTGTTGGAGTAACTACTGTAGCTAGCAGTACTGTTGGTACAGTAGTTTTCTTCAAGAAGCAGAATTCAACGAAGTCATGATGGTTCCTTCGTCCAAGCAACTTCAAAGTGGGAAGTGGACCTGTGATTTGACGGCTCATTAGTCATTGTTGCTACGGCGCGACGACCTGGGTGACTCCCTTGGAGTTCTGCGTGCATGGCAAGTGGACCAGGATGGTCGACGTCCCACATGTTCGCGAATGGAAGTATTCTTTCCGATATCGAGGAGCAAGGAAACCATGTGGTACAGTATCACTACTAATTGGTTCGCAAAAAAATAGTATCACTGCCGATTTATAATTATTTTTTATTTCTGATGAATGCTAGCGTTTCAACTCTTACGACGAAGGGTGCCAAACACGGCACGTGCTGGATGTCCCACACGTCAGCGAAAGGAGTGGGACATGAACAGCGTGGTAGAGCCCAGCGTAAAAAAAACAGCATGGTAGAGCGTCTCCACTTCTTCCACTTCTGGGTCGGATACCACATGTAGTGGTACTTAGTGGTATGAACGATACAAAGTGCGACCTGGAGACAAAGACACGTCTAGTTGGAAGGTCTCGGGGCATACACGTAAACAAATATAAAATTTAATATGTGCCTCCAACTAATATAGTAGTAGTAGAGTACTTAGGCACGTAATCCATAACATCACCGTGCATTGCACGTACAACATTTAGTGGTAGTACGTAGTAAGAGACAAATGCCGCCCAAGAGTTCCCTTCTCGACCTACTTTTGGGTGTTTGGTAGAGTGTATGGAGGATGCATGAGTCCACACTAGTTTAGCACAAATACACTAGAAGCATGCATGAAGAGAGCATGCATGAAGAGGGGTGTTGAGTTGAGCATGCATGAAGAGGGAACAACTATGCTGAGACGAGAACGCAACCAAACACACCCTATATGCCACGCATGTTCATACCATTTGTGCCTTTCTACTTCACTTACTACGCTACATTACTCAGGTTCGTACGTCCACTCCTAGGTACATGTTCGTCTCGTAGTTCCAGTCCCACGTGTTCTTCATATAGATGGAGCGATCCTTGCATAACACATGCACCTTGATGCTAGATGTCTCGCGTGTTGGCAAAAGGATGAACAAAGCTCACATAAAAAAATAGAGTAGAAGAACATAGATTCCGGATGACCGAGAAGGAGCAAGGAACCTCATGGTGGAGCGTATGCACTCATAATATTTAATATTATTCAGCGATATAAAATTAACCAATTGTAACGCCCCAGATATAACTTTCCATATTTGTATCCAACTCTTGCCGTCTCCGGCGCTAAGTTATATTTATTTCTCGGGTTTGGGTCTTTATCTCCGTGTGTGTTTTTCTTTTCCGTGCATCTCTTATCATGTCATCTCGTGCATTGCATTTGCATACATGTTCATCTCATGCATTCGAGCATTTTCCCCGTTGTCCGTTTTGCATTCCGGCGCTTCGTTCTCCTCTGGTGGCCATTTCTAGCTTTCTTTCGTGTGTGGGGATTAAACATTTCCGGATTGGACCGAGACTTGTCATGCGGCCTTGGTTTACTACCGGTAGACCGCCTGTCAAGTTTCGGATCATTTGGATTTCGTTTGATACTCCAACGGTTAACCGAGGGACCGAAAAGGCCTCGTGTGTGTTGCAACCCAACACCCCTCCAATTTGGCCCAAAAACCCACCTAACTCTGCTCCATGTCCTAGATCGTTCGATCACGATCGCGTGGGCGAAAACCGCACCTCATTTGGACTCTCCTAGCTCCACTTATGCCTATATATACACCCCCATTTCGAAATTCGCGGGTCTCCCTCCCCTAACCCTAGATCCAACTCCTCCCGCCGCTGCCAGACACAACCGCCGCCGACGGACATTGTCCACCCGTCATCCCGCCGCCGCGCCCAGCCACTCAGGGGCCGCCACGTCACCCCCGCCGCCGCCGCCTCCCACCGCGGCCCGGGAGCCCGCGTCCGGCCCCCGCGGCCCGGTGAGCTCCGCCGCCGCCCGGGTCTCGCCTCCCGCCCGGATCCGCCGCCTCCCTCGTCTCCGGCCACCGCGCCGCCGTCTCCGGCCACCGCGACTCCGGCGAGCCGCGCCGCTCCGCCTCGGCTTCCGCGCCGCCGACGCCCGAGCCGGCCCCGCCGCCCTTCGCCGCGCCTCCTCGTCCTCCGGGCCGGCGCCCCTCTTCCCCGGCCAATGCCCGGCGAGTCCCCCTTCTTCCGGCCGCCGCCACGGCCATTTCCGGCGAGTTCGTGCTACAGTACTCCGGCACCGCCTCAGTTCCCGCGCCAGATCTGAGATCCAAAGTTTCCTCCTCGGTTGACTTTCGTCTGAAACCCTAGTTTTTTTATGCATTCTTTGACTGCTTGTATCTCCGCAACTGTAGCTCCGTTTTGGGCATATGATATATCAAAATCTTCGTCTCGGCATGCACATCATTTCATTCCATTGCATCATTTGCATTTGAGGTCATCTTGTTGCCCAAAATGCTGTTAGAAGGAGGCTTCGTGAGTTAAATTGCAGATCCGTTAGTTCATCATGCACTTTTGTCATTTTTGCCATGTTTAATCCGTGCATGATATGCCTGTGCCCCTTTGGGATGAATTGTTAAGCATTTTGTCTTCTTTCCAGAGGTGCCACCCATGAATTTTTTAGGATGTGTGTGTTGTCTTGTGCAAGCTTGCGAAGAGAGGTACCTGAGATTGCTGATTTCAGGGACAGTGATTTTCACAAAGTCTGGGATATTTTAGTTCGTGATGCTATATGTCCAGCTTGTTTCCTAGTGATCCGTGCCTCTTTTGAGGATGATCAGTAAGGGAGTTTTGATATTTATGTTATTCTCTACCCATCCGTGTCTTTCTTTGCATATGTGGAGTGCTCTAGGTTGACTCAATCGAGATCAACTTTTGCTTCGTTGTTAATCTGGGCAGATCATCAACTTGTTTGCGATTTTGCCGATGCTACCGTTAGTGTTCCATGCATGCTATGCCTTTGTTCTTGACATGTGTAGCTAGCATATTGTGCCTTATTGCTGTTTATATGCTTGCCTTGCTATGACTTGCACCGTAGTGAGTGCATCGAGCTCGTTTACATGCCTTCGTGAGTTATAATTTCAGCATGTCTCAGTTTTCACTAAGTCTGAAAACTGATTGTGTTCGAGCTATGTTCGCGAGCTCGGTAGAGTATTTTGTGAACCATTTTGGCCCCAGGTCACTTTGGGTGTTTTTTTTAGCTTGTTGTGTAGCTCCATTCCATGTTCTTACTTGTTATGTTCAGGTTTTTTATCATGTTGTTTTTCTGCTCCGAAGAGGGCTTCGTGATCTGAAATTTCAGGCTAGTGTTAATTTCACTAAGTCTGGAATCTGTTTTGCATATTCATTTTTGCCATGCTTGTTTGAACCTCTTAATGGATGAATTTGCCTATGGCTCAGTGTTAGTGTTTTGTTAACCATCTTGTGTACATCACTGACATGTATTTTGTTTTCATGTTTGGTGGTTGTAGCATGTTCATTTCGTTGCGTTTAGATGCCTACTTGCTGTAAATCGCAGACCGGTGTCATATCTTAAAACGCTTGCCATTTCCAAACCGTAACTCCGATTCCAATGATCTTTATATCGTTTTCAAGCGATTTCATCCCCTCTATCCAGTGGCACACTTGGTTTTCCAAGTTGAGGCCAGGTTCATGCATTTCCTGTCATATCTTGCATTTTGCATCCCGCATCGCATCCCGCATAGCATATCATCATTTCATCATATTGCTTGGTCTTGCACGTGGTTGATTGTATCCTTGTTGCTTGTTTGTATTGTTGGGTAGAGCCGGGAGATGAGTTCGCTACCGAGGAGCCCGTTGAGTTTGCTCGTGAGGATCCAGTCAACTTTGACAACTGTGCAGGCAAGATGATCATACCCTCGAAATCACTACTATCTTTGCTATGCTAGTTTGCTCGCTCTTTTGCTTTGCCACTGCTACGATGCCTACCTTTTGCTTGTCAGCCTCCCAATTGCCACGTCAAACCTCTAACCCACCATTGTCCTAGCAAACCGTTGATTGGCTATGTTACCGCTTTGCTCAGCCCCTCTTATAGCGTTGTTAGTTGCAGGTGAAGATTGGAGCCGTTCCTTGTTGGAACATTTATTTACTTATTGGGATATCATTACATTGCTATGTTATCTTAATACATCTATATACTTGGTAAAGGGTGGAAGGCTCAGCCTCTCGCCTAGTGTTTTGTTCCACTCTTGCCGCCCTAGTTTCCGTCATATCGGTGTTATGTTCCCGGATTTTTGCATTCCTTACGCGGTTGGGTTATAATGGGAACCCCTTGATAGTTCGCCTTGATTAAAGCTTTTCCAGCAATGCCCAACCTTGGTTTTACCATTTGCCACCTAGCCTTTACATTCCCTTGGGTTCTGCAGACTCAAGGGTCATCTTATTTTAACCCCCCCGGGCCAGTGCTCCTCTGAGTGTTGGTCCAACAGCCAGCCGCCGGTGGCTACCAGGGGCAACTCTGGGCTGGCCTACCAGAAGTTTGGACAATCTGAGTGTGCCCTGAGAAAGAGATATGTGCAGCTCCTATCGGGATTTGTCGGCACATTCGGGCGGTGTTGCTGGACTTGTTTTAACCTGTCGAATTGTCTTGTTGTACCGGGTTACCGAGTCTGATCGGTGTGTCTCGGGTGGAGGTCTATTCCTTCGTTGACCGTGAGAGCTTGTCATGGGCTAAGTTGGGACTCCCCTGCAGGGATTGAACTTTCGAAAGCCGTGCCCGCGGTTATGGGCAGATGGGAATTTGCTAATGTCCGGTTGTAGATAACTTGAACCTTAATTAATTAAAATGAATCAACTGAGTGTGTTGCCGTGATGGCCTCTTCTCGGCGGAGTCCGGGAAGTGGACACGGTGTTGGAGTAATGCTTGCGCAGGTTGTTCCTTCTAGTTTCTCGCTCGCGCCTTGCCTCCTCTTCTCGCTCTCTTTTGCGTATAAGTTAGCCACCACATATGCTAGTCGCTTGCTGCAGCTCCACATACTTGCCTTATCCTTCCTATAAGCTTAAATAGTCTTGATCGCGTGGGTGTGAGATTGCTGAGTCCCCGTGGCTCACAGATACTACAACTCCAGATGCAGGTCCAGGTGATTCCACTCCAGGTGACGAGTACGAGCTCAAGTGGGAGTTCGACGAGGACTCTCAGCGTTATTATGTTTCCTTTCCCGACGATTAGTAGTGGTGCCTAGTTGGGGTTATCGATTCAGGGCCTTGTCGCATGTTGGGGGTCTTTTCTATTTTGGCGCCGTAGTCGGGCCATGAGTGATTTGTATGATGAATGTTATTTATGTACTCTGATGTGACGTGGCGAGTGTAAGCCAACTATGTTATCTTCCCCTTTTTATTATGTATTACATGGGATGTTGTAATGATTGCCTGACTTGCGACATTGCTTTCAATGCGGTTATGTCTCTAAGTCGTGCCTCGACACGTGGGAGCTATAGCCACATCGAGGGCGTTACAAGTTGGTAATCAGAGCCTTCCCCGACCTTAGGAGCCCCATTGCTTGATCGTTTTTAGAAGTCGAGTTGTGTCTAGAAAAATGTTTTGAGTCACTTAGGAATTATATATCGGAGAGTTAGGAATTCTTTTTACTTCCCAGTCTCCTCATCGCTCTGGTAAGGCATCCTGACGTAGAGTTTTGACTCTTCTCTTCTCAAATTTCACTAAAAAAAATTTTAGGATCACGCGAGTATCTTGGTTTTGTTCCGATGGTTTTGTGAAGAGAACATTGTTCTTGGTGCCTCCTGTCTTTAGGGGTTGTGGCAGTGTCCCGGGGAGTTGAGCTCCGAGGTGTTGTTGTCACAATTTTATCGTTGCAATTCTGGTATACTTGAGATTTGTGCGCGACATCGAAAATCTCTTTTATGCAGTTCGTTGGTGAGATAACCTCGACGCCACCCAGTACTGGGGCGGGAGTTCGGGAGTATCGCCATAACTTGTATAACGGATGCTTTTCGAAGGTTGAGATAGATGGGTTTCCGAAGGTTTCTTGGTTATGTGTTGAAGGATGGATACAGCTGGATGTAGGATTTGCTAGCTTGAGTGAGATATTATGCTCCCCTGTATCCCCAACACCTGATTGCATAACCAGGAAATTTCGGGAATTTCATAGGTGGGAATTCAAGTAGCCTTAGGATATCTTTCCAACAGATGTATGATATGAAATTGGGGTTCGACGTCTAGTGGTTCGCCTATTCACGGTCGATTTTACAGTGGTCTTGTTGTGTCTTAAAGAGTCCTTGGCTATGCTGACTCGGGGACGCTTCGTATGTCATGTGCACTGCCTTGTACATGATGGTGCTGTACGATCGAGCCCGTGTAGGTCCCACCACGAAAACTTCGGACGAAATTTCTATCATCTGTTTGTTCCGGCTTATTCCGCAAGCCAACCCTTGGTTTTATTTTCAGTTGTGGCATTCGAGTTGCTTCGACGTCATATGTTGATTCCATCCCCCGTTGATGTACCCCTTCTACCTGATTCTTCGTGGCTTCGCAATTTAGGAATATGTGACCACTTCAAGAGAAGTGCATTCGTTCATTTTGTTCGGATGTGAAGACTATATGTTGCAATTTTCATTCCGTTGGATTCAGCTTCTATATTTGTCTGTCTATGTGCTAATGGTGGTCAACCTCTTCAGGATGGCTCCCGCTAAGAGCACCAGTCAGAACCAGAATCAAGATCCGCCATCGCCTCCACCTCCTCCAGAGGCATGGCAAGCTGTGATGGCCGCAACCAATGCAAACACTCAGCTGATCATGCAAATTCTCCAAGAGCGCAATCAAGGCAGTCAAGGGAATCAAGGCAGCAACCAGGGTCACTTTGCTACACTCAACCAGTTCCTTGCTAACGGGCCAAAGACTTTCAGTAATTGTGTTGAGGCAACCGATGCTGACGATTGGCTTGTGGATCTGTGTAAGCATTTCGAGTGCAGCAACGTCAGGCCTGAGGACTTTGTGAAATTCGCTTCCTTCCAACTCAAAGATCAGGCTGCAGAGTGGTTCCAGCAGTACAAGGATTCCAGAGGTGAACGTGTTATCACTTGGGAGGATTTCCGTCAAGATTTCCGCGCTCATCACATTCCGCAGAGCGTGGTTGAAAGCAAGCGTGAGGAATTCCGCAATCTGAAGCAAGGCTCTTTGTCTGTCTATGACTACAACAAATTGTTCCAGAAGCTTGCCCGTTTTGCCAAGCAGGATGTTCCTGATGAGAAGAGCATGATCTATCAGTTCAGGGGTGGTCTTCGTGAGGAAATTCAGCTCGCTCTTGTCCTCTTTGAGCCGCTGAGATACGATGAGTTCTACAACATGGCACTGAAGCAAGAGGCTGCTCAGTTGAGGTGTGATGCTTCCAGGAAGCGAGTCAGAGATGTTACTCCTTCTTCCTCTACTCAAGTGGCCAAGCAGCAGAAGTATTGGCTTCCTCCTCCTCCGTTCCGTCAGCCGTATCAGCAGAAGAGCAAAGGTGGCAGTGGTTCTTCCCACCCACCCAACCCAGGCTTTCAGAACAAGACTTCGTCTCAAGCTCCAAGATCGAGCGCTCCGTATCACCGTCCGCTTTCAGAGGTCACGTGCAACAAGTGCCAACAGAAGGGTCACTATGCCAACAAGTGTTTCAACCAGAGGCGTCTTCCTCCTCCTCCTCCTGTGAGATCGGCAAGTACAGCTGTGGTCAAGCATAACCCCAAGCATGCCAAGGTCAATTTGATGAATGCAGCTCAGGCAGAGGACTCGTCAGATGTGATCATGGGTAACCTTCCTGTTAACGATGTTCCTGCAAAAGTTCTTTTTGACACTGGTGCATCGCATTGCTTCATCTCGAAACCTTTTGCATCAAAGCATGAGTTGACTTCCCAAGTTATGCATAAACCATTAGCAGTCGTCTCTCCGGGTAAATGTTTGCTTGCTAATCACGTGGTTCCGGATATTTCTATCTTGATGGGTGATTTCAAGTTTCTAGCTTCTCCAATGGTTCTTGGTAACTCGGATATTGATCTTATTCTTGGGATGGATTGGCTTTCTAAGCATAAAGCTCAGCTTGATTGTGCAGCCAGGCAGATTCAACTGACTCATTCGTCTGAGGATGTCATTGTCTTTGCCGCTCGGGATAATACCATCCGGTTGTTTTCTCTTAATGAGAAGGGTGAATTGGATGCTATTTCGCAGATTCCGGTTGTTTGTGAATATCCAGACGTTTTTCCAGAAGAACTCCCAGGGATGCCTCCAAACCGGCCGGTTGAATTTGTTATTGAACTTGAGCCCGGTACGGAACCTGTGTGCAAACGTCCCTACAAGCTCGGCCCCGAAGAGTTGAAGGAGTTGAAGAAACAACTCGATGAGCAAGAAAGATTGGGTCTCATCCGGCCTAGTACTTCTCCGTGGGGTTGTGGTGTTCTTTTTGTGAAGAAGAAGGATGGTTCAAGCCGACTTTGTGTTGATTACCGTCCAGTGAATAAGAAGACCATCAAGAACAAATACCCACTTCCCAACATCAATGAGCTGTTCGAACAACTCAAGGGTGCTCAAGTATTCTCCAAGCTTGATCTCCGTATGGGTTATCACCAGATTCGCATTCGTGAAGAAGATATTCCCAAGACAGCATTCAGAACAAGGTTTGGTTCATATGAATACACTGTTATGTCTTTTGGCCTCGCCAACTCTCCTCTGACGTTTTCTCGCATGATGAACTTCATCTTCAACGCCTACACCAATGACTTCGTTTTGGTCTATCTCGATGACATTCTGGTTTTCTCGAAGAACAAGGAAGATCATGCCAAGCACTTGCGTTTGGTTCTTGATAAGCTCAGGGAACATCAGTTCTACGCCAAGTTCTCCAAGTGTGAATTTTGGCTCGATGAGGTTCTTTATCTTGGTCATATCATCTCTGCCAAGGGCATTTCCGTGAATCCCGAGAAGGTATCCGCAATTGTGAATTGGGAACCTCCCCAGAACGTGAAGAAACTCCGTAGTTTTCTCGGTCTCGCAAGCTATTGCCGAAGATTCATTGAAAACTTTTCCAAAATCGCGAAGCCTCTCTCAAATCTTCTTCAGAAGCACGTCAAGTACGTTTGGTCTCTGGAGTGTGATATTGCTTTCAACACGTTGAAAGAGAAGTTGATCACTGCTCCAGTTCTGACTCCGCCTGATGAAACCAAGCCGTACGAGGTCTTTTGTGATGCCTCTCTCCAAGGTCTTGGCGCAGTATTGATGCAAGAGAAGAAAGTTGTTGCTTATACATCTCGCCAGTTGAAGCCTAATGAGAAGAACTACCCCACTCATGATCTCGAGTTGGCGGCAGTTGTGCATGCTCTTTTGACTTGGAGACATCTTCTATTGGGAAGGAAAGTGGACATTTTCACCGATCACAAGAGTCTCAAGTACATCTTCACCCAGCCTAATCTCAACCTAAGGCAGACTCGATGGGTCGAAATGATTCAAGAGTACAATCCGAGTATTGAGTATACTCCAGGCAAGGCTAATGTGATTGCTGACGCTTTGAGCAGAAAAGCATATTGCAACAGTCTGATTCTCAAGTCTTATCAACCCGAGCTTTGTGAAGCTTTCCGCAAGCTGAATCTTCAAGTTGTTCCTCAAGGTTTCCTCGCCAACCTTCAAGTTTCTCCTACCTTAGAAGACCAGATTCGCCAAGCCCAGCTTCTTGATGCTATGGTGAAAAAGGTGAAGATTGGGATTGCAAAGAGTCAGTCCAAGTACAAGTGCTACCGCCTTGATGACAAGGACACTCTCTTCTTCGAGGATCGTATTGTTGTGCCCAAAGGTGAACTTCGTAAAGTGATCATGAACGAGGCTCACAACTCTCTCCTCTCCATCCACCCTGGTAGTACGAAGATGTATCAGGATCTCAAGCAAGCTTATTGGTGGACTCGAATGAAGCGCGAGATCGCTCAATTCGTGAATGAGTGTGATGTCTGCAGAAGAGTGAAGGCAGAACACCAAAGGCCAGCTGGTCTCCTCCAACCTCTTGCCATTCCAGAATGGAAGTTTGACCACATTGAAATGGACTTCGTGACTGGGTTTCCAAAGTCCAAGCGTGGCAATGATGCTATATTTGTTGTCATCGACAAGCTCACCAAAGTGGCTCACTTTCTGCCTATCAAAGAGTCGATCACTGCAGCTCAATTGGCGGAACTCTATACCTCTCGCATTGTCTCTCTGCACGGTATTCCTCAAGTGATCTCTTCAGACCGTGGTAGTATCTTTACCTCAAAGTTTTGGGATTCTTTTCAGAAGGCCATGGGCACCAACATCCGCTTCAGCACAGCTTTCCATCCTCAAACAAGCGGTCAAGTCGAGCGTGTCAACCAGATTCTTGAAGATATGCTCAGGGCTTGTGTGATCTCCTTCGGCATGAAGTGGGAGGATTGTCTTCCTTATGCTGAATTCTCTTATAACAACAGTTTTCAAGCAAGTTCGGGCAAGGCCCCTTTTGAAATTCTATATGGCAGGAAGTGCCGTACCCCTCTCAATTGGTCTGAAACCGGTGAACGTCAGCTGCTGGGTAATGACTTAATCATAGAAGCAGAAGAAATGTGCAAAGTCATTCGTGATAACCTCAAAGTAGCCCAATCCCGCCAGAAGAGCTACTATGATAGTAAGCACCGTGATTTGGCTTTCGAGATCGGAGATCATGTTTATCTCTGTGTCTCTCCTATGAAAGGTACTCGTCGCTTCGGTATCAAAGGGAAGCTTGCCCCTAGATACGTGGGACCTTTCAAGATTTTCAGCAAGAGAGGCGACCTCGCCTATCAGCTCGAGCTTCCTTCAAACTTTGCCAATGTTCATGATGTGTTCCACGTCTCTCAACTCCGAAAGTGCTTCAAGACGCCTGACCGCACCGTCAACTTCGAGGACATTGAGCACCCAGTTGCTATTCTTGAAGAGACTGAACGCAAGACCTGCAACAAGTCAATTAAATTTCTCAAAGTCAAGTGGTCTCACCATTCCGACCGTGAAGCTACCTGGGAACGCGAGGATCACCTCCGTTTTGAGTACCCGGAGTTCTTTCACTCCTAGATCTCGGGACGAGATCTTTTCGTAGTGGTGGAGTGTTGTAACGCCCCAGATATAACTTTCCATATTTGTATCCAACTCTTGCCGTCTCCGGCGCTAAGTTATATTTATTTCTCGGGTTCGGGTATTTGTCTCCGTGTGTGTTTTTCTTTTCCGTGCATCTCTTATCATGTCATCTCGTGCATTGCATTTGCATACATGTTCATCTCATGCATTCGAGCATTTTCCCCGTTGTCCGTTTTGCATTCCGGCGCTTCGTTCTCCTCCGGTGGCCATTTCTAGCTTTCTTTCGTGTGTGGGGATTAAACATTTCTGGATTGGACCGAGACTTGTCATGCGGCCTTGGTTTACTACCGGTAGACTGCCTGTCAAGTTTCGGGTCATTTGGATTTCGTTTGATACTCCAACGGTTAACCGAGGGACCGAAAAGGCCTCGTGTGTGTTGCAGCCCAACACCCCTCCAATTTGGCCCAAAAACCCACCTAACTCTGCTCCATGTCCTAGATCGTTCGATCACGATCGCGTGGGCGAAAACCGCACCTCATTTGGACTCTCCTAGCTCCACTTATGCCTATATATACACCCCCATTCCGAAATTCGCGGGTCTCCCTCCCCTAACCCTAGGTCCAACTCCTCCCGCCGCCGCCGGACACAACCGCCGCCGACGGACATTGTCCGCCCGTCATCCCGCCGCCGCGCCCAGACACTCAGGGGCCGCCACGTCACCCCCGCTGCCGCCGCCTCCCACCGCGGCCCGGGAGCCCGCGTCCGGCCCCCGCGGCCCGGTGAGCTCCGCCGCCGCCCGGGTCTCGCCTCCCGCCCGGATCCGCCGCCTCCCTCGTCTCCGGCCACCGCGCCGCCGTCTCCGGCGACCGCGACTCCGGCGATCCACGCCGCTCCGCCTCGGCTTCCGTGCCGCCGACGCCCGAGCCGGCCCCGCCGCCCTTCGCCGCGCCTCCTCGTCCTCCGGGCCGGCGCCCCTCTTCCCCGGCCAAGGCCCGGCGAGTCCCCCTTCTTTCGGCCGCTGCCACGGCCATTTCCGGCGAGTTCGTGCTACAGTACTCCGGCGCCGCCTCGGTTCCCGCGCCAGATCTGAGATCCAAAGTTTCCTCCTCGGTTGACTTTCGTCTGAAACCCTAGTTTTTTTATGCATTCTTTGACTGCTTGTATCTCCGCAACCGTAGCTCCGTTTTGGGCATATGATATATCAAAATCCTCTTCTCGGCATGTACATCATTTCATTCCATTGCATAATTTGCATTTGAGGTCATCTTGTTGCCCAAAATTCTGTTAGAAGGAGGCTTCATGAGTTAAATTGCAGATCCGTTAGTTCATCATGCACTTTTGTCATTTTTGCCATGTTTAATCCGTGCATGATATGCCTGTGCCCCTTTGGGATGAATTGTTAAGCATTTTGTCTTCTTTCCAGAGGTGCCACCCATGCATTTTTTAGGATGTGTGTGTTGTCTTGTGCAAGCTTGCGAAGAGAGGTACCTGAGATTGCTGATTTCAGGGACTTAGTGATTTTCACTAAGTGTGGGATATTTTAGTTCGTGATGCTATATGTCCAGCTTGTTTCCTAGTGATCCGTGCCTCTTTTGAGGATGATCAGTAAGGGAGTTTTGATATTTATGTTATGCTCTACCCATCCATGTCTTTATTTGCATATGTGGAGTGCTCTAGGTTGACTCAATCGAGCTCAACTTTTGCTTTGTTGTTAATCTAGGCAGATCGTCAACTTGTTTGCGATTTTGCCGATGCTACCGTTAGTGTTCCATGCGTGCTATGCCTTTGTTCTTGACATGTGTAGCTAGAATATTGTGCCTTCTTGCTGGTTATATGCTTGCCTTGCTATGACTTGCACCGTAGTGAGTGCATCGAGCTCGTTTACATGCCTTCGTGAGTTATAATTTCAGCATGTCTCAGTTTTCACTAAGTCTGAAAACTGATTGTGTTCGAGCTATGTTCGCGAGCTCGGTAGAGTATTTTGTGAACCCTTTTGGCCCCAGGTCACTTTGGGTGTTTTGTTAAGCTTGTTGAGTAGCTCCATGCCATGTTCTTACTTGTCATGGTCAGGTTTTGTATCATGTTGTTTTGCTGCTCCGAAGAGGGCTTCGTGATCTGAAATTTCAGGCTAGTGTTAATTTCACTAAGTCTGGAATCTGTTTTGCATATTCATTTTTGCCATGCTTGTTTGAACCTCTTAATGGATGAATTTGCCTATGTCTCAGTGCTAGTGTTTTGTTAACCATCTTGTTTACATCACTGACATGTATTTTGTTTTCATGTTTGGTGGCTGTAGCATGTTCATTTCGTTGCGTTTAGATGCCTACTTGCTGTAAATCGCAGACCGGTGTCATATCTTAAAACGCTTGCCATTTCCAAACCGTAACTCCGATTCCAATGATCTTTATATCGTTTTCAAGCGATTTCATCCCCTCTATCCAGTGGCACACTTGGTTTTCCAAGTTGAGGCCAGGTTCATGCATTTCCTGTCATATCTTGCATTTTGCATCCCGCATCGCATCCCGCATAGCATATCATCATTTCATCATATTGCTTGGTCTTGCACGTGGTTGATTGTATCCTTGTTGCTTGTTTGTATTGTTGGGTAGAGCCGGGAGACGAGTTCGCTACCGAGGAGCCCGTTGAGTTTGCTCGTGAGGATCCAGTCAACTTTGACAACTATGCAGGCAAGATGATCATACCCTCAAAATCACTACTATCTTTGCTATGCTAGTTTGCTCACTCTTTTGCTTTGCCACTGCTACGATGCCTACCTTTTGCTTGTCAGCCTCCCAATTGCCACGTCAAACCTCTAACCCACCATTGTCCTAGCAAACCGTTGATTGGCTATGTTACCGCTTTGCTCAGCCCCTCTTATAGCGTTGTTAGTTGCAGGTGAAGATTGGAGCCGTTCCTTGTTGGAACATTTATTTACTTGTTGGGATATCATTACATTGCTATGTTATCTTAATACATCTATATACTTGGTAAAGGGTGGAAGGCTCGGCCTCTCGCCTAGTGTTTTGTTCCACTCTTGCCGCCCTAGTTTCCGTCATATCGGTGTTATGTTCCCGGATTTTTGTGTTCCTTACGCGGTTGGGTTATAATGGGAACCCCTTGATAGTTCGCCTTGATTAAAGCTTTTCCAGCAATGCCCAACCTTGGTTTTACCATTTGCCACCTAGCCTTTACTTTCCCTTGGGTTCTGCAGACTCAAGGGTCATCTTATTTTAACCCCCCCCCCCGGGCCAGTGCTCCTCTGAGTGTTGGTCCAACCGTCAGCCGCTGGTGGCTACCAGGGGCAACTCTGGGCTGGCCTACCGGAAGTTTGGACAATCTGAGTGTGCCCTGAGAAAGAGATATGTGCAGCTCCTATCGGGATTTGTCGGCACATTCGGGCGGTGTTGCTGGACTTGTTTTAACCTGTCGAATTGTCTTGTTGTACCGGGTTACCGAGTCTGATCGGTGTGTCTCGGGTGGAGGTCTATTCCTTCGTTGACCGTGAGAGCTTGTCATGGGCTAAGTTGGGACTCCCCTGCAGGGATTGAACTTTCGAAAGCCGTGCCCGCGGTTATGGGCAGATGGGAATTTGCTAATGTCCGGTTGTAGATAACTTGAACCTTAATTAATTAAAATGAATCAACTGAGTGTGTTGCCGTGATGGCCTCTTCTCGGCGGAGTCCGGGAAGTGGACACGGTGTTGGAGTAATGCTTGCGCAGGTTGTTCCTTCTAGTTTCTCGCTCGCGCCTTGCCTCCTCTTCTCGCTCTCTTTTGCGTATAAGTTAGCCACCACATATGCTAGTCGCTTGCTGCAGCTCCACATACTTGCCTTATCCTTCCTATAAGCTTAAATAGTCTTGATCGCGTGGGTGTGAGATTGCTGAGTCCCCGTGGCTCACAGATACTACAACTCCAGATGCAGGTCCAGGTGATTCCACTCCAGGTGACGAGTACGAGCTCAAGTGGGAGTTCGACGAGGACTCTCAGCGTTATTATGTTTCCTTTCCCGACGATCAGTAGTGGTGCCTAGTTGGGGTTATCGATTCAGGGCCTTGTCGCATGTTGGGGGTCTTTTCTATTTTGGCGCCGTAGTCGGGCCATGAGTGATTTGTATGATGAATGTTATTTATGTACTCTGATGTGACATGGCGAGTGTAAGCCAACTATGTTATCTTCCCCTTTTTATTATGTATTACATGGGATGTTGTAATGATTGCCTGACTTGCGACATTGCTTTCAATGCGGTTATGTCTCTAAGTCGTGCCTCGACACGTGGGAGCTATAGCCGCATCGAGGGCGTTACACCAATCATCTCCACAGTGGACTCGAAGAGTACGAAACACGGCAGCCCAGTGTAGTATCATAATAGTACATGGCTAACCCACGCTATGACCATATTTCTTGGCTTCCGTGCGACACCTATCTCTAGTAATCCAGCAGCCTGTATCGCTTCTCCCTCCTCGTCTCTATCAAAGTGCGGTGGGATGGCGTTTCTGCCGTCTATTGAGGTCAGTTAACTATCACATGTTAGCGACATGCCAAGAGAATTCTAAAAAAAATTCTTTCACGTTCCATTTTCAAAAAGAAAAAAATCCTTTCACGTACGAATTTGCCTGTATGCTTTGAGCAACTTGCATGTCCTATACCGCTCCTGTTTGATACTCTAACTTAGCTAGAGGTTAGACTAACTCATGACTAACCCTGAACTAACTGTAGCCCAAGAGGTGTTTGGGTGACAGGGTTAGATTGACAATAAATGCACTTCATGGAGAGAGAAAAGTGATTTTTCAGTGGACCCAATGAGAACTATCTCCAGTTAGCACCTCTTGGGTGGGATAATTTTTTTGGTGGGTTCGGTGCAACTTGCTCCAATTTAAACCCTCATGCTTGGATAGTTTAGGGCTATTTGAGCCCCAACTAGCTCAAACTAACTCTAACCCATGGATCCAAACAGGGCCTATGGCCAGTCTCGACGCGGAGCAGTCGCGTGCACCGGGAAGTGGCACTCTCTCGGCCGTCGCGCCACTTCAAAGCCGGCACCAGTGAGAGGTCGCCTCCGCTCTGGCCGGGCATTAATGTGGCACTGACGCTCCAGGGCGACGCTGACCGTTTCATGCGGGAAGCGCGCGCTGGCAAGGGAGTATAGCTTTTGAACCGTTTCAGGTGTAGTACTGGTAGTTTGCAAAACTACTCAATTATTGCACTCAGTTTCCTAAGAAATTGTGGTAAAAAAGGTTACTCCACCGCTCGCTTCCCTTCTCCTTCCTCTTCCACCGCTCGCGCACGTCCGCGGGAAGCGACCGGTTAACCTTATATAGGAGTGCTAGCACAAAAAGATGCATGCATGACCACTAAAATTTCCATATTAAAGCGCCGCTCCGGCGGGAGTATGGCGTATGTTCTTACCTTCGGCCAGCCCATGGCTACCGGGCGACGGCGACCAGAGAAGAGGCGGCGGGAGGGGAATGAATGCAGCTACTTCTTGGGTTCACCTTCCGGCTTAAATAAATGCACAGCATCACGTGTACCCGTGGGTGCACAAATTGTAACATATGTGTCTGCTTAAGTGGGCATCACGTAACTGGTGTGTGTGTGAGAGGGATTTTGAGAGACAGAGTGCGTGTGTGCGACTCTACTCTTTGGACATGTACTCAACCTTTTGCATCGGGATATAAGTATAATGGTATTTACTTTAGCTAGTGATTTACGTGGCCATGTTAACGTGGTTGTGTCAAAAAAATGTCACTTCCTGCTCGTGATTTGCATTATATAATTACAAGCAAGATTCTCGTGCATTGCACGGAACATCAATATGCATTTTTTTATAGAACACCTGTTGTGATTGACCCATGCAGGAGTAATCCCATGTGTAAAAACTAATGATATCTCAAGAATTTTATCGGAAAACTGGTATCTTGAGAATATCATCAAAAAAATGAAAGATGAGAGATAAGGCGAGGAGGAGTGGAGCGTGGTGGTGACTGGTGGTCGGAATGGGCGGAGGCATGGGGATGGACGGCGCCGGCAGGCGGCAACGGCCACCATGCATGCTAGATTGTTCCAGAGACTTATTCCTTTTTTAGTTGCTGAGCAATAAGGTTGCGGGAGATAATGATGTGGAGAGAGGTGCGGGTATCTTTTGTAAAATTATCATAGTTTGCTTTCTATCCTCACATATAGATCATACGGTCTGTATTACAAGATGCAGGCACACCATCACCACCAACTCGTTTTTTTATAAGGGTACTGATGATAAGTTTGTTGACTACTAAAGTAATGTGGAATTTGTCCATGTTATGCAAGTAAATAAAGGTGATTGTTTATCATACGGGTAAGGTTGGATGAAGGGTGGTAGGAACAAATGCTCCGCCTAGAGCATGTGTGTGTGAGATGGAGTCTTAGTGTGTGTGGGGGGTGTGTGTGTGAGAGAGAGAGAGAGGAGAGAGAGAGATGGAGTCTTAGTTTGTGTGTGTGAGAGAGAGGGAGAGAGATGGAGTCTTAGTGTGTGTGTGGGGGGGTGTGCGTGCTTGTGTGTGTGTGTGTGTGTTTGTGTGTGTGTGAGAGAGAGAGAGATGGAGTCTTAGTGTGTGTGTGTGTTGGGGGATGCATGCGTGCGTGTGTGTGTGTGTGTGCGTGTTGCGGGGTCCTCTGTGGCGGATGTAATTTAAGTGTGCATGGCTTTGATCATAGAGAGGTGATGGTGCGAGAGAGAAAATGCCCATAGAGAGGGAAGAGAAGGTGTGTGCGCGTGAGAGGAGTCGACTTCGAGAACACGTGTTTGTTCGAGAGACACCGAGGAAGACTACTATATATCGATGGTGCATGTAGGCGGGAATTAAACTAAGGGATGGTCTTATTGGTTTCGGGGATATAGGGGAAGAGTGAGAGGCGGGGGGTAGCTAGAAGGAGATTGTTAGGTGTGAGTGTGTGTTTTACCCATCCAGGCGGAAGTTATGTGCACAAAAGAGGAGAATGATTCGATGTGGCGTTAGGATTGAGGGTAATTAACTACGTATGGAGACATAGAGATCTTGGATGTGCATGTGTGAGAGGTATACATGTATACGTGGGATGTGTGTGTGTGCGCGCGCGCATGATCGAGATAAAAGAAAGAAGACATAAGTCATAAGATCAACGACATGGGAGAGACGGATCGGTATGACAATATGCATGCATGTGAGAATGCATGGGAGAAGTACTGACAATTGAGCATGTGTTTTTGTCTTTAAGACATAGTGGCGTGGGCTGGAGCATGCATCTATGGCGAGCAGAGGGAGTGAGGCGCAATGATTGTGCAAAAGAGAGCAACCTATAAATGCATATGTATGGAAAGACATATATAGTGTGGGTGATAGGAAGCAAGACTCCGTGCGAGAAAGAAATGTTGACGGAGAAACTACAGAAAGATACAGAGATGGAGATGCTAGCTAGACGGGCATCCGCTAGTTTGGGTGTTGGAGATGACCGTCAGGTGGTTCAAAAGGTGAAGTTATATATGTGTGTGAGAGGGCACTTGACTGCATGTAGAGAGAAACATATGTAGTGTGCGTGATAGGAATCAAGAGTGAGGGCGAGAAAGAAGGTTGATGGAGAAACAGATAAATAGAAAGATAAAGATGCTAGCTAGTGTGCGTTAGAGATAGGAGTCGAGTGGATCAGAAGGCTGGGTTATGTTGTGGGTGTGAGAGAGATAGAGAGAGGGTGCGTGTGAGTCACATACAAACAGATATCAGAGAGAAATGAGATCCTGAGAGACGGAGTTTTGTGTCTGTGAGAGAGAAAGATATTTCACAACGAGAGTGATAGCTAGAGAGACATACAAGGGAACGCAAGATATCTCTAGGGAGAGAGGGTGTGTGTGAGCGACATACAAGAGAACAATGGACAAATATGAGACCCTGGGAGACAGAGTTTGTGTTTGTGTGTGAGAAAGAGATATTGAAGAGGAAGAGTCGTAGGTTCTCATATCTAAGGAGCGAAATACATCTCTGTATGAGGGGTGTGCGAGTGGCACACATGGGAATAGTAGAGAGAAATGAGACCCCGAGAGACAAAGTTTTGTGTTTGTGTGATAGAAAGAGATTCCACATGGAGAATCATAGTTAGAGACACATAGCAGGGAGCGAGATATACTTAGAGAGTGATAGAGTGATGAAGGTCGAGGGAGAGAGTACCGTTAGTGTGTTACGAACATAAAAGATCATTGTCGACATACAGGTAACACAAGAGATACCCGAGAGACGATGAACGCGTATAGGTCTAGAGAGATAGTCCTATATAAGCATGAGTGATAGCTATATGAGACGAATATCTGGATTAAAGGGGATTCAAATATTTAAACTGGAGATCACAACATCGATAATATCATAACGCAAATTGGTGTATCAAACATGCATATTCATTTGAATTTGGGCACACGTGTAATGTTATATAGTTTATCAATATTGGTGATCCATAGATTCTTCAATTACAAACAATGCATGGTTTATATGCAATTAATGTCTAAACGGGATTACACTATATGTTGTGTGTGTGAAACACATTATACATGTTTGAGAAGTAAAAAAACCCCGCATGAAACACACATTAATTGGAGACAGTTAGCGAGGAATGCATACATTAGATTTCAACATAAACTGGTTTCAAATATTTGAAAATCCAAATTGATGGATACAACCTTATGAATCGGAGATCATGCCATTTGTAAACCATATTTATGTATAAATGGTGTTGTGCTTTTGAAAGTATATATAAAAAAATGATGTATATAGAATGTAATTCCAATTGAAAATGGATCCCGCCTGGAAAAAATAGAATACAAATGGGATTCGAATTGAGTTGGCACGGTTACGTGCACTCTGCAAAATTTGAACGAAGCGGGGAAAGTCGCAGTAACCGCCCGAAACCAAAATCTGCGAGATGGAAATCACTACTGCCTATCCCTGCCACGCAAAGCCTATATGCTGGATTTCTATAGGTTTCGACAAGGGTAGGTTTGTAATTTCACCCAAACATGACGTAACCGCCTCTCACCTGGATTCATACACGGTGGGTGCCAAAACACATTGTGTCCTCGGCCGAAATTGACTCCCTCCCCGATTCATATTCATACACGATGGGCGCCAAAAACAAACTCTCGTCGGCAAATATTCGTTGTATGCGAGATTACCGTCCTATCCCCAACCAACTAGTGTTGCTGGGATGTAGTAGAAATTTGAAACGGGGGCTAAGTTTGTAAATTTCCTCGCATTTGAGACAAGCACGCCCTGAATACATGGTTCCCCCCTTCCTCTCTACCTCCCTTTTCCCCATTCGTACTCCGTGGGCGCCAAAACACCCTCTCCACCCCACCCTCCTCCGTCTGCCATCCCATCCACCGTCGTCCTCCTCCACCATGCCGGAGCTGATACTCCGACGCCACCGTCCATTCCAAGAGATCGACCTCTCTCATCCACGGCTTCAGACCGGGATCCTTGCATCCCATCCTCTCGCTTCATCCCCGTCGTCGTCCACCTTGCCTGCGCCGCTCCTACGACCGTCTCGTCCACCGCGCCCTGCCGCCACCGTCTACCCTCCTAGATCTGCTTCCATGCCACCGACAGCCATCTCTACCACAGCACCGTCAAATTCTCAGCAGATGCGTACACGGCGCCGCACCAGAGGCGGTACTCTTTCGTATCTGCTCAACTTATTTATCGCAGCAAGAAAACAGATCACCACTGCTTTACTCTGATTTCTTGTCTTGGTTGCGAAGTTGCCTTTGTCCGGTTTGCACCTTCAAATCCACCATGGCACGCTCAACACCATACTCGCAATGCTTATGGTTTTCCCCTTGTATATTCCACACTAGTTAAATCACAGTAGACTAAATTTCAAAATTGGGTCAGTCAATTTTTCAGAGCTCGCCGGAGTTCGCCGGTGCGATCGAAGGGGCTCGGGTGGGGACGGTGGTTGTGGGGGGCGGTGGTGGGGCCTCATCGAATGAAGAAAACTCGACGTGGGTGGGGGCAGGGGTGGGGGTGGCGGAGGAACACAGGCGGTGGGGCCGGTGGTTCAGCCGGCGGCCCGTGCGGTGTTCTGTATGGGAAGCACAGTATGTTCCTTGCCAGGAAGGGGAGCAGGGACATCTGCAGTCAACAGCTGATAGAGCTGGCCTGTACGTGATCGATAGGCTTTCAATTACTAGCGGCAATACAACACCGTAATTTCCAGCCAGTTCCACTTTCCCGATTTATATATCCTGGTTATGGTGTACCCCTGTTATGTACACTATGATCTGCCTAGTTGCTGTGTGCTCTTGTTATCATGGTTTGGCAATAAACTCTCTATACAGTATATTATGAACCTATCATCTGCCAGCTATCCTTACTTCTGGAGCCTATTTTTTGTGTACTTATGTCAGATTATATAAATGCACGCACCATATTACAGCACACATGAGCTCTCTCATTAGAATCCAGTGATAACACACAAGTGTTTACAGGGGCGCCCCTATATTAGAATATCATCTGCATTACAAAGATAATCTCACAACTATTTAGGGTTTCATGGTTCTCAGATATTATACGCAATTACAGTGAATATCAGAATCCGCACATCAGAAGAATATTGTGGAACACTGCAAT
This sequence comes from Triticum urartu, assembly GCF_056163025.1. Lineage (NCBI taxonomy): Eukaryota > Viridiplantae > Streptophyta > Magnoliopsida > Poales > Poaceae > Triticum > Triticum urartu. The sequence goes on from NC_141879.1 coordinate 343,199,368, forward strand.
GACTTACAAAATTGGCAGCAAGGCATTGAGTGCCATTCTGGAAGCAATGAAACTCGTACGCTCCCCACCTGTTGATTCTTGTTCAGAATATCATCCTAATGACTATTCTAACCTCGAGGAGTCAAAGGCAGATGGCTTGTCCTGTTCACCCATCAAGGTGTCTATTCTAATTTGGCAAGGTTTTATTGATTGCGCGTATCTTGCATATGTTGTCTTGCATTTCTTCTACTTTGTTGCACCGCCATCTGCTTAGTTTACTCATCATATATGGCGAGATGCCATGCCCATCCATTATCAATACATATTCCATCTGTCATCATACCATGTTTTTCCACTCAAATGCTGTTCTTGTGCATCAGACATCAAAAAGGAAGAGGGTGATTGCCGAACCTGAAGGAGCACCAGCAAAGTCCTTGAAAAACGTGGTGGTGCCGGAGAAATCAGACAGCATGCACTTATATTGGTTGTACAACCAGTGACACAAAACGTAGGACCGACTCCAGCAGATTGTACCCATACTTCACTGGCCACACCACTAGCCCCACCACACAGGACCTGCACTCCAGCAAAAGGTATACCGATTTCCTTTGCCATAGCACCAGCTGTACCACAGAAAAATCCCACTCCAGCAAAAAGTACAGCAAGTCCACCGGCCGAAGACCTATCCCAACTACAGAGAAGGCCAATTCCTGCAGATTGGAACCCCATTCCATTTATTCCCAGTTTAAAAGACAATGCTTTCAATGTTGTTAGCGACAACGTGCATATATTCCCATCACGGGAAGATTATTGTGAAGACAAACACCATTTTCACATCTTCCTGTCCAACTTACGTGTAAGTGCTATTATTCATGGTTATTATTTTCCTGTTTTCTGCTGATTGAACACATCAATGATTTACATTACATTGTTGTAACTAGGCGAGGGTCAATCTGGATAGTCATGATGAGCAAAGCTTGCTTGTACTTTTCAAGGAAGCATTGCAGCAGTATCGGTGTTACCTGAGGAAATCACACTTTGATGGCAAGTCTATAAACGAATTTCCGGTGAAGTCTCCTATGCTAAATTTAGAAGACATTGAATGGAAAAACCTTGTTATGCACTGGTCTCGTTCCCAGGATGAGGTATTGTCTATGAAATCACATGACAATTTGAACTTCTACTTTTCCGCATGTGCCTTACGGATCTTTTTTGTAGGAAATCTGCTCGAAGAAGAATTCCGGTTTGACAAGAACGACAGGATATCGCAAATATGCTGCCTGCTGCTTTGCTCTTGTTAGTACCTGTTGTCCTGTATCACTGTACTTGCATACATACACTACTAGGAAAAGGCCTACTAATGGCGCACCAGTTTTGCCTACTAATGGCGCACTACTGGTGCGCCATTAGTATCACGCCACTAGATTTTTTTTACTAATGGTGCACCACTCATGTGCCATTAGTATACCAGATACAGTTCTATCCAACCCCAGCACCACCTCACTTCACATGCACTTGTTGATATATCTATCATATCAATCCTATTAAACCTTGCTGATGTCTAGGACTTTGTTCATGTTCATGAGTATGATGAAATTTTGCAAAAATATTTCAAACTTCCCGGTCATATTACGTATCATATTTTTAAAAATAATTCAAAAAATAAATTTTTTTCGAAACCAATTTTTTTCTGTTACTAGTGGCGCACCTAGCATACGGTGCGCCACTAGTAAGTTTGAATTTTTTTGAATTTTTGTGCCTCCGGATCTTAAAAGCCCCGTAACTTTTTTCTGTTAGGTTTTTGGGGATTTTGAAAATTTTTAACGGGGTTCCCCCAGTTAAATTCGGATGTAACTTTTCGAGTAGATGATTTTTCATATAGAAAACTTTTTAATCCGAGTTCATATGCAAAAGTTATGCCCATCTTACAAATTTCAGAGAGATTTTGCAAATAAAGTCGAAATTCATATTTGTAAATTTTGCCAACAACTAGACCACATATCACATGGGAAACATATTTTCTTTTATTTTTTTTGACATTTGCATCATTTTCTTTTATTTTTTTAAACTGAAAAGGCGGTCCAGGGGGGGTGCATTCGGTGGAAGTTTTGGGCCAAGTTAGTAATGGCGCACCATGGGAGTGGTGCGCCATTACTAGTTAAACTAGTAATGGCGCACCACACCCACGGTGCGCCATTACTAGTTTTGAAAAAAAACAAATTCTGAAAAAAAATTGAAAAAAACTTAGTAATGGCGCACCAGTGGACAGTGCGCCATTACTAGTTAAACTAGTAATGGCGCACTGTCCACTGGTGCGCCATTACTAGTTTTGAAAAAATAAATAAAAAAATTTGAAAAAAAATGAAAATAATTTACTAGTGGCGCACTGTGGATGTGGTGCGCCATTACTAGTTTAACTAGTAATGGCGCACTATCCACTGGTGCGCCATTACTAGTTTTGAAAAAAAATGAAAAACAAATTGTTACTAATGGCGCACCGTGGATGTGGTGTGCCATTAGTATTTGGACATTAATGGTGCACCAACACATGGTGCGCCATTAGTATATACTAATGGCGCACCACATGTCTGGTGCGCCATTAGTGGCCAAATCATCTATAGCCCTTTTCCTAGTAGTGATACCTGGTTCATTATGTGACAGCAGTATGCATGATAGCTTCCTTATCAATTGTTCGCTCTAAATTATCTGATCTGTATGAATGGTTACATTAGTGTAGAGTATATCCAATGCCAATGTTTTTTTAGCTCTGCATTGTTCTTGTAAGTACATGCTGTCCTTTATCAGTGTACTTATAATGACAGGTAGTTGATCATGTACCATCACTCTGCAGCTTATTTTCCTTTGCCCTCCATTTTCTACACATCAGATCTATATTTAATCTTACCATAAGGTTGGTACTGAAGAAGTTTTGATGTGCATTGCTCTTGCCTGTACCTTTTGCCTGTATCGCTGCACTTACATTTATAGCTACTTGGTTATGTAGCATCACTCTTCATCTTATCTTAAATATTCTCCATTTTTTCATATATTATCACATCTATATTTACTCTTAACAAAATGTAGAATAAAGGCAATGCTTTTGAAGAAGATTCTGTGGGAAACTTCTTGAATTGCCCCCCCCCCCCCGTCAGCATGGACAAGGCCTTTATAGAGCCTATCTTCACCAATAATGTAAGTTTGTCCATCTCAAGCCTTCAAACTTTGTTGTATATATTTGGTTAGGCATGACTGCAACAGCTGTTTATTTTTGGTGTTTGCATCAAATTGCTTGTTTAAAGTTTATTATGTGTAGTTCATAAACAAAAGTTTGTCCTCTATCAATTTATGTTTTCAGTTGTACAACTAAGTTCCTTCTTCATACCATGTAAATTAAACTATACAGAGCAAGTGATCTTCTTTTGCACTGCATGTATGCTTCTGTTCTTCATCCGTAATCCAGTGGTGTGGTGAACCTACCCACTGCAGCACAATGTCATATTCTGCGATGTCTTAACTATGAATAATGTCATATCATTCTACTATTATTTAAACCGTCTCTTTATTTGCCAATCTGAAATGGTATAAATTGACAGCACACTAACCATTGAACTTATGAGTTCTTGATCTGTAATCCAGTGGTGTCGTGAAGCTGCAAACTCCTTCACAATGTCATTTCCTGCCATGTCTTGACCTGAACAATACCATATTGTGTTAATGCAAATTTAAGTGTGTCACTTTATTCGTCAGTAAGAAATGTGATGAATTGTCAGCACTGATACTTTTATGTGCAAAACCTGTCATCTGTCTGCTTGTTTATCTTTCAGAGTGAGGAAGATATAAGTGTTGAATAAGCGCAGTCTCATCATCTTGCTCAGCTGCTTGCGCTGCAGCTCCCCAGCAGGGCTAACCTTTCTTTAACTCTATTGAAGTGCTCTCATTTTTGTATATTATTTTGTCGGCATGTTTATTTGCACTGGTGGCGATCTTTGATGCCCAGTGTATGTAATCTGATGTCTGCTTGTGCTTTATTATCATAGTGGCGAACTTTGATGCCCAGTGGATGTAATATGCCGTAATTTCTTTATTGTATAGTCTAGGTTTTTTCTTATTCACGATGTTGCAGTTATTTTACTGTATATATATATCCTGTCTTCGCAGTAAACCGGCCAAACCGTAAAATTACGGTACATAATCGAGCCGTCATGCAATCAAGATGTAGGTTGGGCCTGAAACGTGCCGAACAGCTCACGGGCCGGCAGCAGCCCGAAATGAACCCCGGCCCATGATTGTGCGAATCAAATCACGGGCTTTTAACTGGCCAAAAAATTGTCTCGGTCCTTGTTTGGCCCAATCAGATATCGGCTGCGAGCAGGCCGGATGCAAACCGGGCCGTAGTTAGGCCCAACTATATAACGGGTTTTTAATAGGCTGAAATTAATATAGGGCCGAAATGTTAAATGGGCCCTTAACAGGGCAAAACTAATATCAGGCCGAATTACTAAGTGGGCCTTTAGCAAGTGGGCCCAAAAGCATAGTGTCCAATTGACGGGCTGAATCTGATATGGGCCATAATTGAGCCCAAAGCCTCTTAAAGGGCCGGACCTGATCTGGGTCGTAATTTGGCCCAGAATGTGGTAGGCCTTTAACGGGCCGGATCTCATATGGGCCACTATTAGGCCCGGACCGTGGCAGGCCATTAATGGACCGGATCAAATATGGGCCGACATTTGGCCCAAAACATGGCAGGCAGTTAATGGGACGGCCTACTAGGGTCCTCAAAATTTTGTGGGCCTACAGCTAGGCCGACCCATTAATGTTGGCGAAATCTCGTGGGCCTTTAGCTGGGTCGGCCCATTATGATCCGTAAGAATCTTGTGGGCCTTTACCTGGGCCGGCCCATTATGGCAAACAAAAAACTTGTGGGCCTTTACCTAGGCCGGCCCATTATGGCCCGCAAAATCTTGTGGGCCTTTAGCTGGGCCAGCCCATTATGGTCCGCAAAATCTCGTGGGCCTTTAGCTGGGCCCGCCCATTATGGTCCGCAAAATCTTGTGGGCCTTTAGTTGGGCCGGCCCATTTAAACTTGTTGGGCCGTGCCACGTGTCGACGTATCATAGGGCCTTCTCTCCAGTGAGTGGATGACATCTGTCCCAACGATGAGCCGACATGTGTTTCCTCTAGCCAATGATGATTTTACATGTGGAAAATCCCCATTGGTCGGGGCTGTTAATAGGTTATCGGATCCAAAACCCGACCCGATAGCTTAACGGCGTTCCGTTACGGTGGATGCCACATGTCGGTCACCCTTGACAAAAGCACTTCTGTGACGCGCGATTTATCATCATGGAAGTGGACACTTCCGTGATGATAATTTTGGTAATGTCATGGAACACTTCTACGACAACACGGGTATAACTACCTTGATTCTGTCATAAATTTGTCATGGATGTACATGCATGACAAAAAACGCGACCTACTGTGACAAACACGTATCATCACGGAAGTGTATTTTTTTGTAGTGGTAGGGCAGACTCGGTTCAGTTATCGGTCTTTGAGTGTTTAATAACTCACAGCCCATGAAAAATTGGAATCAGTGAGAATGTAGTACTTGATGAAGAACTCATAAGAGGTTATGTAGTTCTTGATATTATCGAGGTACCAGGGTGTAATACTCGATGGAAGATCAAAGTAAAGGTTGGACTGGTGTATTGACCCACAGAAGACAAGTGCTTAAACTTGCCCGTGAAATGGGATCAAAGAAGAACATATGGTCGAAACTACGATTGCCAAGGATCAATTCACCGATACCAAAGGATATTATATCAAGGAAATAGTTATTATTACAAGAAGCTTCCATGATAGGATCTAGATCGTTTCCATGGGCATGAACACAAAGTCCAAGGTCGACTCCCACTTCTCCAATGCATAACCTTTCATTCACTTCTCATCTTCAAAGAAGTTTTAGTGTTGAAATTTTATCTAGCGAAGCACCAGAAGAGTATGACTCACGAGAACTTTCAGGTTCATACAGTTTGGGGAAGGCATAGGTTCAACCCATTGGGGCATCTTAGGAGCATATACCACAAATTTCAAGAATAAATAACGCAAGGTCGATAGTAGAGCATGCTTGAGAAAGCATAGGATGCAATTTACCAAATGTATCCGAGGAAAGGCTCACAAGATTATTGAATATGAAGGACATTGTCGGATAAAATCCGACAAAGGGTCGGGTGGTCCACAAGGGATCTGATGTGAGCATCAGTACTCAACCAGAGGAAGAAAGAATGCAAGGAGATCAGATTATAGAAACAACTGACTAACTCAAAGCTCAATTGCAAAGGAATTATGAATTCCAAGACAAGGGATCAGAAGCAATGCTCAGGTTAGGGATGGATAGGTAGAATAACCTTAGGGGTACAATCGATGGCGATTTGATTGCTCGAGATCCAACACATGTTAAAATGTCGTCTGAGCCGGAAGGATGAATTCTAGGATCTGATTGAGGATTGCAAGCATTCGCAACATATTGTATCAACGGACTCAAAATGATATTGACAAAGGGTGACAATAAAATTACTAGACTTATAGTATTAACCATAATGCAAGCAAGCAAGAAATTCAAGAATAGTAGGTTGTTGAGGATCTTCAGAAGAACGAATGGTATTACGAAGACTTTTGTGAAGTACATGAATCAACTGAGGATGAGCGGATACTCGATAGGTGCACAAAATTATCCGTAGGGGTTTTCAGGTGACAAGTAACTAAAAGGCAGTAAGCTCAAAGGATTCTCGAAACAACGGAGAGTAGTTCGAGGTATCTTGTAATAACAAGATCAATGGGATTGAATGTAAGAATGGCAGGTGTAGGAAGTTATCAATAAGGATACAACAGTGGTAGGGAATTGGCAAAGGCGGTGGGTGCAAGTGTCTCGGGGGAACATCATAGAGTAACCTCAGAATCTTCTGGTGCAGCAGACAGTCATCGGTAATAAGGTGCTCTCCGGGTGATAGTGATCACGAGATCCTAATGTTAGATTTAGCAAAATTCATTTAACCCGAATAGAAGAGACATCAGAATCTCAGAGTGTAGACGAGGAATAAAAGATCCTAATTCCACCCAATGGCGACGTGGTCCCATGGGCAGCACAGCCAAGTTAGAAAAACTTTTGCAATGTCTAAACTCGACTTCGACCAAGGAGTTTGGAAGGGGGATTCCTATACACAGTCGGCTCTGATACCAATTTGTGACTCCCCTGATTTGACCATACACTAGTCATACACGCAAACGTGTACGATCAAGATCAGGGACTCACAGGTAGATATCACAACACAACTCTAGACACAAATAAAATAATACAAGCTTTATATTACAAGCCAGGGGCCTCATGGGCTCGAATACATGAGCTCGATCATAGACGAGTCAGCGGAAGCAACAATATCTGAGTACAGACATAAGTAAACAAGTTTGCCTTAAGAAGGCTAGCACAAAAGTAACAACGATTGAAAAGGCAAGGCCTCCTGCCTGGGATCCTCCTAAACTACTCATGGTCGTCGTCAGCGGCACAGGGGTCTGGGCCCATCGCCCATTGCACACCTGCACGCTGTGAGGGCGGCCAGAAACAGACCTAACCTCCCTAATACAAGAGCAGGTGTTCCAGTCCAATCCGGCACGCGCTGCTCAGTCGCTGACGTCACGAAGGCTTCGGCTGATACCACGACGTCGAGTGCCCATAACTGTTCCCGCATAGTTGGTTAGCGCGTATAGGCCAGTGGCCAGACTCAGATCAAATACCCAAATCTCGTTAAGCGTGTTAATTGATGTAACCAAAAACGCTGACCAGGGCCAGGCCCGCCTCGCACCTAGGTGGTCACAACCTGCCATGTCGCTCCGCCACAAAGTAATAGTCGGGGGCCATCGGGAACTCGAGCCCACCACTACCTGGATGGAGCCACCTGCCCATTCAGCCCCCACATCCGAATCACTTGCGGGTACTCTACGAGCCGAGCCGACTTTAGTCACCACATGTATTATGTGTAATATGTATAGTATATACCCGTGATCACCTCCCGAGTGATCACAGCCCAATAGTATAGCATGGCAGACGGACAAGAATGTAGGGCCACTGATGGAATACTAGCATCCTATACTAAGCATTTAGGATTGCAGGTAAAGTATCAACAATTGTAGCAACAATGACAGGCTATGCAGCAGAATAGGGTTAACTGAAAGAAGTAGCATGCTACACTACTCTAATGCAAGCAGTAGAGAGAGAATAGGTGATATCTAGTGATCAAGGGGGGGCTTGCCTGGTTGCTCTGGCAAGAAGGAGGGGTCATCTTCGATGTAGTCGAACACACGGACATCGGCATCGATCTCGGAGTCTACCGGAAATAAGTAACAGAGGGGGAACACAATAAATAACAGAACAATCAAATGTAACACAAAGCAAGATGCGGCAATACTTGTGCTAGAGGTGACCTAACGTAGGGACAAGTGATACCGGTGAAGGGGGGAAACATCCGGGAAAGTATCCCTGGTGTTTTGCGTTTTCGGACAGATGAACTGGAGGGGGAAAGTTGTGTGTTCACTATATTAGGGATGTGTGGCGGACGAACGGGTTGCGTATTCAAATTCGTCTCGTTGTTCTGAGCAACTTTCATGTACAAAGTTTTTCCATCCGAGCTACGGTTTATTTTCTATTAATTTTTAAAAGATTTAATCATTTTTAGAATTTATTTAATTATTTTAAATCAACATTATCCAGAATAGTGTTTGCTGACATCATCATGGCATCATCAGTCAACAGGGCGTTGACTTAGTCAAATTGATGTGTGGGTCCTGCATGTCATACACTGTTAGTTAATTATCAATAGTTAATTAGGTTAATTAGACTAATCTAATTAGGATTAATTAAGTTAATTAATTGATTGATTAATTTATATTTTAATTATTAACTATTTATTTATTTATTTATTTTATTAATTCTCTTTTTTTAATAACGTTCGGGGGTCGGGCCCCACATGTGTGTGGCCTAAAGGGGCCCTAGCGGGTCGGGCGTTAGCGGGCGTCGGGCGCAGGGGCGTGCTGGCGCCCGACTCAGGCGGGGGTCGAGCGGGCGCAGCCGCGACGCAGGAGCCGACAGCAGGCGAGGGGCGGCACCGGCACGGCCAGCGGCGCGTGGGCGGGCACGGTGGCACGGCCGTGGGAGGAGGAGAGGGCGGCCGGTGGGCGAGGAGCGCTGGGCAAGGGGCAGCAGCGGGCAGATGGGGGCGTGTGCGCTCGGGCGGGAGCGTGTTGCGGCGGTGCGGCAAGGTGGGTCGCTGTAACACCCACGATGCGGCTATATCTCCCACGTGTCGGGGCACGACTTAGAGGCATAGCCGCATGGTAGGTTTGTCGCAAGAGGGGTAATCTTCACACAGTCTCATGTACTAAATAAGAAAGGGATAAAGAGTTGGCTTACAATCGCCACTTCACACAAATACAAGTTAAACATACATCATCCAGAATACAATCAAGGTCCGACTACGGAACCAAAATAAAAGAAGACAACCCCAAATGCTAGATCCCCGATCATCCCAACTGGGCTCCACTACTGATCAACATGAAACGAAACAACACGACGAACACGATCTTCATCGAGCTCCCACTTGAACTCGGTTGCGTCATATGCACTGGTTTCATCGGCACCTGCAACTGTTTGGAAGTATCTGTGAGCCACGAGGACTCAGCAATCTCACACCCGCGAGATCAAGACTATTTAAGCTTATGGGTAGGAATGGGTAGTGAGGTGGAGCTGCAACAATAACTAGCATATATGGTGGCTAACTTACGCAATAGAGAGCGAGAAGAGAAGCAAAGCATGGTCAAGAAACTAATAAGTGATAAAGAAGTGATCCTGAAACTACTTATGTCCAAGCATAACACGAGACCGTGTTCTCTTCCCGGGCTCCGCCTAAAAGAGACCATCACGGCTACACATGCGGTTGATTCATTTTACTTAAGTTATGTGTTAGGTTTTCTACAACCAGATATTAACAAATTCCCATCTGCCCATAACCGCGTGCACGGCTTTTGAAAGTTCAAACCCTACAGGGGTGTCCCAACTTAGCCCATCACAAGCTCTCATGGTCAACGAAGGATATTCCTTCTCCTAGGAAGACCCGATCAGACTCGGAATCCCGGTTACAAGACATTTCGACAATGGTAAAACAAGGCCAGCAAAGCCACCCGATGTGCCGACATCCCGATAGAAGCTGCACATATCTCGTTCTCAGGGCAACACCGGATTGTCCAAACTTCCGGTAGGCCAGCCCAGAGTTTCCCCTGGTTGCCACCGGCGGCTGACAGGTTCGGACCAACACTTAGACAAGCACTGGCCCGGGGGGTTAAAATAAAGATGACCCTTGAGTCTGCAGAACCCAAAGGAAGGTGACAGGTTGTTAGGCAAATGTAAAACCAAGGTTGGGCCTTGCTCGAGGAGTTTTATTCAAAGCGAACTGTCAAGGGGTTCCCATAACACCCAACCGCATAAGGAACGCAAAATCAAGGAACATAACACTGGTATGACGGAAACTAGGGCGGCAAGAGTGGAACAAAACACCAGGCATAAGGCCGAGCCTTCCACACTTTACCAAGTATATAGATGCATTAAAGTAAACAAGATATAATAATGATATCCCAACAATATCCATGTTCCAACATAGAACAAACTTCATCTTCACCTGCAACTAGCAACGCTATAAGAGGGGCTGAGCAAAAGCGGTAACATAGCCAAACAACGGTTTGCTAGGAAAGGTGGGTTAGAGGCTTGACATGGCAATATGGGAGGCATTATAAAGCAAGTGGTAGGTATCACAGCATAGCAATAGAGCGAGCAACTAGCAAGCAAAGATAGAGGTGATTTCGAGGGTATGGTCATCTTACCTACAATCCCGCAAGGAAGAAGAACGAGTCCATGAAGAAGACAACCGGACGAAGTCGAACGAATCCTCACAAACGCGACGTAATCGGAACTAACCCGAAGAAGCAACACCAGAAAGAAGCAAACAACATGGTAAACAACCATCACATAATCATGGCATGATGCACAACCAAGCATGATGCATGTCCGGTTTAATGAGGCATGGCATGGCAAAGTGCACAAACAATACTACATATTAAGTGGACCTCAATATGCATCAAGTTGCATATTGAAGGAACACCACATTCAAGTTATTTAGTTCGATCTCGTTTATGTACCCAACAATATTAAATGTTGATTAACATGGCAAGAGGTGAAGCATAAGAAAACTACCTATCTAGGAAAGTTTAAATGAGGCCGGAAATAACAAACAACAATTCTGGTAAATCCCCACATGTAATATTTGAATTTGGTACTGTTCTGCCCTAAACCAAATTTTAGAGTTGTTAAACATGCAAAGTAAAGCCATCATGTTAAACTAGGCATTTTTCTACCCCAATTACATATAAAGTTTGTTAGGTTTGGAGCTACGGTTATTTAGTTATGAATTAAAGCATTTTAGCATGGCAATCTGGCAAAACAAAGCAAACAACAAGTTTAAACATTTTTAACATGCCTGAAAGTGTCATATTATGAAACTAGACGAAATTCTAGTCATATTTCATATATAATTCATTTTAAACTGATGCATGGATGATGAGTTATAATATGCATGAACATCAAGGTCTTTTTTGCAAAACTGCGTTCTCTGGTTAATTAGGCAAAATCTCTGGACAAAGAAAAAAACAAATGGGCCAAAACTGGAGGTGCTGGGAGCTGCTCAATTTGGGCCAAGCCCAGCCGGAGGAGAGGCCGGGCAGCAGCAGGCCGCGGGGGGAAGGTGGGCCAGTTCTGCCTACGAGGCCCACGATGGGATGGACATGTCCTCGACCTCCTGACAAGGACGAGGCAGGACGAAGCCGGCGAACTTCGACGGCGGGCGGCGGCTGTGGAAGCCAGATCCGGCCGCGGACTTGCCAGATCCGGAAGGAGGCGAGGTGGAAGTGTCCGTTTCCGGCGACTGTGGGGCCGGGCATCGACGGCGGTGGGGCTCCGGATCTGGGTCGGAAGGAGACGTCGGCGAGGTTCCAGCGACGAGGCCTTGGCGCAGCAGCTCCGCGTGGGATGCGGAAGCAGGGGACGGCGGGGCGGCGACGGATGGCAGTGCAAGGGCCGTAGATGCGGGAGGATGCAGGGGACAGCGCTAGCGGACTCCGGCGCAGACGACGGCCACCAGCGACGCTTGTGAAGATCTTGGGCGCTCGGGATGGGCCCCTGGCTCGGGAGCTCGCGGGCGCCTGTGGGGGACGGCGATGGGCGGCTCGGGCCCGGGCGGGACCGGGCGGGCCCGCGATGGGTCTCCAGGGCCGCGGCGAAGTGGGGGGAGGCAGGCGCGACGTGGCTTCGTCTGGTTGGGCGGGGCGGCGGCGCTGCCCACTCGGGTGGCGCCACGTGGCGACGGCGAGGTGGCGGCACAGGAGGAGGCCAAGTGGCGGCAGCGGAGCGGATCCGACGGTGACAAGTGGTGGGTGGAGGTTGGGTTGCGCAAAAAATGAGGAGGAGGGTGGAAGAAGGCCAAAAATGGACTAGGGGGTGTCCATATATAGCAGAAGGAGCTAGGGTTGGGGGTTTCAGGCCGTTTCTGGACCCTCCGATCGCAATCGAACGGCTCCGGTCAGAGGGGGTTTAGGTCGGCTGCAGGTGGGCTGTAGGTGGGCTGTGCAGAGTGCGATGAGCTGAGAGGAGAGAAGAGAAGGCAGCCCGGCAACGGTTTCCGGAGACCAAAAACGTCTGACGTTAGACCGGCTACTATTGCCGCTATAGTTATCCGTTGGGGCATCAAACGGACTCCGAATGCAATGAAACTTGGCAGGAGGTCTACTGACAACAAAAAAACACGCATGCCAACTTTCATCCCATTCCGAGAGCATTTTCCGGCCACTTATAAAATAATATTCCGGACGTGCCGCAGGCACGTGCAAGTGTGTTTGGGCTCAGAACAGACAACAGAAGGAACGGGGAGACCGAGACGGATGCAAGTTTTGAAAACATGATGCTGCAATGCACATGATGACATGGCAAGATGCAACACGCAAGCAAATTACATGGCAACGATGGCGAATAACTGGAAGACACCTGGCGCAACGGTCTCGGGGCGTCACAGTCGCGGGCACGCGTGCGAAAAAAGGGGGAGCGCGACCAGAGGCGGGGACCGAACCGGGCGGCGGCGGCGAGCGGGCTATTGCGGGGTCGCGGTCTACGGTGTTAGCCGGCGAGCAGTGACCGCGGGGCAAGGCAGGCACCAAGCAGCGGGGAACGCTACGGGGGCGAGGGTCGGGCGGAGCTGCGGGAGCACGCAGGCGAGCGAGTCCCGTCGAGCACGACTCCGGCGCGGGGTCAGAGAGGGAGATGAGGAGGGCACGCCCTCACCGGCCTTGGAGAGCAGAGGGGGCGGCGAGGCTTGGTGGAGCCTTTGGGGAGGAGGACGGGGACGCGTCGCTAGCGAGGAGGAGAGGAAGAGGACGAGGCGACGGGTGGCAGTGGGGTCCGGCGATGACGACGTGAATGAGGGCGAGGCGGCGACGCATGGCGGCGTCGGGGTGATGGGATCGGGGGTTTGCCCCGATCCAGATCGGGCAGAGGAGGGAGAGGGAGGAGTGCGAGGGGGAATGGGGATCGGGCAAGGGTTCGGTGCCCTAGGGGGTACAGGCTAGGGGAGGGAGTGGGCCGGTTGGTGGGCTGGCCGGCTGGGCCATCTGGCCCAGTTGGCTAGGGGGTCCTTTTCTTTTATTTTTGCTTTTTGTTTTTATTTCTTTTCTTTTGTTGTTGTTTTATTTAATCTTTCACATTGTTTTAGTTTTGTAAAGCATATAGTTAGCACCTAAATTACTAATAGTAACTATACCACTGCAACAATTATTCTGGTAGTTATAAAAAGTAGTTCTCAATAATTTAATTATTTAAGAGACGGTTAAATAATTTTTCAGCTAATGTTTCTATTTCTAGTGCAAATAAACATTGTATGTTAATTTGGATTCATGACCATAATCATCTATGATTTATTTGCTACACTTTGAACATTTTAGATTTGACTTTTGAAAACTTTTCCTGTTTGACTTTATTTTAAATTTGAATTTCAAAACGGTTTTGAATCAATGCTAGTTTAACAACAGTAATCGAGGTGACGTGGCATCATCAGTAGAGGGTTAATGTAGCTTAATTATCCGGGCGTCACACCTCCACGGGCTACTGTTCATCCAGCCCTCCACCAGCTACTGTTCAACCAGCCCTGCACCGGCTACTGTTCAACCAGCCCTCCATAGGGTCCTATTCATCCAGCCCTCCACGGGGTCCTGTTCATCCACCGGCTCGATCGATCGGGGTACTGTTCATCTAGCGGCAACAGCCTCTACTACCACGGGGTCCTGTTCATCCAACTCCCCACCGGGAACTGTTCATCCAAACCCCATCAACAACGCTCACTGTTCATCCAGAGGCAGCATCGATCGGCTTCAGTTAGCAGCTGTAGCGAAGGAATCACACTCGGGTTCAGCTAACAGCAAGGAATCGATCGATCGCTCGGGTTCAGTAACATGTAGCCTGCAGTGTAATCGCTCAGGTTCAGTTAGAGCCCAACGCCTCGAACACACGCGCGTACGTACGAGAGAAACGCGCATCGCTCAGCCCCCGACCACCCACCATAATCGGGAACTCCCCGATATTTTCCTCGCCCTCGCTTCTAGCACGATTTTTTCCTATCATGGACGGCCCAAAGAATGTCATGCAGCCGCGTCCTCGGCCCGCCCAAGACGAAAAGCCCATTTTTTGTCATGATTTTTTGTCATAGAAGTAGGACCCCACCACATCTACGATGATACCGGGTTTTGTCACAATTATCATCATAGAAGTGTCATAAGTATGACAGAAAAAATTCGTTCGATCCTAAATGTCATGGATGTGTCTTTTTTTTGTAGTGTCATGAGACTTAGGAGCAAATTTAGAACAACAATGCTTATCAAGAATGTAACATTTTGGGCCAAATACTCGAAAGTATCCAACTTGGGGTTTGTTTCTGGTGAGAAGCTCGTATGTCGTCTTGCCGAGTAGCTTGTGAAGATATAAGCGATTTGTTGCATGACAAGCTGTCTCAACCGCTTCCACCCCAAAAAAATTGGCATCTTGTACTCATCAAGCATCGTTCTCGCCATCTCAATAAGATTCCGGTTCTTCCTCTCAACAACTCCATTTTGTTGAGGCGTGTACGTAGCCGAGAACTCGTGTGAAATCCCTTCTTCGTCAAGAAAGGTATCCACATTTGTGTTCTTGAACTCCGTTCCATCATCGCTGCGAACCTTCTTAATCTTACTTCAAATTGATTTTGGGCCTTCCTAGCGAAGTTGTTGAGGATCTTTTGGACCTGCGATTTATCATCAAGAAAGAACACCCATGTAAATCTCGAAAAATCATCGACTATGACTAGACCAAATGAGATTCCACCGAGACTTTTATGGGCATTGGGACCAAAAATATCCATATGAAGTAGCTCGAGCAGTCTTCTCGTGGTCATGATGTTCTTCACGGGGTGACTTCCTCCAACTTGTTTTCCTGCTTGACAAGCACCACACAATCTATCCTTGTCAAATATAACATCTTTCACTCCAAGGATATGTTCACCTTTAATAAGCTTATCAAGATGTCGCATGCCCGCATGACCTAGCCTTCTATGCCACAACCAACCTTTAGAAGATTTAGCAATTAAGCAAGTTCTAGGTTGAGCCTTTTTAGTGAAATCAACAATGTATAGATCACCTCTACATATATCGGTAAAGACCATTTTATGATTATCTCTACGAAACACTTGGAAATCTACTTTTGTAAATAGGACATTGAAGCCAAAGTCAGCAAGTCTAGATATGGAAAGTAAATTATAGCCAAGGGATTCAACAAGCATAACATTTTGTATGGAGCTATCATGTGAGATGGCCACCTTACCAAGGCCAACTACCTTACCCTTTGAGTTGTCACCAAAAGTGACATACTTTCGAGGGCCGTTGTTTTTAGCAAGCTCATGAAACATGTCCTTATCTCCGGTCACGTGATCGGTACATCCACTATCAAGAACCCATTCCTTTCCTCCAGCCATGTAGCCACAAAGATTTGCCATAAGACCAAAATGTCTCATAGACTCATCGAGATCAAAGTCACTATCATCATCCTCATCATAGTATCCATGTTCAACATCGTCTTGTGATTGATCAATTCCTAGAGAGAGTGATTCATTAGATAAGTGATCATCACAATTTTCATCTTTATGAGTTCTAATGGCTTCGGAGATGATATTGCTAATGATTCCAACATCTCCTTTGGCACGCATAAGTTCACGAAGATCAAATGAACAATCACCAAACTTAGGATCACCGGAATTCATCTTACTCAAAGCAATGTACTTGTGAAGAATCTCATCTAAGTTTTGTAAGGAATAGTTTGGAAATCATTCCTCAGGAAATCTCCATATGGTGTAAGCACAATCAAGAGCAGGCAAGCTAGCAATCAAGTTTCTAGGTAATCCTCTAGTGATTAAATTGACAATTCTAAGATTACGGATCATGTCAACAGACTCATCATGGGTAGGATGCAAGGGGTGGACAAGGCGCACACAGGGAGTAGTAGTGTACTTGTTCAAGTGATATTCATTGAAAATCTCAAGCTTCTCAATTTTCCACCCATGAAAGAACTCTCCATCAAGTATAGGTACTCTACGTCTAAGACTTCCCAACGTAGACTCATCCATCTTCCTCCAATGGTGATTAAACCAAAGCAATAGAAACCAATGCTCTGATACCAATTGTAGGATCGAGAAGAGGTGTCTAGAGGTTGGTGATTAGACCCTCAACAAAGAAAAGTAGCAGTTTTTAATTTCTTTAAGTTAAGGTGGACTTTTAGCACAAGTTTAAACATTCACAATACATTTCAAGCAAGCATGGAAAGAGTATATGAGCAGTGGAAAGTAAAGCATGCAACTTGCAAGAAAGTAAAGGGATGTGATTGGAGTGTGCAAACGCAATTGGAGACATGGAGATTTTTGGCGTGGTTCCGGTAGGTGGTGCTATCGTACATCCATGTTGATGGAGACTTCAACCCACGAAGGGTAACGGTTGCATGAGTCCACGGAGGGCTCCACTGAGAATAATTAACCATAATATTATCTAGGAGTTTAGTAGCTTCTCCTAAAGTGATTTCCATAGAAGTGCCTCCCGCGGCTGAATCTAAAAGATTTCTAGAAGCAAAATTCAATCCAGCATAAAAAATTGTATAATCATCCACAAATTCAAACCATGAGTAGGGAAATTATGTATCATTAATTTCATCCTCTCCCAAGCCTGTTCAACATGTTCATGATCAAGTTTCTTAAAATTCATAATATCGTTTCTAAGGGAGATGATCTTAGCGGGAGGAAAATACTTAGAGATAAAAGCATCTTTGCACTTATTCCATGAATCAATACTATTTTTACGCAAAGACGAGAACCAAGCTTTAGCACGATCTCTAAGCAAAAAAGGAAATAGCTTCAATTTAACAATATCATTGTCCACATCTTTCTTCTTTTGCATATCACACAAATCAACGAAGCTATTTAGATGGGTAGCGGCATCTTCACTAGGAAGGCCGGAAAACGGATCTTTCATGACAAGATTCAGCAAAGCAGTATTAATTTCACAAGATTCAGCATCGGTAAGAGGAGCAATCGGAGTGCTAATAAAATCATTGTTGTTGGTATTGGTAAAGTCACACAATTTAGTGTTATCCCGAGCCATCGTGACAAGCAAGCAATCCAACACACAAGAAAACAAAAAGCAAACGGGCAAAAAGAGGAAAACGGCAAAAGAGAGGGAGGATAGAGAGAGAGGGCGAATAAAACGGCAAGGGTGAAGTGGGGGAGAGGAAAACGAGAGGCAAATGGAAATAATGTAATGCAGGAGATAGGGATTGTGATGGGTACTTGGTATATTGACTTTTGCGTAGACTCCCCGGCAAAGGCGCCAGAAATGGCTCGTTGTCGGGAGTCAAATCTTGACTTGCGCGAACCTCCCCAGCAACGGCGCCAGAAATCCTTCTTGCTACCTCTTGAGCACTGTGTTGGTTTTTCCCCGAAGAGGAAGGGATGATGCAGCAGAGTAGCGTAATTATTTCCCTCAGTTTTTGAGAACCAAGGTATCAATCCAGTAGGAGGCTACGTGCGAGTCCCTCGTACCTACACAAAACAAATATATCCTCGCAATCAATGCGATAAGGGGTTGTCAATCCCTACAAGGCCACTTACGAGAGTGAGATCTGATAGATATGATAAGATAATATTTTTGGTATTTTTATGATAAAGATGCAAAGTAAAATAAAAGCAAAGTATTGGAAGATTAATATGATGAAGATAGACCCGGGGGCCATAGGTTTCACTAGTGGCTTCTCTCAAGAGCATAAGTATTCTACGATGGGTGAACGAATTACTGTTGAGCAATTGACAGAATTGAGCATAGTTATGAGAATATCTAGGCATGATCATGTATATAGGCATCACGTCCGAGACAAGTAGACCGACTCCTGCCTGCATCTACTACTATTACTCCACTCATCGACCGCTATCCAGCATGCATCTAGAGTATTAAGTTAATGAAAACAATGTAACACCTTAAGCAAGATGACATGATGTAGAGGGATAAACTCATGCAATATGATGAAAACCCCATCTTGTTATCCTCGATGGCAATAATACAATACGTGCCTTGCTGCCCCTACTGTCACTGAGAAAGGACACCGCAAGATTGAACCCAAAGCTAAGCACTTCTCCCATTGCAAGAAAGATCAATCTAGTAGGCCAAACCAAACTGATAATTCAAAGAGACTTGCAAAGATAACCAATCATACATAAAAGAATTCAGAGAAGATTCAAATATTGTTCATAGATAGACTTGATCATAAACCCACAATTCATCGGTCTCAATAAACACACCGCAAAAAGAAGATTACATGGAATAGATCTCCACAAGAGAAGGGGAGAACATTGTATTGAGATCCAAAAAGAGAGAAGAAGCCATCTAGCTAATAACTATGGACCTGTAGGTCTGAGGTGAACTACTCACACTTCATCGGAGGGGCTATGGTGATGATGTAGAAGCCATCTGTGATCGATACCCCCTCCGGTAGAGCTCCGGAACAGGCCCCGAGATGGGATCTCGTGGATACAGAAAGTTGCGACAGTGGAATTAGGGTTTTGGCTCCGTATCTGATCGTTTGGGGGTACGTAGGTATATATAGGAGGAAGGAGTACGTCGGTAGAGCAATAGGCGGCCCACGAGGGTGGATGGCGCGCCTGGGGGGGTAGGCGCGCGCCCCTACCTTGTGGCCTCCTCTTTTGTTTCTTGACGTAGGGTCCAAGTCCTCTGGATCATGTTCGGTGAGAAAATCACGTTCCCGAAGGTTTCATTCCGTTTGGACTCCGTTTGATATTCCTTTTCTTCGAAACCCTAGAATAGGCAAAAAAACAGCAATTTTGGGCTGGGCCTCCGGTTAATAGGTTAGTCTCAAAAATAATATATAAGTGGATAATAAAGCCCAATAATGTACAAAACAGTAGATAATATAGCATGGAGCAATCAAAAATTATAGATACGTTGGAGACGTATCAGTGGTTCTCTCTCAGAAAATGAATTGTGGAAGTGTAGGCACGTTCTGATAGCTCTCTCCACGAATGAAGGATGGGTGCAGGGGTATATATAGCCTCCACACAAAATCTAGCTGTTACACACAATTCACCAAACTCAGTGGGACCGAATTGAGAAACTCGGTTAGACCGATATGGTTCAAAATGTGAATGTTAGGATTTTTGGTGGGACCGATATGATCAACTCGGTGGGACCAATGTGCTAGGGTAAGTGTAAAACCTCAACTCGGTTTGACCGATTACACAAACTTGGTGAGACCAATTTTGGTAATAAGCAAAACAGAGAGTTGGTCAAGTAAACTCGGTGGGACTGATTGCATATCTCGGTGAGACCGAAATAATTGCAACAAGCAACAGAGAGTTTGCAAGCCCATCTCGGTGAGACCGAGATCCCATCGGTGAGATCGAACTGATTAGGGTTTCTGGCAGTGGCTATGTCAAGTGAAATCGGTGGCGCCGGATAGATCGAGTCGGTGGGGGCGAGTTTGACTTTTGGCTTAGGACATATGTGGAAATGAGAAAGTGGTTGAG
Source organism: Triticum urartu (assembly GCF_056163025.1). Classification (NCBI taxonomy): domain Eukaryota; kingdom Viridiplantae; phylum Streptophyta; class Magnoliopsida; order Poales; family Poaceae; genus Triticum; species Triticum urartu. The sequence continues at coordinate 343,219,596 of NC_141879.1, forward strand.
GGCTTTGGAGCATATCACAAAGCACTTTGAGCAAGCAAGCCGTTAAGCAACACCTCATCCCCTTTTAATAGTATTGGCTTTCCTATGGACTCAATGTTATATTAGATCACTAAAATGAAAATGAAGAGTCTTGAGCTTTTGCCAATCCTTGTCCGTAGTTTCTTGAATGGGTTCCGCATCCTCTTGTCCATGCCACTCCACTGTTGAACTCATCTGAAATATACTAGATAGAAGTTGATACGTCTCCAACGTATCTACTTTTTCTCACGCTTTTCCTCTTGTTTTGGACTCTAATTTGCATGATTTGAATGAAACTAACCCCAGACTGACATTGCTTTCAGCAGAACTACCATGGTGTTGTTTTTGTGCAGAAATAAAAGTTCTCGGAATGGAATGAAACTTTTTGAGGATTTTTTATATCAATAATAAGAATTTCTGGAGCCAAGACCTATCGGAGAGGGGCCCCTGGGTGGGCACAACCCACCAGGGCGCGCCCCCCTCTCTTGGCGCGCCCAGGTGGGTTGTACCCGCCTGGTGGCCCCGCTGACGACCCCCTGATACTATAAAACCACATATTTCCAGAAAAAACCTGGGAGAAAGAATTATCGTGATCCACGAGATGGAGCCGCCGCCAAGCCCTGTTCTTCCTCGGGAGGGAAGATCTGGAGCTCGTTTGGGGCTCCGAAGAGGGGGATCTTCGTTCGTCGTCATCACCAACCCTTCTCCATCGCCAATTCCATGATGCTCCCCACCGGGAGTGAGTAATTCCTTCGTAGGCTCGCTGGTCGGTGAGGAGTTGGATGAGATTCATCATGTAATCGAGTTAGTTTTGTTAGGGCCTGATCCCTAGTATCCACTATGTTCTTAGATTGATGTTGCTATGACTTTGATATGCTTACTGCTTGTCACTTTGGGGGTGCCATGATTTCAGATCTGAACCGTTTATGTTATCATCATTATATCCATGTTCTAGATCCGATCTTGCAAGTTATAGTCACCTACTACGTGTTATGATCCGACAACCCCGGAGTGACAACAACTGAGCACACTCTCGGTGATGACCGTAGTTTGAGGAGTTCATGTATTCACTATGTGTTAATGCTTTGTTCCAGTTCTCTATTAAAATGAGGCGTTAATATCCCTTAGTTTCCAATATGGACCCTGCTTCCATGGGAGGGTAGGACAAAAGATGTCATGCAAGTTCTTTTAATAAAGCACGCATGACTATTTACGGAATACATGCCTACATTATATCGATGAACTGGAGCTAGTGCTGTATCGCCCTAGGTTATAACTGTCCCATGATGAATATCATCCAACAAGTCACCGATCCAATGGCTACGAACTTTTCCATATTGGTTCGCCTAAGTTACTACTGCTACCATCACTCTTACACTTGCTACGAAATTACTGCTATCACTGTTACTGTTACTATTGCTGCTATCACTACTATCAAAACTATCAAACTACTTTGCTATTGATCACTTTGTTGCAGATAATTAATCTCTAGGCGTGGTTGAATTGACAACTCAGCTGCTAATACCTTCAAATATTCTTTGGCTCCCCTTGTGTCGAATCTATAAATTTGGGTTGAATACTTTACCCTCGAAAACTATTACGATCCCCTATACTTCTGTGTTATCAAGACCTTTTTCTGGCGCCGTTGCCGGGGAGCATAGCTATATTTGTTGAGTCACTTGGGATTATTATCATATTATCACTATGAAGAATCTGAAGGATGCTAAGACTAAGATATTTCCCTCAAAGACGAGGGGAGGTAACATACTGCCATCCAGTTCTGCTTTAGATTCACCTTCTGTTATAAGTAAACTTGCAACACCACCACATGTTATTAATTCTGATATGTCACAAGTTATTGATGATGCTACTTCTACTATGAATGATGCTTATGATGATGCTAGTACCTTGCTTGATAATGATGATGTGTCACTTGGCGAATTCCTTGATAAACAAATTGCTAGAGTTATACAACATGATGTTGTTGATTCTGATGATGAGCTTGAAACTGAAACTCCTAAAACACCTGCTAGAACTAGCCCTCCTAGATATGGATTGCCTAAGATACCAGAAGGTTATGTTATGAGTGAAGAAGCAACTAGAGATATTCTGGCTTGCAATGATAGAGATGATCTAGATAAATTACTACACAAGTATAAAGAAAAATCTCTGAATTCTAGAATGAAATGTGATCCTAAGTTTGCTACTTCACCTATCTTTATTGATGATAAGGATTATGAATTCTCTGTCGACCCAGAGTTAATTACTTTGGTTGAATCTGATCCTTTCCATGGTTATGAAACTGAAACTGATGTGGCACATCTTACTAAGTTGAATGACATAGCCACCCTTTTTACTCATGATGAGAAAACTCGCTATTAATTTATTCTCAAAATATTTCCTTTCTCATTAAAGGGTGATGCTAAAGCTTGGTACAATACTCTTGCTCGTGGTTGTGTGCGTAGTCCCCAGGATATGATTTATTACTTCTCTAAAAATATGTTCCTGCTCATATGAAACAAGCTGCCTTACAGGAAATATTTAACTTTGTACAAACTAAAGAAGAGAGTCTCCCACAAGCTTGGGGGAGGCTTTTCTAGTTACTTAGTGCTTTGCATGATCATCGTCTTAAGAAAAATGAAATACTTGATATCTTCTATAATGGACTAACCGATGCTTCTAGGGACTTCCTAGATAGTTGTGCTGGTTGTGTTTTCAGGGAACAAACTATTGCTCAAGACGAAGAATTATTGAATAACGTATTGAAAAATTATGATGATTGGACTATTCCTGAACCACCTCCTAAACCCACTTTGAAGAAGAGGTGTATATTATATCTCATTCCCGAAGATATGCAAGAGGTAATGGAATCTATGAAGGAAAAAAGTATTAAAGCTGAGGATGTTAAAAATTTACCCCCTATTAATCAAATACATGGGCTTAATACACCACCACTGCCTAAGGTGGTAGAGGTAAATTCTCTTATGAAGTTCAATGATAATGATAACCCTAACGCTATGCATCCTAGTCAATGCCTTTATGAGTTTGAAAACTACATTAGAAAACAAGATCACTTCAATGCAATTATTATGAAACAATTGAAATATAATTCTAATATGATTGCTTGCTTGAGTGACTTGTTATTTAGAATATCAAATGATGTTAGAGGTGTTGGAAAGCATGCTTCTATGATACAAAGTCAGTTAGAATAAGTTGCTAAATCACAAAGAGAATTGCTTGATGAAATGAATCATAATATGCATGACTTTGCTGTTAGAGTTGCAACTAGAGGAGGTAAAATGACTTAGGAACCACTTTATCCTGAGGGACACCCTAAAATAATTGAACAAGATTCACAAAAAGCTAACACTAGTGCACCTAGTCCTTCCAAGAAGAAAAAGAAAAAGAAAAATGATAGGTCTTTGCATGCCTCTAGTGAACCTGAAATAGAGAAGCCTCCTGATAATGATAATGAAATTTCTATCTTTGATGCTGAAACTCAATTTGGTAATGAACACTCACCTAGTGATAATGAAAAATATAATGATGAGGTTCATGAAGACTTTCAACCAACCAATGACAAAGAACCAGATAATGATGTTGATATAGAACCACCTGTTGATCGTGATAACCCACAAGCTAAGTATAAAAGGTATGATAAAAGAGACTTTGTTGCTAGAAAACGCGGTAAATAAAGAGAACCGTGAGTTCAAAAACCTATTCCATTTCCACCCAAGTCAACTAAAAATAATGATGATGAAGAATTTGAACGCTTTGCTGAAATACTGAGGTCAGTCTTTTTGCGTACCCGCTTGACTGATTTCTTGAAAATGCCTCCTTATGCAAAATATATGAAAGACATCATCACAAATAAGAGAAAAATATCGGAAGCTGAAATCTCCACTATGCTTGCTAATTACACTTTTAAAGATGGAGTACCTAAAAAACTCGGAGATCCGGGAATACCAACTATACCTTGCTCTACCAATCAGAATTATGTGAAAACTGCTTTGTGTGATTTAGGAGCTGGTGTTAGTGTTATGCCTTTCTCTTTATATATAAGACTTGACTTGAATAAACTCACACCTACTGAAATATCTTTGCAAATGGCTAACAAATCAGCTGCCATACCTATCGGTATCTGTGAGGATGTGCCCGTTGTTGTTGCTAATGTTACTATTTTGACTGACTTTGTTATAGTTGAGATGCCCGAGGACAAAAATATTTCGATTATCCTTGGTAGACCCTTCTTGAATACTGCGGAGGCTGTTATTGATTGCAATAAAAGCAAGGTCACTTTTCATATTAATGGTAATGAGCATACGGTGCACTTTTCGAAGAAACAATTCCAAGTGAATGGTATTAATGTTATTGAAAAATCTCTGACAATCACTATTGGAAGTTTTCAAATACCTCTACCTACTGTCAAAAAGAAATATGAAATGCTTACTGTTGAGGAAATGTATATCCCCATTGAGGTAACTTAGTGATTTACAAAAGTTCTTCGGTTTCATGCTAATCGAAAGTGGTTGTTCATAAGACTTGCTCAACCTTATTAATGGATAAATTTTGAACGATATGAAGTTGATGAATTTAGTAAGCACTACTTTATGTCCCTACTTTTTATTCTCTGCTTTTATTAGTTAAATAAAATAAAATGCCATGTTTTGTCTATTTTCTGAATTTTCCGTGCAATAAAAAAATGACCCAAAAATAAAAGTTCTCAGAATTCCCTAACAAATTTATACAAATTTTTTTCTGAATATTTGAGAATTTTTGGTGCAATAAACATCAGAGGGAGGTGCACCAGGTGGGCACAACCCACCTGGGCACGACAGCACCCCCAGGCACGCCCTGGTGGGTTGTGGTCCCCACATGGGCCCTCTCACTTATCTCTTTATACCACATCATCACCTACCTCTAGAAAAAAATCCACATTGCTCTCTCTCTCTCTCCCGTGTTCTTGAGCTCAAACCTGCGGATTTCGATCTCTTTGCTTGAAGCTCCATTTCTGAAACTATTTCGGAGGATTGTTGCTTGGTATGTGACTCCACCATTTGTCCAATTAGTTTTTTTTAGTGGCTTATACTTTGAATAATTAGATACTCTTGGTGCTGCTGTAGATGTGCTTGCATGTTGAATTCTTAGTGTTCTAATAAGTTTGAATGCTTGCTATGGCCTCTATGTATCCCTATGAGTAGTTGCTATCAATCTTACAAAGTTTTGTTGACAAATTTTTGTCACTCAAATTTTTTTATTTTCAAAAAATTGTACGCGGACATGAATATCTTCAGGAAGTTTGGCTCTAAGAAGAACTCCAAGGGTGTTATTGGGGAGTCTTCTGAAAATGATCTCCACCCTTGGAGGTTGGCGGAAGTACGGCCGTGCGAATGGCCGCACACCCCGTTCCTGCAAGAGGCTGGATTTCTTGAGGAGTTCATGCAATATATTGCTAATGTCGGCCTCACCGACTTCATCGCAGATGGGTGTGACTAGCACCACATCCTCACAAACATCTTTGTTTAGAGCTTTACCTTCTTGCCTAGAAATAATCCCCCTGAAGTGAGCTTTAATTTATATGCTGAAAACCATCAGATACCACTTACTGAGTTTTGGGACATATGCATGATCCCGTCTGATGGGAGCTTGGCTGAGCCTAGGCCGGCTGGGTTTGAGGATTTTTATCGCACTCTGGTAGTGGGTTATGAGAGAGGAGTGTCAGCCACTACGGCTACTAGCATACACTTTCCTGTCGTACATTATTTTGCTTTATTTGTTGCTAAGTGCTTGCTTTCTAGAAAGAAAGTAGGTGCGCTTAGTGCGCCAGATTTTGTTGTTTTACGCCGAGCACTAGAGGGCGACAACACCTATAGCTTGGGAGCTATTGTGGCTCATCGCCTCCATCTTAATAAATCACAGGGTGAAATACATGGTGGGATTGATGCTACTTGTTTGGCGGCTCACTTTGAGGTTGAGATACGCCCTCATGATTTCCCTCTGACCAAAGTTTACCAAGATCGTGCAGCCATGGATCACCACTATTTTACTGATATCGAATCTCCTCACATCCCTATTCCATATAACCTGGTTTTTAGTGTGAGGACTTGTGATGTTATTCCTTTGTATGCTCCTACTTTGTTTGATTCTGTTGCCATGGGTGGATATAGGATTATGCCAGCAGATATCATCGCCTACCGGAACGCTCAGGCTGCTACTGAGGCAGCATGCCAGGCACCTCTGCAGTGGGATGAGTGGATGCCCGCTCCTCAAGATCCCTACTACCCTCCAGGCTACTGATTCACTGCCAAGTTAGGCCAAAAGCCTAAGCTTGGGAGAGTACGTGTTTCCACCGACTTTACGTTCATGTCTATTTATTCCAATCGTCGGTGTTCACACTTTTTCATTGTATCCCCCATGCGTAGATTTATTTTCTTTCTTTCTTCTTGTGTGTTTGAAAAACTTTAGAAAAACAAAAAAAATTAGTTGTAGTTAATTTTCTTTCTATGCATGCTTAGTAGTACTAAAAAGAAAACCCAAAAAAAATTCTTTTTGGGAGCTTTCCCCTGTAAATAGTTTTTCTCGTTTTTGCTTTTCCCTTATTTGCTTGTTTAAGAAAACCAAAAACTCCAAAAATATTTCAGTGTGTTTCTCTAAAATTCTTTTATTTTATTCGAGTTGTACCGAGGAGAAGACCACGATGAAAATGTTGAGTGGCTCTCATATGAATTATTGTTGAACTAATAAAGAGCCCATTTTACCTTGTCTTCTCCTGTTGAATAAAATGTTTGCAAATTCTAGCTTAGTCCATGGCACTCTTGCACTATTATTATTTTCATTTCATTCGGTCATGCAAGTGAAAGGAAATAATGATGACATTCGATGAACTGGTCGTGGCAAAGAGAAACTGGTATGAACTCGACTCGACTTGTCTGTATAAATATGTTTAACCTAGCGTCCATGATTCATCCTGTTATGATTAAACATTTTTGCAATGACAATTAGAGATTATAGTTTCTCATGCCATGCATAAGTAGCTGGGAGGTAATAATGATTTAGCTTGGATATCAACATAGCATTAAAATGATTGTGATGTAGTATGATGATATGGTATCCTCCTCTGAATGTTCAAGTGGCTTGACTTGGTACATGTTCATGCATGTAGTTGAATCAAAACCAACATAGCCTCTATAATGTTTATGTTCATGGTGTTCATATCCTACTCATGCTAGTGTCCAATGTTACTTACGCATAATGCCTGGTTATGATCGTTGTTGCTCTCTAGCTAGCCGCTTCTCAATCTAAATTGCTAGCCTTCGCCTATACTAAGTGGGGATTCTGCTTGTACATCAAAAACCTTGAACCCAAAGTTATTCTAGATGAGTCCACCATACCTACCTATATACAGTATTACCCTGCCGTCCTAAGTAAATTTGAATGTGCCACCTCTAAAAACTTCTAAAAAGTTATTTGTTTTGTGTGCCTGGATCGTTCATGGAACGACAAGAGGTGGTCGATATCTTCCGTGCTAAGCAAGTTATTCTCAGGTCGAGTGTTTATTCACTCGCCATCGCACGAGAAAATGGGCGGTAATTGGGATGCCCAGTACCAAACTGCAAACATGAAAAAGAGTTCATCTCTGAAATAACTAAACAAAAACTCCCAATGGAGTCAAAACCTTTGCTTTTACCGCTTGGGAACCGCCACTAGTGTGCTTAGCATGGAAGATGTTGATAACTGATGGTCGTGAAGTGAATAAGAAGGGTGCATGTCTCAAAATATCATTTTTCTCTGTCTTAAAAACTGAGCTCTAGCACCTCTGCAAATCACTGCTTCCCTCTGCGAAGGGACTTTCTATTTACTTTTATGTTGTGTCATCACCCTCTAAAACAAGCGCCAGAAACTGATTAGAGCACAGCGGTCATGATTTATGCATTGTGTGTAGCTAATGTTGGGTGCATCATGACTGGATCTTTTCTACCACGAATTACAATGTTTAGTGGTTGTTAAACTTTGGCGGTGCTCTGCATTTATGTTTTGCAGTCTCAGAAAGGGCTAGCGAGATACCACTATTGTCATATTATATCATGGTTGTTTTGACAGCGTGTTTCCATTTGAGATATCTTATTATTGCTCGCTAGCTGATTATGTCATTGATATGAATCATTATAATCTTTAAGAGTTATTGTTGACATGGTTAGTTATAATGTTGGCTGAAAACCTGGGTGTTGTTTAAGCTTATTTATGCAAACAAGAGCAAAAGAGTTCGTAAAAGTTTTCCTTTCTCACTTTCAGTTTATCAACTGAATTCCTTGAGGACAAGAAAAGGTTTAAGCTTGGGGGAGTTGATACATCTCCAACGTATCTACTTTTTCTCACGCTTTTCCTCTTGTTTTGGACTCTAATTTTCATGATTTGAATGAAACTAACCCCGGACTGACGTTGTTTTTAGAAGAACTACCATGGTGTTGTTTTTGTGCAGAAATAAAAGTTCTTGGAATGGAACGAAACTTTTTGAGGATTTTTTATATCAATAATAAGAATTTCTGGAGCCAAGACCTACCGGAGAGGGGACCCTGGGTTGGCACAACCACCAGAGCGTGCCCCCCACTCCTGGCACGCCCAGGTGGGTTGTACCCACCTGGTGGCCCCGCTGCTGACCCCCCTGATACTATAAAAACACATATTTCCAAAAAAATCAAGGGGAAAGAATTATCATGATCCACGAGATGGAGCCGCCGCCAAGCCCTGTTCTTCCTCGAGAGGGCAGATCTGGAGCCCGTTTGGGGCTCCGGATAGGGGGATCTTCGTTCTTCATCGTCACCAACCCTTCTCCATCGCCAATTCCATGATGCTCCCCATCGGGAGTGAGTAATTCCTTCATAGGCTCGCTGGTCGATGAGGAGTTGGATGAGATTCATCATGTAATCGAGTTAGTTTTGTTAGGGCCTGATCCCTACTATCCACTATGTTCTTAGATTGATGTTGCTATGACTTTGCTATGCTTAATGCTTGTTACTTTGGGCTCGGGTACCATTATTTTAGATCTGAACCGTTTATGTTATCATCATTATATCCATGTTCTAGATCCGATCTTGCAAGTTATAGTCACCTACTATGTGTTATGATCCGACAACCCCAGAGTGTCAACAACCGGGCAAACTCTCAATGATGACCGTAGTTTGAGGAGTTCATGTATTCACTATGTGTTAATGCTTTGTTCCGGTTCTCTATTCAAAGGAGGCCTTAATATCCCTTAGTTTCCAATATGGACCCCGCTGCCACAGGAGGGTAGGACAGAAGATGCCATGCAAGTTCTTTTAATAAAGCACGTATGACTATCTACGGAATACATGCCTACATTATATCGATGAACTGGAGCTAGTGTCGTATTGACCTAGGTTATAACTTTCTCATGATGAATATCATCCAACAAGTCACCGATCCAATGCCTACGAACTTTTCCATATTGTTTCTGCTAAGTTACTACTATTATCATCACTGTTACACTTGCTACAAAATTACTGCTATCACTATTACTGTTACTGTTGCTGTTGTCACTACTATCAAAACTATCAAACTACTTTGCTACTGATCAGTTTGCTGCAGATAATTAATCTCCAGGTGTGGTTGAATTGACAACTAAGCTGCTAATACCTTAAAATATTCTTTGGCTCCCCTTGTGTCGAATCTACAGATTTGTGTTGAATACTTTACCCTCGAAAACTGTTGTGATCCCCTATACTTGTGGGTTATCAGAAGTATTAGTCCAACAAGAGATATGTTGACATTAGTTACCCAAATCACCTAGGGAGCACTTGTGCTTTCAGTAGCACATAAAGAATTTGGATTATCAAGTAGCCGCCATGGTTGTTTGGCTAATAAAGCTAGATTGAAACAGTGTATATCTCGAAAGCCCATACCTCCTTGATCTTTTGGGACACACATCTTCCACCACGTCAGACATGCATTCTCTTATGATTGTCCTTATCACCCCACCAAAATTGCGACATCGCGTCAATGATTTCTTTTCAATTTTTTTAAGAATTTTAAATACGGACATGACATAAGTTGGATAGCTTGGACAAAAGATTTGAGAAAAATTCCTTTCCTCCAACAGATAACAAATTTTCTTTCCATCCAATAATCTTCATGATAATTCAACCAATTAGGAATTGAAAGCAATCACTTTTATGCATACCATGTTGGCTGATAAAGCCAAATATTTTTCATTGAGAGCTTCAGTTATAATATTCATAATTGTACAAATTTGTATTTTCTCATCTGCTTTTGTATTGGGACTAAAAAATATGCTAGAATTTTCAACACTCACCATTTGCCTTGAGGCGATTGCCGCCAAGATAGTAATACGTAGCTTTCCTTTCTTCCGCTCGAAGGAAGAACAGACGCCCTTGCCGCTGCCAGGAGTCTCCACTGCCGCCGCCCTCCGTCGGCGGCCTCGGTCGTCGGTGGTGAGGGGGGTCATCAGATCCACACGTGTGGATCTTTTTACTCTCGTAGTTTAGATTTTGAGGTTGTTCATCGTCTTGGCTTCGGCGGCGGCAATGGCGGTGCTGAATAAAGTTTCTTCAGATCCTATTCCGGTGAGGCAATCAGTCTTATGGTTGGGGATGGATTTGGAAACCAGTATGTTCAAGCAAGGATGGCATGGCGGCGACGACATCCTTATGGTGGACCTGTGTTCTCGGGCTCCGCCGTTGCGACGACCTTTGCTCCAGCGCCGATGCGAAGCTTGGGAGGTAGTCCAAGAGCGGATGCAGATTGTGGTCTGCATCGACGGCATCTGGAAGATGGTGGATCGTGTGTTGGGTTTGTGGTTCATGGATGGCAGTCGTGGTTTTCTCCTCCAGCGCCTTAGTCGTGTGGGGGTGCCAGATCTGGAGTTCGATGGCGTGTCCGGGGTGTTGCCCTAGTTTGATTCGTTCAACAGTAATGGCTTCGCTTTTGGTGAGCCACCTTGGAGGTCTGCAAAGCTGCATATTAGTGATTGAGTCACTTCAAGCTCGGGTGTGAAGGTGACCTACCATTTTTTATTTTGGTGGCTGCTATGGTGGTTCCAGAGGCAGGTGACGGGCATTGGTGTCAAGTTCAGAGGCTTCTTCGGTCTTGATTGTAATTTTACTTCTTGGCTGTTGTTCCTTTGTGCAAAGGCTAGCATTTTTCTATCTTTTCAGTTTTGCCAGGTCGGTTTATATGTGACTTGTACTATGATCCTTATGATATAAAAGAGATACGTATTACCATGAAAAAAACATTTGCCTTGAGGCTAGACAATAAAAATCTAGGACACAAAGACTTCACATTCATAGCCTTGGCTTGCATAAGGATATCAGAGAGTCATCAACAAAGAGAAGAGTTGAAATTGATGGGGCATCTCTACTAACCTTTAGGTGCAAGCCTTTTGCGTTTTCTCAAAAAAAAACTCCAGCGCACGACCACAAACGGACGTCCGTTTTGCCCGGATTCTGTCTATTTGGATAGGGCAATGGACTCGTGTCCGGGCCTGTCCTGGATGCGGTGGCCATGCGCCCAACGTGCAGACGCATTCTTTGGCCCCATACTGTCCGCCTCCTTTTTCAAATGCCACTTTCGAAATAACCACGCCCTAGTTCAGTCCAGCAACAGAGCTAGCAGCCTACACGTCCTCGCCGGCAACACAGCCAGCGGCCGGCAACATAGCCAGCCTACAAAATGAATAGTTTTGTCGCCAGCAACACAGCCAACGGCCGGCAACACAGCCAGCCCCCAAAATGAATAGGTTTCTCGCCGGCACACAGCCAGTAGCCGGCACCCATGCTAGCCTCCAAAAAGAACGGCCACAGCCGATCAGACGACCTAGTTCATGTCGTCAGCATCGAACATCTCCTTCTGCCTGGCCTCGAACCAGCTCCTTGTCTTCTCGCTCATCTTGGTCAAGTCCACGCTCATGATCGCAAGGACCACCTCCTTTGCTTTGGTTGCGGCATTGGTGGCCTCGATGTCGAGCTTCCTCTGCCTGGCCGTGACAATGGCGGCCTCGATGTCGAGCTGCCTTTGCCGGGACGCCTCCTCTATGTCGATCTTCCTCTTGTTGGTCGCCTCCTCCATCTCAAGCTTCTTCCTTTGAAGCTCTAGATTTTGCTTCATTTGCTCGTCATTGCTTTGTCGCTTTTTCTCATCCCTCAAATCCTTTTGAGACATCATGCCGTGCAAAGTCTCATGCAAGGCCATGGATGGCGAATCACGTATGTCGTCCACCTTGGAGTTGGTCTTGCCTCTCAGCCTCTTCAATGCCTCACCATCTCCACCTCCGGCCAACGCAGCCGTCTTCTTGGCTCTCTTCCTTTGAAGTTCACGATATTGATCTTTGAACTTTGGGCAATTGTTGATGATCGTCCAACAATGCGTAAGAGTGAATGGCTTGTCATTGTGCCGGGCCTTGAACGCTTCCAAAGATTGAAATGCCTACACGACCAACAACAATTGAACATGCAAACATATAGAAGGTCGAAGTGTCGTGGCCGTAGCAACTTAAGAACTAGGATGAGGAGAGCATTGAAGGAAATATTCCCTGGAGGCAATAATAAAGGTGTTATTTATATTTCCTCATATCATGATAAATGTTTATTATTCATGCTAGAATAGTATTAACCGGAAACTTGGTACATGTGTGAATACATAGACAAACAGAGTGTCCCTAGTATGCCTCTACTTGACTAGCTCGTTAATCAAAGATGGTTAACTTTCCTGACCATAGACATGTGTTGTCATTTGATGAACGGTATCACATCATTACAGAATGATGTGATGGACAAGACCCATCCGTTATCTTAGCATAATGATCGTTCAGTTCTATTGCTATTGCTTTCTTCATGACTTATACATGTTCCTCTGACTATGAGATTATGCAACTCCCGAATACCGGAGGAACACCTTGTGTGCTATCAAACGTCACAACGTAACTGGGTGATTATAAAGATGCTCTACAGGTGTCTCCGAAGGTGTTTGTTGAGTTGGCATAGATCAAGATTAGGATTTGTCACTCCGTGTATCGAAGAGGTATCTCTGGGCCCTCTCGGTAATGCACATCACTATAAGCCTTGCAAGAAATGTGACTAATGAGTTAGTAATGGAATGATGCATTACAGAACGAGTAAAGAGACTTGCCAGTAATGAGATTGAACTAGGTATGATGATACTGACGATCGAATCTCGGGCAAGTAACATACCGATGACAAAGGGAATGACGTATGTTATTATGCGTTTTGACCGATAAAGATCTTCGTAGAATATGTAGGAGCCAATATGAGCATCTAGGTTCCGCTATTGGTTATTGACCGGAGATATGTCTCAGTCATGTCTACATAGTTCTCGGACCCGTAGGGTCCGCACACTTAATGTTCGATGATGATTTATATTATGAGTTATGTGATTTCATGACCGAAGTTTGTTCGTAGTCTCGGATGAGATCATGGACATGGCGAGGAGTCTCGAAATGGTCAAGAGGTAAAGATCGATATATTGGAAGGCTATATTCGGACATCGGAATGGTTCCGAGTGATTCGGGTATTTTTCGGAGTACCGGAGAGTTACGGGAGTTCGTCGGGGAAGTTAATGGGCCTTATTGGGCTTTAGTGGAGAGAGGGGAGAAGGGCCACGAGGTGGCCCATGCCTCCCCCCTTTCCCAAACCAAATTGGACAAGGGGTGGGGGCGCAGCCCCCCCCTTTCCTTCTCCCTCTCCCTCGTTTCCTTCTTTCATACTTCGAAAATGAAAGGGAATCCTACTAGGACTTGGGAGTCCTAGTAGGACTCCCTACACTTGGCGCGCCCCTAGGAGGGCCAGCCTCTCTCCCTCCCTCCTTTATATACGTGGGAGGGGGCACCCCAAAGGCACACCAAGTCTTTTCTTAGCCATGTGCAGTGCCCCCCTCCACAGTTACACACCTCGGTCATATCATTGTAGAACTTAGGCGAAGCCCTGCGCCGGTAACTTCATCATCACCGTCAACACGCTGTTGTGCTGACGAAAATCTCCCTCGTCCTCAGCTAGATCAAGAGCTCAAGGGACGTCATCGTGCTGAATGTGTGCTGAACACGGAGGTGCCGTACGTTCGGTACTTGGATCGGTTGGATCGTGAAGACGTTCAACTACATAAACCGCGTTACTAAACGCTTCCGCTTTCGGTCTACGAGAGTACGTGAACACACTCTCCCCTCTTGTTGCTATGCATCTCCTAGTTAGATATTGTGTGATCATAGGAAAATTTTGAATTACTACGTTCCCCAACAGTGGCATCCGAGCCAGGTCTATGCGTAGATGATATATATATGCACGAGTAGAACACAGTAAGTTGTGGGCGATAATAGTCATACTGCTTACCACCAACATCTTACTTTTATTTGGCGGTATTGTTGGATGAAGCGGCCCGGACCGACATTACATGACCGCGTTCATGAGACTGGTTCTACCGACGTGCTTCGCACACAGGTGGCTGGCGGGTGTCTGTTTCTCCAACTTTAGTTGAATCGAGTTAGACTATGGCCGGTCCTTGTTGAAGGTTAAAACATCACACTTTGTTTGATGCGAGAAATAATAAAAACAACGCATCATTGTCGTATTATTATCTATCTACGTGCTAGGGGAAATAAATATTGCGGGCGTGCCAGTGTACTAAGTACACAAATAAAATTAGGGAAACTTGTATTTTATTAATCTCTCATCGGAGAAACAAATTACATGATCCCTTTACATAAACGATCCATGGCCTATTAGTGCGGCCGATATGACTTGGGCGATTGTGGAGTTCTGGTTCATGGGGCCTTGGAAGGCTCCCAATTAATTACGCCCGTGAGGCGAAGTCGCGGACCACCTCCGATTAAGCTCCTGCAATGGTCGTCGTCTTCAAGTCTCGTCTTCTCCAAGTGGTTAGTGTAGATGGTGGAGATGATGATAGAAGGGTGGAGCGGTACATCCGTCGCTCCGGCGATGCTAGCCATATCCCTCCGGCTTGTCGATGTCCGATGATGAAGATGTCTGGCTTCGTCAGCTCAGACAGATGGGCGGCCTTCGCCTCGTCCGTGCCCGGCCTGGTTGTTGATGAGCCACAAGTATAGGGGATCTATCGTAGTCCTTTCGATAAGTAAGAGTGTTGAACCCAATGAGGAGCAGAAGGAAATGATAAGCGGTTTTCAGCAAGGTATTCTCTGCAAGCACTGAAATTATCGGTAACAGATAGTTTTGTGATAAGGTAGTTGGTAATGAGTAACAAGTAAAAAGTGTAAATAAAGTGCAGCAAGATGGACCAATTATTTTTGTAGCAAAGGACAAGCCTGGACAATTTCTCATATAGAGAAAATCGCTCCCGAGGACACATGGGAATTATCGTCAATCTAGTTTTCATCACTATCATATGATTCACGTTCGGTACTTTGATAATTTGATATGTGGGTGGACCGGTGCTTGGGTGCTGTCCTTACTTGGACAAGCATCCCACTTATGATTAACCCCCATTGCAAGCATCCGCAACTACAACAGAAGTATTCTGGTAAACCTAACCATATCATGAAACATATGGATCCAAATCAGCCCCTTACGAAGCAACGCATAAACTAGAGTTTAAGCTTCTATCATTCTAGCAACCCATCATCTACTTATTACTTCCCAATGCCTCCCTATAGGCCCAAACAATGGTGAAGTGTCATGTAGTCGACGTTCACATGACACCACTAGAGGGATGACAACATACATCTCATCAAAATATCGAACGAATACCAAATTCACATGCCTACTAATAGCAAGACTTCTCCCATGTCCTCAGGAACAAACGTAACTACTCACAAAGCATATTCATGTTCATAATCAGAGGGGTATTAATATGCATAATGGATCTGAACATATGATCTTCCACCAAGTAAACCAACTAGCATCAACTACAAGGAGTAATCAACACTACTAGCAACACATAGGTACCAATCTAAGGTTTGGATACAAAGATTGGATACAAGAGATGAGCTAGGCTTTGAGATGAGATGGTGCTGGTGAAGATGTTGATGGAGATTGACCCCCTCCTGATGAGAGGATCGTTGGTGATGACGATGGTGATGATTTCCTCCTCCCGGAGGGAAGTGTTCCTGGCAGAACAGCTCTGCCGGAGCCCTAGATTGGTTCCGCCAAGGTTCCCCCTCGTGGCGGCGGAGTTTCGTCCCGTAAGCTTGCTTATGATTTTTTTCTCGGATGAAAGAATTCATATAGCAGAAGATGTGCATCGAAGAGCCACTAGGGGGCCCACGAGGCAGGGGGCGCGCCCAGGGGGGTAAGGCACGCCCCCACCTTCGTGGCTGGCAGGTGGCCCCCCTCCGGTACTTCTTGCGCTCAGTATTTTTTATATATTCTGGAAATAACTTCCGCGGAGTTTCAGGACTTTTGGAGATGTGCAGAATAGGTCTCTAATATTTGCTCCTTTTCCATCCCCGAATTCCAGCTGCCGGCATTCCCCCTCTTCATGTAAACCTTGTAAAATAAGAGAGAATAGGCATAAGTATTCTGACATAATGTGTAATAACAGCCCATATTGCAATAAATATCGATATAAAAGCATGATGCAAAATGGACGTATCAACTCCCCCAAGCTTAGACCTCACTTGTCCTCAAGCGAAAGCCGAAATCGAAAAATATGTCCACATGTTTAGAGATAGAGGTATCGATAAAAATAAAATACGGACATGAGGGCATCATGATCATACTTAGAACAACAACATATATATTTTGTCATATTATCTCTTATGCTAAAGTAACAATTCAATCACAATTTCAAGTATGAATCATAAACTTCATTGAGAACCAACAAACTCTAATCTCAGTCATTGAGGCAATTGCAATTTATCATAACATAGGAAAGAGTCAATATAATAGCTTTTTAGCAAGTCCACATACTCAACCATCTTTTATTCTTTCACAATTGCTAACACTCACGCAATATTTATGGTATGAAGTTTTAATCGGACACAGAGAAAGATAGGGGCTTATAGTTTTGCCTCCCAACATTTTACCTCAAGGGTAATGTCAACAATAATAGTTCATGAAGACTCACATCCAATTAGCTATATATATCAGGATCTTTCCAACACATTGTGCTTGCCAAAGGATAAAATGTAAAAAGGAAAGGTGAAGATCACCATGAGTCTTATGTAAGGTAGAAGATAAAAGTAAAAGATAGGCCCTTCACAGAGGGAAGCAGAGGTTGTCATGCGCTTTTATGGTTGGATGCACAAAATCTTAATGCAAAAGAACATCACTTTATATTGCCACTTGTGATATGGACCTTTATTATGTAGTCCGTCACTTTTATTTCTTCCACATCACAAGATCGTATAAAGCTTATTTTCTCCACATTAATAAGTCATACATATTTAGAGAGCAATTTTTATTGCTTTCACCGATGACAACTTACTTGAAGGATCTTACTCAATGGCAAAACTGGGTTAGGGATATTTGGAAGCACAAGTAGTATCTCTACTTGGTGCAAAGAAATTGGCTAGCAAGAGAGGGAAAGGCAAGCTCAACATGTTGGATGATCCATGACAATATAATTTATCTCAGATGTAAGAAAACATAACCCATTACGTTGTCTTCCTTGTCCAACGTCAACTCTTTAGTATGTCATATTTTAATGAGTGCTCACAATTATAAAAGATGTCCAAGATAGTATATTTATATGTGAAAACCTCGCTTTCTTTATTACTTCCTATTAATTGCAACGATGACCAAAACTATGTTTGTCAACTCTCAAAAAACTTTTATTCATCATACTCTTTATATGTGAGCTCATTACTCTCCATAAGATCCATATGATCTGTTTATTTCTTTTTATTTCTTCTCTTTTATTTATTTAATTTCCTCAAGATCATAGCAAAATAATCAAGCCCTTGACTCAACACTAATTTTTATTATATATAGCTCACGGACTCGATTACATAGAAGGGTCATAAAGCAAAACTCACAACTAGATCATACTAAAACTTTATTCTACTGGATCAAGATATTATCAAAAGGATCGAACTAAGAAAAACGGTAGAGATAAAAATGATGGTGATACGATACCGGGGCACTCCCCCAAGCTTGGCAGTTGCCAAGGGGAGTGCCCATACCCATGTGATTATATCTCTTTTGCCGGTGAAGGCGTTGGAGTTGTTGATGATGTAGGCTTGTCGTCCCTCTTCCAAGGCATAGGCTCACCATCATAGAAGGATGATCGAGTCTCCTGAGTCCTCAAATCTATAGCCAAACTCATCCTCTTAAATCTATATTCATACTCACAGTTTTGATTTTGCAAGTCATAGATCTGGGCTTGGAGGTGCTCGATTTTCTCATGAAGCTTGAAGATGGCCTCCCCAATGTCCTTGATGTCCAGCTTGTGGTTGTTGGTGAACTCCGTGATCATTATGTGATTGGAGTCAAGTCCCCGCTCCACCATCTCCTAACACTTGAAAACTTGTTGCTCCAATGCCTCGAGCCTTGTCTCCGTGCTTCCGGTCCTCCTTGGTCCCTCGACATCGCAGATGTGCAACAACCCCTCACGCATCTCAATGGTTTGAGGGTGTTGCAGCACCTCCGCAAGGTAGGGATTGATGACCTTCTCGAAGAACTTATCCTTGGGGGCACTTGAAGACAACATGATGACCTAGATTTATCAGAAAAACAGCTCGAAACAAAGACAGGAGATATTTGCGTGATACGGTGGTCAAAACCTTCAGGAGATTATATAATGAATTTTTACCGACCAAAAGAAGTATCGTGCAAGAAAACGGAGTCCGGAGAACACACGAGGTGCCCACGAGGCAGGGGGCGCACCCTCCACCCTCGTGGAAGCCTCATGTCCTTTCCGGTCTGCTTCTTATTTTCCTATTTTTCTAAATATTCCAAAACGGAGAAAAATTGCTATTAGAACTGTTTTGGAGTCGGTTTACTTACCATACCACATACCTATTCCTTTTCGGAGTCTGAAACATTCTGGGAAGTGTCCCTTATGTACTCCTCCGGGGTTACAGTTTCAATAATATTGGTTTCAACATTTATGGGATTACCTGAGATACAATGTTTGATTCTTTGACCGTTCACCACCTTTGGATTTGTGCCTTCGAAGTTGTTGATTTTTATGGCACCGGAACGATAGACCTCCTCGATAATGTAAGGACCTTCCCATTTAGAGAGAAGTTTTCCTGCAAAAATCTTAAACAAGAGTTGTATAACAATACATAATCACCTACATTGAACTCACGCTTTTGTATCCTTTTATCATGCCATCTTTTAACTTTTTCTTTAAACAATTTGGCATTTTCATAGGCTTGGGTTCTCCATTCATCAAGTGAGCTAATGTCAAATAACCTCTTCTCACCGGCAAGTTTGAAATCATAATTGAGCTTTATAATGGCCCAATATGCCTTATGTTCTAGCTCAAGAGGTAAATGACATGCTTTACCATAAACCATTTTATATGGAGACATACCCATAGGATTTTTATATGCAGTTCTATAGGACCATAATGCATCATCAAGTTTCTTGGACTAATTCTTTCTAGATCTATTAACAGTCTTTTGCAAATTAATTTGAGCTCTCTGTTACTCAATTCTACTTGACCACTAGACTATGGGTGATAAGGAGATGCAATTCTATGATTAACATCATACTTAGCAAGCATTTTACGAAAGGCACCATGAATAAAATGTGAACCACCATCAGTCACAAAATATCTAGGGACTCCAAACCTCGGGAAAATAACTTCTTTAAGCATCTTAATAGAGGTGTTATGATCAGCACTACTAGTTGGAATAGCTTCTAGCCACTTAGTAACGTAATAATATGTGTATACCCGTTAGAGGAAGGAAAAGGTCCCATATAATCAAAGCCCCAAACATCAAATGGTTCAATAACAAGTGAATAATTCATAGGCATTTATTGACGTCTACTAATATTACCAATTCTTTGACATTCATCACAAGACAAGACAAACTTACGGGCATCCTTGAAGAGAGTAGGCCAATAAAAACCGGATTGCAATACCTTATGTGCAGTTCTATCTCCAGCATGGTGTCCTCCATAAGCCTCGGAGTGACACTTGTGTAGGATCTGTTCCTGTTCATGCTCAGGTACACAGTGTCTAATAATACCATCTACTCCTTCTTTATAAAGATGTGGGTCATCCCAAAAGTAATGTATCATATCATAGAAGAACTTTTTATTTTGCTGGTATGTGAAACTAGGTGGTATAAATTTAGCAACAATATAATTAGCATAATCGGCATACCATGGAGCAGTACGAGAAGCATTTATGACATTTAATTGTTCATCAGGAAAGCTATCATCAATGGTAGTGGGTCATCAAGAACATTCTCTAACCTAGACAAGTTGTCTGCAACGGGGTTCTCGGCTCCTTTTCTATCAATAATATGCAAATCAAATTCTTGTAGCAGGAGAACCCATCTAATAAGTCTAGGTTTAACATCTTTCTTTTCCGTAAGGTATTTAATAGCAGCATGATCAGTGTGAATAGTTACTTTAGAATCAACAATATAAGGTCTGACTTATCACAAGCAAAAACAACTGCTAAAAATTCTTTTTCAGTAGTAGCATAATTTCTCTGGGCATTGTCTAGAGTTTTACTAGCATATTGAATAACATTTAATTTCTTATCAACTCTTTACCCTAGAACAGCACCTACAGCACAATCACTAGCATCACACATAATTTCAAAGGGTAAATTCCAATTAGGTGGCTGAACAATAGGTGCAGAAATCAATGCTTTCTTAAGTATCTCAAATGCTTCTACGCAATCATCATCAAAGACAAAAGGAATATCTTTTTGTAATAGATTAGTCAGAGGCCGAGAAATTTTTTAGAAGTCCTTAATGAACCTCCTATAAAAACCGGCGTGACCGAGGAAGCTTCTTATACCTTTAATGTCCTTGGGACATGGCATCTTTTCAATAGCATCAACTTTAGCTTTATCAACTTCAATGCCTCTTTCAGAAATTTTATGCCCCAAGAAAATACCTTCATTAACCATAAAGTGGCATTTCTCCCAATTCAGAACAAGATTAGTTTCTTCACATCTCTACAAAACTCGATCAAGGTTGCTCAAGCAATCATCAAAAGAGGGTCCATAAACGGAGAAATCGTCCATGAAAACCTCACATATCTTTTCACAAAAGTCAGAAAATATAGCCATCATGCATCTTTGAAAGGTAGCGGGTGCATTACATAAACCAAAAGGCATATGTCTATAAGCAAAAGTACCGAAAGGGCAAGTAAAAGTGGTCTTTTCTTGATCATCAGCTGACACAGGTATTTGAGAAAAACCGGAGTAACCATCTAGAAAGCAAAAATGTGTATGTTTGGATAATCTTTCTAGCATTTAATCAATAAAAGGTAAGGGGTAATGATCTTTTTAGTAGCCTTATTTAATTTGCGGAAATCAACTACCATCCTATAACCTGTAATAATTCTTTGCGGAATCAATTCATCTTTATCATTAGGAACAACAGTAATACCTCCCTTCTTAGGGACACAATGGACTGGACTTACCCACTGACTATCAGCAACGGGATAAATTATACATGCCTCAAGGATCTTTAATATTTCCTTTCTTACCACTTCTTTCATCTTAGGATTCAGCCGTCGTTGGTGATCAATAACTGGTTTGACGTCTTTCTCCAAATTTATTCTGTGTTGACATAGAGTGGGACTAATGCCCTTAAGATCATCAATAGTATATCCAATAGCAGCACAGTGCTTCTTCAGAGTTTTCAATATTTTTTCTTCTTCATGCTCTGAAAGGTTAGCACTAATAATAACAGGATATATCTTCTTTTCATCAAGATAAGCATATTTAAGAGTATCAGGTAATGGTTTGAGCTCAAACACGGGATCACCCTTGGGTGGAGGAGGATCCCCTAGGATTTCAACAGGCAAATTGTGTTTCAGAGTGGGTCCTTGTTTAAAGAATACTTCATCTATTTCCCTTCTTTCATTCATAAACATATCATTCTCATGGTCTAGCAAATATTGTTCTAAAGGATCATTAGGAGGCACAGCAATAGAAGCAAGACCAATAATTCCATATTTGCTAGGCAATTCTTCATCACGGAGTTGTCTACGAAATTTAGAAAAATTAAACTCATGAGACATATCATCCAAACCAATAGTAACAACATCCTTCTTGCAATCTATCTTAGCATTAACAGTATTCAAGAAGGGTCTACCAAATATAATGGGACAAAAGCTATCTTGAGGGGAACAAAGAACAAGGAAATCAGCAGGATATTTAGCTTTCCCACACAAGACCTCAACATCTCTAACAATCCCAATTGGTGAAATTGTATCTCTATTAGCAAGCTTAATGGTAACATCGATATCTTCTATCTCAGCTGGTGCAATATCATGCATAATTTCTTTATATAAGGAAATAGGTATTGCAGTAGCACTAGCACCCATATCACATAAGCCATGATAACAATGATCTCCTATTTTAACAGAAATAACAGGCATGCCTACCACAGGTCCATGTTTATCTTTAGCACCAGGTTTAGCAATTCTAGCAGTCTCATCACAGAAATAAATAACATGCCCATCGATATTATCAGCCAAGAGATCTTCAACAATAGCAATATTAGGTTCAACTCTAACTTTCTTAGGAGGTGTATAAGTTCTAATATTACTTTTACGAACCACAGTTGAAGCTTTAGCATGATCCTTTATTCTAACAGGGAAAGGTGGATTTTCAACATAAGCAGTGGGAACAACAGGATCATCATAAGTGGTAGTTTTTTCTTCAACTTTAATAGGTGCAACTACTTTTGTTTCAATGGGAAGATTATATTTAAACCACTTCTCCTTAGGGAGATCAACATGAGTAGCAAAGGATTCACAGAAAGAAGCTACTATCTCAGAGTCAAGTCCATATTTAGTGCTAAATTTACGGAAAACATCGGTATCCATAAAAGATTAACACAATCAAACTTAGGTGTTATACCTGACTCCTTACCTTCGCCGAGATCCCAATCTTTAGAGTTGCGTTTAATTATCTCCAATAAATTCCATTTGAATTCAAAAGTCTTCATCATAAAGGAACCAGTACAAGAAGTATTGAGCATGGAGCGATTGTTGTCAGAAAGCCGAGCATAAAAATTTTGAATAATCATTTCTCTTGAGAGCTCTTGATTGGGGCATGAATATAAAATTGACTTAATCCTCCCCCAAGCTTGATCGATGCTTTCTCCTTCGCGAGGCCATAAATAATATATATAATTACGATCACAATGAACAAGATGCATAGGATAAAACTTCTCATGAAATTCCAATTTCAATCGCTTATAGTCCCATGATCCCATATCATCACATAGCCTATACCATGTCAGTGCATCTCCCTTCAAAGATAAAGGGAAGACCTTCTTCTTGATAACATCATCGAGCATACCTGCAAGCTTAAATAATCCACAAACTTCATCCACATAGATTAAGTGTAAGTCGGGATGCAATGTTCCATCTCCTACAAAAGTATTAGCTAGTAGTTTCTCTATCATACCCGAAGGAATTTCGAAGTAAACATTTTCATTTTCAGTAGGTCCAGTAGGTTGAGGAGAAACTATTTGCTCTATTGTTCGGGGTGAAGATACCCAGAACAAGACCCTCAAAGGATTACTTTCCATAGTAACAAGTGACAGTAAATTTCAGCACACTATATAAATTTTTCCTTACCAAATTCCACCTACCAAAGGTGCTTCACTCCCTGGAAACGGCACCATAAAAGAGTCTTGATGACCCACAAGTATAGGGGATCTATCGTAGTCCTTTCGATAAGTAAGAGTGTCGAACCCAACGAGGAGCAGAAGGAAATGATAAGCGGTTTTCAGCAAGATATTCTCTGCAAGCAGTGAAATTATTGGTAACGGATAGTTTTGTGATAAGGTAATTGGTAACGAGTAACAAGTGTAAATAAAGTGCAGAAAGATGGCCCAATCCTTTTTGTAGCAAAGGACAAGCCTGAACAATTTCTTATATAGAGAAAAGCGCTCCCGAGGACACATGGGAATTATCGTCAAGCTAGTTTTCATCACGATCATATGATTCGCGTTCGGTACTTTGATAATTTGATATGTGGGTGGACCGGTGCTTGGGTGCTGTCCTTACATGGAAAAGCATCCCACTTATGATTAACCCCCATTGCAAGCATCCGCAACTACAATAGAAGTATTAAGGTAAACCTAACCATAGCATGAAACATATGGATCCAAATCAGCCCCTTACGAAGCAATGCATAAACTAGGGTTTAAGCTTCTGTCACTCTAGCAACCCATCATCTAATTATTACTTCCCAATGCCTCCCTCTAGGCCCAAACAATGGTGAAGTGTCATGTAGTCGACGTTCACATGACACCATTAGAGGGATGACAACATACATCTCATCAAAATATCGAACGAATACCAAATTCACATGACTACTAATATCAAGACTTCTCCCATGTCCTCAGGAACAAACGTAACTACTCACAAAACATATTCATGTTCATAATCAGAGGGGTATTAATATGCATAATGGATCTAAACATATGATCTTCCACCAAGTAAACCAACTAGCATCAACTACAAGGAGTAATCAACACTACTAGCAACCCATAGGTACCAATCTGAGGTTTGGATACAAAGATTGGATACAAGAGATGATCTAGGGGTTGAGTTGAGATGGTGCTGGTGAAGATGTTGATGGAGATTGACCCCCTCCCGATGAGAGGATCGTTGGTGATGACGCTGGTGATGATTTCCCCCTCCCGGAGGGAAGTGTCCCCGGCAGAACAGCTCTGCCGTAGCCCTAGGTTGGTTCCACCTTGTGGCGGCGGAGTTTCATCTCGTAAGCTTGCTTATGATTTTTTCTCGGACGAAAGACTTCATATAGCAGAAGATGGGCATCGGAGGGCCACCATGGGGCCCACGAGGCAGGGGGCGCGCCCAGGGGGGTAGGGCACGCCCCCCACCCTCGTGGTTGGCGGGTGGCCCCCCTCTGGTACTTCTTGCGCTCAGTATTTTTTATATATTCTGGAAATAACTTCCTTGGAGTTTCAGGACTTTTGGAGATGTGCAGAATAGGTCTCTAATATTTGCTCCTTTTCTAGCCCAGAATTCCAGCTGCTGGCATTCCCCCTGTTCATGTAAACCTTGTAAAATAAGAGAGAATAGGCATAAGTATTGTGACATAATGTTTAATAACAACCCATAATGCAATAAATATCGATATAAAAGCATGATGCAAAATGGACGTATAAGTTGTGTCCGCCTCGTCGGTGTCCGACATGGTGACTTGAGTTCACCTCGTTGGTGCCCGGCAAGATATGGGTAGCTTCATCGGAAGAAGACATGTCGGTGAAGTGGCTTCACCTCGTCGGATGAAGAGTTGATGTAGAAGTTGGAGTAGACTTGAGTGTCACCGGCATGCGGCCTTGCTTGAAGATGATGAGCTTGTCAAAGTAGACCTCGGGGCGTCGCAGTTACGGTGACGACCTCCACTCGATCCAGACGGTTGGTGTAGAAGGATGGCAGTGTGCTGATGCAGTCAGCATCCTCGCCAGGTAATAAGTCAAAGAAGATGGCAATATCATCATGTCGAAGTTCGGTGGCGCCGAGGTAGAGGACATCCTTGCCAAACGAAGAGTTGATGCAGATTGCGATGTTGTGCCGCGGTAACCGGTGTCGACGCCGAGTGTGAAGTCGATGTAGGCGTACGACGGCGCGTTGATGTAGACGTCATCCTCGTCGGATGAAGAGTTGATGTAGTTGAATGACCATCGAGCCTGATGTCAGTGATGATGACATTTGCAAGGTTGATAAAGATGCGAGGACGATGGGTAACTCCTCCTCCATCTTATTTGGTGGCACCGGGCGAGCTCTAATCATCCGGCCATCATCTTCGTAATGAGTCCCATCAGTCGCTCAACTATGGATGCGCTGAAATGAGAGGGATAAAAAGAGAGAAAGAGGTAAAGATAAGATGGTGTGAGTAGGCATGCTATTGAAGAAGACAGATGTCGTGATTTTGATCTTTCCTTGTTGAGGTAGATGATGGCGCGGCCTTAGATGTCTGCCTCCTCCTCGGGGCTGCACGTCTTCTCTTGGAAGATGCATGTGTTGCTCCGGGTCTAGTACGTATGCACGCACAAGTCCGCCATCGATGCCAATATGCTTGATCTCGGCGTGTCGTCATGGGCATGCGCTTGGTCGCTGCCATCTTGAGCCTTGTTGTAGTGCGTACTACGATAGTTGTCGCCGAGTGTCTCATTGACTCCATCGAGATGGCCTCGAAGATTCTTCTTCATGTGTATGTGAATATCATCTGCCCAGGCGTGAAGTGTCACCGCTCTCAACTATGGAGCAGGTTGATGTTGGCAGGATGGAGATGGTGTCGGGCTGTAGGCTAGCACCTTCGACGTCGTCGCAGAGGTGTAGATGGCGCCGGGCTACAGGTCGGCATCTTCGTTGTTGTCGTGGCGGCATGGACGGTGTCGGGCAGTCCGCTGGAACGGTGGTGGTGGCGCCAGGCTGCAGGTCGGCAACTCCGTCGTTGTTGCGGTGTCATAGATAGCGTCGGGTCATGCGCCGGCGTGGTGGACATGACTCCGGGCTATAGGGTCGGTAGCTCCGTCATTCTTGTGGTGGTGTAGATGGCGCCGGGCCACACGCCGGTGCGGTGGAGATGACTCCGGGCTACAGGTTGGCGGCTTCGATGTCGTTGTAGTGGTATAGATGGCGACGGGTCGGATGGCAGTGGCCTCTCGGATGTCATCGCCAAGGTGGAGTTGGTGTCGTGCTACACGCCCCCAGCCTTATGGTGGTGTAAATGGATGAAGACACCGATCGAAGAAGGCACCATGGGTGGCGCCCGCAGCCGCCTTGAGTGCTAGGGCTTGCTGTGCGGGCTCCTCCGTGTATCCGTAGCCGCAGGACGACCAGGGTGTGTGGGCTGCTTGGCGAGCATGCCTTTGCCGTGGGCGCGTCCTCGCGATCTCCTCACCGCGGCCTTCATGCGAGCGTATCCACCTGGGCATGGGTTGGCGTCCGTGTGTACATGAGCTCACCCTGCTCCACACTTGGCCTTGGGGTTGATGGATGCATGGCCTTGGTGGATCGGTGTGCCTTCAAGTGAGTTATCGTTGACACCAGCGACGGCTCCGGCCAGATGATCTGCGTCATCTCGCCGGCCTTCTGGTGTTTCCGCATATCTGGTTTGGCTTCTCCCCATGGACCGCTCTGCACCGTCGATCCTCTGGGGGTTGTGTTGATAGTTGATGCAGCAGGTGGCAGCTCATATGAATGAAGACTCCCTCAAGCTCGCCGGCGGACGTCCAGCGTCATCGCTAACGCTGGCACATCGTGTGCGGCAGTCCCGACGCCCGTGGTCGCTGCCTCTCGCCTTCTTTTTTCCTGGGTGCACTCGATGCTGCCGTCCTCGACGCCGCCAACGTCGGCGCGTCTTCCAATGGCTCCCTCCTGCGTACATAAGCTCACCCTGCTCCGAGCACCGCTGCCGGCGCGTTGTCCCGTCCTCGACACTGCCTCCACCCATTGGCTGCGATCTTGCGATGGCCTTCAGATCTCCATCTTGGATGTTTGCTAATTGAGAATAAAAGAAGAATCATTAGATAAGGAATTATACGTGCCCTTATATGCATGTGCCATGCAACGCAAGATGTCTTCAAACGCTCATGTAAAGAGCTAGCTTCACTTGACGCGGTGGTCTTGCCACCGCCTCCGACGCATCTTCAAGCTTGCACGTGTGTCGCTGCTGCCGCCACCGTGGGGGCGGCGTCCTCTCGCCGGTCTGGTGCACGTGCACCGTCGTACTCGCCGCCGTCGTGGGCACGTGGCTGTTTCCCTTCTCTTTTTGGTTTTTCTTGTGTATGTGTTTTTCTGGGGCGTATTCTCTGGTACGGCCCCCGCGTCCTTCTCCCTGGTGGCTGCTCCTTATATAGGCAAGTGTGTGGTGAGAATGAATAGGTCTCACGCCCGAGTTGTTAAACCGGCGCTCCTGATCTCGTGGAGAGATGACAAGATAAGGATGCGTTATCTCCCGGAGTTTAGCTCGTATGGGATGTTATGGCCGAACTCGCACGCGGTCGTGATCAGTGTGTAGGACCAGGCTCAATCAACGTGCATGCGTTGCGGCTGAGTCTTCTTCTAGTTTTTCACGGTTGTGTCAACTTAGCTGAGATGGCCTCATGTATGCATGGAATTTTCATGATAGAGGCATAAGTTGTGTACGTACATCAATATTTGCATGTGCATGTACAACTGCTTGATCATGTGTGTAGGCATAGAAAATTAATGCTCCACCGTCTCGATGACCCTCTTTAATGAGTAACAGTATCTTGTTTCACTGTAATATACACGCTTGTACATACATATCAATGCCATATTTTTATATTTCACAAATGTTAAATTTCACCAAAAACGCGTCGAACAAATGCCCCCTCACCAAGTTGAGTTCGAGCGCAGAGCGATCAAACTTGACTTGATGAAAATATGTGACAATTTAGCGCAATTTCTTGCGGCCTTGGTTCAATTTTTTTAAAATAGCGCGGGTAGATCCTTCCGCATTACCGACTTCTGAGGCAAATTGTTGGACCATGTAGTAGCTATGGCGCCAATCAAAAGAGTCCTCATCTTACCTCCATTCTGCAACGAAATATCGTGCCATCTTTCGAAGCATTTCTATCAACCTAGTCGTGACCGTCTAGCTGCTACGGTGCCAGCTGACTAGATCGAAGGGTTTCACAGATTCATGCTAGCCGCACTGGAGCATTGCACTGCTCTCCTGATCTTCATATGAAGATGTAGGTGAGGCGCACATCGTCGATAGCTCCCTTTCACCATGAATAGTGCATCGCCATGCCATTCATGGCGAGGCAATTCTGGTGGTCAGCCGGGACACCATTGACTTTATGAGTGATCGAGGGGATGATATTCCCCTAAGTTTCCTTGTCTTTGGAGATAGAGTACTGCGTCGATAACGGCGCCTATCTCGCGAGTACGCGGATGTCGCCTTGCTGCACCATCGGGTGTGCTGGTGTACATGATCGGTCACCGGGATGTCGTCGGCGACGCCATGGATGCCTGGATATTCCTTCTCCCAAGTGCTCACGGTGTAGGTCGGCATAGAGGTTTGATGTCGGGATATCGTTGACGTCCATGGGCCTACGGGTGGTTTCCCCTGATGCCTGTGATGATGTTAGTTGATGTAGAGACTCAATGTCGGGATGTAGTCTGCAACATCGGGAAGGGCCTCTTCATTGGTTACAAAGATGTTGGGGAAGCACAACAACTACAAACATCAAAGAAAACAAAACAAAGCGAACCAAAAAAAGTTTGGCTTGGTTTTCAAAATGATGGCTTTCCCGTTATACACCAGTTGTAGGTGTGACATCCGAGAAGGCTGTTGAAGGAATTGTCATTGGGAATCGTTGAAACACCATGACAATTACAACTTAACAACCACGTAATCATACCGAGTTGAGTTCTAGTGTGAAGCAAGCCGGACTCGCCTTGGTGAAAAATTTCAAGTTCGACAAAGGGGCACATAAAGAAAAAATTCATGTAGTCGTGAGAACAGGAAGAATCATGGTGCCATATATAGGCTACCTATATGTTGAAGACTTTGCAATATCTGTTTCAAGCAGACGAGACCTTCAAATTCGTTGTATGCCCGCGACATGCCAACTCGGCATGCGACGCAGTGTGACACGCACCGCAGCCTCATGAGACCTACTACAGAACTGGTTCTTTGTATGCTGAGCTTGCAAGATTAAGACAAACGCTCTGCATCCGCTCACCCAGGAGTTCTCATGGCACGGAGTTGATATTTGCGAGACAATCAACTCAGCAATTTATCCGGCCATCAGCGTCTCAAATAGTATTTTTGGCGATTTTTTTGACTCGCTCCCACAACATAGCATACCTGGCCAAACGGGCCAGCCCGGCATGGCACGACCCGGCCTATCATAATCGTGCCTAGCCCGGCACGGCCCATCAGGGCACGATTACTATACGAGTCGTGTCGTGCCGGCCCATGTGCTGCGTCCCCAGGCCCGGGCACAGCCCAGTTAGTAAACGGGCCAGCACATTGGCCTGTTTAGCATGGTGGGCCGCATATTTTCAGCTTGTTGTTTGACGCATTAAGCGTTTTTAGCATATTTTTACATGTTGGGCCATATATAGATGTATAAAAAATAAAAAAAAACATAATCGGGCCGTGATGTGCCGGCCCGCGTGCCCAACCTCCAGGCCTAGGCACGGCCCAGGATGTGCCGCGTGCCGGGCCCAGCCCGTTTAGCCTGTGTCATGCCTGACCCAAGGCGGGCCGTAACGGCGTGCTCATGGGCCGGCCCCAAAAAAAGGCCCATTTGACCAGCTATACAACATAGAGGCGAGAATGGCGAGGAGTATGATGTAGTTGGCGTCAGGTACACTCAGGGCCTGGTACACTTATCTTCTTTTAACTCAAGAGAAGAGCTGAGAAAAGAAATAGCAGTTGAATTCTTGACTCTGGCGACGTGAACGTCTGCCATAATTAAACTAATGGGCATATAGATGTTTCATCTTTGCCAATGATTCCTGCTATGTATTCCATCATCCATGACAAAGGCCGTGATACTTGCAGGAGCAGATATAGGGCAGATTACCATCGGCATACATACACTTCTCCATCTTGCATGGCTTGCTTTCTCTGAGACACATGTGCACGTGTCCCGTTATTAGTACAAGGAAGAGAGAGATCGATGTCGTGCAGCGCCCCGTCTAGCAAGGATAACACATGGACGGCGATCTCGACGGCCGCAGTGGCGACGGCCCCCGAGCGCAGCCGCGTGTACAGGTGTTCCCTACCATCCTCGGCGTTTAGAACGAATAGGAGGTACACCCAACATGGAGAAGAGATCATGTTCAAGTCGTGTGTGGAGAATAATGCAAGCTAATTCGCCCACACATGAATTTGATGAGGAACCTTGTTGCGACCATGTAACAGCTATGGTGCTAGGTAAACAAGACAAGTTTACAGCATCTTCATTCGACAGCGAAATACTATGCTTTGCCTTGAAGAAAATTTATCAGTCTAGTCACGACCAAAGCTACCGTGATGCCAGCCGACTAAACAGAAGGGTTTCTCAGATTCACGCTGGCCGCACTGGTGCGTTGCACTGCTTCCATAAAGTTGACGCATCGATGTAGATGAGCCACCAGAAAGCCATTGGTGGGTCACCTCGCCATTGTCGAGGCAACCCAGATGTTGTGGTTGAGGTAGGAAAATAAAAATCTACACCGAAATGCCATCGGCCTGACCATAAGAGAGAGTGCCGGAATAGACATCGGCTCGTGTCATTGTTGTTGAAGATAAGGGTGCCCGAGTGCCGCGGCGGTGTTGTAGGTGCACGGGTGTTGCTGCTACCAGTGCTAAAACAACATATGTTGATGTAGACCAATAGTGCGTCGGAATATCATCAGCGACATAATGGACGCACTGGGGTTGCTACCCCCCCCCCCAGTGTTGGTGAAGTTTGTTGGTGTAGATGATTCGATGCTGAGATGTTGTCGGCGATGTCACAGACACAAGGGTTCGCTGCCACCAGTGCCGATGGCATGTGTTGGTGTAGGAAGCTCTATGTCGGGATGTCGTTGACGATCCTGTGAACAAATGAGTGTTAACCCCTAATGTCGATGGAGCAGGTTGGTGAAGCCAGGACGCCATCGGCGACGTCGTGGATGAACTGATGCAATTGCCCCCCAATGTTGATGGAGTATGTTGTCGACGTCATTGTGGACACACGGGTTCGCTGCCCCCAGTGTGCAATGTATGTCGAAGTAGATGATTGGACGTCGGGATGTCGTCGGCAACGCCATGGACACGAAAGGTTTGCTGCCCCCAGTGTCTGCCGTATATTGGAGTAGACAATCAAATGTCGGGATGTCATCGACATTATCATGGGCGCAGTTTGGTTGCTGTCCAAGTAGCCATCTTGTCGGCGCAGGCTCAACGTGTGCTCCATTAACTAGTGATGGTTGCATTGATTGTCGGCACTCTGGGAATGGGGGTCCCCAGACTTGCCTACCTGCGGCCCATGGCTTGGCTCCACCATCGGCCCTATATGGCCCATCTTCACCAGCAAACACTCAAGACCCTCGCAAGGGGCCAAGCCTCGCGAGGCGGACGACGCAAGACCTCCTCAGGGGCTGCCTCACCAGGCTGGCTCGCGAGGGGTGGAGAGATCAAGGCAAGGAACACCTCGCGAGGTTCCTGTGACGTAAGCCATGACGACCGGAGCCAGGCGGGCGCCAGCGCGCGTAGTGTCCTCGCTTCCTCTTTGGTGCTAAAGAGGCAAGCACAGGCGAGGAGTTTCGAGGCATCAGGCAAAGGTTTCCAAATCGGTGCAACAAGACCAAGACCAGTAGGGCAGCAGGACGGAGGTCACCGTGGAGCCCAAGACGGCGTCACCACCAGAGCTTTTGGTAGGCGAAGACTACTTTTGTTAGGATAACTTGTACTAGTTGTCTCCCTTTGAATTTGGCCGTTGTGGGATCCCTTCCCGCTCAATATTTGGGAAGAGGACCAGGGCCTCTATAAATAGGGCTAGCCACCACAATAAAGAGGAGAACGGATCAGACCCAGATCATCCCGAGCCACACAACTTCACCAAACACAAGAGCACCTCTCCTCAGGA
Source organism: Triticum urartu (assembly GCF_056163025.1). Taxonomy (NCBI): domain Eukaryota; kingdom Viridiplantae; phylum Streptophyta; class Magnoliopsida; order Poales; family Poaceae; genus Triticum; species Triticum urartu. The sequence continues at coordinate 343,252,363 of NC_141879.1, forward strand.
GGCTGTTCTTCCCTTGTAACTGTTCATCCTCAGCCCAAGAGGGAGTAGGATATTACACCACAACAGTGGCCCGAACCAGTATAAATCTTGATTCTCTTGTTCGTTGGGTTCGTCGATCTAGGCCGTGAGATCGTGCCAAGTGCGAGCTAGAGAGGGGGAGAGATCTTTGTGCGCACCCCAATGTCCGAACCTCAAGGGTTTTGCCGGAACCCAAAATCTGACATTTGGCGCGCCGGGTAGGAGTGCGCTTAAGCATTCTTCTTCATCGATCCGCGCTTCACCACTCCACCAAGTTCATTGACAATGCTCGCCGGGCCCGTGCTGAGCGTCGGGCCGCCCTCGCCACCCGCGTTGCTCAAACAGCCCCTGTTGGCAGGTGTCGGTGTCAAAACCGGCGGATCTCGGGTAGGGGGTCCCGAACTGTGCGTCTAGGCCAGATGGTAACAGGAGACAAGGGACACAATGTTTTACCCAGGTTCGGGCCCTCTTGATGGAGGTAAAACCCTACGTCCTGCTTGATTAATATTGATGATATGGGTAGTACAAGAGTAGATCTACCACGAGATCAAGGAGGCTAAACCCTAAAAGCTAGCCTATGGTATGATTGTTGTATGATGAAATTGTCCTACGGACTAAAACCCTCCGGTTTATATAGACACCGGAGAGGGCTAGGGTTACACAAAGTCGGTTACAATGGTAGGAGATCTTGAATATCCGCATCGCCAAGCTTGCCTTCCATGCCAAGGAAAGTCCCATCCGGACACGGGACGGAGTCTTCAATCTTGTATCTTCATAGTCCTGGAGTCCGGCTGAAGGTATAGTCCGGCTACCCGAACACCCCCTAATCCAGGACTCCCTCGGTAGCCCCTGAACCAGGCTTCAATGACGACGAGTCCGGCGCGCAGATTGTCTTCAGCATTGCAAGGCGGGTTCCTCCTCCAAATTCTTCATAAAAGTTTGTAAACACCAAGAGTAGTGGCTGGCTCTGCAAAATAAGCTTCCACGTATTTCCATAGAGAGAATAATATTAACACAAATCTAATCTTCTGACATATTCCGCAGCGTGACATCACACTACGGCCAAGCCTTTATTCAAATTGTTTTCACTTCTCCACCTCAGCGTGTTTTGCGAGGCGGTTTCCTTGGCACGTCTTGTCAAAGCAGAGATCGTGTCCCCTTTATTTACGGGATTCTCATCAATACGGACGTGGGTAACCCAATCGTGCACGTTAGCATGTTTTCTCGATTAAAGGCGAGTCCCAAACGGTTACGGGGAGGGCTCCTGGTATTCACCCTCTTATAAAGAGACCAAGGCCTTACTCCTTTTCTCCAATCTCAAAACGAGTTCGCCTGTCGCCTCGAGTTCCAACACCCTAGGCTCCAGATTCCAGGCGCTTCGGACCTTCGACAATGTCCGGTTCTGACCTTCAAGGCCGATGGATGCCCTCCCCCGTCACGGAGGAGGACGTGCTAAGGTTGAGAGAGGCTAAGTTTTTGACCGCCGAAATTTGGCATAGGTTGCCTGCTCAAAGGCAGGCTATTCCCAGTCCCCAGCCTGGTGAGAGCGTAGTGTTCATGTCTCACTTCCTTCGGGGTTTAGGCTTCCCGATGGATCCCTTCGTGAGGGTGCTGATGTTCTATTATGGGCTGGAATTTCATGACCTAGCTCCGGAGTCCATCCTCCACATTTCCTCATTCATCGTTGTGTGTGAAGCGTTCCTCCGTGTTACTCCTCACTTCGGATTATGGCTCAAGACTTTTGGAGTGGAGCCGAAGATGATCGAGGGATGGCACGCAGAGTGCGGAGGTGCTGTCATAAGTAAGAATGCCGATGCTCCATGGCCCGAGGGCTCCTTTCAAGAGGAGCTCGGCTTGTGGCAACGAGAGTGGTTCTATATCACCGCTCCCAGGAGCGCCAAGTGGGTGGCGCCTCCTGCCTTTCGCTCGGGTCCCCCACCACGGCTAGCGTCATGGGTCAACAAAGGATTAGATTGGGGGTTATCCAAAGAGGTGCCCTTGTTGCAGGGCCGCATTAGGGATCTGTTAGAAGGAGACCTCAACCTGGTCAAGGTGACGCAGGTCATGCTGATTCGCCGAACATTGCCCGGCAAACGTCGCTCCCTTCGTCTGTGGGAGTTTAATCCGGAGGGACCACGAGCTCTCCAGCATTTTATGGGCGCAACGCCCGTGGAGATGTATAAAATGTTCTTCGGATCACAAGCAATGTGTCCGAATTTGACCGAGGACGCAGGTTTAAGCTGCAATCGCCCGGATACTCAAGTAAGTAACCTTGTGCCCGGACTCGCTATCCGTAAAATTGTCATAAACTCGCCCTTAAAAGAGTTGTCCTTTTAAACAGGAGTGGGTAGCGAAGGCGAAGCTGATAAGGTGTCCGGCTCCCCTTCCTGAGACCAGACCGGATCCCGTGCTAGTCAGGATGTTGAAGATCGTGCCTTTGGAGGGAAGTGAGGGGGAGGACAAGGAAACTGTGGCCTCCTCGAAGGAGGCTGCTCCGAAGGGAGGAACCGACAATTCCTCTCCTAGGGGGAAGAAGAGGGCCGCCTCTGACAACCCAGAGACCATGGCCTCAAAGCGGGGGAAGAAGTCCTCGTCAGAGGGTCCGACACCAGGGAGATCCTCGGCCGAACTACGCCCCCAAAGGGATCAGCCCTCCAGCGAGCCGTAAGTAGAGAAACATTTTCCTTTAGAGGGATGAGAGAAATCCTTACTTTTTATCTGAGAAGATTAACCGAAATTTTACCTTGTAGCTCGGACCTCAGCCCTTCTCAGCAGAGCTCGTCTTCGGGGGATCTTCTTCCGGAGATGATGGAGAGTGGAACGCCTCCCCCTGCCATACCGCCTAGCGAGGTGGGCGACCCTGAGGTGTCGTCGCGGAGGGTTTCTCCGAATCCGGCAGGGGTGGAAGGTATCCATATGGCCCCCAAGGTTCTCTGCGTCCTGCCTTCGATGGAGGTCGTAGGACGAGTCCGGCACCGTCTGGTGCGCGGTCGGAGGAGCTGATGATTCTGCTGGGGAGAGCTTCTATCTCAGAGGAGCACCGTGCATTGATGGGTACAGTGATTGGAAGGATTTCGTCCACAGAAAGCGGATTGCACGAGGCCGTCAGAAGTTTGCTGACGGGTTTTGAGGTACGTTTGATAATGTACTTCTTTGTCAGTTGCGCATAAACAAGATGCGCCCTGTGTAGATAGTAGCCCCTGAGACCCTGTGCGTTGTCAAAACTGACGGCGCGCAGAGGATCATAATCCCAGGTCCAATTTTCGCCTTTGTATATAGGTGGCGAAGTGTCTGGAATCGAGCCCAACTGATGATTTTGCCGAACTAAAGTGGCAACTTGACGTGGCAGATGCCGACATCGCGCTCGTCAATGAGCGACTTGATGCTGCTCAAGGTATGCAATTCCTCGAGCGGCATCTGGTAAGAGGAGCTTTTATGCCAGTATCTTACACTGTGTGTGCTTGACGCAGATGGTGCGGCCGCCGTGGAGAGTCTCTGGGCGGAACTTGCCCGAGCTAAGGAACAAGCCAGGACAAGTGATGCGGCTGCCGAGAAGGCACTTGAAGAGCTGAGAGCCGAATAGGCTGCTCACTGCCGAAGCAAGAAGGAGATGGCCGAGATGGCCGTGAAGTTAAAAAGCGTTGCTGACCGTTGCAAGTCACTTGAGAAAGAAGACCGGGCGAGACAAACGGACTTAGAGAAGGCCATTGTTGATGCCAAGGATGCTCGCTCTGTGATGAGAGCTGCGAAGGAGGAGCTGCGTCAGGCCAGACAAATTGCGGCTGGAAAGCCCTTTATGCTGCGGAGGAAGTTTGGCGATCCAAAGTTTGCTCCGTTGGACCGGATGTGGAGTGCGAAGGACACCTATCTGGATTTGGCAGCGAGTGCTGCTGATGCGACCGAACACTTTCGAGATCAATAAGATCGCGAGGTGGAAAGGCTTTTCTGGTCACAGTTCCACAATCCAGAGCGTCCATTGGTAGTGGACGATTGTCTGGCTCAATGGGCCGAACTGAATAGATTGTCCGGATTCGCCATGAAGTACGTCATGGGTCATCTGTGACCGGGGAGATCGGAGCCAAAGAGTTATTTCGGCTTGGTGCAGCAATTCCTTGGCGCGGTGCCACGTATAGATGCAATGAAGAGGTCAGCATGCATAGAGGGCGCACGGATGGCACTTGCCCGTGTCAACACATACTGGGCAGAGATGGAGACCACCGTTGTTGCATCCCAAGATTCGGACCAAAGCCGAGTACCCTCCGAGCACTATTTTCAGGAAGTCCTTGAAGGCGCTCGTATAATAGAGACGCAGTGCTCGAAGGATGCTATGTTCTGATAGCATATGTAATTATGAAGAAATATTTTGATGAATTTGTAGTAGCCTTTTATACTTGTGCCTGCAAGTATGTGGAACACCTCCTGTGCGGCCGTTTTAAGATATACATACAAAATCTGAAAGATGGCAGTCGTTGGCTTCAGCCCCCATGCACATAGTGTGGGGGTGCTCGCAGAAGGCACATTTTCACACTTAATCCAACGTCTTGGTCCTACAAAGGAGGTGATAGCGCAGCGAGCTAGGCAACCGGACTATAATGCTTTAGCACTTTCACTTAGCCATAGGAGCTTGACAATGGGACTATTTAGGTAGCCCCTGGTGGCGACTGCGCTTGCCCGAATTCGGGGTGCGTATGTGCCTGGTCGGGAAATGGCCCTTCGTTAATGCGGGGGAATCCTATAGATTCCAGAGAGTCATCGAGTGGTTGACCAGTCTCACACCATATCATGACAGTCGGTTTTCGGCTTTCTCTACTGAGGTGCTCGCCTGGCCGAACCAGGGCACAATCGCAGTAGTTCTCCTGGTGCCGCCTTAGCCGATAGAGCGGAACGTAAGGCGGCCGAACACAGGAGCCGGGCAACCCAACATTTGACCAAAATCATGACTCGGAGCTGATGCATATAAGGCCAAACTCGCGACGCCGAACACTCCCTAAGGTATTCGGTCTTTATGAGAGCGGGCTAAGTAACGCTCTAAGGTATAAGCCCCTAGTGTCCAGGTATGCGCAAGAATTCTGACGTGTCCACATGCCAAGACGCTAGCCCCCTCCTTGGTCATAGAACCAGGGGATGTGTATCAACAAGAGACAGTAAAAAAGGTTTACGCAGGGTCTTAATCTGAAAAGAATCCTTGGAACGGGTCCCTACTGCACGTCTGCGCCTGTGTCTCCGTTGTGCCGTATCCTGGACGGGCGCAGCACGATGTTCATCTGTAAAAAAGAGAGCAACTAAGTTGAAAAAGGGGCGTGCCGAAAAAAAGTTATATGAAATAAACAAAGTGTAAAGTAAAATATGGAAAATTGAGCTTTATTGTCTCTTATTTTATACGTGTGAAGCCCCTAGTGCAGGGGTATATGGCCACTAAGCCTTTATCAACGATACTTTTGTGCCAGACTCGTCTATCCATGTCTGTGGTCTTAATGACCTGTTCCGATGTTCTGGCTGGTGAAGCCATTGTATTGTGGGGCTGTTAAAGCGGCCGCACAATCCTCCGCTTGGGGGAGGCGCCCTTACTGCTTCCCCGTTAAGGAGATGATGCCGCGTGGACCGGGCATCTTAAGCGTAAGAGATGCATAATGCGGTATTGCGTTAAAGCAGGCGAAAGCTTCACGTCCCAGCAGTGCTTGATAGCGACTTGAGAATGGGACGATGTGGAAAGTCAGCTTTTCGTGACGAAAGTTATCGGCAGAGCCGAAAATAACCTTGAGCCGGAGAAAACCCATGCAATGGGTGTCCGGACCTGGCGTTACTCCTTGAAAGGAGGTTTTGCTGTGGCGAATTGAGTCCTGATATATCAGGTTGAGTCCGCTGCCCCCGTCCATAAGGACATTTGAAAACTGGAGTCCGCCAATTATTGGATCAAGTACCAGGGCAGTCCAGCCTGGGTTCCTGATACTTCTACAATAATCCAGATGATCGAAGATGATTGGTTTTGACAACCAGTGGCGGGATTCCTTTGGGATAGACCGTGGGGCGCATACCTTTATGGGCGCTGCACGTTTTGTTATGTGGAGTAAGTTTACTGTTTTTACTTCTTGTGGGAAATTCTTTTGTTTCCCGGTACTCTGCTTTTGGGGTTCGTCCTCATCTTCGCTTGGTGTATCGAGCCCCTTGTGTTCGGCGTTGAGTCTGCCGGATTGTTTGAAAACCCAACAATCTCTGTGGGTATGGTTAGCAGGCTTTTCGGGAGTACTGTGTATTTGATATATCCTATCCAGGATTTTGTTTAGGTTGGATAGGTCATCCCTGTTATCTTGGAGGGGCGGCTTTTTCTGATTCTGTCATGAGCTTTTGAATCCGGCGTTAACTATCATGCTCTTCGGACTTTTTTCCTTAGTCCGGCGACGGTCCTTATTGTGTCGTGGTTTTCCATTTCCATCCCTAGTTTCGGATGTACTTGGGTCGCTGGTGCTGCATCTTGCCAACCAGCTATCTTCTGCTGCGCAAAAGCGGGTCATGATGCTTGTTAGTGCGGCCATTGTTCTTGGCTTTTCTTGGCCGAGGTGTCTGGCGAGCCATTCGTCTCGGACATTATGCCTGAAAGCTGCTAAGGCTTCAGCATCCGGACAATCAACTATCTGATTCTTTTTAGTAAGAAATCTATTCCAGGATTGCCGAGCTGACTCTCCGGGCTGTTGAGTTACGTGACTAAGATCGTCTGCATCCGGAGGGCGGACATAGGTCCCTTGAAAATTTGCTCGGAAAGCGTCCTCGAGCTCGTCCCAACTTCCGATTGTGTTTTCAGGAAGGCTTTTAAGCCAATGCCGGGCTGGCCCTTTAAGCTTGAGGGGTAAGTATTTTATGGCGTGGAGGTCATCTCCTCGATCCATATGTACGTGGAGGATATAATCCTCGATCCAGACTCCAGGGTCTGTTGTTCCATCATATGCCTCTATGTTTACGGGTTTGAATCCCGCTGGAAATTCATAATCCAGGACCTCATCGGTGAAACATAGGGGGTGTGCGGCACCCCTGTATTTGGGTGTGCCGTATTCTGATAATGGCTTTATTGCATTGCTTACGAGAGCTTGCTTTCTTGGCCCATAAATGGACCTGGCTGGGCCATGATGCGAATCCTTAAGTGGGTCGCATACCGGCTTAAGTGCGGCGCTGCTTGCCGCTTTAAGCTGGCCCTGGGGTCGTCTATCCGACCATGTGGCTTTCTTACTTTTTGAATGCGAGGGCTCTAAGGCCTCCTTGTCGAATTCAGGCAGTAGTTTTCTCCTCGGATAGCTTTTAGTGTGGCGACTGCCGCTGTATTTGTCTGCGGTATTGATTACTTTACTCCATCTGATCCTGAGTGCATCTTCCGCAGTCTTTAGCTTCCGCTTCTGCTTTTTCAGGCTGCGTGCGGTTGCAACGAGCCGTTTGTGGAGGTTCTTCTGCTTCGTCGGCTTGTCCGGCGTAGGGTCGTCCGGAATGCCATTTTCTCCGAGGGAGGAATGTTCGGTTTCTCTATCCGGGTTGTCTTGTTGGGACGGTTGCTCTAAGGCATGCTCGTCGTCTACCGGCTCATCCTGCTCTATGGCTGGGTCTTTGTCGAGGCGGGGCTTAGGTCGGCGTTTACGCCGACGCTTTGATTGTTTTTCGAGAGATCGATCCCCCTCCCCGTTTTCCTCGTTGTTGCTTCCTTTAGGGGTATCCACCATGTACACATCGTGAGATGAGGTGGCTGTCCAATGCCCTATAGGCGTTGGTTCTTGGTTGTCTCCTGCATCGTCGTCCATACCATCGATGTCTTCGGAGTCGAAGTCGAGCATGTCGGTTAAGTCATCGATAGTGGCTCCGAGGTGGGTGGTGGGTGGGTTTTGAATTTCTTCATCGTCGGTATCCCAACCTTGCTGACCGTAGTCCAGCCAGGGCTCTCCTGATAAAGAGAGAGACTTTAGAGAATTTAGGATGTCGCCGAAGGGCGAGTGCTGAAAGATGTCCGCGGCGGTGAACTCCATTATCAGCGCCCAATCGGATTCGATCGGCGGGGGCGCGGGGGGCACGGAGTTCGGAGAGGAATCCGGCTCTTCGAAGTCACGGGCCATGCGGAGTGCGGGGCTGGAGTTCGGCTCGATCGCCTCTGAGATCGCAGCCCCTGAGGCAGCGTCTAACCGCTGATCCTTGATCAGCGCAGTAGGCTCCGAATCAATGGTCGGAACCGGTGCGTGTGCGGTCTCCAAAACGCTGCTCGGCGGCAGAGCTCTATCATGCCCATCGAGACAGTGCGGCGCGGTTGGCTGTGGCTCGAATCTGTCGAAGATCAAGTCCCCGCGGATGTCAGCCATGTAGTTTAGGCTTCTAAACCTGACCTGATGGCCAGGGGCGTAGCTTTCGATCTGCTCAAGGTGGCCAAGCGAGTTGGCCTGCAGTGCGAAGCCGCCGAAGACAAAGATATGTCCGGGGATAAAAGTCTCACCCTGGACTGCATTGTTGTTGATGATCGAAGGAGCCATCGGGCCTGAAAGCGACGACACAGAGGAACTCTCAATGAAAGCACCAATGTCAGTGTCAAAACCGGCGGATCTCGGGTAGGGGGTCCCGAACTGTGCGTCTAGGCCGGATGGTAACAGGAGACAAGGGACACAATGTTTTACCCAGGTTCGGGCCCTCTTGATGGAGATAAAACCCTACGTCCTGCTTGATTAATATTGATGATATGGGTAGTACAAGAGTAGATCTACCACGAGATCAAGGAGGCTAAACCCTAAAACCTAGCCTATGGTATGATTGTTGTATGATGAAGTTGTCCTACGGACTAAAACCCTCCGGTTTATATAGACACCGAAGAGGGCTAGGGTTACACAAAGTCAGTTACAATGGTAGGAGATCTTGAATATCCGCATCGCCAAGCTTGCCTTCCACGCCAAGGAAAGTCCCATCCAGACACGGGACGGAGTCTTCAATCTTGTATCTTCATAGTCCTGGAGTCCGGCTGAAGGTATAGTCCGGCTACCCGAACACCCCCTAATCCAGGACTCCCTCAGCAGGCCTCCCCGTCGTTCTCCGTCACCCGCTGTCAATGCCGCCACCAGCCCGGCAGCAAACGAGAAGCAAGCCTCTTCGCTGCACCCCTCTGTGCACCGTGAGGGCCGCACCGCCACCCCGTCGCTGACTCCGGCCGGCACATCATCTCACACTCGCCGCGCCCCCACGGACGCGCAGGTGATACGTCTCTGTGACGCCCTCGACTCAATCGTACACTAATTATACACTCAAATGCGTACGATCAAGATCAAGGACTCACGGGAAGATATCACAACGCAACTCTAGATACAAATCAAAATAATACAAGCTTTATATTACAAGCCAGGGGCCTCGAGGGCTCGAATACATAAGCTCGAATACACAAGAGTCAGCGGAAGCAACAATATCTGAGTACAGACATGAGTTAGACAAGTTTGCCTTAAGAAGGCGAGCACAAAAGCAACAACGATCGAAAAGGCAAGGCCTCCTGCCTGGGAGCCTCCTAACTACTCCAAGTCGTCAGCGGCCGTCACGTAGTAGTAAGCATCCTCCGGGTAGTAGTAGTCGTCAGTTGCGTCGTCTGACTCCTGGGCTCCGTCATCTGGTCGCAACAATCGGGTATGGGGGAAAAGAAGTAGCAAAGAAACCATGAGTACTCATCCAAACTACTCGCAAGACTTACATCACATCTAAACTAAGTATGCATCTGTATCAAAGGAATGGGTTGTATCTGTGGACTAAACTGCAGAATGCCAGAAGGGAAGGGGAAATCCTATCCTATCGAAGACTAGCATCTTCTGGAAACCACCACCTTGCAGCAATAGGAAGGAGTAGAGTAGCATAAAGTAAAGTAGTAGAAGTGTTATCAACCTCGGCCAGAGATCCTTTCTCGACTCCCTGTGAGAAAGCAATCCCAGAGCCATACTATCCAAGTGTCATCACAATCCAATTCTCATCACCATCCAGTTCTCATCACAAGTATCCAGTTCTAGTTGTATCGATTGGGATACAACTCCAAGTGTCCGCTACCGTAGGACAGGCTATCGATAGATGTTTTCTTCCCTGCAGGGGTGCACCAACTTACCCACCACGCTCGATTAACTCCGGCCGGACACACTTTCCTGGGTCATGCCCGGCCTCGGCCAAACAATACGCCGCAACCCGACCTAGCTTAATAGAGAGGTCAGCACGCCGGACTAAACCTATGCCCCCAGGGGTCATGGGCCATCTCCCTGGGAACTCCTGCACATTGCGTGGGCGGCCGGTGAGCAGACCTAGCTACCTCCTTCAACAAGGCAGGTGCTTACGCAGTCCAACCCGGCGCACGCCGCTCAGTCGCTGACGTCTATTAAGCTTCGGCTGATGCATATGACGCAGAACGCCCATACTATGCCCACGTGATGGTTAGTGCTATCAGGCCAGAGGCCCCTCGGATCAAATATCCAAATCGTAGTGGATTAGGAACGTGCGGTAACAAGCAGAGACTCACGATCGATGTGACCCCGTCGCCCCGTCTCGAGTACTTGCGGCAAGGGCTAAGAATGCCCGGCCACGCCTCGTAAGTATCTCGCGGGCACCTTCCAGGTCAACCCGACTCCACATCACTCGCAATTAAGCTCGCGCGGGTACCCCTCAGGGTCGACCCGTCTTTATTAACATGGCTCAGTGTAAAGTCATTAGTAACCATAGTAATTGTGTGTCTAACACCAAAGGGAAAACCCGAGGAATCACCCTCGGTGAATTCCACTCGATGTTGTCATCAAGGTGAATGTAAGAGGATCCACCCTTGAGGTTCACACTTGAGGGGTTGCACGACAGAGCCGTACCGGAGGTGGTTAAGGAGGAAATCACCCTCGATGACCACGACCGGATAGCTACACTACAGAGATCTCATCCGGAGTGATGTATGAGGTTCCACCCTCGGCACTCGATGGTAGCTCTGTAGAGTCGTACAACTAGGGGGGTGATGTGAAGTGTCGGGGCCTGGACGTCGATCGTGTTGATCGAGTCATCAAACATAAAGCGAGGAAACTGGGACAAGGTGGGGGTCACTGATGGATCACTAACCAACCTATACTAAGCAGTTTAGATTAAGCAGGTAAGGTATGAAAGCAGGTAACAACAACAGGCTATGCATCAGAGTAGGATCATATAGAAAGCAGTAGCAGTTCTAATGCAAGCAATAAAGGAAAGGAAAAGGGCGATATCGAAATGCTCAAGGGGGGTTTGCTTGCCTGATTGCTCTAGCAAGGAGGGGGGTCATCGTCGACGTAGTCGATCATAAGGGCAGCATCGGTCTCGGGGTCTACCAGAGAGAAGAGGGGGAAGAAACAGTAAATATAAAGCAAATATAGCACCACAAAGCATAACATGGCAAAAGGATGTGCCTGGTGTGACTTAACGTAAGGCTACACGATATAGGTGAAGGGGGAAATCAACCGGAAATGTTTTCCCGGTTCCGGACCTGTGTCAGACAGATGACCGGAGGGGGAATGTCACATGTTCAGCATGCTAGGGGCATGTGACAGATGAACGGACCGCGTATCCGGATTCGTTGGATTTTTCTGAGCAACTTTCATGTAGAAAACATTTTCATCCGAGTTACGGTTAATTTTCTATGATTTTCTAAAGTTTAAACAATATTCTGAAATTATTATTAAATCTAAAATGGGGGTTATTGCATCAGCATGACGTCAGCAGTCAACACAGCTGACCAAAGTCAACCCTGACGCGTGGGGCCGTTCTGTCATAGTCTAACAACTAATTAACAGTTTTAATTAACTAATCAAGTTAATTAGGTACTAAACAGAGTTAATTAAGTTAATTAATTACCTATTTAATTAATTGATTAATTAATTACTTATTTATTTATTTAACTAATAACATATTTTATTTTTTTATTAAATTTAATTCTTTTTCTTTTTTAACGTTCCATGGGCTGGGCCCCATTGTCCAATGGCCTAGGGCCTTAATGGGCACAGGGGAAGCGGGCGTTGGGCGCTGTGGTTATGGGCGCCGGGGCGTGCTGCTGACCGAGCGGAGGCCAAGCCCATGCGGCGACCGCCAAGGGGCCGCGGCGGAGACGGTGGCCGGTGTAGGGCGCGCGGACCGGCTGCGGAGGTGGGCAGCGGCAATGGAGGCGCTAGGAGTGGCGGGCGAAGGCGGGCGCAGTGGGAGGGGCAGCCGACGCGTGCGGGGCGGAGGTGCGGCTGATAGCGGCGCGGGGCGCGAGCAAGCGGCGCGGCAGGTGAGCGGGGCGAGCCGGGTGGGGCTTGGCACACGCCCGGATGGTGACGGATGTGGCGGGGCACGAGCGGGGTGGCAGTGTCCGCGAGCATGGCGCGAGCACGGTGCGGCCATGGCGAAGTGAGTTGTGGTTGACGCATCGGGGCAGAGGGGGGTGAGAGGAGGATGGATGGCGGCTCACAATGGAGTTGTAGGGATGGCAGCGGGCTCGACGTGGATCGCATAGGAGGTCGAGGTTGAAGAAGAGACGACGGTGGCGGCAAGCGACGGGGTCGACCGGTGAGGAGGAGGCCAGGGATGGGATGGCGTCGGCGTGGTCCACGACGGCAGGGCGGACCGGGGCGGCGTGGTGGTGCAGAGGACGGCGAGGAGGAGTTGAGGACGAACCGGTCCGGCGTGGACGGGTCCGAGCGGCGCCGTGGGGTGACGGCGACGGCGTCGAGCGCGGCCGGGCGATTGCGGGAGAGGGAGCGGCGCGAGGTAGGAGTTGAGGAGGAGGTTAGGGCGGCCTCGGCTTGCAGCAGAGCAGCGGGGAGGCGAGGCCATGGGGATCGGGCGCTGGCCCTGCCTGCCCTGGTGCTGGGGCGTTTGGTGTGTGGCGGCGCTGGGAGGGAGAGGGAGAGACGTGCGGGGGAGAGTGGGGGTCGTGGGATAGGGTTAGGTCACGATGGGGGTTATGGAGGGTTAGGTGGGCCGGCCTGGTTGGATGGCCAGCTGGGCTGAGGCCTGGCACGGGGGGGGGGGGTCTCTTTTATTTTTCTTTTAAATGCTTTTGTATTTTCTGTTTCTGTTTTATTGTACAGCAACAGTTTTGCTATAATTCAAGCCACCAAATGACCTTGTATAAAAGTGGAGCTTGGCCACAAAAATACTATGAAATATTCTGCAGTGCCACAAAATGTTTGTGCAATTTTGGAGTTCATTTGAATTTTCCGATAAGAGGATAGCATTTAAAAAAATGCTGAAATGATGTTGTTATAATTGCTAAAGCTCATGTTTGCACAAGAGTGATGTTGTATTCCTTAACAAATAAATGTTATGGAATATTTGTCAAATGATGGACATTTTTCTAGCAAGTTTTGAGCAAACTCATTTTGCATTGTGAATTTGAATTGTTTTCAAAGAGGAATTTGAAATGAGATATTATCCCAACATGATTATCATTGAAATTCACAGTAGCTTAGCATCATCATGGTGGGTTAGTGTAACATGATCCTCGGTGTGTTAAAAATCTCCTCCACTACAAGAAATATCGTCCCGAGATTTAAGTGGGGAAGTAAAGAGTAACTTCGGGAGAACTGGCCCTTATAGGGTTAATTATCTGGTGAAGAATTCAGGGAATGTGGCAGAAGTATCTCTCGAGTTGAAACTTAAGAAAACATCAAGATCAAAATAAGAAGGTACAATAGGAAGTTTCAAGCGAATGGACAAACAATCGATACCTGAACAGAGTGTGAGAAGGGGGTTCAGAGCATAGGGAATGGATTATCTCACGGAGGGTGGCTCGTGACAAGATATGAAGCCAAGTGTAAATAATATTTCGGCATCAAGGTTGTACAGGAGAGTCAGGTTTCGATCCTGTGGATTGGTGGGTTATGGGCCCACCATGTGGGTTAAAAGAAGTAAAGGCATTATTCATTTTGCATGGTCATGATAGCAAGGCATGTCAGACGGTAGCCTACGAGTTATGTCGGCAACAATCGTCGGTACCAAGGGCGAGGGATGAAAAGAACCATATTCCTGCTCGTTGAACGAGGCGGACCAATGGCAAGGTTTGCGTCCATCGGTGGTTACCGGAATGTCATCAACAATAGTAACAGGATCTCACTCACAAGGTTGTACATCGGGGCGTTTTATAAGCAGGGAATTATTTTTGTTTATATCCTATAGACCACAGAAGGTTAAACAAACCAATGGAAAGGAAAAATGTGATTATCTGATTAAACGCTCCAATGGGAAGGGAAAATGTGTTTAAACATAAGTATTAGGAGTATATCCTTCCCAAGGGGAAGCGGAGTAGGATATACATGATATGACAGCAAGTAGATAACCACTTTGGTAAAGGGGCGAGGAAATTTATGACGTTACCCATACAATAGTGTTTGGATAGGTGATCAAGAAACATTTAGCATTGCGCCTCCAATGTTCTTAATGATGTTCGGAGTACTACAGCCATGCTTCGGGATAGCATTGACATGGTCATTAGGTAATGATCGGACCTTGGGAACACAAAGGATCCATCAGGAATTTCTAGAACATCTCACGCAAATGATGAGGATGTGGCCGATGGGTTAAGCAGCAATCCATCAACATGTCAAAAAGATGTGTTTCCAAAATTTTATATGAACAAGTTTTTTTTGGGTGGAAGGCAAGCATGTTGTCGATGATAACCCAAATCGTCGAAGGTCAAGGATTGTATTTCTCAACAAGAATCCAACTGTTATCCTGGAAGAGCTCAGAATGTTGATGATGATCACGACACATTTGTCGAGAGTTTTCATGAAGATGTAATCAATCGGTGGCGACATCAAGTCAAAGGAATGATAAAGCGAAAGGTTATTGGAACCACGGGTACAACACAAACTCGAAATCAAGCTTATTGTTCGAGGTGAAATGATAAGATGAAGAAGATCGACGTAAGCTTCGCTCGTTGTTAGAAGTTGCTCTGGGCATAAGGACCAGGTAGCACAGTTAGAAGTTGGCATGATAAAAATATAGCCGACCAGGCTAGGAATGATGTGATAGGGTATTAAACTTCCCAGTAACAAGTACTAGGGGTAATACCGGAAGGTAAATCCGAGTAGAGGTTGGACGGGTGAAATGATCTGCAGAGGGAAAGTATTTTAACTAATCCGGGAAATGGAATCAAGGAGGAACTATGGTCGGAACCACGATTGTAAAGGATTAATTCATAGATACAAGATGAACTTGTACCAAGGAAATAATTATTTTTGCGAGCAGCTTCCATGATAAGTTCTACATAGGGTCCATGGGCATGAACACAAAGTTCAAGGTCGACTTCCACTTCTTCAATGCATAACCTTTCATTCACTTCTCGTTTTCGAAGAAATTGTAGTGCTGAAAATTTATCTGGTGAAGTACTAGAAGAGTAAGACTCATGAGAACTCTCTGGTTCACACGGATTATGGAAGGCATAAGTTCAACCCATCGGGGCATTTTTACGAATCTATACAACCATCAACCAAGCAAAAGATACGAGTTCGAAAGCAGAGTATCAAAGTCAAAGCAGATGATACAATATACCGAAGGTATTATGAATCAGGGAAAAACTGATAAGATTTTGGATGTGAAGGACACTGTCGGATAACAACCCAGTAATGGATCTAGGGATTCACGACGGAGTTGATGTGAGTATCAGTATTCAACCAGAACAACAAGAAATGCAAAGGCATCGGCTTATAGAAACGTCTGAATGATTCGATGCTTGGGTACAAAGTAATTATGATTTCAAGATGAAGGATCAGAAGCAGAGGCTTTGATCAAAACATGAGTAAATTGAATAGACTTAGAGGTGTACCCTATCAATTCTGGATTGGGCAAGAACCAGCTCATATCTGGAAGGATGTTTGAGCCGGAAAGAAAATTTCCAAGGATTAATTGATGATTGCGGGTATTCGCACAGACGCTGAATCCATAGGAACAGAATGACAATCACAAAGAATTTTAAAGAATATTGCTAGACATGAGGAATTAAACTTAATGCAAGCAGGCAAGGTGAATCAAGAGCAATAGGCTGCAGAGGATTTTCGGAAGATCAGATAGTATTTCCAAGTATTTTGGAAAGCATATGAACAACTGGGGATGAACGGACCCCGTTTAAGTAAATTATCTGTAGTGCAAAAGGAAGCCACAAAGCAGAAGGCACAAAGGATTCTCGGAACAACGGAGAGTACTAGGGGCATCTTGTAATAACAGGAGCAACTGGGTATGAAGGTACAAGCGGCAAGGATGTTACTTACGGGGATTATCGGTGGTCAGGAACTGCAAGGCAGTGGGCACAGGGTCTCGAGAAACATCGAGGAGTATCTGTAGAATCTTCTGGTGAAGCAAGCGATCATCGGTAATGTCGGGGCTCTCCGGGAGGAAGTGGGTACGAGAACCTAATGTCAGAGTTAGTAAAATGTTTAACCCGAATAGACGAGAGATCAGAGTCCCAGAGTATAGACGAGGAATAAAAGGTCCTAATACCACCCAATGGCGACATGGGCCCGTAAGACACACATCCATGTTAGTAAAAGTTTTTTAGTGACTAGACTCGACTTCGGCCAAGGAGTTGGAAAGGGGGCTACCTACAGGTAGTCGGCTCTGATACCAACTTGTGACGCCCTCGATTTAATCGTACACTAGTCATACACGCAAATGCGTACGATCAAGATCAAGGACTCACGAGAAGATATCACAACACAACTCTAGACACAAATCAAAATAATACAAGCTTTATATTACAAGCCAGGGGTCTCGAGGGCTCGAATACACAAGAGTCAGCGGAAGCAACAATATCTGAGTACAGACATGAGTTAGACAAGTTTGCCTTAAGAAGGCTAGCACAAAAGCAACAACAATCGAAAAGGCAAGGCCTCCTGCCTGGGAGCCTCCTAACTACTCCAAGTCGTCAGCGGCCGTCACGTAATAGTAGGCATCCTCCGGGTAGTAGTAGTCGTCAGTGGCGCCGTCTGACTCCTGGGCTCCGTCATCCGGTCGCAACAATCGGGTATGGGGGAAAAGAAGTAGCAAAGCAACCGTGAGTACTCATCCAAAGTACTCGCAAGACTTACATCACATCTAAACTAAGTATGCATCTGTATCAAAGGAATGGGTTGTATCTGTGGACTAAACTGCAGAATGCCAGAAGGGAAGGGGAAATCCTAGCCTATCAAAGACTAGCATCTTCTGGAAACCACCATCTTGCAGCAACAGGAAGGAGTAGAGTAGCATAAAGTAAAGTAGTAGAAGTGTTATCAACCTTGGCCAGAGATCCTTTCTCGACTCCCTGTGAGAAAGCAAACCCAGAGCCATACTATCCAAGTGTCATCACAATCCAATTCTCATCACCATCTAGTTCTCATCACAAGTATCCAGTTCTAGTTGTATCGATCGGGATACAACTCCAAGTGTCCGTTACCATAGGACAGGCTATCGATAGATGTTTTCTTCCCTGCAGGGGTGCACCTACTTACCCACCACGCTCGATTAACTCCGGCCGGACACACTTTCCTAGGTCATGCCCGGCCTCGGCCAAACAATACGCCGCAACCCGACCTAGCTTAATAGAGAGGTCAGCACGCCGGACTAAACCTATGCCCCCAGGGGTCATGGGCCATCTCCCCGGGAACTCCTGCACATTACCTCCTTCAACAAGGCAGGTGCTTACGCAGTCCAACCCGGCGCACGCCGCTCAGTCGCTGACGTCTATTAAGCTTCCGCTGATGCATATGACGCAGAATGCCCATACTATGCCCACGTGATGGTTAGTGCTATCAGGCCAGAGGCCCCTCAGATCAAATATCCAAATCGTAGTGGATTAGGAACGCACGGTAACGAGCAGAAACTCACGATCGATGTGACCCCTTCGCCCCGTCTCGAGTACTTGCGGCAAGGGCTAAGAATGCCCGGCCACGCCTTGTAAGTATCTCGCGGGCACCTTCCAGGTCAACCCGACTCCACATCACTCGCAATTAAGCTCGCGCGGGTACCCCTCAGGGTCGACCCATCTTTAGTAACATGGCTCAGTGTAAAGTCATTAGTAACCATAGTAACTGTGTGTCTAACACCAAAGGGAAAACCCGAGGAATCACCCTCGGTGAATTCCACTCGATGTTGTCATCAAGGCGAATGTAAGAGGATCCACCCTCGAGGTTCACACTTGAGGGGTTGCACGACAGAGCCATACCGGAGGTGGTTAAGGAGGAAATCACCCTCGATGACCACGACCGGATAGCTACACTACAGAGATCTCATTCGGAGTGATGTAAGAGGTTCCACCCTCGGCACTCGATGGTAGCTCTGCAGAGTCGTACAACTAGGGGGGGTGATGTGAAGTGTCGGGTCCTGGACGTCGATCATGTTGATCGAGTCATCAAACATAAAAGCGAGGTAACTGGGACAAGGTGGGGGTCACTGATGGATCACTAACCAACCTATACTAAGCAGTTTAGATTAAGCAGGTAAGGTATGAAAGTAGGTAACAACAACAGGCTATGCATCAGAGTAGGATCATACAGAAAGTAGTAGCGGTTCTAATGCAAGCAAGAAAGGAAAGGAAAAGGGCGATATCGGAATGCTCAAGGGGGGTTTGCTTGCCTGATTGCTCTGGTAAGGAGGGGGGTCATCGTCGACATAGTCGATCATAAGGGCAGCATCGGTCTCGGGGTCTACCAGAGAGAAGAGGGGGAAGAAACAGTAAATATAAAGCAAATATAGCACCACAAAGCATAACATGGCAAAAGGATGTGCCGGGTGTGACTTAACGTAAGGCTACACGATATAGGTGAAGGGGGAAATCAACCAGGAATGTTTTCCCGGTTCCGGACCTGTGTCAGACAGATGACCGGAGGGGGGATGTCACATGTTCAGCATGCTAGGGGCGTGTGACAGATGAACGGACCGCGTATCCGAATTCGTTGGATTTTTCTGAGCAACTTTCATGTAGAAAACATTTTCATCCGAGTTACGGTTAATTTTCTATGATTTTCTAAAGTTTAAACAATATTTTGAAATTATTATTAAATCTAAAATGGGGGTTATTGCATCAGCATGACGTCATCATGACATCAGCAGTCAACACAGTTGACCAAAGTCTACCCTGACGTGTGGGGCCGTTCTGTCATAGTCTAACAACTAATTAACAATTTTAATTAACTAATCAAGTTAATTAGGTACTAAACAGAGTTAATTAAGTTAATTAATTACCTATTTAATTAATTACTTATTTATTTATTTAACTAATTATGTATTTTATTTTTTTATTAAATTTAATTCTTTCTCTTTTTTTAACCTTCCATGGGCTGGGCCCCGTTGTCCAATGGCCTAGGGCCTTAATGGGCACAGGGGAAGCGGGCGTTGGGCGCTGCGGTTACGGGCGCCGGGGCGTGCTGGTGACCGAGCGGAGGCCAAGCCCGTGCGGCGACCGGCAAGGGGCCGCGGCGGAGACGGTGGCTGGCGTAGGGCACGCAGACCGGCTGCGGAGGTGGGCAGCGGCAATGGAGGCGCTAGGAGTGGCGGGCGGAGGCGGGCGCAGTGGGAGGGGCAGCCGGCGCGTGCGGGGCGGAGGCGCAGCCGACAGCGGCGCGGGGCGCGAACAAGCGGCGCGGCAAGTAAGCGGGGCGAGCCGGGTGGGGCTTGGCACACGCCCGGATGGCGACGGATGTGGCGGGGCACGAGCGGGGCGGCAGTGTCCGTGAGCACGGCGCGAGCACGGCGCGGCCACGGCGAAGTGAGAGGAGGATGGATGGCGGCTCACAATGGAGCTGTAGGGATGGCAGCGGGCTCGATGTGGATCGCAGAGGAGGTCGAGGTTGAAGAAGAGACGACGGTGGCGGCAATCGACGGGGTCGACCAGTGAGGAGGAGGTCGGGGACGGGATGGCGTCGGTGTGGTCCACGACGACAGGGCGGACAGGGGCGGTGGGGTGGTGCAGAGGACGGCGAGGAGGAGTTAAGGACGAATCTGTCCGGCGTGGACGGGTCCAAGCGGCGCCGCGGGGTGACGGCGACGGCGTCGAGCGCGGCCGGGCGATTGCGGGAGAGGGAGCGGTGCGAGGTAGGAGTTGAGGAGGAGGTTAGGGCGGCCTCGGCTTGCAGCAGAGCAGTGGGGAGGCGAGGCCATGGGGATCGGGCGCTGGCCCTGCCTGCCCTGGCACTGGGGCGTTGGGTGTGTGGCGGCGCTGGGAGGGAGAGGGAGAGACGTGCGGGGGAGAGTGGGGGTCGTGGGATAGGGTTAGATCACGATGGGGGGTTATGGAGGGTTAGGTGGGCCGGCCTGGTTGGATGGCTAGCTGGGCTGAGGCCCGGCGCGGGGGGGGGGGGTCTCTTTTATTTTTCTTTTAAAAGCTTTTGTATTTTCTGTTTCTGTTTTATTTTACAGCAACAGTTTTTGCAATAATTCAAGCCACCAAATGACCTTGTATAAAAGTGGAGCTTGGCCACAAAAATACTATGAAATATTCTGCAGTGCCACAAAAAGTTTGTGCAATTTTGGAGTTCATTTGAATTTTTGATAAGAGGATAGCATTTAAAAAGTGCTGAAATGATGTTGTTATAATTGCTAAAGCTCATCTTTGCACAAGAGTGATGTTGTGTTCCTTAACAGATAAATGTTATGGAATATTTGTCAAATGACGGACATTTTTCTAGCAATTTTTGAGCAAACTCATTTTGCATTGTGACTTTGAATTGTTTTCAGAGAGGAATTTGAAATGAGATATTATCCCAACATGATTATCATTGAAATTCACAGTAGCTTAGCATCATCATGGTGGGTTAGTGTAGCATGATCCTCGGGGTGTTACAGTCTCCAACGTATCTATAATTTTTGATTGTTCCATGCTATTATATTATCTGTTTTGGATGTTTATGGGCTTTATTATGCACTTTTATATTATTTTTGGGACTAACCTATTAACCCAGAGCCCAGTGCCAGTTTCTGTTTTTTCCCTTGTTTTAGTGTTTCGCAGAAAAGGAATATCAAACGGAGTCCAAACGGAATGAAACCTTCGGGAGCGTGATTTTTGGAATGAACGTGATCCAGGAGACTTGGAGTTGAAGTCAAGGAAATTTGAGATGGCCACGAGGCAGGGAGGCGCCTGCCCCCCTGGGCGTGCCCCTGTAACACCCACGATGCGGCTATATCTCCCACATGTCGGAGCACGACTTAGAGGCATAACCGCATTGTAGGCATGTCGCACGAGGGGTAATCTTTACACATCCCATGTACAGAATAAGAAAGAGGTACAGAGTTGGCTTACAATCGCCACTTCACACAATACATAAATATAGCATTACATCATCCAGATACAGTCAAGGTTCGACTACGGAACCAAAATAAAGACAACCCCAAATGCGAAAGATCCCCGATCGCCCCAACCGGGCTCCGCTACTGATCGTCTAGAAAGGAAACGTAGTAACGTCCTGAGTCCTCATCGAACTCCCACTTGAGTTCAGTCGCATCTCCAGGAATGGCATCATCGACACCTGCATCTGGTTTTTGAAGTAATCTGTGAGTCATGGGGACTCAGCAATCTCACACCCTCGCGATCAAGACTATTTAAGCTTATGGGTAGGGAAAAGGTATGAGGTGGAGCTGCAGCAAGCACTAGCATATATGGTGGCTAACATACGCAAATGAGAGCGAGAAGAGAAAGGAAAAGCACGATCGAGAATCTATGATCAAGAAGTGATCCTAGAACTACTTACGTTCAAGCATAACACGAGACCGTCTTCTCTTCCCGGACTCCGCCGAAAAGAGACCATCACGGCTACACACGCGGTTGATTCATTTTAATTAAGTTAAGTTTCAAATTTTCTACAACCGGACATTAAAAAATTCCCATCTGCCCATAACCGCGGGCAAGGCTTTCGAAAGTTCAAATCCCTGCAGGGGTGTCCCAACTTAGCCCATCATAAGCTCTCACGGTCAACGAAGGATATTACTTCTCCCAGGACGATCCGATCAGACTCAGAATCCCGGTTACAAGACATCTCGACAATGGTAAAATAAGACCAGCAAGACCACCCGCTGTGCCGACAAATCCCGATAAGAGCTGCACATATCTCGTTCTCAGGGCACACCGGATAAGCTAAGCATACGGGAGCCAACGTAACCCAAGTTGCCAAGGGACGGCCCCGCACGGTGCTCTAGGTTGGACCAACCCTTAGAGAAGCACTGGCCCGGGGGATTAAAATAAAGATGACCCTTGAGTCCGCGAAACCCAAGGGAAAAAGGCTAGGTGGCAAATGGTAAAACCAAGGTTGGGCCTTGCTGGAGTAGTTTTATTCAAGGCGAACTGTCAAGGGGTTCCCATTATAACCCGACCGCGTAAGGAACCCAAAATCAAGGAACATAACACCGGTATGATGAAAACTAGGGGGGCAAGAGTGGAACAAAACACCAGGCATAAGGCCGAGCCTTCCACCCTTTACCAAGTATATAGATGCATTAAAGTAAACAAGATATAATAATGATATCCCAACAATAAACATGTTCCAACAAGGAACAAACTCCAATCTTCACCTGCAACTAGCAACGCTATAAGAGGGGCTGAGCAAAGCGGTAACATAGCCAAACAACGGTTTGCTAGGACAAGGTGGGTTAGAGGTTTAACATGGCAATATGGGAGGCATGATAAGCAAGGGGTAGGTATCGCGGCATAGGCATAGCAATAGAGCGAGCAACTAGCAAGCAAAGATAGAAGTGATTTCGAGGGTATGGTCATCTTGCCTGTAAAGTTCTTCAAGTTGACGTAAGCTTGATCCTCGTGCGCGTACTCAACGGGTTCCTTGATCACGTACTCGTCTCCCGGCTCTACCCAAAGCAAGAACACAAACAAAGGCAAACACAATCAACCACGGTGCAATGCACAAGCAACATGATGCAAAACATGGCATGATATGCGGGATGTAAAATGCAATGCATAGGCGTGCTCCGAAAGGAAAAAGGTTGAACCAGGCCTCAACTTGGCAAACCAAGAGTGCCGCTGGAAAGATGAGTCGATTTCGGTCGAAATCGATATAAAGATCACCGGAATCGGATGCACGGTTTGCAAATGACAAGCAAAACAATAATGGCACTATTCTGCGATAAACAACACGATGCCATATAAAATGCAACAAGAAACTAAGCTA
Source organism: Triticum urartu (assembly GCF_056163025.1). Taxonomy (NCBI): domain Eukaryota; kingdom Viridiplantae; phylum Streptophyta; class Magnoliopsida; order Poales; family Poaceae; genus Triticum; species Triticum urartu. The sequence goes on from NC_141879.1 coordinate 343,275,495, forward strand.
TTGCACTCTAACATGGCAACAAAGCACATGGAAGTGATCCACTCAAGATGCGTGACAAAAGATGAACACTGAGCTACGGCTAAATCACACAATAGAAGGTCCAAACAAGCATGGCAAAAGTGCAAAAGATATCAGGTTCACAGACTTAGTGAAAATAACAACATGCCAGGAATTAACATCAGGAAGCAATGTTTAGAGCAAGATAACAACATGCTACAAGATCATATCATAGCAACACAAGGCATGGCATGAAACTAATCAAAGCATATCACAAAAGTTCCTTACTGACCATAAGCCAAAAGGGATCAGAAGATATGATGGCACCCATGTAAACATAGCAAGTTTCGTTAATAGATTCAGACTTAGTAGAAAACTGGGCATGTCAAAAACAGAGTTACGTAGGCATGTTTGCGAGCTCGATGCACTCACCACAAGGCATTTCATGACAAACTAAGTATACACCCAGCAAGAAGACATGATCAATAAGCTAACCATGGCAAGAACACTCTCATAGCATGCATGGATCAACTACAACAACCTTGGCAAAATTGATTAACACGTAAACAATCTGCCAGGAACATTTTATAGCAAAAGTAGAGCAAGATTAAGTCATGCTAATGTACCCCATAATTGCAAACAAAGACATGGATGGATAGAACATAACAATATCTCAAAATCATCCTTACTGAACATGCTCAAAAGAGGCATGGATCACTCTGTAGCATCATGAATACATGGCATAAAAATAACATCAGGGAAATGACTTAGAAGAATTCTAAGTCCCTGAAATCAGCAACATCACGAGAGCTACTTTGCATGCTTGTGCTAGGCACCACATTGATCACAAAAATACATGGCATACACCCTTGTAAAGATGGCATGGCATAGCCCAAAACACATGTAGGGCTCAAGTTCATAGGAGGCACACATTAAACATGGCAAAAATGACAAATGTCCATAATCTGTTAAGAAACAGAAACTAACATTTTATAGCACCCTTGCAACAGCATTTAGGGCATGAAGATAGACCCAAACAAGCATGCTGCAATGGAATGAAATGAAGAGCACATCAGACGAACAATTTGATATCTCACACTCGCAAAACGGAGCTACGGATGCAAAGTTATGATGCGATGAACAGGGCTAGAAATATGAACAGGAAAGGACTTAGGGAAAAATAGACCTCCTCTAGATCGAGATCTAGGGTTCGTTCCGATATGCACGTGAACCGAGGAGGGCTCGAGCTCGCCAGAGCCTTGCCGGAGAGGAGAGGTGGCGGCGGATCCAGCCGATCCTTCGCCGGATCCGGCCGAAGGCGGGGTCGGCGGTGAGATGGGGCAAGGAGGCGGCGAAGGCGCGGGTGAGGGGCGGCAGACGAGGGAGCTCTGGCGGCGAGCTTGGAGACGGCGATGGAGGAGAAGGCAGCGGAGGGCAGCGCCGGTGCGGCTCCGAGACGGCGGCGGTGGGCGAGGAGGACGGCGGACGAAGCGGTGCGGGCGGCGGGCGGCGACCGGGCCTCGAGGGCCCGCTGCGGGCTGGCGGCGGTGGCGGTGGAGCAGGCCACGTGGCACGCTGTGATAGGCCGTGGGCGGCGGCGTGATTCGTCCGGCGTCGCCCGGACGTGTCCGGCGGCGCGGAGGGGAAAAATTAGGGTTTTGTCTGCGATTTTGAACGGGGAAGATCTATTTATAGCTAGAGGGGGCTAGGAGAGTCGAAATGAGGTGCGGTTTTTGGCCACGTGATCGTGATCGAACGACCGAGAGGATGAAGGGGGTTTAGCTGGGTTTTGGGCCACTTTGGAAGGGTGTTGGGTTGCAGCACACACGAGGCCTTTATGGTTCCTCGGTTAACCGTTGGAGTATCAAACGGACTCCAAATGGCACGAAACTTGACAGGCGGTCTGCTGGTAGTATACCAAGGCCGCTTGGCAAGTCTCGGTCCAATCCGAGAATGTTTAACACCCGCACACGAAAAGAGGCAAAAGGGGATGCCGGAGGACATAGGAGTGCCGGAATGCAAAACGGACAACGGGGAAAATGCTCGGATGTATGAGACGAACACGTATGCAAATGCGATGCACATGATGACATGATATGAGATGCATGACATGGACAAAATGCAAAACGAAGACAAAACCCAACCACGAGGGAATATCATAACTTAGTGCCGAAAATGGCAAGAGTTGGAATACAAATATGGCAAGTTACATACGGGGCGTTACAGCCCCCCAACCTCGTGGGTCCCTCGTGGCTGCCCTGACCGACTTCTTTCGCCTATATATGTCCATATACCCTAAAAACATCAGGGAACAGAATAGATCGGGAGTTCCGCCGCCGGAAGTCTATGTAGCCACCGAAAACCAATCTAGACCCGTTCCGGCACCCTGCCGGAGGGGGCAATCCCTCTCCGGTGGCCATCTTCATCATCCCGATGCTCTCCATGATGAGGAGGGAGTAGTTCTCCCTCGGGGCTGAGGGTATGTACCAGTAGCTATGTGTTTGATCTCTCTCTCTCTCTCTCGTGTTCTTGAGGTGGTACGATCTTGATGTATCGCGAGCTTTGCTATTATATTTGGATCTTATGATGTTTCTCCCCCTCTACTCTCTTGTAATGGATTGAGTTTTCCCTTTGAAGTTATCTTATCGGATTGAGTCTTTAAGGATTTGAGAACACTTGATGTATGTCTTGCATGTGCTTATCTTTGGTGACAATGGGATATCACGTGATCCACTTGATGTATGTTTTGGTGATCAACTTGCAAGTTCCGTGACCTCGTGAACTTATGCATAGGGGTTGGCACACGTTTTCGTCTTGACTCTCCGGTAGAAACTTTGGGGCACTATTTGAAGTTCTTTGTGTTGGTTGAATAGATGAATCTGAGATTGTGTGATGCATATCGTATAATCATATCCACGGATACTTGAGGTGACATTGGAGTATCTAGGTGACATTAGGGTTTTGATTGATTTGTGTCTTAACGTGTTATTCTAGTACGAACTCTATGATAGATCGAACAGAAAGAATAGCTTCATGTTATTTTACTACGGACTCTTGAATAGATCGATCAGAAAGGATAACTTTGAGGTGGTTTCGTACCCTACAATAATCTCTTCGTTTGTTATCCGCTGTTAGTGACTTTGGAGTGACTCTTTGTTGCATGTTGAGGGATAGTTATATGATCCAATTATGTTATTATTGTTGAGAGAACTTGCACTAGTGAAAGTATGAACCCTAGGCCTTGTTTCCTAGCATTGCAATACCGTTTACGCTCACTTTTATTACTTGTTACCTTGCTGTTTTTATAATTTCAGATTACAAAAACCATTATCTACTATCCACATTGCACTTGTATCACCATCTCTTCGCCGAACTAGTGCACCTATACAATTTACCATTGTATTGGGTGTGTTGGGGACACAGGAGACCCTTTGTTATTTGGTTGCAGGGTTTCTTGAGAGAGACCATCTTCATCCTACGCCTCCCACGGATTGATAAACCTTAGGTCATCCACTTGAGGGAAATTTTCTACTGTCCTACAAACCTCTGCACTTGGAGGCCCAACAACGTCTACAAGAATAAGGCTGTGTAATAGAGATCAAGCTCTTTTCTGGCGCCGTTGCCGAGGAGGTTAGCACTTGAAGGTATATCTTTAGATCTTGCAATCGAATCTTTTTGTTTCTTTTTTTATCACTAGTTTATACTATAAAAGAAAACTACAAAAATGGAATTGAGGGTACCTCATATGCTTCATCTTTTTAATATCTTTCATGAGAATAAGGATTCCGATAATTGTGCTCAAGTGCTAGAAGAAGAATGCATTTGAATGTTTGGCACTAAATATTTGAATGATGAGCATGATTGCAATGTTGTTAGTATGAATTCCTTGAATATCCATGATGCTAATGATATGCAAAGCCACAAGCTTGGGGAAGCTATGTTTCATGAAGATGATATTTTTTGTCCCCCAAGTTTTGATGAGCAAATTTATTATGATGAAAGAATCCCTCCTATCTATGATGATTATTGTGATGACACGTATGCTATAAATAATAATGATATCCATGAAACTTGTCATCATGATTTTAACTTTCAATTGGATTATGCCTCACATGATAGTTATTTTGTTGAGTTTGCTCCCACTACTATTCATGAGAAGAAATTTGCTTATGTGGAGAGTAATAAAAATTCTATGCTTGTAGATCATGAAAAGAATGCTTTATGTGATAGTTATATTGTTGAATTCATTCATGAAGCTACTAAAAATTATTTTGAGGAAGGAATATATGCTTGTAGGAATTGCAATAATATCAAGTTTCCTCTCTATGTGCTTAAAATCCGGAAGTTATGCTTGTTTTACCTTCCTATGCAAGTTGATTCTTGTTCCCATAAGTTGTTTGCTCACAAAATCCCTATGCATAGGAAGTGGGTTAGACTTAAATGTGCTAGTCATATTCTTCATGATGCTCTCTTTATGTTACAATTCTTATCTTTTATGTGAGCATCATTGAAATCATCATGCCTAGCTAGGGGCGTTAAACGATAGCGCTTGTTGGGAGGCAACCCAACTTTATTTTTATTCCTTGCTTTTTGCTCCTGTTTAGTAATAAATAATTTATCTAGCCTCTGTTATGATTGAGTTTTTATGTTTTAGTTAGTGTTTGTGCCAAGTAGAACCGTTGGGAAGGCTTGGGGAAAGTCTTGTTGATCTTCCTGTAAAAAAACAGGAACTTTAGCGCTCACGATAATTGCTGCCATTTTTTATTAGAGAGTGCTATTTAGTTAATTATTTTTGCATATAATTAATAGATAAATTACTCACGTTCAGAAATTTATTTTAGAATTTGTTGGGTTCCAGAAGTATACGTTTGATACAGATTACTATAGACGGTTCTGTTTTTGACAAATTCTGTTTTCTATGTGTTGTTTGCTTATTATGATGAATCTATGAGTAGTATCGGAGGGTATGAACCGTAGATAAGTTGGAATACAATAGATATTACATCAATATGAATTTAGAATGAGTTCACAACAGTACCTAAGTGGTGATTTATTTTCTTATACTAACGGAGCTTACGAGTTTTCTGTTAAGTTTTGTGTTGTGAAGTTTTCAAGTTTTGGGTAAAGATTCGATGGACTATGGAATAAGGAGTGGCAAGAGCCTAAGATTTGGGATGCCCAAGGCACCCCAAGGCAATATTCAAGGACAACCAAGAGCCTAAGCTTGGGGATGCCCCGGAAGGCATCCCCTCTTTCGTCTTCGTTCATCGGTAACTTTACTTGGAGCTATATTTTTATTCACAACATGATATGTGTTTTGCTTGGAGCGTCAATTTATTTTGTTAAGATTTTCTTGCTGTTATTTGTAACAACGTTTTGCATCTTTTATTTCAATAAAAGTGGCATTGGTAGCCTTTACTAGGCCTATTTTACAAGTCCACATGTTGCTCTTTGAAAAAAAAAGTTTACCGTTGTTGCAAAAATTACCTAGAAAATTCAGAATGTGATAAATTGTTGAAACCTTTTTCATAATAAGATCTGATAAATATACTACAGTGGGAATTTTCTTTCATAATTTTTTGAGGTAGGGGAGTATGGATCTTGCTGCACTCTTTGCAGACTGTCCTGTTTAGGCAGATTGCTGTTATGTTTGCATTGTTTGCATATGTTTGCTTCTTTAATGATTCTATTTGAGGATAGGACTATTAAATATGCAGAGGCATTTAGTATGCAATGTTGAATAATAATTTTAGTGATTTGCTACAGTAGAGTATGATAAGGTTTTTGCATTGGTTTATACTAACTTATCTCACGAGTCATTGTTGAGTTTTGTGTGGATGAAGCTTTTGAGATTTAGGGAGACCGTGATATGAGAGGAATTAAGGAGACACAAAAGCTCAAGCTTGGGGATGCCCAAGGAATCCCAAGATAATATTTCAAGAAGTCTCAAGCGTCTAAGCTTGGGGATGCCCCGGTTGGCATCCCACCTTTCTTCTTCAACAACTATCGGTTAGTTTCGGTTGATCCTAAGTTTTTGCTTCTTCACATGATGTTTACCATTCTTAGAATATAATTTTACTTTGTTTTGCTTGTTGTTTGAATAAATATCATGATCTGAAATTATTAAATGGGAGAGTCTTCACATAGTTGCATAATTATTTGACTACTCATTGATCTTCACCTATATATTTCGGAGTAGTTTGTCATTTGCTCTAGTGCTTCACTTATATCTTTTTAGAGCATGGCGGTGGTTTTATTTTGAAGAAATAGATGAACTCTCGTGCTTCACTTATATTATTTTGGGAGTCTTTAGAACAGAATGATAATTTTCTTTTAGGCATAATAAAAACTTTCATATAAAGTGCATTGAATACTATGAGAAGTTTGATACTTGATGATTGTTTTGAGATATGAAGATGGTGATATTAGAGTCATGATAGTTGAGTAGTTGTGAATTTGAGAGATACTTGTGTTAAAGTTTGTGATTCCCGTAGCATGCACGTATGGTGAACCGTTATGTGATGAAGTCGGAGCATGATTTATTTATTGATTGTCTTCCTTGTGAGTGGCGGTCGGGGACGAGCGATGGTCTTTTCCTACCAATCTATCCCCCTAGGAGCATGCGCGTAGTTCTTTGTTTCGATAACTAATAGATTTTTGCAATAAGTATGTCAGTTCTTTATGACTAATGTTGAGTCCATGGATAATACACACTCTCACCCTTCCACCATTGCTAGCCTCTCTAGTACCGCGCAACTTTCGTCGGTACCATAAACCCACCATATATCTTCCTCAAAACAGCCACCATACCTGCCTATTATGGCATTTCCATAGCCATTCCGAGATGTATTGCCATGCAACTTTCCAACATTCCATTTATTATGACACGCTTCATCATTGTCATATTGCTTTGCATGATCATGTAGTTGACATCGTATTTGTGGAAAAGCCACCGTTTGTCGGCGTTATGGGAACGGGGGTCCCCAGACTTGCCTGCCTGCGGCCCGCGGCGTGGCTAAGCCAGCAGGCCGTACGGACCATCTTCATCAACAAGGCATCCAAGACCCTTGCGAGGGGCCAAGCCTCGCGAGGCGGATGACACAAGACCTCCTCTGGAGTGGCCTAGTCGGGCAGGCTCACGAGGAGCGGAGATGTCAAGGTGAGGCAAACCTCACGAGGCTCTCGTGACGTGAGCCATGACGATCGACACCAGGCGGGCGCCAGCGTGCGCAGCGTCCTTGTTTCCTCTTTGGTGCTAAGGAGGCCTGCGTAGGGGAGGATTACTACTACCTCTTGAGCACTGTGTTGGATTTCCTTAAAGAGGAAAGGATGATGCAGCAAAGTAGCGTAAGTATTTCCCTTAGTTTTTGAGAACCAAGGTATCAATCCAGTAGGAGGCTGCGCGTGAGTCCCTTGTACCCGCACAAAACAAATAACTCCTCGCAACCAACGCGATAAGGGGTTGTCAATCCCTTCACGGTCACTTACGAGAGTGAGATCTGATAGATATGATAAGATAATATTTTTGGTATTTTTATGATAAAGATGCAAAGTAAAATAAAAGCAAAGGAAATAACTAAGTATTGGAAGATTAATATGATGAAGATAGACCCGGGGGCCATAGGTTTCACTAGTGGCTTCTCTCAAGAGCATAAGTATTTTACGATGGCTGAACGAATTACTGTTGAGCAATTGACAGAATTGAGCATAGTTATGAGAATATCTAGGTATGATCATGTATATAGGCATCACGTCCGAGACAAGTAGACCGACTCCTACCTGCATCTACTACTATTACTCCACTCATCGACCGCTATCCAGCATGCATCTAGAGTATTAAGTTCATGAAAACAGAGTAACGCCTTAAGCAAGATGACATGATGTAGAGGGATAAATTCATGCAATATGACAAAAACCCCATCTTGTTATCCTCGATGGCAACAATACAATACGCGCCTTGCTGCTCCTACTGTCACTTGAAAGGACACTGCAAGATTGAACCCAAAGCTAAACACTTCTCCCATTGCAAGAAAGATCAATCTAGTAGGCCAAACCAAACTGATAATTCGAAGAGACTTGCAAATATAACCAATCATACATAAAAGAATTCTGAGAAGATTCAAATATTGTTCATAGATAATTTTCATCATAAACCCACAATTCATCGGTCTTAACAAACACATCGTGAAAAGAAGATTACATCGAATAGATCTCCACAAGAGAGGGGGAGATCATTGTATTGAGATCCAAAAAGAGAGAAGAAGCCATCTAGCTAATAACTATGGACCCGAAGGTCTGAGGTTAACTACTCACACTTCATCGGAGAGGCTATGGTGTTGATGTAGAAGCCCTCCGTGATGGATGCCCCCTCCGGCGGAGCTCCGGAACAGGCCCCAAGATGGGATCTCGTGGATAAAGAAGGTTGCGGCGGTGGAATTAGGTTTTTGGCTCCGTCTCTGATCGTTTGGGGGTACGTAGGTATATATAGGAGGAAGGAGTACGTCGGTGGAGCAACAGGGTGCCCACGAGGGTGGAGGGCGCGCCTGGGGGGTAGGCGCGCCCCCTACCTCCAGGCCTCCCTGTTGGTTGCTTGACGTAGGGTCTAAGTCTCCTGGGTCTTGTTCGGTCAGAATATCATGTTCCCGAAGGTTTCATTCCATTTGGACTCCGCTTGATATTCCTTTTCTTCGAAACCCTAAAATAGGCAAAAATAGCAATTCTGGGCTGAGCCTCCGGTTAATAGGTTAGTCCCAAGAATAATATAAAAGTGGATAATAAAGCCCAATAATGTCCAAAACAGTAGATAATATAGCATGGAGCTATCAAAAATTATAGATACGTTGGAGACGTATCAAGCATACCCAAGCTTAATTCATGCTCGTCCTCGAGTAGGTAAATGAAAAAAAGATAATTTTGATGTGGAGTGCTACTTGGCATAATTTTAATGTAATTCTTCTTAATTGTGGTATGAATATTCAGATCCAAAAGATTCAAGATAAAAGTTCATATTGACATAAAAATAATAATACTTCAAGCATACTAACTAAGGAATTATGTCTTCTCAAAATAACATGGCCAAAGAAAGTTCATCCCTACAAAATCATATAGTTTAGTCATGCTCCATTTTCGTCACACAAGAATGCTCTCATCATGCACAACCCCGATGACAAGCCAAGCAATTGTTTCATACTTTAGTAATCCCAAACCTATAAACTTTCACGCAATATATGAGCGCGAGCCATGGACATAGCACTATGGGTGGAATAGAATATGATGATGGGGGTTATGTGGAGAAGACAAAAAAGGAAGAAAGTCTCACATCAACGAGGCTAATCAATGGGCTATGGAGATGCCCATCGATTGATGTTAATGCAAGGAGTAGGGATTGACATGCAACGGATGCACTAGAGCTATAAATGTATGAAAGCTCAACAAAAGAAACTAAGTGGGTGTGCATCCAACTTGCTTGCTCACGAAGACCTAGGGCACTTGAGGAGGCCCATTGTTCGAATATACAAGCCAAGTTCTATAATGAAAATTCCCACTAGTATATAAAAGTGATAACTCAAGAGAGTCTATATATGAAGAACATGGTGCTACTTTGAAGCACAAGTGTGGAAAAAGGAATAGTAGCATTGCCCCTTTTTATTTATTTTCTCATTTTTTTGGCCTTGTTTTTTTTTCTTTGGCCTTTTTTTGGGACAATGCTCTATTGAATGATGATCATCACACTTTTATTTATTTACAACTCAATGATTACAACTCGATACTAGAACAATGTATGACTCTATATGGATGCCTCCGGCGGTGTACCGGGATATGCAATGAATCAAGAGTGACAAGTATGAAAAAATTATGAACGGTGGCTTTGCCACAAATACTATGTAAACTACATGATCATGCTAAGCAATATGACAATGATGGATGTGTCATGATAAACTGGATGGTGGAAAGTTGCATGGCAATATATCTCGGAATGGCTATGGAAATGCCATAATAGGTAGTTATGGTGGCTGTTTTGAGGAAGATATAAGGAGGTTTATGTGTGAAAGAGCGTATCATATCATGGGGTTTGGATGCACCGGCGAAGTTTGCACCAACTCTCGATGTGAGAATGGGCAATGCACGGTACCGTAGAGGCTAGCAATGATGGAAGGGTGAGAGTGCGTATAATCCATGGACTCAACATTAGTCATAAAGAACTTATATACTTATTGCAAAAATCTACAGGCCATCAAAAACCAAAGTATTACGCACATGCTCCTAGGGGGATAGATTGGTAAGAAAATACCATCGCTCGTCCCCGACCGCCACTCATAAGGAGGACAATCAAATAACACCTCATGTTTCAAATTTGTTGCATAACGTTTACCATACGTGCATGCTACGGGACTTGCAAACTTTAAATCAAGCACTTCTCAAATTCACAATTACTCTACTAGCATGACTTTGATATTACTACCTCCGTATCTCAAAACAATTATCAAGCATCCAACTTTTATTAGTATTCAACACACTCAAAAGAAAGTTTCACAAATCTTGAATACCAAGCATGTTATTATTAAGCAAATTACCATGCTATTAAGACTCTCAAAATAATTTAAGTGAAGCATGAGAGATCAATAGTTTCTTTAAAACAAATCCACCACCATGCTAAAAAAATCTAAGTGAAGCACATAGAGCAAAATTATAGCGCTCAAAAGATATAAGTGAAGCACATAGAGCAAAACTACTTAGCTCAAGAAGATATAAGTGAAGTACATAAAGTATTCTATCAAATTCTAATTCATGTATGGCTCTCTCAAAAGGTGTGTACAGAAAGGATGATTGTGGCACACTAGCAACCAAAGACACAAATAATACAAGACGCTCCAAGCAAAACACATATCATGTTGGTGAATAAAAATATTGCTCCAAGTAAATTACCGATGGAAGTGGACGAAAGAGGGGATGCCTTCCGGGGCATCCCCAAGCTTTGACTTTTTGGTGTCCTTGGATTATCTTGGGGGTTCCATGGGCATCCCCAAGATTAGGCTCTTGCCACTCCTTGTTCCATAATCCATCACAAGAATTCACCCAAAACTTGAAAACTTCACAACACAAAACTTAAAATAGAAAACTCGTGAGCTCCGTTAGCGAAAGAAAACAAAAAAACACTTCAAGGTACTGTAATGAACTCATTATTTATTTATATTGGTGTTAAACCTACTGTATTCCAACTTCTCTATGGATTATAAACTATTTTACTAACCATAGAATCATCAAAATAAGCAAACAACACACGAAAAACAGAATCTGTCAAAAACAGAAAAGTCTGTAGTAATCTGTAGCTAGCGCAATATCTGGAACCCCAAAAATTCTAAAATAAATTTATGGACGTGAGGAATTTATGTATTAATCATCTTCAAAAATAATTAACTAAATATCACTCTCCAAATAAAAATGACAGCAGTTGTCGTGAGCGCTAAACTTTCTGTTTTTTACAGCAAGTTCAACAAGACTTTCCCCAAGTCTTCCCAACGGTTCTACTTGGCACAAACACTAATTAAACACAAAAAACACAACCAAAACAGAGGCTAAATAATTTATTTATTACTAAACAGGATAAAAACGCAAGGAATAAAAATAAAATTGGGTTGCCTCCCAACAAGCGCTATCGTTTAACGCCCCTAGCTAGGCATAAAAGCGAGGATAGATCTAGGTATTGCCATCTTTGGTAGGCAATCCATAAGTGGCTCTCATGATAGTTTCATATGGAAATTTCATTTTCTTTCTTGGAAAGTGTTCCATGCCCTTTTTTAATGGAAATTTTAATCTAATATTCCCTTCCTTCAAATCAATAATCGCACCAACCGTTCTAAAGAAAGGTCTACCAAGAATAATAGGGCAAGAAGGATTGCAATCTATATCAAGAAATATGAAATCTACGGGCACATAATTTCTATTTGCAACAATAAGAACAATATTAATCCTTCCCATTGGTTCCTTAATAGTAGAATCCGCAAGATGCAAGTTTAGAGAGCAATCATCAAAATTGCGGAAATCTAGCAAATCACACAAAGATTTGGGGATAGTGGAGACACTAGCACCCAAATCACACAAAGCATAAAACTCATGATCTTTAATTTTAATTTTAATAGTTGGTTCCCACTCATCATAGAGTTTTCTAGGGATAGAAACTTTCAACTCGAGTTTTTCTTCATAAGATTGCATCAAGGCATCAACAATATGTTCGGTGAAGGCTTTCTTTTGACTATAAGCATGTGGAGAATTTAGCACGGATTGCAACAAGGAAATACAATCAATTAAAGAGAAACTTTCATAATTAAATTCCTTGAAATCCAATATAGTGGGTTTAGCAACATCTAGATTTTTATTTCTTTCAATCCCACTTTCATCAATTTCATCATAAAGATCTAAATACTCCGAATTTTTAGAACGCCTTCTAGGTAAAGGAAGATCATATTTAGTTTCATCAAGATTCATATTGCAAAACAAAGATTTAATAGGAGACACATCAATAACTTTTAGATCGTTATCTTGATTTTCATAGGAATTCGGTTTAGCGGCCATCTTATTGACTAAGGTGGCTTGCATATCCGAAATTTCAGCAGTCATCTTTTCTAGACGAGCAATTTGGGATCTTATACCATCAAATTCTTTAGACATATCATCAAGCTCTTTATTCATATAACTCATAAAACTTTTTTGTTCCTTAAGCTCGTTTCTAAAGAAATTATTATGCTCAAATTGCAAAACCATAAACTACCTAACGTTGGTTTCGATGTCCTCTAACCTTTTAAGGTGAAGATCACCAAATCTCGGTTGAGCCATCGCGACAAATAAGCAATCCAACACACGGGCAAACAAAAATGCTAGCGAGAAAAAAGGCAAACGGAGAAAGGCAAGGAGAAGGAGATTGGGAAAGAGAGGGCGAATAAAATGGCAAGGGTGAAGTGGGGGAGAGGAAAACGAGAGGCAAATGGCAACTAATGTAATGCGAGAGATAGGGATTGTGATGGGTACTTGGTATGTTGACTTTTTGCGTAGACTCCCCGGCAACGGCGCCAGAAATTCTTCTTGCTACCTCTTGAGCTTGTGTTGGATTTCCCCGAAGAGGAAGGGATGATACAGCAGAGTAGCGTAAGTATTTCCCTCAGTTTTTGAGAACCAAGGTATCAATCCAGTAGGAGGCCACGCTCAAGTCCCTCGTACCTGCACAAAAGGATAGCTACTCACAACCAACGCGATTAGGGGTTGTCAATCCCTTCACGGTCACTTACGAGAGTGAGATCTGATAGATATAATATTTTTGGTATTTTTGGTATAGAGATGCAAAGTGAAAAGTAAAAGGCAAAGTAAAAAAGCAAAGCAAGATTAAAGTGATGGAGATTGATATGATGAGAATAGACCCGGGCGCCATAGGTTTTACTAGTGGCTTCTCTCAAGAGCATAAGTATTCTATGGTGGGTGAACAAATTACTGTTGAGCAATTGACAGAATTGAGCATAGTTATGAGAATATCTAGGCATGATCATGTATATAGGAATCACGTCCGTGACAAGTAGACTGAAACGATTCTGCATCTACTACTATTACTCCACTCATCGACCGCTATCCAGCATGCATCTAGAGTATTAAGTTAAAAACAGAGTAACACTTTAAGCAAGATGACATGATGTAGAGAGATAAATTCATGCAATATGAAATAAACCCCATCTTGTTATCCTCGATGGCAACGATGCAATACGTGCCTTGATGTCCCTTCTGTCACTGGGAAAGGACACCGCAAGATCGAACCCAAAGCTAAGCACTTCTCCCATGGCAAGAAAAACCAATCTAGTAGGCCAAACCAAACTGATAATTCGAAGAGACTTGCAAATATAACTAATCATACATAAAAGAATTCAGAGAAGATTCAAATATTATTCATAGATAGACTTGATCATAAACCCACAATTCATCGGTCTCAACAAACACACCGCAAAAAGAAGATTACATCGAATAGATCTCCACGAGAGAGGGGGAGAACTTTGTATTGAGATCCAAAAAGAGAGAAGAAGCCATCTAGCTACTAACTATGGACCCGAAGGTCTAAGGTAAACTACTCACACTTCATCGGAGAGGCTATGGTGATGTAGAAGCCCTCCGTGATGACGGCCCTATCCGGCGGAGCTCCGGAACAGGCCCCAAGATGGGATCTCGTGGATACAGAAAGTTGCGACAGTGGAATTAGGTTTTTGGCTCCTCTTCTGATTGTTTGGGGGTACATAGGTATATATAGGAGGAAGGAGTACGTCGGTGGAGCACCGAGGGGCCTACGAGGCAGGGGGGCACGCCCTAGGGGTGTGGGCGCGCCCCCACCCTTGTGACCGCCTCTTTGACTCCTTGGAGTAGGGTCCAAGTCTCCTGGATCACGTTCGGTGAGAAAATCACGTTCCCGAAGGTTTTATTCCGTTTGGACTCCGTTTGATATTCTGTTTCTCCGAAATACTGAAATAGGCAAAAAACAAAAATTATGGGCTGGGCCTCCGGTTAATAGGTTAGTCCCAAAAATAATATAAAAGTGGAAAATAAAGCCCAATATAGTCCAAAACAGTAGATAATATAGCATGGAGCAATCAAAAATTATAGATACGTTGGAGACGTATCAGGCATCCCCAAGCTTAATTCCTGCTCGTCCTCGAGTAGGTAAATGATAAAAGGAGAATTTTTGATGCGGAGTGCTACTTGGCCTAATTTCAATGCAAATCTTCTTAATTGTGGTATGAATATTCAAATTAGGAAGATTAAAGACAAAAGTTCATATTGACATAGAGAATAATAATACTTCAAGCAACTGCTCAAAGACGAGGGCATGGACAAGGTGCGCCCCATGCTTGCCTCCAGTTTCAACGAGTGGGGAGAGACGGTGGCTTGGCCCGTGTCTCGCTCTCGCATGGCTCGGGCAGTCATCGAGGTTCCAATCTTCATTGAGGCCCTCTGGGCCGGCCTGATTCCTTCCTTCTCCGCCTTCTTCAACGCGGTGCTCGAGCATTATCAGATCCACATGCTCCATCTCGACCCTCAATCTGTGACCCTTCTTGTCGTCTTTGCCATCTTGTGCGAGGCCATGCTGGGCATCGCTCCTTCCGTGGCACTCCTCCGCCACTTCTTCTCGTTGCATCTCACCAGTCCCCGGCAGAGCTCGGGTTGCATGGGTTTCCAGGCCGTGGCTGCGACGACGGGCGCGGGGATCAACTTTGAGCTTCCTTCATCCACGAGCGAGTTTCGTACACGATGGGTGTTTGTTGACGCCGGCGTGCTCAACCCTCTGCTCCAAGTTCCGGCAGGGCCCGCTGTTCCAAACTCCGACTGGGGCCATCAGAAGTTCACGAGCCCCCGCCTTGCCCCCGTCTGGGCCAGGTTGAGGTGGTTGAAGGACCTTGGCGTGACTGCGCCCATGGTGGTGAGGGAGTTCGTCAGGCGTCGAGTCGCTCCACTTCAGCACCACTCCCGCCCAATGTGGGACTTGCTCCGCAGCCAGGACAACATGAGGTTTCAGGAGGAGGGGCTTCCTCTTGCGGCGTGGAAAACAGTGCTCACGGTCCTATCGGGTGTCCCTCTGCCGGATGAGATGCCCAGGAACAGCTGCCTGTTGTACCGCTGCGAGAACAAAGCTGCATTTGCCGCGAGCATGCCTTCCTTTGACGAGTGGGGGCTGCGCCCAACCGGCTTGGTGGGGCCCCGCAAGAACCCCGTCGTCGTGGTTCCCTTCCTCGCCATCGGTGCCGAGCTCGCCCAAGGTGGCGGCGCAGGAGGGCGAGCTGCGACGAGGGCCGGTGGCTCGAGTGCTGAGGAGCACATGCCGAGTGGTGATCCGGGGGTGTCGTCCTTGGGGGCCTGCGACCCTCCTCCCGAGGTGTCGGTTGCTAAGGAGATGCAGCAAGTGGCTCCCGAGGCTGAGGCTCCAGGAGCCTCTGGAGGTTGCAGTGAGAAGGCGTCGGGCTGTTCGCCATGACCGGGCTCCCCTGAAGCCATCCCTCTTAGTTCTTCTTTGGCTCCGCCGTGCACCGGCCGTCACATCCAGCGCTTCGGTCATCTTTGTGTGGACTTCGAGGAGCTCCGCCAGAGGAAGGGGTCCCCCAGCGGCAGCAATATCTTTGGGCCGTTGAAACGACGGAAGTACATCGCCATTGATGCGTAAGCATCTCATTGCCGTGGCTTCTTGCGTGTGGTCTTATTATTCTGAGTCTGTCCTTCAGGGCTCCTTCCGTTGAAGCTATCGCGTCTTCCAAGAGGCTGCCTCCTCCTTCATCAACTCCCCCATCGGCCTTAAGCGTTCCTGGCCTACCTGCCGCCCCTAGCGCAGGGTCGGTTGGGGGAGCGTCCCCGCCTTCATGGCGCGCTGAGTCCTCGGCTTGGACACCCCTCCCCCATGGTCTGGCGCGGAGCTTGGCGGGCGTGCCCAGGGCTCCTCCTTTGCTCATGGGCAGCAGCTGGTTGACTTCGATCTCTGGTTCCTCTTCAAGCAGCGAGCCCCGATCAGCTCGAGCTCCTCGCGAGGGCGGGCTAACGTCAGGCATGGCGTGAGCTCCCAGCCCCCAGTCAGGAGGTGGTTCACCACTTGATGCTCCGCCCGCGGCCCCCGAGGAGGAGGACGAGGAAGGTCGAGCGTTCGAGCTCGAGCGTGGGCGGAGCGTAGTTCGTCATGAGCTCTTCCAGGAGGCGATGTGCGCGATGAGCCGACTCGGTGAATAGCTCGCTGGTGTTGACTCGCGCCTTGAGGCTGAAGGCCTCCGGCTGGTGGAGGAGCGGTGCAAGCTGAGGGTGGCCATCAATCTCGTTCGCTATCAGTGCGACCTCGAGAATGCGAAGGCCGAGGCGTCCCTCTAGATCGCCCATGAAGCCGGCTCCCGAGCCTTGGAAGAGGCTCACAAGGCCGATCACCGTCGTGAGGCTGCGGAGGAGCGCGCGTGGGGGCTCCAGGCCTGGAGTGTGTCCCTTGAGCAGCAGGTGGAGGCACGCGGGGCCGCTCTTGCATCACTGAGGGGGACGCCCGCGGAGGAAGAGGAGGTCCGGAAGCGTGAGGAGGCGCTGGCCCTGGAAGCCGTGGAGCGCAGCCTCGAGCTCGAGCAACTGGAGACGAGGGAGCGTGAAGTTGCTCAAGCAGAAGACGCCGTCGGGGCCCGCGAGGCCGGAGTCGAGGAGGAGATCAATTGCCGGGTGGCCGAGGTTCGCACAGATCTGGAGGGCAGGTACGACTTGAAGCTGAAGCTCGTAGGTCTGGAGGATGCGGGCATGGCCGCCGCCCTCAGGCCTAGGTTGGATGAGGCCGAGAGGTGTGCGGAGGCCACAGCCGCCGCCCTGGTTACGACGCAGGCGGAATTGGCCTCCGCCCGCGCCGAGCTACTTTCCCTTCGGAAACGAGTTGACGACGCCGAGGCCGTCGCTCGGCGAAATAGGGAGGAAGTGCTCCTGCGCTGGACGCTGGAGCGCGAGCATGCTCCAATGCTTCAAGGCCTCCGGAACAGGGCCAACACCGCCCTGGGTTATATCTGCGACGAGAATGCTCCGTCCCCTCACTCGAATGACTATGCCAACCACCTGACCTTCTTTACCGAGGTGGTGACGCGCCTGGAGGCTCGATCTGGCAGGGCTCGCCAGCTTGTAGAGGAAAGGGGTCGTGGTCTGCTTGAGCACGCTTTCTCCCGTGTCTTCAGCCACCTTCTGAATGCCGACCCCAACTTTGACTTCGACGCCGCCATTGCCCCCATACCCACGGCCGTCTGAGGCGACCTGGCTCGTTGGGTAGAGGACCATGTGGACGCGTTAGTCAGGGATGTATGAAAGAATTATGAACGGTGGCTTTGCCACAAATACTATGTCAACTACATGATCATGCTAAGCAATATGACAATGATGAATGTGTCATGATAAATGGAATGGTGGAAACTTGCATGGCAATATATCTCGGAATGGCTATGAAAATGCCATAATAAGTAGGTATAGTGGCTGTTTTGAGGAAGATATAAGGAGGTTTATGTGTGAAAGAGCGTATCATATCACGGGGTTTGGATGCACCGGCGAAGTTTGCATCAACTCTCAATGTGAGAAAGGGCAATGCACGGTACCGAAGACGCTAGCAATGATGGAAGGGTGAGAGTGTGTATAATCCATGGACTCAACATTAGTCATAAAGAACTCACATACTTATTGCAAAAATCTACAAGTCATAAAAAACCAAGCACTACGTGCATGCTCCTAGGGGGATAGATTGGTAGGAAAAGACCATCGCTCGTCCCCGACCGCCATTCATAAGGAGGACAATCAAAGAACACCTCATGTTTCAAATTTGTTACATAACGTTTACCATACGTGCATGCTACGGGACTTGCAAACTTCAACACAAGCATTTCTGAAATTCACAACTACTCAACTAGCACGACTTTGATATTATTACCTCCATATCTCAAAACAATCATCAAGCATCAAACTTTTCTTAGTATTCAAAACACTCATAAGAATTTTTTTTACTAATCTTGAATACCTAGCATATTAGGATTATTTAAGCAAATTACCATGCTATTTAAGACACCCAAAATAATCTAAGTGAATCATGAGAGATCAATAGTTTCTATAAAACAAATCCACCACCGTGCTCTAAAAGATATAAGTGAAGTACTAGAGCAAGACTATATAACTCAAAAGATATAAGTGAAGCACATAGAGTATTCTAACAAATTCCAAATCATGTATGGATCTCTAAAAAGAGGTGTAAATCAAGGATGATTGTGGTAAACTAAAAAGCAAAGACTCAAATCATACAAGACGCTCCAAGCAAAACACATATCATGTGGTGAATAAAAATATAGCTCCAAGTAAAGTTACCGATGGCAGTAGACGAAAGATGGGATGCCTTCCGGGGCATCCCCAAGATTTGGCTTTTAGGTGTCCTTAGATTATCTTGGGGGTGCCATGGGCATCCCCAAGCTTAGGCTCTTGCCACTCCTTGTTCCATAATCCGTCAAATCTTTACCCAAAACTTGAAAACTTCACAACACAAAACTTAAAGTAGAAAATCTCGTGAGCTCCGTTAGCGAAAGAAAACAAAATACCACTTCAAGGTACTGTAATGAACTCATTCTTTATTTATATTCATGTTAAACCTACTGTATTCCAACTTCTCTATGGTTTATAAACTATTTTACTAGCCATAGATTCATCAAAATAAGCAAACAACACACGAAAAACAGAATCTGTCAAAAACAGAACAGTCTGTAGTAATATGTAACTAGCGCAAGATCTGTAACCCCAAAAATTCTAAAATAAATTTCTGGACATGAGAAATTTATCTATTAATCATATTCAAAAGGAATTAACTAAATATCACTTTACAAATAAAAATGTCAGCAGTTCTCGTGAGTGCTAAAGTTTCTGTTTTTTACAGCAAGATAACAAGACTTTCCCCAAGTCTTCCCAACGGTTCTACTTGGCACAAACACTAATTAAACACAAAAAACACAACCAAAACAGAGTCTAGGTAAATTATTTATTACTAAACAGGAGAAAAAAATCAAGGAATAAAAATAAAATTGGGTTTCCTCCCAACAAGCGCTACCGTTTAACGCCCCTAGCTAGGCATAAAAAAGCAAGGATAAATCTAGGTATTGCCATCTTTGGTAGGCAATCCATAAGTGGCTCTCATAATAGATTCATAAGGTAATTTAATTTTCTTTCTAGGAAAGTGTTCCACGCCTTTCCTTAACGGAAATTGGAATCTAATATTTCCTTCCATCATATCAATAATTGCACCAATCGTTCTAAGGAAAGGTCTACCAAGGATAATAGGACATGAAGGATTGCAATCTATGTCAAGAACAATAAAATCTACGGGCACATAATTCCTATTTGCGATAATAAGAAAATCATTGATTCTTCCCATTGGTTTCTTAATAGTGGAATCCGCAAGGTCCAAGTTTAAAGAGCAATCATCAAAATCACGGAAACCTAACAAATCACACAAAGTCTTTGGAATTGTGGAAACACTAGCACCCAAATTACATAAGGCATAGAACTCATGATCTTTAATCTTAATTTTAATAGTTGGTTCCCACTCATCATAAAGTTTTCTAGGGATATAAACTTCCAACTCAAGTTTTTCTTCATAAGATTGCATCAAGGCATCAACGATATGTTTAGTAAACGCTTTATTTTGACTATAAGCATGAGGAGAATTTAGCACGGATTGCAACAAGGAAATACAATCAATCAAAGAGCAATTTTCATAATTAAATTCCTTGAAATCCAAAAAAGTGGGTTTAGCAACATCTAGGGTTTTAATTTCTTCAGTCCCACTTTCATCAAATTTAGCACCAAGATCTAAAAACTCCGAATTTATGGAACGCCTTCTAGGTAAAGGTGGATCATATTCAGTCCCATCATTATCAAGATTCATATTGCAAAACAAAGATTTAATAGGGGACACATCAATAACTTTTAGATCTTCATCTTTATTTTCATAGGAACTAGAAGAACACGCTCTTATAAAGGCATCTTTCTTAGCACGCATCCTAGCGGTTCTTTCTTTGCACTCATCAATGGAAATTCTCATAGCTTTGAGAGACTCATTAATATCATGCTTAGGAGGAATAGATATAAGTTTCAAATAATCAACATCAAGAGAAATTCTATCAACATTCCTAGCCAACTCATCAATCTTAAGCAATTTTTCTTCAATCAAAGCATTAAAATTCTTTTGCGAAGTAACAAATTCTTTAATATTAGATTCAAAATCAGAGGGCATCTTATTATAATTTCCATAAGAATTGTTGTAGGAATTACCATAATTATTACAGGGGTTACTAGGATAAGGCCTAGGATAAAGATTTCCTCTATACGCATTGTTACCAAAAATTTTCCTACCAGCCAAATTCACATCCAAAGATTCATTATTATTCTCAATCAAAGTAGACAAGGGCATATCATTAGGATCAGAAGAAACACTCTTAATAGAAAATAATTTCATAAGTTCATCCATCTTTTCACTCAAAACATTAATTTCTTCTATCGCATGCACCTTTTTATTAGTACTTCTTTCAGTATGCCATTGAGAATAATTAATAATAATATTATCTAGGAGTTTAGTAGCTTCTCCTAAAGTGATTTCCATAAAAGTGCCTGCCGCGGCCGAGTCTAAAAGATTTCTAGAAGCAAAATTCAATCCGGCATAAAAAAATTGTATAATCTTCCACAAATTCAAACCATGAGTAGGGCAATTATGTGTCATTAATTTCATCATCTCCCAAGCTTGTGCAACATGTTCATGATCAAGTTGCTTAAAATTCATAATATCATTTCTAAGGGAGATGATCTTAGCGGGAGGAAAATACTTAGAGATAAAAGCATCTTTGCACTTGTTCCAAGAATCAATACTATTTTTAGGCAAAGACGAAAACGAAGCTTTAGCACGATCTCTAAGCGAAAAAGGAAATAGCTTCAATTTAACAATATTTTTGTCCTCATCTTTCTTATTTTGCATATCACACAATTCAACGAAGCTATTTAGATGGGTAGCGGCATCTTCACTAGGAAGGCCGGAAAACGGATCTTTCATGACAAGATTCAGCAAAGCGGCATTAATTTCACAAGATTCAGCATCGGTAAAAGGAGCAATCGGAGTGCTAATAAAAGCATTGTTGTTGGTATTGGTAAAGTCACACAATTTTGTGTTATGTTGAGCCATCGTGACAAGCAAGCAATCCAACACACAAGCGAACAAAAAGCAAGCGGGCAAAAAGAGGCAAATAGAGAAAGAGAGGGAGGATAGAGAGAGATGGCGAATAAAACGGCAAGGGTGAAGTGGGGGAGAGGAAAATGAGAGGCAAATGGCAAATAATGTAATGCGGGAGATAAGGGTTGTGATGGGTACTTGGTATGTTGACTTTTGAGAACCTCCCCGGCAACGGCACCAGAAATCTTCTTGCTACCTCTTGAGCACTGCGTTGGATTTCCTTGAAGAGGAAAGGATGATGCAGCAAAGTAGCGTAAGTATTTCCCTTAGTTTTTGAGAACCAAGGTATCAATATAGTAGGAGGATGCGTGCGAGTCCCTCGTACCTACACAAAACAAATAACTCCTCGCAACCAACGCGATAAGGGGTTGTCAATCCCTTCATGGTCACTTACGAGAGTGAGATCTGATAGATATGATAAGATGATATTTTTGGTATTTTTATGATAAAGATGCAATGTAAAATAAAAGCAAAGTGAAAAGCAAAGGAAATACCTAAGTATTGGAAGATTAATATGATGAAGATAGACCCGGGAGCCATAGGTTTCACTAGTGGCTTCTCTCAAGAGCATAAGTATTTTACCGTGGGTGAACGAATTACTGTTGAGCAATTGACAGAATTGAGCATAGTTATGAGAATATCTAGGTATGATCATGTATATAGGCATCACGTCCGAGACAAGTAGACCGACTCCTACCTGCATCTACTACTATTACTCCACTCATCGACCGCTATCCAGCATGCATCTAGAGTATTAAGTTCATGAAAACAGAGTAACGCCTTAAGCAAGATGACATGATGTAGAGGGATAAATTCATGCAATATGACAAAAACCCCATCTTGTTATCCTCGATGGCAACAATACAATACGCGCCTTGCTGCTCCTACTGTCACTGGGAAAGGACAACCCAAGATTGAACCCAAAGCTAAACACTTCTCCCATTGCAAGAAAGATCAATCTAGTAGGCCAAACCAAACTGATAATTCGAAGAGACTTGCAAAGATAACTAATCATACATAAAAGAATTCAGAGAAGATTCAAATATTGTTCATAGATAATCTTGATCATAAACCCACAATTCATCGGTCTCAACAAACACACCGCAAAAACAAGATTTCATCGAATAGATCTCCACAAGAGAGGGGGAGATCATTGTATTGAGTTCCAAAAAGAGAGAAGAAGCCATCTAGCTAATTACTATGGACCCGGCGGTCTGAGGTAAACTACTCACACTTCATCGGAGAGATTGTGGTGTTGATGTAGAAGCCCTCCGTGATGGATGCCCCCTTCGGCGGAGCTCCAGAGCAGGCCCCAAGATGGCATCTTGTGGAGACAGAAGGTTGCGGCGGTGGAATTAGGTTTTTGGCTCCGTCTCTGATCGTTTGGGGGTACGTAGGTATATATAGGAGGAAGGAGTACGTCGGTGGAGCAACAAGGGGCCCACGAGGGTGGAGGGCGCGCCTAGGGGGGGGGTAGGCACGCCCCCTACCTTGTGGCCTCCCTGTTGGTTGCTTGACGTAGGGTCCAAGTCTCCTGGGTCTTGTTCGATGAGAAAATCACGTTCCCGAAGGTTTCATTTCGTTTGGACTCCGTTTGATATTCCTTTTCTTCGAAACCCTAAAATAGGCAAAAACAGCAATTCTGGGCTGAGCCTCCGGTTAATAGGTTAGTCCCAAAAATAATATAAAAGTGGATAATAAAGCCCAATAATGTCCAAAACAGTAGATAATATAGCATGCAGCAAGCAGAAATTATAGATACGTTGGAGACATATCAAGTACCGAGGCATCAGGCAAAGGTTGCCAAATCGATGCAACAAGACCAGGACGAGAAGGACGGCAAGACGGGGGTCATCGTGGAGCCCAAGACGGCGCCACCACCAGAGCCTTTCGCAGGCGGAGCCTTTGTCAGGATAGCTTGTACTAGTTGTCCCCCTTCAAATTTCCCGCCGTTGTTGGCTCCCTTCCCGCTCAATATTTGGGAAGAGGACCAGGGCATCTATAAATAGGACTAGCCATCACCATAAGCAAGGGAGGACCATTTTAGACCATCCAGAACCACACAAGTTAGCCAAGCACAAGAACACCTCAACCTCAGGAGGCTGTTCTTCCCATTGTATTGTTCATCATCAGCCCTAGAGGCAATCCACCACCACCACACCGGAGTAGGGTATTACACCACAACGGTGGCCCGAACCAGTATAAATCTTGTGTCTTTCTGTGTTGCGAGTTTGTTGAGTTCGTCCACGAGATCTTAGCGAGCTAGGGCGTAGATTGGTGGGAGGAAAAGACTTTGCGCGCACCCAAGTGTTCGAACCTTAAGGGTTTGCCGGAACCCCACATGTGACATTTGGCACGCCAGGTAGGGGTGCACCGGAGCTTCTTCTTCGCCAATCGACTTGCATACGCTCCGCGGCTGCGATGTCCGACGACCCAAGATCTAACTCCGACCGCTAGGCAGCCTGGCCAGTCCGGTCGGCGCCTCCCGCCTATGAAGACCTCAACCCCGCGCTCCAGGCGGCACGAGCGCCGTCCAATCCTGCGGGGCGCGGGCGACACGGCCAGGCGTCGCCTACCCTCACTCCACGGCAGGTGCGAGTCGCTGCCAGAGCAGCAAGACATGCCGCGGCGACGATGCCGCACTCATGGCGGGAACAGGCGAACACGCGGGCAGCACTCATCGTGGCAAGGGAGCTGCTGTGGTGCCGGCTGATGGGAAGCGGCCGGGACGCGCTTCTGGAACGCGTTGCCGAGCTGCTGGACGCGGCGGCCTCGGGAGCCCCGCCCTTCTGCCATCAGCTCCCTCCTCAGGTCGCTGTGGGGATTCACGGCGGACCACGCCACCACCACACGTCGTCAGGTGCGCCAGGGGGCTTCGTCAACACCAGCATGGCCGGCGGCACCGGGGGCCCTGCCGCCCCCATACCGCCCGCAACAAGCATGAGTACGAGCGTCGCCTTCCACGGCCCAAGTGAGACGCTGCGCTATCACCCCCAGGACGTCATGTTGGGCCGGGCGACATGGAGTGTGGGGCACCACGGCGAGGTGTTCGGGGTAACAGCCCCGAAGCCTACGTGCCCCGCATGACAGACCAGGAGTACACACCAGAGGACGACCCAGACTCGTTCGTTGGAGAAGATTGGGAAGAAGGGACGCTAAGAGTCAAAGCCTTCCAGGAGCTGCCGGGGAACCACCACGACCGCGTGTGCGACGACCACTACAGGGTACCCCTAATCCCTTAGGAGCAAGCTTACGCTAACCATGAGTCGCAGGAGGAACATATCACTGCAACGACCGGCGGCCCCAGCTCGACGGCCCCCCTGGCGGCGGGAGGATCGCGCTGGGGGCTGCAGGAGAGGGGTCGGGAGCCAGGACCCTCCCCAAGGTGCGCGAAGCCAGGGGACACCCGGAGGTAGGCCCTCTGCCGGGGAGGCTTCGACGACCCTTCCCCCGGCAGAGGACCTGTGGTCTCTGAGGGAACCGCTGGCGTCCCCTTTCCCTCTTTTGTGTCGTCCTGGTGACCGGTAGGCTCAAAGGACGTCGAGGGTGGGGCAAGGCGGGGCCCTTGTCTGGCGATATGAAGCAAGGCCGGTACCTGTGAAGAAGGCCCAGTGCCTGTGAAGCTCGCCGCCCGTGACACTCTCACGTAATAATGAGTTGGGGCTGTACACGCCCCGGAGTCTCAGGAGCGCCGGCCTCAGGCCCTGGGGCTCCCTCCCACACCTAGTGGCAGCACTTAGCTCTGTGCTGGTGAGAAGACTTGAAGACCCGAAGACTAGACTAGGTGTCGGACGCGGCCTTTTGCTTTGGATCTCTCTCTTTCTGTGGTTTTGCTTTCTGGATCTGGATTTAAGTTGAAGCCGGATTTTTATCGATGCGTGCGGGGGGTGCCTTTTCTCGTTCGAGCCATTTCTTGCCTTCTGGATCTCGTTTGGTTTGGGACTCATGTCCATCACCTCTCCCTCGCAAGCTCCTCACGAGCTGTACCGTGCGGAGCGCACGCTCGTTAAGCATGTGCCATCACTGCGGCTGGTGCTCACCTCTTATGGGCCCCCCTCAAATGGGGCGATAAGCTTCGCAGGATTCTCTTGCACGACCCAACCTGAAGCTGGCGCTGACTAAGGTAAACCATGATGGAAAACTCGCCCCTGGCTCCACGAGTTCACGAGGGCACATACCCACATCGCATAGGAAAGTAAAAACTACAATTTGCTTACATGAGGGGCTCCCCCTCTCAAAATGCTCTTACGAGTCTTCCAAGGGCCATGCCCAAGTTTTGCGTGCAGGATGAAATGACAGGAGAACATGGGATCAGCCCAAAACATCACCCGCTACATCACCCGCGGACGCGTCGCTCGCGTCGTCATCGTCTTCGTCGGTGTCGTCATCGCCGTCAGCGACGCCCCCATCGCCGTCGTCAACCACGTCGCCTTCGTCTGCGACGACCACTACCGCGTCATCCTCCAAGGTGAAGTCCCTGACCAACGCGTCCACATGGTCCTCTACCCAACGCGCCAGGTCGCCCCGGACGGCCGTGGGTACGGGGGCAATGGCGGCGTCGAAGTCAAAGTTGGGGTCGGCATTCAGAAGGTGGCTGAAGACATGGGAGAAAGCGTGCTCAAGCAGACCACGACCCCTTTCCTCTACAAGCTGGTGAGCCCTGCCAGATCGAGCCTCCAGGCGCGTCACCACCTCGGTAAAGAAGGTCAGGTGGCTGGCATAGTCATTCGAGTGAGGGGCCGGAGCATTCTCGTCGCAGATATAACCCAGGGCGGTGTTAGCCCTGTTCCGGAGGCCTTAAAGCATTGGAGCATGCTCGCGCTCCAGCGTCCTGCGCAGGAGCACTTCCTCCCTATTTCGCCGAGCGACGGCCTCGGCGTCGTCAACTCGTTTCCGAAGGGAAAGTAGCTCGGCGCGGGCGGAGGCCAATTCCGCCTGCGTCGTAACCAGGGTGGCGGCTGTGGCCTCCGCACACCTCTCGGCCTCATCCAACCTAGGCCTGAGGGCGGCGGCCATGCCCGCATCCTCCAGACCTGCGAGCTTCAGCTTCAAGTCATACCTGCCCTCCAGATCTGTGCGAACCTCGGCCACCCGGCGATTGATCTCCTCCTCGACTCCGGCCTCGCAGGCCCCGACGACGTCTTCTGCTTGAGCAACTTCACGCTCCCTCGTCTCCAGTTGCTCGAGCTTGAGGCTGCACTCCACGGCTTCCAGGGCCAGCGCCTCCTCGCGCTTCCGGACCTCCTCTTCTTCCGCGGGTGTCCCCCTCAGTGATGCAAGAGCGGCCCCGCGTGCCTCCACCTGCTGCTCAAGGGACGCACTCCAGGCCTGGAGCCCCCACGCGCGTGACGGAAATATGCCCTAGAGGCAATAATAATGTTATTATTTATTTCCTTATATCATGATAAATGTTTATTATTCATGCTAGAATTGTATTAACCGGAAACATAATACATGTGTGAATACCTAGACAAATAGAGTGTCACTAGTATGCCTCTACTTGACTAGCTCGTTAATCGAAGATGGTTATGTTTCCTAACCATAAACAAAAGAGTTGTTATTTGATTAACGGGATCACATCATTAGGAGAATGATGTTATTGACATGACCCATTCCATTAGCATAGCACCCGATCATTTAGTATGTTGCTATTGCTTTCTTCATGACTTATACATGTTCCTATGACTATGAAATATTGCAACTCCCGTTTGCCGGAGGAACACTTTGTGTGCTACCAAACGTCACAACGTAACTAGGTGATTATAAAGGAGCTCTACAGGTGTCTCCAAAGGTACATGTTGGGTTGGCGTATTTCGAGATTAGGATTTGTCACTCCGATTGTCGGAGAGGTATCTCTGGGCCCTCTCGGTAATGCACATCACATAAGCCTTGCAAGCATTGCAACTAATGAGTTAGTTGTGAGATGATGTATTACGGAACGAGTAAAGAGACTTGCCGGTAACGAGATTGAACTAGGTATTAAGATACCGATGATCGAATCTCGGGCACGTAACATACCGATGACAAAGGGAATAATGTATGTTGTTATGTACTCTGACCGATAAAGATCTTCGTAGAATATGTGGGAGCCAATATGAGCATCCAGGTTCCTCTATTGGTTATTGACTGGAGACGTGTCTCGGTCATGTCTACATTGTTCTCGAACCCGTAGGGTCTGCACGCTTAAGGTTTCAATGACAGTTATATTATGAGTTTATGAGTTTTGATGTACCGAAGGAGTTCGAAGTCCCGGAAGAGATCGGGGACATGACGAGGAGTCTCGAAATGGTCGAGACGTAAAGATCGATATATTGGACGACTATATTCGGACATCGGAAAGGTTCCGAGTGATTCGGGTATTTTTCGGAGTACCGGAGAGTTACGGGAATACGCATTGGGCCTTATTGGGCCATACGGGAAAGAAGAAAAAGGGCCTCAAGGGTGGCCGCACCCCTCCCCTTGGTCTGGTCCGAATTGGACTAGGGAAGGGGGGCGCCCCCTTCCTTCCTTCTCGTTTTCCCTTCTCCTTTTCCTATTCCATATGGGAGGTGGAATCCTACTAGGACTAGGGAGTCCTAGTAGGACTCCACACTTGGCGCGCCCCCTCCTAGGGCCGGCCTCCTCCTCCCTTGCTCCTTTATATACGGGGGCAGGGGGCACCTCTAGACACAAGTTGATCCACGTGATCATATTCTTAGCCGTGTGCGGTGCCCCCTTCCACCAAAATCCTCGATAATATTGTAGCGGTGCTTAGGCGAAGCCCTGCGACGGTAGTACATCAAGATCGTCACCACGCCGTCATGCTAACGGAACTCTTCCCTGACACTTTGCTGGATCGGAGTCCGGGGATCGTCATCGAGCTGAACGTGTGCTAGAACTCGGAGGTGTCGTAGTTTCGGTGCTTGATCGGTCGGGCCATGAAGACGTACGACTACATCAACTGCGTTGTGCTAACGCTTCTGCTGTCGGTCTACAAGGGTACGTAGATCACACTCTCCCCTCTCGTTGCTATGCATCATCATGATCTTGCGTGTGCGTAGGAAATTTTTTGAAATTACTACGTTCCCCAACAGTGGTATCAGAGCCTGGTTTATGTGTTGATGTTATATGCACGAGTAGAACACAAGTGAGTTGTGGGCGATATAAGTCATACTGCTTACCAGCATGTCATACTTTGGTTCGGCGGTATTGTTGGACGAAGCGGCCCGGACCGACATTACGCGTACGCTTACGCGAGACCGGTTCTCCCGACGTGCTTTGCACAAAGGTGGCTAGTGGGTGACAGTTTCTCCAACTTTAGTTGAACCGAGTGTGGCTACGCCCAGTCCTTGCGAAGGTTAAAAGAGCACCAACTTGACAAACTATAATTGTGGTTTTGATGCGTAGGTAAGATTGGTTCTTGCTTAAGCCCGTAGCAGCCACGTAAAACTTGCAACAACAAAGTAGAGGACGTCTAACTTGTTTTTGCAGGGCATGTTGTGATGTGATATGGTCAAGACATGATGCTAAATTTTATTGTATGAGATGATCATGTTTTGTAACCGAGTTATCAGCAACTGGCAGGAGCCATATGGTTGTCGCTTTATTGTATGCAATGCAATCGCGATGTAATGCTTTACTTTATCACTAAGCGGTAGCGATAGTCGTGGAAGCATAAGATTGGCGAGACGACAACGATGCTATGATGGAGATCAAGGTGTCGCGCCGGTGACAATGGTGATCACGACGGTGCTTTGAAGATGGAGATCACAAGCACAAGATGATGATGGCCATATCATATCACTTATATTGATTGCATGTGATGTTTATCTTTTATGCATCTTTTCTTGCTTTGATTGACGGTAGCATTATAAGATGATCTCTCACTAATTATCAAGAAGTGTTCTCCCTGAGTATGCACCGTTGCGAAAGTTCTTCGTGCTGAGACACCACGTGATGATCGGGTGTGATAGGCTCTACGTTCAAATACAATGGGTGCAAAATAGTTGCACACGCAGAATACTTAGGTTATACTTGACGAGCCAAGCATATACAGATATGGCCTCGGAACACGGAGACCGAAAGGTCGAGCGTGAATCATATAGCAGATATGATCAACATAGCGATGTTCACCAATGAAACTACTCCATCTCACATGATGATCGGACATGGTTTAGTTGATTTGGATCATGTAATCACTTAGAGGATTAGAGGGATGTCTATCTAAGTGGGAGTTCTTAAGTAATATGATTAATTGAACTTAAATTTATCATGAACTTAGTCCTGGTAGTATTTTGCAAATTATGTCGTAGATCAATAGCTCGCGTTGTTGCTTCCTTGTGTTTATTTTGGTATGTTCCTAGAGAAAATTGTGTTGAAATATGTTAGTAGCAATGATGCGGATTGGATCCGTGATCTGAGGTTTATCCTCATTGCTGCACATAAGAATTATGTCCTTGATGCACCGCTAGTCGACGGACCTATTGCAGGAGCAGATGCAGACGTTATGAACGTTTGTCTAGCTCAATATGATGACTACTTGATAGTTTAGTGCACCATGCTTAATGGCTTAGAATCGGGACTTCAAAGAGATTTTGAATGTCATGGAGCATATGAGATGTTCCAGGAGTTGAAGTTAATATTTCAAGCAAATACCCGAGTTCAGAGATATGAAGTCTCCAACAAGTTCTATAGCTAAAAGATGGAGGAGAATCGCTCAAATAGTGAGCATGTGCTCAGATTGTTTGAATACTACAATCGCTTGAATCAAGTGGGAGTTAATCTTCCAGATAAGATAGTGATTGACAGAATTCTCTAGTCACCATCACCAAGTTAGTAGAACTTCGTGATGAACTATGATATGCAAGGGATAACGGAAACGATTCCCAAGCTCTTGTAATGCGGAAACTGACGAAGGTAGAAATCAAGAAAAACATCAAGTGTTGATGGTAGACAAGACCACTAGTTTCAAGAAAAGGGCAGAGGGAAGAAGGGGAACTTCAAGAAGAACAGCAAGCAAGTTGCTGCTCAAGTGAAGAAGCCCAAGTCTGGTCCTAAGCCTGAGACTAAGTGTTTCTACTGCAAAGGGACTAGTCACTAGAAGCGGAACTATCCCAAGTGATTAGCAGATAAGAAGGATGGCAAAGTGAACATAAGTATATTTGATATACATGTTATTGATGTGTACTTTACTAGTGTTTATAGCAACCCCTCAGTATTTGATACTAGTTCAGTTGCTAAGATTAGTAACTCGAAACAGGAGTTGCAGAATAAACAGAGACTAGTTAAGGGTGAAGTGACGATGTGTTTTGGAAGTGGTTCCAAGATTGATATGATCATCATCGCACACTCCCTATACTTTCGGGATTAGTGTTGAACCTGAATAAGTGTTATTTGGTGTTTGCGTTGAGCATGAATATGATTTGATCATGTTTATTGTAATACGGTTATTCATTTAAGTAAGAGAATAAATTGTTGTTCTGTTTACATGAATAAAACCTTATATGGTTACACACCCAATGAAAATAGTTTGTTGGATCTCGATCGTAGTGATACACATAATCATAATATTGAAACCAAAAGATGCAAAGTTAATAATGATAGTGCAACTTATTTGTGGCACTGCCGTTTAGGTCATATTGGTGTAAAGCGCATGAAGAAACTCCATGCTAATGGGTTTTTGGAATCACTTGATTATGAATCAGTTGATGCTTGCGAACCATGCCTCATGGGCAAGATGACTAAAACGCTGTTCTCCGGAACTATGGAGCGAGCAACTGACTTATTGGAAATAATACATACTGATGTATGAGATCCGATGAGTGTTAAGGCTCGTGGCGGGTATCATTATTTTCTGACCTTCACAGATGATTTGAGCAGATATGGGTATATCTACTTAATGAAACACAAGTCTGAAATATTTGAAAAGTTCAAAGAATTTCAAAGTGAAGTGGAGAATCATCGTAACAAGAAAATAAAAGTTTGTACGATATGATCGCAGAGGTAAAATATTTGAGTTACGAGTCTGGCCTTCAGTTAAAACAATGTGAAATAGTTTCACTACTCACGCCACCTGGAACACCACAACATAATGGTGTGTCCGAACATCATAACCGTACTTTATTAGATATGGTGCGATCTATGATGTCTCTTACTGATCTACCACTATCGTTTTGGGGTTATGCATTAAAGACAGCTGCATTCACGTTTAAAAGGGCACCATCTAAGTCCATTGAGACGACACAATCTGAACTGTGGTTTGGCAAGAAACCAAAGTTGTCATTTCTTAAAGTTTGGGATTGTGATGCTTATATGAAAAAGTTTCATCCTGATAAGCTCAAACCCAAATCGGAGAAATATGTCTTCATAGGATACCCAAAGGAGACTATTGGGTACACCTTCTATCACAGATCCGAAGGCAAGACATTCGTTGCTAAGAATGGATCCTTTCTAGAGAAGGAGTTTCTCTTGAAAGAAGTGAGTGGGAGGAAAGTAGAACTTGATAAGGTAATTGTACCTTCTCCCTTATTGAAAAGTAGTTCATCACAAGAAATCTGTTCCTGTGACTACTACACCAATTAGTGAGGAAGACTAATGATGATGATCATGTAACTTCAGATCAAGTTAATACCGAATCTCGTAGGTAAACCAGAGTGAGATCCGCACCAAAGTGGTACGGTAATCCTGTTCTGGAAGTCATGTTACTAGACCATGACGAACTTGCGAACTATGAGGAAGCGATGATGAGCCTAGATTCCGCGAAATGGCTTGAGGCCATGAAATCTGAGATGAGATCCATGTATGAGAACAAAGTATGGACTTTGATTGACTTGCCCAATGATCGGCTAGCCATTGAGATTAAATGGATCTTCAAGAGGAAGATGGACGCTGATAGTAGTGTTACTATCTACAAAGCTAGAATTTTCGCAAAAAGGTTTTCGACAAGTTCAAGGTGTTGACTATGATGAGAGTTTCTCACTCATATCTATGCTTAAATCTGTCCGAATCATGTTAGCAATTGCCGCATTTTATGAAATCCAGCAAATGGATGTCAAAACTGCATTCCTAAATGGATTTCTAGAAGAAGAGTTGTATATGATGCAGCTGGAAGGTTTTGTCGATCCAAAAGGAGCTAACAAAGTGTGCAAGCTCCAGCGATCCATTTATGGACTGGTGCAAGCCTCTCGGAGTTGGAATAAACGCTTTGATAGTATGATCAAAGCATATAGTTTTATACAGACTTGCGGTGAAGCCTGTATTTACAAGAAAGTGAGTGGGAGCACTACATCATTTCTGATAAGTATATGTGAATGACATATTGTTGATCGGAAATAATGTAGAATTATTCTGCAAAGCATAAAGGAGTGTTTTTAAAGAAGTTTTTCAAAGAAAGACCTTGGTGAAACTGCTTACATATTAAGCATCAAAATCTATAGAGATAGATCAAGACGCTTGATAAGTTTTTTCAATGAGTACATACCTTGAAAATATTTTGAAGTAGTTCAAAAATGGAACAGTCAAAGAAAGAGTTCTTGGCTGTGTTACAAGGTATGAAATTGAGTAAGACTCAAAGCCCGACCACGGCAGAAGATAGAAAGAGAATGAAAGTCATTCCCTATGCCTCAGCCATAGGTTCTATAAAGTATGCCATGATGTGTACCAGATCTATTGTATACCCTACACTGTGTTAAGCAAGGGAGTACAATAGTGATCTAAGAGTAGATCACTGGACATTGGTCAAAATTATCCTTAGTGGAATAAGGAAATATTTCTCGATTATGGAGGTGACAAAAGGTTCATCGTAAAAAGTTACGTCGATGCAAGTTTTGACACAGATCTGGATGACTCTAAGTCTTGATCTAGATACATATTGAAAGTGGGAGCAATTAGCTAGAGTAGCTCCGTGCAGAGCATTGTAGACATAGAATTCGCAAAATACTTACGGATCTGTATGTGACAGACCCGTTGACTAAAATTATCTCACAAGCAAAACATGATCACACCTTAGTACTCTTTGGGTGTTAATCACATAAATGATGTGAACTAGATTATTGACTCTAGTAAACCCTTTGGGTATAGGTCACATGACGATGTGAACTATGGGTGTTAATCACATGGTGATGTGAACTCTTAGTGTTGAATCACATGGCGATGTGAACTAGATTATTGACTAGTGCAAGTGGGAGACTGAAGGAAATATGCCCTAGAGGCAATAATAAAGTTATTATTTATTTCCTTATATCATGATAAATGTTTATTATTCATGCTAGAATTGTATTAACCGGAAACATAATACATGTGTGAATACATAGACAAACAGAGTGTCACTAGTATGCCTCTACTTGACTAGCTCGTTAATCGAAGATGGTTATGTTTCCTAACCATAAACAAAAGAGTTGTTATTTGATTAACGGGATCACATCATTAGGAGAATGATGTGATTGACATGACCCATTCCATTAGGTTAGCACCCGATTGTTTAGTATGTTGCTATTGCTTTCTTCATGACTATACATGTTCCTATGACTATGAGATTATGCAACTCCCGTTTGCCGGAGGAACACTTTGTGTGCTACCAAACGTTACAACATAACTGGGTGATTATAAAGGAGCTCTACAGGTGTCTCCAAAGGTACATGTTGGGTTGGCGTATTTCGAGATTAGGATTTGTCACTCCGATTGTCGGAGAGGTATCTCTGGGCCCTCTCAGTAATGCACATCATATAAGCCTTGCAAGCATTGCAACTAATGAGTTAGTTGTGAGATCATGTATTACGGAACGAGTAAAGAGACTTGCCGGTAACGAGATTGAACTAGGTATTAAGATACCGACGATCGAATCTCGGGCAAGTAACATACCGATGACAAAGGGAACAATGTATGTTGTTATGCGGTCTGACCAATAAAGATCTTCGTAGAATATGTGGGAGCCAATATGAGCATCCAGGTTCCGCTATTGGTTATTGACTGGAGACGTGTCTCGGTCATGTCTACATTGTTCTCGAACCCGTAGGGTCCGCACGCTTAAGGTTTCAATGACAATTATATTATGAGTTTATGAGTTTATATGCACCGAAGGAGTTCGGAGTCCCGGATGAGATCGGGGACATGACGAGGAGTCTCGAAATGGTCGAGACGTAAAGATCGATATATTGGACGACTATATTCGGACATCGGAAAGGTTCCAAGTGATTCAGTGTAACATCCCAAATTTTCAATTTGGAATGTTATACACTAGATCATCATGCATAGCATATTTTCTTGCATTTTGGTTGATCCTAGAAATTTCACGCAACTCAAGGACCCTCGGAGAGAGTTGGAGATTTCATTATTTTCATATTTGAGAGTTTTCTCGAAGTTTGAAAATAGGATCATTTGATTTATTTATTTTATCTTCAATAATTTTTCCGGTGTCAAAAATATATGAGAGAGGGAATAATATGACTTTCCCAAATTTAGGAAAAATGAAGATTTAATAAATAGATCAATTTTTGTTTGCCGGAGTTTTATTTGCATTTTATTTGGATAGGGAAAAATGCGCGTTTTCGAAAATTGCATTTTAGGTCCGGAGAAAAGTTCATTTTGTTCGGCTCATTTTTAGGAGTCGGGAAAAATTTACTTTAGATTTTTCGGAGTTCGTTTAGATCTCTTTTTGTTTTTTTTTCTGCGCGCTAAACCGTTAAAAAAAACTATTCGCAGGCCAGCCGGGCCAAAGGCCCAAGCCGCCGCAAGCCAAGCAGCCGGCCAAGGCCATCGCTAGCCGCGCGCCAGGCGCAGGCGCAGGAGGCCGCCGCCGCCTCTCTCCTGTACCGAATCCTAGTAGGACTTTGGTCCTACTTCTGTATATTCCTTTTCTATTTCTAGATCTTTTCCTTCCCTCTTTTCTATTCCTATTCCTAGTCTAACTCCTTGCCCTCTACCCCAAGTAAACCCCTCCCCTCCCCAATATAAATACCCAAGCACCCCCCCTCTAAACACATCAAATTCCAAGCCTCTCTCAACCCCAAGCACTCCACCGCACCCCGCGCCCTAAGCCGCCGCCCGCGCCCTACGCCACCGCCGCCGCCTTAGCCGCCGCCGCCGTCGCACCTAGCCGCCGCCGCACCTTGCCGCGCCGCCCCCCGCCCACGCCGCCGGAGCCCCTCGCCGGAGACCTCGCCGGAGGTAGCCCCGTGCTACATCTATTCTTTTCATCGGATTGTTTTCTTCTAATCGTTCCGATTCTTCTTTTCCGATTCGTTTTCTTTCCGGTTCTTCGCCAAACCGTTCCGGTGTTCTAGATCGGTTTTTCGTTTCGGTTTTCTTCTCCGAAACCCTAGATCGGATTCGTTTTCTTCTCCGATTTAGTTGCCTTTGGACCGTTCGCCGGACCGTTCGTCTTAATGAACGTGATCACCGGATTCTTCTAGGTTAACGAACGTTCGTTCGTTTAACCATTCTTCTTTTTCCTCTCGTCGGATTTATTCCGCGATCGCGATTTCAGATCCGATCTTCTTTCTAGTCTTTCTTTTCGCTCGTTTATCGGAATCAGGTGATTCAAGCGCCTGGAGTTTCGTTTCGAAACCGCCGTTCCGTCTAATCAACTTAAACAAGTTTTGCCCGGTAAAATTTGACCTAGTTTCAACTTGCTAGAACCGAGTTGTTTTCTTTCGCCGTTTATTTCTTTGTTCGGTTCTTTCTTTCTTCTCAACCGGATTTCTTAAATTGAACTTTCTGGTTCGTTCTCTTGTTCGAATTTTACCTGTGCATTAGATGAGTACTTATTGTATGCTTGTTGTTTGTCTGCGATAGATTACCCGGATTGCGCCGCTTGTTACTTCGAAACCCTAGGACTCGCGGATCATCAGCAAGGCAAGTAACACTTTGATCATACCTTTTCTACAACCCATGTTTTATTGCATTAGATCAATCCTCTCACATTGCATGATAAGGATCTAATTAAATTGTGGGATGGGAAGTAGATGAGGTAGTACCTATCACATGTATTACTATGAAACCTTTGGGAGTTACTTCTACGTTTGCTTATTATGCCATGCTATGCTAGTAGACGTGGATTGGGTGAGTGATATCCATGACAGATGTGAGATTGATAATTTTAATGGTTTATCTAAGGTGGCAACTTAAACACACATCTGGGTGGATTGAGGCACCTGATGTCTATCAGGACTTGCCTGTTTTTTTTCGGACCGCCACCCAGGCTCAAAGGGATCATAAGATCTTTCATGCTAGAAACTTCCGTGTGCAGCCACAAGCCATTATGGGCTCTGGCATAGTTGACTAAGTTGTGCGAACTCTTACGGGGTGGACTAGCAGATGTAGGGGTTGTAGGTGGTACGGTCTACCCCACATGTAAGGTGCTAGCGCTTCTAAAAGACCGTGTCTCGGTCATCCGTCTTCTCAAACACCGTGTAGTACGAGAAACCAAACGGAGGCGATCGAGTCTTGTGGGGAAAAGTGCGCAAACCTCTGTAGAGTGTACAAACTAATCATGATTAGCCGTGTCCCCGGTTATGGACAACTTGAGTATCTAGTACCTGAATATCATTGTGAATCTCAACATGTTACTTCTAATTAATGTTGTTGGGTTTTAATTATTCTTAATTGGGATTGAGAATGCTGTCAACCATTCTCAATGTTTCACAACCACCATAATAGTTAAATAAATTTATTCCTTTGCAGTAGGGAAAAATTGGCTTTACGCAAAATTGTAACCATAGAGCTTTCCACCAGCCATATATGCATATAATATAGCTGTTTCATTCCATTACTCTCTATGTGTTACTTTGCCAGCATATTCCATGTGCTGACCCGTTTTCCGGCTGCAACGTTAATGTTGCAGACTTTTCAGACGACGATTGAGGTGCTTTTAGGTCGTGGCCCTATACTCAGTGATGCCGCTGGAGTTGATGGACCCATTTATCTTCCAAGTCTTCCGCTGTTATCATTATTAGATGGCCTTCAGCCATATTTATTGTAATAAGTTCCTTTTGAGCCATCGATGTAATAAGTGTGTGATTGCAACTCTGTTATAAAACCTCGATGTACTGTGTGGTGTCAGCATTACTGATCCAGGGATGACACCGTAGCACAGTAGACGTGATCCATTCGGGTCAGGTCGCTACAGAGATGGTATCAGAGCACACGCTGACTGTAGGACACGACCACTAATTTAAAGCCATAGATTTCCATTCTCTTCTCATTTTCTAACTCCTCATCTTTTCTACTCTATTAGGATGACGAACGTGAAGATTAAGTACGCTCAACCGGATGAAGGCACACCATTTGGATTTCACCTGAAGGAAGTCACCAAGTACCTGAACATTGGATTACCAAGCTTCACGGGAACTTTCAACGTCACTCTGCCTGAAGAGGAGCGCTGGAAGATTCAAGCTCACGTTCCGGTAAGAACATTCGCGCCAATCACGAAGCCCATAGATAGTGTCTTCAATGCACCAACCTGGAGTCTGGGAAGGAGCATGGCAGCTCATATCACCATAGGACGCGTTGGAGAAGTTTATCAAGAAGACCTCAAGGACACTATCTACCAGATTTGCGGACGCCGAGATGAACAATGGGAGTTAGTCAGCACCAAGAAGGATAGATCCATTGCAGCATTCATCCAGGAGTTAAACCAGCACATTCGATGCCATGAGAACCAGATGTGCAATGATATGATGGAGTTGAAGAATGCGAAGGCAAGGATCATCGAGCTAGAAGGAGAATTGAAGTCTACACGCAAGGACTACATGGACGAGATCGTAGCTCTAGCAAGGCACAATAACGATCTTAAGCAGGAGATTGAAGAACTCAAGGGGAAGTTAGCATCCCAGGAGGAAGATGAGTACGTCGCATGTCTGGACAACTACATCATCATCGACGACACCGATTCGGATCCAAGTGAACCCGACTTTGAAGACGAAGCTGGAGCAGATATCATGGAGTCTTCCACCGGTTCAAATTTCTAGATGACCACCAGATAATAGTAGTATTTCCCCATGTAAACAATAGTCGAGCACATTTGCGATAGTTAGACCGTTTGTAAGCCCTTGTTTGATTGATTGAAGTGATTTTGTGTGCATTTGCCTCATGTGCATATGGGTAGTGTTTTCCCTTTAGACCCCTCTATTCTTAATTCTCGTCTTTTCTAAAACCCTCAGATGCCTCCGAGACGTGACAATGGATTTCCACTGGAGCTCACTCAGTTGATTCAGCAGCAGAATCAATTGATGCAGATGTTAGTTCAGAATCAGCAGAACAACAACAACAACCCACCACCACCACTTGTTGACCACTTAGCCCGTTTCCTTAGGCTGAATCCGCCGGTGTTTTCCAGTAGCACCGAGCCGATAGTAGCACACGATTGGCTCCGCAAGATAGGAAGGGAGTTGACCACTGCAGGATGTACAGATGGTGAGAAAGTGAAGTTTGCCGCACACCAGCTTGACGGAGCCGCGGCAGCATGGTGGGAGAATTTCACAGCCACTTACCCAGTTGACACTGTCACATGGGATCAGTTTCAGCAAGCTTTCCGCACTTCCCATGTTTCAGCAGGAGCTATGGCCATAAAGAAGCGTGAGTTTTGCAACTTACGCCAAGGAGGAAGGATAGTTGGCCAGTACGTTGACAATTTTAGCAAGTTAGCACATTATGCCCCAGATGACGTTGCTACGGATGCAGCTAAGCAGGAGAAGTTTCTGGAAGGATTGAATGATGAGCTAAGCATGAAGTTGATGGTAGCAAGTTTCAACAACTACCAGGAGTTGGTAGATCGTGCCATCATGATAGAAGGGAAGCAACAGCAGATGGAGAACCGTAAGAGGAAGTATGGACAGGGGAAGTATAACTCTGGAGCCCTGCAGAAGCCCCGTTTTACCCCTAAACCGGGATTTCAGTTTCAGCATACCCATGGAGGAGGTAGCTCGCACAACCATAATGGCCACAAGAATGGTAATGGGAATGGAGGAAGCAACGGCCAGAACCGGACAACCCCGTCGACCCCAACCAAGAGAGACCTGAGTCAAGTCACCTGTTTCAAGTGTTCGAAGACCGGACATTATGCCAATGAATGTCCTGAAGGCCAGATTGGAAATGGCAATGGAAGCTCTGGAAAGAAGCCGAACCCTTTCAATAGGGGACAGGTGAACCACGTTAATGTGGAGGAGGTTGAAGATCATCCCGATGCAGTAATCGGTAAGTTTTTGGTTAAGTCATTTACTGCACTCGTTCTTTTTGATACTGGTGCATCGCATTCATACATATCAAGGGGATTTGTGGAAAAGTATAACCTGCCAACCCAAGCCCTTAGGTCACCCATGTTAGTAAGCTCACCAGGAGCGGAGTTTATGGCTATGGTGTGATCGGTTACCATTAAGGATTGGTAACTATGTGTTTCCCTCAGACCTAATAGTATTGGAATCTCAAGGATTGGATGTGATATTAGGCATGGATTGGTTATCAAAGTATGAAGGGAATATTGAGTGTGCTAGTAAGTCAATTTTGCTTACTACACCAGAAGGGAGAAGGATCAAGTATGTATCCCGGCATGTACCAAAAAGGACACAAGTGAATTGCCTAACAGGAGTCGTGCAGGAGGAAGTACCAGTGGTAAAGGATTTTCCTGATGTATTTCCTGAGGAATTGCCAGGCATGCCACCGGATAGAGACATTGAGTTTTTGATTGAGTTATTGCCAGGTACAGGCCCAATATCGAAGCGACCATATGGGATGCCAGCAAAGGATTTGGTGGAAATAAAGAATCAGATTAAGGAGTTATTGGATAAAGGTTACATTCGCCCAAGTTCTTCACCTTGGGGATCACCCGTACTCCTAGTGGAAAAGAAGGATGGATCATTAAGGATGGTTGTAGATTATCGGGGATTGAATGAAGTAACCATCAAGAATAAGTACCCACTGCCAATGATCAACGATCTGTTTGATCGGTTGCAAGGAGCTAAAGTGTTTTCCAAGATCGATTTGTGATCAGGGTACCACCAATTGAAGATTCGAGAGCAGGACATACCTAAGACAGCATTCACCACGAGATATGGATTGTATGAGTATACCGTTATGTCATTTGGATTGACTAACGCGCCTGCCTATTTTATGAACCTGATGAACAAAGTGTTTATGGAGTTTTTGGATAAGTTCGTCGTAGTGTTCATTGATGATATTCTGGTTTATTCAAAGAATGAAGAAGAGCATAAGGAACATTTGCGTTTGGTTTTGGAGAAACTAAGGGAACATCAGTTATACGCCAAATTCAGCAAATGTGAGTTTTGGTTGAAGGAAGTAGGATTCCTCGGACATGTTATATCCGGAGAAGGTATAGCAGTTGACCCCACAAAGGTTGAGACCGTAACCGAATGGGAAGCACCAACAACAGTTGGAGAGATCCGGAGTTTTCTTGGACTCGCAGGATACTACCGGAGATTCATTGAGAACTTTTCAAGGATTGCGAAGCCTATGACGGAGTTGTTGAAGAAGGATACTAAGTTCAATTGGACTGAGGAGTGTGAGGCTAGTTTCCAGGAGTTGAAGAAACGTTTGGTTACCTCACCAGTATTGATTTTGCCAGATCAGACCAAGGATTATGAGGTGTATTGCGACGCTTCACGTCGAGGACTTGGAGCAGTGCTTATGCAGGAAGGAAGAGTTGTTTCGTATGCTTCACGACAACTGAAGCCTCATGAGTTGAATTATGCCATGCATGATTTGGAGTTAGCAGCCGTAGTGCATGCATTGAAGACGTGGAGACATTTCCTCATTGGAAATCATTGTGAGGTGTACACGGATCACAAGAGTTTGAAGTACATTTT
This sequence comes from Triticum urartu, assembly GCF_056163025.1. Lineage (NCBI taxonomy): Eukaryota > Viridiplantae > Streptophyta > Magnoliopsida > Poales > Poaceae > Triticum > Triticum urartu. The sequence goes on from NC_141879.1 coordinate 343,317,057, forward strand.
CACGCAGAAGGGGTTGAACCTCAGACAGAGGAGATGGTTGGAGCTCATCAAGGATTATGACATGAGATTGCATTACCATCCCGGAAAAGCTAATGTAGTAGCTGACGCATTGAGCCATAAGAGCCATGTCAATACGATAATGACAGGGAGTATACCAAAGGAGTTAGCAGAAAACCTTCGTGAGATATGTTTGGAAATAGTTCCGAGAGGCTATGTAGCAGCATTGGAGATTCAGTCAACATTGATGGATAAAATCAGAAAAGCTCAGAAATCTGACAAGGAGATTCCGCTATAAAGGAGAAACTTAGCAAAGGAAAAGCTAAGGGATTTCGTGAGGATGAGCACGATACCTTATGGTTTGAGGACCGTGTTTATGTGCCCAATGACCCGGAGATCAGGAAGTTGATTTTGCAGGAGGCACATGATTCACCGTATTCGATTCACCCAGGGAATACCAAGATGTCTTTGGATTTGAAGGAAACATTCTGGTGGACCGGAATGAGGAAGGATATTGCAGCATATGTAGCAGTTTGTGACGTATGTCAGAGAGTAAAGGCAGAACATCAGAAGCCAGCAGGATTATTACAACCATTGCCAATACCCGAATGGAAGTGGGATAAGATAGGCATGGATTTTATCACAGGACTACCCAGGACGAAAGCAGGTTATGATTCGATATGGGTAGTAGTTGATCGTTTGACGAAGGTAGCACATTTCATTCCAGTTAAGACCACTTACACCAGTGCTAAGTTGGCAAAGATATACATGACTAGGATCATTTGTTTGCATGGAGTCCCGAGGAGTATCGTATCAGATACCAGTTTCGTTCCATGAAAACAGTTACGAAGTTGGAGACCGACAATTCTTTGGACCAGATTTGATTAAGGAGTCTGAACGGAAGGTTAAGTTGATTCGCGATAGGCTCAAGGTAGCCCAGTCCAGGCAGAAGAGCTACGCAGATTCTAAACGCAAGGAGATAGTTTACGAAACTGGAGACAGAGTTTATCTTCGAGTATCCCCACTTCGAGGAGTTAAGCGCTTTGGAGTTATGGGAAAGTTAGCACCGCGTTTCGTTGGACCGTTTAAGATCTTGAAACGTATGGGAGAAGTCGCGTATAAGTTGGAATTACCAGAAGGACTGTCAGGAGTTCATGATGTATTTCATGTTTCTCAGTTGAAGAAATGTCATGCCGAGATGGCGGAGGTACCGCTAAGAGATACCGTGCCGCTTGAAGCGATTCAGTTGAAGGACGACTTAACATATGAGGAGAAGCCAGTCAAGATTCTCGATTATGCCAGCAGAGTTACTCGCAGCAAGGTTATCAAGTTTTGCAAAGTTCAGTGGAACCACCACTCAGAGGATGAAGCCACCTGGGAGAGAGAAGAAGATTTGCTCAAGGACCACCCTCACCTATTTTCTAGCCAACCAGAATCTCGAGGGCGAGATTCATCTTAAGGGGGGTAGGTTTGTAACATCCCAAATTTTCAATTTGGAATGTTATACACTAGATCATCATGCATAGCATATTTTCTTGCATTTTGGTTGATCCTAGAAATTTCATGCAACTCAAGGACCCTCGGAGAGAGTTGGAGATTTCGTTATTTTCATATTTGAGAGTTTTCTCGAAGTTTGAAAATAGGATCATTTGATTTATTTATTTTATCTTCAATAATTTTTCCGGTGTCAAAAATATATGAGAGAGGGAATAATATGACTTTCCCAAATTTAGGAAAAATGAAGATTTAATAAATAGATCAATTTTTGTTTGCCGGAGTTTTATTTGCATTTTATTTGGATAGGGAAAAATGCGCGTTTTCGAAAATTGCATTTTAGGTCCGGAGAAAAGTTCATTTTGTTCGGCTCATTTTTAGGAGTCGGGAAAAATTTACTTTAGATTTTTCGGAGTTCGTTTAGATCTCTTTTTGTTTTTTTTCTGCGCGCTGAACCGTTAAAAAAAAACTATTCGTAGGCCAGCCGGGCCAAAGGCCCAAGCCGCCGCAAGCCAAGCAGTCGGCCAAGGCCATCGCTAGCCGCGCGCCAGGCGCAGGCGCAGGAGGCCGCCGCCGCCTCTCTCCTGTACCGAATCCTAGTGGGACTTTGGTCCTACTTCCGTATATTCCTTTTCTATTTCTAGATCTTTTCCTTCCCTCTTTTCTATTCCCATTCCTAGTCTAATTCCTTGCCCTCTACCCCAAGTAAACCCCTCCCCTCCCCAATATAAATACCCAAGCACCCCCCCCTCTAAACACATCAAATTCCAAGCCTCTCTCAACCCCAAGCACTCCACCGCACCCCGCGCCCTAAGCCGCCGCCCGCGCCCTACGCCGCCGCAGCCGCCTTAGCCGCCGCCGCCGTCGCACCTAGCCGCCGCCGCACCTTGCCGCGCCGCCCCACGCCCACGCCGCCGGAGCCCCTCGCCGGAGGTAGCCCCGCGCTACATCTATTCTTTTCATCGGATCGTTTTCTTCTAATCGTTCCGATTCTTCTTTTCCGATTCGTTTTCTTTCCGGTTCTTCGCCAAACCGTTCCGGTGTTCTAGATCGGTTTTTCATTTCGGTTTTCTTCTCCGAAACCCTAGATCGGATTCGTTTTCTTCTCCGATTTAGTTGCCTTTGGACCGTTCGCCGGACCATTCGTCTTAACGAACGTGATCACCGGATTCTTCTAGGTTAACGAACGTCCGTTCGTTTAACCGTTCTTCTTTTTCCTCTCGTCGGATTTATTCCGCGATCGCGATTTCAGATCCGATCTTCTTTCTAGTCTTTCTTTTCGCTCGTTTATCGGAATCAGGTGATTCAAGCACTTGGAGTTTCGTTTCGAAACCGCCGTTCCGTCTAATCAACTTAAACAAGTTTTGCCCCGGTAAAATTTGACCTAGTTTCAACTTGCTAGAACCGAGTTGTTTTCTTTCGCCGTTTGTTTCTTTGTTCGGTTCTTTCTTTCTTCTCAACCAGAGTTCTTAAATTGAACTTTCTGGTTCGTTCTCTTGTTCGAGTTTTACCTGTGCATTAGATGAGTACTTATTGTATGCTTATTGTTTGTCTGCGATAGATTACCCGGATTGCGCCGCTTGTTACTTCGAAACCCTAGGACTCGCGGATCATCAGCAAGGCAAGTAACACTTTGATCATACCTTTTCTACAACCCATGTTTTATTGCATTAGATCAATCCTCTCATATTTCATGATTAGGATCTAATTAAATGGTGGGATGGGAAGTAGATGAGGTAGTACCTATCACATGTATTACTATGAAACCTTTGGGAGTTACTTCTACGTTTGCTTATTATGCCATGCTATGCTAGTAGACGTGGATTGGGTGAGTGATATCCATGACAGATGTGAGATTGATAATTTTAATGGTTTATCTAAGGTGGCAACTTAAACACACATCTGGGTGGATTGAGGCACCTGATGTCTATCAGGACTTGCCTGTTTTTTTTCGGACCGCCACCCAGGCTCAAAGGGATCATAAGATCTTTCATGCTAGAAACTTCCGTGTGCAGCCACAAGCCATTATGGGCTCTGGCATAGTTGACTAAGTTGTGCGAACTCTTACAGGGTGGACTAGCAGATGTAGGGGTTGTAGGTGGTACGGTCTACCCCACATGTAAGGTGCTAGCGCTTCTGAAAGACTGTGTCTCGGTCATCCGTCTTCTCAAACACCGTGTAGTGCGAGAAACCAAACGGAGGCGATCGAGTCTTGTGGGGAAAAGTGCGCAAACCTCTGCAGAGTGTACAAACTCATCATGATTAGCCGTGTCCCCGGTTATGGACAACTTGAGTATCTAGTACTTGAATATCATTGTGAATCTCAACATGTTACTTCTAATTAATGTTGTTGGGTTTTAATTATTCTTAATTGGGATTGAGAATGCTGTCAACCATTCTCAATGTTTCACAACCACCATAATAGTTAAATAAATTTATTCCTTTGTAGTAGGGAAAAATTGGCTTTACACAAAATTGTAACCGTAGAGCTTTCCACCATCCATATATGCATATAATATAGCTGTTTCATTCCATTACTCTCTATGTGTTACTTTGCCAGCATATTCCATGTGCTGACCCGTTTTCGGGCTGCAACGTTAATGTTGCAGACTTTTCAGACGACGATTGAGGTGCTTTTAGGTCGTGGCCCTATACTCAGTGATGCCGCTGGAGTTGATGGACCCATTTATCTTCCAAGTCTTCCGCTGTTATCATTATTAGATGGCCTTCAGCCATATTTATTGTAATAAGTTCTTTTTGAGCCATCGATGTAATAAGTGTGTGATTGCAACTCTGTTATAAAACCTCGATGTACTGTGTGGTGTCAGCATTACTGATCCAGGGATGACACCGTAGCATAGTAGACGTGATCCATTCGGGTCAGGTCGCTACAGAGATGGTATCAGAGCACACGCTGACTGTAGGACACGACCACTAAGTTAAAGCCATAGATTTCCATTCTCTTCTCATTTTCTAACTCCTCATCTTTTCTACTCTATTAGGATGACGAACGTGAAGATTAAGTACGCTCAACCGGATGAAGGCACACCATTTGGATTTCACCTGAAGGAAGTCACCAAGTACCTGAACATTGGATTACCAAGCTTCACGGGAACTTTCAACGCCACTCTGCCTGAAGAGGAGCGCTAGAAGATTCAAGCTCACGTTCTGGGAAGAACATTCGCGCCAATCACGAAGCCCATAGATAGTGTCTTCAATGCACCAACCTCAAGGACACTATCTACCAGATTTGCGGACGCCGAGATGAACAATGGGAGTTAGTCAGCACCAAGAAGGATAGATCCATTGCAGCATTCATCCAGGAGTTAAACCAGCACATTCGATGCCACGAGAACCAGATGTGCAATGATATGATGGAGTTGAAGAATGCGAAGGCAAGGATCATCGAGCTAGAAGGAGAATTGAAGTCTACACGCAAGGACTACATGGACGAGATCGTAGCTCTAGCAAGGCACAATAACGATCTTAAGCAGGAGATTGAAGAACTCAAGGGGAAGTTAGCATCCCAGGAGGAAGATGAGTACGTCGCATGTCTGGACAACTACATCATCATCGACGACACCGATTCGGATCCAAGTGAACCCGACTTTGAAGACGAAGCTGGAGCAGATATCATGGAGTCTTCCACCGGTTCAAATTTCTAGATGACCACCAGATAATAGTAGTATTTCCCCATGTAAACAATAGTCGAGCACATTTGCGATAGTTAGACCGTTTGTAAGCCCTTGTTTGATTGATTGAAGTGATTTTGTGTGCATTTGCCTCATGTGCATATGGGTAGTGTTTTCCCTTTAGACCCCTCTATTCTTAATTCTCGTCTTTTCTAAAACCCTCAGATGCCTCCGAGACGTGACAATGGATTTCCACTGGAGCTCACTCAGTTGATTCAGCAGCAGAATCAATTGATGCAGATGTTAGTTCAGAATCAGCAGAACAACAACAACAACCCACCACCACCACTTGTTGACCACTTAGCCCGTTTCCTTAGGCTGAATCCGCCGGTGTTTTCCAGTAGCACCGAGCCGATAGTAGCACACGATTGGCTCCGCAAGATAGGAAGGGAGTTGACCACTGCAGGATGTACAGATGGTGAGAAAGTGAAGTTTGCCGCACACCAGCTTGACGGAGCCGCGGCAGCATGGTGGGAGAATTTCACAGCCACTTACCCAGTTGACACTGTCACATGGGATCAGTTTCAGCAAGCTTTCCGCACTTCCCATGTTTCAGCAGGAGCTATGGCCATAAAGAAGCGTGAGTTTTGCAACTTACGCCAAGGAGGAAGGATAGTTGGCCAGTACGTTGACAATTTTAGCAAGTTAGCACATTATGCCCCAGATGACGTTGCTACGGATGCAGCTAAGCAGGAGAAGTTTCTGGAAGGATTGAATGATGAGCTAAGCATGAAGTTGATGGTAGCAAGTTTCAACAACTACCAGGAGTTGGTAGATCGTGCCATCATGATAGAAGGGAAGCAACAGCAGATGGAGAACCGTAAGAGGAAGTATGGACAGGGGAAGTATAACTCTGGAGCCCTGCAGAAGCCCCGTTTTACCCCTAAACCGGGATTTCAGTTTCAGCATACCCATGGAGGAGGTAGCTCGCACAACCATAATGGCCACAAGAATGGTAATGGGAATGGAGGAAGCAACGGCCAGAACCGGACAACCCCGTCGACCCCAACCAAGAGAGACCTGAGTCAAGTCACCTGTTTCAAGTGTTCGAAGACCGGACATTATGCCAATGAATGTCCTGAAGGCCAGATTGGAAATGGCAATGGAAGCTCTGGAAAGAAGCCGAACCCTTTCAATAGGGGACAGGTGAACCACGTTAATGTGGAGGAGGTTGAAGATCATCCCGATGCAGTAATCGGTAAGTTTTTGGTTAAGTCATTTACTGCACTCGTTCTTTTTGATACTGGTGCATCGCATTCATACATATCAAGGGGATTTGTGGAAAAGTATAACCTGCCAACCCAAGCCCTTAGGTCACCCATGTTAGTAAGCTCACCAGGAGCGGAGTTTATGGCTATGGTGTGATCGGTTACCATTAAGGATTGGTAACTATGTGTTTCCCTCAGACCTAATAGTATTGGAATCTCAAGGATTGGATGTGATATTAGGCATGGATTGGTTATCAAAGTATGAAGGGAATATTGAGTGTGCTAGTAAGTCAATTTTGCTTACTACACCAGAAGGGAGAAGGATCAAGTATGTATCCCGGCATGTACCAAAAAGGACACAAGTGAATTGCCTAACAGGAGTCGTGCAGGAGGAAGTACCAGTGGTAAAGGATTTTCCTGATGTATTTCCTGAGGAATTGCCAGGCATGCCACCGGATAGAGACATTGAGTTTTTGATTGAGTTATTGCCAGGTACAGGCCCAATATCGAAGCGACCATATGGGATGCCAGCAAAGGATTTGGTGGAAATAAAGAATCAGATTAAGGAGTTATTGGATAAAGGTTACATTCGCCCAAGTTCTTCACCTTGGGGATCACCCGTACTCCTAGTGGAAAAGAAGGATGGATCATTAAGGATGGTTGTAGATTATCGGGGATTGAATGAAGTAACCATCAAGAATAAGTACCCACTGCCAATGATCAACGATCTGTTTGATCGGTTGCAAGGAGCTAAAGTGTTTTCCAAGATCGATTTGTGATCAGGGTACCACCAATTGAAGATTCGAGAGCAGGACATACCTAAGACAGCATTCACCACGAGATATGGATTGTATGAGTATACCGTTATGTCATTTGGATTGACTAACGCGCCTGCCTATTTTATGAACCTGATGAACAAAGTGTTTATGGAGTTTTTGGATAAGTTCGTCGTAGTGTTCATTGATGATATTCTGGTTTATTCAAAGAATGAAGAAGAGCATAAGGAACATTTGCGTTTGGTTTTGGAGAAACTAAGGGAACATCAGTTATACGCCAAATTCAGCAAATGTGAGTTTTGGTTGAAGGAAGTAGGATTCCTCGGACATGTTATATCCGGAGAAGGTATAGCAGTTGACCCCACAAAGGTTGAGACCGTAACCGAATGGGAAGCACCAACAACAGTTGGAGAGATCCGGAGTTTTCTTGGACTCGCAGGATACTACCGGAGATTCATTGAGAACTTTTCAAGGATTGCGAAGCCTATGACGGAGTTGTTGAAGAAGGATACTAAGTTCAATTGGACTGAGGAGTGTGAGGCTAGTTTCCAGGAGTTGAAGAAACGTTTGGTTACCTCACCAGTATTGATTTTGCCAGATCAGACCAAGGATTATGAGGTGTATTGCGACGCTTCACGTCGAGGACTTGGAGCAGTGCTTATGCAGGAAGGAAGAGTTGTTTCGTATGCTTCACGACAACTGAAGCCTCATGAGTTGAATTATGCCATGCATGATTTGGAGTTAGCAGCCGTAGTGCATGCATTGAAGACGTGGAGACATTTCCTCATTGGAAATCATTGTGAGGTGTACACGGATCACAAGAGTTTGAAGTACATTTTCACGCAGAAGGGGTTGAACCTCAGACAGAGGAGATGGTTGGAGCTCATCAAGGATTATGACATGAGATTGCATTACCATCCCGGAAAAGCTAATGTAGTAGCTGACGCATTGAGCCATAAGAGCCATGTCAATACGATAATGACAGGGAGTATACCAAAGGAGTTAGCAGAAAACCTTCGTGAGATATGTTTGGAAATAGTTCCGAGAGGCTATGTAGCAGCATTGGAGATTCAGTCAACATTGATGGATAAAATCAGAAAAGCTCAGAAATCTGACAAGGAGATTCCGCTATAAAGGAGAAACTTAGCAAAGGAAAAGCTAAGGGATTTCGTGAGGATGAGCACGATACCTTATGGTTTGAGGACCGTGTTTATGTGCCCAATGACCCGGAGATCAGGAAGTTGATTTTGCAGGAGGCACATGATTCACCGTATTCGATTCACCCAGGGAATACCAAGATGTCTTTGGATTTGAAGGAAACATTCTGGTGGACCGGAATGAGGAAGGATATTGCAGCATATGTAGCAGTTTGTGACGTATGTCAGAGAGTAAAGGCAGAACATCAGAAGCCAGCAGGATTATTACAACCATTGCCAATACCCGAATGGAAGTGGGATAAGATAGGCATGGATTTTATCACAGGACTACCCAGGACGAAAGCAGATTATGATTCGATATGGGTAGTAGTTGATCGTTTGACGAAGGTAGCACATTTCATTCCAGTTAAGACCACTTACACCAGTGCTAAGTTGGCAAAGATATACATGACTAGGATCATTTGTTTGCATGGAGTCCCGAGGAGTATCGTATCAGATACCAGTTTCGTTCCATGACAACAGTTACGAAGTTGGAGACCGACAATTCTTTGGACCAGATTTGATTAAGGAGTCTGAACGGAAGGTTAAGTTGATTCGCGATAGGCTCAAGGTAGCCCAGTCCAGGCAGAAGAGCTACGCAGATTCTAAATGCAAGGAGATATTTTACGAAACCAGAGACAGAGTTTATCTTCGAGTATCCCCACTTCGAGGAGTTAAGCGCTTTGGAGTTAAGGGAAAGTTAGCACCGCGTTTCGTTGGACCGTTTAAGATCTTGAAACGTATGGGAGAAGTCGCGTATACGTTGGAATTACCAGAGGGACTGTCAGGAGTTCATGATGTATTTCATGTTTCTCAGTTGAAGAAATGTCATGCCGAGATGGCAGAGGTACCGCTAAGAGATACCGTGCCGCTTGAAGCGATTCAGTTGAAGGACGACTTAACATATGAGGAGAAGCCAGTCAAGATTCTCGATTATGCCAGCAGAGTTACTCGCAGCAAGGTTATCAAGTTTTGCAAAGTTCAGTGGAACCACCACTCAGAGGATAAAGCCACCTGGGAGAGAGAAGAAGATTTGCTCAAGGACCACCCTCACCTATTTTCTAGCCAACCAGAATCTCGAGGGCGAGATTCATCTTAAGAGGGGTAGGTTTGTAACATCCCAAATTTTCAATTTGGAATGTTATACACTAGATCATCATGCATAGCATATTTTCTTGCATTTTGGTTGATCCTAGAAATTTCACGCAACTCAAGGACCCTCGGAGAGAGTTGGAGATTTCGTTATTTTCATATTTGAGAGTTTTCTCGAAGTTTGAAAATAGGATCATTTGATTTATTTATTTTATCTTCAATAATTTTTCTGGTGTCAAAAATATATGAGAGAGGGAATAATATGACTTTCCCAAATTTAGGAAAAATGAAGATTTAATAAATAGATCAATTTTTGTTTGCCGGAGTTTTATTTGCATTTTATTTGGATAGGGAAAAATGCGCGTTTTCGAAAATTGCATTTTAGGTCCGGAGAAAAGTTCATTTTGTTCGGCTCATTTTTAGGAGTCGGGAAAAATTTACTTTAGATTTTTCGGAGTTCGTTTAGATCTATTTTTGTTTTTTTTTCTGCGCGCTGAACCGTTAAAAAAAACTATTCGCAGGCCAGCCGGGCCAAAGGCCCAAGCCGCCGCAAGCCAAGCAGCCGGCCAAGGCCATCGCTAGCCGCGCGCCAGGCGCAGGCGCAGGAGGCCGCCGCCGCCTCTCTCCTGTACCGAATCCTAGTGGGACTTTGGTCCTACTTCCGTATATTCCTTTTCTATTTCTAGATCTTTTCCTTCCCTCTTTTCTATTCCTATTCCTAGTCTAATTCCTTGCCCTCTACCCCAAGTAAACCCCTCCCCTCCCCAATATAAATACCCAAGCACCCCCCCTCTAAACACATCAAATTCCAAGCCTCTCTCAACCCCAAGCACTCCACCGCACCCCACGCCCTAAGCCGCCGCCCGCGCCCTACGCCGCCGCCGCCGCCTTAGCCGCCGCCGCCGTCGCACCTAGCCGCCGCCGCACCTTGCCACGCCGCCCCACGCCCACGCCGCCGGAGCCCCTCGCCGGAGACCTCGCCGGAGATAGCCCCGCGCTACATCTATTCTTTTCATCGGATCGTTTTCTTCTAATCGTTCCGATTCTTCTTTTCCGATTCGTTTTCTTTCCGGTTCTTCGCCAAACCGTTCCGGTGTTCTAGATCGGTTTTTCGTTTCGGTTTTCTTCTCCGAAACCCTAGATCGGATTCGTTTTCTTCTCCGATTTAGTTGCCTTTGGACCATTCGCCGGACCGTTCGTCTTAACGAACGTGATCACCGGATTCTTCTAGGTTAACGAACGTCCGTTCGTTTAACCGTTCTTCTTTTTCCTCTCGTCGGATTTATTCCGCGATCGCGATTTCAGATCCGATCTTCTTTCTAGTCTTTCTTTTCGCTCGTTTATCGGAATCAGGTGATTCAAGCGCCTGGAGTTTCGTTTCGAAACCGCCGTTCCGTCTAATCAACTTAAACAAGTTTTGCCCCGGTAAAATTTGACCTAGTTTCAACTTCCTAGAACCGAGTTGTTTTCTTTCGCCGTTTGTTTCTTTGTTCGGTTCTTTCTTTCTTCTCAACCGGAGTTCTTAAATTGAACTTTCTGGTTCGTTCTCTTGTTCGAGTTTTACCTGTGCATTAGATGAGTACTTATTGTATGCTTGTTGTTTGTCTGCGATAGATTACCCGGATTGCGCCGCTTGTTACTTCAAAACCCTAGGACTCGCGGATCATCAGCAAGGCAAGTAACACTTTGATCATACCTTTTCTACAACCCATGTTTTATTGCATTAGATCAATCCTCTCACATTGCATGATTAGGATCTAATTAAATTGTGGGATGGGAAGTAGATGAGGTAGTACCTATCACATGTATTACTATGAAACCTTTGGGAGTTACTTCTACGTTTGCTTATTATGCCATGCTATGCTAGTAGACGTGGATTGGGTGCGTGATATCCATGACAGATGTGAGATTGATAATTTTAATGGTTTATCTAAGGTGGCAACTTAAACACACATCTGGGTGGATTGAGGCACCTGATGTCTATCAGGACTTGCCTGGTTTTTTTCGGACCGCCACCCAGGCTCAAAGGGATCATAAGATCTTTCATGCTAGAAACTTCCGTGTGCAGCCACAAGCCATTATGGGCTCTGGCATAGTTGACTAAGTTGTGCGAACTCTTACGGGGTGGACTAGCAGATGTAGGGGTTGTAGGTGGTACGGTCTACCCCACATGTAAGGTGCTAGCGCTTCTGAAAGACTGTGTCTCGGTCATCCGTCTTCTCAAACACCGTGTAGTGCGAGAAACCAAACGGAGGCGATCGAGTCTTGTGGGGAAAAGTGCGCAAACCTCTGCAGAGTGTACAAACTAATCATGATTAGCCGTGTCCCCGGTTATGGACAACTTGAGTATCTAGTACTTGAATATCATTGTGAATCTCAACATGTTACTTCTAATTAATGTTGTTGGGTTTTAATTATTCTTAATTGGGATTGAGAATGCTGTCAACCATTCTCAATGTTTCACAACCACCATAATAGTTAAATAAATTTATTCCTTTGTAGTAGGGAAAAATTGGCTTTACGCAAAATTGTAACCATAGAGCTTTCCACCAGCCATATATGCATATAATATAGCTGTTTCATTCCATTACTCTTTATGTGTTACTTTGCCAGCATATTCCATGTGCTGACCCGTTTTCGGGCTGCAACGTTAATGTTGCAGACTTTTCAGACGACGATTGAGGTGCTTTTAGGTCGTGGCCCTATACTCAATGATGCCGCTGGAGTTGATGGACCCATTTATCTTCCAAGTCTTCCGCTGTTATCATTATTAGATGGCCTTCAGCCATATTTATTGTAATAAGTTCTTTTTGAGCCATTGATGTAATAAGTGTGTGATTGCAACTCTGTTATAAAACCTCGATGTACTGTGTGGTGTCAGCATTACTGATCCAGGGATGACACCATAGCATAGTAGACGTGATCCATTCGGGTCAGGTCGCTACATTCAGGTATTTTTCGGAGTACCGGAGAGTTACGGGAATACGTATTGGGCCTTATTGGGCCATACGGGAAAGAAGAAAAAGGGCCTCAAGGGTGGCCGCACCCCTCCCCTTGGTCTGGTTCGAATTGGACTAGGGAAGGGGGGCGCCCCCTTCCTTCCTTCTCCTTTTCCCTTCTCCTTTTCCTATTCCATATGGGATGTGGAATCGTACTAGGACTAGGGAGTCCTAGTAGGACTCCACACTTGGCGCGCCCCCTCCTATGGCCGGCCTCCTCCTCCCTTGCTCCTTTATATACGGGGGCAGGGGGGCACCTCTAGACACAAGTTGATCCACGTGATCATATTCTTAGCCGTGTGCGGTGCCCCCTTCCACCAAAATCCTCGATAATATTGTAGCGGTGCTTAGGCGAAGCCCTACGACGGTAGTACATCAAGATCGTCACCACGCCGTCATGCTGACGGAACTCTTCCCCGACACTTTGCTGGATCGGAGTCCGGGGATCGTCATCGAGCTGAACGTGTGCTAGAACTCGGAGGTGCCGTAGTTTCGGTGCTTGATCAGTCGGGCCGTGAAGACGTACGACTACATCAACTGCGTTGTGCTAACGCTTCCGCTGTCGGTCTACAAGGGTACATAGATCACACTCTCCCCTCTCGTTGCTATGCATCATCATGATCTTGCGTGTGCGTAGGAATTTTTTTGAAATTACTACGTTCCCCAATAGCGCGCTCCTCCGCAGCCTCACGACGGTGATCGGCCTCGCGAGCCTCTTCCAAGGCTCGTGAGCCGGCTTCATGGGCGATCTTGAGGGATGCCTCGGCCTTCACATTCTCTAGGTCGCGCTGATAGCAAACGAGATTGATGGCCACCCTCAGCTTGCGCCGCTCCTCCACCAGCCGGAGGCCTCCAGCCTCAAGGCGCGAGTCAACACCAGCGAGCTATTCACCGAGTCGGCTCATCGCGCACATCGCCTCCTGGAAGAGCTCATGACGAACTACGCTCTGCCCATGCTCGAGCTCGAACGCTCGACCCGCCTCGTCCTCCACCTCGGGGGCCGCGGGCAGAGCATCAAGTGGTGCGCCACCTCCTGACTGGGGGCTGGGAGCTAACACCGTGCCTGACGTCAGCCCGCCCTCGCGAGGAGCTTGAGCTGATCAGGGCTCGCTGCTTGAAGAGGAACCAGAGATCGAAGTCAACCAGCTGCTGCCCATGAGCAAAGGAGGAGCCCTGGGCACGCCCGCCAAGCTCCGCGCCAGACCATGGGGGAGGGGCGGCCAAGCCGAGGACTCAGCGGGCCATGAAGGCAAGAATGCTCCCCCGGCCGACCCTGCGCCAGGGGCGGCTGGTAGGCCAAGAACGCTCAAGGCCGATGGGGGAGTTGATGAAGGAGGAGGCAACCTCTCGGAAGACGCGACAGCTTCAATGGAAGGAGCCCTGAAGGACAGACGTCAGAATAAGAAGACCACACGCAAGAAGCCACGGCAATGAGATGCTTACGCGTCAATGGCGATGTACTTCCATTGCTTCAATGCCCGAAGATATTGCTGCCACTGGGGGACCCCTTCCTCTGGCGGAGCTCCTCGAAGTCCACACAAAGACGACCGAAGTGCTGGACGTGACGGCCGGTGCACGGCGGAGCCGAAGAAGAACTAAGAGGGATGGCTTCAGGGGAGCCCGATCATGGCGAAGAGCCCGGCGCCCCACCAAGCCGATTGGGCGCAGCCCCTACTCGTCAAAGGAAGGCATGCTAGCGGCAAATGCAGCTTTGTTCTCGCAGCGGTACAACAGGCAGCTGTTCCTGGGCATCTCATCCGGCAGAGGGACACCCGATAGGACAGTGAGCACTGTTTTCCACGCTGCAAGAGGAAGCCCCTCCTCCTGAAACCTCATGTTGTCCTAGCTGCGCAGCAAGTCCCACATTGGGCGGGAGTGGTGCTGAAGTGGAGCGACTCGATGCCTGACGAACTCCCTCACCACCATGGGCGCAGTCACGCCAAGGTCCTTCAACCACCTCAACCTGGCCCAGACGGGGGCAAGGCGGGGGCTCGTGAACTTCTGATGGCCCCAGTCGGAGTTTGGAACAACGCGCCCCATCGGAACTTGGAGCAGAGGGTTGAGCACGCCGGCGTCAACAAACACCCATCATGTATGAAACTCGCTCGTGGATGAAGGAAGCTCGAAGTCGATCCCCGCGCCCGTCGTCGCAGCCACGGCCTGGAAACCCACGCACCCCGAGCTCTGCTGGGGACCGGTGAGATGCAATGAGAAGAAGTGGCGGAGGAGTGCCACGGAAGGAGCGATGCCCAGCATGGCCTCGCACAAGAAGGCAAAGACGGCAAGAAGGGTCACAGATTGAGGGTCGAGATGGAGCATGTGGATCTGATAATGCTCGAGCACCGCGTTGAAGAAGGCGGACAAGGAAGGAATCAGGCCGGCCCAGAGGGCCTCAATGAAGATCGGAACCTCGGTGACTGCCCGAGCCATGCAAGAGCGAGACACGGGCCAAGCCACCGTCTCTCCCCACTCGTTGAAACTGGAGGCAAGCATGGGATGCACCTTGTCCATGCCCTCGTCTTTGAGCAGTTGCTTGAAGTATTATTATTCTCTATGTCAATATGAACTTTTGTCTTGAATCATCCTAATTTGAATATTCATACCACAATTAAGAATATTTGCATTGAAATTATGCCAAGTAGCACTCCGCATCAAAAATTCTCTTTTTATCATTTACCTACTCGAGGACGAGCAGGAATTAAGCTTGGGGATGCCTGATACGTCTCCAACATATCTATAATTTCTGATTGCTCCATGCTATATTATCTACTGTTTTGGACTATATTGGGCTTTATTTTCCACTTTTATATTATTTTTGGGACTAACCTATTAACCGGAGGCCCAGCCCAGAATTGTTGTTTTTTGCCTATTTCAGTATTTCGGAGAAACAGAATATCAAACGGAGTCCAAACGGAATAAAACCTTCGGGAACGTGATTTCCTCACCGAACGTGATCCAGGAGACTTGGACCCTACTCCAAGGAGTCAAAGAGGTGGTCATAAGGGTGGGGGGCGCGCCCACCCCCCTAGGGCGTGCCCCCCTGCCTCGTGGGCCCCTCGGTGCTCCACTGACGTACTCCTTCCTCCTATATATACCTACGTACCCCCAAACGATCAGAAGAGGAGCCAAAAACCTAATTCCACCGCCGCAACTTTCTGTATCCACGCGATCCCATCTTGGGGCCTGTTCCGGAGCTCCGCCGGAGAGGGCCGTCATCACGGAGGGCTTCTACATCACCTTAGCCTCTCCGATGAAGTGTGAGTAGTTTACCTCAGACCTTCGGGTCCATAGTTAGTAGCTAGATGGCTTCTTCTCTCTTTTTGGATCTCAATACAAAGTTCTCCCCCTCTCTCGTGGAGATCTATTCGATGTAATCTTCTTTTTGCGGTGTGTTTGTTGAGACCGATGAATTGTGGGTTTATGATCAAGTCTATCTATGAATAATATTTGAATCTTCTCTGAATTCTTTTATGTATGATTAGTTATATTTGCAAGTCTCTTCGAATTATCAGTTTGGTTTGGCCTACTAGATTAGTTTTTCTTGCCATGGGAGAAGTGCTTAGCTTTGGGTTCGATCTTGAGGTGTCCTTTCCCAGTGACAGAAGGGGCAGCAAGGCACGTATTGCATCGTTGCCATCGAGGATAACAAGATGGGGTTTATTTCATATTGCATGAATTTATCTCTCTACATCATGTCATCTTGCTTAAAGTGTTACTCTATTTTTAACTTAATACTCTAGATGCATGCTGGATAGCGGTCGATGAGTGGAGTAATAGTAGTAGATGCAGAATCGTTTCAGTCTACTTGTCACGGACGTGATGCCTATATACATGATCATGCCTAGATATTCTCATAACTATCCTCAATTTTGTCAATTGCTCAACAGAAATTTGTTCACCCACCGTAGAATACTTATGCTCTTGAGAGAAGCCACTAGTGAAACCTATGGCGCCCGGGTCTATTCTCATCATATCAATCTCCATCACTTTAATCTTGCTTTGCTTTTTTACTTTGCCTTTTACTTTTCACTTTGCATCTCTATACCAAAAATATTATATCTATCAGATCTCACTCTCGTAAGTGACCGTGAAGGGATTGACAACGCCTAATCGCGTTGGTTGCGAATAGCTATCCTTTTGTGCAGGTACGAGGGACTTGAGCGTGGCCTCCTACTGGATTGATACCTTGGTTCTCAAAAACTGAGGGAAATACTTACGCTACTCTGCTGTATCATCCCTTCCTCTTCAGGGAAATCCAACACAAGCTAAAGAGGTAGCAAGAAAAATTTCTGGCGCCATTGCCGGGGAGTCTACGCAAAAAGTCAACATACCAAGTACCCATCACAATCCCTATCTCTCGCATTACATTAGTTGCCATTTGCCTCTCGTTTTCCTCTCCCCCACTTCACCCTTGCCGTTTTATTTGCCCTCTCTTTCCCAATCTCCTTCTCCTTCCCTTTCTCCGTTTGCCTTTTTTCTCGCTAGCCTTTTTGTTTGCCCGTGTGTTGGATTGCTTGTTTGTCGCAATGGCTCAACCGAGATTTGGTAATCTTCACCTTAAAAGGTTAGAGGAGATCGAAACCAACGTTAGGTAGTTTATGGTTTTGCAATTTGAGCATAATAATTTCTTTAGAAACGAGCTTAAGGAACAAAAAAGTTTTATGAGTTATATGAATAAAGAGCTTGATGATATGTCTAAAGAATTTGATGGTATAAGATCCCAAATTGCTCGTCTAGAAAAGATGAATGCTGAAATTTCGGATATGCAAGCCACCTTAGTCAATAAGATGGCCGCTAAACCGAATTCCTATGAAAATCAAGATGAAGATCTAAAAGTTATTGATGTGTCTTCTATTAAATCTTTGTTTTGCAATATGAATCTTGATGAAACTGAATATGATCTTCCTTTACCTAGAAGGCGTTCTAAAAATTCGGAGTATTTAGATCTTTATGATGAAATTGATGAAAGTGGGATTGAAAGAAATAAAAATCTAGATGTAGCTAAACCCACTATATTGGATTTCAAGGAATTTAATTATGAAAGTTGCTCTTTAATTGATTGTATTTCCTTGTTGCAATCCGTGCTAAATTCTCCACATGCTTATAGTCAAAAGAAAGCCTTCACCGAACATATTGTTGATGCCTTGATGCAATCTTATGAAGAAAAACTCGAGTTGAAAGTTTCTATCCCTAGAAAAATCTATGATGAGTGGGAACCAATTATTAAAATTAAAATTAAAGATCATGAGTTTTATGCTTTGTGTGATTTGGGTGCTAGTGTCTCCACTATCCCCAAAACTTTGTGTGATTTGCTAGATTTCCGCAATTTTGATGATTGCTCTCTAAACTTGCATCTTGCGGATTCTAATATTAAGGAACCTATGGGAAGTATTAATGATGTTCTTATTGTGGCAAATAGAAATTATGTTCCCATAGATTTCATTTTTCTTGATATAGATTGCAATCCTTCTTGCCCTATTATTCTTGGTAGACCTTTCTTTAGAACGGTTGGTGCGATTATTGATATGAAGGAAGGGAATATTAGATTTAAATTTCCATTAAAAAAGGGCATGGAACACTTTCCAAGAAAGGAAATGAAATTTCCATATAAAACTATCATGAGAGCCACTTATGGATTGCCTACCAAAGATGGCAATACCTAGATCTATCCTCGCTTTTATGCCTAGCTTGGGGCGTTAAACGATAGCGCTTGTTGGGAGGCAAACCAATTTTATTTTTATTCCTTGTGTTTTGCTACTGTTTAGTAATAAATAAATTATTTAGCCTCTGTTTTGTTTGTGTTTTTTGTGTTTAATTAGTGTTTGTGCCAAGTAGAACCGTTGGGAAGACTTGGGGAAAGTCTTGTTGAACTTGCTGTAAAAAACAGAAACTTTAGCGCTCACGACAACTGCTGTCATTTTTATTTGGAGAGTGATATTTAGTTAATTATTTTTGAAGATGATTAATACATAAATTCCTCACGTCCAGCAATTTATTTTAGAATTTTTGGGGTTCCAGATATTGCGCTAGCTACAGATTACTACAGACTTTTCTGTTTTTGACAGATTCTGTTTTTCGTGTGTTGTTTGCTTATTTTGATGATTCTATGGTTAGTAAAATAGCTTATAATCCATAGAGAAATTGGAATACAGTAGGTTTAACACCAATATAAATAAAGAATGAGTTCATTACAGTACCTTGAAGTGTTTTTTTGTTTTCTTTCGCTAACGGAGCTCACGAGTTTTCTATTTTAAGTTTTGTGTTGTGAAGTTTTCAAGTTTTGGGTGAATTCTTGTGATGGATTATGGAACAAGGAGTGGCAAGAGCCTAATCTTGGGGATGCCCATGGAACCCCCAAGATAATCCAAGGACACCAAAAAGTCAAAGCTTGGGGATGCCCCGGAAGGCATCCCCTCTTTCGTCCACTTCCATCGGTAATTTACTTGGAGATATATTTTTATTCACCAACATGATATGTGTTTTGCTTGGAGCATCTTGTATTATTTGTGTCTTTGGTTGCTAGTGTGCCACAATCATGCTTGCTGTACACACCTTTTGAGAGAGCCATACATGAATTAGAATTTGATCGAATACTTTATGTACTTCACTTATATCTTCTTGAGCTAAGTAGTTTTGCTCTATGTGCTTCACTTATATCTTTTGAGCACTATAATTTTGCTCTATGTGCTTCACTTATATTTTTTTAGCACGGTGGTGGATTTGTTTTAAAGAAACTATTGATCTCTCATGCTTCACTTAAATTATTTTGAGAGTCTTAATAGCATAGTAATTTGCTTAATAATAACATGCTTGGTATTCAAGATTTGTGAAACTTTCTTTTGAGTGTGTTGATACTAAGAAAAGTTGGATGCTTGATAATTGTTTTGAGATATGGAGGTAGTAATATCAAAGTCATGCTAGTAGAGTAATTGTGAATTTGAGAAGTACTAGAGTTAAAGTTTGCAAGTCTCGTAGCATGCACGTATGGTAAACGTTATGCAACAAATTTGAAACATGAGGTGTTATTTGATTGTCCTCCTTATGAGTGGCGGTCGGGGACGAGCGATGGTCTTTTCCTACCAATCTATCCCCCTAGGAGCATGTGCGTAATACTTTGGTTTTTGATGGCTTGTAGATTTTTGCAATAAGTATATAAGTTCTTTATGACTAATGTTGAGTCCATGGATTATACGCACTCTCACCCTTCCATCATTGCTAGCCTCTACGGTACCGTGCATTGCCCATTCTCACATCGAGAGTAGGTGCAAACTTCGCAGGTGCATCCAAACCCCATGATATGATACGCTCTTTCACACATAAACCTCCTTATATCTTCCTCAAAACAACCACCATACCTACCTATTATGGCATTTCCATAGCCATTCCGAGATATATTGCCATGCAACTTTCCACCATCCAGTTTATCATGACACATCCATCATTGTCATATTGGTTAGGATGATCATGTAGTTGACATAGTATTTGTGGCAAAGCCACCATTCATAATTTTTTCATACTTGTCACTCTTGATTCATTGCATATCCCGGTACACCGCCGGAGGCATCCATATAGAGTCATACTTTGTTCTAGTATCGAGTTGTAATCATTGAGTTGTAAATAAATAAAAGTGTGATGATCATCATTAAATAGAGCATTGTCCCAAAAAAAGGCCAAAAAAAAGAAGGCCAAAAAAGAGAAAATAAATAAAAAGGGGCAATGCTACTATTCTTTTTTCCACACTTGTGCTTCAAAGTAGCACCATGCTCTTCATATAGAGAGTCTCTTGAGTTATCACTTTTATATACTAGTGGGAATTTTCATTATAGAACTTGGCTTGTATATTCGAACAATGGGCCTCCTCAAGTGCCCTAGGTCTTCGTGAGCAAGCAAGTTGGATGCACACCCACTTAGTTTCTTTTGTTGAGCTTTCATACATTTATAGTTCTAGTGCATCTGTTGCATGGAAATCCCTACTCCTTGCATTAACATCAATCAATGGGCATCTCCATAGCCCATTGATTAGCCTCGTTGATGTGAGACTTTCTCCTTTTTTGTCTTCTCCACATAACCCCCGTCATTATATTCTATTCCACCCATAGTGCTATATCCATGGCTCACGCTTGTGTATTGCATGAAAGTTTATGAGTTTGAAATTATTAATGTATGAAACAATTGCTTGGCTTGTCATCGGGGTTGTGCATGATGAGGGCATTCTTGTGTGACGAAAATGGAGCATGACTAAACTATATGATTTTGTAGGGATGAACTTTCTTTGGCCATGTTACTTTAAGAAAACATAATTGATATGTCGGTTTGCTTGAAGTATTATTATTCTCTATGTCAATATGAACTTTTGTCTTGAATCTTCCTAATCTTAATATTCATACCACAATTAAGAAGATTTGCATTGAAATTATGCCAAGTAGCACTCCGCATCAAAAATTCCCTTTTTATCATTTACCTACTCGAGGACGAGCAGGAATTAAGCTTGGGGATGCCTGATACGTCTCCAATGTATCTATAATTTTTGATTGCTCCATGCTATATTATCTACTGTTTTGGACTATATTGGGCTTTATTTTCCACTTTTATATTATTTTTGGGACTAACCTATTAACCGGAGGACCAACCCAGAATTGCTGTTTTTTGCCTATTTCAGTATTTCGGAGAAACAGAATATCAAACGGAGTCCAAGCGGAATAAAACCTTCGGGAACGTGATTTTCTCACCGAACGTGATCCAGAAGACTTGGACCCTACTCCAAGGAGTCAAAGAGGCGGTCACGAGGGTGGGGGGCGTGCCCACCCCCCTAGGGTGCGCCCCCTGCCTCATGGGCCCCTCGGTGCTCCACCGACGTACTCCTTCCTCCTATATATACCTACGTACCCCCAAACGATCAGAAGAGGAGCCAAAAACCTAATTCCAGCACCGCAACTTTCTGTATCCACGAGATCCCATCTTGGGGCCTGTTCTGGAGCTCCACCGGAGAGGGCCGTCGTCACGGAGGGCTTCTACATCACCATAGCCTCTCCGATTAAGTGTGAGTAGTTTACCTCAGACCTTCGGGTCCATAGTTAGTAGCTAGTTGGCTTCTTCTCTCTTTTTGGATCTCAATACAAAGTTCTCCCCCTCTCTCGTGGAGATCTATTCGATGTAATCTTCTTTTTGCGGTGTGTTTGTTGAGACCGATGAATTGTGGGTTTATGATCAAGTCTATCTATGAATAATATTTGAATCTTCTCTGAATTCTTTTATGTATGATTAGTTATCTTTGCAACTCTCTTCGAATTATCAGTTTGGTTTGGCCTACTAGATTGGTTTTTCTTGCCATGGGAGAAGTGCTTAGCTTTGGGTTCGATCTTGCGGTGTCCTTTCCCAGTGACAGAAGGGGCAGCAAGGCACGTATTGCATCATTGCCATCGAGGATAACAAGATGGGGATAACAAGATGGGGTTTATTTCATATTTCATGAATTTATCTCTCTACATCATGTCATCTTGCTTAAAGCGTTACTCTGTTTTTAACTTAATACTCTAGATGCATGCTGGATAGCGGTCGATGAGTGGAGTAATAGTAGTAGATGCAGAATTGTTTCGGTCTACTTGTCATGGACGTGATGCCTATATACATGATCATGCCTAGATATTCTCATAACTATGCTCAATTCTGTCAATTGCTCAACAGTATTGTGTTCACCCACCGTAGAATACTTATGCTCTTGAGAGAAGCCACTAGTGAAACTTATGGTCCCCGGGTCTATTCTCATCATATCAATCTCCATCACTTTAATCTTGCTTTGCTTTTTTACTTTGCCTTTTACTTTTCACTTTGCATCTCTATACCAAAAATACCAAAAATATTATATCTATCAGATCTCACTCTCGTAAGTGACCGTGAAGGGATTGACAACCCCTAATCGCGTTGGTTGCGAGTAGCTATCCTTTTGTGCAGGTACGAGGGACTTGAGCATGGCCTCCTACTGGATTGATACCTTGGTTCTCAAAAATTGAGGGAAATACTTACGCTACTCTGCTGTATCATCCCTTCCTCTTCGGGGAAATCCAACACAAGCTCAAGAGGTAGCAAGAAGAATTTCTGGCGCCGTTGCCGGGGAGTCTACGCAAAAAGTCAACATACAAAGTACCCATCAGAATCCCTATCTCTCGCATTACATTAGTTGCCATTTGCCTCTCATTTTCCTCTCCCCCACTTCACCCTTGCCGTTTTATTCGCCCTCTCTTTCCCAATCTCCTTCTCCTTCCCTTTCTCCGTTTGCCTTTTTTCTCGCTAGCCTTTTTGTTTGCCCGTGTGTTGGATTGCTTGTTTGTCGCGATGGCTCAACCGAGATTTGGTGATCTTCACCTTAAAAGGTTAGAGGAGATCGAAACCAACGTTAGGTAGTTTATGGTTTTGCAATTTGAGCATAATAATTTCTTTAGAAACGAGCTTAAGGAACAAAAATGTTTTATGAGTTATATGAATAAAGAGCTTGATGATATGTCTAAAGAATTTGATGGTATAAGATCCCAAATTGCTCGTCTAGAAAAGATGACTGCTGAAATTTCGGATATGCAAGCCACCTTAGTCAATAAGATGGCCGCTAAACCGAATTCCTATGAACATCAAGATGAAGATCTAAAAGTTATTGATGTGTCTCCTATTAAATCTTTGTTTTGCAATATGAATCTTGATGAAACTGAATATGATCTTCCTTTACCTAGAAGGCGTTCTAAAAATTCGGAGTATTTAGATCTTTATGATGAAATTGATGAAAGTGGGATTGAAAGAAATAAAAATCTAGATGTAGCTAAACCCACTATATTGGATTTCAAGGAATTTAATTATGAAAGTTGCTCTTTAATTGATTGTATTTCCTTGTTGCAATCCGTGCTAAATTCTCCACATGCTTATAGTCAAAAGAAAGCCTTCACCGAACATATTGTTGATGCCTTGATGCAATCTTATGAAGAAAAACTCGAGTTGAAAGTTTCTATCCCTAGAAAACTCTATGATGAGTGGGAACCAACTATTAAAATTAAAATTAAAGATCATGAGTTTTATGCTTTGTGTGATTTGGGTGCTAGTGTCTCCACTATCCCCAAAACTTTGTATGATTTGCTAGATTTCCGCAATTTTGATGATTGCTCTCTAAACTTGCATCTTGCGGATTCTACTATTAAGGAACCTATGGGAAGGATTAATGATGTTCTTATTGTTGCAAATAGAAATTATGTGCCCGTATGAAGGAAATATGCCCTAGAGGCAATAATAAAGTTATTATTTATTTCCTTATTTCATGATAAATGTTTATTATTCATGCTAGAATTGTATTAACCGGAAACATAATACATGTGTGAATACATAGACAAACAGAGTGTCACTAGTATGCCTCTACTTGACTAGCTCGTTAATCAAAGATGGTTATGTTTCCTAACCATAGACAAAGAGTTGTTATTTGATTAACGAGGTCACATCATTAGTTGAATGATCTGATTGACATGACCCATTCCATTAGCTTAGCACCCGATCGTTTAGTATGTTGCTATTGCTTTCTTCATAACTTATACATGTTCCTATGACTATGAGATTATGCAACTCCCGTTTGCCAGAGGAACACTTTGGGTGCTACCAAACGTCACAACGTAACTGGGTGATTATAAAGGAGTGCTACAGGTGTCTCCAAAGGTAGATGTTGGGTTGGCGTATTTCGAGATTAGGATTTGTCACTCCGATTGTCGGAGAGGTATCTCTGGGCCCTCTCGGTAATGCACATCACATAAGCCTTGCAAGCATTGCAACTAATGAGTTAGTTGCGAGATGATGTATTACGGAACGAGTAAAGAGACTTGCCGGTAACGAGATTGAACTAGGTATTGGATACCGACGATCGAATCTCGGGCAAGTAACATACCGATGACAAAGGGAACAACGTATGTTGTTATGCGGTCTGACCGATAAAGATCTTCGTAGAATATGTAGGAGCCAATATGGGCATCCAGGTCCCGCTATTGGTTATTGACCGGAGACGTGTCTCGGTCATGTCTACATCGTTCTCGAACCGTAGGGTCCGCACGCTTAAGGTTTCGATGACAGTTATATTATGAGTTTATGAGTTTTGATGTACGAAGGAGTTCGGAGTCCCGGATGAGATCGGGGACATGACGAGGAGTCTCGAAATGGTCGAGACGTAAAGATCGATATATTGGACGACTATATTCGGACATTGGAAAGGTTCCGAGTGATTCGGGTATTTTTCGGAGTACCGGGTAGTTACGGGAGAAGTAATGGGCCTTGATGGGCTTTAGTGGGAAGAGGAAAAAGGCTGCTGCGCCCCCCCTCCCCTCTAGTCCGAATTGGACTAGGGAAAAGGGGGCCGGCCACCTTTCCTACTCCTCCACTTCCTTCTCCCTTCCTCCCCTCTTGATGGACTCCTACTAGGACTTGGAGTCCTAGTAGGACTCCCATCCTGGCCGCACCAATGGCCTTGGCCGGCCTCCTCCTCCTCCATCCTTTATATACAGGGGCAGGGGGCACCCCATAGACACACAAGTTGATCCTCGTGATCGTTCCTTAGCCATGTGCGGTGCCCCTTCCACCATATTCCACCTCGGTCATATCATAGCAGTGCTTAGGCGAAGCCCTGCGACGGTACACATCAAGATCGTCACCACGCCGTTGTGCTGACGGAACTCCTCCCCGAAGCTTTGCTAGATCGAAGCCCGGGGATCGTCATCAAGCTGTACGTGTGCTAAGAACTCGGAGGTGCCGGAGTAACGGTGCTTGGATCAGTCGGATCGGGAAGAAGACGTACGACTACTTCCTCTACGTTGTGTCAACGCTTCCGTTGCGATCTACAAGGGTACGTAGATCATACTCTCCCCTCGTTGCTATGCATCACCATGATCTTGCGTGTGCGTAGGAAATTTTTGAAATTACTGCGTTCCCCAACAGTGGCATCCGAGCCTAGGTTTTATGGTTTGATGTTATATGCACGAGTAGAACACAAGTGAGTTGTGAGCGATATAAGTCATACTGCCTACCAGCATGTCATACTTTGGTTCGGCGGTATTGTTGGATGAAGCGGCCCGGACCGACATTACGCGTACGCTTACGCGAGACCGGTTTCCCCGACGTGCTTTGCACAAAGGTGACTTGCGGGTGACTGTTTCTCCAACTTTAGTTGAACCAAGTGTGGCTACGCCCGGTCCTTGCGAAGGTTAAAACGGAGTCTATTTGACAAACTATCGTTGTGGTTTTGATGCGTAGGTGAGATTGGTTCTTGCTTAAAGCCCGTAGCAGCCACGTAAAACTTGCAACAACAAAGTAGAGGACGTCTAACTTGTTTTTGCAGGGCATGTTGTGATGTGATATGGTCAAAACGTGATGAGATATAAGTTGTTGTATGAGATGATCATGTTTTGTTAAAGTTATCGGCAACTGGCAAAAGCCTTATGGTTGTCTCTATATTGCATAAGATGCAAGCGCCAAATAATTGCTTTACTTTATCACTATGCGATAGCAATAGTTGCAAGAGCAATAGTTGGCGAGCCGACCGTGTGACGACACATTGATATAGATCAAGATGATGGAGATCATGGTGTCATGCCGGTGACGATAGAAATCATGACGGTGCTTCGGAGATGGAGATCACAGGCACAAGATGATGATGGCCATATCATATCACTTATATTGATTACATGTGATGTTTATCTTTTATGCATCTTATCTTTCTTTGATTGACGGTAGCATTATAAGATGATCTCTCACTAATTATCAAGAAGTGTTCTCCCTGAGTATGCACCATTGCGAAAGTTCTTCGTGCTGAGACACCACATGATGATCGGGTGTGATAGGCTCTACGTTCAAATACAACGGGTGCAAAACAGTTGCACACGCGGAATACTCAGGTTATACTTGACGAGCCAAGCATATACAGATATGGCCTCGGAACACGGAGACCGAAAGGTCGAGCGTGAATCATATAGTAGATATGATCAACATAATGATGTTCACCAATGAAATTACTCCATCTCACGTGATGATCGGACATGGATTAGTTGATTTGGATCACGTGATCACTTAGAGGATTAGAGGGATGTCTATCTAAAGTGGGAGTTCTTAAGTAATATGATTAATTGAACTTTAATTTATCATGAACTTAGTCCTGGTAGTATTAGCATATCTATGTTGTAGATCAATAGCTCGCGGTGTTGCTTTCATATGCTTATTTTGATATGTTCCTAGAGAAAATTGTGTTGAAAGATGTTAGTAGCAAAGATGCGGATTGGATCCGTGATCTGAGGTTTATCCTCATTGCTGCACAGAAGAATTATGTCCTTGATGCACCGCTAGGTGACAGACCTATTGCAGGAGCAGATGCAGACGTTATGAACGTTTAGCTAGCTCAATATGATGACTACTTGATAGTTTAAGTGCACCATGCTTAACGGCTTAGAATCGGGACTTCAAAGACGTTTTGAACATCATGGACCATATAAGATGTTCCAGGAGTTGAAGTTAATATTTCAAGCAAATACCCGAGTTGAGAGATATGAGATCTCCAACAAGTTCTATAGCTAAAAGATGGAGGAGAATTGCTCAACTAGTGAGCATGTGCTCAGATTGTCTGGGTACTACAATCACTTGAATCAAGTGGGAGTTAATCTTCCAGATAAGATAGTGATTGACAGAATTCTCTAGTCACCATCACCAAGTTAGTAGAACTTCGTGATGAACTATAATATGCAAGGGATAACGGAAACAACTCCCAAGCTCTTCGTGATGCTGAAATCAACGAAGGTAGAAATCAAGAAAAACATCAAGTGTTGATGGTTGTCAAGATCACTAGTTTCAAGAAAAGGGCAGAGGGAAGAAGGGGAACTTTAAGAAGAACAGAAAGCTAGTTGCTGCTCAAGTGAAGAAGCCTAAGTCTGATCCTAAGCCTGAGACTAAGTGCTTCTACTGCAAAGGGACTGGCCACTAGAAGCGGAACTGCCCCAAGTATTTGGCGGATAAGAAGGATGGCAAAGTGAACATAAGTATATTTGATATACATGTTATTGATGTGTACTTTACTAGTGTTTATAGCAACCCCTCAGTATTTGATACTAGTTCAGTTGCTAAGAGTAGTAACTCGAAACGGGAGTTGCAGAATAAACAGAGACTAGTTAAGGGTGAAGTGACGATGTGTGTTGGAAGTGGTTCCAAGATTGATATGATCATCATCGCACACTCTCTATAATTTCGGGATTAGTGTTGAACCGAAATAAGTGTTATTTGGTGTTTGCGTTGAGCATGAATATGATTTGATCATGTTTATTGTAATACGGTTATTCATTTAAGTAAGAGAATAAATTGTTATTCTGTTTACATGAATAAAACCTTGTATGGTTACACACCCAATGAAAATAGTTCGTTGGATCTCGATCGTAGTGATACACATAATCATAATATTGAAACCAAAAGATGCAAAGTTAATAATGATAGTGCAACTTATTTGTAGCACTGCCGTTTAGGTCATATTGGTGTAAAGCGCATGAAGAAACTCCATGCTGATGGGATTTTGGAATCACTTGATTATGAATCAGTTGATGCTTGCGAACCATGCCTCATGGGCAAGATGACTAAGACTCTGTTCTTCGGAACAATGGAGCGAGCAACAGATTTGTTGGAAATCATACATACTGATGTATGTGGTCCGATGAATATTGAGGCTCGCGACAGGTATCACTATTTTCTGATCTTCATAGATGATTTGAGCAGATATGAGTATATCTACTTGATGAAACATAAGTCTGAAACATTTGAAAAGTTCAAAGAATTTCAGAGTGAAGTGAAAAATCATCGTAACAAGGAAATAAAGTTTCTACGATCTGATCGTAGAGAAGAGTATTGAGTTACGAGTTTGGCATTTAGTTAAAAACAATGTGAAATAGTTTCACTACTCATGCCACCTGGAACACCACAATGTAATGGTGTGTCCGAACGTCATAACCGTACTTTATTAGATATGGTGCGATCTATGATGTCTCTTACCGATCTACCACTATCGTTTTGGGTTTATGCATTAGAGACAGATGCATTCACGTTAAATAGGGCACCATCTAAATCCGTTGAGGCGACACCGTATGAACTATGGTTTGGCAAGAAACCTAAGCTGTCGTTTCTTAAAGTTTGGGGTTGCGATGCTTATATGAAAAGGTTTCATCCTGATAAGCTCAAACTCAAATCAGGGAAGTGCGTCTTCATAGGATATCCAAAGGAAACTATTGGATACACCTTCTATCACAGATCCGAAGGCAAGACTTTTGTTGCTAAATTCGGAAACTTTCTGGAGAAGGAGTTTCTCTCGAAAGAAGTGAGTGGGAGGAAAGTAGAACTTGACGAGGTAACTGTACATGCTCCCTTACTGGAAAGTAGTACATCACAGAAAACTGTTTCAGTGACACCTACACCAGTTAGTGAGGAAGCTAATGATAATGATCATGAAACTTCAGATCAAGATACTACTGAACCTCGTAGATCAACCAGAGTAAGATCCGCACCAGAGTCGTACGGTAATCCTGTTCTGGAAGTCATGCTACTAGATCATGATGAACCTACGAACTATGAAGAAGCGATGGTGAGCCCAGATTCTGCAAAGTGGCTTGAAGCCATGAAATCTGAGATGGGATCCATGTATGAGAACAAAGTATGGACTTTGGTTGACTTGCCTGATGATCGGCAAGCAATTGAGAATAAATGGATTTTCAAGAGGAAGACGGACGCTGATAGTAGTGTTACTATCTACAAAGCTAGAATTGTCGCAAAAGGTTTTCAACAAGTTCAAGGTGTTGACTATGATGAGAGTTTCTCACTCGTATATATGCTTAAGTCTGTCCGAATCATGCTAGCAATTGCCGCATTTTATGAAATCTGGCAAATGGATAGACAAAACTGCATTCCTTAATGGATTTACTAAAGAAGAGTTGTATACGATGCAACCAGAAGGTTTTGTCAATCCGAAAGGTGCTAACAAAATGTGCAAACTCCAGCGATCCATCTGTGGACTGGTGCAAGAATCTCGGAGTTGGAATATACGCTTTGATAAGTTGATCAAAGCATGTAGTTTTATACAGACTTGCGGTGAAGCCTGTATTTACAAGAAAGTGAGTGGGAGCACTACAGTATTTCTGATAAGTATATGTGAATGACATATTGTTGATCAAAAATAATGTAGAATTATTCTGTAAAGCATAAAGGAGTGTTTGAAAGGAGTTTTTCAAAGAAAGACTTCGGTGAAGCTGCTTACATATTGAGCTTCAAGATCTATAGAGATAGATCAAGACGCTTGATAAGTTTTTTCAATGAATACATACCTTGACAAGATTTTGAAGTAGTTCAAAATGGAACAGTCAAAGAAAAATTTTCTTGCCTGTTTTACAAGGTGTGAAGTTGAGTAAGACTCAAAGCCCGACCACGGCAGAAGATAGAAAGAGAATGAAAGTCATTCCCTATGCCTCAGTCATAGGTTCTATAAAGTATGCCATGCTGTATACCAGATCTATTGTATGCCCTACCACTGAGTTTGGCAAGGGAGTACGATAGTGATCTAGGAGTAGATCACTGGACAGCGGTCAAAATTATCCTTAGTGGAATAAGGATATGTTTCTCGATTATGGAAGTGAAAAAAAAGGTTCGTCGTAAAGGGTTACGCCGATGCAAGTTTTGACACTAATCTAGATGACTCTAAGTCTCGGTCTAGATACATATTGAAAGTGGGAGCAATTAGCTAGAGTAGCTCCATGCAGAGCATTGTTGACATAGAAATTTGCAAAATACATGCGGATCTGAATACATGCGGATCTGAATGTGGCAGACCCGTTGACTAAGATTCTCTCACAAGCAAAACATGATCACGCCTGAGTACTCCTTGGGTGTTAATCACATAGCGATGTGACCTAGATTACTGAATCTAGTAAACCCTTTGGGTGTTGGTCACATGGCGATGTGAACTATGGGTGTTAATCACATGACGATGTGAACTATCGATGTTAATCACATGGTGATGTGATCTAGATTATTGACTCTAGTGCAAGTGGGAGACTGAAGGAAATATGCCCTAGAGGCAATAATAAAGTTATTATTTATTTCCTTATTTCATGATAAATGTTTATTATTCATGCTAGAATTGTATTAACCGGAAACATAATACATGTGTGAATACATAGACAAACAGAGTGTCACTAGTATGCCTCTACTTGACTAGCTCGTTAATCAAAGATGGTTATGTTTCCTAACCATAGACAAAGAGTTGTTATTTGATTCGAGGTCACATCATTAGTTGAATGATCTGATTGACATGACCCATTCCATTAGCTTAGCACCCGATCGTTTAGTATGTTGCTATTGCTTTCTTCATAACTTATACATGTTCCTATGACTATGAGATTATGCAACTCCCGTTTGCCAGAGGAACACTTTGGGTGCTACCAAACGTCACAACGTAACTCGGTGATTATAAAGGAGTGCTACAGGTGTCTCCAAAGGTAGATGTTGGGTTGGCATATTTCGAGATTAGGATTTGTCACTCCGATTGTCGGAGAGGTATCTCTGGGCCCTCTCGGTAATGCACATCACATAAGCCTTGCAAGCATTGCAACTAATGAGTTAGTTGCGAGATGATGTATTACGGAACGAGTAAAGAGACTTGCCGGTAACGAGATTGAACTAGGTATTGGATACCGACGATCGAATCTCGGGCAAGTAACATACCGATGACAAAGGGAACAACGTATGTTGTTATGCGGTCTGACCGATAAAGATCTTCGTAGAATATGTAGGAGCCAATATGGGCATCCAGGTCCCGCTATTGGTTATTGACCGGAGACGTGTCTCGGTCATGTCTACATCGTTCTCGAACCGTAGGGTCCGCACGCTTAAGGTTTCGATGACAGTTATATTATGAGTTTATGAGTTTTGATGTACCGAAGGAGTTCGGAGTCCCGGATGAGATCGGGGACATGACGAGGAGTCTCGAAATGGTCGAGACGTAAAGATCGATATATTGGACGACTATATTCGGACATCGGAAAGGTTCCGAGTGATTCGGGTATTTTTCGGAGTACCGGGTAGTTACGGGAGAAGTAATGGGCCTTGATGGGCTTTAGTGGGAAGAGGAAAAAGGCTGCTGCACCCCCCCTCCCCTCTAGTCCGAATTGGACTAGGGAAAAGGGGGCCGGCCACCTTTCCTACTCCTCCACTTCCTTCTCCCTTCCTCCCCTCTTGATGGACTCCTACTAGGACTTGGAGTCCTAGTAGGACTCCCATCCTGGCCGCACCAATGGCCTTGGCCGGCCTCCTCCTCCTCCATCCTTTATATACAGGGGCAGGGGGCACCCCATAGACACACAAGTTGATCCTCGTGATCGTTCCTTAGCCATGTGCGGTGCCCCTTCCACCATATTCCACCTCGGTCATATCATAGCAGTGCTTAGGCGAAGCCTTGCGACGGTAGAACATCAAGATCGTCACCACGCCGTTGTGCTGACGGAACTCCTCCCCGAAGCTTTGCTGGATCGGAGCCCGGGGATCGTCATCGAGCTGTACGTGTGCTAAGAACTCGGAGGTGCCGGAGTAACGGTGCTTGGATCAGTCGGATCGAGAAGAAGACGTACGACTACTTCCTCTACGTTGTGTCAACGCTTCCGTTGCGATCTACAAGGGTACGTAGATCATACTCTCCCCTCGTTGCTATGCATCACCATGATCTTGCGTGTGCGTAGGAAATTTTTGAAATTACTACGTTCCCCAACAGTGGCATCCGAGCCTAGGTTTTATGGTTTGATGTTATATGCACGAGTAGAACACAAGTGAGTTGTGGGCGATATAAGTCATACTGCCTACCAGCATGTCATACTTTGGTTCGGCGGTATTGTTGGATGAAGTGGCCCGGACCGACATTACGCGTACGCTTACGCGAGACCGGTTTCCCCGACGTGCTTTGCACAAAGGTGACTTGCGGGTGACTGTTTCTCCAACTTTAGTTGAACCAAGTGTGGCTACGCCCGGTCCTTGCGAAGGTTAAAACGGAGTCTATTTGACAAACTATCGTTGTGGTTTTGATGCGTAGGTGAGATTGGTTCTTGCTTAAAGCCCGTAGCAGCCACGTAAAACTTGCAACAACAAAGTAGAGGACGTCTAACTTGTTTTTGCAGGGCATGTTGTGATGTGATATGGTCAAAACGTGATGAGATATAAGTTGTTGTATGAGATGATCATGTTTTGTTAAAGTTATCGGCAACTGGCAAAAGCCTTATGGTTGTCTCTATATTGCATAAGATGCAAGCGCCAAATAATTGCTTTACTTTATCACTATGCGATAGCAATAGTTGCAAGAGCAATAGTTGGCGAGCCGACCGTGTGACGACACATTGATATAGATCAAGATGATGGAGATCATGGTGTCATGCCGGTGACGATAGAAATCATGACGGTGCTTCGGAGATGGAGATCACAGGCACAAGATGATGATGGCCATATCATATCACTTATATTGATTACATGTGATGTTTATCTTTTATGCATCTTATCTTGCTTTGATTGACGGTAGCATTATAAGATGATCTCTCACTAATTATCAAGAAGTGTTCTCCCTGAGTATGCACCATTGCGAAAGTTCTTCGTGCTGAGACACCACATGATGATCGGGTGTGATAGGCTCTACGTTCAAATATAACAGGTGCAAAACAGTTGCACACGCGGAATACTCAGGTTATACTTGACGAGCCAAGCATATACAGATATGGCCTCGGAACACGGAGACCGAAAGGTCGAGCGTGAATCATATAGTAGATATGATCAACATAATGATGTTCACCAATGAAATTACTCCATCTCACGTGATGATCGGACATGGATTAGTTGATTTGGATCACGTGATCACTTAGAGGATTAGAGGGATGTCTATCTAAAGTGGGAGTTCTTAAGTAATATGATTAATTGAACTTTAATTTATCATGAACTTAGTCCTGGTAGTATTAGCATATCTATGTTGTAGATCAATAGCTCGCGGTGTTGCTTTCATATGCTTATTTTGATATGTTCCTAGAGAAAATTGTGTTGAAAGATGTTAGTAGCAAAGATGCGGATTGGATCCGTGATCTGAGGTTTATCCTCATTGCTGCACAGAAGAATTATGTCCTTGATGCACCGCTAGGTGACAGACCTATTGCAGGAGCAGATGCAGACGTTATGAACGTTTAGCTAGCTCAATATGATGACTACTTGATAGTTTAAGTGCGCCATGCTTAACGGCTTAGAATCGGGACTTCAAAGACGTTTTGAACATCATGGACCATATAAGATGTTCCAGGAGTTGAAGTTAATATTTCAAGAAAATACCCGAGTTGAGAGATATGAGATCTCCAACAAGTTCTATAGCTAAAAGATGGAGGAGAATCGCTCAACTAGTGAGCATGTGCTCAGATTGTCTGGGTACTACAATCACTTGAATCAAGTGGGAGTTAATCTTCCAGATAAGATAGTGATTGACAGAATTCTCTAGTCACCATCACCAAGTTAGTAGAACTTCGTGATGAACTATAATATGCAAGGGATAACGGAAACAACTCCCAAGCTCTTCGTGATGCTGAAATCAACGAAGGTAGAAATCAAGAAAAACATCAAGTGTTGATGGTTGACAAGATCACTAGTTTCAAGAAAAGGGCAGAGGGAAGAAGGGGAACTTCAAGAAGAACAGAAAGCTAGTTGCTGCTCAAGTGAAGAAGCCTAAGTCTGATCCTAAGCCTGAGACTAAGTGCTTCTACTGCAAAGAGACTGGTCACTAGAAGCGGAACTGCCCCAAGTATTTGGCGGATACGAAGGATGGCAAAGTGAACATAAGTATATTTGATATACATGTTATTGATGTGTACTTTACTAGTGTTTATAGCAACCCCTCAGTATTTGATACTAGTTCAGTTGCTAAGAGTAGTAACTCGAAACGGGAGTTGCAGAATAAACAGAGACTAGTTAAGGGTGAAGTGACGATGTGTGTTGGAAGTGGTTCCAAGATTGATATGATCATCATCGCACACTCTCTATAATTTCGGGATTAGTGTTGAACCGAAATAAGTGTTATTTGGTGTTTGCGTTGAGCATGAATATGATTTGATCATGTTTATTGTAATACGGTTATTCATTTAAGTAAGAGAATAAATTGTTATTCTGTTTACATGAATCAAACCTTGTATGGTTACACACCCAATGAAAATAGTTCGTTGGATCTCGATCGTAGTGATACACATAATCATAATATTGAAACCAAAAGATGCAAAGTTAATAATGATAGTGCAACTTATTTGTAGCACTGCCGTTTAGGTCATATTGGTGTAAAGCGCATGAAGAAACTCCATGCTGATGGGATTTTGGAATCACTTGATTATGAATCAGTTGATGCTTGCGAACCATGCCTCATGGGCAAGATGACTAAGACTCTGTTCTTCGGAACAATGGAGCGAGCAACAGATTTGTTGGAAATCATACATACTGATGTATGTGGTCCGATGAATATTGAGGCTCGCGACAGGTATCACTATTTTCTGATCTTCATAGATGATTTGAGCAGATATGAGTATATCTACTTGATGAAACATAAGTCTGAAACATTTGAAAAGTTCAAAGAATTTCAGAGTGAAGTGAAAAATCATCGTAACAAGGAAATAAAGTTTCTACGATCTGATCGTAGAGAAGAGTATTTGAGTTACGAGTTTGGCCTTTAGTTAAAAACAATGTGAAATAGTTTCACTACTCATGCCACCTGGAACACCACAATGTAATGGTGTGTCCGAACGTCATAACCGTACTTTATTAGATATGGTGCGATCTATGATGTCTCTTACCGATCTACCACTATCGTTTTGGGTTTATGCATTAGAGACAGCTGCATTCACGTTAAATAGGGCACCATCTAAATCCGTTGAGGCGACACCGTATGAACTATGGTTTGGCAAGAAACCTAAGCTGTCGTTTCTTAAAGTTTGGGGTTGCGATGCTTATATGAAAAGGTTTCATCCTGATAAGCTCAAACTCAAATCAGGGAAGTGCGTCTTCATAGGATATCCAAAGGAAACTATTGGATACACCTTCTATCACAGATCCGAAGGCAAGACTTTTGTTGCTAAATTCGGAAACTTTCTGGAGAAGGAGTTTCTCTCGAAAGAAGTGAGTGGGAGGAAAGTAGAACTTGACGAGGTAACTGTACATGCTCCCTTACTGGAAAGTAGTACATCACAGAAAACTGTTTCAGTGACACCTACACCAGTTAGTGAGGAAGCTAATGATAATGATCATGAAACTTCAGATCAAGATACTACTGAACCTCGTAGATCAACCAGAGTAAGATCCGCACCAGAGTCGTACGGTAATCCTGTTCTGGAAGTCATGCTACTAGATCATGATGAACCTACGAACTATGAAGAAGCGATGGTGAGCCCAGATTCTGCAAAGTGGCTTGAAGCCATGAAATCTGAGATGGGATCCATGTATGAGAACAAAGTATGGACTTTGGTTGACTTGCCTGATGATCGGCAAGCAATTGAGAATAAATGGATTTTCAAGAGGAAGACGGACGCTGATAGTAGTGTTACTATCTACAAAGCTAGAATTGTCGCAAAAGGTTTTCAACAAGTTCAAGGTGTTGACTACGATGAGAGTTTCTCACTCGTATATATGCTTAAGTCTGTCCGAATCATGCTAGCAATTGCCGCATTTTATGAAATCTGGCAAATGGATAGACAAAACTGCATTCCTTAATGGATTTACTAAAGAAGAGTTGTATACGATGCAACCAGAAGGTTTTGTCAATCCGAAAGGTGCTAACAAAATGTGCAAACTCCAGCGATCCATCTGTGGACTGGTGCAAGAATCTCGGAGTTGGAATATACGCTTTGATAAGTTGATCAAAGCATGTAGTTTTATACAGACTTGCGGTGAAGCCTGTATTTACAAGAAAGTGAGTGGGAGCACTACAGTATTTCTGATAAGTATATGCGAATGACATATTGTTGATCGGAAATAATGTAGAATTATTCTGTAAAGCATAAAGGAGTGTTTGAAAGGAGTTTTTCAAAGAAAGACTTCGGTGAAGCTGCTTACATATTGAGCTTCAAGATCTATAGAGATAGATCAAGACGCTTGATAAGTTTTTTCAATGAATACATACCTTGACAAGATTTTGAAGTAGTTCAAAATGGAACAGTCAAAGAAAAATTTTCTTGCCTGTTTTACAAGGTGTGAAGTTGAGTAAGACTCAAAGCCCGACCACGGCAGAAGATAGAAAGAGAATGAAAGTCATTCCCTATGCCTCAGTCATAGGTTCTATAAAGTATGCCATGCTGTATACCAGATCTATTGTATGCCCTACCACTGAGTTTGGCAAGGGAGTACGATAGTGATCTAGGAGTAGATCACTGGACAGCGGTCAAAATTATCCTTAGTGGAATAAGGATATGTTTCTCGATTATGGAAGTGAAAAAAAAGGTTCGTCGTAAAGGGTTACGCCGATGCAAGTTTTGACACTAATCTAGATGACTCTAAGTCTCGGTCTAGATACATATTGAAAGTGGGAGCAATTAGCTAGAGTAGCTCCATGCAGAGCATTGTTGACATAGAAATTTGCAAAATACATGCGGATCTGAATACATGCGGATCTGAATGTGGCAGACCCGTTGACTAAGATTCTCTCACAAGCAAAACATGATCACGCCTGAGTACTCCTTGGGTGTTAATCACATAGCGATGTGACCTAGATTACTGAATCTAGTAAACCCTTTGGGTGTTGGTCACATGGCGATGTGAACTATGGGTGTTAATCACATGACGATGTGAACTATCGATGTTAATCACATGGTGATGTGATCTAGATTATTGACTCTAGTGCAAGTGGGAGACTGAAGGAAATATGCCCTAGAGGCAATAATAAAGTTATTATTTATTTCCTTATTTCATGATAAATGTTTATTATTCATGCTAGAATTGTATTAACCGGAAACATAATACATGTGTGAATACATAGACAAACAGAGTGTCACTAGTATGCCTCTACTTGACTAGCTCGTTAATCAAAGATGGTTATGTTTCCTAACCATAGACAAAGAGTTGTTATTTGATTCGAGGTCACATCATTAGTTGAATGATCTGATTGACATGACCCATTCCATTAGCTTAGCACCCGATCGTTTAGTATGTTGCTATTGCTTTCTTCATAACTTATACATGTTCCTATGACTATGAGATTATGCAACTCCCGTTTGCCAGAGGAACACTTTGGGTGCTACCAAACGTCACAACGTAACTCGGTGATTATAAAGGAGTGCTACAGGTGTCTCCAAAGGTAGATGTTGGGTTGGCATATTTCGAGATTAGGATTTGTCACTCCGATTGTCGGAGAGGTATCTCTGGGCCCTCTCGGTAATGCACATCACATAAGCCTTGCAAGCATTGCAACTAATGAGTTAGTTGCGAGATGATGTATTACGGAACGAGTAAAGAGACTTGCCGGTAACGAGATTGAACTAGGTATTGGATACCGACGATCGAATCTCGGGCAAGTAACATACCGATGACAAAGGGAACAACGTATGTTGTTATGCGGTCTGACCGATAAAGATCTTCGTAGAATATGTAGGAGCCAATATGGGCATCCAGGTCCCGCTATTGGTTATTGACCGGAGACGTGTCTCGGTCATGTCTACATCGTTCTCGAACCGTAGGGTCCGCACGCTTAAGGTTTCGATGACAGTTATATTATGAGTTTATGAGTTTTGATGTACCGAAGGAGTTCGGAGTCCCGGATGAGATCGGGGACATGACGAGGAGTCTCGAAATGGTCGAGACGTAAAGATCGATATATTGGACGACTATATTCGGACATCGGAAAGGTTCCGAGTGATTCGGGTATTTTTCGGAGTACCGGGTAGTTACGGGAGAAGTAATGGGCCTTGATGGGCTTTAGTGGGAAGAGGAAAAAGGCTGCTGCGCCCCCCCTCCCCTCTAGTCCGAATTGGACTAGGGAAAAGGGGGCCGGCCACCTTTCCTACTCCTCCACTTCCTTCTCCCTTCCTCCCCTCTTGATGGACTCCTACTAGGACTTGGAGTCCTAGTAGGACTCCCATCCTGGCCGCACCAATGGCCTTGGCCGGCCTCCTCCTCCTCCATCCTTTATATACAGGGGCAGGGGGCACCCCATAGACACACAAGTTGATCCTCGTGATCGTTCCTTAGCCATGTGCGGTGCCCCTTCCACCATATTCCACCTCGGTCATATCATAGCAGTGCTTAGGCGAAGCCTTGCGACGGTAGAACATCAAGATCGTCACCACGCCGTTGTGCTGACGGAACTCCTCCCCGAAGCTTTGCTGGATCGGAGCCCGGGGATCGTCATCGAGCTGTACGTGTGCTAAGAACTCGGAGGTGCCGGAGTAACGGTGCTTGGATCAGTCGGATCGGGAAGAAGACGTACGACTACTTCCTCTACGTTGTGTCAACGCTTCCGTTGCGATCTACAAGGGTACGTAGATCATACTCTCCCCTCGTTGCTATGCATCACCATGATCTTGCGTGTGCGTAGGAAATTTTTGAAATTACTGCGTTCCCCAACAGTGGCATCCGAGCCTAGGTTTTATGGTTTGATGTTATATGCACGAGTAGAACACAAGTGAGTTGTGGGCGATATAAGTCATACTGCCTACCAGCATGTCATACTTTGGTTCGGCGGTATTGTTGGATGAAGTGGCCCGGACCGACATTACGCGTACGCTTACGCGAGACCGGTTTCCCCGACGTGCTTTGCACAAAGGTGACTTGCGGGTGACTGTTTCTCCAACTTTAGTTGAACCAAGTGTGGCTACGCCCGGTCCTTGCGAAGGTTAAAACGGAGTCTATTTGACAAACTATCGTTGTGGTTTTGATGCGTAGGTGAGATTGGTTCTTGCTTAAAGCCCGTAGCAGCCACGTAAAACTTGCAACAACAAAGTAGAGGACGTCTAACTTGTTTTTGCAGGGCATGTTGTGATGTGATATGGTCAAAACGTGATGAGATATAAGTTGTTGTATGAGATGATCATGTTTTGTTAAAGTTATCGGCAACTGGCAAAAGCCTTATGGTTGTCTCTATATTGCATAAGATGCAAGCGCCAAATAATTGCTTTACTTTATCACTATGCGATAGCAATAGTTGCAAGAGCAATAGTTGGCGAGCCGACCGTGTGACGACACATTGATATAGATCAAGATGATGGAGATCATGGTGTCATGCCGGTGACGATAGAAATCATGACGGTGCTTCGGAGATGGAGATCACAGGCACAAGATGATGATGGCCATATCATATCACTTATATTGATTACATGTGATGTTTATCTTTTATGCATCTTATCTTGCTTTGATTGACGGTAGCATTATAAGATGATCTCTCACTAATTATCAAGAAGTGTTCTCCCTGAGTATGCACCATTGCGAAAGTTCTTCGTGCTGAGACACCACGTGATGATCGGGTGTGATAGGCTCTACGTTCAAATACAACGGGTGCAAAACAGTTGCACACGCGGAATACTCAGGTTATACTTGACGAGCCAAGCATATACAGATATGGCCTCGGAACACGGAGACCGAAAGGTCGAGCGTGAATCATATAGTAGATATGATCAACATAATGATGTTCACCAATGAAATTACTCCATCTCACGTGATGATCGGACATGGATTAGTTGATTTGGATCACGTGATCACTTAGAGGATTAGAGGGATGTCTATCTAAAGTGGGAGTTCTTAAGTAATATGATTAATTGAACTTTAATTTATCATGAACTTAGTCCTGGTAGTATTAGCATATCTATGTTGTAGATCAATAGCTCGCGGTGTTGCTTTCATATGCTTATTTTGATATGTTCCTAGAGAAAATTGTGTTGAAAGATGTTAGTAGCAAAGATGCGGATTGGATCCATGATCTGAGGTTTATCCTCATTGCTGCACAGAAGAATTATGTCCTTGATGCACCGCTAGGTGACAGACCTATTGCAGGAGCAGATGCAGACGTTATGAACGTTTAGCTAGCTCAATATGATGACTACTTGATAGTTTAAGTGCACCATGCTTAACGGCTTAGAATCGGGACTTCAAAGACGTTTTGAACATCATGGACCATATAAGATGTTCCAGGAGTTGAAGTTAATATTTCAAGCAAATACCCGAGTTGAGAGATATGAGATCTCCAACAAGTTCTATAGCTAAAAGATGGAGGAGAATCGCTCAACTAGTGAGCATGTGCTCAGATTGTCTGGGTACTACAATCACTTGAATCAAGTGGGAGTTAATCTTCCAGATAAGATAGTGATTGACAGAATTCTCTAGTCACCATCACCAAGTTAGTAGAACTTCGTGATGAACTATAATATGCAAGGGATAACGGAAACAACTCCCAAGCTCTTCGTGATGCTGAAATCAACGAAGGTAGAAATCAAGAAAAACATCAAGTGTTGATGGTTGACAAGATCACTAGTTTCAAGAAAAGGGCAGAGGGAAGAAGGGGAACTTCAAGAAGAACAGAAAGCTAGTTGCTGCTCAAGTGAAGAAGCCTAAGTCTGATCCTAAGCCTGAGACTAAGTGCTTCTACTGCAAAGGGACTGGCCACTAGAAGCGGAACTGCCCCAAGTATTTGGCGGATAAGAAGGATGGCAAAGTGAACATAAGTATATTTGATATACATGTTATTGATGTGTACTTTACTAGTGTTTATAGCAACCCCTCAGTATTTGATACTAGTTCAGTTGCTAAGAGTAGTAACTCGAAACGGGAGTTGCAGAATAAACAGAGACTAGTTAAGGGTGAAGTGACGATGTGTGTTGGAAGTGGTTCCAAGATTGATATGATCATCATCGCACACTCTCTATAATTTCGGGATTAGTGTTGAACCGAAATAAGTGTTATTTGGTGTTTGCGTTGAGCATGAATATGATTTGATCATGTTTATTGTAATACAGTTATTCATTTAAGTAAGAGAATAAATTGTTATTCTGTTTACATGAATAAAACCTTGTATGGTTACACACCCAATGAAAATAGTTCGTTGGATCTCGATCGTAGTGATACACATAATCATAATATTGAAACCAAAAGATGCAAAGTTAATAATGATAGTGCAACTTATTTGTAGCACTGCCGTTTAGGTCATATTGGTGTAAAGCGCATGAAGAAACTCCATGCTGATGGGATTTTGGAATCACTTGATTATGAATCAGTTGATGCTTGCGAACCATGCCTCATGGGCAAGATGACTAAGACTCTGTTCTTCGGAACAATGGAGCGAGCAACAGATTTGTTGGAAATCATACATACTGATGTATGTGGTCCGATGAATATTGAGGCTCGCGACAGGTATCACTATTTTCTGATCTTCATAGATGATTTGAGCAGATATGAGTATATCTACTTGATGAAACATAAGTCTGAAACATTTGAAAAGTTCAAAGAATTTCAGAGTGAAGTGAAAAATCATCGTAACAAGGAAATAAAGTTTCTACGATCTGATCGTAGAGAAGAGTATTTGAGTTACGAGTTTGGCCTTTAGTTAAAAACAATGTGAAATAGTTTCACTACTCATGCCACCTGGAACACCACAATGTAATGGTGTGTCCGAACGTCATAACCGTACTTTATTAGATATGGTGCGATCTATGATGTCTCTTACCGATCTACCACTATCGTTTTGGGTTTATGCATTAGAGACAGATGCATTCACGTTAAATAGGGCACCATCTAAATCCGTTGAGGCGACACCGTATGAACTATGGTTTGGCAAGAAACCTAAGCTGTCGTTTCTTAAAGTTTGGGGTTGCGATGCTTATATGAAAAGGTTTCATCCTGATAAGCTCAAACTCAAATCAGGGAAGTGCGTCTTCATAGGATATCCAAAGGAAACTATTGGATACACCTTCTATCACAGATCCGAAGGCAAGACTTTTGTTGCTAAATTCGGAAACTTTCTGGAGAAGGAGTTTCTCTCGAAAGAAGTGAGTGGGAGGAAAGTAGAACTTGACGAGGTAACTGTACATGCTCCCTTACTGGAAAGTAGTACATCACAGAAAACTGTTTCAGTGACACCTACACCAGTTAGTGAGGAAGCTAATGATAATGATCATGAAACTTCAGATCAAGATACTACTGAACCTCGTAGATCAACCAGAGTAAGATCCGCACCAGAGTCGTACGGTAATCCTGTTCTGGAAGTCATGCTACTAGATCATGATGAACCTACGAACTATGAAGAAGCGATGGTGAGCCCAGATTCTGCAAAGTGGCTTGAAGCCATGAAATCTGAGATGGG
The DNA here is from genome assembly GCF_056163025.1 of Triticum urartu. Classification (NCBI taxonomy): domain Eukaryota; kingdom Viridiplantae; phylum Streptophyta; class Magnoliopsida; order Poales; family Poaceae; genus Triticum; species Triticum urartu. The sequence goes on from NC_141879.1 coordinate 343,359,872, forward strand.
ATCCATGTATGAGAACAAAGTATGGACTTTGGTTGACTTGCCTGATGATCGGCAAGCAATTGAGAATAAATGGATTTTCAAGAGGAAGACGGACGCTGATAGTAGTGTTACTATCTACAAAGCTAGAATTGTCGCAAAAGGTTTTCAACAAGTTCAAGGTGTTGACTACGATGAGAGTTTCTCACTCGTATATATGCTTAAGTCTGTCCGAATCATGTTATCAATTGCCGCATTTTATGAAATCTGGCAAATGGATAGACAAAACTGCATTCCTTAATGGATTTACTAAAGAAGAGTTGTATACGATGCAACCAGAAGGTTTTGTCAATCCGAAAGGTGCTAACAAAATGTGCAAACTCCAGCGATCCATCTGTGGACTGGTGCAAGAATCTCGGAGTTGGAATATACGCTTTGATAAGTTGATCAAAGCATGTAGTTTTATACAGACTTGCGGTGAAGCCTGTATTTACAAGAAAGTGAGTGGGAGCACTACAGTATTTCTGATAAGTATATGTGAATGACATATTGTTGATCGGAAATAATGTAGAATTATTCTGTAAAGCATAAAGGAGTGTTTGAAAGGAGTTTTTCAAAGAAAGACTTCGGTGAAGCTGCTTACATATTGAGCTTCAAGATCTATAGAGATAGATCAAGACGCTTGATAAGTTTTTTCAATGAATACATACCTTGACAAGATTTTGAAGTAGTTCAAAATGGAACAGTCAAAGAAAAATTTTCTTGCCTGTTTTACAAGGTGTGAAGTTGAGTAAGACTCAAAGCCCGACCACGGCAGAAGATAGAAAGAGAATGAAAGTCATTCCCTATGCCTCAGTCATAGGTTCTATAAAGTATGCCATGCTGTATACCAGATCTATTGTATGCCCTACCACTGAGTTTGGCAAGGGAGTACGATAGTGATCTAGGAGTAGATCACTGGACAGCGGTCAAAATTATCCTTAGTGGAATAAGGATATGTTTCTCGATTATGGAAGTGAAAAAAAAGGTTCGTCGTAAAGGGTTACGCCGATGCAAGTTTTGACACTAATCTAGATGACTCTAAGTCTCGGTCTAGATACATATTGAAAGTGGGAGCAATTAGCTAGAGTAGCTCCATGCAGAGCATTGTTGACATAGAAATTTGCAAAATACATGCGGATCTGAATACATGCGGATCTGAATGTGGCAGACCCGTTGACTAAGATTCTCTCACAAGCAAAACATGATCACGCCTGAGTACTCCTTGGGTGTTAATCACATAGCGATGTGACCTAGATTACTGAATCTAGTAAACCCTTTGGGTGTTGGTCACATGGCGATGTGAACTATGGGTGTTAATCACATGACGATGTGAACTATCGATGTTAATCACATGGTGATGTGATCTAGATTGTTGACTCTAGTGCAAGTGGGAGACTGAAGGAAATATGCCCTAGAGGCAATAATAAAGTTATTATTTATTTCCTTATTTCATGATAAATGTTTATTATTCATGCTAGAATTGTATTAACCGGAAACATAATACATGTGTGAATACATAGACAAACAGAGTGTCACTAGTATGCCTCTACTTGACTAGCTCGTTAATCAAAGATGGTTATGTTTCCTAACCATAGACAAAGAGTTGTTATTTGATTAACGAGGTCACATCATTAGTTGAATGATCTGATTGACATGACCCATTCCATTAGCTTAGCACCCGATCGTTTAGTATGTTGCTATTGCTTTCTTCATAACTTATACATGTTCCTATGACTATGAGATTATGCAACTCCCGTTTGCCAGAGGAACACTTTGGGTGCTACCAAACGTCACAACGTAACTGGGTGATTATAAAGGAGTGCTACAGGTGTCTCCAAAGGTAGATGTTGGGTTGGCATATTTCGAGATTAGGATTTGTCACTCCGATTGTCGGAGAGGTATCTCTGGGCCCTCTCGGTAATGCACATCACATAAGCCTTGCAAGCATTGCAACTAATGAGTTAGTTGCGAGATGATGTATTACGGAACGAGTAAAGAGACTTGCCGGTAACGAGATTGAACTAGGTATTGGATACCGACGATCGAATCTCGGGCAAGTAACATACCGATGACAAAGGGAACAACGTATGTTGTTATGCGGTCTGACCGATAAAGATCTTCGTAGAATATGTAGGAGCCAATATGGGCATCCATGTCCCGCTATTGGTTATTGACCGGAGACGTGTCTCGGTCATGTCTACATCGTTCTCGAACCGTAGGGTCCGCACGCTTAAGGTTTCGATGACAGTTATATTATGAGTTTATGAGTTTTGATGTACCGAAGGAGTTCGGAGTCCCGGATGAGATCGGGGACATGACGAGGAGTCTCGAAATGGTCGAGACGTAAAGATCGATATATTGGACGACTATATTCGGACATCGGAAAGGTTCCGAGTGATTCGGGTATTTTTCGGAGTACCGGGTAGTTACGGGAGAAGTAATGGGCCTTGATGGGCTTTAGTGGGAAGAGGAAAAAGGCTGCTGCACCCCCCCTCCCCTCTAGTCCGAATTGGACTAGGGAAAAGGGGGCCGGCCACCTTTCCTACTCCTCCACTTCCTTCTCCCTTCCTCCCCTCTTGATGGACTCCTACTAGGACTTGGAGTCCTAGTAGGACTCCCATCCTGGCCGCACCAATGGCCTTGGCCGGCCTCCTCCTCCTCCATCCTTTATATACAGGGGCAGGGGGCACCCCATAGACACACAAGTTGATCCTCGTGATCGTTCCTTAGCCATGTGCGGTGCCCCTTCCACCATATTCCACCTCGGTCATATCATAGCAGTGCTTAGGCGAAGCCTTGCGACGGTAGAACATCAAGATCGTCACCACGCCGTTGTGCTGACGGAACTCCTCCCCGAAGCTTTGCTGGATCGGAGCCCGGGGATCGTCATCGAGCTGTACGTGTGCTAAGAACTCGGAGGTGCCGGAGTAACGGTGCTTGGATCAGTCGGATCGGGAAGAATACGTACGACTACTTCCTCTACGTTGTGTCAACGCTTCCGTTGCGATCTACAAGGGTACGTAGATCATACTCTCCCCTCGTTGCTATGCATCACCATGATCTTGCGTGTGCGTAGGAAATTTTTGAAATTACTACGTTCCCCAACAGTGGCATCCGAGCCTAGGTTTTATGGTTTGATGTTATATGCACGAGTAGAACACAAGTGAGTTGTGGGCGATATAAGTCATACTGCCTACCAGCATGTCATACTTTGGTTCGGCGGTATTGTTGGATGAAGTGGCCCGGACCGACATTACGCGTACGCTTACGCGAGACCGGTTTCCCCGACGTGCTTTGCACAAAGGTGACTTGCGGGTGACTGTTTCTCCAACTTTAGTTGAACCAAGTGTGGCTACGCCCGGTCCTTGCGAAGGTTAAAACGGAGTCTATTTGACAAACTATCGTTGTGGTTTTGATGCGTAGGTGAGATTGGTTCTTGCTTAAAGCCCGTAGCAGCCACGTAAAACTTGCAACAACAAAGTAGAGGACGTCTAACTTGTTTTTGCAGGGCATGTTGTGATGTGATATGGTCAAAACGTGATGAGATATAAGTTGTTGTATGAGATGATCATGTTTTGTTAAAGTTATCGGCAACTGGCAAAAGCCTTATGGTTGTCTCTATATTGCATAAGATGCAAGCGCCAAATAATTGCTTTACTTTATCACTATGCGATAGCAATAGTTGCAAGAGCAATAGTTGGCGAGCCGACCGTGTGACGACACATTGATATAGATCAAGATGATGGAGATCATGGTGTCATGCCGGTGACGATAGAAATCATGACGGTGCTTCGGAGATGGAGATCACAGGCACAAGATGATGATGGCCATGTCATATCACTTATATTGATTACATGTGATGGCCCAAGATAATCCAAGGACACAAAAAAGTCAAAGCTTGGGGATGCCCCGGAAGGCATCCCCTCTTTCGTCCACTTCCATCGGTAATTTACTTGGAGCTATATTTTTATTCACCAACATGATATGTGTTTTGCTTGGAGCGTCTTGTATTATTTGTGTCTTTGGTTGCTAGTGTGCCACAATCATCCTTGCTGTACACACCTTTTGAGAGAGCCATACATGAATTAGAATTTGATAGAATACTTTATGTACTTCACTTATATCTTCTTGAGCTAAGTAGTTTTGCTCTATGTGCTTCACTTATATCTTTTGAGCGCTATAATTTTGCTCTATGTGCTTCACTTAGATTTTTTTAGCACGGTGGTGGATTTGTTTTAAAGAAACTATTAATCTCTCATGCTTCACTTAAATTATTTTGAGAGTCTTAATAGCATGGTAATTTGCTTAATAATAACATGCTTGGTATTCAAGATTTGTGAAACTTTCTTTTGAGTGTGTTGAATACTAAGAAAAGTTGGATGCTTGATAATTGTTTTGAGATATGGAGGTAGTAATATCAAAGTCATGCTAGTAGAGTAATTGTGAATTTGAGAAGTGCTTGTGTTAAAGTTTGCAAGTCTCGCAGCATGCACGTATGGTAAACGTTATGCAACCAATTTGAAACATAAGGTGTTATTTGATTGTCCTCCTTATGAGTGGCGGTCGGGGACGAGCGATGGTCTTTTCCTACCAATCTATCCCCCTAGGAGCATGTGCGTAATACTTTGGTTTTTGATGGCTTGTAGATTTTTGCAATAAGTATATAAGTTCTTTATGACTAATGTTGGGTCCATGGATTATACGCACTCTCACCCTTCCATCATTGCTAGCCTCTACGGTACCGTGCATTGCCCATTCTCACATCGAGAGTTCGTGCAAACTTCGCAGGTGCATCCAAACCCCATGATATGATACGCTTTTTCACACATAAACCTCCTTATATCTTCCTCAAAACAGCCACCATACCTACCTATTATGGCATTTCCATAGCCATTCCGAGATATATTGCCATGCAACTTTCCACCATCCAGTTTATCATGACACATCCATCATTGTCATATTGCTTAGCATGATCATGTAGTTGACATACTATTTGTGGCAAAGCCACCGTTCATAATTTTTTCATACTTGTCACTCTTGATTCATTGCATATCCCGGTACACCGCCGGAGGCATCCATATAGAGTCATACTTTGTTCTAGTATCGAGTTGTAATCATTGAGTTGTAAATAAATAAAAGTGTGATGATCATCATTCAATAGAGCATTGTCCCAAAAAAAGGCCAAAGATAAAAAAAGGCCAAAAAAGAGAAAATAAATAAAAAGGGGCAATGCTACTATTCCTTTTTCCACACGTGTGCTTCAAAGTAGCACCATGTTCTTCATATAGAGAGTCTCTTGAGTTATCACTTTTATATACTAGTGGGAATTTTCATTATAGAACTTGGCTTGTATATTCGAACAATGGGCCTCCTCAAGTGCCCTAGGTCTTCGTGAGCAAGCAAGTTGGATGCACACCCACTTAGTTTCTTTTGTTGAGCTTGCATACATCTATAGTTCTAGTGCATCCGTTGCATGGCAATCCCTACTCCTTGCATTAACATCAATCAATGGGCATCTCCATAGCCCATTGATTAGCCTCGTTGATGTGAGACTTTCTCCTTTTTTGTCTTCTCCACATAACCCCCATCATTATATTCTATTCCACGCATAGTGCTATATCCATGGCTAACGCTTGTGTATTGCGTGAAAGTTTATGAGTTTGAAATTATTAAAGTATGAAACAGTTGCTTGGCTTGTCATCGGGGTTGTGCATGATGAGAGCATTCTTGTGTGACGAAAATGGAGCATGACTAAACTATATGATTTTGTAGGGATGAACTTTCTTTGGCCAAGTTACTTTAAGAAAACATAATTGATATGTTGGTTTGCTTGAAGTATTATTATTCTCTATGTCAATATGAACTTTTGTCTTGAATCTTCCTAATCTGAATATTCATACCACAATTAAGAAGATTTGCATTGAAATTATGCCAAGTAGCACTCCGCATCAAAAATTCTCTTTTTATCATTTACCTACTCGAGGACGAGCAGGAATTAAGCTTGGGGATGCCTGATACGTCTCCAACGCATCTATAATTTTTGATTGCTCCATGCTATATTATCTACTGTTTTGGACTATATTGGGCTTTATTTTCCACTTTTATATTATTTTTGGGACTAACCTATTAACCGGAGGCTCAGCCCAGAATTGTTGTTTTTTGCCTATTTCAGTATTTCGGAGAAACAGAATATCAAACGGAGTCCAAACGGAATAAAACCTTCGGGAACGTGATTTTCTCACCGAACGTGATCCAGGAGACTTGGACCCTACTCCAAGGAGTCAAAGAGGCGGTCACGAGGGTGGGGGCGCGCCCACCCCCCTAGGGTGCGCCCCCCTGCCTCGTGGGCCCCTCGGTGCTCCACCGACGTACTCCTTCCTCCTATATATACCTACGTACCCCCAAACGATCAGAAGAGGAGCCAAAAACCTAATTCCAGCACCGCAACTTTCTGTATCCACGAGATCCCATCTTGGGGCCTGTTCCGGAGCTCCGCCTGAGAGGGCCGTCGTCACGGAGGGCTTCTACATCACCATAGCCTCTCCGATGAAGTGTGAGTAGTTTACCTCAGACCTTCGGGTCCATAGTTAGTAGCTAGATGGCTTCTTCTCTCTTTTTGGATCTCAATACAAAGTTCTCCCCCTCTCTCGTGGAGATCTATTCGATGTAATCTTCTTTTTGCGGTGTGTTTGTTGAGACCGATGAATTGTGGGTTTATGATCAAGTCTATCTATGAATAATATTTGAATCTTCTCTGAATTCTTTTATGTATGATTAGTTATCTTTGCAATTCTCTTCGAATTATCAGTTTGGTTTGGCCTATTAGATTGGTTTTTCTTGCCATGGGAGAAGTGCTTAGCTTTGGGTTCGATCTTGCGGTGTCCTTTCCCAGTGACAGAAGGGGCAGCAAGGCACGTATTGCATCGTTGCCATCGAGGATAACAAGATGGGGTTTATTTCATATTGCATGAATTTATCTCTCTACATCATGTCATCTTGCTTAAAGCATTACTCTGTTTTTAACTTAATACTCTAGATGCATGCTGGATAGCGGTCGATGAATGGAGTAATAGTAGTAGATGCAGAATTGTTTCGGTCTACTTGTCACGGACGTGATGCCTATATTCATGATCATGCCTAGATATTCTCATAACTATGCTGAATTCTGTCAATTGCTCAACAGTAATGTGTTCACCCACCGTAGAATACTTATGCTCTTGAGAGAAGCCACTAGTGAAACTTATGCCCCCCGAGTCTATTCTCATCATATCAATCTCCATCACTTTAATCTTGCTTTGCTTTTTACTTTGCCTTTTACTTTTCACTTTGCATCTCTATACCAAAAATACCAAAAATATTATATCTATCAGATCTCACTCTCATAAGTGACCGTGAAGGGATTGACAACCCCTAATCGCGTTGGTTGCGAGTAGCTATCGTTTTGTGTAGGTACGAGGGACTTGAGCGTGGCCTCCTACTGGATTGATACCTTGGTTCTCAAAAACTGAGGAAATACTTCCACTACTCTGCTGCATCATCCCTTCCTCTTCGGGGAAATCCAATGCAAGCTCAAGAGGTAGCACTGTCCCTATGAGGGAAATACTTCCACTACTCTACTGCATCATCCGTTGTTGGCTCCCTTCCCACTCAATATTTGGGAAGAGGACCAGAGCCTCTATAAATAGGACTAGCCACCACTATAAGCAAGGGAGGACCATTTTAGACCATCCAGAACCACACAAGTTAGCCAAGCACAAGAAGACCTCAACCTCAGGAGGCTGTTCTTCCCATTGTATTGTTCATCATCAGCCCTAGAGGCAATCCACCACCACCACACTGGAGTAGGGTATTACACCACAACGGTGGCTCGAACCAGTATAAATCTTGTGTGTTTCTGTGTTGCGAGTTCGTCGAGTTCATCCGCGAGATCTTAGCGAGCTAGGGTGTATATTAGTGGGAGGAAAAGACTTTGCACGCACCCCAGTGTTCGAACCTTAAGGGTTTGCCGGAACCCCACATCCGACACCGTTCATAATTATTTCATACATGTCACTCATGAGTCATTGCACATCCCGGTACACCGTCGGAGGCATTCACATAGAGTCATATTTTGTTCTAAGTATTGAGTTGTAATTCTTGAGTTGTAACTATTAAAGTGTGATGATCATCATTATTAGAGCATTGTCCCAGTGAGGAAAGGATGATGGATACTATGATTCCCCCACAAGTCGGGATGAGACTCCGCACGAAAAAAAAGAGGCCATAAAAAAAGAGAAAAGACCTAGTTAAAAAATGAGAGAAAAAGAGAGAAGGGGCAATGCTACTATCCTTTTACCACACTTGTGCTTCAAAGTAGCTCCATGATCTTCATGATAGAGAGTCTCCTATGTTGTCACTTTCATATACTAGTGGGAATCTTTCATTATAGAACTTGGCTTGTATATTCCAATGATGGGCTTCCTCAAATTGCCCTAGGTCTTCGTGGGTAAGCAAGTTGGATGCACACCCACTTAGTTTCTTTTTGACCTTTCATACACTTATAGCTCTAGTGCATTCGTTGCATGGCAGTCCCTACTCACTCACATTGATATCTATTGATCGACATCTCCATAGCCCGTTGATACGCCTAGTTGATGTGAGACTATCTTCTCCATTTTGTCTTTTCCACAACCACCATTCTATTCCACCTATAGTGCTATGTCCATGGCTCATGCTCATGTATTGCGTAAAGATTGAAAAGGTTTGAGAACATCAAAAGTATGAAACAATTGCTTGGCTTGTCATCGGGGTTGTGCAGGATTTAAATATTTTGTGTGGTGAAGATAGAGCATAGCCAGACTATATGATTTTGTAGGGATAGCTTTCTTTAGCCATGTTATTTTGAGAAGACATGATTGCTTTGGTGGTATGCTTGAAGTATTATTATTTTCATGTCAATATTAAACTTTTGTCTTGAATTTTATGGATCTGAATATTCATGCCACAATAAAGAGTATTACTTGGAGAAATATGTTAGGTAGCATTCCACATCAAAAATTCTGTTTTTATCATTTACCTACTCGAGGACAAGCAGGAATTAAGCTTGGGGATGCTGATACGTCTCCAACGTATCTAGAATTTTTGATTGTTCCATGCTATTATATTATCTGTTTTGGATGTTTATGGGCTTTATTATGTAGTTTTATATTATTTTTGGGACTAACCTATTAACCCAGAGCCAAGTGCCAGTTTTGGTTTTCTCCCTTGTTTCAGTGTTTCACAGAAAAGGAATATCAAACGGAGTCCAAACGGAATGAAACCTTCGGGAGCGTGATTTTTGGAACGAACGTGATCTAGGAGACTTGGAGTTGAAGTCAAGGAAGCTTCGAGGTGGCCACGAGGCAGGGAGGCACGCCTGCCCCCCTAGGCGCGCCCCCACCCGCGTGGGCCCTCGTGGCTCCCCTGAGCGACTTCTTTCGCCTATATATGTCCATATACCCTAAAAACATCAAGGAATAGAATAGATCGGGAGTTCCACTGCCAGAAGCCTCCGTAGCCACCGAAAACCAATCTAGACCAGTTCCGGCACCCTGGCAGAGGGGAGAATCCCTCTACGGTGGCCATCTTCATCATCCCGGTGCTCTCCATGACGAGGAGGGAGTAGTTCTCCCTCGGGGCTGAGGGTATGTACCAGTAGCTATGTGTTTGATCTCTTTCTCTCTCGTGTTCTTGAGGTGGTACGATCTTGATGTATCGCGAGCTTTGCTATTATATTTGGATCTTATGATGTTTCTCCCCCTCTAATCTCTTGTAATGGATTGAGTTTTCCCTTTGAAGTTATCTTGGACTGAGTCTTTAAGGATTTGAGAACACTTGATGTATGTCCTGCATGTGCTTATCTGTGGTGACAATGGGATATCACGTGATCCACTTGATGTATGTTTTGGTGATCAACTTGTGAGTTATGTGACCTCGTGAACTTATGCATAGGGGTTGGCACACATTTTCATCTTGACTCTCCGGTAGAAATTTTGGGGCACTATTTGAAGTTCTTTGTGTTGGTTGAATAGATGAATCTGAGATTGTGTGATGCATATCGTATAATCATACCCACGGATACTTGAGGTGACATTGGAGTATCTAGGTGACATTAGGGTTTTGATTGATTTGTGTCTTAAGGTGTTATTCTAGTACGAACTCTATGATAGATCGAACGGAAAGAATAGCTTCATGTTATTTTACTACGGAATCTTGAATAGATCAATCAGAAAAGATAACTTTGAGGTGGTTTCGTACCCTACAATAATCTCTTCATTTGTTCTCTGCTATTAGTGACTTTGGAGTGACTCTTTGTTGCATGTTGAGGGATAGTTATGTGATCCAATTATGTTATTATTGTTGAGAGGACTTGCGCTAGTGAAAGTGTGAACCCTAGGCCTTATTTCCATGCATTGCAATACCGTTTACGCTCACTTTTATTACTTGTTACCTTGTTGTTTTTATATTTTCAGATTGCAAAAACTATTATCTATCATCCATATACCACCTGTATCACCATCTCTTCACCGAACTAGTGCACCTATACAATTTATCATTGTATTGGGTGTGTTGGGGACACAAGATACTCTTTGTTATTTGGTTGCAGGGTTGCTTGAGAGAGACCATCTTCATCCTACGCCTCCTACGGATTGATAAACCTTAGGTAATCCACTTGAGGGAAATTTGCTACTGTCCTACAAACCTCTGCACTTGGAGACCCAACAATGTCTACAAGAATAAGGTTGTGTAATAGACATCAGCAGGCCACGCTGCTCATGGCACACGAGCTCCTGCGCTACCGCCCGGTCGACGACCACTACAAGGACTGGTTGAACAACATCGCTGAGCTCGTCAGCGTCGCGGGGGGCTCCCCTGCACCATCCCCCTCGCTGCCATGCCCGCCCCCGGCTGTGGGCGATGTGGCTCACGGAGCGCCTCCGCCTACTCCGCAACAAGATGGCACCCTCGCGTCGAGGCGTGCGGCTCATGGAGCGCCTCCGCCTCCTCTGCGTCAAGACGGCGTCCTCGCTCCAAGATGTGCGGTCCCGCGGTGTGATCCACAGCGTCATGTGCCTGCGCACGAAGAAAGAAGCTGCCAAGAGATTCCTCGTTTGCAAGAAAACGCTCCAGCACCACCACGTCAGGATCGCTTGATGTGGCAGGGCCGTGCGCCACTTGCCGTGGTGGTGCAGGGACACCAAGATCAAGCTCCACCTCCGCGACGGGCCCCGATGGCCACAGCAGGTTGCCACGCCTTCACTCCCGAGCTGCGTGGCGTCGTCTGGCCAGGAAAGTTCAAGCCAGATCTGCCTCCTCGCTACGACGGCACCCCCGACCCTGTGGAGTCCTTGCAGCTCTACGAGCTGAGCATCGAGGCGGCCAACGGCGACGAAAAGGTCATGGTGAACTGGTTTCCCATGGCTCTCAAGGACGGCGCTCGCTCCTGGCTCCTGAACCTGCCCCTAGGCTTGATCTCCTCCTGGGATGACATGCGCGACCGCTTTGTCGCCAACTTCCAGGGCACTCACGACCGCCCCCCGGCCGCGAGTGACCTACGCCACACCAAGCAACAGCCGGGACAGACCCTGCGGAAGTACATCCAGCGCTTCAACAGCGTGCGCATGAAGATCCCCAAGGTGATAGACGAGGCCATTATCTCAGCGTTTTCCGACGGCGTCCGTGACATCAAGATGAAGGAGGAGCTCGCCATCCATGAGGAGCTATGGAGGGGGGCGTCTCTCCCTCCTCGAGCTCCCCGCTGCAGATCCAGAGGAGAAGAAGGCCAAGGTCAAGGACGTGAAGTGCAAAGGGGTGGCCGTGCTCGCGGTAGAACTGGACACTAAGCGCGGCCGAGATCTTCCCGAGTCGTCCAAGGGCAACAGTACGTTCTGCGCCTTGCACAACGTGCGCACCCACAACACCAACGATTGTCAAGAGCTCAGGGCCATTCGAGATGGATGCTTCGGTCGACGCCCCGAGCGCAACGACAGGGGCTATGGCCGAGGGGTGGACGAGCTGGAGGACGTTGAGACGACCGTGGGCCCTGTCAGGAGTGGCGCGACTAGCCTCGTGAGGATCGTTGGTAGGACCAGCCTCGTGAGGGTGCCTCGCGAGGACCATTCTCAGGGCAACCCTGGTCTTCCTCCGCTGCCGCCGCCAAGAAGGAACGACGACCACCAACAGGACGAAGGGGCTGGGGGCTTCCAGGAGCCGCGCGCCATCGCCTGCATCTTGGGTGGCGCTCAGGCCCCAGCCTCCCAGCGCATCTTCAAGCAGTTCTCTCGCAAAGTGAATGCGGCCCTCCCCAAGCTCGAGGCCACGCGCCCGCTTAGATGGTCCAAGTACGCCATCACCTTTAGCTCGGCGAACCAGCTCAAGTGTGCGGCAACCGCTGGCGTTCTCCCGATGCTCTGTTCACCCATCATCAGCAATGTCCAAGTCACCAAGACCCTCATCAACGGCAGCGCAGGGCTCAGTGTGCTGCCCGTCGAGACGTTCGACAACCTTCAAGTGCCATATGATCAGCTCCAGCCCACCAGGCCTTTCTCAGGAGTGACTGACGGCTCCACCACCCCGATAGGGAAAGTTCGTCTCCCTATCACCTTCGGTCAGCGCGACAACTACCACACCGAGCTCGTCGACTTCGACGTCGCCCACATCCGCCTGCCATACAATGCCATCCTAGGGTACCCGGCGCTAGCCAAATTCATGGCAGTCACCCACCATGCCTACAACGTTCTCAAGATGCCAGGAAGCAGCAGAATCATTACCGTCCCCTGCGAAGAAAGAGACGTTGTGTGCTCCCTCGAGCGCGCCTTCCAAGCTGCGTCAATCGAAGACCCTGACAGCGCAGGTGCGCAGTACCCTCCAGAGGCCAACCCCAAGAAGAAGAAGAAGCTACTCCACACTAGACCTCAAGGGAGCGGCACCTCCAGCGGCGCCACCTCAGGATCTGCGCCCGCGCCTGGGGCGCCTCCCTCCCTCGCATAGGGAGGCGTGCCTGACGCCGTCCTCGGGCAGGGCTTGGGGGCTCTCTTTTGGAGGGCCTCGGACCTGGCCAACATCATGAGGGAGGCGCTCGGGCACCATGTGGAGGCGTGCTTCGCGACACGTTTCCCTCAGGAGGGCACGGGCGAGGAGCGCCCGGCGCTCAGCAGTTCATCGTCAAGACCACACAGGAGCTTCAAGAAGCCAGAGCCATACGCGGCGACCGCCGCCCACCTGGCACTGCTCCCCACCCAGGCGAGGGTGCTGAGCTGCGCATCTGCATCGACATCCCTGATCTCAACAGGGCCGCATCTCAGGAGCGTTTCTGGCCTTCACGTGCTGGCCGATGCGAGCGTCCGCCTCATAGTTACGTTTGCATGCCGTTCGGCCTGCCGAGCGTGGCTGCCGCTGCTACCTCTTGAGCACTGCGTTGGTTTTCCCTTGAAGAGGAAAGGGTGATGCAGCAGAGCAGCGTAAGTATTTCCCTCAGTTTTTGAGAACCAAGGTATCAATCCAGTAGGAGGCCACGCACGAGTCCCTCACACCTACACAAACAAATAAACTCCTCGCGACCAACGCGATAAAGGGGTTGTCAATCCCTTCACGGTCACCTACGAGAGTGAGATCTGATAGATATGATAAGATAATATTTTTGGTATTTTTATGATAAAGAGAAATAAAGATGCAAGTAAAATAAATGGCAAAGGAAATAACTAAGTATTGGAAGACTAATATGATGGAAAATAGACCCAGGGGCCATAGGTTTCACTAGAGGCTTCTCTCGAGAGCAATAAGTATTATGGTTGATTACTATTGAGCAATTGACAGAATTGAGCATAGTTATGAGAATATCTAGGTATGATCATGTATATAAGAATCACGTCCGAGACAAGTAGACCGACTCCTGCCTGCATCTACTACTATTACTCCACACATCGACCGCTATCTAGCATGCATCTAGAGTATTAAGTTCAAGAGAACAGAGTAACGCTTTAAGCAAGATGACATGATGTAGAGGGATAAACTCATGCAGTATGATATAAACCCCATCTTCTTATCCTCGATGGCAACAATACAATACGTGCCTTGCTGCCCTTACTATCACTGGGAAAGGACACCGCAAGATTGAACCCAAAGCTAAGCACTTCTCCCATTGCAAGAAAGATCAATCTAGTAGGCCAAACCAAACTGATAATTCGAAGAGACTTGCAAAGATAACCAATCATACATAAAAGAATTCAGAGAAGATTCAAATATTGTTCTTAGATAAACTTGATCATAAACCCACAATTCATCGATCTCAACAAACGCACCACAAAAGAAGATTACATCGAATAGATCTCCACAAGAGAGGGGGGGAACTTTGTATTGAGATCCAAAAAGAGAGAAGAAGCCATCTAGCTAATAACTATGGACCCGTAGGTCTGAAGTAAACTACTCACACTTCATCGGAGGGACTATGGTGTTGATGTAGAAGACCTCCGTGATCGATGCCCCCTCCGGCAGAGCTCCGGAAAAGGCCCCAAGATGGGATCTCTTGGATACAGAAAGTTACGGCGGTGGAATTAGGGTTTTGGCTCCGTGTCTGGTAGTTTGGGGGTACGTAGGTATATATAGGAGGAAGGAGTACGTCGGTGGAGCAACGTGGGCCCCACGAGGGTGGAGGGCGCGCCTGGGGGGTAGGCGCGCCCCCCTACCTCGTGGCCTCCCTGTTGGTTGCTTGACGTAGGGTCCAAGTCTCCTGGGTCTTGTTCGGTGAGAAAATCACGTTCCCGAAGGTTTCATTCCGTTTGGACTCCGTTTGATATTCCTTTTCTTCGAAACCCTAAAATAGGCAAAAACAACAATTCTGGGCTGGGCCTCCGGTTAATAGGTTAGTCCCAAAAATAATATAAAAGTGGATAATAAAGCCCAATAATGTCCAAAACAGGATATAATATAGCATGGAACAATCAAAAGTTATAGATACGTTGGAGACGTATCAAGCATCCCCAAGCTTAATTCCTGCTCGTCCTCGAGTAGGTAAATGATAAAAACAGAATTTTTGATGTGGAATGCTACTTGGCAAAATTTCAATGTAATTCTCTTAATTGTGGTATGAATATTCAGATCCGAAAGATTCAAGACAAAAGTTCAATATTGACATAGAAATAATAATACTTCAAGCATACTAACTAAGCAATTATGTCTCTTCAAAATAACATGGCCAAAGAAAGTTATCCCTACGAAATCATATAGTCTGGCTATGTTCCATCTTCACCACACAAAGTATTTAAATCATGCACAACCCCAATGACAAGCCAAGCAATTGTTGCATACTTTTGGTGTTCTCAAACTTCTTCAATCTTCACGCAATACATGAGCGTGAGCCATGGACATAGCACTATATGTGGAATAGAATGGTGGTTGTGGAGAAGACAAAAATGGAGAAGATAGTCTCACATCAACTAGGCGTATCAACGGGCTATGGAGATGCCCATTAATAGATACCAATGTGAGTGAGTAGGGATTGCCATGCAATGGATGCACTAGAGCTATAAGTATATGAAAGCTCAACAAAAAGAACTAAGTGGGTGTGCATCCAACTTGCTTGCTCACGAAGACCTAGGGCATTTTGAGGAAGCCCATCATTGGAATATACAAGCCAAGTTCTATAATGAAAAATTCCCACTAGTATATGAAAGTGATAGCATAGGAGACTCTCTATCATGAAGATCATGATACTACTTTGAAGCACAAGTGTGGAAAGAAAGGATAGTAGTATTGCCCCTTTTTATTTATTTATTTATTCTTTTTTTGCCCTTCCTTTTTTTGGCCTTTCTCTTCTCTTTTTTTTATTGGGACAATACTCTATGAATGATGATCATCACACTTCTATTTATTTACAACTCAATGATTACAATTCAATACTAGAACAAAGTATGACTCTATATGAATGCCTCCGGCGGTATACGGGGATAGCAATGATGCATGAGTGACTTATATGGAAGAATTACGAACGGTGGCTTTGCCACAACTAAAATGTCAACTACATGATCATGCGAAGCAATATGACAATGATGGAGCGTGTCATAGTAAACGGAACGGTGGAAAGTTGCATGGCAATATATCTCGGAATGGCTATGGAAATGCCATGATAGGTAGGTATGGTGGCTTTTTTTAGGAAGGTATATGGTGGGTGTATGATACCGGCGAAAGGTCTACGGTATTAGAGAGGCTAGCAATGGTGGAAGGGTGAGAGTGTGTATAATCCATGGACTCAACATTAGTCATAAAGAACTCACATACTTATTGCAAAAATCTATTAGTTATCGAAGCAAAGTACTACGTGCATGCTCCTAGGGGGATAGATTGGTAGGAAAAGACTATCGCTCGTCCCCGCCCGCCACTCATAAGGAGGACAATCAATAAATACATCATGCTCCGACTTCTTAACATAACGGTTCACCATACGTGCATTCTACAGGAATCACAAACTTCAACACAAGCATTTCTCAAATTCACAACTACTCAACTAGCATGACTCTAATATCACCATCTCCATATCTCAAAACAATTATCAAGTTTCAAACTTATCACAGTATTCAACACACTCATAAGAAATTTTTATTTTTTTACTAATCTTGAATGCCTAAAATAATTAGAGCAAATTACAATGCTGTTTTGTAGGACTCTCAAAATAATCTAAGTGAAGCATGAGAGAACAAAAGTTTCTAAAAAACAAATCCACCATCGTGCTCTAAAAGATATAAGTGAAGCACTAGAGCAAAAACTATATAACTCAAAAGATATAAGTGAAGCACATAGAGTATTCTAACAATTTCTGAATCATGTGTGTCTCTCTCAAAAAGGTGTGTGCAGCAAGGATGATTGTGGAAAACTAACAAATAAAGACTCAAATAATACAAGACGCTCCAAGCAAAACACATATCATGTGGTAAATAAAAATATAGCTCCAAGTAAAGTTACCGATAGAAGTAGACGAAAGAGGGCATGCCTTCCGGGGCATCCCCAAGCTTTGGCTTTCAGGTGTCCTTAGATTATCTTGGGGGTGCCATGGGCCTCCCCAAACTTAGGGTCTTGCCACTCCTTGTTCCATAATCCATCAAAACTTTACCCAAAACTTGAAAACTTCACAACACAAAACTTAAAGTAGAAAATCTCGTGAGCTCCGTTAGCAAAAGAAAAGAAAACACCACTTCAAGGTACTGTAATGAACTCATTCTTTATTTATATTTGTGTTAAACCTACTGTATTCCAACTTCTCTATGGTCTATAAACTATTTTACTAGCCATAGATTCATCAAAATAAGCAAACAACACACGGAAAACAGAATCTGTCAAAAACAGAACAGTCTGTAGTAATCTGCAGCTAACGCAAGATCTGGAACCCCAAAAATTCTAAAATAAATTTCTGGACGTGAGGTATTTATATATTAATCATCTGCAAAAATAATTAACTAAATATTTCTTTCCAAATAAAAATAGCATCAGTTCTTGTGAGTGCTAAAGTTTCTGTTTTTTACAGCAACATTAAAAAGACGTTCCCCAAGTCTTCCCAACGGTTCTACTTGGCACAAACGCTAATTAAACACAAAAAACACAACCAAAACAGAGGCTAGATAAATTATTCATTACTAAACAGGAGCAAAAAGCAAGGCATAAAAATAAAATTGGGTTGCCTCCCAACAAGCGCTATCGTTTAACGCCCCTAGCTAGGCATGAAAGCAAGGATAGATCTAGGTATGTTTAGTTGGTAATTCTTTAATGAGACATCTATCACCCTTAGGAGTTTCTTTATTTTTATTAATTATCAAACTTCTAGGCACAAAATCGAAAAAATCATTAGAAGCAAACGGTTCCTTAATGGTAGCAAAAATATTGGGATGAATACTTATAGATTTGAGATCCGCAGTTTCCTTGCTAGAGGATTCACCCTTATTTTTAGGAACATACATAAGCTTGGCAATTTTAGTTGGAGGACTAGGAGTATTATTTATGGAAGAAAAATCGGTTCACAAGTTGGCAATGATACCCTCAAGTTTATCGATTCTAGTGGAATCCTGCTTTATTCTTTCATTAACTATGGGTTCCTTCTCCTTAATATTTTTTAAAGTGACTCCTACTTTAGATCCATATTGAGTAATTTGGTTGTGGATCTTTTTATCCAGATTTTCAATTAACTCTACGGTAGCAACTTTATTTTCAATAATTTCAAGTTTTTTCATTACATGCTCCAAAGTTAACATAGTTCCATTAACCAAAAGAGGGGGTGAGCCAAACAAATCTGTCATAGCATTATAAGAATCAAAAGTGTGGCTACCCAAGAAATTCCCTCCGGTAATGATATCAAGGACATATATGTGCCAAGGCATAACGCCTGCATAAAAATTACGGAGAAGAATGGAAGTAGATTGCTTCCTGGTAGATCTATTTTGAGCATTGCAAATTCTATACCAAGCGTCTTTTAGATTTTCTCCCTCCCTTTGCTTAAAATTAAGAACTTCATTTTCGGGAGACAATGGAGAAGATAGAGAACTAGCCATAACGATAAGCAAGCAATCCGACACACAAGCAAACAAGAAACGGGGAAAAAGAGGCGAATAGAGAAAGAGAGGGAGGATGGAGAGAGAGAGGGTGAATAAAACGGCAAGGGTGAAGTGAGGGGAGAGGAAAACGAGAGGCAAATGGCAAATAATGTAATGCGGGAGATAAGGGTTTGTGATGGGTACTTGGTATGTTGACTTTTGCGTAGACTCCCCGGCAATGGCGCCAGAAATGGCTCATTGTCGGGAGTCCAAATATTGACTTGACCTTGCGTAAGCCTCCCCGGCAACGGCGCCAGAAATCCCTTCTTGCTACCTCTTGAGCACTGCGTTGGTTTTCCCTTGAAGAGGAAAGGGTGATGCAGCAGAGCAGCGTAAGTATTTCCCTCAGTTTTTGAGAACCAAGGTATCAATCCAGTAGGAGGCCACGCATGAGTCCCTCGCACCTACACAAACAAATCAACTCCTCGCAACTGTCGGGACCCCGATCCTAAGTCACACCGATCTAGCATGTAACACATCATATCACTTTGCGGCCTCACGCACGGTATTCCCACGGGTGCCACCTTACCTGGCCCGGGACCGTTTGCGCCATTTGGCTCACGTATATGATAGTGTCGCTAGCATCCATATGACAAAGAACCCGGGCCGACATGGCTAGTCGTGAACCCAAAGCGGTGCTAACCTATGGGGACAGGCATACATGAATCACATCGAGCATTTCGGTCAACAGCATATGAATCCGGGCTGTAGCACTGGGCTAATAGGACTCCGGGGAACCCGGGCTGTAGCAGGCTAGGCAGGACTCCGGAAGTCACCGCGTGACATTTCCCCGAAGGGACAGACACAGGAACGAAGTGAAACACATGCCGGCCAGTCAAGTGTCCTGAGCAGTAGTGTTGGGCTAGCAGGACTCCGGTGAACCGGGCTGTAGCGGACTACTATGGCTCAAGGAAGCACTGGACTACATTTCCCCATAAGAGAGGCTGCCAAGGATAAACAACCATATTGTCAGATCCCACACATAGCAATACATGTTACACGTACGCATAACATGCAAGTATGTGACGTACAACATGGCATCACAACATAACGCAAACTCATATAGATAAAGGCCCAAAAGAGCCACATAGCATTAAGTACAAGCAAGGGTCACATGACCCATCATTCGGAGCATACAAGCAACAAGCGGAAGCATTACATGTCTGAGTACAGACAACTACAAATGAAAAAGGCTGAGGAGCCCGACTATCTACAACATCCGATCAAGATCGTAGCTGAGGTACAAGCTACTTGTCGAAGTCCACGTAAACTAGTAAGACCGAAGTCTTCGCTGCAAAAACATAAATAAAGCAACATGAGTACAAAGGTACTCAGCAAGACTTACATCAGATCCTATCATACATGCACTTGTATCAAGAAGGTAATGTGGAGTTTAGTTGCAGCAAGCCAGCTTTGACTCAGTGGCTATCCTGTACTACGACTGCTGGTAACTCTTTTGAGGTGGCGCACACGAGTCCACTAATCACCACGTCAATACACTACTATGGATTCATTCTCGTCTTCCTACGAGAAGGCCATCCATAGCACTCACACTTGTCTTGAGCATTTTAGAGTATCCACTTCAAGTTGTCTATGTACCACGTAAGCATCCAAGAAGTCCGTAACCGAGGACACGGCTATTTGAATAGATCATGATAACCCTGCAGGGGTGTACTTCTTCACACACGCTCTCACCACTTATCACCATGTACACGTCATGTACCTCGGCAACCTTCAAGCGGAAGCCTGGCGAGGGTGTCGGCCACGACCTGACTAACCACACAGGACTCTAGTCCAGGTTTATCGCCTATTCGGGTTCCATCCGCAAGGAGATCCGGCCGGGGTGTCGCTCACGGCCCCAAACGATGTGTGCAGGGTTCCCAAGCCCACCTCGCCGGATGGATCTACGCTTGGTACACCGTGCCACTTGTGCCTAGTCTGTCCCAAGCCCACCTGGCCGGGTGCCACTTGGTAGACTACTAACACTACCTACAAACACCAGAAACTAATTGCAACTCCTGGACAGAGATCAAGTTGGTTAATAAGTCGAGAGAGATTGGAGTGCTCGGAGCCCAATGTGTGGTAGTAGCTAGTCATTGGACAACATACACAAAACTCAGTGCTTAAGGACGGTTCCAGTGAGACAACCCACCATGTACTCCTACATGGCCTCTCACCGCTACCTTTACCAAATTGTGTTCACACGCTTAACTCTCAGCACCAGAACATATCGTACCACTCCAATTCATTCCCGATGAATCAGACCTGACACAACTCTAAGCAATAGCAGGCATGGCATGGCAAGAACACAACATGGCTCAATCAACTCCTACACATGCTAGTGGGTTTTAACTATTTACTGTGGCAATGACAGGTCATGCAGAGGAATGGGTTCAACTACCGCAGCATAAAGTAGCAGTTGAATCGTTGTTGTCCTAATGCAATAATGAGAGCAGGAGCGAGAGAGTAGGATTGTATCGGAATGAACAAGGGGGTTTGCTTGCCTGGTAGATCAACAGGGGGGCACTGCTCCACTGATAGGTACTCTCGAACACTTTCCGGAGCAGGACCTATCGAGAAGGAACGGTGTCGGAAATCAAACACAAGCATATGCAACATTATGATGCATGAACATGGCATGAGTATGTGATGTTGTTGAGCTAATGCAACTAGCATTCATTTGGTTAAAGTCCATTTGAACTAAAGATTCAAATGCACCTTTAACATAAGCTCTTAGATTTGCCATAAGTGTGTTTTCATATATACAGCATGTATAGATGGTTTGTCATGCATGAAAATGGTACAGATGGATAGATTGAATTTTTCTGATAATTTTTCATATATAAATTATTTCAATCTGAGCTACGGTTGAATTTCTATGAATTTTTGAAGTTTATATCATTTTCTGGAATTTCTTGATTTATTTTAATACCAGAAAATGATATATTGCGTCAGCATGATGGCAGCATTGCATCAGCAAGTCAAAGGAGTTGTCCGAGTCAAACCTGATGTGTGGGATCCACACGTCAGTGACTCGGTTAGTTAACAGGGGGTTTATTTAGCCTAATTAGGATTAGTGGGCGCCGGGCCCACTGGTCAGTGACTAACTAGGTAACTAACCTAGGTTAATTAGTGTTAATCTAATACTAACTAAATGTCAGGGGGGTGGCCCACGCGTCAGTGACACAAGGGGGAGGTCAAACTAGGCCCACCCAGTCAACAGTCAGCGGGGTCAAAGCCACCGGCGGCTTGACGCCGGCGAGCCAGACGCGGCGGAGGGCCTCAGATTTCGCCCTCCGGCGACCATTTGGACGGCGGAGACCACTAGCGAGGAGCCAGCGCTCGTCAGCGTCATCTGGAGCAAGTGGGAGAGGCGGGGACGGCCGGAGCAGAGCTCGGGGCGGCGACCGGAGCATGGGCTTCAAGCGGATGCGGCTGTGGGGCACGGGGAGGCCACCCGAGGGGCTCTGCGGCACCCTCGTGGCACCAGGAGCACGGTGACGTGCTCGGTTGCGGCTGGCTCGGCCCCTTGCCACGGTGGCGCCATGGCCGGCGGCGAGATGCTACGGCTTCAGTCGAAACGGCGGCTGTGGTAATCGAGAAGCAAGGGGAAGAGGGGCAAACGACGATGGAGCTCACAGCGGTCGCAGAGGGCGTCGAAGCGGGCTCGGGGAAGCGTTGGTTGCCACGAATTCGACGGCGGCGATCCACGGCGGCCGAGGCCGAAGATGAGCGCGATGAGGACGCTATGGTGCATCCCATCTTTCCTGGGTCGGTGGAGAAGACGAGGATGACGTCGCAGAGCTCGTAGACACGTCAGAGGGACGAGGCGGAGACGGTGGCCGCGGCAGCAGCGATCGGCAGCGACGAGCTCGCTCGGATGCAAGGAAAGGGAGAGATCTAGGGGAGGAGGGAGAGCGAGAGAGAGTGCGAGAGGTCCGGGGGAAGTGTGTGGTGTCGTCGGGGGCCTCCAGCAGCGAGCGGGGAAGCAGGAGGTGGCCGGTGCGTGCTCGCGCGCGTCGGGCACACGCGCGTCGTCCTCCTGGCAGGAGGTAGGCGACGACTGGCGTCGCCAGTCGGCTGGGCCGGCTAGAGGAGATGGGCCGCCAGCTAGGCTGCCAGGCAGGTAAGGCCAGGTGAGCTTTCTCCATTTTTTTTCTTTTTTATTTTCTGACCTTTGTTTTGATTTAATAAAAATACTAAATCAAGTTATTTTCTTCTGAAAATTTTTGCAGGGGCCTAAAGGATTATTCCAAAGCCCCTCACCAAAATTCAGAATTATTGGACAATATTTTATATATATATAAATATTTATCCAACGCAAATAATTACTGGATTAATTCCAAATGGCCAAAATAAATATTTATGAGCTCCTAAAAATATTGGTTTGAAATTTTACCTCTGCCCAATATTTTCAGAGAGAGACATGAACATTTTCTTGGACCCTTTTGGAGCAATTTTTATCTGGGTCATTTCCAGAAATGATTTCTGAGGGTTTTACAAATCCCCATTTCAAATTTAAATGAAATTTAAACATGATGCACACATGACTAGCTAGCCTAGGTCATACCAGAACTTGGGATGTGACATCAACCAACGCGATAAAGGGGTTGTCAATCCCTTCACGGTCACCTACGAGAGTGAGATCTGATAGATATGATAAGATAATATTTTTGGTATTTTTATGATAAAGAGAAATAAAGATGCAAGTAAAATAAATGGCAAAGGAAATAACTAAGTATTGGAAGATCAATATGATGGAAAATAGACCCGGGGGCCATAGGTTTCACTAGAGGCTTCTCTTGAGAGCATAAGTATTACGGTGGGTGAACAAATTACTATTGAGCAATTGACAGAATTGAGCATAGTTATGAGAATATCTAGGTATGATCATGTATATAAGCATCACGTCCGAGACAAGTAGACCAACTCCTGCCTGCATCTACTACTATTACTCCACACATCAACCGCTATCCAGCATGCATCTAGAGTATTAAGTTCAAGAGAACAGAGTAACGCTTTAAGCAAGATGACATGATGTAGAGGGATAAACTCATGCAGTATGATATAAACCCCATCTTGTTATCCTCGATGGCAACAATACAATACGTGCCTTGCTGCCCTTACTGTCACTGGGAAAGGACACCGCAAGATTGAACCCACAGCCAAGCACTTCTCCCATTGCAAGAAAAATCAATCTAGTAGGCCAAACCAAACTGATAATTCGAAGAGACTTGCAAAGATAACCAATCATACATAAAAGAATTCAGAGAAGATTCAAATATTGTTCTTAGATAAACTTGATCATAAACCCACAATTCATCAATCTCAACAAACACACCGCAAAAGAAGATTACATCAAATAGATCTCCACAAGAGAGGGGGAGAACTTTGTATTGATATCCAAAAAGAGAGAAGAAGCCATCTAGCTAATAGCTATGGACCCGTAGGTCTGAAGTAAACTACTCACACTTCATCGGAGGGGCTATGGTGTTGATTTAGAAGCCCGTCGTGATTGATGCCCCCTCTGGCGGAGCTCCGGAAAAGGCCCTAAGATGGGATCTCTTGGATAAAGAAAGTTACGGCGGTGGAATTAGGTTTTTGGCTCCGTGTCTGGTAGTTTGGGGGTACATATGTATATATAGGAGGAAGGAGTACATAGCTGGAGCAACATGGACCCCACGAGGGTGGAGGGCGCGCCTGGGGGGGTAGGCGCGCCCCCCTACCTCGTGCCTTCCTGGTTGATTGCTTGACGTAGGGTCCAAGTCCTCTGGATCATGTTCGTTCCGAAAATCACGTTCCCAAAGGTTTCATTCCGTTTGGACTCTGTTTGATATTCTTTTTCTACGAAACCCTAAAATAGGCAAAAAAACAGCAATTCTGGGCTGGGCCTCCGGTTAATAGGTTAGTCCCAATAATAATATAAAAGTGTATAATAAAGCCCAATAATGTCCAAAACAGGATATAATATAGCATAGAACAATAAAAAAATTATAGATACGTTGGAGACGTATCAGCCACCTTCTAGCGCAACCTGCGGAGCATCTTGGCAGGTCAGGAGGCCAGGCATCACGCAGTCCTGGCAGAGATGGAGGCAGTCGTCGGGAGGCCACCAGAGCCTCTAGAGCCTCTAGAGGCTCTGGGCCTCGACGGCTCGTGAGGAGCGACTTCTTCTCTACATGTATTCGGCTACCCCAACACTCCCTCGACAACCAAACCAGGTGACATTTTTTCAAGTTCATTCAGCTGGGAGCGCCCCCTAGGCTGCATCATTCCCAGGCCACGTGGGTCAGTCCCTGTGGCATGTATCCGCTTGCACCTTTATTCTGACTTGCTGGGGGCGCCCCTCGGGCTGCATCATCTCCAGGCCGCTCAGGTCCGACCAAGTGGCTTGTATCGTTCTCGCATTTACCTAAGCTAGTTTGCTTCTCATGCATAATCCATCTATGGTTATCACCTGCTTGATTGTCACCCACCATGGGAGTCGCGCGCCGATCGTGTTTCTTCAGGATCCTTCGCATAAGAAGGCTAGGCACGGCGTCTGTGCTCGGGCCCGTCCCTGCAGCGTCGATAAATCCAACGGCTGAGCTCTGTCTGGCGGGCCAGCCCTGTTCATGTCACCTCCTGGGGTCGTTGGTGCTTGGCCTTCTCGTGCGATAACCTCAGGAAAGTCATTCGGCGCAGGTTGTCTAACCATCTCGCAGGAACACCACAGCCATCGAGAACCAAGACCAGGCGCAACCCGCCTTGAGGTAGGGTCTCGTGAGTCCCGCGCTAGCTCACGAGTGCCCAGACACACCTCGTCTAGCCCTGCCGTGCAAGCAACCTGTCAGGGCGGGGCTGTACACGCCCCGGGGGCTCTCCACAGTAGGGAATCCCCTCCCACGTACCAGTGGTGAACCAGCAATCACCATGGCGATCTGTGCCCTTCCTCGCACCAACTTGCAGGGACTTCCTGAGGACTACAGCGGGCGGTACTGCGGACTCTCTCTCTCTTCTCCCATGCGATTCGCTTGCGCGTTAAAAGGGGGCTCCTGAGCATCGCGACTCAAGACCTCTTACTGGCTCTCCAACCCTCACCCCCTGGCCTTGACCACGGCATCACGACCTGGCATACCAGCGGCGGCTGAGTTCGCTCGAGGGCCTGGACCTGAGGATGCAGAGCACTCGGGAGAGAATGGAGAAGAGGGGGAGGTTCGCACGGGCCTAACCTAGCTACCCGACAGTGGCCGACGCACAAGTCTGGCACAACACGAGGAACTAGCCCCGAAATACCAAGATAAGTCTTGTACCTGGACCGACCCAACGCTACGGCATAAGATCCTCGCCTTTCGTTGCCCTGCTATGGAAACGTCGCCTCCCTTTCCCATCCTCAGGTAGCTGCTTGCGTGCTAAAGGGGACCTCTTGAGCATCGCGCCTAAGGAGCTCTTACTGGACCTCGGGCCGCTCACCTCCTGGCCTTGACTACGGCATCGCGACCTGGCATACCAGTGATGGCTGCAGCCTACCTGGGGACCGGGACCTATCGGCGTAGAGCACCAAGCTGCCGCGGGGTTGGAAAGGGGAGACCGAGCCTTAGTAGGACACGCGTTCGCAAGTTTTATCAATAAAGATAATATCGATAAAAGACATTACAGACGCTTTACACACACCCGCGGGGTCTGTTTCGATTCCTCGCAGGGAACAAAGGGAAGGGAATTCCTAGGAGCTCTATCTACGCACGCCGGACATCGCCGACGCCATCATCAATAGTGTGCCACAGGAGGCCAGCGCCAACCCCATCCAGATCAACGACGACGGCGGCCGGACGCAGCAGCCTTGCTCCGGGCCCAGCAGGAGCTCGGGGGCACGTAGCTGTCGTCGCTTGTCTCTGGAGTCTCGGTGAGCTCAGGAGAGTCGCTGGACCACCAGGAGTCATCACTGTCACTGGAGGATCTGTGGGCGAGACCAGCTGCAGGCCCAGCGCCAGCTGATGCGTCGTCCTGGCAACCCCCTTCAGGGCAACACTCCAAGCGGTGGCCTTCCTCGTCGAAGACCTTGAAGAACAACATGGGGGCGCCATCGTACTCAAAGTGGATGGCGAGGGCACCTTCCGCATGACAGACTCGAGCGACCTCGCCCCAGCCTCGAGTCATGAAGATCCTCCCGGAGGAGACGGCTTCAACCTCCGCTCCAGTCGCCGGGGCGTCGCGGTCGGCTTGGTGCAGCCAAAGCTCGAGAGGGCCCCTCTGTGGCATCTCGACGGTGAAGAACAGTGGGAAGCGAATCCAAGTGCTTGGAGGCATCGCCGCCCACAGCACAAACTCGCGCGAGGAGTCCATGGCATGGACCCCTGGGGCGACGGCGTGCGCCACCGTGGCGCGGCGACCATGGCCCTGGCGCCAGAGAAGGCACTCGGCGCCCCTCCCTCTGGAGCCCTCGGCTTGGGCGTACAAGGGTGTAACACCCACGATGCGGCTATATCTCCCACGTGTGGGAGCACGACTTAGAGGCATAACTGCATGGTAGGCATGTTGCAAGAGGGGTAATCTTTACACATCCCATGTACTGAATAAGAAAGGCATAAAGAGTTGGCTTACAATAGCCACTTCACAGAATACATAAAATATATCATACATCATCTAGAATACAATCAAGGTCCGACTACGGAACCAAAACAAAGAAAGACAACCCCAAATGCTAGATCACCGATCGCCCCAATTGGGCTCCTCTACTGATCATCCAGAAAAGAAACATAGTAATGACCCGAATCCTCATCGAACTCCCACTTGAGTTTGGTAGCGTCCCCTGCACTGGCATCATCGGCACCTGCATCTGTTTGGAAGTATATGTGAGTCATGGGGACTCAGCAATCTCACACCCTCGCGATCAAGACTATTTAAGCTTAAAGGTAGGAAAAGGGGTAGTGAGGTGGAGCTGCAGCAAGCACTAGCATATATGGTGGCTAACTTACGCAAAAGAGAGCGAGAAGAAAAGCAAAGCACGATCGAGAAGCTAATAATGATAAAGAAGTGATCCTGAAGCTACTTACCTTCAAGCATAACACGAGACCGTGTTCTCTTCCCGGACTCCGCCGAAAAGAGACCATCACGGCTACACACGCGGTTGATTCATTTTAAATTAAGTGAACTGACAAGTTCTCTACAACCGGATATTAACAGGTTTCCATCTTCCCATAACCATGGGCACGGCTTTCGAAAGTTCAAACCCTGCAGGGGTGTCCCAACTTAGCCCATCACAAGATCTCACGGTCAACGAAGGATATTCCTTCTCCTAGGAAGACCCGATCAGACTCGGAATCCCGGTTACAAGACATTTCGACAATGGTAAAACAAGACCAGCAAAGCCTCCCGAATGTGCCAACAAATCCCGATAGGAGCTGCACATATCTCATTCTCAGGGCACACCGGATGAGCCAGGCGACGGGTTGGCATAGACCCTGGTTGCCCAGGGGGCGCCAGACATCGCTCAGGTTGGACCAACACTTAGAGAAGTACTGGCCCGGGGGTTAAAAATAAAGATGACCCTTGAGTCCACGAAACCCAAGGGAAAAAGGCTTAGGTGGCAAATGGTAAAACCAAGGTTGGGCCTCGCTGGAGGAGTTTTATTCAAGGCGAACTATCAGGGGGTTCCCATAACACCCAACCGCGAAGGAACGCAAAATCAAGGAACATAACACCAGTATGACGGAAACTAGGGCGGCAAGAGTGGAACAAAACACCAGGCATAAGGCCGAGCCTTCCACCCTTTACCAAGTATATGGGTGCATTAAATTAAACAAGATATAATAATAATGATATCCCAACAATAACCATGTTCCAACATGGAACAAACTTCATCTTCACCTGCAACTAGTAACGCTATAAGAGGGGCTGAGCAAAGCGGTAACATAGCCAAACAACAGTTTGCTAGGAAAGGTGGGTTAGAGGCTTGACATGGCAATATGGGAGGCATGATATAGCAAGTGGTAGGTATCGCAGCATAGCAATAGAGCGAACAACTAGCAAGCAAAGATAGAAGTGATTTCTAGGGTATGGTCATCTTGCCTGCAAAGTTATCAGAGTTGACGAAAGCTTGATCCTCGTAAGCATACTCAAAAGGTTCCTCGATCACATACTCATCTCCCGGCTCTACCCAAAGCAAGAACACAAGCAAAGTACCAACAATCAATCACGGTGCAATGCGCAAGCAACATGATGCAAAACATGGCATGATATGCGAGATGTGATGTGCAATGCATATGCGTGCTCCAGAAGGAAAAGATTGATCAAAGCATCAACTTGGCAAACCAAGTGTGCCGCTGGAAAGATGAGATGATTTCGGTCGAAATCGATATAAAGTTCACCGGAATCGGATGCACGGTTTGCAAATGGCAAGCAAAACAATAATGGCACAATTCTGCGATTAAAAGCACGATGCCATCTAGAATGCAACAAGAAACTAAGCTACTGCACTCCAACATAACAACAAAGCACATGGCAGTGATCTACTCAAGATGCTTGACAAATGATGAACACTGAGCTACGGCTAAATCACACAAGAGCAGGTTCAAACAAACATGGCAAAAGTGCAAAAGATATCAGCTTCACAGAGTTAGTGAAATATACTAACATGCCAGGAATAACATCAGGAAGCAATGTTTAGAGCAAGCAAACAACATGCTACATGAACATATCATAGAAAAAAAGTCATGGCATGAATCTACTCGAAGCATATAACAAAAGTCCCTTACTGATCCTGAGCCAAAAAGGCATAGAAGATATGATAGCACCCATGTAAACATAGCAAGTTCCGTTAACAGATTCAGACTTAGCAGAAAACTGAGCATGGCATAAATAGAATTATGAAGGCATCTTTGCAAGCTCGATTCACTCACCACAAGGAATTGCATGACAAGATAAGCATACTTCCAGCAAGAAGACATGATCATAAGGCTAACAAGGGCAAGAACAAGATTATAGCATGCTTGGATCAACTACAACAACCATGGCAAAATTGATTAACATGTAAACAATCTGCCAGGAACATTTTATGGCAAAAGTAGAGGAAGATTAATACATGCTAGGGTACTCCATAATTGCAAACAGGGGCATGGATGGATAGAGCACAACCATATGTCCAAATCATACTTACTTAAGATACTCAAAACAAGCATGGATCTCACTGTAGCATCATGGATACATGGCATAAAAAATAACAGCAGAGCAAGGACTTGGCAAAATCCAAAGTCACTGAAACCAGCAATATCACGAAGGCTATTTTGCATGCTTGTGCTAGTCACCACAATGATCACAAAAATACATGTCAAGCACCTCTGTAAATATGGCATGGCATAGACCAAAACACATGTAGAGCTCATGCCCATATGCAGCACACAACAAATGTAGCAAAAATGACAAATCCTCATACTCTGATAAGAATCAGCACCTAACAATTTATAGCACTCTTGCATCAGTGATTTGGGAATCAAGATGGACTGAAACAAGCATGTCACAATGGAACAAAATGAAGAGCACATAAAGATGAACATTTTGATATATCATGTATGCAAAACGGATCTACGGATGAGGAGTTATGGCATGTTGAACAGGGCTCCAGAGAGTAAATATTTTGGGACTTGGTGAAAAGAACGGGGTCAACCTCCGGTCCAAATCTAGGGTTTACTTGCACGAGGATCGAGGTTCGTCGGTGGCAGGGCAGGCGCGCGCGGCGGCGAACGGGAGCGGGCGGAGGCGACTACCGCAGGCTCGCGCGGGCCCGCGACGGGCCTGGCGGGCCGTGGCGGCGGAGGCGACAGGTGGCGAGGCCTGATTGGCCGCAGGCGGAGGCGGACCCTGTACGGCGAGGCCGGACGTGTCCGGTGGCGGCGGGAGGAGCTAGACTAGGGTTTGGACCTGAAAAATTCGGAGGGGATCACATATATATAGGTAGGAGGAGGTAGGAGTGTCCAAATGGGCTGTAGTTTTCGGCCACACGGTCGTGATCCGATGACGGGGGACATGGGAGTTGTTTGGAAGGGGTATTGAGCCGTTTTGGAGGGGTGTTGGGCTGCAACACACACGAGGCCTTTACGGTTCCTCGGTTAACCGTTGGAGCATCAAACGGACTCCAAATGGCATGAAATTTGACAGGCGGTCTACCGGTGGTGTACCAAGGCCACTTGGCAAATCTCGGTCCATTCCGAGAACGTTTAACACCCTCTCATGAAAAGAGACAAAAGGGGACGCCGGTGCACGTAGGAGTGTCGGATTGCAAAACAGACAACGGGGAAAATGCTCGGATGCATGAGACAAACATGTATGCAAATGAGATGCACATGATGACATGATATAAAATGCATGACATGAACAAAATGCAAAACGTATACAAACCCAACCACGTAGGAAACTCATAACTTAGAGCCGAAAATGGCAAGAGTTGGAGTACAAATATGGCAAGTTACATCTGGGGCGTTACAACACTCCACCACTACGAAAGGATCTCGTCCCGAGATCTAGGACTGAAAGAACTCCAGATATTCGGAACGAAGTTGGTCCTCGCGTTCCCATGTGGCTTCTCGGTCGGAATGGTGTGACCACTTCACTTTCAGGAGTTTGATAGACTTGTTGCGAGTCTTGCGCTCGGTTTCTTCAAGAATAGCAACGGGGTGATCATGATAAGACAGGTCTTCTTGGAGATCAATCTCTTTGAAGTTGATGGTGCGGTTAGGAGTCTTGAAGCACTTGCGAAGCTGTGACACATGAAACACGTCGTGCACTTTTGCGAAGTTGGACGGGAGCTCAAGTTGATATGCGAGATCGCCTCTTTTGCCAATGATCTTGAAAAGACCCACGTATCTAGGGGCAAGCTTCCCTTTGATACCGAAGCGACGATTACCTTTCATTGGAGAGACGCGGAGGTAGACATGGTCTCCGATCTCGAAAGCCAAGTCACGGTGCTTGCTATCATAGTAACTCTTCTGGCGCGATTGTGCGGCTTTGATATTTTCACGGATGACTTTACACATTTCTTCAGCTTCTGTGATTAAGTCATTGCCAAGAAGTTGGCGTTCACTAGTCTCTGACCAATTAAGAGGAGTACAATACTTTCTGCCATAGAGAATCTCAAATGGGGCCTTGCCCGAACTCGCTTGGAAGCTGTTGTTGTAGGAGAACTCGGCATATGGAAGACAATCTTCCCACTTCATACGGAAGGAAATGACACAAGCCCTGAGCATATCTTCAAGGATTTGATTGACTCGCTCGACTTGTCCACTAGTTTGAGGATGGAAGGCTGTGCTGAAGTGAATGTTGGTGCCCATGGCCTTCTGAAAGGAGTCCCAGAACTTAGAAGTGAAGATGCTTCCACGATCTGAAGATATCAACTGCGGCATACCGTGCAAGGAGACAATCTTGAAGGTGTATAGCTCTGCCAACTGAGCTGCTATGATAGATTCTTTGATAGGAAGAAAATGAGCCACTTTTGTAAGCTTATCAATGAAAACAAAGATATCATCATTTCCACATTTGGACTTGGGAAATCTAGTCACGAAGTCCATCTCAATATGGTCAAACTTCCATTCTGGAATAGCAAGAGGTTGGAGGAGACCAGCTAGTCGTTGGTGTTCTGCTTTCACTCTTCTGCAGACATCACATTCATTTACAAATGAGAAATTTCTCGCTTCATTCGAGTCCACCAATACGACTGCTTGAGGTCATGGTACATCTTCATACTACCAGGATGAATGGATAGAAGGGAATTGTGCGCCTCGTTCATAATGACTTTACGTAGATCACCCTTAGGAACCACAATTCGATCCTCGAAGAATAGAGTATCTTTGTCATCAAGGCGATAGCACTTGTACTTGGTTTGGCTCTTGGCAATCCCATTTTTCACCTTCTTCACCATGGCATCAAGAAGTTGTGCCTCACGAATCTGATCTTCCAAAGTAGGAGAGACTTGGAGGTTGGCAAGAAAGCCTTGAGGAACAACTTGGAGATTAAGTTTGCGGAAAGCTTCACAAAGATCTAGTTGGAAGGGCTTGAGAATTAAGCTGTTGCAGTAAACCTTCCTTCTCAAAGCATCTACAATGACATTGGCCTTGCCTGGAGTATATTCGATACTTGGATTGTACTCTCGAATCATTTTGACCCAACGGGTCTATCTGAGGTTGAGGTTGGGTTCAGTGAGGATGTACTTGAGGCTCTTATGATCAGTGAAGATGTCCACTTTCCTTCCCAACAAGAGATGTCTCCATGTTAGTAGAGCATGGACAACTGCCGCCAACTCGAGGTCGTCAGTGGGGTAGTTCTTTTCGTTGGGATTCAACTGGCGAGAGGTATAAGCCACAACTTTCTTCTCTTGCATTAACACAGCACCAAGACCTTGCAGGGAGGCATCACAGAAAACTTTGAATGGTTTGGATTCATCAGGAGGAGTCAAAACAGGAGCTGTGACCAGCTTCTCTTTGAGGGTGTTGAAAGCGATGTCACATTCAGGCGTCCAGACATACTTGACATGCTTCTGGAGGAGGTTGGAAAGAGGCTTCGCGATCTTAGAGAAATTCTCCACGAATCTTCTACAATAGCTTGCGATCCCAAGAAACCTGCGGAGCTGCTTCACATTCTGAGGCGGTTCCCAATTCACAATTGCAGACACCTTCTCAGGATTAATAGCAATGCCCTTGGCGGAGATGATATGGCCAAGGTTGAGAACCTCATCAAGCCAGAACTCACACTTTGAAAACTTCGCATAGAATTGATGTTCTCTGAGTTTGTCGAGTACCAATCTCAAATGCTTGGCATGATCCTCCTTATTCTTAGAAAAGACCAAAATATCATCGAGATACACCAAGCCGAAATCATTTGTGTAAGGCTTGAAGATGACTTTCATCATGCGAGAGAACGTTGGAGGAGCATTGACAAGGCCGAAAGACATGACAGTATATTCATAAGAACCATAGCTTGTTCTGAATGTTGTCTTGGGGATATCTTGTTCACGAATGCGAATCTGATGATAACCCATACGGAGGTCAAGCTTGGAGAATACTTGGGCACCTTTAAGTTGCTCAAATAGCTCATTGATGTTGGGAAGTGGGTACTTGTTCTTTATTGTTTTCTTGTTCAATGGATGGTAGTCGACACAAAGTCGGTCTGTGCCATCCTTCTTCTGGACAAAAAGAACACCACAACCCCATGGAGATGAACTCGGTCTGATCAGACCCAGACGCTCTTGTTCATCGAGCTGTTTCTTCAATTCCTTTGGTCCCAGCTTGTAAGGACGTTTGCAAACAGGTTCCGTGCTAGGTTCAAGATCGATGATGAATTCAACTGGCCGGTGAGGAGGCATTCCCGGAAGCTCTTATGGAAAGACGTCTTGATATTCACAAACGACTGGAATCTGAGAGATAGCATTCAACTCACCCTTCTCATTGAGAGAAAACAGCCGAATGGTTTCGTCACGAGCGGCATAGATGATCACATCCTCAGATGAGTGTGTCAATTGAATCTGCCTGGCAGCACAATCAAGCTGAGCCTTGTGCTTAGAAAGCCAGTCCATGCCGAGAATTAGATCAATATCCGAGTCCCCAAGAACAATAGGAGAAGACAGAAACTTATAGTCACCCATCTTGATAACGGAATCCGGAACAAATACTCGAGAAGTCATTTGTCGGGCCGGAGAAACAATAGACAAAGGTCTCGGCAATACTTGAGTAACCAAATCATGCATAGCCACAAAAGGGCTTGAAATGAAAGAATGTGATGCACCAGTATCAAAAAGGACTTTTGCAGGAATATCATTAACAGGAAGGTTACCCATGATCACTTCTGAAGAATCCTTTGCCTGAGCTGGGTTCATCATGTTGACCTTTGCAAACTTGGAATCATGCTTGACCACTGCATTCCTGGCAGATCTCACAGGAGGAGGAGGAGGCGGAAGGCGCCTTTGGTTGAAGCATTTGTTTGCATAGTGCCCTTTCTGCTGACACTTGTTGCAAGTAACCTCTGAGAGCGGATGGTGATAAGGAGCACTTGACCTTGGAGCATGAGACTGCGCTTTGTTCTGATAGCCTAGGTTGGGTGGGTGGGAAGATCCATTGCCACCTTTACTCTTCTGCTGATAAGGCTGGCGGAACGGAGGAGGAGGAGGCAACCAGAACTTTTGTTGCTTAGCTGCCACTTGAGTTGAAGAAGAAGATGGGAGCTGCATCCCTGACTCTCTTCTTAGATGCATCGCACTTGAGCTGAGCAGCCTCTTGCTTTAGTGCCATGTTGTAGAATTCATCATACTTGGTCGGCTCAAAAAGCACGAGAGCTAATTGCAGATCTTCTCTAAGGCCACCTCTGAATTGATAAATCATGCTCTTCTCATCAGGGACGTCTTGTTTAGCGAAGCGAGCAAGTTTCTGAAACTGGATGTTGTATTGGTAAACAGACATGCTGCCTTGCTTGAGATTGTGGAACTCCTCGTGCTTACTCTCAACAACACTTTGTGGAATGTGGTGAGCTTTGAAGTCTTGACAGAAATCACCCCAGGTAATCACACGACCTCCTCTGGAATCTTTGTATTGTTGATACCACTCAGCAGCTTGATCCTTGAGTTGAAACGAAGCAAACTTGACAAAGCCCTCAGGCCTGACATTGCTACACTCAAAATGTTTGCAGATATCCACAAGCCAGTCGTCGGCGTCTATGGCCTCGACACAGTTACTGAAGGACTTCGGCTAGTTTGCGAGGAACTGATTGAGGGTAGCAAACTGAAGTTGATTGTTGCCTTGGCCTTGATTTCCTTGGTTGCCTTGCCCTTGGTTGCGCTCTTGCAAGAGTTGCAAAAGCATCTGAGTGTTGGCATTGGTGGCTGCCATGACAGCTTGCCATGCCTCCGGAGGTGGAGGTGGTGGCGGAGGTTCCGGATTCTGACGTGTTGGAGGAGCCATCCTGAAGAGGTTGACATCCGTTAGCATCTTGAAAGACATATATTCAAGCTGAATCAATGGATCAAAATTGCAACATATAGCCTTAACATTCGAACAAGAATGAACGAATGAATTCCAAAGTAAATCATCACACTTCCATTAAGTTGAGAGGCCACTTAGATAAAGTTAGACGAATAAATCAACAAGGTACGGATATGAACAAATAATTGGTAAGGATTACCCAATCACAAACCAAATATCTACGGGAAGAAATACTAGAGCTACATGAATTCCCACCTATGAAACTCCCAGAACTTTCTGGTTATGCAATCAGGTGTTGGGGATACAGGGGAAGCATAATATCTCACCCAAAACTAGCAAATCCTACATCCAGCTGTATCCATCCTTCAACACATAACCAAGAAACCTTCGGAAATCATTTACCTCAACCTTCAAAAAGCATCCGTTATACGAGTTATGGCAATACTCCCGAACTCCCGCCCCAGTACTGGGTGACGTCGAGGTTATCTCACCAACAACTGCATAAAGGAGATTTTCGATGTCGGCGAACTCAGGTATTCCAGAACTGCAACGATAAAATTGTGACGACAACACCTCGGAGCTCAACTCCCTGGGACACTGCCACAACCCCTAAATGTCAGGAGGCACCAAGAACAATGTTCTTGTCACAAAACCATCGGAACGATTCCAAGATACCCGCGTGATCCTAAAAAAATTCATGAAATTTGAGGAGAGAAGAGTCAAAACTCTACGTCAGGAGGCCTCACCAGAGCGACGAAGGGACTGAGGAGTAAAAAGAATCCTACTCTCCGATATATATAATCCTAAGACTCAAAACATTTTCTTCTAGACTCAACAACGTCAGTGTTTCGATCAAGCAGGGGGCTCCTAAGTCGGGGAAGGCTCTGATTACCAACTTGTAACACCCACGATGCGGCTATATCTCCCATGTGTCGGAGCACGACTTAGAGGCATAACCACATGGTAGGCATGTCGCAAGAGGGGTAATCTTTACACATCCTATGTACTGAATAAGAAAGGGATAAAGAGTTGGCTTACAATCGCCACTTCAGGCAATACATAAAATATACCATACATCATCCAGAATACAATCAAGGTCCGACTACGGAACCAAAATAAAGAAAGACTGTAACACCCACGATGCGGCTATATCTCCCACGTGTCGAAGCATGACTTAGAGGCATAACCGCATTGAAAGCAATGTCGCAAGTGAGGTAATCTTCACACAACCCATGTAATAAATAAGGGAAAGAGATACATAGTTGGCTTACACTCGCCACGTCACACAAATAGCATAAATATCATTACATTCATCCAGTTACACTCACGGTCCGACTACGGAACCAAAATAAAGAACAACCCCAAATGCGACAAAGTCCTCGATCGCCCCAACTGGACACCACTACTGATCGTCTGGAAAGGAAACGTAGTATCATCCTGAGTCCTCATCGAACTCCCACTTGATCTCATTCGAATCACCTGGAGCGGTATCATCGGTCCCTGCATCTGGTTTTGGAAGTAATCTGTGAGTCACGGGGACTTAGCAATCTCACACCCTCGCGATCAAGACTATTTAAGCTTATAGGAAGGGTAAAAGTATGAGGTGGAGCTGCAGCAAGCGACTAGCATATATGGTGGCTAACATACGCAAATGAGAGCGAGAAGAGAGGGAAAAGGCACGGTCGAGAAACTAAGATCAAGAAGTGATCCTAGAACAACCTACGATCAAGCATAACTCGAGACCGTGTTCTCTTCCCGGACTCCGCCAAAAAGAGACCATCACGGCCACACACTCTGTTGATTCATTTTAATTAAGTTAAGATTAAGGTTTTCTACAACCGGACATTAACAAATTCCTATCTGCCCATAACCACGGGCACGACTTTCGAAAGTTCAAATCCCTACAAGGGAGTCCCAACTTAGACCATCACAAGCTCTCACGGTCAACGAAGGATATTCCTTCTCCCAAGACAATCCGATCAGACTCGGAATCCCGGTTACAAGACATCTCGACAATGGTAAAACTAAACCAGCAAAGCCACCCGAATGTGCCGACAAATCCCGATAGGAGCTGCACATATCTCGTTCTCAGGGCACACCGGATTGTCCAAACTTCCGGTAGGCCAGCCCAGAGTTGCCCCTGGTGGCCACCGGCGGCTGACAGGTTGGACCAACACTCAGAGGAGCACTGGCCCGGGGGTTTAAATAAAGATGACCCTTGAGTCCGCGGAACCCAAGGGAAAACGAGGCTAGGTGGTGAATGGTAAAACCAAGGTTGGGCCACGCTGGAGGAGTTTTATTCAAGGCGAACTGTCAAGGGGTTCCCATTATAACCCAACCGTGTAAGGAACGCAAAATCAAGGAACATAACACCGGTATGACGGAAACTAGGGCGGCAAGAGTGGAACAAAACACCAGGCATAAGGCCGAGCCTTCCACCCTTTACCAAGTATATAGGTGCATTAAGATAGACAAGATATAATAATGATATCCCAACAAATAAACATGTTCCAACAAGGAACAACTCCAATGTTCACCTGCAACTAGCAACGCTATAAGAGGGGCTGAGCAAAGCGGTAACATAGCCAAACAATGGTTTGCTAGGACAAGGTGGGCTAGAGGTTTGACATGGCAATATGGGAGGCATGATAAGAAAGTGGTAGGTATCGCAACATAGGCATAGCAATAGAGCGAGCATCTAGCAAGCAAAGATAGAAGTGATTTTGAGGGTATGGTCATCTTGCTTGCAAAGTTCTCCGAGTTGACTTGATCCTGGTAAACGTACTCAACGGGATCCTCGATCACGTACTCGTCTCCCTGCTCTACCCAAAACAAGAACACAAGCAAAGGGAGACACAATCAACCACGTGCAATGCACAAACAACATGATGCAAAACATGTCATGAGATGCGGGTGCGGTATGCTGTGCATATGCATGATTTGGAAAGGAATGATTGAACCTGGCCTCATCATGGAAATCCAAGAGTGCCACTGGAAAGAGGAGTTGATTTCGGTTGAAATCGATATAAAGATCACCGGAATCGGATGCACGGTTTGCAAATGACAAGCAAAACAAATATGGCACCGGTCTGCGATTAACAGCACGAAGCCATCTAAATGCACCAAGAACAACAATCTACAGCACTCTAACATAGCAACAAAATACATGGCAGGGATCCACTCATGATGCTTGACAAAATATGAACACTGAGCTATGGCTAATTCACTCAATAACAGGTTCAAACAAGCATGGCAAAAGTGCAAAAGATTACAGGTTACAGACTTAGTGAAAATAACAACAAGTCAGAGATTTAACATCAGGAAGCAATGTTTAGAGCAAGATAATTACATGCTACAGGAAACTATCATGGCAAAGCAAGGCATGGCATGAATCTAATCAAAGCATACAACAAAAGTCCTTTCCTGACCATAAGCCAAAAGGGATCAGAAAATACAATGGCATCCATGTGAACATAGAAATTATCGTTAACAGATTCAGACTTAGCAGATAACTGGAACATGGCAAGACAGATATTAAGTACGCATGTTTACGAGCTCGATGCACTCACCATAAGGCATTGCATGATAAACTAAGCATACACCCAGCAAGTAGACATGGCATAGAAGCTATACATGGCAAGAACAATAACATAGCATGCATGGATCAACTATAACAAGCTCGGCAAAAATGCTTAACATGAAAACATTTTGCCAGGAACATTTTATAGCAAAAGTAGAGCTCGATTGACTCAAGCTAGGGTGCTCCATAATTTCAAACAAAGACATGGATGGATAGAGAAGAACAATATCTAAAAAACATCCTTACTGATCATGCTCAAAAGAGGCATGGATCACTCGGTAGAAATATGAATACATGGCATAAAAATATTAACAGGACGCAGACTAAGGCATAGCCTAGTGGTGGGAAGGGGCTGATGCCTTCCCACCCACCCAGGTTCAAGGCATGGTACTTGCAATTTGGGTTTGTTGCACCATTTATACTGTAGGGGGTTCCCTTACAGTTTTTCTGTCAAAAAAATATTAACAGGACAAAGACTTAGAATATTTCTAAGTCCCTGAAATCAGCAACATTACTAGGGCTACTTTGCATGCTTGTGCTAGTCACCACAGAGATCACAAAAATACATGGCATACACCCCTGTAAAGATGGCATGGCATACTACAAATCACATGTAGAGCTCAAGATCATAGCATGCACACATAAATCATGGCAAAAATGACAAAAGTGCATTTGCCGATACGAATCTGAAACTAACATCACATAGCCCTCTTCCAACAGCATTTAGGGCATCAAGATGAGCTCAAATGAACATGATGCAATGAGATGAAATGAAGTACTCGTCGAGACGAACATTTCGATATGCTACACGCACGAATCGGAGTAACGGCGATGAAGTTATGACATGTCAAAATATGCAAAAGTTACTGAGAATTAGGGTTAGAGTCAACCCCAGATCTAGATCCAGATTGGGATCTCGCCGGAGCACTGTTCACCGGAGGCGTCGAGGTCGCCGGACTTGGACAAGGTCGCCGCAGGAGGGCCGCGGGGAGGCTCGCCGGACTTGGACGAGGTCGCCGGAGGAGGACGGACGTGGCGCGGCCGGTGAGGAGGCACGGGGCGGCACGGTAGGTGAGCTCGTCGGAGCCTCGGGCGAAGTGCGGCGGCGGTCGCCGGCGCGGTTGGCGGCGAGGCGGCGGAGTCGGCGAGCGGGTCGGGCGGCAGAGACGAGGACAGGCGGCGGGGCGCGACGGGCTTGCGGGGGCCCGATCCGGGCTCCCAGAGCCGCGGCGGCGGCGGGCGCCGATGCTGCCACGTGGCGGCCGTGAGTGGAGGAGGCGGGGTGTCCGGCTAGGGCGGACGTTGTCCGGCGGCGGCGCGAGCGGAATTTTAGGGTTAGGGGGAGAGGAGACCCGGAATTTCAGGGAGGAGGCCTATATATAGAGGTAGAGGGAGCTAGGAGGCTCCAAATTGAGCACGGTTTGCGGCCACGCGATCGTGATCGAACGGCCTAGGTGATGGAAGGAATTTAGGTGGGTTTTGGGCCACTTTGGAGATGTGTTGGGCTGCAACACACACGAGGCCTTTTCGGTCCCTCGGTTAACCGTTGGAGTATCAAACGAAGTCCAAATGGCACGAAACTTGACAGGCGGTCTACCTGTAGTAAACCAAGGCCGCATGGCAAGTCTCGGTCCAATCCGAGAATCTTTAGAACCCACACACGAAAAGAGGTAGAAAGGGACACCGGAGTACATAGGAGCGCCGAAATGCAAAACGGGCAACGGGGAAAATGCTCGGATGCATGAGACGAACACGTATGTAAATGCAATGCACGTGATGACATGATATGAGATGCATGACAAAGGCAAAACAACACGAAGACAAAAACCCGACAACGAGGAAATATCATAACTTAGTGCCGAAAATGGCAAGAGTTGGAATACAAATATGGCAGGTTACATACAGGGTGTTACAAAGACAACCCCAAATGCTAGATCCCTGATCGCCCCAACTGGGCTCCTCTACTGATCATCCGAAAAAGAAACATAGTAACGACCCGAATCCTCGTCGGACTCCCACTTGAGTTTGGTAGCATCCCCTGCACTGGCATCATCGGCACCTGCATCTGTTTGAAGTATCTGTGAGTCATGGGGACTCAGCAATCTCACACCCTCGCGATCAAGACTATTTAAGCTTAAAGGTAGGAAAAGGGGTAGTGAGGTGGAGCTGCAGCAAGCACTAGCATATATGGTGGCTAACTTACACAAAAGAGAGCAAGAAGAGAAGCAAAGCACAGTCGAGAAGCTAATAATGGTCAGGAAGTGATCCTGAAGCTACTTACGTTCAAGCATAACACGAGACCGTGTTCTCTTCTCGGACTCCGCCGAAAAGAGACCATCACGGCTACATGCGATTGATTCATTTTAAATTAAGTTAAGTGACAAGTTCTCTACAACCGGATATTAACAAATTCCCATCTTCCCATAACCGCGGGCACAGCTTTCGAAAGTTCAAACCATGCAGGGGTGTCCCAACTTAGCCCATCACAAGCTCTCACGGTCAACGAAGTATATTCCTTCTCCCAGGAAGACCCGATCAGACTCGGAATCCCGGTTACAAGACATTTCGACAATGGTAAAACAAGACTAGCAAAGCCTCCCGAATGTGCCGACAAATCCCGATAGGAGGTGCACATATCTTGTTCTGAGGGCACACCGGATGAGCCATATGTTGGGTTGGCATAGACCCCAGTTGCCCAGGGGGTGCCGGTCATCGCTCAGGTTGGACCAACACTTAGAGAAGTACTGGCCCGGGGATTAAAAATAAAGATGACCCTTGAGTCCGCGAAACCCAAGGGAAAAAGGCTTAGGTGGCAAATGGTAAAATCAAGGTTGGGCCTTGCTGGAGGAGTTTTATTCAAGGTGAACTGTCAGGGGGTTCCAATAACATCCAACCGCGTAAGGAACACAAAATCAAGGAACATAACACCGGTATGACGGAAACTAGGGCGGCAAGAGTGGAACAGAACACCAGGCATAAGGCCGAGCCTTCCACCCTTTACCAAGTATATAGGTGCATTAAAGTAAACAAGATATAATAATAATGATATCCCAACAATAACCATGTTCCAACATGGAACAAACTTCATCTTCACCTGCAACTAGCAACGCTATAAGAGGGGCTGAGCAAAGCGGTAACATAGCCAAACAACGGTTTGCGAGGAAAGGTGGGTTAGAGGCTTGACATGGAAATATGGGAGGCATGATATAGCAAGTGGTAGGTATCGCGGCATAGCAATAGAGCGAACAACTAGCAAGCAAATATAGAAGTGATTTCGAGGGTATGGTCATCTTGCGTGCAAAGTTCTCAGAGTTGACGAAAGCTTGATCCTCGTAAGCGTAGTCAACAGGTTCCTTGATCACGTACTCATCTCCCGGATCTACCCAAAGCAAGAACACAAGAAAAGGAACAACAATAAATCACGGTGCAATGTGCAAGCAACATGATGAAAAACATGGCATGATATGCGAGATGTGATATGCAATGCATATGTGTGCTCCAGAAGGAAAAGATTGATCAAGGAATCAACTTGGCAAACCAAATGTGCCACTGGAAAGATGAGATGCACGGTTTGCAAATGGCAAGCAAAACAATAATGGCACAGTTCTGCGATTAACAGCACGATGCCATCTAGAATGCAACAAGAAACTAAGGTACTGCACTCCAACATAACAACAAATCACATGGCAGTGATATACTCAAGATGCTTGACAAAAGATGAACACTGAGCTACGGCTAAATCATAGAAGAGCAGGTTCAAACAAACATGGCAAAAGTGCAAAAGATATCAGCTTCACAGACTTGGTGAAATATACTAACATGCCAGGAATAACATCAGGAAGCAATGTTTAGAGCAAGCAAACAACATGCTAAAGGAACATATCATAGCAAAAAAAAGTCACTGCACTAATCTACTCGAATCATATAACAAAATTCCCTTACTGATCATGAGCCAAAAAGGCATAGAAAATATGATGGCACCCATGTAAACATAGCAAGTTTCGTTAACAGATTCAGACTTAGCAGAAAACTGAGCATGGCATAAACAGAATTATGAAGGCATCTTTGCGAGCTCGATTCACTCACCACAAGGCATTGCATGACAAGATAAGCATACTTCCAGCAAGAAGACATTATCATAAGGCTAACCATGTCAAGAACACGATTATATCATGCTTGGATCAACTACAAAAACCATGGCAAAATTGATCAAGATGTAAGCAATCTGCCAAGAACATTTTATAGCAAAAGTAGAGCAAGACTAAGACATGCTAGGGTACTCCATAATTGCAAACAGGGGCATGGATGGATAGAGCACAACCATATGTCCAAATCATACTTACTTAAGATACTCAAAACAAGCATGGATCTCATTGTAGCATCATGGATACATGGCATAAAAAATAACAGCAGAGCAAGGACTTGGCAAAATCCAAAGTCCCTGAAATCAGCAATATCACGAAGGCTACTTTGCATGCTTGTGCTAGTCACCACAATGATCACAAAAATACCTGTCAAGCCCCTCTGTAAAGATGGCATGGCATAGACCAAAACACATGTAGAGCTCATGCCCATATGCAGCACACAACAAATGTAGCAAAAATGACAAATCCTCATACTTTGATAAGAATCAGCACCTAACAATTTATAGCACTCTTGCATCAGTGATTTGGGCATCAAGATGGACTCAAACAGGCATGTCACAATGGAACAAAACAAAGAGCACATCAAGATGAATATTTTGATATATCCTGCATGCAAAACGGATCTACGGATGAGGAGTTATGGCATGTTGAACAGGGCTCCAGAGAGTAAATATTTTGGGACTTAGTGAAAAGAACGGGGTCAACCTCCGGTCCAGATCTAGGGTTGAC
Organism: Triticum urartu; assembly: GCF_056163025.1. Lineage (NCBI taxonomy): Eukaryota > Viridiplantae > Streptophyta > Magnoliopsida > Poales > Poaceae > Triticum > Triticum urartu. The sequence continues at coordinate 343,403,874 of NC_141879.1, forward strand.
TTGCATGAGGATCGAGGTTCGCCGGGATCTTGGCCGGATCCTTGCCGGAGAATGTCCAGGTGGCCGGAGAGGAGGTGGACCCGGGGCGGAGGAGATCGGATCCGCATCGGCGGCGAGGAGCTCGGGGTGGCGCGCCGGAGGCGGCATCGGGGCAAGGCTGCGGTGGCCGGCGGCTCGGCGGGGCAGGCGAGGTTGAGCGGCGGCGGCTCGCCGGCGATGGAGCCAGCGGGTGCGCGCGGTCGGCGGCAGGGCAGGCGCGGGCGGCGGCGAACGGGAGCGGGCGGCGGCGGCTACCGCGGGCTCGCGCGGGCCCGTGACGGGCCTGGCAGGCCATGGCGGCGGGTGGCGGCGGAGGCGATAGGTGGCGAGGCCCGATTGGCCACAGGGCGGTGGCGGACCCTGTCCGGCGAGGCCGGACGTGTCCGGTGGCGGCGGGAGGAGCTAGACTAGGGTTTGGACCCAAAAAATTCGGAGGGGATCACATATATATATATATATATGGGAGGAGGTAGGAGTGTCCAAATGGGGTGTAGTTTTCGGCCACGCGATCGTGATCCGATGACGGAGGACATGGGAGTGGTTTGGAAGGGGTATTGGGCCGTTTTGGAAAGGTGTTGGCCTGCAACACACACGAGGCCTTTACGGTTCCCCGGTTAACTGTTGGAGCATCAAACGGACTCTAGATGGCATGAAATTTGACAGGCGGTCTACCGGTGGTGTACCAAGGACACTTGGAAAATCTTGGTCCATTCCGAGAATGTTTAACACCCACTCACAAAAAGAGACAAAAGGGGACGCTGATGCACGTAGGAGTGTCGGATTGCAAAACGGACAACGGGAAAAATGCTCGGATGCATGAGACGAACACGTATGCAAATGAGATGCACATGATGACATGATATGAAATGCATGACATGAACAAAATGCAAAATGAAGACAAACCCAACCACGAAGGAAACTCATAACTTAGAGCCGAAAATGGCAAGAGTTGGAGTACAAATATGCAAGTTATATCCGGGGCGTTACAAAGGGCAATGGATACCCAGGAGGCGGCCGCTCGTACCACGGTCGCGACACTACCGGCCTCACGACTATCTCACAACGCTGAGACTGCCTCTTCTTCGGCGGGAGTAGCTCGGGCTCGTTGAGGGGAGTCTTGCCCATCTCCGCGGCCAAGAACCTCCGTATCAGCGCCATGACCGTGCCAGCAAGCAGTGGAACAAGGAAGAAGAAGGAGCGGGAGAAGCAGAGGAAGGGACGGATTACGGGGCCTCCGCCCCCCACTTCCCATTTATAGCCAAGGGGAGGCTAACCGCCGGCTTCCACGATCTAAGTTAATAATGATCTTTTCTGCATGTAGCAGGGACTTGTCAAGTCGGGCAGTTGCCGAGGCAGCATGGGGAAGCGGAGACGCCCACGTCCAATCAATTGCCACGCGCCAAGCGGGTCCGTGGGCTGTTGGGGCACGCGGTGCTCCCACTTGCCCTTTGGCTTCGCCTCAAAGCCAACCCCGAGCGCGCCTTGGGCCCGGGGACTACTATCGGCGTTTTGGGAATGGGCGTCCCCAGACTTGCCTGCCTGCGGCCCGTGGCGTGGCTCCACCAGCGGCCCTGTACGGCCCATCTTCACCAGCAAACACTCAAGACCCTCGCGAGGGGCCAAACCTCGCGAGGCGGACAGCACAAGACCTCCTCAGGGGCTGCCTCACCAGGCTGGCTCGCGAGGGCCGGAGAGATCAAGGCAAGGGACACCTCGCGAGGTTCCTGTGACGTAAGCCATGACGACCGGAGCCAGGCGGGCGCCGGCGCGCGCAGTGTCATTGCTTCCTCTTTGGTGCTAAAGAGGCAAGCACATGCGAGGAGTTCCGAGGCATCAGGCAAAGGTTTCCATATCGGTGCAATAAGACCAGGACCAGCAGGACGGAGGTCACCGTGGAGCCCAAGAGGCGTCACCACCAGACCCTTTGGCAGGCGAAGACTACTTTTGTCATGATAACTTGTACTAGTTGTCTCCCATCGAATTTGGCCGTTGTGGGATCCCTTCCCGCTCAATATTTGGGAAGAGAACCAGGGCCTCTATAAATAGGACTAGCCACCACCATAGAGAGGAGGACGGATCAGACCCAGATCATCCCGAACCACACAAGTTCACCAAACACAAGAAGACCTCTCCTCAGGAGGTTGTTCTTCCCTTGTAACTGTTCATCCTCAGCCCAAGAGGCAATCCACCACACCACACTGGAGTAGGGTATTACACCACAACGGTGGCCCGAACCACTATAAATCTTGTGTCTCTTGTTCGTTGGGTTCGTCGAGCTAGGCCGTGAGATCGTGTCAAGTGCGAGCTAGAGAGGGGAGAGATCTTTGTGCGCACCCCAGTGTTCGAACCTCAAGGGTTTTGCCGGAACCCGAAATCCGACATTGATGATGAACAAAAGAGTGCATGCAAGCATATTTATGTAATGCAATATGGGAAGAAAATAAATGAAGTATTTTTTAGATTAGATGAAGATGTTGGCCCTCTTGATAATCACCAGCTATAATGTGTCATCAAAAAAGGCTACCACAGGGCTTGTCCTCAAGGACCGTCGAAAGGATCATGACGGTTGCTAGTTCACAATTGAATAAGCTTCGGTGTATGTGAATGGAGACGTCGTGCTTCAGAGATGCTTCTAAAAGGCAGTAGAAAATCGTGCCCTAGCCCATCATGGTATCGAGAAACCCCACAGCTCGATCATGCCCCTGCGCAATGCCTCAAGAACCCAGAGACTTAGGTGAGGTTGATTAGGGTGATGGTTTTGGAATAACGGCTTGGCTATTTTTCTTCATGCCTTAATGAGGGGTGGTGAATGGCTATTTTCCGCCTTCTTTCTAGTGGTTCCCCTACTACTTCAGATCACTGAGCTTTCTTGGCGTTTGGAGAATTTTCCTCTTCTAAGGATTGTTTCTTCGAACTTCAGGAGATTTTCCCTTGTGTGAGGATTGCTTGTATGGGCCGACTGCATGGCCCTAGACTTCATGAGTATTTTCTTGGATATTTACTTGCATTTCTTGGGGGAACACTTTCCACACTTGCTCGGGGACCCACCTTGAGAACTTGGAAGACAACCATTCACCTCTATGCACTAAGAAAACCCTCTGGAACTTTATCTCAGGCTTTTGGTGGCACGACCCAGGGTTTCCATGTGGCTACACGCCGAATCCAACTTGTGTTCGGTCAGGTAGCCATTTCATGATCTTTTCCTATAGTCTTATTTGGGACGTGAGCCTCTGTGAACCTGAGACATGCCGGGAAACATGATGGGCACGGGGTCTGATAGCAAAAGTGCCCAGGTAGTCTTCTTTACTGCCTCCAGAAGCATACACTTGGCACATGTGGTGCATTATGTTGGCGAACGCAGTAATTTCAAAAAAAATCTACGCACACGCAAGATCTATCATGGTGATGCATAGAAACGAGAGGGGAAGAGTGTTGTGCACGTACCCTCATAGACCGTAAGCGGAAGCGTTACGACAACGTGGTTGATGTAGTCGAACGTCTTCACGGCCCAGGCGATCCTAGCACCGAAAGTACGGCACCTCTGTGATCTGCACACGTTCAGCTCGGTGACGTCCCGTGAACTCTTGATCCATTTGAGTGTCGAGGGAGAGCTTCGTCAGCACGACGGTGTGATGACGGTGATAATGAAGCTGCCGGCGCAAGGCTTCTCCTAAGCACTACGACGATATGACCGACGTGGATTATGGTGGAGGGGGCACCGCACACGGCTAAAAGCAATCAACTTGTGTGTTCTAGGGTGCCCCCTGCCCTTGTATATAAAGGAGCAAGGGGGAGGCCAGCCGGCCCTAGGGGCGCTCCAAGGGAGGAGGAATCCTCCTCCTAGTAGGAGTAGGATTCCTCCTTTCCTAGTCCTACTAGGAGGAAAAGGGGAAAGAGGGAAAGGAGAGGAAGAGGAGAAGGAAAGGGGGGCGCGCCCCCCTCCCTAGTCCAATTCGGACTCCCTATAGGGAGGGGGCGCGGCTGCCCCTTGTGGGCTGCCACCCCTCTTCCCTATGGCCCATGTAGGCCCAATCTTTTCTCGGGGGGGGGGGGGGGGGTGATCCGGTAACCCTCCGGCACTCTGGTTTTCTCTGAAATCACCCGGAACACTTCCGGTGTCCGAATATAGTCGTCCAATATATCAATCTTTATGTCTCAACCAATTCGAGACTCCTCGTCATGTCCGTGATCATATCGGGGACTCCAAACTACCTTCGGTACATCAAAACACATAAACTCATAATACCGATCGTCACTGAACGTTAAGCGTGCGGACCCTACGGGTTCGAGAACTATGTAGACATGACCGAGACATGTCTCCGGTCAATAACCAATAGCTGAACTTGGATGTTCATATTGGCTCCCACATATTCTATGAAGATCTTTATCGGTCAAACCGCATAACAACATACATTGTTCCCTTTGTCATTGGTATGTTACTTGCCCGAGATTTGATCATCGATATCTCAATACCTAGTTCAATCTCGTTACCGGCAAGTCTATTTACTCGTTCTGTAATGCATCATCCCGCAACTAACTCATTAGTCACATTGCTAGCAACACTTATAGTGATGTGCATTACCGAGAGGGCCCAGAGATACCTCTCCAATACTCGGAGTGACAAATCCTAATCTTGATCTATGCCAACTCAACAAAAACCATCGGAGACACCTGTAGAGCATCTTTGTAGTCACCCAGTTACGTTGCGCTAGGCACTAGCTACAGATTACTACAGACTGTTCTGTTTTTGACAGATTTTGTTTTTCGTGTGTTGTTTGCTAATTTTGATGAATCTATGGCTAGTAAAATAGTTTATAAACCTGTAGGATCGAAAGTATGTCTAGAGGGGGGGTGATTAGACTACTTGACCAAATAAAAACTTAACCTTTTCCCAATTTTAGTTCTTGGCAGATTTTAGCTATTGTAGGACAAGTCAAGCAATCATCACACAATTCAAGCAAGCATGCAAAGAGTATATTGGCAGCGGAAAGTAAAGCATGCAACTTGCAAGAATGTAAAGGGAAGGGTTTGGAGAATTCAAACGCAATTGGAGACACGGATGTTTTTCCCGTGGTTCAGATAGGTGGTGCTATCCTACATCCACGTTGATGGAGACTTCAACCCACGAAGGGTAACGGTTGCGCGAGTCCACGGAGGGCTCCACCCACAAAGGGTAACGGTTGCGCAAGTCCACGAAGGGCTCCACCCACGAAGAGTCCACGAAGAAGCAACCACCCACAAAGGGTCCATGAAGAAGCAACCTTGTCTATCCCACCATGGCCATCGCCCACAAAGGACTTGCCTCACTAGCGGTAGATCTTCACGAAGTAGGCGATCTCCTTGCCCTTACAAACTCCTTGGTTCAACTCCACAATCTTGTCGGAGGCTCCCAAGTGACACCTAGCCAATCTAGGACACACCACTCTCCAAGAAGTAACAAATGGTGTGTAGGTAATGAACTCCTTGCTCTTGTGCTTCAAATGATAGTCTCCCCAACACTCAACTCTCTCTCATAGGATTTGGATTTGGTGGAAAGAAGATTTGAGTGGAAAGCAACTAGGGAAGGCTAGAGATCAAGATTCATATGGTAGGAATGGAATGTCTTGATCTCAACACATGAGTAGGTGGTTCTCTCTCAGAACATATGAGTTGGAATTGTGTATGTGTTCTGATGGCTCTCTCCACGAATGAAGAGGAGGTGGAGGGGTATATATAGCCTCCACACAAAATCCAACCGTTACACACAGTTTTCCAATCTCGGTGGGACCGAATCAACAAACTCGGTCGGACCGAAAAGGTAAACCTAGTGACCATTAGAGATTTTCGGTGGGACTGACATGCAACTCGGTAGGACCGATATGGTTAGGGTTTGGGCATAACATAATCTCGGTGAGACCGATTACACAAACTCGGTGAGACCGATTTTGGTAATTAGCTAACCAGAGAGTTGGTCAGGCAAACTCGGTGGGACCGATTTGCTCTTTCAGTGAGACCGAAAAGTTACAAAAAGGAAACACTGAATTTACATTGCAATCTCGGTGGGACCTATTCGCTCTTTCGGTGAGACCAAAAAGTTACGAAAGGGAAACAGAGAGTTTGCAATCCCATCTCGGTGAGACCGAGATCCCTATCGGTAGAACCGAATTGCTAGGGTTTGGCAGTGGCTTATGACAAGTGAAACTCGGTGGCGCCAGATAGAAAGAATCGGTATGACCGAGTTTGGCTTAGGGTTTAGGTCATAAGTGGATATGGGAAAGTAGTTGAGGGTTTTGGAGCATATCACTAAGCACATGAAGCAAGAGGCTCATTAAGCAACACCTCATCCCTCCTTGATAGTATTGGCTTTTCCTAAAGACTCAATGTGATCTTGGATCACTAAAATATAAAATGAAGAGTCTTGAGCTTTTGAGCTTGAGCCAATCCTTTGTCCTTAGCATTTTGAGGGTTCCACTTTCACATCCATACCATGCCAATCATTGAGCTTTCCTGAAATAATCATCTTGGAATAGCATTAGCTCAATGAGCTATATGTTGTTATGAATTACCAAAACCACCTAGGGATAGTTGCACTTTCAATCTCCCCCTTTTTGGTAATTGATGACAACATATAGATCAAAGCTTCGACAAATGATAATAAGCATGAAATATATCGTCGCTTTGAGAAGTATGTGACAAGTAAGAGCTCCCCCTAAATTTATGCATATTTAAAATTTGCTTTGGACTGCAAATGCACAAGGAGTTAGAGTCATGGGTTACTCTTCCATGTCACATACATCTTGGTGGAGCGCTTAAAATGATAAGAATGAAATACATGCACTCATCACCAAGAATAGTGAATGATCACATAAGATAGATAAGATAATAGCATTAAGCAAGCATTAAGTGTAACTTATGATCAAACACATGATCATCAATGTCTCACAAGCAATGACATAGTATCTCAAGCACTCAAAAGCAAACAAACTTTGAAAATCCACCAAATAAAGCAAGAGAGAAAAAAGCAACACTCTCTCTCTCTCTCGAAGCCTATGATCTATACATCTTCTCCCCCTTTGGAAACAAGTTACCAAAAAGTTCCTAGAAAATGCATAGTGCTAGATCGACGCTCAGGCTAGATCTTCAGGTGGTGGTGGAGTCCGGATCACTCCAAGGACGAAGGCTTCCGTAGACGCTGAAGTAGACGCTGGAGTTGGAGCTGAAGTAGACACTGGAGCAGGTTGGGCTGGTGCTATGGCTGGAGCTGAGGCAGTTGCTCTTGTATCAGGAACTGGCACTGCAGACGACCTCGGACCTCGTGGCACTCTGGCAAAGGTATCAGTGGTTGTCTTCCCTTTCATCTCCTGCATATCATCTTGGAGCTGCTCCACTGCAGTCTGAATCTCTGTCACTTTGACATCCAAGTCATAGAACTTTTGTTCCATGATTCTCTCTAGGCTTGTCTGGTTCTGAGTTAGGGTGGCTAGTCCTTTCTCAATCCACAGGGTGGATGCAATCAGGTAACCAAACTGCTCTTGTTTGGTTTTCAAGAAATACTCAGATGCCTCCTCTTGAGTTGGCATCTTGGCAGCTTTCTCCTTCCTTACCTTCTCCTTCTTTGCTTGTGCTTGTGCAGACGATGGTTCATTCTCAGTCATCACAACTTGATTGTCCTCAAAATCTGGATGGATGGGCAGGTGTTCCTTGTCCAATAAGTATATGCCTGTGCCCATCTTGGAGTTGATGAGCTCCTGAATTTGTGGGGCATAACCACAGCTCCTCTTCTGATCAGTTGTTGTCCTCTTAATGGTCTCTACCATGAGGCTCATCACCTTGAACTTCTGTGGCACATCAAAGATATGTAGCAAGTTGATTGCATGGCCTCTGATCATCTTGTGATCACCTGACTTGGGCAAGAGAGTGTGCCTCAAAATCCAATTGATGGTTGGCAGCCCTGATAGAAGGTAATGTACTGAGCCAAACTTGAAAGTTTCAAGAGCTTCATTTGGAATTTCCTTGTACATGTTTGACATTGAGTTATGGTCCATCTTCTTCTTGGCATATATGTCCAAGTCATCATCATGCTCCTCTGGGGCATTAATGAGCTGTGCCCACTCAGCAACTGTAGATTGGTACCTTGTACCCTCAGACATCCATGTGATCCTCCCATCTGGATAAAAATGTGTTGTGGAGTAGAACTGCATTATAAGCTCCTCATTTCACTTTGTGAGCTTCTGCCCAACAAAGTCAGCTACTCCACAAGCTATGAAGCTGTCATACACTCCAGGGTAGTGTTCCTCATTTTCCTTCATGTAGGTCCAGTCGACCCATCTCATGTCACAAACAATGGGCTTCTTGTCCAACAAAACTGTCTCATAGAAGTCCTGTTGTTCCTTAGTGTGGAACCTGTAGTCAACAGCAGTCCTCCTCCTTGAAGCATACGGATCTGCTTCTCTCCACTTCCTCAGCCCTGAGTCTCTTCTGAGCTTCATGTCCTCAGCCACAGGATGAGCATCATTGTGGTCTGGGATCTTGGCCTTGAGCTTTCTGAGTACTTGCTCTTCATCATCTTCTTCTGCAGCTTCAGGCACTGGGGCCTTGTTCTTCTCAGTTGCAGGTATGCTCCTTGTATTTCTCTTTGGTGCAGACTTGGGCTTGGAGGCAGCTTTGGGTGCTTCTTTGGGCTTAGATGTGGCAGCCCCTGTCCTGATAGCATCACCCATAAGCTTAGGTGCCTTAGGTGTTGGTGCAGCAATCTCTTCTTCTTCTTCCTCTTCCATGATGGAAGCCTTTCCAAGCACTCTGGATATGGTCTTCTTGACCCTTTCCTTCCTTTTCTTGCCTTCAGCAGCAACTGGCTCTTTGGGTGCAGGCTTTTCAGTTGAAGCTCTGGCCTTTGACATAGGCTGCCTGCCTGCTGGCCTTTTGATCTTTAACCCTGGCTTTGTGCCTTGAGCTGGCTCAACTCTCTTTGATGTGGCTTCCTCTTCTGCCACATAATCTTCATCCTCAGAATCTGAAGTTCTCTTCTTCCTCTGTCTGGTGGCAGCTTTTGGCAGATTGCTTGGGGTACTCCTGCTGCCATCATCTGAAGAGCTTGAGGGACTAGTGCCCTCACTCATCTGCACTTGCTCTTCTGACATGTTCTGGCTATCACTCTGGTCTGACATGATGAACAAGCTGACTGCTGACCCTGTGAACAGTTTATAGATGAGGTAGAATAGATGAGCATCACAAAATGCAGAGATTTTTGCAAAAGAATGATCCAAAAACTTAGTTTTAGTTTCCCACTGAAAGCATCTCGGATCTACCAATTTTCAAACTCGGTGATACCGAAGCAGTTTTTCGAACCTAAACTAGTGAACTCGGTCAGACCGAGTCACAGTTCGGTGGCACCGAGACTGCTAGGGTTTCACAGAGTTCCAAAATAGGTCACACCAATAAGTAATTCTCGGTCAGACTGAGTCTCACTTGTGCAATGGCATAAGCCAAATCGGTGGGACCGAGTTTTTCAACTCGGTGGGCCCGAGATGGTTTCGGCGGAAACCTAAACCTAGAATTTTTGAATCAAACCTAATCTACGAGTTCATTGACTGGATAGAAGTTTATCAAACGTGGCTAGAATCAATATGATCACAATGTGCTAGGAATCGGATTGGGGAATAGCACAAAGATCGAGTCCATACCCTAGTTCGGCGAAGACTCGCTACGGCGGCAACGGCGGGGTAGAATTCCCGTTGACGGCGACGGAGACCAGCGACTGGAGGCGGCTGGCGGCAAGAAGACGATCCGGAGACCACGTTGGCAGAGCAGGCTATCGCGCGGGCGAAGGGGTTCGGAGAAATTTCCAAATTTTTGCCCGTGACTATATATATCCCAACCCTGTCGGTGTGATCGAGTGGAACAACTCGATGGCACCAAGATTCATAACTGCAAGCAGTTACTGAAACTCGGTGTGACCAAAAAGTTCAAATCGGTTGCACCGAGATCGAAAACCTAGATCAACTTAATGATCTCGATAGGACCGAAAGTGGGGTATCGGTCAGACCGAGAATCATAAAGAGGTTTTGGAAGTTTAAGTCTATGACGAATCGGGGACTCCGAGCGCTCCTCACACAGAGTGGTCTGAATCTGACTTGATCAAATTTTGTGATGTAGCATGAATAGAGTTTGAGACGAGAAAAGCATAGATAGCTAGAGGAGGTTCTTAGGCATTCTTGTCCATCCACTTGGCAAAAGGAAATAAAACCAAACAATCAAAACAACAAGTGGATGTCCTCGAATGAGTAAAATATGCAACCAGCATGCTCACACAATAAGATGGCAAATGAAATATGTGACAAGGCATGCACAACCAATTCTAGCATCTATCAAGCAATTTGCGATGACAAGGTCATCTATATATGAGCATATTGACTTAGGAGTCAAGTGAGAACACTTGATCATAGGTCATACTCATCGTTTAAGCTCAAGTGGGGTTACCACTTTTACATAAAGCATTGGTGTGTTCACATCTTTAGAGTTGCTTTAGCTCAAGTCTTAGAGTAAAGCTCCCCCTAGATGTGATATTCCCCCTTAGAGGGATGAACTAACCTCGGGTTTTGTCGATGACGACTTCATGTAGATGTTGAAGATGTGGATGCTCAATGTTGATGTAGATCACTTGGAGCTATACATTTGAGTGAATTGCACTTTCAATACCTACATGGGTTAGTCCCACAAGGAACAAACAAGGATATCCATAGACATAGAGTGATGCACACACAAGATGATGTCCATGAAAACTTTTAGGTTACTTTGTCCCTTGTCTTACCAACAAGAGGGTTTGTGACTCCTTGAACTAGTGCAAGATGTGGAAGTTGATTGCACTTGTTCTTGCCAAAATGATAAGAGTGAAGTATGTTGGCGGAGTCACCCTCAAGAACTCTCTAGTTCTTCTTCTTTTGGATCCACACCATCTTGATGGGAATCCTTGGAGTTGTAGTCGTACTCGATGAAGTGGAACTTGAAGTAGTCTTGGGAATCCACTTGACTAAGGTCTTAGGAGCTTCTTCAAATGCATCAATTTCCTCTTGAAGCTTGTCCTTGCCTTTTTGCTTGTAGTCTTGTGGTGGAAGATCATCTTGAGCTTGTGTCCCCTTGAAAGAAGCATCATACTTCTTTTGTTGAGGAACAAACTTTGTCTTGGGGTATTGATCTTCTTCCCACTTAACTCCATTGGCATTGAACTTTCGTTCAAAACCAACACCTTGATTCTTCCGGTGCATTCCTTGCTTGCGCACAATTTCCTCGAATTGCTTACTCCCGGCAAGGCTTTTGTACACTCCTTTCTCTATAATTCCCTTCAATAAGCTATTTTCTTGCTCAAGTGTAACTTGGCTAAGAGAATCATTAGTGGAATCAATAGAACTACTAGAAGCAACAATATTGGATTTAGCATGATCATTGTTACTTCTAGAGGAAGAATCTTTCTTGTTCTTGTTACTAGACTTGACTTGAGGCATGTAACTGGATAAGAGTAAACGCTTGGCAATGTAAGAAGAACTTTTCTTGCGGAGATCATCATTGATTGCTTTTAAGAACTCATGCTCTTGCTCAAGATTGAGCTTTTCAAAGCGTAATTTCTCATGAGCTCTTAAAAGTTCTTGATGATCTTCGAAGATAGTTTCATGAGCTAACTTAAGAGTGTTTAGTTCTTTAGTTAGAGCCTCAATATTCTCCTTATCATTGTCATTCGTTTTATCTTGATTAGCATGTTTAATTGACGTTTCATCATAGTATTCATCACTAGAGTTGTCAACAAGCAAATCATCACCTAATAAGTCATCTTCATCACTATTGAAATCAACATACTCGGGGTGTGTTACCTTAGGACCTTTGGCCATGAAGCATCTTCCAATTCCTTCATTTGGTGAGTCAAATATGTCGTAGGAGTTGGTTGACACAAGTGCTAGACCGACAACACCTTCATCTTGAGTATCTTCGGAGTCGGAGTGATAACTTCTCTCGGAGTGGCTGTCGGAGTCGGAGCCGGATACCCATTCACCAACATGAGCTTGATGTCTTCGTTTTGTGTAGCTCCTTGATGATTTTTCCTTCCTTTCCGAATCCTTGCTTCTCCGTGAGTATCTTCGTTCATAACGATCATCTCTACTCCTTCTCTCTCTTGGTGGTGATTCTTTGCTTCTTCTTTTTGGAGAATCTTCTCTTCTCTTGTAGGGAGCCGTACACTCATTAGAATAGTGTCCGGGTCTTCCACAACTGTAGCAATTTCGCTCTCGACTAGAAGATCTTTTGTCATTGTAGGACCTTGACTTGAAGCTTCTATCTTTGCTTCTACTCTTGTAGAACTTGTTGGAGTTCTTCACCATTAAGCTCAATTCTTCATTGAAGTCTTATTTCTCACTTGATGATGTAGGGGCTTCACATGAGGCTTTGTAGGCACCACTTGATTTGTTGTGAAGTTCCTCTTTATCCTTAAGTGACATCTCATGAGCAACAATTCTTCCAATCACCTCCGTTGGCTTGAGATCTTTGTAATTGGGCATCATTTGGATCAATGTGCACACGGTATCATATTTTCCATCCAAGGCTCTTAGAATCTTCTTGATGATGAATCTATTGGTCATCTCTTCACTTCCTAAGCCGGCAATCTCATTTGTGATGAGAGCAAGCCTAGAGTACATTTCAGCGACACCTTCACCATCCTTCATTTTGAACTTGTCAAGTTGACTTTGAAGCACATCCAACTTGGATTCCTTGACGGAGTCGGTACCTTCGTGCATATCAATCAAAGTGTCCCAAATTTCCTTTGCATTCTCAAGACGGCTGATTTTGTTGAATTCTTCGGGGCACAATCCGTTGAAGAGAATATCACAAGCTTGAGCATTGTATTGCAACATCTTCAACTCATCCGCGGTAGCTTCACGGTTTGGTTCTTTCCCATCAAAGAAGTCACCTTGCAAACCAACACACACAATAGCCCAAACGGCGGGGTTATGTCCAAGAATATGCATTTTCATTTTATGCTTCCAACTAGCAAAATTAGTACCATCAAAGTAAGGACCTCTACGGAGATAATTTCCCTCGCTAGACGCCATACTCTCCTAGGTTGTGAAACCAAGGCTATGACCACCAAAAGCTATGTAGATCAAAGCAAATGGAGACCAAAGCTCTGATACCACTTGTAGGATCGAAAGTATGTCTAGAGGGGGTGATTAGACTACTTGACCAAATAAAAACTTAACCTTTTCCCAATTTTAGTTCTTGGCAGATTTTAGCTATTGTAGGACAAGTTAAGCAATCATCACACAATTCAAGCAAGCATGCAAAGAGTATATTGGCAGCGGAAAGTAAAGCATGCAACTTGCAAGAATGTAAAGGGAAGGGTTTGGAGAATTCAAACGCAATTGGAGACACGGATGTTTTTCCCGTGGTTCGGATAGGTGGTGCTATCCTACATCCACGTTGATGGAGACTTCAACCCACGAAGGGTAACGGTTGCGCAAGTCCACGGAGGGCTCCACCCACAAAGGGTAACGGTTGCGCGAGTCCACGAAGGGCTCCACCCACGAAGGGTCCACGAAGAAGCAACCACCCACAAAGGGTCCACGAAGAAGCAACCTTGTCTATCCCACCATGGCCATCGCCCACAAAGGACTTGCCTCACTAGCGGTAGATCTTCACGAAGTAGGCGATCTCCTTGCCCTTACAAACTCCTTGGTTCAACTCCACAATCTTGTCGGAGGCTCCCAAGTGACACCTAGCCAATCTAGGAGACACCACTCTCCAATAAGTAACAAATGGTGTGTAGGTAATGAACTCCTTGCTCTTGTGCTTCAAATGATAGTCTCCCCAACACTCAACTCTCTCTCATAGGATTTGGATTTGGTGGAAAGAAGATTTGAGTGGAAAGCAACTTGGGAAGGCTAGAGATCAAGATTCATATGGTAGGAATGGAATGTCTTGATCTCAACACATGAGTAGGTGGTTCTCTCTCAGAACATATGAGTTGGAATTGTGTATGTGTTCTGATGGCTCTCTCCACGAATGAAGAGGAGGTGGAGGGGTATATATAGCCTCCACACAAAATCCAACCGTTACACACAGTTTTCCAATCTCGGTGGGACCGAATCAACAAACTCGGTCGGACCAAAAAGGTAAACCTAGTGACCGTTAGAGATTTTTGGTGGGACTGACATACAACTCGGTAGGACTGATATGGTTAGGGTTTGGGCATAACGTAATCTCGGTGAGACCGATTACACAAACTCGGTGAGACCGATTTTGGTAATTAGCTAACCAGAGAGTTGGTCAGGCAAACTCGGTGGGACCGATTTGCTCTTTCGGTGAGACCGAAAAGTCACAAAAAGGAAACACTGAATTTACATTGCAATCTCGGTGGGACCTATTCGCTCTTTCGGTGAGACCGAAAAGTTACGAAAGGGAAACAGAGAGTTTGCAATCCCATCTCGGTGAGACCGAGATCCCTATCGGTAGAACCGAATTGCTAGGGTTTGGCAGTGGCTTATGACAAGTGAAACTCGGTGGCGCCAGATAGAAAGAATCGGTATGACCGAGTTTGGCTTAGGGTTTAGGTCATAAGTGGATATGGTAAAGTAGTTGAGGGTTTTGGAGCATATCACTAAGCACATGAAGCAAGAGGCTCATTAAGCAACACCTCATCCCTCCTTGATAGTATTGGCTTTTCCTAAAGACTCAATGTGATCTTGGATCACTAAAATATAAAATGAAGAGTCTTGAGCTTTTGAGCTTGAGCCAATCCTTTGTCCTTAGCATTTTGAGGGTTCCACTTTCACATCCATACCATGCCAATCATTGAGCTTTCCTGAAATAATCATCTTGGAATAGCATTAGCTCAACGAGCTATATGTTGTTATGAATTACCAAAACCACCTAGGGATAGTTGCACTTTCAAAACCATAGAGAAGTTGGAATACAGTAGGTTTAACACCAATATAAATAAAGAATGAGTTCATTACAGTACCTTGAAGTGGTCTTTTGTTTTCTTTCGCTAACGGAGCTCACGAGATTTTCTACTTTAAGTTTTGTGTTGTGAAGTTTTCAAGTTTTGGGTAAAGATTTGATGGATTATGGAAAAAGGAGTGGCAAGAGCCTAAGATTGGGGATGCCCATGGCACCCCCAAGATAATCCAAGGACACCTAAAAGCCAAAGCTTGGGGATGCCCCAGAAGGCTTCCCCTCTTTCGTCTACTTCTATCGGTAACTTTACTTGGAGCTATATTTTTATTCACCACATGATATGTGTTTTGCTTGGAGCGTCTTGTATGATTTGAGTCTTTGCTTTTTAGTTTACCACAATCATCCTTGCTGTACACACCTTTTGAGAGAACCATACATGATTTGGAATTTGTTAGAATACTCTATGTGCTTCGCTTATATCATTTGAGTTATATAGTTTTGCTCTAGTACTTCACTTATATTTTTTAGAGCATGGTGGTGAAATTGCTTTATAGAAACTATTGATCTCTCATGCTTCACTTATATTATTTTGAGAGTCTTAAATAGCATGGTAATTTGCTTAAATAATCCTAATATGCTTGGTATTCAAGAATAGTAAAAACTTTCTTATGAGTGTGTTGAATGTTGTGAGAAGTTTGATGCTTGATAATTGTTTTGAGATATGAAGATGGTGATATTAAAGTTGTGCTAGTTGAATAGTTGTGAATTTGAGAAATACTTGTGTTAAAGTTTGTGATTCCCATAGCATGCACGTATGGTGAACCGTTATGTGATGAAGTCGGAGCATGATTTATTTTTTGATTGTCTTCCTTATGAGTGGCGGTCGGGGACGAGCGATGGTCTTCTCCTACCAATCTATCCCCCTAGGAGCATGCGCGTAATACTTTGCTTTGATAACTTGTAGATTTTTGCAATAAGTTCTTTATGACTAATGTTGAGTCCATGGATTATACGCACTTTTCTTCCTTCCACCATTGCTAGCCTCTCTAGTATCGCGCACCTTTCGCCGGTATCATACACCCACCATATACCTTCCCCAAAACAGCCACCATACCTACCTATTATGGCATTTCCATAGCCATTCCGAGATATATTGCCATGCAACTTTCCACCGTTCCGTTTATTATGACACGCTCCATCATTGTCATATTACTTAGCATGATCATGTAGTTGACATCGTATTTGTGGCAAAGCCACCATTCATAATTCTTTCATACATGTCACTCTTGATTCATTGCATATCCCAGTACACCGCCGGAGGCATTCATATAGAGTCTTATTTTGTTCTAAGTATCGAGTTGTAATTGTTGAGTTGTAAGAAAATAAAAGTGTGATGATCATCATTATTAGATCATTGTCCCAGTGAGGAAAGGATGATGGAGACTATGATTCCCCCACAAGTCGGGATGAGACTCCCGACAAAAAAAAGAGGCCATAAAAAAAGAGAGAAAAGGCCCAAAAAAATGAGAGAAAAAGAGAGAAGGGACAATATTACTATCCTTCACCACACTTATGCTTCAAAGTAGCACCATGATATTCATGATAGAGAGTCTCTCATTTTGTCACTTTCATATACTAGTGGGAATTTTTCATTATAGAACTTGGCTTGTATATTCCAATGATGGGCTTCCTCAAAATGCCCTAGGTCTCCATGAGCAAGCAAGTTGGATTCACACCCACTTAGTTTCTTTTGTTGAGCTTTCATATACTTATAGCTCTAGTGCATCCGTTGCATGGCAATCCCTACTCACTCACATTGATATCTATTGATGGGCATCTCCATAGCCCGTTGATACGCCTAGTTGATGTGAGACTATCTTCTCCCTTTTTGCCTTCTCCACAACCACCATTCTATTCCACATATAGTGCTATATCCATGGCTCACACTCATGTATTGCATGAAGATTGAAAAAGTTTGAGAATATCAAAAGTATGAAACAATTGCTTGGCTTGTCATCGGGGTTGTGCATGATTTAAATGTTGGGGATCGTAGAAGAAATTCAAAATTTTCTACGCATCACCAAGATCAATCTATGGAGTAATCTAGCAATGAGGGGAAAGGTAGTGCATCTTCATACCCTTGAAGATCGCTAAGCGGAAGCGTTCAAGAGAACGGGGTTGATGGAGTCATACTCGTTGTGATCCAAATCACCGATGATCCTAGCGCCGAACGGACGGCACCTCTGCGTTCAACACACGTACGGAGCGGAGACGTCTCCTCCTTCTTGATCCAGCAAGGGGAAGGAGAAGTTGATGGAGATCCAGCAGCACAACGGCGTGGTGGTGGAAGTAGCGGGATCCCGGCAGGGCTTCGCCAAGCACAAGCGGGGAGGAAGGGGTGTCACGGGAGGGAGGGAGGCTCCAGGGCTTCATGTGCGGCTGCCCTCCCTCCCCTCCACTATATATAGGGGCCTAGGGGGGCGCTAGCCCCTTGTATATCCCATCTAGGGAGGGGGGCAGCAGCCCTAGGGGTGGCTTGGCCTCCAAGCCAAGTGGAGGCGCCCCCACCCCTTAGGGTTTCCAACCCTAGGCGCATGGGAGGCCCAAGGGGGGCGCACCAGCCCACCAGGGGCTGGTTCCCATGCCCCTTCAGCCCATGGGGCCCTCCGGGATAGGTGGACCCACCCGGTGGACCCCCGGGACCCTTCCGGTGGTCCTGGTACAATACCGATGACTCCCGAAACTCTCTCGGTGGCTGAAACTGGACTTCCTATATATAAATCTTTACCTCCGGACCATTCTGGAACTCCTCGTGACGTCCGGGATCTCATCCGGGACTCCAAACAACTTTCGCTTAACCGCATACTAATATCTCTACAACTCTAGTGTCACCGAACCTTAAGTGTGTAGACCCTACGGGTTCGGGAGACATGTAGACATGACCGACACAACTCTCCGGTCAATAACCAACAGCGGGATCTAGATAGCCATGTTGGCTCCCACATGCTCCACGTTGATCTCATCGGATGAACCACGATGTCGAGGATTCAATCAATCCCGTATTCAATTCCCTTTGTCCATCGGTATGATACTAGCCCGAGATTCGATCGTCGGTATCCCGATACCTCGTTCAATCTCGTTACCGGCAAGTCTCTTTACTCGTTCCGTAACACATCATCCCGTGATCAACTCCTTGGTCACATTGTGCACATTATGATGATGTCCTACCGAGTGGGCCCAGAGATACCTCTCCATTACACGGAGTGACAAATCCCAGTCTCGATTCGTGCCAACCCAATAGACACTTTTGGAGATACCCGTAGTGCACCTTTATAGCCACACAGTTACGTTGTGAGGTTTGGTACACCCAAAGCATTCCTACGGTATCCGGGAGTTGCACAATCTCATGGTCTAAGGAAATGATACTTGACATTAGAAAAGCTTTAGCATACGAACTACACGATCTTGTGCTAGGCTTAGGATTGGGTCTTGTCCATCACATCATTCTCCTAATGATGTGATCCCATCATCAATGACATCCAATGTCCATGGTCAGGAAACCATAACCATCTATTGATCAACGAGCTAGTCAACTAGAGGCTTACTAGGGACATGGTGCTGTCTATGTATCCACACATGTATCTGAGTTTCCTATCAATACAATTCTAGCATGGATAATAAACGATTATCATGAACAAGGAAATATAATAATAACTAATTTATTATTGCCTCTAGGGCATATTTCCAACAGTCTCCCACTTGCACTAGAGTCAATAATCCAGTTCACATTGACACGTGATTAACACTCAAGGTCACATCCCCATGTGACTAACACCCACAGAGTTTACTAGAGTCAATAATCTAGTTCACATTACTATGTGATTAACACTCAATGAGTTCTGGGTTTGATCATGTTATGCTTGTGAGAGATGTTATAATCAACGGGTCTGAACCTTTCAGATCTGTGTGTGCTTTACAAATCTCTAAGTCATCTTGTAGATGCAGCTACCACGCTCTATTTGGAGCTATTCCAAATAACTGTTCTACTATACGAATCCGGTTTACTACTCAGAGTCATCCGGATTAGTGTCAAAGATTGCATCGGCGTAACCCTTTACGACGAACTCTTTTACCACCTCCATAATCGAGAAAATTCCTTAGTCCACTAGTTACTAAGGATAAGTTCGACCGCTGTCAGGTGATCCATTCCTGGATCACTCTTGTACCCCTTTACTGACTCATGGCAAGGCACACTTCAGGTGCGGTACACATCATAGCGTACTATAGAGCCTACATCTAAAGCATAGGGGGCGACCTTCGTCCTTTCTCTCTATTCTGTCGTGGTCAGGTCTTGAGTCTTACTCAATACTCATACCTTATGACACAGCCAAGAACTCCTTCTTTGCCGATCTATTTTTGAACTCCTTCAAAATTTTGTCATGGTATGCGTTCGTTTGAAAGTACTATTAAGCGTTTTGATCTATCCTTATAGATCTTGATGCTCAATGTTCAAGTAGCTTAATCCAGGTTTTCCATTGAAAAACACTTTTCAAATAACCCTGCATCATTTCTGATCAACAATATGTTAACAACATATACTCATCAAAAATTCTATAGTGCTCCCACTCACTTCTTTGGAAATACAAGTTTCTCATAAACTTTGTATAAGCCCAAAATCTTTGATCATCTCATCAAAGCGTATATTCCAACTCCGAGATGCTTACTCCAGTCTTTAGAAAGATTGTTGGAGCTTTGCATACTTGTCAGCATTTTTCAGGATTGACAAAACTTTCTGGTTGTATCACATACAACCTTTCCTCAAGAAAAATGTCGAGGAAACAATGTTTTGCAAGATTTCATAAATAATGCAGTAACTGCTAACATAATTCTAACATACTCTTAGCATCGCTACGAGTGAGAAAGTCTCATCGTAGTCAACTCCTTGAACTTGTCGGGAAACATCTTAACGACAAGTCGAGCTTTCTTAATGGTGACACTTACCATCATTGTCTGTCTTCCTTAAAATCCATCTGCACCTAACAGCCTTACGACCATCAAGTAGTTCTTTCAAAGTCTATACTTTGTTTTATACATGGATCCTCTCTCGGATTTTATGGCCTCGAGCCATTCGTCAGAATCCGGGCCCACCATCGCTTCTCCATAGCTCGTAGGTTCATTGTTGTCTAGCAACATGACTTCCAAGACAGGATTACGTACCACTCTGAAGTAGTACACATCCTTGTCGACCTATGAGGTTTGATAGTGACTTGATCCGAAGTTTCATGATCACTATCATAATCTTCCACTTCAATTGATGTAGGTGCCACAGGAACAACTTCATGTGCCCTGCTACACACTAGTTGAAGTGACGGTTCAATAACCTCATCAAGTCTCCACCATCCTCCCACTCAATTCTTTCGAGAGAAACTTTTTCTCGAGAAAGGACCCGTTTTTAGAAACAATCACTTTTGCTTCCGGATCTGAAATAGGAGGTATACCCAACTATTTTTGGGTATTCTATGAAGATGCATTTATCCGCTTTGGGTTCGAGCTTATCAGCCTAAAACTTTTTCACATAAGCATCGCAGCCCCAAACTTTTAAGAAACGACAGCTTAGGTTTCTCTAAACCATAGTTCATACGGTGTCGTCTCAACGGAATTGTGTGGTGCCCTATTTAAAGTGAATGTGGTTGTCTCTAATGCCTAACCCATAAACGATAGTGATAATTTGATAAGAGACATCATGGTATGCACCATATCCAATAGGGTGCAGTTGTGATGTTCGGACACACCATCACACTATGGTGGTCCAGGCGGTATTAGTTGTGAAACAATTTCCACAATGTCTTAATTGTGTGTCAAACTCGTAACTCAGATATTCATCTCTATGATCATATCATAGACATTTTATCATCTTGTCACGACGATCTTCAACTTCACTCTGAAATTACTTAAACCTTTCAATAATTCAAACTTGTGTTTCATCAAGTAAATATACGCAGCATCTACTCAAATCATCTGTGAAGTAAGAACATAACGATATCCACTGCGTGCCTCAGCACTTATTGGACTGCACTTATTGGACTGCACACATCAAAATGTATTACTTCCACAAGTTGCTTTCTTGTTCCATCTTACTGAAAACGAGGCCTTTCAGTCATCTTGCCCATGTGGTATGATTTGCATGTCTCAGGTGATTCAAAATCAAGTGAGTCCAAACGATCCATCTGCATGGAATTTCTTCATGCATATCTACCAACAGACGTGGTTCGCATGTCTCAATCTTTTCAAAAACGAGTGAGTCCAAAGATCCATCAACATGGAGCTTCTTCATGTGTTTCATACCAACATGCCTCAAATGGCAGTGCCACAAGTACGTGGTACTATCATTACTATCTTATATCTTTTGGCATGAACATGTGTATCACTATGATCGAGATTCAATGAACCATTCATTTTAGGTGCAAAACCATTGAAGGTATTATTCAAATAAACAGAGTAACCATTATTCTCCTTAAATGAATAACCGTATTGCGATAAACATAATCCAATCATGTCTATGCTCAACGCAAACACCAAATAACAATTATTTAGGTTTAACACCAATCTCGATGGTAGAAGGTAGGCCTGGGCATTCGGTTAAAACCGAAAATTCGGTTAATGCCAATCGGTTTATTTGTAATTTCGGTTATAAAAAATGCTAACCGAAAATGGTAGCATAAAACAATAAACCGAATTTTTGGTTAACCGAAAAATTTGGTTCGGTTCATGGTTTACACCGAACGGCTATTGCATGGTTGCATGTCCTATCCCAGTCCCACGCACAGCCCACCTTCTTTATAGCCAAACTATTTGTCCTCTTTCCATTAACCAAGCGAGGTGGGACTAAATCAACTAGACTTGTGCTGCTCTCTGGCGCTGTACGGTCAATCAAGAAGACTATAAAAACAAGTATGTGTATATCTTGGGCTTTGGACTTTGCATGCAGCCGAGGAGGCCTACAAAAATCACGCGAAGTCTCCTTTTGCACGTGGGCTGCTGGCTTGGTCCTTGGTGACGCGAGGCCTACTTAGTAAAAAAAATCGATGAGTCAGAGGCCTTTTTAGCATCGAGGACGTGGGGATTCCGGAATCATGCATGACGTGACGTGCGTGTGCGGCCGTCGTTCGGCTGTAATCCACGAGTATGGTGTATATTTCGGTTTCATTCAGTTTAACCGAGGTAAACACCGAACTGACCGAGTTCTATTCGGTTATTAGAACTAAAAACCGAATTTGCATGTATCAATGGTAAAAACCGAAAATTCAGTTTTTTCAGTTTCGGCATCGGTTCGGTGTTTGGTTCATCGGTTTTTATGCCCACCCCTAGTAGAGGGAGCATGCGATGTTTGATCACATCAACCTTGGAAACACTTCCAACACATATCTTCATCTCACCTTCAGTTAGTCTCCATTTATTCCGTAGCCTTTTATTTCGAGTTACTAACGCTTAGCAACCGAACCGGTATTTATTACCCTGGTGCTACTAGGAGTACTAGTAAAGTACACATAAATATATCGTATATCCAAAATACTTATGTCGACCTTGCCAGCCTTCTCATCTACCAAGTATCTAGGGTAGTTCTGCTTCAGTGACCGTTCCCCTCATTATAGAAGCACTTAGTCTCGGGTTTGGTTCAACCTTGGGTTTCTTCACTAGAGCAGCAACTGATTTGCCGTCTCATGAAGTATCCCTTTCTTGCCCTTGCCCTTCTTGAAACTAGTGGTTTTACTAACCATCAACAATTGATGCTCCTATTTGATTTCTACTTTCGCGGTGTCGCGAATAGCTCAAGGATCATCATATCTATCCCTGATATGTTATAGTTCATCACGAAGCTCTAGTAGCTTGGTGGCCGTGACTTTGGAGAACCATCACTATCTCATCTGGAAGATCAACTCCCACTTGATTCAAGCGATTGTAGTACTCATACAATCTAAGCACATGCTCAACGATTGAGCTTTTCTCCTTACTTTGCAGGCTTAGGAAACTTGTCAGAGGTCTCATACCTCTTGGCGTGGGCACTAGCCTGAAATCCCAATTTCAGTCCTTGGAACATCTCATATGTTCTACGATGTTTTCAAAAAATGTCTTTGGTGCCTCAATTCTAAACCATTTAGCATTACGCACTGAACTATCATGTAGTCATCAAAACGTGTATGTCAGATGTTCGCAACATCCACAACCGACGCTCGAGGTTCAGCTCACTGAGCGGTGCATTAAGGACATAATCCTTCTGTGCAGCAATGAGGACAATCCTCAATTCACGGACCCAGTCTGCATAATTGCTACTGTCAACTCTCAACTAAATTTTCTCTAGGAATATATCTAAAATAGTAGAACCAAAGCGTGAGCTACGACATAATTTGCAAAGACCTTTTGACTATGTTCATGATAATTAAGTTCATCTAATCAAATTATTCAATGAACTCCCACTTAGATAGACATCCCTCTAGTCATCTAAGTGATAGATGATCCGAGTCAACTAGGCCGTGTCCGATCATCACGTGAGACGGACTAGTCATCATCGGTGAACATCTTCATGTTGATCGTATCCACTATACGGCTCATGTTCGACCTTTCGGTCTTCCGTGTTTCGAGGCCATGTCTGTACATGCTAGGCTCGTCAATTTAACCTAAGTGTATTGCGTGTGTAAATCTGGCTTACACCCGTTGTATGCGAATGTTAGAACCTATCACACCCGATCATCACGTGGTGCTTCGGAACAACGGACCTTAGCAACGATGCACAGTTAGGGGGAACAAAATTCTTGATATTTTAATGAGGGATCATCTTATTTATGCTACCGTCGTTCTAAGCAAATAAGATGTAAAAACATGACAAACATCACATGCAAATCATAAAGTGACATGATATGGCCAATATCATCTTGCGCCTTTGATCTCCATCTTCGTGGCGTGGCATGAACACCATCGTCGCCGGCATGACACCATGATCTCCATCATCATGATCTCCATCATCGTGTCTTCATGAAGTTGCCTCGCCAACTATTACTTCTACTACTATGGCTAACGCTTAGCAATAAAGTAAAGTAATTACATGGCGTTTTCATTGACACGCATGTCATAAATAAATTAAGACAACTCCTATGGCTCCTGCCAGTTGTCATACTCATCGACATGCAAGTCGTTATTCCTATTAAAAGAACATGATCAATCTAATACATCACATATATCATTCATCACATCCTTTTGGCCATATCACATCACATAGCATACCCTGCAAAAACAAGTTAGACGTCCTCTAATTGTTGTTGCATGTTTTACGTGGCTGCTATGGGTTTCTAGCAAGAACATTTCTTACCTACGCAAAACCACAACGATGATATGCCAATTGCTATTTACCCTCCATAAGGATCCTTTTCATCGAATCCGATTTGACTAAAGTGGGAGAGACAGACACCCGCCAGCCACCTTATGCATCAAGTGCATGTCAGTCGGTGGAACCTGTCCCACGTAAGTGTACGTCTAAGGTCGGTCCGGGCCGCTTCATCCCACAATGCCGCCGAATCAAGATAAGACTAGTAACGGCAAGCAAATTGAACAAATCATCCCCCACAACTACTTTGTGTTCTACTCGTGCATAGAATCTACGCATAGACCTAGCTCATGATGCCACTATTGAGGATCGTAGCAGAAATTCAAAATTTTCTATGCATCACCAAGATAAATCTATGGAGTAATCTAGCAATGAGGGGAAAGGGAGTGCATCTTCATACCCTTAAAGATCGCTAAGCGGAAGCGTTCAAGAGAACGGGGTTGATGGAGTCATACTCGTCATGATCCAAATCACCGATGATCCTAGCGCCGAACGGACGGCACCTCCGCATTCGACACACGTACGGAGCGGAGACGTCTCCTCCTTCTTGATCCAACAAGGGGAAGGAGAAGTTGATGGAGATCCAACAGCACGATGGCGTGGTGGTGGAAGTAGCGGGATCCCGGCAGGGCTTCGCCAAGCACAAGCGGGGAGGAAGAGGTGTCACGGGAGGGAGGGAGGCGCCAGGGCTTCAGGTGCGGCTTCCCTCCCTCCCCTCGACTATATATAGGGGCCTAGGGGGCGCCGGCCCCTTGTAGATCCCATCTAGGGAGGGGGCGGCAGCCCTAGGGGTGGCTTGGCCTCGAAGCCAAGTGGAGGCGCCCCCACCCCTTAGGGTTTTCAACCCTAGGCGCATGGGAGGCCCAAGGGGGGCGCACCAGCCCACCAGGGTCTAGTTTCCATGCCCCTTCAGCCCATGGGGCCCTCCGGGATAGGTGGCCCCACCCGGTGGACCCCCGGGATCCTTCCGGTGGTCCCGGTACAATACCGATGACTCCCGAAACTCTCTCGGTGGCCGAAACTGGACTTCCTATATATAAATATTTACCTCCGGACCATTCCGGAACTCCTCGTGATGTTCGGGATCTCATCCGGTACTCCGAACAACTTTCGGTTAACCGCATACTAATATCTATACAACTCTAGCGTCACCGAACCTTAAGTGTGTAGACCCTACGGGTTCGGGAGACATGTAGACATGACCGAGACAACTCTCCGGTCAATAACCAACAGCAGGATCTAGATACCCATGTTGGCTCCCACATGCTCCATGTTGATCTCATCGGATGAACCACGATGTCGAGGATTCAATCAATCCCGTATTCAATTCCCTTTGTCCATTGGTATGATACTTGTCCGAGATTCGATCGTCGGTATCCCGATACCTCGTTCAATCTCGTTACCGGCAAGTCTCTTTACTCGTTCCGTAACACATCATCCGTGATCAACTCCTTGGTCACATTGTGCACATTATGATGATGTCCTACTGAGTGGGCCCAGAGATACCTCTCCGTTACACGGAGTGACAAATCCCAGTCTCGATTCGTGCCAACCCAACAGACACTTTTGGAGATACCCGTAGTGCACCTTTATAGCCACACAGTTACGTTGTGACGTTTGGTACACCCAAAGCATTCCTACGATATCCGGGAGTTGCACAATCTCATGGTCTAAGGAAATGATACTTGATATTAGAAAAGGTTTAGCATACGAACTACACGATCTTGCGCTAGGCTTAGGATTAGGTCTTGTCCATCACATCATTCTCCTAATGATGTGATCCTGTCGTCAACAACATCCAATGTCCATGGTCAGGAAACTTGTAACCATCTATTGATCAACGAGCTAGTCAACTAGAGGCTTACTAGGGACATGGTGTTGTCTATGTATCCACACATGTATCTGAGTTTCCTATCAATACAATTCTAGCATGGATAATAAACGATTATCATGAACAAGGAAATATAATAATAACTAATTTATTATTGCCTCTAGGGCATATTTCCAACATTAAATACTTTGTGTGGTGAAGATAGAGCATAGCCAGACTATATGATTTTGTAGGGATAACTTTCTTTGGCCATGTTATTTTGAGAAGACATGATTGCTTTGTTAGTATGATTGAAGTATTATTATTTTTATGTCAATATTAAACTTTTATCTTGAATCTTTCGGATCTGAATATTCATACCACAATTAAGAAGAATTACATTAAAATTATGCCAAGTAGCACTCTGCATCAAAAATTCTGTTTTTTATCATTCACCTACTCGAGGACGAGCAGGAATTAAGCTTGGGGATGCTTGATATGTCTCCAACGTATCTATAATTTTTGATTGCTCCATGCTATATTATCTACTGTTTGGACATTATTGGGCTTTATTATCCACTTTTATATTATTTTTGGGACTAACCTATTAAACGGAGGCCTGATACGTCTCCAACGTATCTATAATTTTTGATTGCTCCATGCTATATTATCTACTGTTTTGGACATTATTGGGCTTTATTATCCACTTTTATATTATTTTTGGGACTAACCTATTAACCGGAGGACCAGCCCAGAATTGTTGTTTTTTGCCTGTTTTAGGGTTTTGAAGAAAAGGAATATCAAACGGAGTCCAAACAGAATGAAACCTTTGGGAACGTGAATTTCTCAACGAATAAGACTAGAGAGACTTGGACCCTACGTCAAGAAATAAAATAGGAGGCCACGAGGTAGGGGGCATGCCCACCCCCACCAGGCACGCCCTCCACCCTCGTGGGCCCCCTATTGCTCCACCGACGTACTCCATCCTCCTATATATATCCACGTAACCCCAAACGATCAGAACAGGAGCCAAAACCCTAATTCCACCGCCGTAACTTTATGTATCCACGAGATCCCATCTTGGGGCCTGTTCCAGAGCTCCGCCGGAGGGGCAATCGATCATGGAGGGCTTCTACATCAACACCATAGCCCCTCCGATGAAGTGTGAGTAGTTCACCTAAGACCTACAGGTCCATAGTTAGTAGCTAGATGGCTTCTTCTCTCTTTTTGGATCTCAATACAATGTTCTCCCCCTCTCTTGTGGAGATCTATTCGATGTAATCTTCTTTTTGTGGTGTCTTTGTTGAGACCAATGAATTGTGGGTTTATGATCAAGTCTATCTATGAATAATAGTTGAATCTTCTCTGAATTCTTTTATAATGATTGGTTATCTTTGCAAGTCTCTTCGAATTATCAGTTTGGTTTGGCCTACTAGATTGATCTTTCTTGCAATGGGAGAAGTGCTTAGCTTTGGTATCAATCTTGCGGTGTCCTTTCCCGGTGACAGTAAGGGCAGCAAGGCACGTATTGTATTGTTGCCATCGAGGATAACAAGATGGGGTTTTCTTCATATTGCATGAGTCTATCCCTCTACATCATGTCATCTTGCTTAAGGCGTTACTCTGTTTTTAACTTAATACTCTAGATGCATGCTGGATAGCGGTCGATGAGTGGAGTAATAGTAGTAGATGCAGGCAGGAGTCGGTCTACTTGTCTCGGGCGTGATGCCTATATACATGATCATACCTAGATATTCTCATTAATATGCTCAATTCTGTCAATTGCTCAACAGTAATTTGTTCACCCACCGTAGAATATTTATGCTCTTGAGAGAAGCCACTAGTGAAACCTATGGCCCCCGGGTCTATCTTTATCATATTGATCTCCTACTACTTAGTTATTTCCTTTGCTATTTACTTTGCCTTTATTTTACTTTGCATCTTTTATCATAAAAATACCAAAAATATTATCTTATCATATCTGTCAGATCGCACTCTCGTAAGTTGCCTTATAGGGATTGACAACCCCTATTTGCGTTGGTTGGCGAGGATTTATTTGTTTTGTGCAGGTACGAGGGACTCGCGCATAGCCTCCTACTGGATTGATACCTTGGTTCTCAAAAACTGAGGGAAATACTTATGCTACTTTGCTGCATGATCCCTTCCTCTTCGGGGAAAACCAACGGAGTGCTCAAGAGGTAGCAAGGCCCAGCCCAGAATTGCTGTTTTTGCCTATTTTAGGGTTTCGAAGAAAAGGAATATCAAACGGAGTCCAAACGGAATGAAACCTTCGGGAACGTGATTTTCTCACCGAACAAGACCCAGGAGACTTGGACCCTACGTCAAGCAACCTATAGGGAGGCCACGAGGTAGGGGGCGCGCCTACCCCCCCCCCCCCCAGGCGCGCCCTCCGCCCTCGTGGGCCCCCTGTTGCTCCACCGACGTGCTCCTTCCTCCTATATATACCCATTTACCCCCAAACGATCACAAATGGAGCCAAAAACCTAATTCCACCGCCGCAACCTTCTGTATCCTCAAGATCCCATCTTGGGGCCTGTTCCGGAGCTCCGCCGGAGGGGGCATCCATCATGGAGGACTTCTACATCAACACCATAGCCTCTCCGATGAAGTGTGAGTAGTTTACCTCAGACCTTCGGGTCCATAGTTATTAGCTAGATGGCTTCTTCTCTCTTTTTGGATCTCAATACAATGTTCTCCCCCTCTCTTGTGGAGATCTATTCGATGTAATCTTCTTTTTGCGGTGTGTTTGTTGAGACCGATGAATTGTGGGTTTATAATCAAGATTATCTATGAACAATATTTGAATCTTCTCTGAATTCTTTTATGTATGATTGGTTATCTTTGCAAGTCTCTTCGAATTATCAGTTTCGTTTGGCCTACTAGATTGATCTTTCTTGTAATGGGAGAAGTGTTTAGCTTTGGGTTCAATCTTGCGGTGTCCTTTCCCAGTGACAGTAGGGGCAGCAAGGCACGTATTGTATTGTTGCCATCGAGGATAACAAGATGGGGTTTTTATCATATTGCATGAATTTATCCCTCTACATCATGTCATCTTGCTTAAGGCGTTAGTCTGTTTTCATGAACTTAATACTCTAGATGCATGCTGGATAGCGGTCGATGAGTGGAGTGATAGTAGTAGATGCAGGCAGGAGTCGGTCTACTTGTCTCAAACGTGATGCCTATATACATGATCATACCTAGATATTCTCATAACTGTGCTCAATTCTGTCAATTGCTCAACAGTAATTCGTTCACCCTCCATAAAATACTTATGCTCTTGAGAGAAGCCACTAGTGAAACCTATGGCCCTGGGTCTATCTTCATCATATTTATCTTCCAATACTTAGTTATTTCCTTTGCTTTTTTACTTTGCTTTTATTTTACTTTGCATCTTTATCATAAAAATACCAAAAATATTATCTTATCATATCTATCAGATCTCACTCTCATAAGTGACCGTGAAGGGATTGACAACCCCTTATCATGTTGGTTGCGAGGAGTTATTTGTTTTGTGCAGGTACGAGGGACTCGCGTGTAGCCTCCTACTGGATTGATACCTTGGTTCTCGAAAACTGAGGGAAATACTTACGCTACTTTGCTGCATCATCCTTTCCTCTTCAAGGAAATCCAACGCAGTGCTCAAGAGGTAGCGGGTTCCCACTCATCATAAAGTTTTCTAGGGATAGAAACTTCCAATTCAAGCTTTTCTTCATAAGATTGCATTAAAGCATCAATGATATTTTTAGTAAAAGCTTTATTTTGATTGTAAGCATGCGGAGAATTTAGCACGGATTGCAACAAGGAAATAAAATCTATTAAAGAACAATTATAATAATTAAATTCCTTGAAATCCAAAATAGTGGGTTCATTGCTATGTAAAGTTTTGACCTCATCAATCCCACTTTTACCAATTTTTGCATCAAGATCTAAAAACTCCGAATCATTGGACGCCTTTTAACTAAAGTTGACTCATCTCCAGTCCCATCATTATCAAGATTCATATTGCAAAACAAAGATTTAATAGGGGACACATCAATCACTTTTAGATCTTCATCCTTATTATCATGAAAACTAGAAGAACACGCTTTCACAAAGCAATCATTTTTAGCACGCATCCTATCGGTTCTTTCTTTGCACTCATCAATGGAAATTATCATAGCTTTGAGAGACTCATTGATATCATGCTTAGGTGGAATAGATCTAAGTTTCAAAGAATCAACATCAAGAGAAATTCTATCCACGTTCCTAGCCAACTCATCAATCTTAGACAATTTTTCTTCAATCAAGGTATTGAAACTTTTTTGCGAACTAATAAATTATTTAATATTGGATTCAAAATCAGAGGGCATCTTATTATAATTTCCATAAGAATTGTTGTAGGAATTACCATAATTATTAGAGGAATTACTAGGAAACGGCCTAGGATTAAAATTACCAAAATTGTTCCTAGCAACAAAATTCAGATCCATAGATTCATTATTATTCTCAATCAAAGTAGACAAAGGAATATCATTAGGATCAGAAGAAACACTCTTATTAGCAAACAATTTCATAAGTTCATCCATCTTTCCACTCAAAACATTGATTTCTTCTATAGCATGCACCTTTTTACTAGTAGATCTTTCTGTGTGCCATTGAGAATAATTAACCATAATATTATCTAGGAGTTTAGTAGCTTATCCTAAGGTGATTTCCATAAAAGTGCCTCCCGCGGCCGAATCTATAAGATTTCTAGAAGCAAAATTCAATCCGGCATAAAGATTTTGTATAATCATCCAAAGATTCAAACCATGAGTAGGGCAATTACGTATCATTAATTTCATCCTCTCCCAAGCTTGTACAACATGTTCATGATCAAGTTGCTTAAAATTCATAATATCATTTCTAAGGGAGATGATCTTAGCAGGAGGAAAATACTTAGAGATAAAAGCATCTTTGCACTTATTCCATGAATTGATACTATTTTTAAGCAAATACGGAAACATAGTTTTAGCATGATCTCTAAGTGAAAACGGAAATAGCTTCAATTTAACAATATCATTATCCACATCTTTCTTATTTTGCATATCACACAAATCAACAAATTTGTTTAGATGCGTACCGGCATCTTCACTAGGAAGGCCGGAAAACGGATCTTTCATGACAAGATTCAGCAAAGCGGCATTAATTTCACAAGATTTGGCATCGGTAAGAGGAGCAATCGGAGTGCTAATAAAATCATTATTTTTGGTATTGGAAAAATCACACAATTTAGTATTATCTTGAGCCATCGGGACAAACAATCCAACACACAAGCAAGCAAAAGGCAAACAAAAAGAGGCGAACGGAAAAGAGGGCAAATAAAACGGCAAGGGTGAAGTGTGGGAGAGGAAAACGAGAGGCAAATGGCAAATAATGTAATGCAAGGGATAAGAGTTTGTGATGGGTACTTGGTATGTCTTGACTTGTGCGTAGATCTCCGCGGCAACGGCGCCAGAAATCCTTCTTGCTACCTCTCGAGCACTGCGTTGGTTTTCCCTTAAAGAGGAAAGGGTGATGCAGGAAAGTAGCGTAAGTATTTCCCTCAGTTTTTGAGAACCAAGATATCAATCCAGTAGGAGACTACACGCAAGTCGCCTCGCACCTACACAAACAAATAAGAACCTTGCAACCAACGCGATAAAGGGGTTGTCAATCCCTTCACGGCCACTTACAAAAGTGAGATCTGATAGAGATAATAAGATAAATGTTTTTGGTATTTTTATGATATAGATTGAAATTAAAGATTGCAAAGTAAAATAGATTGGAAACTTATATGATGGAAAATAGACCCGGGGACCATAGGTTTCACTAGTGGCTTCTCTCAAGATAGCATAAGTATTACGGTGGGTAAACAAATTACTGTCGAGCAATTGATAGAAAAGTGCATAATTATGAGAATATCTAGGCATGATGATGTATATAGGCATCACGTCCACGACAAGTACACCAAAACGATTCAGCATCTACTACTATTACTCCACACATCGACCGCTATCCAGCATGCATCTAGAGTATTAAGTCCATAAGAACAGAGTAACGCATTAGGCAAGATGACATGATGTAGAGGGATAAACTCAAGCAATATGATATAAACCCCATCTTTTTATCCTCGATGGCAACAATACAATACGTGCCTTGCTGCCCCTGTTGTCACTGGGAAAGGACACCGCAAGATTGAACCCAAAGCTAAGCACTTCTCCCATTGCAAGAAAGATCAATCTAGTAGGCCAAACCAAACTGATAATTCGAAGAGACTTGCAAAGATAACAAATCAAACATAAAAGAATTCAGAGAAGAACCAAATATTGTACATAGATAATCTTGATCATAAACCCACAATTCATCAGATCTCGACAAAAAAGAATTACATCTAATAGATCTCCAAGAAGATCGAGGAGAACTATGTATTGAGATCCAAAGAGAGAGAAGAAGCCATCTAGCTAATTACTATGGACCCAAAGATCTGAGGTAAACTACTCACACATCATCGGAGAGGCAATGGTGTTGATGTAGAAGCCCTCCGTGATCGATTACCTCCGGCTGAGCTCCGGAAAAAGCCCCAAGATGGGATCTCTTGGGTACAGAAGGTTGCGGCGGTGGAAATAGGGTTTCGTGGTGCTCCTGGATGTTTTTGGGGTATATGAATATATATAGGAGGAAGAAATAGGTCGGTGGAGCCACGAGGGGCCCACGAGGGTGGAGGGCGCGCCCAGGAGGGTAGGCGCGCCCCCTGCCTCGTGGCCTCCTCGTTGGTTTCTTGACGTCCACTCCAAGTCCCCTGGATCAAGTTTGTTCCAAAAATAACTCTCCCAAAGGTTTTATTCCGTTTGGATTCCGTTTGATATTCTTTTTCTGCGAAACACTGAAATAGGCAAAAAAACAGCAATTTGCACTGGGCCTTGGGTTAGTAGGTTAGTCCCAAAAATAATATAAAAGTGTATAAATAAGCCCATTAACATCCCAAACAGATAATATAATAGCATGGAACAATCAAAAATTATAGATACGTTGGAGACGTATCGCATACTACTGACACTCTGTTTGTCTATGTATTCACACATGTACTAAGTTTCCGGTTAATACAATTCTAGCATGAATAATAAACATTTATCATGATATAAGGAAATATAAATAACAACTTTATTATTGTCTCTAGGGCATATTTCCTTCAATCTCCCACTTGCACTAGATTCAATAATCTAGATTACAATGTAATGATTCTAACACCCATGGAGTCTTGGTGCTGATCATGTTTTGCTTGTGAGAGAGACTTAGTCAACGGGTCTGCAACATTCAAATCCGTATGTATCTTGCAAATCTCTATGTCTCCCTCCTTGACTTGATCGCGAATGGAATTGAAGCGTCTCTTGATGTGCTTGGTTCTCTTGTGAAATCTGGATTCCTTTGCCAAGGCAATTGCACCAGTATTGTCACAAAAGATTTTCATTGGACCCGATGCACTAGGTATTACACCTAGATCGGATATGAACTCCTTCATCCAGACTCCTTCATTTGCTGCTTCTGAAGCAGCTATGTACTCCGCTTCATACGTAGATCCCTCCATGGCACTGCTACCTCTTGAGCATTGCGTTGGTTTTCCCTTGAAGAGGAAAGGGTGGTGCAGCAAAGTAGCGTAAGTATTTCCCTCAGTTTTTGAGAACCAAGGTATCAATCCAGTAGGAGACTACACGCAAGTCGCCTCGCACCTACACAAACAAATAAGAACCTTGCAACCAACGCGATAAAGGGGTTGTCAATCCCTTCAGGGCCACTTACAAAAGTGAGATCTGATAGAGATAATAAGATAAATGTTTTTGGTATTTTTATGATATAGACTGAAATTAAAGATTGCAAAGTAAAATAGATTGGAAACTTATATGATGGAAAATAGACCCGGGGGCCATAGGTTTCACTAGTGGCTTCTCTCAAGATAGCATAAGTATTACAGTGGGTAAACAAATTACTATCGAGCAATTGATAGAAAAGTGCATAATTATGAGAATATCTAGGCATGATGATGTATATAGGCATCACGTCCACAACAAGTAGACCGAAATGATTCAGCATCTACTACTATTACTCCACACATCGACCGCTATCCAGCATGCATCTAGATTATTAAGTCCATAAGAATAGAGTAACGCATTAGGCAAGATGACATGATGTAGAGGGATAAACTCAAGCAATATGATATAAACCCCATCTTTTTATCCTCGATGGCAACAATACAATACGTGCCTTGCTGCCCCTGCTGTCACTGGGAAAGGACACCGCAAGATTGAACCCAAAGCTAAGCACTTCTCCCATTGCAAGAAAGATCAATCTAGTAGGCCAAACCAAACTGATAATTTGAAGAGACTTGCAAAGATAACAAATCAAACATAAAAGAATTCAGAGAAGAACCAAATATTGTACATAGATAATCTTGATCATAAACCCACAATTCATCGGATCTCGACAAACACACCGCAAAAGAATTACATCTAATAGATCTCCAAGAAGATCGAGGAGAACTTTGTATTGAGATCCAAAGAGAGAGAAGAAGCCATCTAGCTAATAACTATGGACCCGAAGGTCTGTGGTAAACTACTCACACATCATCGGAGAGGCTATGGTGTTGATGTAGAAGCCCTCCATGATCGATTCCCCCTCCGGCGGAGCTCCGGAAAAGGCCCCAAGATGGGATCTCTTGGGTACAGAAGGTTGCGGCGGTGGAAATAGAGTTTCGTGGTGCTCTCGGATGTTTTCGGGGTATATGAGTATATATAGGCGAAAGAAGTCGGTCAGGGGAGCCACGAGGGGCCCACGAGGGTGGGGCGCACCTCCCTGCCTCGTGGCCTCCTCGATGCTTCCTTGACGTCCACTCCAAGTCTCCTGGATTGCATTTGTTCCAAAAAATCACTCTCCCGAAGGTTTCATTCCATTTGATATTCCTTTTCTGCGAAACACTGAAATAGGCAAAAAAACAGCAATTTGCATTGGGCCTTTGGTTAGTAGGTTAGTCCCAAAAATAATATAAAAAGGTATATTAAAGCCCATTAAACATCCAAAATAGATAATATAATAGCATGGAACAATCAAAAATTATAGATACGTTGGAGACGTATCAAGCATCCCCAAGCATAATTCCTGCTCGTCCTCGAGTAGGTAAATGATAAAAACAGAACTTTTGATGTGGAATGCTACCTAGCATAATTCTCAATGTAATTTTCTTTATTGTGGTATGAATGTTCAGATCCGAAAGATTCAAGACAAAAGTTTAATATCGACATAAAAATAATAATATTTCAAGCATACTAACAAAGCAATCATGTCTTCTCAAAATAACATGGCCAAACAGAGTTATCCCTACAAAATCATATAGTCTGGCTATGCTCCATCTTCACCACCCAAAATATTTAAATCATGCACAACCCCGATGACAAGCCAAGCAATTGTTTCATACTTTTGATGTTCTCAAACTTTTTCAATCTTCACGCAATACATGAGCGTGAGCCATGGACATAGCACTATTGGTGGAATATAGTGGTGGTTGTGGAGAAGACAAAAAGGAGAAGATAGTCTCACATCAACTAGGCGTATCAATGGGCTATGGAGATGCCCATCAATAGATATCAATGTGAGTGAGTAGGGATTGCCATGCAACGGATGCACTAGAGCTATAAGTGTATGAAAGCTCAACAAAAGAACTAAGTGGGTGTGCATCCAACTTGCTTGCTCACGAAGACCTAGGGCATTTTGAGGAAGCCCATCATTGGAATATACAAGCCAAGTTCTATATTGTAAAATTCCCACTAGTATATGAAAGTGACAACATAAGAGACTCTCTATCATGAAGATCATGGTGCTACTTTGAAGCACAAGTGTGGTAAAAGGATATTAACATTCTCCCTTCTCTCTTTTTCTCTCATTTATTTTTTTCTTTTTTTTTGGGCCTTCTCTTTTTTATGGCCTTTCTCTTTTTTTTCCAGAGTCTCATCCCGACTTGTGGGGGAATCATAGTCTCCATCATCCTTTCCTCACATGGGACAATGCTCTAATAATTATGATCATCACACTTTTATTTACTTACAACTCGATACTTAGAACAAAATATGACTCTATGTGAATGCCTCCGGCAGTGTACCTGGATGTGCAATGACTCATGAGTCACATGTACAAAAGAATTATAAAGGTGGCTTGCCACAAATACGATGTCAACTACATGATCATGCAAAGCAATATGACAATGATGAAGCGTGTCATAACAAACGGAACGGTGGTAAGTTGCATGGCAATATATCTCGGAATGGCTATGGAAATGCCATAATAGGTAGGTATGGTGGCTGTTTAGAGGAAGGTATATGGTGGGTTTACGGTACCGGCAAAAGTTGCGCGGTACTAGAGAGGCTAGCAATAATGGAAGGGTGAGAGTGCGTATAACCCATGGACTCAACATTAGTCATAAAGAACTCACATACTTATTGCAAAAATCTATTAGTTATCGAAACAAAGTACTACGTGCATGCTCCTAGGGGATAGATTGGTAGGAAAAGACCATCGCTCGTCCCAGACCGCCACTCATAAGGAAGACAATAAATAAATAAATCATGCTCCGACTTCATCACATAACGGTTCACCATACGTGCATGCTACGGGAATCACAAACTTTAACATAAGTATTTCTCAAATTCACAACTACTCAACTAGCATTACTCTAATATTACCATCTTCATATCTCAAAACAATCATCAAGTATCAAACTTGTCATAGTATTCAATGCACTTTTTATGATAGTTTTTATTATACCCATCTTGAATGCCTATCATATTAGGACTAATTTTATAGCCAAAGCAAACTACCATGCTGTTCTAGACGACTCTCAAAATGATATAAGTGAAGCATGAGAGATCAATAATTTCTATAAAATAAAACCACCACCGTGATCTAAAAAGATATAAGTGAAACACTAGAGCAAAATTATCTAGCTCAAAAGATATAAGTGAAGCACAAAGAGTATTCTAATAAATTCCGATTCATGTGTGTCTCTCCCAAAAGGTGTGTACAGCAAGGATGATTTTGGTAAACTAAAAAGTAAAGACTCAAATCAT
The DNA here is from genome assembly GCF_056163025.1 of Triticum urartu. Lineage (NCBI taxonomy): Eukaryota > Viridiplantae > Streptophyta > Magnoliopsida > Poales > Poaceae > Triticum > Triticum urartu. The sequence goes on from NC_141879.1 coordinate 343,441,153, forward strand.
ACAAGACGCTCCAAGCAAAACACATATCATGTGGTGAATAAAAATATAGCATCAAGTTACCGATGGACGAAGACGAAAGAAGGAATGCCTTCCGGGGGATACCCAAGCTTAGGCTTTGGTTGTCCTTGAATTTTACCTTGGGGTGCCTTGGGCATCCCCAAGCTTAGTCTCTTGCCACTCCTTATTCCATAATCCATCAAATCTTTACCCAAAACTTGAAAACTTCACAACACAAAACTCAACAGAAAATCTCATGAGCTTCGTTAGTATAAGAAAAAAAACCACCACTTAAGGTACTGTAATGAACTCTTATTTATTTATATTGGTGTTAAACCTACTGTATTCCAACTTCTCTATGGTTCATACCCCCCGATACTAGCGATAGATTCATCAAAATAAGCAAACAACACACAAAAAACGGAATCTGTCAAAAATTGAACAGTCTGTAGTAATTTGTAGGTTTTGAATACTTCTGTAACCCCAAAAATTCTGAAATAAATTGGTGGACGTGAGGAATTTTTCTATTAATCATCTACAAAAAGAATCAACCTAATCGCACTCTCCAGTAAAAGTGGAAGCTAATCTCGTGAGCGCTAAAGTTTCTGTTTTTTACAGCAAGATCGCAAAGACTTCCCCCAAGTCTTCCCAAAGGTTCTACTTGGCAGAAACACTAATTAAAAACATAAAACCACATGTAAACAGAAGTTAGATGAATTATTTATTACTAAACAGGAACAAAAAACAAGAAACAAAAATAAAATTGGGTTGCCTCCCAACAAGCCAAGTATATTAAAGCCCATTAAACATCCAAAACAGATCATATAATAGCATGGAACAATCAAAAATTATAGATACGTTGGAGACGTATCAGACGCTCTACTTGGAACTGCACCAACTGACGGCTCCACCATTTAATAAAAATATGTATTCGGTTTGTGACTTAGAGTCATTCGGATCAGTGTCAAAGCTTGCATCGACGTAACCGTTTACGACGAGCTCTTTGTCACCTCCATAAATGAGAAACATATCCTTAGTCCTTTTCAGCTATTTCAGGATGTTTTTGACCGTTGTCCAGTGATCCACTCCTGGATTACTTTGGTACCTCCCTGCTAAACTAATAGCAAGGCACACATCAGGTCTGATACACAGCATTGCATACATGATAGAACCTATGGCTGAAGCATAGAGAATGACTTTCATTTTCTCTCTATCTTCTGCGGTGGTCGGGCATTGAGTCTAACTCAACTTCACACCTTGTAACACAGTCAAGAGCCCTTTCTTTGCTTGATCCATTTTGAAATTCTTCAAAACTTTATCAAGGTATGTGCTTTGTGAAAGTCCAATTAAGCATCTTGATCTATATCTATAGATCTTTATGCCCAATATATAAGCAGCTTCACCAAGATCTTTCATTGAAAAAATCTTATTCAAGTATCCTTTTATGCTATTCAGAAATTCAGTATCATTTCCGATCAGTAATATGTCATCTACATATAATATCAGAAATGCTACAGAGCTCCCACTCACTTTCTTGTAAATACAGGCTTCTCCAAAAGTCTGTATAAAACCATATGCTTTGATCACACTATCAAAGCGTATATTCCAACTCCAAGAGGCTTGCACCAGTTCATAAATGGATCGCTGGAGCTTGCACACTTTGTTAGCACATTTTGGATCAACAAAACCTTCTGGTTGCATCATATACAACTCTTCTTTAAGATATCCATTAAGGAATGCAATTTTGACATCCATTTGCCAAATTTCATAATCATAAAATGCGGCAATTGCTAACATGATTCGGACGGACTTAAGCATCGCTACGGGTGAGAAGGTCTCATCATAGTCAACTCCTTGAACTTGTCGAAAACCTTTTGCAACAAGTCAAGCTTTGTATACTGTAACATTACCGTCAGCGCCAGTCTTCTTCTTGAAGATCCATTTATTCTCTATGGCTTGCCGATCATCGGGCAAGTCAACCAAAGTCCACACTTTGTTCTCATACATGGATCCCATCTCAGATTTCATGGGCTCAAGCCATTTTGCGGAATCTGGGTTCATCATCGCTTCCTCATAGTTCGTAGGTTCTTCATGGTCAAGTAACATGACTTCCAGAACAGGATTACTGTACCACTCCGGTGTGGATCTTACTATGGTTGACCTACGAGATTCAGTAGTAACTTGATCAGACGTTTCATGATCATCATCATTAGCTTCCTCACTTACTGGTGTAGTAATCACTGGAACTGATTTCAGTGATGAACTACTTTCCAATAAGGGAGAAGGTACAATTACCTCGTCAAGTTCTACTTTCCTCCCACTCACTTCTTTCAAGAGAAACGCCTTCTCTAGAAAGGATCCATTCTTAGCAACGAATATCTTGCCTTCGGATCTGTGATAGAAGGTGTACCCAACAGTCTCCTTTGGGTATCCTATGAAGACACATTTCTCCGATTTGGGTTCGAGCTTATCAGGTTGAAGCTTTTTCACGTAAGCATCGAGCCCCAAACTTTAAGAAACGACAACTTGGGTTTCTTGCCAAACCACAGTTCATAAGGTGTCGTCCCAACGGATTTTGATGGTGCCCTATTTAACGTGAATGCAGCCGTCTCTAAAGCATAACCCCAAAACAATAGCGGTAAATCAGTGAGAGACATTATAGATCGCACCATATCTAATAAAGAGCGGTTACGATGTTCGGACACACCATTACGTTGTGGTGTTCCAGGTGGCGTGAGTTGCGAAACTATTATGCATTGTTTCAAATGAAGTCCAAACTCATAACTCAAATATTCACCTCCACAATCAGATCGCGGAAACTTGATTTTCTTGTTATGATGATTTTCCACTTCACTCTGAAATTCTTTGAACTTTTCAAATGTTTCAGACTTATGTTTCATTAAATAGATATACCCATATCTTCTCAAATCATCTGCGAAGGTGAGAAAATAATGATATCTGCCGCAAGCCTCAACGTTCATTGGACCACATACATCAGTATGTATGATTTCCAGTAACTCTGTTGCTCACTCCATTGTTCCGGAGAACGGAGTTTTAGTCATCTTGCCCATGAGGCATGGTTCGCAAGTACCAAGTGATTCCAGAAGTCCATAAGAATGGAGTTTCTTCATGCGCTTTACACCAATATGACCCAAACGGCAGTGCCACAAATAAGTTGCACTATCATTATCAACTTTGTATCTTTTGGCTTCAATACTATGAACATGTGTATCACTACTATCAAGATTTAGTAAAAATAGACCACTCATCAAGGGTGCATGACCATAAAAGATATTACTCATATAAATAGAACAACCATTATTTTCTTATTTAAATGCATAACCGTCTGCATCAAACAAGATCAAGATATAATGTTCATGCTCAACGCTGGCACCAAATAACAATTATTTAGGTCTAAAACTAATCCCGAAGGTAGTTGTAGAGGTAGCGTGCCAAAGGCGGTCACATCAACTTTGGAACCATTTCCCACGCGCATCATCACCTCGTCCTTAGCCAATCTTCGCTTAATCTGTAGTCCCTATTTCAAGTTGCAAATATTAGCAACAGAACCAGTATCAAATACTCAGGCACTACTACGAGCATTAGTAAGGTACACATCAATAACGTGTATATCAAATATACCTTTTACTTTGCCATCCTTCTTCTCCGCCAAATACTTGGGGCAGTTCCACTTCTAGTGACCAGTCCCTTTGCAGTGAAAGCACTCAGTTGCAGGCTTAGGTCCAGACTTGGGTTTCTTCACTTGAGCAGCAACTGGCTTGATGTTCTTCTTGAAGTTCCCCTTCTTCCATTTACCTTTTTTCTTGAAACTAGTGGTCTTGTTGACCATCAACACTTTGATGCTCCTTTTTGATTTCTACCTCTGTGGCCTTTAGCATTGCAAAGAGCTCGGGACTAGTCTTATCCATCCCTTTCATATTATAGTTCATCACGAAGCTCTTGTAGCTTGGTGGCAGTGATTGAAGAACTCTGTCAATGACACTATCATCAGGAAGATTAAATCCTAGCTGAGTCAAGTGGTTGTGGTACCCAGACATTCTGAGTATATGTTCACTGACAGAACTATTCTCCTCCATTTTCCAGCTTTAGAACTTATTGGAGACTTCATATCTCTCAATCCACGCATTTGCTTGAAATATTAACTTCAACTCCTGGAACATCTCATATGCTCCATGACGTTCAAAATGTCGTTGAAGTCTCGGTTCTAAGCCATAAAGCATGGCACACTGAACTATCGACTACATCAGCTTTGCTCTGCCAGGTGTTCACAAAATATGGTGTTGCTCCTGCAGCGGGTTTGTCACCTAGCGGTGCTTACAGGATGTAATTCTTCTGTGCAGCAATCAGGATAATCCTCAAGTTACGAACCCAGTCCGTGTAGTTGCTACCATCATCTTTCAAATTAGCTTTCTCTAGGAACGCATTAAAATTCAATGGAACAACAGCACGGGCCATCTATCTACAACAACATAGACATGCAAAATACTATCAGGTACTAAGTTCATGATAAATTAAAGTTCAATTAATCATATTACTTAAGAACTCCCACTTAGATAGACATCCCTCTAATCATCTAAGTGATCACGTAATCCATATCAACTAAACCATGTCCAATCATCACGTGAGATGGAGTAGTTTTCAATGGTGAACATCACTATGTTGATCATATCTACTATATGATTCACGCTCGACCTTTCGGTCTTAGTGTTCCGAGGCCATATCTGCATATGCTAGGCTCGTCAAGTTTAACCCGAGTATTCCGCGTGTGTAAAACTGACTTGCACCCGTTGTATGTGAACGTAGAGCTTATCACACCCGATCATCACGTGGTGTTTCGGCACGACAAATTGTAGCAATGGTGCATACTCAGGGAGAACACTTGTACCTTGAAATTTAGTGAGAGATCATCTTATAATGCTACCGCCGAACTAAGCAAAATAAGATGCATAAAGGATAAACATCACATGCAATCAATATAAGTGATATGATAGGGCCATCATCATCTTGTGCCTTTGATCTCCATCTCCAAAGCACTGTCATGATCACCATCGTCACCGGCTTGACACCTTGATCTCCATCGAAGCATCATTGTCGTCCCGCCAACTATTGCTTGTACGACTATCGCTACCGCTTAGTGATAAAGTAAAGCAATTACATGGCGATTGCATTTCATACAATAAAGCGACAACCATATGGCTCCTGCCAGTTGCCGTTAACTCTGTTACAAAACATGATCATCTCATACAATAAAATTTAGTATCATGTCTTAACCATATTACATCACAACATGCCCTGCAAAAACAAGTTAGACGTCCTCTACTTTTGTTGTTGCAAGTTTTACGTGGCTGCTACGGGCTGAGCAAGAATGGTTCTTACCTATGCATCAAAAACCACAACGTGGTATAGTGATTGCTTTTTGATCTTCAGAAAGAACCTTGTTCATTGAATCCAATTCAACTAAAGTTGGAGAAACTGACACCCACTAGCCACCTGTGTGCGAAGCACGTCGGTAGAACTAGTCTCGCGTAAGCGTACGCGTAATGCCGGTCTGAGCCGCTTCATCCAACAATACCGTTGAATCAAGAATCAACTAGTGACGGCAAGCAATATGTATATACCCATGCCCACAACTCCTTTGAGTTCTACTCATGCATATAACATCTACGCATAGACCTGGCTCTGATGCCACTGTTGGGGAATGCAGTAATTTCAAATAAACTCTACGCACACGCAAGATCTATCATGGTGATGCATAGCAATGAGAGGGGAAGAGTGTTGTCCACGTACCCTCGTAGATCGTAAGCAGAAGCGTTATGACAACACGGTTGATGTAGTCGAACGTATTCACGATCCGACCGATCCTAGCACCAAAAGTACGGCACCTCTGTGATCTGCACCCGTTCAGCTCGGTGACGTCCCGTGAACTCTTGATCCAGCTGAATATCGAGGGAGAGCTTCGTCAGCACAACGGCGTGATGACGGTGATGATGAAGCTACCAGCGCAAGGCTTCTCCTAAGCACTACAACGATATGACTGAGATGGATTATGGTGGAGGGGGGCACCACACACGGCTAAAAGCAACTTGTGTGTTCTAGGGTGCCCCTGCCCTCGTATATAAAGGAGCAGGGGGGAGGCCGGCCGTCCCTAGGGGCGCGCCAAGGGAGGAGGAATCCTCCTCCTAGTAGGAGTAGGATTCCTCCTTTCCTAGCCCTACTAGGAGGACAAGGGGAAAGAGGGAAAGGAGAGGAAGAGGAGAAGGAAAGGGGGGTGCGCCCCCCTCCCTAGTCCAATTCGAACTCCCTATAGGGAGGGGGCCGGCTGCCCCTTGTGGGCTGCCTCCCCTCTTCCCTATGGCCCATGTAGGCCCAATCTTTCCCCGGGGGGGGGGGGGGGGGTCCGGTAACCCTCCGGCACTTTGGTTTTCTGTGAAATCACCCGGAACACTTCTGGTGTCCGAATATAGTCGTCCAATATATCAATCTTTATGTCTCGACCATTTCGAGACTCCTCGTCATGTCTGTGATCATATCCGGGACTCCGAACTACCTTCGGTACATCAAAACACATAAACTCATAATATCGATCGTCACTAAACGTTAAGCATGCAGACCCTATGGGTTCGAGAACTATGTAGACATGACCGAGACATGTCTCCGGTCAATAACCAATAGTGGAACCTGGATGTTCATATTTGCTCTCATATATTCTACGAAGATCTTTATCGTTCAAACCGCATAACAACATACGTTGTTCCCTTTGTCATCGGTATGTTACTTGCCCGAGATTCGATCGTCGGTATCTCAATACCTAGTTCAATCTCATTACCGGCAAGTCTCTTTACTCATTTCGTAATGCATCATCCCGCAACTAACTCATTAGTCACATTGCTTGCAAGGCTTATAGTGATGTGCATTACCGAGAGGGCCCAGAGATACCTCTCCGATACTCGGAGTGACAAATCCTAATTTCGATCTATGCAAACTCAACAAACACCATCGGAGACACCTGTAGAGCATCTTTATAGTCACCCAGTTACGTTGTGAAGTTTAATAGAACACTAAGTGTTCCTCCGGTATTCAGGAGTTGCATAATCTCATAGTCATAGGAACATGTATAAGTTATGGAGAAAGCAATAGAAACAAACTAAACGATCATCGTGCTAAGCTAATGGATGGGTCAAGTCAATCACATCATTCTCTAATGATGTGATCCCGTTAATCAAATGACAACTCATATCTATGGTTAGGAAACATAACCATCATTGATTCAACGAGCTAGTTAAGTAGAGGCATACTAGTGACACTCTCTTTGTCTATGTATTCACACATGTACTAAGTTTTTGGTTAATACAATTCTAGCATGAATAATAAACATTTATCATGATATAAGGAAATATAAATAACAACTTTATTATTGCCTCTAGGGCATATTTCCTTCACATTACGGTGTGGGAGCCGCTTCACTTGCAACATGACACATTGTGCCGCCCTTCAACAAACCCTCGGGTAGCCAATTTCTGAAGCACTAGCGTGGAATTGTGAGGAAAGCCAGTATTTATGCTGGAAATTGCCTCCAATCATGCAAACATGTGAAAGAAATGTGATGGGTGTGGTGTAAATTGAAAATAGAATGCAATGTGAGAAGGCTATATATGCCATAGCTCTTCAAGTTGAACCTGCGCCCGATGAAGGTGTCCGCTCAACTTTTCTCCATCACGCAAGGCATCAGTTTGTTGGAGGAGATGGGCCTATCAGGTTGGCTACTATTGAGCGTGTGTTGAGGATGACTTCTTTACATATGAAAGACCATCTCATTTTATATAGGCTTCGCCGACTGGAGCTTATAGTCAAGATTAACGAAGCAGCTTCACGTGTAGTGGCCACCTCAAGAAAAGCCCCAATGCATTGGCATGAGCTCGAGGTTGCGAAAGCCCATGATAATACATGGAATATTTGTTCATCAATTGAGAACGCCTCCCAGATAAATGCCATGTCTTGGCCTCTTGGGTACTTGGAGTGAATTGTGGCGCCTTCTTAACATGGCCACAACATACTGGGCAAAACCCGGTGAACGGGGCATATTGAAATTACACCCACATATCTCCCATGGAATAGTAATTTGAGTTGGATCACAAAAGGATTAACTGAAGCCGCCATGGAAGATAGAGGCATGACAAGAATAACCCGCGCTGAGAAATATCCACACCAGCTTCTAAGTTGGAGAAGAGCCAAAAGACGAATTCGACGACCATTGTTGCGCACCAAAGATGGGAGGAGAACCACGTCCCACTGGGCGTGCCATTTTGTTTGACACAAAAAATAACGAAAACGATGATGGTAGTCATGTTATTATCTCTCTACGCGCCATGGGAAATAAATATGCGGGCGTGCCAGTGTACTAAGTACACAAAGAAAACATAGGGAAACTTGTACTTTATTAATCTCTCATCGGAGAAACAAATTACATGATCACTTTACATAAGTGCTCCATGGCTAGCTAGCGCGGCCGATATGACTTGGGCGATTGTGAAGTTCTGGTTCACGGGGCCTCAGAAGGCTCCTGATTAATTACGTCTGTGAGTCGAAGTCACGGACCACCTCCGATTAAGCTGTTGCAATGGTCGTTGTCTTCAAGTCTCATGTTCTCCAAGTGCTCAACGCAGACGGTGGTGATGATGTTGTGGGACAGAGGGGTGGAGCGGTATGCTCGTGGCTCCGGCGATGCTTGGCCATATCACTCCGGCTTGTCGATGTCCGATAATGAAGATGTCCATCCTCGTCAACTCAGACAGATGGGTGGCCTTCGCCTCGTCGGTGCCCGGTCTAGTGGTGTCCACCTCGTCGGCGTCAGACATGGTGACTTGCCTTCGCCTCATCGGTGCCCGGGAAGATGTGGGTAGCTTCATCGGAAGAAGACATGTCGGTGAAGTGGCTTCACCTCGTCGGAGCTTGGACGATGTGGGGGAAAGGTGTTGACGTAGGAGTTGAGCAGACTTGAGTGTCGCCGCGTGGCGGCGTTGCTTGAAGATGAAGACAATGCGAGCTCGTCGATGTAGACCTCAGGGCGTCGCAGTTACAAGGATGGCCTCCACTTGGTATAGAAGAATGGCGATATGTCGGTGTAGATGACGTCGTCGCTTAGATGAAAAGCCAAAGAAGATGGCCATGACATATGGATGACCAATGGCGCTGATGTAGATGACATCCTCATAAGATGTAGAGCTGATGAAGTTGGCGCCGCCATGTCGATGTAGCCGGCTGGCGTGTCGAGGCAGTCGGTGCCCTCGCCGGGAGAGAAGTTGATGAAGATGGCGAAGTCAGGTTGATGCATAAGCCGTCCTCGTCGAGCCTAGGATTGGTGATGACGACACTGGAAAGGTTGATGAAGATGTGAAGACGGTGAGCAGTTCCTCCTCCATCTTCTTCGTCCACACACGGGTGAGCGCTGATTATCCATCCATCTCGATCGTGGTTCGGATGCACTGAAATGAGAAAGATAGAAAAAAGATAAAGAGAAAATGATGCATGAACGCATGCCATTTAAAGAAGATAGGTGACGTGATTTTAATCTTCCCTCTCTAAGGTAGATGATGGTACAGACTTGGACGACGGCCTCCTCACTTCGGCTTGTGCACTACTGCTGACGTTCGTCATTGTCGTCGCGGTCTTCATGGGCGCGCACCAGGTTGCCGCCATCTTGAGCCTTGTTGTGGCGCGTACTACGTCGCTGCCGCGAGTGCCTCATCGAGCACATGGAGATGGCGTCCAAGCTTCTTCTTCTTCTCTACGTGAATATCACCGCCCAGCTCTTGAGCACGAGGTATCACTGCTCTTAACTTGGATGTAGGTTGATGTTGGAACGGGGAAGACGACGTCAGGCTATAGGTTGGCAGCTTCGACGTCGTTGTGGTGTCGTGGATGGTGTTGGACCACACGCCAGTAGGGTGGATATGGCACCGAGCCTGATACCGCCGGCCTCTCCGATGTCGCCGCCGAGGTGGAGTTAGCACCGTGATACTCGCCGGCAGCGTCGCCGCCATTGTGGTGGTGTAGATGGTATCGGGCCAGATGCCGCCGGCCTCTCCTGTGTCACCGCTGAGGTGAAGTTGGCGCCGTGATACTCACCTGCAGCCTCGCCGCCATCATGGTGGTGTAGATGATGGTGGGCCGGATGCCGCCGGCCTCCCCGCTGTCACCGCCGAGATGGAGTTGGCGTCGTGATACTCACCGTCCTCGACGTTGCCGCCACTTAGCGTGCATTGATAACCCACAAGTATAGGGGATCGCAACAGTTTTCGATAAGTAAGAGTGTCGAACCCAACGAGGAGCTAAAGGTAGAACAAATATTCCCTCAAGTTCTATCGACCACCGATACAACTCTACGCACGCTTGACGTTCACTTTACCTAGAACAAGTATGAAACTAGAAGTACTTTGTAGGTGTTGTTGGATAGGTTTGCAAGATAATAAAGAGTACGTAAATAAAAATTAGGGGTTGTTTAGATAAAGAAATAATAAAGTAAATATAGCAAGTGTGGAAAAGTGGTGGTATGAGTTGCGAAATTTCCCCTAAGCAATTGACTACTTTACTAGACCGATAGAAAGTATTATGTGGGAGAGGCCACTGCTAGCATGTCATCCCTGACTTGGAATTCTATGCACTTATGATTGGAACTATTAGCAAGCATCCGCAACTACTAATGTTCATTAAGGTAAAACCCAACCATAGCATTAAGATATATTGGTCCCCCTTCAATCCCATATGCATCAATTTCTATGCTAGGTTGAAGCTTCTGTCACTCTTGCCCTCCAATACATAGTCCTATCAACATACAACTAGCCCTAGGGTGTGATCCACGCGCGCAATCATATGATGGGCACCAAAGGACAGCAACATAACCATAAGAAAATTAAATCAATCATAGCAATTCATCAACCACCGATAGGACAACGAAAATCTACTCAGACATCATAGGATGGCAACACATCATTGGATAATAATATGAAGCATAAAGCACCATGTTCAAGTAGAGGGTACAGCGGGTTGCGGGAGAGTGGACCGTTGTAGATAGAGGGGGGAAGGTGATGGAGATGTTGGTGAAGATGGCGGAGGTGTTGGTGTAGATCGTGATGATGATGATGGCCCCCGGTGGCAATCCGGTGCCACCGGAAGCGAGGGGGAGAGAGCCCCCCTCCTTCTTCTTCTTCCTTGACCTCCTCCCTACATGGGAGAAGGGTTTCCCCTCTGGTCCATGGCCTCCACGGCAAGGGAGGGCGACAGCCCCTCTGAGATTGGATATGTCTCTCTGTCTCTCTCTATTTCTGTGTTCTCCCCTGGCTCTGTTTCACCGTTTCGTGTATATATGGAGATCCATAACTCCGATTGGCCTGAAACCTTCGCCGTGATTTTTTCCGAAAATTAGCTTTCTTGCGGCAAAAGAAGAGCGCCAACTGCCTTACGGGTGGCTCACGAGGGTAGGGGCGCGCCCCCTGCCTCGTGACCACCTCGGGCACCGTCTCGCATGGATTTTTCTTCCGGAATTTTCCAAATATTCCAAAAAGTATCTCCTTCCGTTTTTATCCCGTTTAGACTCCGTTTGATATGGATATTCTGCAAAACCAAAAACATGCAACAGACGGGAACTGGCACTGGGCACTGGATCAATATGTTAGTCCCAAAAAAAGATAAAAAGTTGCCAAAAGTATATGAAAGTTGTAGAATATTGGCATGAAAGACGTATCAGCATCCCCAAGCTTAATTCCTGCTCGTCCTCGAGTAGGTAAATGATAAAAAAGATAATTTTTGATGTGGAATGCTACCTAGCATAATCTTGATCATATGTCTAATCATGGCATGAATATTAAGACACGAGTGACTCAAAGCAATTGTCTATCATTTGACATAAAAACAATAATACTTCAAGCCCACTAATAAAGCAATCATGTCTTTTCAAAATAACAAGGCCAAAGAAAGTTATCCCTACAAAATCATATAGTCTGGCTATGCTCCATCTTCACCACACAAAATACTCACATCATGAACAACCCCGATGACAAGCCAAGCAATTGTTTCATACTTTTGACATTCTCAAACCTTTTCAACTTTCACGCAATACATGAGCGTGAGCCATGGACATAGCACTAAAGGTGGAATGGAATGGTGGTTGTGGAGAAGACAAAAAGGGAGAAGATAGTCTCACATCAACTAGGCATATCAATGGGCTATGGAGATGCCCATCAATAGATATCAATGTGAGTGAGTAGGGATTGCCATGCAACGGATGCACTAGAGCTATAAGTATATGAAAGCTCAAACTGAAACTAAGTGGGTGTGCATCCAACTTGCTTGCTCATGAAAACCTAGGGCATTTGAGGAAGCCCATCGTTGGAATGTACAAGCCAAGTTCTATAATGAAAATTCCCACTAGTATATGAAAGTGATAACTCAGGAGACTCTCTATATCAAGAACATGGTGCTACTCTGAAGCACAAGTGTGGTAAAAGGATAGTTACATTGCCCCTTCTCTCTTTTTCTCTCTCTTTTTTTTGTAGGCTTCTTTGTCCTCTCTCTTTTTTTTGAGGGCTTCTTTGGCCACTTTTATTTTGATAACCCCACATGGGACAATGTTCTAATAATGATGATCATCACACTTTTATTTACTTACAACTCAATATTACAACTCGATATCTAGAACAAAGATATGACTCTATATGAATGCCTCCGGCGGTGTACCGGGATGTGCAATGATCTAGTATAGCAATGACATCAAAAAACGGACAAGCCATGAAAACATCATGCTAGCTATCTTATGATCATGCAAAGCAATATGACAATGAATGCTCAAGTCATGTATATGATGACGATGAAAGTTGCATGGCAATATATCTCAGAATGGATATGGAAATGCCATGATAGGTAGGTATGGTGGGTTTATGGTACCGGCGAAAGTTGCGCGGTACTAGAGAGGCTAGCAATGATGTAAGGGTGAGAGTGCGTATAATCCATGGACTCAACATTAGTCATAAAGAACTCACATACTTATTGCAAAAATCTATTAGTCATCGAAACAAAGTACTACGCGCATGCTCGTAGGGGATAGATTGGTAGGAAAAGACCATCGCTCGTCCCCGACCGCCACTCATAAGGAAGACAATCAATAAATACCTCATGCTCCAACTTCATTACATAACGGTTCACCATACGTGCATGCTACGGGAATCACAAACCTCAACACAAGTATTTCTACAATTCACAACCACCCACTAGCATGACTCTAATATCACCATCTTTATATCACAAAACTATTGCAAAGAATCAAACATATCATATTCAGTGATCTACAAGTTTTATGTAGGATTTTATGACTAACCATGTGAATGATCAATTCCTGTCATCTCTCTAAATAGATATAAGTGAAGCAAGAGAGTTTAATTCTTTCTACAAAAGATATACCCGTGCTCTAACAAATATAAGTGAAGCAAAATAGCATTCTACAAATGGCGGTTGTCTATGTAAAGAGAAACAGGCAATCCAAACTCCAAATGATATAAGTGAAGCACATGAAGCATTCTATAAAGCCATACTCAAAAGATATAAGTGAAGTGCAATGAGCATTATATAAATCAGCCAAGGACTATATCATACTAGCATGATGCATAAAATAAAAATGAAAACTAAATGCAAAAGACGCTCCAAGATTGCACATATCGCATGAACGAAACGAATCCGAAAACATACCGATACTTGTTGAAGAAAGAGGGGATGCCTTCCCAGCATCCCCAAGCTTAGACGCTTGAGTTTCCTTGAATATTTACTTGGGGTGCCTCGGGCATCCCCAAGCTTGAGCTCTTGCCTCTCTTCCTTCTTCTCACATGAAAACCTTCTCAATCATCGAACACTTCATCCACACAAAACTTCAACAGAAAACTCGGTAAGATCCGTTAGTATAATAAAGCAAATCACTACTCTAAGTATTATTGCAAACCAATTCATATTTTGTTTTTGCATTGTGTATACTGTAATATAACTTTTTCGTGGCTTAATCCACTAATATAAATTGATGGTTTCATCAAAACAAGCAAACTATGCATCAAAAACAGAATCTGTCTAAAACAGAACAGTCTGTAATAATCTGAACGTTCACCATACTTCTGATACTTGAAAAGTTCTACCAAAATTAGTAAAAATAAAAAATTTGTATAGGAAGACAGTGCAAAAAGAATCAGAACCATTTGACGTTCCAGCTAAAAATGTAAAATCGCGCACTACAGCCAAAGTTTCTGTCCTGCAGCGTACAAACCATCAAGCAAATGTAAACATCCTAAAGGCAATCCTTGGCACATTATTTTTATAATACAATGGAATTGTAAAAGGGGATAATTATTTTTATTGAAAAGTTTCTGTAATTAAGATTCACAAAGTTCCCATGGGCATGAACAAAGTTCAAGGACGTCCCCCACTTTCACAATGCTCGTCTCTCTCACTTTCACTTTTCTTTTAGAAAAAGTTTTGGGTTCCCCTCTTTATTTTTGTTGTTTTTAAACTATATGAAAGCACTCAACAGAAATAAATGATTCTCTAAAACTTCCGGTTTGTCTCCCTGGCAGCGCTTTCTTGAAAGCCATTAAGCTAGGCATATAGTGCTCAAGTAATGAATCCACCCGGACCCCAAGGTATATCAAAGCCAATTTTAATTAACAATGATTTAGCATTTAGTAGTGAGCACAAAGTAAAATATATCATGTAACAATGAAGTCTAACTCTTTTCCTATGCATCGGCATGTCATAAAAGAACAATTCATGCACACATAGTAAAGGCCTATGCATAGTATAACCAGTTTCTTGCAATTTTATCATGTGGGAAGCATAGAGAGGTGGAGATATGGTTCCTCTCTCATAATAATTGCAATTAGGAGCAGTAAGCACATGCATATTATATCTATCAAAATCATCATGTGTAGTAGTAAAAGGCAGCCCATCAATATAATCCTTAATAAGGGCAAACTTCTCCGATATAGTGTAGTTTGGAGAATTCAAAAAGATAATAGGACTATCATGCGTGGGTGCAATAGCAACAATTTCATATTTAACATAAGGAACTATAGCAAGTTCATCTCCATAAGTGTAATTCATATTGGCATCTTGGCCACAAGCATCATCAAAAAGGGATATTTCAAAAGAATCCAAGGGATCATAACAGTCATCATAGCAATCATCCTTCGGTAAGCATGAAGGGGAATTCAATAATGTATGAGTTGAAGAGTTACTCTCATTAGAAGGTGGGCACGAGTGATCAATCCGCTCTTCCTCCTTTTGTTCTTCGCTCTCCTCATCATCTTTTTCATCCAATGAGCTCAAAGTTTCATCAACTTCTTCTTCCATAGATTCCTGCAAAATAATAGTCTCTTCTTGGACAGCGGAGACTTTCTCAATAAGCGCATTAATATAGGAATTATATTCATAATTATCATAGCAATATTTTAAGATAGCTAAATTTTCAGGCCTATAAACATCATCATCATAAGCTTCATTCTTCTCAAACAAAGATTCAATTTCATAAGCACTCTTAAAAGCAACAAATTCTTCTATTTGTTCCACATCGTAGTAATCATATATACCTCTGGCATAAGAAGCCAAGGTTTCATTATCATTAAATTCACATGAAAAGGGAAGGTGTGGAGCCTTCATCCTAGAGCAACAAGTAACGTCATAACTCAAGCATACTTCCCGAGCATACCACTTCAATATATAAATTTGATCCCATAATAGTTTCCCTTTTTGTGTCAAGCGATAATCCCTAAAGTATTCATGTCGATTCAATGTTACTCCCATTACCAGATTGAATGAGGTTTTCTCAGGATTATCAAAGTGGTATATAATATTTTTCACATATTGAGCAGCGAGGGTTTTAGGAGGTTCCTCATCTCCATGAGTAGCAAGTACATCTACTTTTTTTGTATTTCGTGTTCCATATCCATAACTAAAGATAAAGAACAACTAAGAACAGCAAATAAAAATTACTTAGTGATAAAGCAAACAAGAACACACGAGAATATTCACCCGACGCTATTGCTCCCCGGCAACGGCGCCAAAAAAAGGTCTTGAAAACCACAAGTATAGGGGATCGCAACAGTTTTCGATAAGTAAGAGTGTCAAACCCAACAAGCAGCTAAAGGTAGAACAAATATTCCCTCAAGTTCTATCGACCACCGATACAACTCTACGCACGCTTGACGTTCACTTTACCTAGAACAAGTATGAAACTAGAAGTACTTTGTAGGTGTTGTTGGATAGGTTTGCAAGATAATAAAGAGTACGTAAATAAAAAGTGGGGGCTGTTTAGATAAACAAACAATAAAGTAAATATAGCGAGTGTGGAAAAGTGGTGGTATGAGTTGCGAAATTGCCCCTAAGCAATTGACTACTTTACTAGACCCATAGCAAGTATTATGTGGGAGAGGCCACTGCTAGCATGTCATCCCTGACTTGGAATTCTATGCACTTATGGTTGGAACTATTAGCAAGCATCCACAACTACTAATGTTCATTAAGGTAAAACCCAACCATAGCATTAAGATATATTGGTCCCCCTTCAATCCCGTATGCATCAATTTCTATACTAGGTTGAAGCTTCTGTCACTCTTGCCCTCCAATACATAGTCCTATAAACATACAACTAGCCCTAGGGTGTGATCCACGCGCGCAATCATATGATGGGCACCAAAGGACAGCAACATAACCATAAGCAAATTAAATCAATCATAGCAATTCATCAACCACCGATAGGACAACGAAAATCTACTCAGACATCATAGGATGGCAACACATCATTGGATAATAATATGAAGCATAAAGCACCATGTTCAAGTAGAGGGTACAACGGGTTGCGGGAGAGTGGACCGCTGTAGATAGAGGGGGGAAGGTGATGGAGATGTTGGTGAAGATGGCGGAGGTGTTGGTATAGATCGCGGTGATGATGATGGCCCCCAGTGGCAATCCGGTGCCACCGGAAGCGAGGGGGAGAGAGCCCCCCTCCTTCTTCTTCTTCCTTGACCTCCTCCCTAGATGGGAGAAGGGTTTCCCCTCTGGTCCATGGCCTCCACGACGAGGGAGGGGCGAGAGCCCCTCCGGATTGGATCTGTCTCTCTGTCTCTCTCTGTTTCTGCATTCTCCCCTGGCTCTGTCTCACCGTTTCGTGTATATATGGAGATCCATAACTCCGATTGGCTTGAAACCTTCGTTGTGATTTTTTTCCTAAAATTAGCTTTCTTGCGGCAAAAGAAGAGCGTCAACCGCCTTACGGGTGGCTCACGAGGGTAGGGGGCACGCCTGGGGGGGCAGGCGCGTCCCCCTGCCTCGTGACCACCTCGGGCACCGTCTCGCGTGGATTTTTCTTTCGGAATTTTCCAAATATTCCAAAAAGTATCTCCGTCCGTTTTTATCCCGTTTGGACTCCATTTGATATGGATATTCTGCGAAACCAAAAACATGCAACAGACAGGAACTGGCACTGGGCACTGGATCAATATGTTAGTCCCAAAAATAGTATAAAAAGTTGCCAAAAGTATATGAAAGTTATAGAATATTGGCATGGAACAATCAAAAATTATAGATACGACGGAGACGTATCATGCATCTCCTCCCAGCTGGCTCCTCCTCCTTGCTTGGCCTTGGGGGTTGATGGATGGATGGCCTTGATGGATCCGTGTTCCTTCAAGTGAGTTATCATTGACACTAGCGTCGGCTCCGGCCAGATGATCATCGTCATCTCACTGGCCTTCTGGTGTTTCCGCGTATCTGGTCTGGCTTCTCCCGTGGACCGCTCTACGTCGTCGATCCTTCAGGGCCTGCAAAGAATGAGAGATGGAAAGAGAAAAGATTAATTATATAGGCACACCATTGACGAAGAATGATGCTTGTGTTGATTGTTGTTGCAGTAGGTGACAGCTCATATGAATGAAGACTCCTTCGGGCTCGCCGGCGAGCATCCACCGTCATCGCGAACTCCGGCACATCGTGTGCGGCAGCCTCGACTCCCGCGGTCGCTGCCTCTCACCTTCTTTTTCCTGGGCACACTTGGTGCTGCCTTCCTCCCATCGGCGCACGCGTAACCGCCGCCGGACAGCGCCAGGCCACGTGCATGTTACCGGGCAAACGCGCCGCAGCTGTGGGCATGCCATCTCCTTGGCCTTCTCCATTCATCTCGTCGACGCTGCCGCCTTGGGCGCGTCTCCTCTTGGCTGCGTGCTATGCTGGCATCGATGTGTCATCCGCGGCGCATGTCCATCGGTCGTCGCCCTACGCCCAGGGCGTCGTCCGCTGCTGCCTTGCGAAGGGTACGTGTGCGCAAGTGCTAGGGTATCTTCGGCAGGCTTCCTCCGTCCATCTACCCCGTCGTTTTGAGTGTCACTGCGTAGACTTTTATAGGCAAGGGTAGCACCACAATGGATAGGTACGAGCTGCGCGGATGTTGCGGCCGAGTTGTTTTTGCAGGTGCTATTCTCATGGAGAGAGGATAAGAACGTTATTATCTCTCTCTTTGGAGTTGATCTCATCCATGTACATCCACAACAACTAGACTCACACATGGGTACGGTTGGCACGTAGGGGCTTTGATCTGTTAGAAGGGAGAGAGATTGGTGGAATAGTTGTTGTATTGCTTGAGTCTCATGGGCATATATATAGGAGTACAATCATCTACTTGGAGTACAAGACAAGCCAGAACAAATCCTAGTATATCTCGTCTTTCCTAATAAACATTATATCAACATCCCCCCGCAGTCACAAAGGTAGCGACGCAGACAGTGAGACTGGAGAAGAATCCGAAGGCAAGCCGACGGACCCCCCTCCCTCCCCACAGTCGTAACGGTCGACGCATCGCGGAGTCATGACTGGAGTGGCAACCTATGAGGTTGCTCAAGCAAGGTGGTAGCCCTTTGTGCCATTTGCCGATGTAGCCGAGAGCATGGGTGGTGGAGCCGTGGTCGAGGTAGCCGTGCGAAGAATGCCGTGGTCGATGTCGAGTCGGGGTGGCCGGTGTCGAGAAAGTCGCCGTGGAGCCGCGGGTGCACGAGGGCGCCGAGTTAGCATGGGTGCAGTGGTGTAGAAGTAGGGGTGCGCCGGGAAGAAAATGTTGTTGACGACGCGTCACGGCGGGTTTGCCAAGCCCGGGGACACATCATGGACGAAGGCACGCACCAGTGTTGCCAGCACCGGGCATGCGTAGACGGATGAATACGAAGTTGACGAAGCGCCGACTAGGCTTGCCAGGCCCGGGGACACGTCGTGGATGAAGGCACGCATCGGTGTTGCCAGCACCGGGCATGCGTAGACGAGGGACCTGCACGAGCTGTACGCCATGTCGGAGAAGTCAGAGGGGCCAGCAGAGAAGAACTCGACGACGATTGCGGCATCCATCGGCGCGGTGCCGATGTCACCAACGGTGGTCGGAGTAGACGAAGTGGTCAGGGTAGATGACGGCGACGCTGGCAACGGGCTGGTGCTGGACGAAGACGAACGGGGTGGACGGGCGGCGGGTGCGGCTACGGAGGTAGCCGCGGCAGCGGCCAAAAAAGAGCGGCGGCGGCGGCCTGACGGCGGTGGCGGTGGCTAGGTTAGAAGTGCGGCGGCGGTGCTCGAAGTAGGCGAAGAACCCTGACAGCGTGACAAAGACTGGCGCGGACGGTGGCGTTCCCGCGCCAAGGAAGACGGCGCGGCGCATACCACAGGAGGTCGACGCGCGGTGACGGTGGAGCCGACCGTGGGCCGCGGCGCTACGCCCCGAAGGGGCGACGCAACGGCGACAGGCGGGTCGGAGCGACGGCGGGAAGACCTCGGGACGGCGCCTGTAACACCCCGAGACCGATGTGCCATGTGTCCTCTAGTTATTCGCTGTTGTTGCTTTCTCATTGCTTGCGTGTCATGCATTGCATATCATGTCATCATTTGCATACGTGTTCGTCTCATGCATCCGAACATTTTTCCCGTTGTCCGTTTTGCTTTCCGGCGCTCCGTTCTCCTCCGGTGGTCATTTCTACCTTTCTTTCATGTGTGGGGATTAAACATTTCCGGATTGGACCGAGACTTGCCAAGCGGCCTTGGCTTACTACCGGTAGACCGCCTGTCAAGTTTCATACCATTTGGATTTCGTTTGATGCTCCAACGGTTAACCGAGGGACCGAAAAGGCCTCGTGTGTGTTGCAGCCCAACACCCTTCCAATTTGACCCAAAACCCACCTAAACCTCTTCCATCATCTTGTTCATTCGATCACGATCGTGTGGCCGAAAACCGCACCTCATTTAGACTTTCCTAGCTCCCTCTACCTATAAATTAGTGATCCCCTCCGAAATCCCGGGTCTTCCCCTTCCTCTAACCCTAAATTTCCCTCGCGCCGCGCCGGACATGTCCGGACCCGGCCGGACAAACCCGCTACCGCCGCCACCACGTCCCTCCGTCCAATGGACGCTCGCCACATCATCGCCGCGGCTCCCTCATCCAACCCCGCGCCGCCACCTGGTCTGACGCGTCGCCTCTTCCGCGCGGGCCCGGGAGGCCCAGGTCCGGCCCCCCCGGCCCGGTGCACCACTGCCGCCCGAGGCTCTCGCCTCCCCGCGCCGCGCCCGATCCCCGCCGCCCCGTCGTCATCAACCGGTCGCAGCGCCGCCCGGCCGGAGCGCGCCACCGCCGCCATCCAACTCCGGCCATCACCGGCGACGGGCGCCGCGCCGCTCACCGACCCGCGCCGGCCGGAACCGGCTCCGGCAGCCCCTTCTCCATTTCCGGCGAAGGCCAAGCTGCTACAGTACCGCCGGATCCGATCCAGATCTGGATCTGAAAGTATCTCAGGGTATAAATTTCTACGAAGTCCCCGAGATTCCCAGATTCATATGCCCATGCTCATTGCATCGTAACTTTGCATCCGTAGCTCCGATTTGTGCATATAGTATATCAAAATGTTCATCTCTGAGAGTACATAATTTCATCTCATTGCATCATTTTCATTAGAGTTCATCTTGATGCCCGAAATGCTGTTAGAAGAGTGCTACTTGAGATAATTGTCAGATATGCTGCTCCATTTAGATATTTGTCATTTTTGCCATGATTATTGTGTGCATGATATGCCCATGAGCTCTACATATGTTTTGTTAAGGGTTTTGCCATCTTTCCAGAGGTGCAACCCATGTATTTTTTTGATGTGTGTGGTGACTAGCACAAGCTTGCAAAGTGGTGCATTCGTTAATGCTGATTTCAGGGACTTAGCATTTCCACTAAGTCCTTGACCTGTTTATCTCATATGGCCATATGTTCATGTTGTTTCCTAGTGATCCGTGCCTCTTTTGAGGATGATCAGTAAGGATGTTTTGTTAATCTCGTAGTGCTCTATCCATCCATGTCTTTGTTTGCAATTATGGAGCACCCTAGTTAGAGTCAATCGAGCTCAACTTTTGCCATTTCGTGAATCTGGACAGATTGTCTACTTGTTAGCGATTTTGCCGAGGATGTTGTAGTTGATCCGTGCATGCCATGTTATTGTTCTTGCCATGTCTAGCTTGTATAATGTGTATTCTTGATGGGTGTATGCTTAGATTGTCATGCCTTGCTCTGTAGTGAGTGCATCGAGCTCGTAAACATGCCTACTTGATATCTGTTTCAGCATGCTCCAGTTTTCACTAAGTCTGAGAGTCTGATTATGTTTTTGCCATGTTCACGTGCTTGCAATTGTATTTTCTGAACCCTTTTGGCTCAAGGTCACTAAGGTACTTTTGTTAAGATCTTTGAGTAGCTCCGTGCCATGCTTTACTTTGCCATGTTCAGGTCCTGTAGCATATAGTTTTGATGCTCCAAAGAGTGCTACCTGATCTGAAATTCCAGACAAGTGTTAATTTCACTAAGTCTGAAATCTGTTTACCATATGCATTTTTGCCATGCTTGTTTGAACCTGTTAATGGATGAATTGGCCATAGCTCAGTGCTAGACTTTTGTTAAGCATCATGAATGAATCCATGCCATGTATTTTTATGCCATGTTTGGGTGCTGTAGCATGTTCATCTCGTTGCATTTAGATGCCTACTTGCTGTATATCGCAGACCGGTGCCATATTTGAATTGCTTGTCATTTCCAAACCGTAACTCCGATTCCGGCGTTCTTTATATCGTTTTCAAGCGACTTCATCTCACCTTTCCAGTGGCACACTTGGATTTCCATGTTGAGGCCAGGTTCATTCATTCCCTTGCAAATCATGCATATGCATCGCATACCGCATCCTGCATATCATGCCATGTTTATGTGTTGGTTGTTTACTATGTTGTGTGCTTCTTTCCAGTGTTTGCTTCTTCGGGTTGGTTCCGATAATGTCGCGTTTGTGAGGACCCGTTCGTCTACGTCCGTTTGTCTTCTTCATGGACTCGTTCTTCTTCCTTGCGGGATTTCAGGCAAGATGATCATACCCTTGAAATCACTACTATCTTTGCTTTGCTAGATGCTCGCTCTTTTGCTATGCCAATGCCACGATGCCTACCACTTGCTTTCAAGCCTCCCATATTACCATGTCAAACCTCTAACCCACCATGTCCTAGCAAACCGTTGTTTGGCTATGTTACCGCTTTGCTCAGCCCCTCTTAAAGCGTTGTTAGTTCCAAGTGAAGATTGAAGTTTGTTCCTTGTTGGAACATGGAGTTGTTGTTCCTTGTTGGAACATGTTTACTTGTTGGGATATCACAATATATCTTATTTAATTAATGCATCTATATACTTGGTAAAGGGTGGAAGGCTCGGCCTTATGCCTGGTGTTTTGTTCCACTCTTGCCGCCCTAGTTTCCGTCATATCGGTGTTATGTTCCCGGGTTTTGCGTTCCTTACGCGGTTGGGTTATAATGGGAACCCCTTGACAGTTCGCTCTGAATAAAACTCCTCCAGCTAGGCCCAACCTTGGTTTTATCATTCGCCACCTAGCCTTTTTCCCTTGGGAGTCGCGCATCCCGAGGGTCATCTTTATTTTAACCCCCCCCCCCCCGGGGCCAGTGCTTGTCTAAGTGTTGGTCCGAACTAGAGTCCTTTGCAGCGCCAGCTCGGGGAAACTTGAGGGCTGGTTTTAGTTGTACGGAGCGCTCATCCGGTGTTGCCCTGAGAACGAGATATGTGCAGCTCCTATCAGGATGTCGGCGCATCGGGCGGTCTTGCTGGACTTGTTTTACCATTGTCGAGGATGTCTTGTAGAACCGGGATACCGAGTCTGATCGGAATGTCTCGGGAGGAGGTCTATTCCTTCGTTGACCGTGAGAGCTTGTCATGGGCTAAGTTGGGACACCCCTGCAGGGATTTGAACTTTCGAAAGCCGTGCCCCCGGTTATGGGCAGATGGGAATTTGTTAACGTCCGGTTGTAGAAAACCTAAAGTTGACCTTAATTAAAATATATCAACAGTGTGTGTAACCATGATGGTCTCTTTCCGGCGGAGTCCGGGAAGTGAACACGGTTGTTGGAGTTATGCTTGACGTAGGTTGCTATAGGACCACTTCTTGATCATACTTTTATCGACCGTGCTTTGCCTTCTCTTCTCGCTCTCATTTGCGTATGTTAGCCACCATATATGCTAGTCGCTTGCTGCAACTCCACCTCATGCCTTTACCTTACCCATAAGCTTAAATAGTCTTGATCGCGAGGGTGCGAGATTGCTGAGTCCCCGTGGCTCACAGATACTTCCAAAACCAGCTTGTAGGTGCCGATGAGTCCGTGCAGATGACGCAACCCAGCTCAGGAGGAGCTCGATGAAGATCTTGTCCTTTGTGTTGTTTCGTTCTAGTTGATCAGTAGTGGAGCCCAGTTGGGGTCGATCGGGGACCTTTGTCGCATTTGGGGTTCTTCTTTATTTTGGTTCCGTAGTCGGACCTTGATTGTATTTGGATGTTGTAATGCTTTATTCATGTATTGTGTGAAGTGGCGATTGTAAGCCAACTATGTATCTTTTCCCCTATGTATTACATGGGTTGTGTGAAGATTACCTCACTTGCAACATTGCTTTCAATGCGGTTATGCCTCTAAGTCGTGCTTCGACACATGGGAGATATAGCCGCATTGAGGGCGTTACAAGTTGGTAATCAGAGCCTTCCCCGACCTTAGGAGCCCCATTGCTTGATCGTTTTTAGCGGCCGAGTTGTGTCTAGAAAAATGTTTTGAGTCATTTAGGAATTATATATCGGAGAGTTTAGGAATTCTTTTTACTTCCCAGTCCCTTCATCGCTCTAGTAAGGCATCTTGACGTAGAGTTTTGACTCTTCTCTTCTCAAATTTCACTAAAAAAAATTTAGGATCACGCGGGTATCTTGGAATCGTTCCGATGGTTTTGTGACGAGAACATTGTCTTGGTGCCTCCTGTCAGGGGTTTTGTGGAAGTGTCCTGGGGAGTTGAGCTCTGAGGTGTTGTCGTCATAATTTTATCGTTGTAGTTCTGGAATACCTGAGTTTAGTACGCCGACATCGAAAATCTCCTTTATGTAGTTCGTTGGTGAGATAACCTCGACGCCACCCAGTACTGGGGCGGGAGTTCGGGAGTATTACCATAACTCGTATAACGGATGCTTTTCGAAGGTTGAGGTAGACGATTTCCGAAGGTTTCTTGGTTATGTGTTGAAGGATGGATACAGCTGGATGTAGGATTTGCTAGTTTGGGTGAGATATTATGCTTCCCCTGTATCCCCAACACCTGATTGCATAACCGGAAAGGTTCGGGAGTTTCATAGGTGGGAATTCAAGTAGCTCTCAGGATATCTTTCCGACGGATGTATGATATGAAATTGGGGTTCGACGTCTAGTGGTCCGCCTATTCACGATCGGTTTTACAGTGGTCTCGTTGTGTCTTAAAGAGTCCTTGGCTTTGCCGACTCGGGGACGCTTCGTATGTCATGTGCACTGCCTTGTACATGATGGTGTTGTACGATCGAGCCCGTGTAGGCCCCACCACGAAAACTTCGGACGAAATCTCTATCATATGTTTGTTCCGGCTTATTCTGCAAGCCAATCCTTTGTTTTGTTTTGAGTTGTGGTATTCGAGTTGCTTCGAAGTCAAATGTTGATTCCATGCCTTGTCCAAGTGGTGTTCTCATATTCCTATGTGAATACTAATCCTTATCGATCATCGAGTTTGCCATTTCAATTTCTTTTCACCGGCGTGTTTCTCTTCAAATGGACCCGATCATTTCTACTACCACAAGATCAAGTATCAGTTCTTCTCAACGGTGTTCGTTTCACCCATTCCAAATTGTCTTTGTTTTTTTCCCACCCTCCCTCCCTTTTACTTTTCTCCAAGGATTCAGATCTCTTAATCGGGTATCCATATTATTGATGTGAGGTCTCTCCATTCTTTTCTATCAATATTCTTATCCGGTGATTCTCATGAAGATTCTAACGGAGCTTCAAGTTCGTCTCTCATCACTCGTTTTCTTCTCCGGTGGATCCAATTCAAGCTTTCGGTGTTGTTCCGATTCTTTTCTGTATTTCAAATGTTTTCTCATACCGGTGCACCTTATATTCAGTCATTCCACGCTCGTTATTCTATTGTTCCGGAGTGCTCAAGATACCTCGATGATTCGTGTTTTCCACTCTGCTTTCGTTCAACCTATTTCGAGGTTGTTATCCCATTCAAGCCATTTAAATCAACCGGTGCTTTCTCTCTTTTGAATCGTTCAGCGGTGTTTCTTTGAGTGGGCCCTAACCCACAGGTCTTTTCCCAGGACCTTACCTGACTCTTCCTATTTTCCCGGAGCTATCCTCAAAATTTCCTTTCGAAGTTTGACGTAAGTATGATTTATCATCAGTTAAATGTCTTTCTCCAAGATTTTTCAAATTCATTTCATTGTTGATTCAACTTTTATATTCTTCTTTATTCCGGTGCCTCAATAATTCTTGGTAGTGTTTCTCGTTGTCATTGTCATCTTTTGAAGACCGAAGAAGAGTTTCTCTTTAATCTTGCTCCATTCTCTTCAAGATTCATGGTGCTAGCTTGTTGTCATCCTCTCATAATTATTTTCGATTGTGAGAATCTTTTTTTCACCCATCAGGATATATTCAAGGGTATTTTCAGTTCGATTATCCGGAGCCCATCATTTCAAAAGACTTGTTCATTCTCAGTTTTCAGCTCTTGTTCCCCAAATCTCACCGGTGCATCATTCAATATTCTTTAATCAGCGCGTGATCTCTTCGTTTCAGTTGTATCTAAATTCTCTCAAGTATCTTCGTTCATTTTCATTTCTTACGGTGGTTCTTCCAGGTTTCTCTTCCTTATCAATTTATTCGTTGTCAATCCTACCCGTGGTTCATAGAAGACCTTCCCAAGTTGGCGCTATATCTCTCTTAATCTTTTCTATGAGAATAAGTAATATGTCAAATCCGTTGATTGTCATCAATTTAATTGGTGAAGGATAAGCATAATGTAATTCTTATTCTTGTTTCATCCAAATGATTCAATTCCTTATTCCGGAGTGGTTCATCATACATATTCTTGGTTTCAAGTGCTCATCTTTCTTTCCCGGAGTTCCAAGCTCTCGCAATTATGTAATCACGGAGATCTGTCTAAATCTTTACAAGGTTCCACCTTGTGTTTTCAACTACCCTTTCTTTCTGTTTGATCATTCTTTTGTTTAACGGAGTTCTTCATGGAGGTTCTACATGATGGTTCATCAAAGATTTAATTCCTTCTAGAAGTATTCATCAAGATTCTTTTCAGAGGAATTCAAGCATTCTTCATTTTGCTATCTGGAGTGCAACTCTTTCTTCTGTATCATTAGAGGTGGTATTATGTCATTCTTGATAATTTGAGTTCATGTTTCCTGATTCACATGTTATTAAGAATGAGGTATTTTAAATCCATCAATCTCTTCTTTGGAGTTATCTTGGGTTATATTTCACCTAAAGCCTTCCCTAAGGATTGTTGCTATCTATGGTGCTTATAAATGATCCAATTTCTTCATTTATCCTTTCCGGTGCGATATAGTTTCTCGTCTCCTTGTTGGTATCAATACAATTCTTTTTCTGTGAGTGGCGGGTTGTCACCTTATGATTTGAGATGTACTCCACAAGACCATATCAAGCGTATTCTTTTCGTTGTTGCTTTTTTCAACAACTCTATTCTAGCCTTTGTTGTAAGCGTGCTCTGCCAAGACCTTGTTTCCCTTCGTTCAATCCATTCCATTCTTACTTTTGTTCCGGAGGCATTGTGATGTTCATCTTTTCAACCCATCATCTCGTTTTGTCAAAGATCATGTTCTTTTCATGCTTATCCATTTAACCGGAGTGTTGTGCCTTTTTGCTCAAGTTCTTTTCGCCTTATCAAGTCTTCATCTCTTTTCAACCGAAGTGCTACCCGAATCGGTTCTTTCTTATTCCTCTTTCTTAACGGAGTGCTTTCAACTTTGTTCTTCTCCGTTGCTTTCTTTCTTTAATTTTGTTCAACCTCTCAAGGTTATTCGTTTTCACTCGTTTGTCAAAGGAGCAACTTAGTTTTACCTCTTCTCTTTCTCTTCCGTTTTCCCTCCGGTGCCATTCTAGATCTCGGGACGAGATCCTCTCGTAGTGGTGGAGTGTTGTA
Source organism: Triticum urartu (assembly GCF_056163025.1). Taxonomy (NCBI): domain Eukaryota; kingdom Viridiplantae; phylum Streptophyta; class Magnoliopsida; order Poales; family Poaceae; genus Triticum; species Triticum urartu. The sequence goes on from NC_141879.1 coordinate 343,468,751, forward strand.
ACGCCCCGAGACCGATGTGCCAGGTGTCCTCTAGTTATTCTCTGTTGTTGCTTTGTCATTGCTTGCGTGTCATGCATTGCATATCATGTCATCATTTGCATACGTGTTCGTCTCATGCATCCGAGCATTTTTCCCGTTGTCCGTTTTGCTTTCCGGCGCTCCGTTCTCCTCCGGTGGTCATTTCTACCATTCTTTCATGTGTGGGGATTAAACATTTCCGGATTGGACCGAGACTTGCCAAGCGGCCTTGGCTTACTACCGGTAGACCGCCTGTCAAGTTTCGTACCATTTGGATTTCGTTTGATGCTCCAACGGTTAACCGAGGGACCGAAAAGGCCTCGTGTGTGTTGCAGCCCAACACCCTTCCAATTTGGCCCAAAACCCACCTAAACCTCTTCCATCATCTTGTTCGTTCGATCACAATCGCATGGCCGAAAACCGCACCTCATTTGGACTCTCCTAGCTCCCTCTACCTATAAATTAGTGATCCCCTCCGAAATCACGGGTCTTCCCCTTCCTCTAACCCTAAATTTCCCTCGCGCCGCGCCGGACATGTCCGGACCCAGCCGGACGAACCCGCTACCGCCGCCGCCACGTCCCTCCGTCCAATGGAGGCTCGCCATGTCATCGCCGCGGCTCCCTCATCCAACCCCGCGCCGCCACCTGGTCTGACGCGCCGCCTCTCCCGCGCGGGCCCGGGAGGCCCAGGTCCGCCCCCCCCCCGGCCCGGTGCGCCGCCGCCGCCCGAGGCTCACCGACCCGCCAACATGCCTTGCTCTGTAGTGAGTGCCTTGCTCTGTAGTGAGTGCATCGAGCTCGTAAACATGCCTACTTGATATCTGTTTCAGCATGCTCCAGTTTTCACTAAGTCTGAGAGTCTGATTATGTTTTTGCCATGTTCACGTGCTTGAAATTGTATTTTCTGAACACTTTTGGCTCAAGGTCACTAAGGGACTTTTGTTAAGATCTTTGAGTAGCTCCGTGCCATGCTTTACTTTGCCACGTTCAGGTCCTGTAGCATATAGTTTTCATGCTCCGAAGAGTGCTATCTGATCTGAAATTCCAGACAAGTGTTAATTTCACTAAGTCTGAAATCTGTTTACCATATGCATTTTTGCCATGCTTGTTTGAACCTGTTAATGGATGAATTGGCCGTAGCTCAGTGCTAGACTTTTGTTAAGCATCATGAATGAATCCCTGCCATGTATTTTTATGCCATGTTTGGGTGCTGTAGCATGTTCATCTCGTTGCATTTAGATGGCTACTTGCTGTATATCGCAGACCGGTGCCATATTTGAATTGCTTGTCATTTCCAAACCGTAACCCCGATTCCGGCGTTCTTTATATCGTTTTCAAGCAATTTCATCTAAACTTTTCAGTGGCATACTTGGATTTCCAAGTTGAGGCCAGGTTCATTCATTCCCTTGCAAATCATGCATATGCATCGCATACCGCATCCTGCATATCATGCCATGTTTATGTGTTGATTGTTTACTATGTTGTGTGCTTCTTTCCGATGTTTGCTTCTTCGGGTTGGTTCCGATAATGTCGCGTTTGTGAGGACCCGTTCGTCTACGTCCGTTTGTCTTCTTCATGGACTCGTTCTTCTTCCTTGCGGGATTTCAGGCAAGATGATCATACCCTCGAAATCACTACTATCTTTGCTTTGCTAGATGCTCGCTCTTTTGCTATGCCAATGCTACGATGCCTACCACTTCCTTTCAAGCCTACCATATTACCATGTCAAACCTCTAACCCACCATGTCCTAGCAAACCGTTGTTTGGCTATGTTACCGCTTTGCTCAGCCCCTCTTATAGCGTTGTTAGTTGTAGGTGAAGATTGAAGTTTGTTCCTTGTTGGAACATGGAGTTGTTGTTCCTTGTTGGAACATGTTTACTTGTTGGGATATCACAATATATCTTATTTAATTAATGCATCTATATACTTGGTAAAGGGTGGAAGGCTCGGCCTTATGCCTGGTGTTTTGTTCCACTCTTGCCGCCCTAGTTTCCGTCATATCGGTGTTATGTTCCCGGGTTTTGCGTTCCTTACGCGGTTGGGTTATAATGGGAACCCCTTGACAGTTCGCTCTGAATAAAACTCCTCCAGCTAGGCCCAACCTTGGTTTTATCATTCACCACCTAGCCTTTTTCCCTTGGGAGTCGCGCATCCCGAGGGTCATCTTTATTTTAACCCCCCCCCCCGGGGCCAGTGCTTGTCTAAGTGTTGGTCCGAACTAGAGTCCTTTGCAGCGCCAGCTCGGGGAAACTTGAGGGCTGGTTTTAGTTGTACGGAGCGCTCATCCGGTGTTGCCCTGAGAACGAGATATGTGCAGCTCCTATCAGGATGTCGGCGCATCGGGCGGTCTTGCTGGACTTGTTTTACCATTGTCGAGGATGTCTTGTAGAACCGGGATACCGAGTCTGATCGGAATGTCTCGGGAGGAGGTCTATTCCTTCGTTGACCGTGAGAGCTTGTCATGGGCTAAGTTGGGACACCCCTGCAGGGATTTGAACTTTCGAAAGCCGTGCCCACGGTTATGGGCAGATGGGAATTTGTTAACGTCCGGTTGTAGAAAACCTAAAGTTGACCTTAATTAAAATATATCAACAGTGTGTGTAACCATGATGGTCTCTTTCCGGCGGAGTCCGGGAAGTGAACACGGTTGTTGGAGTTATGCTTGACGTAGGTTGCTATAGGACCACTTCTTGATCATACTTTTATCGACCGTGCTTTGCCTTCTCTTCTCGCTCTCATTTGCGTATGTTAGCCACCATATATGCTAGTCGCTTGCTGCAGCTCCACCTCATGCCTTTACCTTACCCATAAGCTTAAATAGTCTTGATCGCGAGGGTGCGAGATTGCTGAGTCCCCGTGGCTCACAGATACTTCCAAAACCAGCTTGTAGGTGCCGATGAGTCCGTGCAGATGACGCAACCCAGCTCAGGAGGAGCTCGATGAAGATCTTGTCCTTTGTGTTGTTTCGTTCTAGTTGATCAGTAGTGGAGCCCAGTTGGGGTCGATCGGGGACCTTTGTCGCATTTGGGGTTCTTCTTTATTTTGGTTCCGTAGTCGGACCTTGATTGTATTTGGATGTTGTAATGCTTTATTCATGTATTGTGTGAAGTGGCGATTGTAAGCCAGCTATGTATCTTTTCCCCTATGTATTACATGGGTTGTGTGAATATTACCTCAATTGCGACATTGCTTTCAATGTGATTATGCCTCTAAGTCGTGCTTCGACACGTGGGAGATATAGCCGCATCGAGGGCGTTACAGTGGCGGGGACCGCGCGCCGCGGCGCTGCGGCCCGGAGGGGCAACGCAACGGCGGTGCGCGAGTCGGTGCAGCCGCGGGGACGGCCTCGGGGCGGCGGCGGGGATCGCGTATCGCGACACTACGGCACGAAGGGGCGACGCAGCGGCGACGCACGAGTCGATAGAGCCGCGAAGAGAACCACGGGGCGGCGGCGCTGCAGCCCGACGGGGCGACAAAGTGGCAGCCCGATGCTCGATCGGTGGAGAGGCGCGCTGAACTCGGGGACGATCTTCACGGGACCTGCGGAGGCGTGCATAGCCGACGGGCCAGGTCGGTCGCGCGGCGTAGATGAGGCGGTTCGCGGCGGCCAGCGGGTGGTCAAGCCGATCACGTGCGAGGTCGGGGACGCCACTCAGTGGAGGCGTGGTGGCGGCGGAGTCCGAGATGAAGCCGGCGACGACGGACGCCGTGGGACGTCGCGGACGAGCTTGTCAGCACCGGCACCCGGGCTGCCAAAGCAGCGCCGGCGCTCGGGCAGCGAGGCCGGAGCGACCAACGGAGCAGCGGCGTCCGAATTGAGGCAGCTGACGAGCCTGATGTAGCCGTCCCGACGCAGCCGAGAACGAGGCCGGCGAGGTAGACCACCGGGCCGCTGTGAAGACGCGGCGGAGGCGGGTGACATGGATCGATAGGCGGGCCGGCACGCAACGACGGCTATGATTGGCCGTCGCATGGCGCGAGGCCGCCGGGTCGGGTCGATGCAGGTGTCCCGGTCGGAGCAGGGCGGTGACAGCCGGCGTAGGGCGACGGGCGGACCGACGCGCATACGGCGGCTGCCCTGACGGGCCGCCTCGGCGCGCGTGGCCGCCGGGTCGAAGGAGAGGCCAGCTAGTCGCGCCGGGATCGGAGTAGAGGCGCACGGGGTCGACGGCGGCGACGGGCGACGCAAACTGATCAAGATTAGATAGAAAAACAAAAAGAAACGCCGATCAAAGCGACCGGCGAGAGAGCGAAAAAACCCAGAGCAAGTGTTCGGGAAAAAGATTCTCTAGGGCAGTCGGCCAGCATGGCCGGCGGACGAACCCTAGGTACGGGCGGCGTGGCCCCCAGCGGCGGTCGTGGAGGCCGACTGCCCCGGGGCAGCGCGTGGGTGCTGAAGCGGCGGCGGCTAGGGTTTAGGATCGACTTGCGAGAGATACCATATTAGAAGGGAGAGAGATTTGTGGAATAGTTGTTGTATTGCTTAGGCCTCATGGACATATATATAGGAGTACAATCATCTATTTGGAGTACAAGATAAGGCAGAACAAATTCTAGTCTATCTCGTCTTTCCTAATAAACATTTTTTTTGAACAACAAAAGGCGCACGAAGCGCCAAACATTCCATTCAGCTCAGCTCAATAGCAATGTACAGCATGAATTACAAAGCCCTTAAACTCGAAATTAGAGAGGAGAGAAACTACAGGGCAAGCCATGTTCCTGTGAGCCGAAGCAAAACAACATATGTCAGGTTCTACATTTGATGTAAGAACCTGATGAGCGACGTTGTGAGCAATTCCATTAATTTCCCTGGAAATATGGAACACTCTAGGTTGAAAGTCTGAAGAGTAGCAGAAGAAATCAGCTAAAACTTTCCTGATAGTCCAAGGGGTAGCAGTTTCAGTAATCTTTCTACTAGCCGCAAATGAAGCCAAAGAGAGACAGTCTGTGAGGAAGGTCGGCTGGCTGATGTTGAGACATTTAGCTACTTTTGCAGCCAAGAGAAGAGCTAACGCTTCAGCCTGCAGAGGAGTACTTGTAATTGATGTGGAAGCTTGAATCTGCACGCTGACTTCCTTCTGATCGTGCGGCAAAGAAATGTAGATACCAACTCCAGTGGCTGCTGTTCCCTGCAATAAACCTGGAATTTTTTGCACTTAAAAGATGCATCAGTATATACTTTCGGTCCCGTGATAAGAAGATCTGATTTAAGCGTTTGTCCCTGCAAGGGAAGTTGATTAGTATGGGTTAAGATACAACTGAAGTTTTGAGGCTGATGGTGTGAAGAACTGTTAAGCAGATCACAGAAATCATTAGATAGAGAAGTAGCAGCAATATTAACTTGGTGAGGGGTAGCTTTCTTTTTATTAAAAAGATAATCATTCCTCGCTTTCCAAAGACACCACATAAAATTTAGAATGTTGACAACAGAAGCATGCGGATGGTTCATATTAAGTAAAGCAAGAATAATACTATGGATATTGGTATATGTCTGAACTAAAGCATCTGTTCTGATGAACCAAGGATGAGAAAACTAAGCAGCTCTAGCGAAGTCACAAAGAAAAAACATGTGAACCTCATCCTCTTGCTGACCACATGTGCAACAATATTGAGAAATATGTGCGGAAAAGCGCCCAACCCTCAAACCTGTGGGAAGCGCTTTTCTAAGGAGTCTCCAAGCGAAAGTTTGAACTCTGGGGATCATCAACTTTTGCTTCCAAATCAACTTGAGAAGATTTTTCATCTGCAAAGAAACTTGGGAAGGAGTATTTCTTGGATTGGCATGAATATCCTGCAAACACAATTTATAAGTGGACTTGGAAGAACAAGTACCATTAGGAGTTAGATCCCAACATAATATATCCGGGCAATCTTGGTGAATAATGTCAGTTTGAATGATAACAGAGGCTAGAGGCTGTTGAAAGAGAGAGTTAATGAGGTCATTGTTCCAGACTTTCTGACCCGGTATCCAAAGGTCCTTAACAAGAGAAGGATATATGTATCCTGAAGGCTGAATAATAAGATTGTCATGAACAGAAGCCCAAAGGGAACACCAAGGGGTACTCCAAAGAGATATATTCCCTTGCGTGAGTTGGTAAAAAGAGTGATCTTTTAGTTTAGGCAACATTTTTAAAATGGATGACCAGAAAGCAGATTTTGGAGTAGTAGAAATAGCAGTCCAAATAGAGGCATCATGGAAGTATTTAGATTTGAGCACAAGATGAAGGTGGGAGGAAGGGTCTTTAGCAAGCCTCCAAGCAGCTGCAAGAAGTAAGCCCTCATTAATTGCTTGCAAGTTCCTAATGCCAAGACCACCTTCCTATTTGGAATTGCAAATGTCCTTCCAAGCCCTAAGACAAAGGCTCTTGTTAGAATTATTCTCTCTGATTCCTGTCCACCAAAAGTTCCTTATAATAGCAGTGAGTTTGACTATAAACTTTTTGGTAAACAAAATATTAGACATGTAGTACACAGGAATAGCAGAGAACACAGACCTAATGAGCTCAAGCCTAGCAGCATGAGAGAGCATATTAGCTTTGTAAGCAGGCAATTTATTCAGAAATTTATCAATAACAAAGTTGTAAGCAGCAGTTCTATTTTTAGCAGGAAGAATAAGCGGATGACCAAGATGGGTGAAATTGTTATCCATGATAGAAACAGGAAAAACTTGCTTAATCTCTTGAATAGTGGTTTGACTAACATGAGTACTAAAAAGAATAGCAGATTTGGCCCAATTTGGTGTTTGACCTGAAATATAACAAAAGTGATGGATGAGTTGAGCCATAGAATTTGCTTCCTGCATAGTGGCTTGACCACAAACCAACAGATCATCTGCAAACAACAGAGAATGAATAGAAGGGCAATCTCGACCAAGTGAAATACCCTGGAGATGATGAGCAGCTAGAGCTTCATTAAGAGCAATAGATAATTCATTGATAGCAATAACAAACAAATAAGGCGACATGGGACAGCCTTGATGAATACCTCTGAAACTTTTAAATTTATGAGAAGGCTGCCCATTAATAAGCACAGAGAAAGTAGGAGAAGAAATGCAAGCATGAATCAAATTAATGAAATGACCATGCAGACCTTTACGTGCAAGAGCAGACACAATGAAACTCCATTCAAGACGACCAAAAGCTTTAGCAAGATCTATCTTGAGCATGAAAGCATGATGATTCCACGATTTTAGAGCGAAGGAGTGAGTAATCTCTTGAGCAATAATGATGTTATCGCTAATTCTTCTACCCTCAATAAAGGCTTGTTGTGCCGGATCAATATAGTCCGGAAGATGAGGCTTAATCCTATTAGCCAATGATTTCGCAATGATTTTGTAGACAACATTACAAAGGCTAATGGGACGATAATCCATAGGAACTTGAGGAACTAACTTTTTTGGAATGAGAGCAATATTAGTGTCATTGATATGAGGAGGTAAAATACCAGTTTTATAAAAGGTAGTCACAAGTTGAGTAACTTCCTCGCCAATCCAATCCCATGCTGCCAGGTAAAATTCAACATTAAATCCATCCGGACCCGGAGAAGCATTCAACTTCATATCTTTGAGAATCTGCAAAATCTCATGTTTATCTGGAAGAAAGTAAGTAGGATCCAAAGAGTTGTCAGGCAAACGAGTATTAAGAAAAGGCCTTGCAGTGTTATTGTTTGGCGAAGAGAAGATGTATCTAAAATAATTGACAAAAGTATTAGTGATAGCACTAGGTTTAAAATGAAGCACATCATTCTCATCCTTAATGGAACAAATAGTATTTCTTTTTCTTCTTTTGATCACAGCCTGATGAAAAAACTTAGTATTACGATCACCAGCAGTGGCCCAACCCTTCTTACTTCTCTGTTTATAAAATTGATTGAGCTTAGAGAGAGTTTGTTCATACCTAAGAGTGAGAGAGCTTTCCAAAGTGTGATTTTGCTGCTGAATTGGAAGCTGCTGAATCCGATTAATACTGGACTCAATTTCCAAAAGCTCTTGCTAGAAGGGCTTTTTCTTCTTACACCACTTCTTCAAAGAACCTGCCAAAGAAGAAGACTTTGCTATAAAAGAGGTAAAAGTGCAATTATTCCAAGCAGATTTTGCAAAGCTAGTAAAGTCTTTTTCAAGCAACCACTAGTTTTCAAATTTAAAAGTTTGTCTCGGCTTAAGAAAATTACCGTCTGTAGAAACGAGAATGGGCGCATGATCACTGAGAATAATAGGTAAGTTGAGCACTTTAGAATTAGGATAATGCGCACACCAGTCAGAGTTGACAAGGCATCGGTCTAGACGTCTGTAAATAGGATTAACAGTATGCTGTTTGTTACGCCAAGTGTACGCAGGACCACTAAAACCAATATCAAAAAAACCACAATTTTTAACAAGGGAACGAAAAGCAGACATGCGATAATAATTAACACTACCATTACAACCATCTGTATCATACAAGATGTCATTAAGGTCTCCAATACACATCATGGGCTTACCCAAGTTATCATGCACAAAAGCAGAAACTTGACTCCAAATAGCACTAGTCTGCCTATGGTAGGGGTCACCATATATACAAATCAAACAAAAGTGAACACCCAAGGCTAGATGAACTACATTAGCTAAAATATAATGAAAGGAGGCACTATGAACAGACACATTGAGTTCATCATTCCACATAAGCCAGAGCCCTCCAGAGGCTCCTCTAGAAGGAACAACAAAACTATTAGCAACATCAAACCTATTAACAAGATCAACCGACCGAACCTTGGAAGATTTGATTTCGGAAACAAAGGTTATTTGAGCTTTAGTAGAACGAATCAGATTGGCCAGAAATAGCATACGTTCATTGCCGAGGTCTCGGCCCATACCTCGGCAATTCCAAGCTATGGCTTTCATGGCGCCCGAGGCGCGTTAGGGCCATGCGCCGCTGCCCGAGAAAAGGATTCAACCAAGTTCCTATCGACATCAAGACAAGATTCCATAGTTTCTCTAAGCCAATCAGTCCTGAGATCCACTGTATCGCCTTGGCAAGGGTAAGAGCTGAAGTTGCCCGAACTTGTACTACTGATGACCACAATATATACAACAGTGGAACCCAGACCTTGATCTGAAGCTAATTCACCATAAAGAATGAAAAGAGAGGCATGGGCAAGGATCTGCGTAAGGGCGGATGTGAAGATCCTCTGGATTGCTTCATCATCGTGGCGCTTTTTGGGGGCCGGCGGATCACCTACCTCCAGATCAGGAAACATAGGAGACCAACGAGGGCTTCTGCTCTTACCGTGCGTGATGAATGGTGAGAGAGGGAGCAGATCCATCGTTGTACAAGCTGAATCCATGGCTATTTCCCACAAAAGCAATGGGTCGATCTCGATTCTTCTACAGGATTGATGATTGGCACCGGCAGATTTGGGATTTGTGTAGAGGGATCGAGGGCGGCGGTGGAGAATCAGGATATAGAAATGGAGGAAGGGGATTAAGAATTGGAGACATAGAAGGAGGGATTGGAAGAAGGAAGGATTAGAAGGAGTGGAGAAGTCAAGAACGGCATCACGCCAGTCCAGAAAAGTCCAGCCCCCTTCCTAATAAACATTATATTCAATATGATCAACTTGTACGAGTAATCAAGCCATCTAGCTGCTCACGTTAGTGAGATCAAGCTACATGCATGCATGGTATTTTCATCATGGCATGTACCTGAGTTATGTACGTGTGTGTGTGTCTAGCTCTTTGCATGCACAGGTACAACAAATAGATAGTTAAGTGAGTTGATTAGATCATGTACGTGTGGGCATAAATAATTGATGCTCCATCGTCTTGATGACCATTCTTGCATAAGTACCAACATCTTATTTCTGGTCATATTCATGCTTGCACATACATATTGAAACCATTTTTTTATATTTCGTAACAAAATTCCGCCAAAACGGCGTCGAACAATTCCCCCCCACCAAGTCGAGTTCGAGCGCGAAGCGAACCGGACTCAGGTAGGTGAAATTCAATTCAATGAAAGTGCACATTAAAATCATGTAGCCGCCGTAACAGAAGAAAAATCCTGGTGTCATAGGCTACCTGGACGTTGAAGATTTTGTGATGTCTATTTTGAATAGTCAGATATCTTCAAATTCGTTGCACGCCAGTGGCATGCCAACTCGGTTTGCGGCGCTTTGTGATGCACACTGCAGCCCCACTAGAGCTAGTACATAACCGGTTCTTTGTATGTTGGGCTTGAAAGATTAAGACAAAGGCCCTGCATCAGCTCATCCGAGAGTTCTCAGGGCACGGAGTCGTTGTTTGCGAGAAAATCAGCTCAACAATTCATTTGGCCATCAGCGTCTCTTCTGAGCATTTTTTTTACTTGCTCTCGTAGCACCGAGCTAGGTAAAAGACGCCACAAATATGCATCATAACGCAGTTTCACCCACTATTTTTTTTAACTAGCCCTCACAGGGAGAACCGGACAAGGAATGGCGGGTAAATACTAAATATGCAGTAGCATGCAATCGACAATGATCAATCTTCCTCAATGCTTCTTCCTACATGTTCCATCATCAGGGCAAAAGAAACATGAGGTGTGTAGGAGCAGCTACAAGGTAGATAACCATCGAGATACATGTATATGCACATCTCCAGCTATTCCTGACGCGCTTCTCAGAGACACACATACATGTATCTCTTCGTTAGCACAAGGAAGGAGAACATTGATGTCGCGTCGCCCCGCTTGAGCCAGTGTGCTGGCTTGGCGACAGCTGGGACGATCATGGTGCACGGAACAGCCAGTAACCCCGGCGGTGGGATAGCATCAGAGTTAGTTGTGGTTGCATCAGCAGGAACCCCACCACACGTATTTATAGTACTTACGATGACTTTGCGCCCCTCATGACGGCTGCATTATCTTGAAATTGCTATCATGATTAATGAAGTCAGAACATGCTTGTGCGTACGAGGTACGTGCACATCCCAACTTCTCTTCAACTCATACAAGAAGAAGTGCCTGAGGCCATGTACACAGGTATCCTGAGGGCGTTCTCACGACAGCCGTGCGGCATCCGAAGGTATCAATGGCAAGGGCGCGTCTTATCGGCCACATTGGCGATGAGCGCGTCTTAGCGGGGCTGTGTGTATTGGTGCGGCCAACCCATCACTCAGCGTTAATTAGAACACCTAGGAGGCACTCCAAATTATGGCCGAGGAAGTGGATCTTCCGACATAAAGATGAGACTATGTCGGAGTCGTGTATTAAGAATAGTGCAATTGAATTCACTTGCATGACGAGGAAACTTGTTGCGACCATGTAGCAGCTATGGTGCCAGCCAACAATACAACCTCTTTTTTTTCATTTGATAGCAAAATACCATGCCGTGCCCTGAAGTAAATTTATCAATCTAGCCGCGACCACAGTTGTCGCGGTGCCAGCCGACTAAATTGAAGGGTTTCACATATTCACGTTGGCCGCAGTGGCCCGTTTGCACTACTCCCGTGAAGTTGACGCGTTGATGTAGATGGGATACTAGAAATCCATTGGTGGGTCACCTTGTAATAACAGAGGCAACACCCAGACGTTGTGGTCGAGGTAGAAAAAAAATCTACACCAAAATGCCATTGGTGTGACCATAACAGAGAGTGCCGGAATAGACATCGGCTCACGTCGTTGTTGTTGAAGCTAAGGGTGCCGAAGTGCAGCAGCGATGTTATAGGTGCACGGGTGTTGCCGCTACCAGTGCTAACAACATATGTTGATGTAGACCAATAATGTGCCGGAATATCATCAGCAACATAATGAACACACTGGTGTTGCTGCCCCCAGTGTTGGTGAAGTTTGTTGGTGTAGATGATTCACTACCGAGATGTCGTCGGCAATGTCACGGACACACGGGTTCGCCGCCCCCAGTGCCGATGACATGTGTTGGTGTAGAAAGTTCTATGCTGGGATGTCGTCGATGACACCGTGAAAACATGAGTGTTAACTCCCAATGTCGATGGAGTAGGTTGGTAAAGTCAGGATGCCGTTGGCGATGTAATGGGCACATGGGATTTGCTGCCCTCAGTGCCCGACGTATGTCGGAGTAGATGATGGAATGCCAGGATGCTGTCGCCAACATCATGGACGCACTAGTGCAATTGCCGCCAATGCTGATGGAGTATGTTGTTGTAGATAGCTTGACACCAGGATGTCGTCAGTGATGTCGTGGACACACGGGTTCACTGCCCCCAGTGTCCGACGTACGTCAAAGTAGATGCTTGAATGACGGGATGTCGTCAGCGATGTCGTGGGCACACCGGGTTTGTTGCCCTCACAGCCTGACGTATGTCGGAGTAGATGAAGGAATGTTGAGATGTCGTCGGCAACATCATGGGCACACAGGATTCGCTGCCCCCAGTGCCCGATGTATGTTGAAGGAGATGATTGACCGCCTGCATGTCATCAGAGGTATCATAAACACAATCTTGTTGTTGTCCAAGTAGCCATCTTGTTGGCGCAGGCTCGACATGCGCGCCTTTAACTGATGATGGTTGCACTAATGATGAGCTAACGAGTGCATGCAAGCATATTTATATTATGATGGGGTAAGAAAATGAAGTACTTTTCAGATTGTATGAAGATGTTGGCCCTCCTAATAATCACCCGCTATAAAGGTGTCATCGAAAAAGGCTACCGAAGGGTTTGTACTCAAGGATCATCGAAAGGACCATGACGGTTGCTAACCAACAATTGAAGAAGCTTCGGTGTATGTGTATCGAGATGTCGTGCTTCAGAGATGCTTCTGAAAGGCAGTAGAAAATCGTACCCTAACCCATCATGGTACCGAGAAACCCCACAGCTCGATCATGCCCCCCGCGCAATGCCTCAAGAACCCAGAGACTTAGGTGAGGTTGATTAGAGTGAATGGTTTTGGGATAACAACTTGGCTATTTTTTCTTCGTGCCTTAATGAGGGGTGGTGAATGGATATCTTCCGCCTTCTTTCCAGTGGTTCCCCTACCGCTCGGGATTGCCGGATTTCCTTCTTGGCACTTGGGAAAATTTCATCTTCTGATCATTGCTTCTTGGAACTTCAGGAGATTTCCTTTCTTGTGAGGATTGCTTGAACGGGCCGACTGCATGGCCCTGGACTTCATGAGTATTTTTTTTATTTTGGATATTTGCTTGAACTTCTTGGGGAAACACTCATACTTATTCGGGGACCCACCTTGAGAACTTGGAAGACAACCATTCACCTCTGTGAACTAAGAAAACCCTCTAGCACTTTATCTGTGGCTTTTGGTGGCACGCCCCGGGGTTGCCATGTGGCTACACACCAAATTCAACTTGTGTTGGGTCGGGTAGCCTTTTCATGATCTTTTCCTATAGTCTTCCCCGGGTCGTGAGCCTCTATGAACTTGAGACATGCCGGGAAACATGATGGACGCGGGGTCTGATAATAGAAGTGCCCAAGTAGTCTTCTTGACTGCCTCCAGAAGCATACACTTGGCACGTGTGGTGCATTATGGGTGTGGGAGCTGCTTCACTTGCAACATGGCACATTGTGCTGCCCATCAACAAGCCCTCTGGTAGCCAATTACTGAAGCACTAGCGTGAAATTGTGAGGAAGCCAGTATTTATGCTCGAAATTGCCTCCATTCATGCAAACATGTGAAAGAAATGTGATGGGTGTGGTGTAAATTGAAAACAGAAAGCAATATGAGAAGGCTATATTTGCCATAGCTCTTCAAGTTGAACCCGCGCCTGTTGAGGAGGTCCGCTCAACTTTTCACCATCATGTTAAGGCATAGGTTGGTTGGAGGAGGTGCACCCATCAGGTTGGCTACTATTGAGCGTGTGTTGAGGATGAATTCTTTAGATATGAAAGACCATCTCATTTTATATAGGCTTTGTCGACTGGAGCTTATAGTCGAGATTAAGAAAGCTCAACCTCAAATATAGTGGGCACTTCCTTGATTCAAGTAGTGCGCCCAGCATATTGGGCGTGAAGTTAAGGTCGCCAAAGCCTGCGATAATACATGGATTGTGTGTTCATCCACCGAGAATCCCTCCAAGATAAATGCAATGACTTGGATACTTGAATAGAATTGTGGCGCCTTCTTGCCATGGCCACACAATATTGGAGGAAATCGGTGATCGGGGCATGTGGAAATTGCACCCGCGGATCTCCCATAAAATAGTAACCCAAGTTGGATCACCAAAGCGTTAACTCAAGCTGCCATAAAAGAAAGGGCCTCAGTGAGAAAACCCGAGCGAAGAAATATCCACACCAACTTAGAGAAGAATTAGAAGACGAATTTGACGACCATTGTTGTGCAGCAAAGATGGGAGGAGAACCATGTCCCACCGGGCGTGCCATTTTGTTTGACACAAAAAATAATAAAAACAACGCATGGTTGTCGTATTATTATCTCTCTACGCGCCAGGGGAAATAAATATTGCGGGCGTGCCAGTGTACTAAGTACACAAATAAAATTAGGGAAACTTGTATTTTATTAGTCTCTCATCGGAGAAACAAATTACATGATCCCTTTACATAAACGCTTCGTGGCCTGCTAGCGTGGCCGATATGACTTGGGCGATTGTGAACTTCTGGTTCACGGGGCCTCGGAAGTCTCTCGATTAATTACGTCCACGAGGCGAAGTCACGGACCACCTCGGATTAAGCTGTTGCAATGGTTGTCGTCTTCAAGTCTCGTCTTCTCCAAGTGGTCGGTGTAGATGGTGGAGATGATGATAGAAGGGTGGAGTGGTACATCCGTCGCTCCAGTGATGCTAGCCATATCCCTCCGGCTTGTCGATGTCCGATGATGAAGATGTCTGGCTTCGTCAGCTCAGACAGATGGGCAGCCTTCGCCTCGCGGTGCCCGGCCTGGTTGTGTCCGCCTCATCGGTGTCGGACATGGTGGCTTGCCTTCGCCTCGTCGGTGCCCGGCAAGATATGGGTAGCTTCATCGGAAGAAGACATGTCGGTGAAGTGGCTTCGCCTCGTCGGATGAGGAGCTGATGTAGAAGTTGGAGTAAACTTGAGTGTCGCCGCATGTCATGCGGCCTTGCTTGAAGATGACGATCTTGTCGATGTAGACCTCAGGGCGTCGCAGTTACGGTGACGACATCCACTCGGTGCAAACGGTTGGTGTAGAAGGATGGCAGCGTGCCGATGCAGTCAGCATCCTCGCCAGGAAATAAGTCAAAGAAGATAGCAATATCATCATGTCAAAGTTCGGTGGTGCCGAGGTAGAGGACATCCTCGCCAAACGAAGAGTTCATGAAGATTGCGATGCCGTGTCGCGGTAACCGGCGTCGACGCCGGGTGTGAAGTCGATGTAGGCGTACAACAGCGCGTTGATGCAGACGTCATCCTCGTCGGATGAAGAGTTGATGTAGTTGAATGACCGCCGAGCCTGATGTTGGTGATGATGACATTTGCGAGGTTGATAAAGATGCGAGGACGATGGGTAACTCCTCCTCCATCTTCTTTGGTGGCACCGGGCGAGCTCTAATCATCCGTCCATCATCTCCATAATGAGTCCTATCAGTCGCTCAACTCTAGATGCGCTGAAATGAGAGGGATAATAAGAGAGAAGAGGTAAAGATAAGATGGTGTGAGTAGGCATGCTATTGAAGAAGATGGATGCCGTGATTTTGATCTTCCCTTGTTGAGGTAGATGATGGCGTGGCCTTAGATGTCCGCCTCCTCCTCGTGGTTGCACGTCTTCTCCTGGAAGATGCATGTGTGTTAAACAGAATATTGTTATAGATTAGGAGGCTGTTAATATTTGTAGTTATCTCCTTATCTCTTGTAACAATCTATGTAATCTCGGCTATGCCGTGCCCTAGAGGCTGCATATATAAACACTCCCCCGGCCGCCGTATGGGCTGTGCCGAATCCCAATCTCTTTCTTCTGTTTCACATGGTATCAGGTCATCACGCGTAATCGCATGATGGATTCCCCGACGGCCTCCGCTTCCTCCTCCGCTGCTCTCACAACCCTATCCCTGTCCGCCGCCTTCAACGGGCCACCGGCGTCCGCCGTCCCTCCGCCTTCTGCTAGCCTCATCACCGCCAAGCTCACCACCTCCAACTTCCTCCTATGGCGAGCTCAGGTTCTTCCTCCTTTGCGCATCGCCGGAGCTACGGGCTACATCGACGGCATCCTCCCAGCCCCTGCCAAGCTCCTGGAACCCGATGACAAGGGTGAGCGCGCCCCAAACCCTGCATATGCAAACTGGTACCATTAGGACCAGATTGTTCTCAGTTACCTCCTCGCATCCCTCTCCGATGAAGTACTGCAGCAGGTGCATCACTTTGAAACCTCTCGCGCCATCTGGGCGCATGTCGAGGAGATGTACAACATCCACTGCCATGCCAGCATCGTCCAGATCAAGCTGGACATGCGGTCTTCCGAAAGGGCAACCTCTCCATGGCAGACTACTTCGCCAAGATCCGTGCCAATGCCGACCAGCTTGCTGCAGTCGGCCATGCCATGCGTGATGAGGGCATCATCACCGACGTCATCACCGGTATCAACAGCGACTACGAGCCACTCATCACTGCTGCCACGACTCGTCTTGATGGCATGTCTCTTGGGGAGTTTTATTCCCATGCCATCGCCTTCGAGCGTCGTCGTGAGTACAACGCCGCTCGCCTTCATCCCAGCGGCTCCTCTGTCAACTACGTCGCTCGGGACTCCAACGGCAACACCAACAACAACTCTCCCAATCGGGGCAAGGGCAACTACCGCGGCAAGGGTCGCGGCCACGGCAGTGACCGAAGTGGCTACAACAACTCTCGCGGAGGTGACCGCGGGAACCGTGGCGGTGGTGGTGCCCGCCAGCAAGGCGACTTCGGCGGCAACCGCGGCGGTGACCGCGGCGACTACGGCGATCGCGGTGACAATCGCGTTGTAGGATCTTGAAGTAGATGTGTCTAGAGGGGGGTGATTAGACACTTAATGCTAAAGTTGCAATTTTTAAGCTTTTTCAGTTTAAGTGGAGTTTAGGCATAATTTCAACATTCACAATACATATCAAGCAAGCATGCAAAGAGTGTATAGGCAGCGGAAAATAAAGCATGCAACTTGCAAGAATGTAAAGGGAAGGGTTTGGAGAATTCAAACGCAATTGGAGACACGGATGTTTTTCCCGTGGTTCGGATAGGTGGTGCTATCCTACATCCACGTTGATGGAGACTTCAACCCACGAAGGGTGACGGTTGCGTGAGTCCACGGAGGGCTCCACCCACGAAGGGTAATGGTTGCGCGAGTCCACGGAGGGATCCACCCACGAAGGGTCCACGAAGAAGCAACCACCCACGAAGGGTCCACGAAGAAGCAACCTTGTCTATCCCACCATGGCCATCGCCCACGAAGGACTTGCCTCACTAGCGGTAGATCTTCACGAAGTAGGCGATCTCCTTGCCCTTACAAACTCCTTGGTTCAACTCCACAATCTTGTCGGAGGCTCCCAAGTGACACCTAGCCAATCTAGGAGACACCACTCTCCAAGAAGTAACAAATGGTGTGTTGATGATGAACTCCTTGCTCTTGTGCTTCAAATGATAGTCTCCCCAACACTCAACTCTCTCTCATAGGATTTGGATTTTGTGGAAAGAAGATTTGAGTGGAAAGCAACTTGGGGAAGGCTAGAGATCAAGATTCATATGGTAGGAATGGAATATCTTGGTCTCAACACATGAGTAGGTGGTTCTCTCTCAGAACATATGAGTTGGAATTGTGTATGTGTTCTGATGGCTCTCTCCACGAATGAAGAGGAGGTGGAGGGGTATATATAGCCTCCACACAAAATCCAACCGTTACACACAGTTTTCCAATCTCGGTGGGACCGAATCAACAAACTCGGTCGGACCGAAAAGGTAAACCTAGTGACTGTTAGAGATTTTTGGTGGGACTGACATGCAACTCGGTAGGACCGATATGATTAGGGTTTGGGCATAACGTAATCTCGATGAGACCGATTACACAAACTCGGTGAGACCGAGTTTGGTAATAAGCTAACCAGAGAGTTGGTCAGGCAAACTCGGTGGGACCGATTTGCTCTTTCGGTGAGACCGAAAAGTTACAAAAGGGAAACAAAGAGTTTACATTGAAATCTCGGTGGGACCGATTCGCTCTTTCGGTGAGACCGAAAAGTTACGAAAGGGAAACAGAGAGTTTGCAATCCCATCTCGGTGAGACCGAGATCCCTATCGGTAGAACCGAATTGCTAGGGTTTGGCAGTGGCTTATGACAGGTGAAACTCGGTGGCGCCGGATAGGAATAATCGGTAGGTCCGAGTTTGGCTTTGGGTTTAGGTCATATGTGGAAGTGGGAAAGTAGCTGAGGATTTTGGAGCATATCATTAAGCACATGAAGCAAGAGGCTCATTAAGCAACACCTCATCCCTCCTTGATAGTATTGGCTTTTCCTATGGACTCAATGTGATCTTGGATCACTAAAATGTAAAATGAAGAGTCTTGAGCTTGAAGCTTTAGCCAATCCTTTGTCCTTAGCATCTTGAAGGAGTTCCCACAACCTTTAGTCCATGCCACTCCATTGTTGAACTTATCTGAAACATGCTAGATAGAAATGTTAGTCCAACAAGAGATATGTTGTCATCAATTATCAAAACCACCTAGGGAGCACTTGTGCTTTCAATCTCCCCCTTTTTGGTAATTGATGGCAACATACATCAAAGCTTTAGATAAAGATATAAAGAACAGCAAGTAAAGCTTTGGAAGGACATGTAACAAGCATAGGCTCCCCCTACATGTATGCACTCATGTAAATATGAAATATAGAGGCATGTGAGAGCATAACCATGACAGAGTAGGCAATGTGTTACATGTATCTTGGCCATATGCATCAGAGCAAAAGATTATCAAGGAAAATACCTTCATGCTGATGAGTCCTTCTTGCAAACAGTATGTACATAAGCAAGAACTCCTCATACTCATGATTTTGATGCATATACTTACCTTGTGGTCTTGAGTTGGCTTAGGATGGAATGAACCTGCACAAACAAAGTTAGATAACACAGGTACATCCACTAGCCAGAGCAAACAAAAGAAACCACAAGAATACCAAGACTGGGATGACATGTAGAGAGTGAGTACAAGGTACCACATTGGATTCAACATGTCCCCAAGAATAAAGATATGTAATGAATTTGACTGATTTCTTTCCCTTAGGTGTCTTGCTCCCCCTGAATCTTACATGGGATATTGGGAGAAGATAGGGAACAGAAAATCAGAGCTGAAAGATACAAATGGATAGAACTTAATGCAAATACATGTCTTTCCCCCAAAAAGGCATGTGACATCTCTCCTCTTGAACATCAAGCATCTGGGATCTTGAGTATTCTCTCCCCCTGGAAGTCTCTCTCTCCCCCTTAATACTTTCTCTCTTGTAGGTTTGGTCCTTGAGTCTTTTTCTCTCCCTTGATGTGATCTCTCTCTCCTACAAGCTTTGATGTGATCTCTCTCTCCCCCTTTGACATCAATTTCCAAGAAGGGCTTTCTGGAATCCGTCGTATAGGTTTGGTCCTTAATACTTAGCACAAAGCAATGGATAAAACGGTGATGCTTGTAGAGGACAAGATTCATTGAGTAGAGCTGGATCAGAAGAAATATAGAACAAGTGGCAAACTGTTTTTCCTGTTGCGAAGTCGGTGGCACCGAGTGGTATGTTTCGGTGGCACCAAAAAGATTCGGTTGGACCGAAAATTACAAGTCGGTGAAACCGAGTTCACACAGAGAAAAACACTTGTCACCTCAGCTCACTAGACATGTAGGATCTCACAAAGATTTGCAATGAATTACCTGAAGGATTTGCAAGGAATTAAATGCAGAAAATGCAGAACATAAACAGAAAGAAAAGAGAAGAGGCTGAAAAATCTAGATGGAGTTTTTTTTTGTTTTTGAAAAAGAGAAAGAAACTAAACATGCATGAGATACATACAAAAAGAACACAAGAGAACTTCATCTAGAGTTGGGCGGTGACATAGTCACCTATGTTAGAGTATATTGACTTAGGAGTCAAGTGAGAACACTTGATCATAGGTCATACTCATCGTTTAAGCTCAAAATGGGGTTACCATTTTTCGTTTAAGCATCTTGATGTATTCACATCTTGTTGAGTTGCTTTGACTCATGTCTTGGAGTAAAGCTTCTCTAAGATGGAATAACATACCTTGGGTGGTGGTGTGGTTCTTGCTCATGTAGTTGAACTTGTGTGGGTGCTCAAGGTTGATGTAGCTCATCAAGAGTTGGGAGCACCACTTGGAGTTTGAGTTCATCTACCTACATGGGTTAGTTCTTACAAGGAAGAGCACTTGTGTATCCAAAAATGACAATCATGAAGCTCAACATAGAATTTGTCAAAGGATATGTTTGAATGGTTTTGTGCTTCCTTGTCTTCAACCACCATTGTGTAGAGTCTTGGTGATGTAGAGATTGCTCAAGATGTGAGTGAGTCGCAATCTCATGGAATTAGATTCAACCAAGCACCTACATGGGTTAGACAACATGCAAGGTGCAAATATATCCAAGACATAATATAGTTATCATAAGAGATATATCATGGATTAGTCATAAGCTCATGTCTTGCATGTATCCAATGGAGTTTCTACTCCAAGTTCGAAGCATTAATGATGTTCAATTCTCCTCTCAACCTGCAAAACACTTTCTCATCAAGAGGTTTAGTAAATATATCCGCTAATTGCTTATCGGTGCGAACATGCTTAAGATCAATGTCACCCTTAGCAACATGATCTCGAATGAAATGATGACGAACTTCAATATGCTTAGTTCGAGAATGTTGTACATGATTATGACCAATTTTGATAGCACTTTCATTGTCACAAAGTAGTGGAACATGTTTCACATAGATCCCATAATCTTTAAGAGTTTGGGTCATCCAAAGTAATTGAGCACAACATGAACCAGCGGCAATGTATTCCGCTTCGGCGGTGGATAAGGATACCGAGTTTTGTTTCTTGGAAGACCAAGACACAAGAGATCTACCAAGAAATTGACAAGTACCCGAAGTGGACTTTCTATCAACCTTATCTCCGGCATAATCCGAGTCGGAATAGCCAACAAGATCAAAAGAAGACCTCTTAGGATACCAAATGCCAAAATTTGGTGTATGGATTAAATATCTCACTATCCTTTTCACAACCTTAAGATGAAATTCTTTAGGAGCAGCTTGATATCGTGCACACATGCACACACTTAGCATAATATCGGGACGTGAAGCACATAGGTATAACAATGAACCAATCATAGAGCGATAAACCTTTTGATCAACCGGTTCACCATCTTTGGTCAAATCATTATGTCCACTAGTAGGCATGGGTGTAGACATACCTTTGCATTCTTGCATATTGAACTTCTTGAATAAGTCCTTGGTGTACTTTGTTTGAGAGACAAATGTACCTTCCTTAGTTTGCTTGATTTTCAAACCGAGAAAGAATTTGAGTTCACTCATCATAGACATCTCAAACTTCTCTGACATTAGCTTTCCAAACTTTTCACTAAAGAGAGGATTAGTTGAACCAAATATGATATCATCAACATAAATTTGGCATACAAATAGTTCTCCATTAACCCTTTTAGTAAAAAGAGTAGAATCAATTTTACCAATTTCAAAACCACTTGTAGTAAGGAACTTGGTCAAGCATTTATACCATGCTCTAGGAGCTTGTTTAAGACCATAAAGAGCTTTGTGAAGTTTGTAAACATGATTTGGTTTCTTAGGATTGATAAAACCGGGAGGTTGTTTGACATAAACTTCCTCCTCCATTTCACCATTTAGAGAAGCACTTTTGATGTCCATTTGGTACAAGGTGATATTATGGTGATTAGCATAGGCAATAAGATGCGAATGGACTCAAGTCTAGCAACGGGAGCATATGTCTCATCATAGTCCATACCTTTGACTTGTGTGTATCCTTGGGCGACGAGACGTGCTTTGTTGCGAACCACTTGTCCATCTTCATCTTGCTTGTTGCGAAACACCCATTTGGTACCAATGATGTTGTGGTTGTTGTCGGGCTTCTCAACTAATGTCCAAACTTGGTTTCTCTCAAAGTTGTGTAGCTCTTCATGCATAGCGTTTATCCAATCCGGATCTTCCAATGCTTCTTCAACCTTCATAGGTTCAATGCTAGAGATGAATGAATAGTTTTCACAAAAGTTAGCTAAACGAGTCTTTGAGCGAGTGATTCTCCCGGTTTGTATATCATTTAAGATTTGCTCGACGGGATGATCTTTGGCAATTCTTGCTCGAACTCGTGAGAGCTTTTGCTTGGGTCTTTGTCGAACATCTTCTTCATCTTGTTCTTCTTCTTGGTCTTCTTCATTGTTGACGTTGTCGTTCTCTTGTCGTGGTGGAGAAGGAGGTTGTTGATGTTCGTCTTGATGTATTTCCTCGTTTTCTTCATCTTGGCGTGTCCCACTTGTGGATGCTTCCGTGTCAATTCTTGGTTCACTTTGTCGTGAAGTAGAAGCTTCCACTTGGACGGATGAAGTACTCTCCTTCACCTCCGTTGGACGAATTTTGCCAATGGACAAGTCTTGGATTGCTTCTGAAGGGTCTTTGTCTCCTACATCAATTGGCAATTGCTCTACTTGCGAGCCATTAGATTCATCAAACTTCACATCTACCGTCTCTTCAACCTTTCGGGTGAAATTGTTGTAGACACGGTAAGTGTGAGAGTTTGAGCCATAACCAAGTAGGAAACCTTCATGAGATTTAGTAGCAAACTTTGAACGACGATGCTTATCAAGAATGTAGCACTTTGAGCCGAATACTCGAAAGTATCCAACTTGGGATTTGTTACTGGTGAGAAGCTCGTATGCCGTCTTGCCGAGTAGCTTGTGAAGATATAAGCGATTTGTTGCGTGACAAGCTGTCTCAACCGCTTCTGCCCAAAAGTGCTTCGGCGTCTTGTATTCATCAAGCATCGTTCTTGCCATTTCGATGAGCGTCCGGTTCTTCCTCTCAACAACTCCATTTTGTTGAGGTGTCTACTTAGCCGAGAACTCGTGTGAAATCCCTTCTTCGTCAAGAAAGGTGTCCACATTTGCGTTCTTGAACTCCGTTCCGTTGTCACTCCAAACCTTCTTGATCTTCACATCAAACTGATTTTGGGCCTTCCTAGCGAAGTTTCTGAAGATCTTCTGGACCTGCGACTTGTCCTTAAGAAAGAACACCCACGTAAATCTTGAAAAATCATCAACTATAACTAGACCAAAAGAATTTCCACCGAGACTCTTGTAGGCGTTGGGACCAAAAAGATCCATATGAAGTAGCTCGAGTGGCCTCCTTGTGGTCATGATGTTCTTCACGGGATGTCTTCCTCCAACCTGTTTACCTGCTTGACAAGCACTGCAAAGTCTATCCTTATCAAATATGACATCGTTAAGTCCAAGGATATGATTTCCTTTAATAAGCTTGTCAAGGTTTCTCATGCCAACGTGACCTAGTCATCTATGCCACAACCAACCTTTTGAGGATTTAGCAATAAAGCAAGTTTTAGGTTGTGCCTTTTTAGAGAAATCGACAATGTAAAGATCACCTCTACGCATACCGGTAAAGACCATTTTATGATTGTCTCGATGAAATACTTGGCACTCTACCTCAGTAAATAGGACATTCAAACCGAAATCAGCAAGTCTAGATACTGAAAGTAAGTTGTAGCCAAGAGATTCAATGAGCATGACATTTTGAATGGAACTATCATGTGAGATGGCCACCTTACCAAGGCCAACCACTTTACCCTTTGAATTATCACCAAAGGTGACATATTTTCGAGGGCCGTCATTTTCAGCAAGCTCACGGAACATCTCTTCATCTCCGGTCATATGATCAGTACATCCACTATCAAGAACCCATTCCTTTCCTCCTGACTCATATCCCCGAAGATTTCCATAAGACCAAAATGTCTTATTGCATCATCAAGATCGAAGTCACTATTATCATCATCATCATAGTATCCATGTTCACCATGATCTTGTGACTCATCATTTCCTAGAGAGGGTAATTCATTAGATAAATGATCATCAAAGTGGTCACCTTTATGAATTCTTATAGCTTCGAATATGATATCACTAATGATTCCAACATCTCCTTTAGCATGCTTAAGATTGGTAAGTTCAAATAGACAATTACCAAAACTAGGATCACTAGAGTTCATATTACTCAAGGCAATAGATTTATGGAGAATTTCATCCAAAGTTTTCAAGGAATGATCGGGAAATCGTTCCTCAAGAAATTTCCATATAGTATAGGCACAATTAAGAGTATGCAAACTAGCAATCAAATTTTTGGGCAATCCTCTAATGATGAGCTCAATAGTTCTAAGATTGCGAATCATGTCAATATCTTCATCTAGGGTAGGATGCAAAGGATCAATATGAGGTGCACAAGGGCTAGCAATATGCTTGTTCAAATGATATTGATTGAAAATTACAAGCATCTCATTTTTCCACTCATGAAAATACTCTCCATCAAGAATAGGCACTCTATGTCTAAGACTCCCTAAGGTAGACACATCCATCTTCCTCCAATGGTGATTAAACCAAGGCAATGGAGACCAAAGCTCTGATACCACTTGTAGGATCTTGAAGTAGATGTGTCTAGAGGGGGGGTGATTAGACACTTAATGCTAAAGTTGCAATTTTTAAGCTTTTTCGGTTTGAGTGGAGTTTAGGCATAATTTCAACATTCACAATACATATCAAGCAAGCATGCAAAGAGTGTATAGGCAGCGGAAAATAAAGCATGCAACTTGCAAGAATGTAAAGGGAAGGGTTTGGAGAATTCAAACGCAATTGGAGACACGGATGTTTTTCCCGTGGTTCGGATAGGTGGTGCTATCCTACATCCACGTTGATGGAGACTTCAACCCACGAAGGGTAACGGTTGCACGAGTCCACGGAGGGCTCCACCCACGAAGGGTAATGGTTGCGCGAGTCCACGGAGGGCTCCACCCATGAAGGGTCCACGAAGAAGCAACCACCCACGAAGGGTCCACGAAGAAGCAACCTTGTCTATCCCACCATGGCCATCGCCCACGAAGGACTTGCCTCACTAGTGGTAGATCTTCACGAAGTAGGCGATCTCCTTGCCCTTACAAACTCCTTGGTTCAACTCCACAATCTTGTCGGAGGCTCCCAAGTGACACCTAGCCAATCTAGGAGACACCACTCTCCAAGAAGTAACAAATGGTGTGTTGATGATGAACTCCTTGCTCTTGTGCTTCAAATGATAGTCTCCCCAACACTCAACTCTCTCTCATAGGATTTGGATTTTGTGGAAAGAAGATTTGAGTGGAAAGCAACTTGGGGAAGGCTAGAGATCAAGATTCATATGGTAGGAATGGAATATCTTGGTCTCAACACATGAGTAGGTGGTTCTCTCTCAGAACATATGAGTTGGAATTGTGTATGTGTTCTGATGGCTCTCTCCACGAATGAAGAGGAGGTGGAGGGGTATATATAGCCTCCACACAAAATCCAACCGTTACACACAGTTTTCCAATCTCGGTGGGACCGAATCAACAAACTCGGTCGGACCAAAAAGGTAAACCTAGTGACCGTTAGAGATTTTTGGTGGGACTGACATGCAACTCGGTAGGACCGATATGGTTAGGGTTTGGGCATAACGTAATCTCGGTGAGACCGATTACACAAACTCGGTGAGACCGAGTTTGGTAATAAGCTAACCAGAGAGTTGGTCAGGCAAACTCGGTGGGACCGATTTGCTCTTTCGATGAGACCGAAAAGTTACAAAAGGGAAACAAAGAGTTTACATTGCAATCTCGGTGGGACCGATTCACTCTTTCGGTGAGACCGAAAAGTTACGAAAGGGAAACAGAGAGTTTGCAATCCCATCTCGGTGAGACCGAGATCCCTATCGGTAGAACCGAATTGCTAGGGTTTGGTAGTGGCTTATGACAGGTGAAACTCGGTGGCGCCGGATAGGAATAATCGGTAGGTCCGAGTTTGGCTTTGGGTTTAGGTCATATGTGGAAGTGGGAAAGTAGCTGAGGATTTTGGAGCATATCATTAAGCACATAAAGCAAGAGGCTCATTAAGCAACACCTCATCCCTCCTTGATAGTATTGGCTTTTCCTATGGACTCAATGTGATCTTGGATCACTAAAATGTAAAATGAAGAGTCTTGAGCTTGAAGCTTTAGCCAATCCTTTGTCCTTAGCATCTTGAAGGAGTTCCCACAACCTTTTGTCCATGCCACTCCATTGTTGAACTTATCTGAAACATGCTAGATAGAAATGTTAGTCCAACAAGAGATATGTTGTCATCAATTATCAAAACCACCTAGGGAGCACTTGTGCTTTCACGCGTCCAGTGTCAGCTCTGCCGCGGCCCTGGGCACTATGCCTGGGAGTGCGGCCAGCGCTACAACCATGCCTTCCAACCCCAACAATCCAAGATGGCTGGTCTCGCTGTTGCATCTCCTCCTTCCATCTTAGGAGATCCCGCCTGGTTCACTGACACCGGCGCCACCGACCACATCACCGGCGACCTCGATTGCCTCGCGATCCGGGAGAAGTATCCAGGGAGGGATTGCATCCACACAGCCGACGGCTCAGGTTTGCACATAGCTCATCGTGGTCATGCAATCCTTCCTACTCCCTCTGCCAATCTGAAACTTCGTAATATCTTGCATGTTCCTAATGCTGACAAAAACCTTCTTTCTGTTAATCGCCTTGCCATTGATAATCATGCTTATCTAAAGTACTGCCCTACTCATTTTCTTATGAAGGATTTGATCACCAAGAGGGTTCTACTTCAAGGCAGATGTGAGAATGGGCTCTATCCCATTCGGCCATCACCTCCTCGTGCTTTGTCTTCGGTTAGGTTGTCTGCTGAAGATTGGCATGCAAGACTTGGCCACCCCTCCACGCAAGTTGTTCAGCATGTTTTATCTTCAAATAAGCTAGCTTCATCTAGTCGGTCTTTGACCCATGTGTGTAATGCTTGTCAGCAAGGCAAAGCACACCAGCTACATTTCCCTAGATCATCGAGTGTTTCTTCCTTTCCCTTAGAACTTATTTTTTCGGATGTGTGGGGACCTGCCAAAACCTCTTCTGGCGGGTTCCTGTACTGTGTCTCATTCATTGATGATTATAGTAAGTTTGTTTGGATTTATCTTCTCAAACGAAAATGTGTTGTGTTTGATGTCTTTCATGATTTTCTTGCTCACGTTGAACGCCTCTTGTCTCGCAAAATTCTATGTGTTCAGTCCGACTAGGGTGGTGAGTACAAGAAACTCAGCAACACCTTTTTTCGCCAACTTGGTATTATGCATCACGTTTCCTGCCCACACACACATCAACAGAACGGTTCTGCCAAAAGAAAACACCGCCACATTGTTGACATGGGGTTATCTCTGTTATCACATGCGTCTATGCCTCTTCGCTTTGGGATGAGGCATATCTTTCAGCTTGCTACCTCATAAATCGCCTTCCTAGTCGTGTCATTGGCAACACAAGTCCTATGGAAAAACTGTTTAACACCAAACCTGACTATACATCCCTTCGTACGTTTGGGTGCGCGTGTTGGCCCAACTTACGCCCATACAACACACACAAACCAGCTTTTCGATCTCAACAGTGCGTCTTTGTTGGGTACAGCATTCGTCACAAGGGCTACAAGTGCTTACACTTGCCAACTGCCCGCGTGTACATCTCTCGCGATGTCATATTTGACGAAAAGGTTTTTCCATTCGCTAGTCCTCTCCCTTCTCCCATACCACCCAGGGTAGCCGAACATGCCATATTATTATTTCCGCATGACCACATGAACTATTGTACACCTGGTTTGCATGCTAACTTGGATGCGGGATCTCCCACGGCACAGAAAATCCCAGGCGAAACCACCACGGGATCCCAGGAGGATCCTGGTGAACGATCCGAGACTGATCGATCTTGGATCCCGCACTGTCAGCGGACAGCGATGCGTCTTCCCCCGCGCCAGGCAGCGGCGGTGCCGCGGCCTCCACAGTGGGCCGCGTGGCGCCTACTGACGGGCCGGCCTCCCCTCCATCCGCACCCGCGGCTCCACCCACGCCAGTAGTGGGGTCCACACCTGGGCCGGCCTCCCTCCAGGCCGACATGCCTCGGGCCGAGCCACACGTGGCTTCCGGGCGGGCTGCCGCAGCAGTTCCTGCCGCCCCGCCCGCTTCCGGCTCGGGATCCCAGGCGGATCTCGGTCCCGCTCGCTCTGCCGCTGGTACGGGATCCCAGGAGGATCTCCCGCCTAGATCTTCTGCTCCGCGTGGATCCGATGCTCCGCCCGGCCACACCATGGTGACTCACCTACGTGACAACACCCGCAAGGCCATGCAACGTACCGATGGCACGGTCATGTATGACTCGTCTCGACGTGCATTTCTCGCCTCGCGGGAACCTACTGATCATCGTGAAGCTCTCCATTCTCCCGCGTGGCGTGCGGCCATGCAACTCGAGCTTGCGGCTCTTCATCACAATGGCACTTGGTCTTTGGTTCCACCACCATCCCATGTCAACGTAATTGACTGCAAATGGGTTTTCAAACTCAAGCACAAGGCGGATGGCACAGTTGATCGTCATAAGGCACGACTCGTGGCAAAGGGGTTTAAACAACGATATGGCTTGGACTATGATGATACGTTCAGTCCTGTCGTCAAACCGGTCACTGTTCGCTTGGTTCTCTCCATTGCAGTCTCTCGTGGGTGGTGTTTGCGTCAGCTGGATGTCCAAAACGCCTTTCTTCATGGAGTGCTTCAAGAAGAGGTGTACATGCGACAACCACCTGGTTTTGTGGATCCCAGGGCCCACGACATCTTTGCAAGCTCAGGAAGGCAATCTATGGTCTTAAACAAGCTCCTCGAGCATGGTATTCCAGGCTCAGTTCTCGGCTTCTTCAACTTGGTTTTGTGGCATCTAAGGCGGACACCTCCTTGTTTGTCTTTCATCATGCTCGTGTCACCATGTTTATGCTTGTTTATGTGGATGATATCATTGTGGCCAGCTCGTCTTCTACTGCTACCACCAAGTTGCTTGCTGATCTTCAGGCTTCCTTTGCTATCAAAGACCTTGGTCCCCTGGATTACTTCCTTGGAGTTGAGGTGAGATCGTCGCCAGGGGGGATTGTACTTTCTCAACAGAAGTATATTGGCGACATTCTTCATCGAGCAAATATGGAGAATTGCAATGTCTCTACCACACCCATGTCTTCGGCCGAGAAGCTCACCAAGGAAAGTGGGACGCCATTGTCTCAAGATGATAGCATCAAGTATCGTAGCCTGGTTGGTGCTCTTCAATATCTAACACTTACTAGGCCAGATATATCCTTTGCAGTAAACCGTGTTTGCCAGTTTCTTCATGCACCCACAACTATACATCTCTCAGGAGCCAAACGGATTTTGAGATACTTAAAGTATACTCGGAGCATGGGTCTCTCTATAAGGAAATCTCCTTCAATGCTGTTGAGCTGTTCTTCTGATGCAGATTGGGCAGGGTGTAGTGATGATCGGAGATCTACTGGTGGTTTTGCTATATTTCTTGGTTCTAATCTTGTGTCCTGGAGTTCGAGGGAACAAGCCACGATTTCTCGCTCAAGCACAGAGTCTGAATATAAAGCACTTGCAAATGGAACAGCTGAGCTAATCTGGATCCAATCAGTCCTTGGTAAACTTGGGGTTTTCATGGCAAGACCACCGGTGTTGTGGTGTGATAACTTGGGAGCTGCTTATCTATCTGCCAATCCAGTATTTCATGCTAGGACTAAGCACATAGAAGTAGACTTTCACTTCGTTCGAGAGAGAGTTGCAGCCAAGGCACTAGATGTTCGGTTCATCTCTTCTAAAGAGCAAGTTGCTGATATATTCACAAAGCCATTGGTTGAGACAATGTTTGTCTCAAATAGATACAATCTGAATCTTCTTGAGGGAAGTTTAGATTGAGGGGGGATGTTAAACAGAATATTGTTATAGATTAGGAGGCTGTTAATATTTGTAGTTATCTCCTTATCTCTTGTAACAATCTATGTAATCTCGACTATGCCGTGCCCTAGAGGCTGCATATATAAACACTCCCCCGGCCGCCCTATGGGCTATGCCAAATCCCAATCTCTTTCTTCTGTTTCACAATGTGTTGCTCCGGGTCCAGTACATATGCACGCATGAGTTCGCCATCGACGCCAGTATGCTTAGTCTCGGCGCGTCGTCTGCAGTCTTCATGGGCGCGCGCTTGGTCGCTGCCATCTTGAGCCTTGTTGTAGTGCGTACTACGATAGCTGTTGCCGAGTGTCTCATCGACTCCATCGAGATGGCCTCGAAGATTCTTCTTCATGTGTATGTGAATATCATCTACCCAAGCGTGAAGTGTCACTGCTCTCAACTATGGTGCAGGTTGATGTTGGCAGGATGGAGATGGCGCCGGGTTGTAGGCCGGCAGCTTCGACGTCGTCGCAGAGGTGTAGATGGTGTCGGGCTACAGGTCGGCATCTTCGTTGTTGTCATGGCGGCGTGGACGGTGTCGGGCAGTCCGCCGGAACGGTGGTGATGGCGACGGGCTGCAGGTCGGCAGCTCCGTCGTTGTCGTGGTGTCATAGATACGTTGGGCCACACGCCGGCGTGGTGGAGATGACTCCGGGCTGCAGGGTCGGCAACTCCGTCATTCTTGTGGTGGTGTAGATGGCGCCGGGCCACACACGCGGTGGAGATGACTCCGGGCTGCAGGTCAGCGGCTCCGACGTCGTTGTAGTGGTATAGATGGCGATGGGCCGGATGCTGGCGGCCTCTCGGATGTCATCGCCGAGGTGGAGTTGGTGTCGTGCTACACGCCCCAGCCTTATGGTGGTGTAAATGGATGAAGACGTCGATTGAAGAAGGCACCATGGGTAGCGCCCGCGACCGCCTTGAGTGCTAGGGCTTGTTGTGCGGGCTCCTCCGTGTATCTGCAGCCGCCAGACGATCAGGGTGTGTGGGATGCTTGGCGAGCATGCCTTTACCATGGGCGCGTCCTCACGATCTCCTCGCCACGGCCGTCGTGGGAGCGTCTCCACCTGGGCATGGGTTGGCGTTCGTGTGTACGTGAGCTCACCCTACTCCGCGCTTGGCCTTGGGGGTTGATGGATGCATGGCCTTCGTGGATCGGTGTGCCTTCAAGTGAGTTATCATTGACACCGGCGACGGCTCCGGCCAGATGATCTGCGTTGTCTCGCTGGCCTTCTAGTGTTTCCGCATATCTGGTCTGGCTTCTCCCCGTGGACCGCTCTTTTTTCCTGGGCGCACTTGGTGTTGCCGTCCTCGATGCTGCCAACGTCGGCGCGTCTTCCATTGGCTCCCTCCTGCGTACGTAAGCTCACCCTGCTCCGCGTGCCGCTGCCTGCGCGTTGTCCCGTCCTCGATGCTGCCTCCACCCCTTGGCTGCGATCTCGCGATGGCCTTCAGATCTCCATCTTGGATGTTTGCTAATTGAGAATAAAAGAAGAATCATTAGAGAAGGAATTGTATGTGCTCTTATATGCATGTGCCATGCAACGCAAGATGTCTTGAAACGCTCATGTAAAGAGCTAGCTTGACTTGACGCAGCGGTCTTGCCATTGCCGCCGGTGCATCTCCGAGCTTGAACGGGTGTCGCTGCTGCCGCCGCTGTGGGGGCGGCGTCCTCTCGTGGGTCTGGTGCACGTGCACCGCCGAATAAGGCCGCCGTACTCACCGCCGCCGTGGGCACGTGGTTGTTTCCCTTCTCTTTTTGGTTTTTCTTGTGTATGTGTTTTTCCGGGGCATATTCTCTAGTACGGCCCCCACGTCCTTCTCCCTGGTGGCTGCTCCTTAGCAGGCGTGTGGTGATAATGGATAGGTCTCATGCCGGAGTTGTTAAACCGGCGCTCCCGATCTCATGGAGAGATGACAAGATAAGGATGCATTATATCCCTGAGTTTACTTCGTACGGGATGTTACGGCCGAACTCGCACGCGGCCGTGACCAGTGTGTAGTACCAGGCTCAATCAACGAGCATGCGTTGCGGCCGAGTCTTCTTGTAGTTTTTCACAGTTGTGTCAACTTAGCTGAGATGGCATCATGCACGCATGGAATTTTCACGGTCGCGCATGAGCTGTGTACATACATCAATCTTTGCATGCACATGTACAACTACTTGATCATGTGTGTGTAGGCATAGAAAATTAATGCTCCACCATCTCAATGACCCTCTTTAATGAGTAACAGCATCTTGTTTCATTGAATGTACACGCTTGTACATACATATCAATGCCATATTTTTATATTTCATAAATATTAAATTTCGCCAAAAACGCGTCGAACACACTTGACGAAAAATCATTATGGTTTTGATGTATAGATAAGAATGGTTTTTGCTAGAAGCCCGTAGCACCCACGTAAAATTTGCAACAATAAAGTAGAGGACGTCTAACTTGTTTTTGCAGGGCATGTTGTGATGTGATATGGTCAAGACGTGATGAGATATAAATTGTTGTTTGAGATGATCATGTTTTGTTGAAGTTATCGGCAACTGGCAGGAGCCTTATGGTTGTCTCTTTATTGCATAAGATGCAAGCGCCATATAATTGCTTCACTTTATCACTATGCGATAGCAATAGTTGTAAAAGCAATAGTTGGCGAGACGCCATGTGACGACACGTTGATAGAGATCAAGATGATGGAGATCATGGTGTCATGCCGGTGACGATGGAGATCATGACGATACTTTGGAGATGGAGATCAAAGGCACAAGATGATGATGGCCATATCATGTCACATATTTTGATTGCATGTGATGTTTATCTTTTATGCATCTTATTTTGCTTAGTATGGTGGTAGCATTATAAGATGGTCCCTCACTAAATTTCAAGGTATAAGTGTTCTCCCTGAGTATGCACCGTTGCTACAGTTCGTCGTGCTGAGACACCATGTGGTGATTGGGTGTGATAAGCTCTACGTTCACATAAAACGGGTGCAAGCCAGTTTTGCACATGTAGAATACTTGGGTTAAACTTGACGAGCCTAGCATATGCAGATATGGCCTCGAAACACTGAGACCAAAAGGTCAAACGTGAATCATATAGTAGATATGTCAACATAGTGGTGTTCACCATTGAAAACTACTCCATCTCACGTGATGATCGGACATGGTTTAGTTGATATGGATCACGTGATCATTTAGATGACTAGAGGGATGTCTATCTAAGTGGGAGTTCTTAAGTAATATGATTAATTGAACTTAAATTTATCATGAACTTAGTCCTGATAGTATTTGCATATCAATGTTGTAGATCAATAGCTCGTGTATAGCTTCCCCGTTTTATTTATGATATGTTCCTAGAGAAAAATAAGTTGAAAGATGATAGTAGCAATGATGCGGACTGGATCCGTGATCTGAGGATTATCCTCATTGCTGCACAGAAGAATTATGTCCTTGATGCATCACTAGGTGACGGACCTATTGTAGGAGCAGATGTAGACATTATGAATGCTTGGCAAGCTCGGTATGATGACTACTTGATAGTTTAGTGTGCCATGCTTTACGGCTTAGAACCGGGACTTCAAAAACGTTTTGAACGCCACGGAGCATATAAGATGTTCCAAGAGCTGAAATTGGTATTTCAGACTCATGCCCGAGTCAAAAGGTATGAGACCTCTGACAAGTACTTTGCCTACGAGATGGAGGAGAATAGCTCAACCAGTGAGCATGTGCTCAAAGTGTTTGAGTACTACGATCGCTTGAATCAAGTGGGAGTTAATCTTCCAGATAA
This sequence comes from Triticum urartu, assembly GCF_056163025.1. NCBI lineage: Eukaryota > Viridiplantae > Streptophyta > Magnoliopsida > Poales > Poaceae > Triticum > Triticum urartu. The sequence continues at coordinate 343,502,525 of NC_141879.1, forward strand.
GATAGTGATTGATAGAGTTCTCTATTCACTATCACCAAGTTACTGGAACTTCGTGATGAACTATAATATGCAAGGGATGACGAAAACGATTCCCGAGGTCTTCGCGATGCTAAAATCGGTGAAGGTAGAAATCAAGAAAGAGCATCAAGTTTTGATGGTTAACAAGACCACTAGTTTCAAGAAAAGGGGCAAAGGAAAAGAAAGGGAACTTTAAGAAAGAATGGCAAGCAAGTTGCCACTCCCATGAAGAAGCCCAAAGCTAGACCCAAGCATGAAACTAAGTGCTTCTCCTCCAAAGAAAATGGTCACTGGAAGCGGAACTGCCCCAAATACTTGGCGGATAAGAAGGATGGCAAAGTGAACAAAAGTATATATGACATACATGTTATTGATGTGTACTTTACTAGTGTTCATAGTAGCCCCTGGGTATTTGATACTGGTTCAGTTGCTATGATTAGTAACTTGAAACAGGAGTTACAAAATGAACAGAGACTAGTTGAGTGCGAGGTGACGATGTGTGTTGGAAGTGATTCCAAGGTTGATAAGATCACCATCGCACACTCCCTTTACCTTCGGGATTAGTATTGAACCTAAAATAAATGTTATTTGGTGTTTGCGTTGAGCATAATATGATTGGATCATGTTTGTTGCAATACGATTATTCATTTAAGTCAAAGAATAATTGTTATTCTGTTTACATGATAAAACCTTCTATGGTCATACACCCAAGGTGAATGGTTTATTGAATCTCGATCGTAGTGATACACATATTCGTAATATTGATGCCAAAAGATGCAAAGTTGATAATGATAGTGCAACATACTAGTGGCACTGCCGTTTAGGTCATATTGGTGTAAAGCGCATGAAGAAACTCCATGCGAATGGACTTTTGGAATCACTTGATTATGAATCATTTGATGCTTGTGAACCATGCCTCATGGGCAAGATGAATAAGACTCCATTCTCCGGAACAATGGAGCAAGCCACTGACTTATTGGAAATAATACATACAGATGTATGCGGTCCGATGAGTGTTGAGGCTCGTGGCGGGTATCATTATTTTCTAACCTTCACAGTTGATTTGAACATATATAGATATATCTACTTAATGAAACACAAGTCTGAATCATTTTGAAAAGTTTAAAGAATTTCAGAGTGAAGTGGAGATTCGTCGTAACAAGAAAATAAAGTTTCTGCGATCTGATCGCAAAGGCGAATATTTGAGTTACGAGTTTTGGCCTTCATTTAAAACAATGTGGAATAGTTTCACAACGCACGCCACCTAGAACACCATAGTGTAATGGTGTGTCCAAACATCGTAACCGTACTATATTGGATATGGTGCGATCCATGATGTCTCTTACTGATTTACCACTATTGTTTTAGGATTATGCATTAGAGACAGCTGCATTCACGTTAAATAGGGCACCATATAAATCCGTTGAGACGACACCATATGAACTATGGTTTGGCAAGAAACCAAGGCTGTTGTTTCTTAAAGTTTGGGGTTGCAAGACTTATGTGGAAAAGATTTAAACTGATAAGCTCAAACCCAAATCGGAGAAATGCGTCTTCATAGGATACCCAAAAGAAACTGTTGGGTACACCTTCTATCACAGATCCGAAGGCAAGTATTTGTTGCTAAGAATGAATCCTTTCTAGAGAAGGAGTTTCTCTCGAAAGAAGTGAGTGGAAGGAATGTAGAACTTGATGAGGTAATTATACCTTCTCCCGAATTGGAAAGTAGTTCATCACAGAAATCAGTTCTAGTGATTCCTACACCAATTAGTGAGGAAGCTAATGATGATGATCATGAAATTTCAGATCAAGTTACTACCGAACCTCGTAGGTCAACCAGAGTACGGTCCACACCAGAGTGGTACGATAATCCTATTCTGGAAGTCATGTTACTAGACCATGACGAACCTATGAACTATGAGGAAGCAATGATGAGCTCAGATTCCGCGAAATGGCTTGAGGCCATGAAATCTGAAATGGGATCCATGTATGAGAACAAAGTATGGACTTTGATTGACTTGCCCAATGATCGGCGAGCCATTGAGAATAAATAGATCTTCAAGAGGAAGACGGACACTGATAGTAGTGTTACTATCTACAAAGCTCGAATTGTCACAAAAAGTTTTCGACAAGTTCAAAGTGTTTGACTACGATAAGATTTTATCACTCGTATCGATGCTTAAGTCTATCCGAATCATGTTAGCAATTGCCACGTTTTATGAAGTCTGGCAAATGGAAGGCAAAAAAACTGCATTCCTTAATGGATATATTAAAGAAGAGTTGTATATGATACAACTTGAAGGTTTTGTCAATCCTAAAGGTGCTAACAAAATGTGCAAACTCCAGCATCCATCTATGGACTGGTGCAAGCATATCGAAGTTGGAATATACGCTTTGATGAGTTGATCAAAGCATATAGTTTTATACAGACTTGCGGTGAAGTCTATATTTACAAGAAAGCGAGTGGGAGCACTACAACCTTTTTGATAAGTATATGTGAGTGACATATTGTTGATCAGAAATTATGTAGAATTTTCTGGAAAGCATAAAGAAGTGTTTGAAAGGAGTTTTTCAAAGAAAGACCTCGATGAACCTTCTTACACATTGAACATCAAGAGCTATAGAGATAGATCAAGATGCTTGATAAAAAAATTCAATGAGTACATACCTTGACAAGATTTTGAAGTAGTTCACAATGGAACAGTCAAAGAAAGAGTTCTTGCCTGTGTTGCAAGGTGTGAAGTTGAGTAAGACTCAAAACCCGACCATGGCAGAAAATAGAAGGAGAATGAAAGTCATTCCCTATGCCTCAGTCATAAGTTCTATAAAGTATGTTGTGCAGTGTACCAAACCTATTGTGTACCTCACCATGAGTTTGACAAGAGGGTACAATAGTGTTGGGGAACATAGTAATGTCAAAAAAATTCCTACGCACACACAAGATCATGGTGATGCATAGCTCTAGAGAGTATCGTCCACGTACCCTCGTAGACCGTAAGCGGAAGCGTTATGAGAATGTGGTTGATGTAGTCGTACGTCTTCACGATCCGACCGATCCAAGTACCGAACGTACGGCACCTCCGAGTTCAGCACACGTTCATCTCGATGACGTCCCACGAACTCCGATCCAGCAGAGCTTCACGGGAGAGTTCCGTCAGCACGATGGCGTGATGACGGTGATGATGTTTCTATCGATGCAGGGCTTCGCCTAAGCACCGCCACTATATGATCGAGGTGGATTATGGTGGAGGGGGGCACCGCACACGGCTAAGGGATCAATGATCAACTTGTGTGTCTATGGGGTGCCCCCTGGCCACGTATATAAAGGAGTGGAGGAGGGGGAAGGGTTGGCCCTCCTATGGCACGCCCTGGGGAGTCCTACCCCCACCGGGAGTAGGATTCCACCCCTTCCATGTAGTAGGAGTAGGAGAGAAGGAAAGGGAAAAGAGAAGAGAAGGAAGGAGCTGCCCCTCCCCCTAGTCAAATTCGGACTAGGCCTTGGAGGGGCGGAGCCTCCTCTTTCTCTTTCCCCTAAATCCCAATAAGGACCATATACTCCCCGGCGAATTCCCGTAACTCTCCGGTACTCCGAAATATACCTGAATCACTCAGAACCTTTCTGATGTCCGAATATAGCCGTCCAATATATCAATATTTATGTCTCGACCATTTCGAGACTCCTCGTCATGTTCCTGGTCTCATTCGGGACTCTGAACTACCTTCGGTACATCAAAACACATAAACTCATAATATCGATCATCACCGAACGTTAAGCGTGCGGACCCTACGGGTTCGAGAACTATGTAGACATGACCGAGACTCATCTCCAGTCAATAACCAATAGCGGAACCTGGATGCTCATGTTGGTTCCTACATATTCTACGAAGATCTTTATCGATCAAACCGCATAACAACATACGTTGTTCCCTTTGTCATCGGTATGTTAGTTGCCCGAGATTCGATCATCGGTATCTCAATACCTAGTTCAATCTCATTACCGGCAAGTCTCTTTACTCGTTCCATAATGCATCATCCCGCAACTAACTCATTAGTTACATTGCTTGCAAGGCTTATAGTGATGTGCATTACCAAGGGGGCCCAGAGATACCTCTCCGACAATCGGAGTGACAAATCATAATCTTGATCTATGCCAACTCAACAATTACCATCGGAGACACCTATAGAGCACTTTTATAATCACCCAGTTACATTGTGACGTTTGGTAGCACACAAAGTGTTCCTCCGGTATTCGGAAGTTGCATAATCTCATAGTCATAGGAACATGTATAAGTCATGAAGAGAGCAATAGCAACAAACTAAACGATCATCGTGTTAAGCTAACGGATGGGTCAAGTCAATCACATCATTCCCTAATGATGTGATCCCGTTAATCAAATGACAACTCATGTCTATGGCTAGGAAACATAACCATCTTTGATTCAACAAGCTAGTCAAGTAGAGGCATACTAGTGACACTTTGTTTGTCTATGTATTCACACATGTACTAAGTTTCCGATTAATACAATTATAGCATGAATAATAAACATTTATCATGATATAAGGAAATATAAATAACAACTTTATTATTGCCTTTAGGGCATATTTTTCCTTCAGTCTCCCACTTGCACTAGAGTCAATAATCTAGTTCACATCGTCATGTGATTTAACATCAATAGTTCACATCTTTATGTGATTAGTTCACATCTCCATGTGACTAACACCCAAAGGGTTTACTAGAGTCGATAATCTAGTTCACGTCGCTATGTGATTAACACCCAAAGAGTGATCATGTTTTGCTTGTGAGAGAAATTCAGTCAATGGGTCTGCCACATTCAGAGCCGTATGTATTTTGCAAATTTTCTATGTCTACAATGCTTTGCACGAAGCTACTCTAGCTAATTGCTCCCACTTTCAATACGTGTCTAGATCGAGACTTAGAGTCATCCAGATTGGTGTCAAAACTTGCATCGATGTAACTCTTTACGATGAACTCTTTGTCACCTCCATAACCGAGAAACATTTCCTTATTCCACTAAGGATATTTTTGACCGTTGTCCAGTGATCTACTCCAGGATCAATATTGTACCCTCTTGCCAAACTTATGGTGAGGTACACAATAGGTCTGGTACACAGCATAGCATACTTTGTAGAACTTATGGTTGCAGCATAGGGAATGACTTTTCATTCTCTTTCTATTTTCTGCCGTGGTCGGGTTTTGAGTCTTTACTCAACTTCACACCTTGCAACACAGGCAAGAACTCCTTCTTTGACTATTCCATTTTGAACTACTTCAAAATCTTGTCAAGGTATGTACTCATTAAAAAAGCTTATCAAGCGTCTTGATCTATCTCTATAGATCTTGATGCTCAATGTGTAAGCAGCTTCATCGAGGTCTTTCTTTGAAAAATTCTTTTCAAACACTCCTTTATGCTTTCCAAAAAATTCTACATTATTTCTAATCAACAGTATGTCATTCACATATACTTATCAGAAATGTTGTAGTGCTCCCACTCACTTTCTTGTAAATACAAGCTTCACCGCAAGTCTGTATAACACCATATGTTTTGATCACTTTATGAAAGCATATATTCCAACTTCGAGATGCTTGCACCAGTCCATAGATGGATCGCTGGAGCTTGCTCACTTTGTTAGCACCTTTAGGACCGACAAAACCTTCTGGTTGCATCATATACAACTCTTCTTTAAGAAATCCATTAAGGAATGCAGTTTTGACATCCATTTGCCAGATTTCATAAAATGCGGCAACTGCTAACATGATTCGGACAGACTTAAGCATCGCTACGGCTGAGAAAGTGTCATCATAGTCAACCCCTTGAACTTGTCGAAAACCTTTTGCAACAAGTCGAGCTTTCTAGACAGTAACACTACTATCAGCGTTTGTCTTCCTCTTGAAGATCCATTTATTCTTAATGACTCGCCGATCATCAGGCAAGTCAATCAAAGTCCACACTTTGTTCTCATACATGGATCCCATCTCAGATTTCATGGTCTCAAGCCATTTTGCGGAATCTGGGCTCATCATCGCTTCCTCATAGTTTGTAGGTTAGTCATGGTCAAGTAACATGACTTCTAGAAAGGATTACCGTACCACTGTGGTGCGGACCATACTCTGGTTGTCCTACGAGGTTCGGTAGTAACTTGATCTGAAGTTTCATGATCATCATCATTAGCTTCCTCACTAATTGGTGTAGAGATCACTAGAACTAATTTCTGTGATAAACTATTTTCCAATTCCGGAGAAGGTACAATTACCTTATCAAGTTCTACATTCCTCCCACTCACTTCTTTCGAGAGAAACTTCTTCTCTAGAAAGGATCCACTTTTAGCAACAAAATATCTTGCCTTCAGATCTGTGATAGAAGGTGTACCCAACAGTTTCTTTTGGGTATCCTATGAAGACGCACTACTCTGATTTGGGTTCGAGCTTATCAGTTTGAAACTTTTTCACATAAGCATCGTAACCCCAAACTTTAAGAAATGACAGCTTTGGTTTCTTGCCAAACCATAGTTCATACCGTGTCATCTCAACGGATTTAGATGGTGCCCTATTTAACGTGAATGCAGCTGTCTCTAATGCATAACCCCAAAACAATAGCGGTTAATCAGTAAGAGACGTCATAGATTGCACCATATCTAGTAAAGTGTGATTACGACGTTCGGACACACCATTACGCTGTGGTGTTCCAGGTGGCGTGAGTTGTGAAACTATTCCGCGTTGTTTCAAATGAAGACCAAACTCGTAACTCAAATATTCTCCTCCACGATCAGATCGTAGAAACTTTATTTTCTTGTTATGATGATTTTCCACTTCACTCTAAAATTCTTTGAACTTTCCAAATGTTTCAGACTTATGTTTCATCAAGTAGATATACCATATCTGCTCAAATCATCTATGAAGGTCAGAAAATAACGATACCCGCCGCGAGTCTCAACACTCAACAGACCGCATACATCAGTATGTATTATTTCCAATAAGTCAGTTGCTCGCTCCATTGTTCTGGAGAACAGAGTCTTAGTCATCTTGCCTATGAGGCATGGTTCGCAAGCATCAACTGATTCATAATCAAGTGATTACAAAAGCCCATCAGCATGTATTTTCTTCATGCGCTTTACACCAATATGACCTAAACGGCAGTGCCACAAATAAGTTGCACTATTATTATTAAATTTGCATCTTTTGGCTTCAATATTATGAATATGTGTATCACTACGATCGATATTCAATAAACCATTTATATTGAGTGTATGACCATAGAAGGTTTTATTCATGTAGATAGAATAACAATTATTCTTTGACTTAAATGAATAACCGTATTGCAATAAACATGATCAAATCATATTCATGCTCAACGCAAACACCAAATAACATTTATTTAGGTTTAACACTAATCCCGAAAGTATAGGGAGTGTGCGATGATGATCATATCAATCTTGGAACCACTTCCAACACACATCGTCACTTCACCCTTAACTAGTCTATGTTCATGCTGCAACTCCCGTTTCGAGTTACTACTCTTTAGTGACCGAACCAGTATCAAAATACCGAGGGGTTGCTACGAACACTAGTAAAGTACACATCAATAACATGTATATCAAATATACCTTTGTTCACTGTGGCATCCTTCTTATCCGTCAAGTATCTAGGGCAGTTCCACTTCCAGCGACCATTTCCTTTGCAGTAGAAGCACTCAGTTTCAGGCTTGGGTCTAGCTTTAGGCTTCTTCATGGGAGTGGAAACTTGCTTGCCATTCTTGAAGTTTGATACGCCTCCGTCGTATCTACTTTTCCAAACACTTTTGCCCTTGTTTTGGACTCTAACTTGCATGATTTGAATGGAACTAACCCGGACTGACGCTGCTTTCAGCAGAATTACCATGGTGTTATTTATGTGCAGAAACAAAAGTTCTCAGAATGACCTGAAACTTCACGGAGCAACTTTTTGGAAAATATAAAAAATACCTGCAAAAGATGAAGGCCAGGGGGGCCACCACCTGTCCACGAGGGTGGGGGGCGCGCCCCCTACCTCGTGGGGCCCCTGGAGCTCCTCCGACTCCAACTCCAACTCTATATATTTGGTTTCGGGGAGGAAAAAATCAAAGAGAAGGATTCATTGCGTTTTACGATATGGAGCCGTCGCCAAGCCCTAAAACCTCTCGGGAGGGCTGATTTGGAGTCCGTTCGGGGCTCCGGAGAGGGGAATCCGTCGCCATCGTCAACATCAACCATCCTCCATCACCAATTTCATGATGATCACCGTCGTGCGTGAGTAATTCCATCGTAGGCTTGCTGGACGGTGATGGGTTGGATGAGATCTATCATGTAATCGAGTTAGTTTTGTTAGGGTTTGATCCCTAGTATCCACTATGTTCTGAGATTGATGTTGCTATGACTTTGCTATGCTTAATGCTTGTCACTAGGGCCCGAGTGCCATGATTTCAGATCTGAACCTATTATGTTTTCATCAATATATGAGAGTTCTTGATCCTATCTTGCAAGTCTATAGTCACCTTATTATGTGTTATGATCCGTTAACCCCGAAGTGACAATAATCGGGATACTTACCGGTGATGACCGTAGTTTGAGGATTTCATGTATTCACTATGTGTTAATGCTTTGTTCCGGTACTCTATTAAAAGGAGGCCTTAATATCTCTTAGTTTCTGTAAGGACCCCGCTGCAACGGGAGGGTAGGACAAAAGATGTCATGCAAGTTCTTTTCCATAAGCATGTATGACTATATTCGGAATACATGCCTACATTACATTGATGAACTGGAGCTAGTTCTGTGTCACCCTAGGTTATGACTGTTACATGATGAACTGCATCCGGCATAATTCTCCATCACTGATCCATTGCCTACGAGCTTTCCATATACTGTTCTCCGCTTATTTATTTTTCGGTTGCTATTGCTACCATCACTACAAAATACCAAAAACATTACTTTTGCTACTGTTACCTTTTGCTACTACTACTATCATATTACTTTGATACTAAACACTTTGCTGCAGATACTAAGTTTCCAGGTGTGGTTGAATTGACAACTCAGCTGCTAATACTTGAGAATATTCTTTGGCTCCCCTTGTGTCGAATCAATAAATTTGGGTTGAATACTCTACCCTCGAAAACTGTTGCGATCCCCTATACTTGTGGGTTATCAGGACTATTTTCTGGCACCGTTGCCAGGGAGCATAGCTCTATTCTTTGAGTCACTTGGGATTTATATCTGCTTATCATTATGAAGAACTTGAGAGATCCAAAAACCAAGATTTATCCCTCAACTATGAGGGGAGGTAAGGAACTGCCATCTAGCTCTGCACTTGATTCACCTTCTGTTATGAGTAAGCTTGCGACACCTAAACCTACTTCTGCTATTCATTTTGATATGTCGCATGTTATTGATGATGCCACTTCTGCTATGCATGATACTTATGATGAAACTACTTCTATGCTTGATACCACTGTACCACTTGGTGAATTTCTTGATGAACAACTTGCTAGGGCTAGAGAGAATGAAAATATTGAATCTGATAATACTGATGAAATTGATGATGAAGACTTGCATGTTATTCCTGAGGGTTATGTTTTTGATAAAGAAGCTTCTTTAGCTATTTTAGCTTGCAAAGATAGATACGAACTCAAGAGGTTATTAGCTAAATGGAATCAGCAATCTCTAAATGCTAGAATGAAACCTGGCCCTGCTTTTGTTACTTCACCTATCTGTGTTACCGATAAGGATTATGAATTCTCTGTTGATCCTGATATAATTACTTTGGTTGAATCTGATCATTTTCATGGCTATGAATATGAAACTGTTATGGCACATCTTACTAAATTAAATGATATAGCTACCCTGTTCACTAATGATGAGAGAACTCGTAACTTTTATATCCTTAAAATATTTCTGTTCTCATTAAAGGGTGACGCTAAGCTATGGTTTAATTCTCTTGATCCTGGTTGTGTGTGTAGTCCCCAGGATATGATTTACTACTTCTCTGCTAAATATTTCCCAGCTCATAACAAACAAGCTGCTTTAAGGGATATATATATATATATATAATTTTGTGCAAATTGAAGAAGAGAGTCTCCCACAAGCTTGGGGGAGGCTTCTCAAGTTACTTAATGCTTTGCCTGATCATCCTCTTAAGAAAAATGAAATACTTGATATCTTTTATAATGGACTAACCAATGCTTCCAGAGATTACCTGGATAGTTGTGCTGGTTCTGTTTTCAGGGAAAGAACACCGGATGAAGCTAAAATTCTATTGAATAATATGTTGACAAATGAAAATAATTGGACACCTCCGGAGCCAATTCCTGAGCCTATTCCTAAACCAACTCCAAAGAAGGGAGGTATTCTATTTCTCAGTCCTGAAGATATGCAAGAGGCAAAGAAATCTATGAAAGAAAAAAGGTATTAAAGCTGAAGATGTTAAGAATTTACCTCCTATTGAAGAAATACATGGTCTTAATTTACCGCCTGTCGAAGAAACATATGATCCTAATCCATTACCTATTGAAGAAACTCATGGTCTTGATAACCCGACACAGGTAGTAAAGGTAAATTCCCTCTATAGATATGATAAAGCTGAGATCCCATTTACTAAATTTGCTAGCCCATGCTTAGATGAGTTTGATAAATTTATGGTTAAGCAAGAAGATTTTAATGCTTATTTTGGTAGACAATTGAAATACAATTCAAATATGCTTGGGCACTTGGGTGATTATATGGCTAATGTCAAAGGTGAACTTAAACTTATTAGTAAACATGTTTCTATGGTTACCACTCAAGTAGAACAAGTACTTAAAGCTCAAAATGATTTGCTCAATGAATTGAATAGTAAGAATAATGATAATGCTGTTAGAGTGGCTACTAGAACTGGTAGAAAGACTCAGGAACCTTCGTATCCTGAAGGCCATCCTAAGAGAATTGAGCAACATTCTCAGAGAAATAATGTAGATGCGCCTAGTCCTTCTAAAAGGAAGAAAAAGAAAAATAATAGGACTTTGCATGCTTCTAGTGAACCTATTACTGAAACAACTGAGAATCCAAATGATATTTCTATCTCTGATGCTGAAACACAATCTGGTAATGAAACTGAAACTAGTGATAATGTTAATAATAATGTTCATGATGATGCTCAACCTAGTAATGATAATGGTATAGAAATTGAACCCGCTGTTGATCTTGATAACCCACAATCAAAGAATCAACGTTATGATAAGAAAGACTTTGTTGCTAGGAAACATGGTAAAGAAAGAGAACCATGGGTTCAGAAACCCATGCCTTTTCCTCCCAAACCATCCAAGAAAAAGGATGATGAGGATTTTGAGCGCTTTGCTGAAATGATTAGACCTATCTTTTTGCGTATGCGATTAACTGATATGCTCAAAATGAATCCTTATGCTAAGTATATGAAAGATATTGTTACTAATAAAATAAAGATACCGGAAGCTGAAATTTCCACCATGCTTGCTAATTATACCTTTGTAGCAACCCGACCCGAATGGATCAAGTCTCTGTGCTTAAGTGTCATCCCTGGATCGGTATGCTGACACACACAGTACTCGAGGATTTATAACAGAGGTAAATCACATGTATAAGTAACATAAATACTATTACCTCAATCCAAAATAGCGGAAGTAACAAGGTTGTGGATTCCCATCAACACCAACGGCAAAGTTGAGTATAGAAATCGTAACCCTAACGTATCACTTACTCGTCGTAAGAAATCCTGCAACATGAGACGTTGCAGCCACAGAGGGTCAGTACATTGAATGTACTGGCAAATTCACACCATAGAAAATGATGAATAAAGGCTATCACTACATGCATATTTGGCTGGTAGAAAAGCTCTATGGTTATAGGTTTTTGCGAAAAGCCAATTTTTCCCTACTGCAAAGGAATAAATTTTATTTAACTATCATGGTGGTTGTTAAACATTGAGAATGGTTGACAGCATTCTCAATCCCACTTAAGTAACATCATTAAACCCAACAATATTCATTTAAAGTAACATGATGAGATCAACAGGATAATCCAAGAACTAGATACTCAAGATGTCCATAATCGGGGACACGACTAACCATGATTAGTTTATACACTCTGCAGAGGTTTGCGCACTTTTCCCCACAATACTCGATCGCCTCCGTTTGGTTTCTCGCACTACAAGGTGTTTGAGAAGACGGATGACCGAGACATAGTCTTTCAGAAGCGCTAGCACCTTACGATCGGGTAGACCGTACCACCTACATGTTGGGGAACGTAGTAATTTCAAAATTTTCCTACGCACACGCAAGATCATGGTGATGCATAGCAACGAGAGGGGAGAGTGTGATCTACGTACCCTTGTAGACCAACAGCGGAAGCGTTAGCACAACGCGGTTGATGTAGTCGTACGTCTTCACGGCCCGACCGATCAAGCACCGAAACTATGGCACCTCCGAGTTTTAGCACACGTTCAGCTCGATGACGATCCTCGGACTCCGATCCAGCAGAGTGTCGGGGTAGAGTTCCGTCAGCACGACGGCGTGGTGACGATCTTGATGTACTACCGTAGCAGGGCTTCGCCTAAGCACCGCTACAATATTATCGATGATTATGGTGGAAGGGGGCACCGCACACGGCTAAGAATATGATCACGTGGATCAACTTGTGTGTCTAGGGGTGCCCCCTGCCCCTGTATATAAAGGAGCAAGGGGAGGAGGCCGGCCGACCCCTATTGGCGCGCCAGGAGGAGTCCCCCTCTCCTAGTCCAATTCGGACCAGGGGGAGGAGGTGCACGGCCCACCCTGGCTGCCCCTCTCTCTCCACTAAGGCCCATATGGCCCATTACTTCTCCCGGTAGGGTTCCGGTAACCCTTCGGCTCTCCGGTTTTCTCCGAAATCATCCGGAACACTTCCGGTGTCCGAATATAGCCGTCTAATATATCAATCTTTATGTCTCGACCATTTCGAGACTCCTCGTTATGTCCGTGATCACATCCGGGACTCCAAACTAACTTCGGTACATCAAAACTCATAAACTCATAATATAACTGTCATCGAAACCTTAAGCATGCGGACCCTATGGGTTCGAGAACAATGTAGACATGACCGAGACACGTCTCCGGTCAATAACCAATAGCGGAACCTGGATTCTCATATTGGCTCCCACATATTCTACGAAGATCTTTATCGGTCAGACCGCCTAACAACATACGTTGTTCCCTTTGTCATCGGTATGTTACTTGCCCGAGATTCGATCGTCGGTATCTCAATACCTAGTTCAATCTCGTTACCGGCAAGTCTCTTTACTCGTTTCGTAATACATCATCTCGCAACTAACTCATTAGTTGAAATGCTTGCAAGGCTTATGTGACATGCATTACCGAGAGGGCCCAGAGATACCTCTCCGACAATCGAAGTGACAAATCCTAATCTCGAAATACGCCAACCCAACATGTACCTTTGGAGACACCTGTAGAGCTCCTTTATAATCACCCAGTTACGTTGTGACGTTTGGTAGCACACAAAGTGTTCCTCCGGCAAACGGGAGTTGCATAATCTCATAGTCATAGGAACATGTATAAGTCATGAAGAAAGCAATAGCAACATACTAAACGATCGGGTGCTAAGCTAATGGAATGGGTCATGTCAATCACATCATTCTCCTAATAATGTGATCCCGTTAATCAAATGACAACACATGTCTATGGTTAGGAAACATAACCATCTTTGATTTAACGAGCTAGTCAAGTAGAGGCATACTAGTGACACTCTGTTTGTCTATGTATTCACACATGTATTGTGTTTCCGGTTAATACAATTCTAGCATGAATAATAAACATTTATCATGATATAAGGAAATAAATAATAACTTTATTATTGCCTCTAGGGCATATTTCCTTCAGTCTCCCACTTGCACTAGAGTCAATAATCTAGTTCACATCGCCATGTGATCCAACACTAATAGTTCACATCACCATGTGATTAACACCCATGGTTCACATGGTCATGTGACCTATACCCGAAGGGTTTACTAGAGTCAATAATCTAGTTCACATCATTTATGTGATTAACACCCAAAGAGTACTAAGGTGTGATCATGTTTTGCTTGTGAGATAATTTTAGTCAACGGGTCTGTCACATACAGATCCGTAAGTATTTTGTGAATTCTATGTCAACAATGCTCTGCACGGAGCTACTCTAGCTAATTGCTCCCACTTTCAATATGCATCCAGATTGAGACTTAGAATCATCTGGATCAGTGTCAAAGTTTGCATCGACGTAACCCTTTACGACGAACCTTTTGTCACCTCCATAATCGAGAAACATATCCTTATTCCACTAAGGATAATTTTGATCGCTGTCCAGTGATCTACTTCCTAGATCACTATTGTATTCCCTCGCTTAACACAGTGTAGGGTATACAACAGATCTGGTACACAGCATGGCATACTTTATAGAATCTATGACTGAGGCATAGGGAATGACTTTCATTCTCTTTCTATCTTCTGCCGTGGTCGGGCTTTGAGTCTTACTCAACTTCACACCTTGTAAAACAGGCAAGAACTCTTTCTTTGACTGTTCCATTTTGAACTACTTCAAAATCTTGTCAAGGTATGTACTCATTGAAAAAACTTATCAAGCGTCTTGATCTATCTCTATAGATCTTGATGCTCAATATGTAAGCAGCTTCACCGAGGTCTTTCTTTGAAAAACTCCTTTCAAACACTTCGTTATGCTTTACAGAATAATTCTACATTATTTCTGATCAACAATATGTCACTCACATATACTTATCAGAAATGTTGTAGTGCTCCCACTCACTTTATTGTAAATACAGGCTTCACCATAAGTCTGTATAAAACTATATGCTTTGATCAACTTATCAAAGCGTATATTGCAACTCCGAGATGCTTGCACCAGTCCATAGATGGATCGTTGGAGCTTGCATATTTTGTTAACACCTTTAGGATTGACAAAACCTTCTGGTTGCATCATATACAACTCTTCTTTAAGAAATCCATTAAGGATTGCAGTTTTGTTATCCATTTGCCAGATTTCATAAAATGCGGCAATTGCTAACATGATTCGGACAGACTTTAAGCATCGATATGAGTGAGAAAATCTCATCGTAGTCAACACCTTGAACTTTGTCAAAAACCTTTTTCGACAAGTCTAGCTTTGTAGATAGTAATACTACTATCAGCGTCCGTCTTCCACTTGAAGATCCATTTAATCTCAATTGCTTGCCGATCATTGGGCAAGTCAACCAAAGTCCATACTTTGTTCTCATACATGGATCCCATCTCAGATTTCATGGCTTTAAGCCATTTTGCGGAATCTGGGCTCACCAACGCCTCTCCATAGTTCGTAGGTTCATCATGATCTAGTAGCATGACTTCCAGAACAGGATTACGGTACCACTCTGGTGCGGATCTTACTCTGGTTGATCTATGAGGTTCAGTAGTATCTTGTTCTGAAGCTTCATGATCATCATCATTAACTTCCTCACTAATTGGTGTAGGTGTCACAGAAACTGGTTTCTGTGATGTACTACTTTCCAATAATGGAGCAGGTACAGTTACCTCATCAAGTTCTACTTTCCTCCCACTCACTTCTTTCGAGAGAAATTCCTTCTCTAGAAAGGATCCATTCAAAGCAACGAATATCTTGCCTTCGGATCTGTGATAGAAGGTGTACCCAATATTTTCTTTTGGGTATCCTATGAAGACGCACTTATCCGATTTGGGTTTGAGCTTATCAGGTTGAAACTTTTTCACATAAGCATTGCAACCTCAAACTTTAAGAAATGACAGCTTAGGTTTCTTGCCAAACCACAGTTCAGATTGTGTCGTTTCAATGGATTTAGATGGTGCCCTATTTAACGTGAATGCAGCTGTCTCTAATGCATAACCCCAAAATGATAGTGGTAGATCGGTAAGAGACATCATAGATCGCACCATATCTAATAAAGTACGGTTATGACGTTCGGACACACCATTACATTGTGGTGTTCCAAGTGGCGTGAGTAGTGAAACTATTTCACAATGTTTTTAACTTAAGGCCAAACTCGTAACTCAAATACTCTTCTCTATGATCAGATCGTAGAAACTTTATTTTCTTGTTACGATGATTTTTCACTTCACTCTGAAATTCTTTGAACTTTTCAAATGTTTCAGACTTATGTTTCATCAAGTAGATATACTCATATCTGCTCAAATCATCTGTGAAGATCAGAAGATAATGATACCTGTCGCGGGCCTCAATATTCATCGGACCACATACATCAGTATGTATGATTTCCAACAAATCTGTTGCTCGCTCCATTGTTCTGAAGAACAGAGTCTTAGTCATCTTGCCCATGAGGCATGGTTCGCAAGCATCAACTGATTCATAATCAAGTGATTCCAAAAGCCCATCAGCATGGAGTTTCTTCATGCGCTTTGCACCAATATGACCTAAACGGCAGTGCCACAAATAAGTTGCACTATCATTATTAACTTTGCATCTTTTGGTTTCAATATTATGATTATGTGTATCACTACGATCGAGATCCAACAAACTATTTTCATTGGGTGTGTAACCATATAAGGTTTTATTCATGTAAACAAAACAACAATTTTTTCTCTTACTTAAATGAATAACCGTATTACAATAAACATGATCAAATCATATTCATGCTCAACGCAAACACCAAATAACACTTATTTAGGTTCAACACTAATCCCGAAATTATAGGGAGTGTGCGATGATGATCATGTCAATCTTGGAACCATTTCCAACACACATCGTCACTTCACCCTTAACTAGTCTCTGTTTATTCTGCAACTCCCGTTTCGAGTTACTAATCTTAGCAACTGAACTAGTATCAAATACTGAGGGGTTGCTATAAACACTAGTAAAGTACACATCAATAACATGGATATCAAATATACTTATGTTCACTTTGCCATCCTTCTTATCCGCCAATCACTTGGGGTAGTTCCGCTTCCAGTGACCAGTCCCTTTGCAGTAGAAGCACTTAGTCTCGGGCTTAGGACCAGACTTGGGCTTCTTCACTTGAGCAGCAACTTGCTTGCTGTTCTTCTTGAAGTTCCCCTTCTTCCCTCTGCCCTTTTCTTGAAACTAGTGGTCTTGTCTACCATCAACACTTGATGTTTTTCTCGATTTCTACCTTCGTCAATTTAAGCATTATGAAGAGCTTGGGAATCGTTTCCGTTATCCCTTGCATATCATAGTTCATCACGAAGTTCTACTAACTTGGTGATGGTGACTAGAGAATTCTGTTAATCACTATTTTATCTAACTCCCACTTGATTCAAGCAATTGTAGTACCCAGACAATCTGAGCACATGCTCACTAGTTAAGCGATTCTCCTCCATCTTTTAGCTATAGAACTTGTTGGAAACTTCATATCTCTCAACTCGGGTATTTGCTTGAAATATTAACTTCAACTCCTGGAACATCTCATATGGTCCATGACGTTCAAAACGTCTTTGAAGTCCCGATTCTAATCCGTTAAGCATGGTGCACTAAACTATCAAGTAAGCATCGTATTGAGCTAGCCAAACGTTCATAACGTCTGCATCTGCTCCTGCAATAGGTCTGTCACCTAGCGGTGCATCAATGACATAATTCTTCTGTGCAGCAATGAGGATAAACCTCAGATCACGGATCCAATCCGCATCATTGCTACTAACATCTTTCAACACAATTTTCTCCAGGAACATATCAAAATAAACACAGGGATGCAACAACGCGAGCTATTGATCTACTACATGATTTGCAAAATACTACCAGGACTAAGTTCATGATAAATTTAAGTTCAATTTAATCATATTACTTAAGAACTCCCACTTAGATAGACATCCCTCTAATCCTCTAAGTGATCACGTGATCCAAATCAACTAAACCATGTCCGATCATCACCTGAGATGGAGTAGTTTCATTGGTGAACATCACTATGTTGATCATATCTACTATATGATTCACGCTCGACCTTTCGGTCTCCGTGTTCCGAGGCCATATCTGTATATGCTTGGCTCGTCAAGTATAACCTGAGTATTCCGCGTGTGCAACTGTTTTGCACCCGTTGTATTTGAACATAGAGCCTATCACATCCGATCATCACGTGGTGTCTCAGCACGAAGAACTTTCGCAACGGTGCATACTCAGGGAGAACACTTCTTGACAATTAGTGAGAGGTCGTCTTAAAATGCTACCGTCAATCAAAGCAAGATAAGATGCATAAAAGATAAACATCACATGCAATCAATATAAGTGATATGATATGGCCATCATCATCTTGTGCTTGTGATCTCCATCTTTGAAGCACTGTCGTGATCACCATCGTCACCGGCGCGACACCTTGATCACCATCGTAGCATCGTTGTCGTCTCGCCAATCTTATGCTTCCACGACTATCGCTACCGCTTAGTGATAAAGTAAAGCATTACAGCGCAATTGCATTGCATACAATAAAGCGACAACCATATGGCTCCTGCCAGTTGCCGATAACTTGGTTACAAAACATGATCATCTCATACAATAAAATTTAGCATCATGTCTTGACCATATCACATCACAACATGCCCTGCAAAAACAAGTTAGACGTCCTCTACTTTGTTGTTGCAAGTTTTACGTGGCTGCTACGGGTTTAAGCAAGAACCAATCTTACCTACGCATCAAAACCACAACGATAGTTTGTCAAGTTGGTGATGTTTTAACCTTCGCAAGGACCGGGCATAGCCACACTCGGTTCAACTAAAGTTGGAGAAACTGTCACCCGCTAGCCACCTTTGTGCAAAGCACGTCGGGAGAACCGGTCTCGCGTAAGCGTACGCGTAATGTCGGCCCGGGCCACTTCGTCCAACAATACCGCCAAACCAAAGTATGACATGTTGGTAAGCAGTATGACTTATATCGCCCACAACTCACTTGTGTTCTACTCATGCATATAACATCAACACATAAAACCTAGGCTCGGATGCCACTGTTGGGGAACGTAGTAATTTCAAAATTTTCCTACGCACACGCAAGATCATGGTGATGCATAGCAACGAGAGGGGAGAGTGTGATCTACGTACCCTTGTAGACCGACAGCGGAAGCGTTAGCACAACGCGGTTGATGTAGTCGTATGTCTTCACGGCCCGACCGATCAAGCACCGAAAGTACGGCACCTCCAAGTTTTAGCACACGTTCAGCTCGATGACGATCCCTGAACTCCGATCCAGCAAAGTGTCGGGGTAGAGTTCTGTCAGCACGACGGCGTGGTGACGATCTTGATGTACTACCGTCGCAGGGCTTCGCCTAAGCACCGCTACAATATTATCGAGGATTATGGTGGAAGGGGGCACCGCACACGGCTAAGAATATGATCACGTGGATCAATTTGTGTGTCTAGGGGTGCCCCCTGCCCCCGTATATAAAGGAGCAAGGGGAGGAGGCCGGTCGGCCCCTATTGGCGCGCCAGGAGGAGTCCTCCTCCTAGTAGGAGTAGGACTCCTACTAGGAGGGGGAAGGAAGTGGGGAGGGAGAAGGAAAGGGGGGGCACCGCACCCCCTCTCCTAGTCCAATTCGGACCAGGGGGGAGGAGGCGCGCGGCCCACCCTGGCTGCCCCTCTCTCTCCACTAAGGCCCATATGGCCCATTACTTCTCCCGGTAGGGTTCCGGTAACCCTCCGGCTCTCCGGTTTTCTCCGAAATCACCCGGAACACTTACGGTGTCCGAATATAGCTGTCTAATATATCAATCTTTATGTCTCGACCATTTCGAGACTCCTCGTTATGTCCTTGATCACATCCGGGACTCCGAACTAACTTCGGTACATCAAAACTCATAAACTCATAATATAACTGTCATCGAAACCTTAAGCGTGCGGACCCTACGGGTTCGAGAACAATGTAGACATGACCGAGACACATCTCCGGTCAATAACCAATAGCGGAACTTGGATGCTCATATTGGCTCCCACATATTCTACGAAGATCTTTATCGGTCAGACCGCCTAACAACATACGTTGTTCCCTTTGTCATCGGTATGTTACTTGCCCGAGATTCGATCGTCGGTATCTCAATACCTAGTTCAATCTCGTTACCGGCAAGTCTCTTTACTCGTTTCGTAATACATCATCTCTCAACTAACTCATTAGCTGAAATGCTTGCAAGGCTTATGTGATGTGCATTACCGAGAGGGCCCAAAGATACCTCTCCGACAATCGGAGTGACAAATCCTAATCTCGAAATACGCCAACCCAACATGTACCTTTGGAGACACCTGTAGAGCTCCTTTATAATCACCCAGTTACGTTGTGACGTTTGGTAGCACACAAAGTGTTCCTCCGGCAAACGGGAGTTGCATAATCTCATAGTCATAGGAACATGTGTAAGTCATGAAGAAAGCAATAGCAACATACTAAACGATCGGGTGCTAAGCTAATGGAATGGGTCATGTCAATCACATCATTCTCCTAATAATGTGATCCCGTTAATCAAATGACAACACATGTCTATGGTTAGGAAACATAACCATCTTTGATTTAACGAGCTAGTCAAGTAGAGGCATACTAGTGACACTCTGTTTGTCTATGTATTCACACATGTATTACGTTTCAGGTTAATACAATTCTAGCATGAATAATAAACATTTATCATGATATAAGGAAATAAATAATAACTTTATTATTGCCTCTAGGGCATATTTCCTTCACTACATCCCCTACATCTGCTAGTCTACCACTGTAAGAGTTCGCACGACTTAGTCAACTATGCTAGAGCCCATAATAGCTTGTGGCTGCACACAGAAGTTTCTAGCATGAATAATCTCATGATCCCTTTGATCCTGGGTGGCGGTCCATAGAAAAAACAGGCAATCCTGGTCTACCCAGGTGCCTAGACAGGGAATCCTGGAATACCCAGGTGCCTCAATCCACCCAGATGTGTGTTTAAGTTGCCACCTTAAGTAAACCCTTAATTAACAATGTCACATCTGTCGTGAATACTCTCAAAACCCAATCCACGTCTACAAGCATAGCATGGCACTATAAGCATAACATAATAGTAACTCCCAAGGTTTGAATGCAGGGCAATAGGTTCCTACCTCATCAACTACTTCCCAATACCCACATGTTATCAATCCTGCTCATGCAACGTTTGAGGGTGAAACTAATGCATAAAAACTAGGTATGAAAGGGGATATGATCAAAGTGTGAACTTGCCTGCAATGTTGATGAAGATGATTCGCACTCATAACTCTTGATAGTTCTACTCGTCACACTCTGGTCAACCTATCGTAAGCAAGCAATAGTAACCACACATAAGCAACCATTCAAAAGATCAGTAAGATCGAAGAAGACGACTCGGAAAACTTCAAAACCAAGCAAATAACTCTTGCAACATACAACAATTTCTAATAGTACCAAAATTATGTGAATTTGGCCTTATTAGAATGTTTAGGTCAAGAGCTTCGATTTGCAAAAAGAATCAACTCAAACGGAGCTACGAAACTAAATTTATGATCAAACGAAGTTTGAATTCAAATCTGATCTAATTCAAATTTTAAACTTTTCAAAAACATGTTTGAGTTGGATTACTGGATAGAGGGGATCATAACGAAGACGTGGGCGTTGGTTTCGTTGGATTTGGACTAACGAGTAAAAAGTTATAGTCCTTTGAAGTACAGGGACTTTCTATAAATAAACTATTCACAAACGGGTCCCTGGCCGAAAATTAAAAGAAAAAGAAAAACTCTATCGAGCGAACGCTCGCTATAGAACCTAAACCGACAAAAACCGTTCGCTAAAGAAGCTAACTAATGAACGTTCACTACATAAATAAACCTAAACAAAACCGGTTTTATAACAAAACCGATCTAGGGGTTTTTTTTAACAAAAACCAAACCGGTGAACGGGGCGGTCTATTACCGGTTCGTGGCGTCGGCGGCGATGGTTTCCGGCGAGGCAAGGAGAGGCGGCGCGGCGGTTCCGGCGAGCGCGGCGAGGCAGGGCGGCGCGGGGCGGCGGCGGCGATGCACGGCAAGGGGTGCGGCGGCGCGGGGCGGGCACTGGGTGGCGTCGGCGGCGCTAGGCGGCGCAGGGTAGCAGCGTGCGGGCGGCGGCGAGCATCTTGGCGGCGCGATTCGGCGAGAGAGAGAGGAGGCGGGGTCCGGGGAGCGGCGCTATATAAAGGGGAGGGCCGGGGAGGCTTGCGGGAAGGGCAAGGCGAGGCGGCGGAGGAGTCCGTGGCGGCTACGGCGATGGCTGGCGGAGCGTGCGCGTGCGGGACTCCGGCGAGAGGTCGGGGACGAACCCGACAAGTGGGTCCCACCTGTCGGTGGCTGAGCGAGGCGGCGGCCGATCGCAGGCGCGAGCGGGCGAGCGAGCGGCTTCGGGCGCGGCTGGGCTCTGGGCCGTGGCCTGGCCTGGGAGCTGGGCCGGCCCAGTTGGTGGAACAGTTTTTTTTAACATTTTCGAGACAAATAAAATAATAACGGCAAAAATCAAAATAATATATAGGCATATAATATATCAAAATTTTCAGAAAAAGATTTTCTACGACATGAACATTTTTATAACTTCAAATAAAATCCACACAAATTCAGATAAATCAAAGAGTGCTACTGGTCTATTAAAATCCAGCAAAAATCATTTTAAAAATACCAAAATGATTTCAATTTAATTTTTCTCCAATTTTCTAATGTAGGGAATCATGTTACCCTAATTTCCATATATTTTATTTTTGGAGAAAAATTATTTGAATAAAACTCAATTAACTCCAAATTGAAAATAAATTCAAAAGAACTTTGAATTAAATTCTTTGAAACTCCCAACTCATATTTCATATAATTTGAAGAAGTCATTTTATCTTCTCTCATGAAAATCATTGAGCTGCATGAAGTTTATGAATTGAAATATTTCCAAATGAAATTCAATTATTTTCAAATACCCTTTCATTTAATTTAAATGGAAGAAGTCATATCATCTTCGCTCAAGGGTTTTGTATTTGAAAATAATTTGAATTCATGGAGATCAGAAAGCAAATATGAAAGTTTGGGAAAGTCCTTTTATTCCCTCTCATTTAACTTTCAAAAAGTTTTGAATTCACTCACTTTCAGACAATCAATCAAACAATCAATCAAATCTATCTATTTATTATAATATTCCAAAATTTAGAATTTTGCGATGTTACAAAACTACCACCCTTAAAAGGAATCTCGTCCTTGAGATTCAAAGAGGCTAGAAAGAAAAGGTTAGGTTCGGGGTCTCTTCAAAATTTCATCAATCGTCACCGGGGTCTGGGGTTCTACCACCCTTAGAAGCATGGTTACGGTTCCATCAAAACTCCTATACTTCATCCATATTGTTAACAGTGTCGGTCTTCTTAGATCTTCAGGATAATTCCTTATCCGGGCTCTTCCGGTAGTGGCATAACCTTTACCACAATTTTTCTATCCTTTCATCTTGCTAAGGTTCTTCCATGACTGGGTCTTCTTAGCTGATGGGTCTGGCACCATTACTAAACAACTATCGATATCTCATGGTGGTCAACCATTTATGGTTTCTCCTGCAGTAAATGGGTCTGGGTTGATCCTCACCGTATAACCTACGATTAGCAACAACTGCCGTGTACAAGGGAAAAATACCTATACCATTCTAAGGTTTAACAAGGTTTAATATCGTCGTCTCTCTACTATAGGTAAGTCACTCAGATTTACCATCCCATATAGCAAGGCGAATAATAAGAGTAAGTCGGTATGGTGATCAATCCATCCCACACCCAAATCATTACCTTGTATATGGTTTAGCGAATCTCGCATTCTAACACTCGGTCATCCTCGCAAGCATTGCAGAATTTCTCTTGTCGATGAACTGGGTTCGGATAAATCCATGGATTCTGCAAGCCAAACAATCATCTATCGTTCCTTCACCACTCTCAGGTTTGCGTAAACTCCTATAAGATCGTCTATCGATAAACGTCGTAACTTCTTCCAGTTTTTTTTCCTTCAGCAAGAATGTGCTTGCTTCTTGGCAGGTCCTGGGGCATGTGGGTTATGGCCCATCTCATCACTTGTAGTCCTTGAACTTATCATTGGGCAACTGATCATTGTTCCAACTTCCAACTTCCTAGTATTCTTAAATCCATCCAATTGTAATGTCTTCCTTCCTTCTATTGGCACCAAACTAGGACATGATTACTCAGACTCATCAGGGAATTTCCCTTGATCCATATTTCCAACATCATACCTCCTTTATATCCAATAGTAATTCATCTCTTCATCCTCGTGGGATATCCCTCATACCGAGATATAAACTTATACTTATGGAGTCCATATTCTACTTCGTGGAACATCATTATCCTTTCCAGGGTCAAGCGTCCTTACACGGGAATATTGGCCATCTCTGCATGGCACTTTTTCAACTCGGAAACATGAAACACATCATGAACTCCTGACAGTCCTTCGGGTAACTCCAACTTGTAGGCCACTTCTCCCATACGATCCAAAACTCGGTATGGTCCTACAAATCTCGGGGATAACTGTCCCTTAACTCCAATCCGTTTAACTCCTCGCATAGGGGACACGCGAAGACATGCTCTGTCTCCAATTTCATAGACTACCTCCTTGAGTTTTTGAGTCTACATAACTCTTCTGCCTGGACTGAGCTACCTTCAGTCTATCTCGAATCAACTTAACATTCTCTTCTGACTCCTTGATCACATTTGGTCCAAACAACTAACGGTCTCCAACTTCATCCCACATACTCTTGGGGCATCACACATATCGAGACAAAACTCGTATTCATTTTGTCCGAAATCCACTCAGTGGAGTATCCTTATCTTTTCCAGGGGTCAACGGTTCTTACAGGGTACTACCACCATTAAAATGCACAAATCTTCCATAGACCATATTTCACATATCCTCAGAATGGCCAAAATTCTTCTTCATAGAGTAACAACTCATAAAATCCATATCAGTACCAACGATGCTAACTTTATTCATTCTCAAGTGATTACAATCTCTCGCTTTTCCATTACATGTCTCAACTCAACACCTCAATATAAAAGAAAATGTTCTCACTTCTACTACTCCATTTTTTTGTTGCAAACTCAACTATCTAGCACAAGTTTCCTTCTCCTTGGGGCATTCTCTGGCAAGGTGCCCTGCTCCATTACAACTAAAACATATTACTTCTGACAAGTATCGAGGTTTCCTTTTTGGGCAATTGTTGAGGTAGTGCCCTGACTCCTTGCGCCTGTAACAGGTGATATGACTCAGGTTCCTCCTGGGCTCCAATCGGTTTCTCTTCCTGGACTTTTCCATTCCAATCAGGGCTTCTATTTCCTGTGGGTCATATTCTACTTCCTCTGTCGGGAATTCTACTAGATCCCCATTCAAACAATTTTGGGAGATGTCTCCTTCTTCTCCACATGAATAGCAAGACTTAGTGCAGGGTTTACTCGGGTCTTCTTTAGGTGTGTCCTCCACCTCTTCCTTCATCACAGTTTCTTCTAAAATTTCCATGAGGGCTCCTTTCATTACTTCTTTCTCCTGCTGGATGGTTCATTGTACCATGGGGTAAATGTGACACTAAGCAAGATAGCGGGTAGTCCCTTCACACAAGAAACAAGTAATCTGCCTAATTGGGCATTCTTAAACTGGGTGACTTTCTTCACAATTAGGGCATTCGTCCTTGTGTTCTTTATGGGTGTGTCCTATTTCTCCACAAATCTTGCATACACAAGGTTTCTTCATATCCTTTCCATAAGGCTTCAACTTCTGGGACACAAACCGGGACTTTGGCAAAGTCAACTTAAATTCTTTCCAAGTGGTTACTCCTTGCCATCCATTGATGGTTTGGTACATTCTCCACCAAGTAGCAGCACCTCTTTCAAAGCACTGAAGAGCATGCTGGGTCATATCATTTCCAACTATAGGGTTATTCTCCATGTGATCCTCCATGTTCTGAATCCATCGGTCCGTCTCCAACTGACTCATCGGTCTAGAAAATACAAGCTCATCTCCATTCATCCTCTATTGGGTTCATGGGTTTGGGGTGAGATAAGAGAGATAGAGAGGGGTACACACAATGCAAACAACTGTTTTAAAAAGACAGATTTTTATTGTGGCTGTCGGAAAACATCAAACAAATGACAGCTCACAATCGTCGCATCTAACATAGGGATATAACTGGGGTTTGGTCTTCTAAAAGTCAACATCGCCAAACTCTTCAAGTCTTGTTCATGCCTCCAATGGCTTCTTCTGATCATGCTTGTCAAGTCCAGTTATTTTGCCAGATCATCTCTATTGACGTGAAGTCTCTCGTGACCTCCTTTAATTATTTTTGGAGTTGCGTTCCAAACTTTCGGGTTTCAACATCCTTGGCATGATCCATGGTCCTATTGTCCTTTAGTTCCGGACAAATCTCCGGTATCTCGAGGTTTTGTTCCTCCAATTTGGCTACTTCAGCTTCTGGGTCCTAAGTTCTTCACGAAATGCTTCCTTGTCAAAATACGGCTTCCTGCAGGTCCATCTTAAAATTCCTGATATAATTCTCCAGATCCTGGTGATACACCGGTTAAGGTTAAAACTTCATCTCTGCTGATAGATGCTCCATCAGCCTTCTACCATCCAATCCTTCCATGCATATGCATGCTTAACTCAGCACGGTGACAATAGCATAAGCGGGCGATAACATCATGGATAGCTGTGTTTCTGCTCTTGTCATTTCCATGAGCTATCTCTCCATAGTTGATATCTCCTTCCTTAGGGTTTTCTTTGACAAAACTTCGAGTTCTCATGCTCCTTGTTTCATTATTTCTCCAATACACCTTGATCTCGGTATTGACAGCTTCCATAGTCTGCCAAGTTCCATAAGGGTAGCCTTCCTAGGTCACACAAATCTGAAAATTCTTTGGAGCCTCCAATTCTCCTAGTCTTCAGAGTCTTCAACAGTTGTAGTTTCCATTATCATAATGTATGGTAAAATCCTCTTCATTCTGAATGATCTCGGTTGTCCGATATCTTGTACTTCTTGGAGTGGTCTCATCAGTCGAATCTTCGTGTGGTCAAAAGGGGAAAGGGGTATGGTCTCACTAAAGGGAGTTTTTTGAATAAGCTCAGAAGATAAGAGAGGTAAAAGATCTTTTTTGAAAGGGAAAGTTGTAGAGAAAAGTCTTTACTATGGGCTTGCCAGTTTCTAGGGTCACGTCCTACAGTCAACATGTGCTCTGATACCATCTTGTAGCGACCCGACCCGAATGGATCAAGTCTCTGTGCTTAAGTGTCATCCCTGGATCGGTATGCTGACACACACATTACTCGAGGATTTATAACAGAGGTAAATCACATGTATAAGTAACGTAAATACTATTACCTCAATCCAAAATAGCGGAAGTAACAAGGTTGTGGATTCCCATCAACACCAACGGCAAAGTTGAGTGTAGAAATCGTAACCCTAACGTATTACTTACTCGTCGTAAGAAATCCTGCAACATGAGACGTTGCAGCCACAGAGGGTCAGTACATTGAATGTACTGGCAAATTCACACCATAGAGAATGATGAATAAAGGCTATCACTACATGCATATTTGGCTGGTAGAAAAGGTCTATGGTTATAGGTTTTTTCGAAAAGCCAATTTTTCCCTACTGCAAAGGAATAAATTTTATTTAACTATCATGGTGGTTGTTAAACATTGAGAATGGTTTACAGCATTCTCAATCCCACTTAAGTAACATCATTAAACCCAACAATATTCATTTAAAGTAACATGATGAGATCAATAGGATAATCCAAGAACTAGATACTCAAGATGTCCATAATCGGGGACACGGCTAACCATGATTAGTTTATACACTCTGCAGAGGTTTGCACACTTTTCCCCACAAGACTCGATTGCCTCCGTTTGGTTTCTCGCACTACAAGGTGTTTGAGAAGACGGATGACCGAGACATAGTCTTTCAGAAGCGCTAGCACCTTACGATCGGGTAGACCGTACCACCTACATCCCCTACATCTGCTAGTCTACCAATGTAAGAGTTCGCACAACTTAGTCAACTATGCTAGAGCCCATAATAGCTTGTGGCTGCACACAGAAGTTTCTAGCATGAATAATCTCATGATCCCTTTGAGCCTGGGTGGCGGTCCATAAAAAAACAGGCAATCCTGGTCTACCCAGGTGCCTAGACAGGCAATCCTGGAATACCCAGGTGCCTCAATCCACCCAGATGTGTGTTTAAGTTGCCACCTTAAGTAAACCCTTAATTAACAATCTCACATCTGTCGTGAATACTCTCAAAACCCAATCCACGTCTACGAGCATAGCATGGCACTATAAGCATAACATAATAGTAACTCCCAAGGTTTGAATGCAGGGCAATAGGTTCCTACCTCATCAACTACTTCCCAATACCCACATGTTATCAATCCTGCTCATGCAACGTTTGAGGGTGAAACTAATGCATAAAAACTAGGTATGAAGGGGGATATGATCAAAGTGTGAACTTGCCTGCAATGTTGATGAAGATGATTCGCACTCATAACTCTTGATAGTTCTACTCGTCACACTTCAGTCAATCTATCGTAAGCAAGCAATAGTAACCACACATAAGCAACCATTCAAAAGATCAGTAAGATCGAAGAAGACGATTCGGAAAACTTCAAAACCAAGCAAATAACTCTTGCAACATACAACAATTTCTAACAGTACCAAAATTATGTGAATTTGGCCTTATTAGAATGTTTAGGTCAAGAGCTTCGATTTGCAAAAAGAATCAACTCAAACGGAGCTACGAAACTAAAGTTATGATCAAACGAAGTTTGAATTCAAATCTGATCTAATTAAAAAATTTAAACTTTTCAAAAACATGTTTGAGTTGGATTACTGGATAGAGGGGATCATAACGAAGACGTGGGCGTTGGTTTCGTTGGATTTGAACTAACGAGTAAAAAGTTATAGTCCTTTGAAGTACAGGGACTATTCTGTAAATAAACTATTCACAAATGGGTCTCTGGCCGAAAATTAAAAGAAAAAGAAAAACTCTATCGAGCAAACGCTCGCTATAGAACCTAAAACGATGAAAACAGTTCGCTAAAGAAGCTAACTAATGAACGTTCACTACATAAATAAACCTAAACAAAACCGGTTTTATAACAAAACCGATCTAGGGTTTTTTTTAACAAAAACCAAACCGGTGAACGGGGCGGTCTATTACCGGTTCGTGGCGTCGGCGGCGGCGGTTTCCGGCGAGGGAGGCGAGGCGGCGCGGCGGTTCCGGCGAGCGCGGCGAGGCAGGGCGGCGCGGGGCGGCGGCGGCGATGCGCGGCAAGGGGTGCGGAGGCGCGGGGCGGGCACTGGGTGGCGTCGGCGGCGCTAGGCGGCGCAGGGCAGCAGCGCGCGGGCGGCGGCGGCGAGCAGCTTGGCGGCGCGATTCGGCGAGAGAGAGAGGAGGCGGGGTCCGGGGAGCGGCGCTATATAAAGGGGGGGCTGGGGAGGCTTGCGGGAGGGGCAAGGCGAGGCGGCGGAGGAGTCCGCGGCGGCTACGGCGATGGCCGGCGGAGCGTGCGCGTGCGGGACTCCGGCGAGAGGTCGGGGACGAACTCGACAGGTGGGTCCCACCTGTCGGTGGCTGAGCGAGGCGGCGGCCGATCGCAGGCGCGAGTGGGCGAGTGGAGCGGCTTCGGGCGCGGCTGGGCTCTGGGCCGTGGCCTGGCCTGGGAGCTGGGCCGGCCCAGTCGGTGGAACAGTTTTTTTTAACATTTTCGAGACAAATAAAATAATAACGGCAAAAATCAAAATAATATATAGGCATATAATATATCAAAATTTTCAGAAAAAGATTTTCTACGACATGAACATTTTTATAATATCAAATAAAATCAACACAAATTCAGATAAATCAAAGAGTGCTACTGGTCTATTAAAATCCAGCAAAAATCATTTTAAAAATACCAAAATGATTTCAATTTAATTTTTCTCCAATTTTCTAATGTAGGGAATCATGTTACTCTAATTTCCATATATTTTATTTTTGGAGAAAAATTATTTGAATAAAACTCAATGAACTCCAAATTGAAAATAAATTCAAAAGAACTTTGAATTAAATTCTTTGAAACTCCCAACTCATATTTCATATAATTTGAAGAAGTCATTTTATCTTCTCTCATGAAAATCATTGAGCTGCATGAAGTTTATGAATTGAAATATTTCCAAATGAAATTCAATTATTTTCAAATACCCTTTCATTTAATTTAAATGGAAGAAGTCATATCATCTTCGCTTAAGGGTTTTGTATTTGAAAATAATTTGAATTCATGGAGATCAGAAAGCAAATATGAAAGTTTGGGAAAATCCTTTTATTCCCTCTCATTTAACTTTCAAAAAGTTTTGAATTCACTCACTTTCAGACAATCAATCAAACAATCAATCAAATCTATCTATTTATTATAACATTCCAAAATTTAGAATTTTGGGGTGTTACAACCTTTGAGGGTGGAATACCAAAGAAACTTGGAGATCCAGGAGTACCCACTATACCATGCTCCATTAAAAGAAACTATTTTAAAATTGCTTTATGTGATCTTGGAGCCGGTGTTAGTGTTATGCCTCTCTCTTTATATCATAGACTTGATTTGAATAAGTTGACACCTACTGAAATATCTTTGCAAATGGCTGATAAATCAACTGCTATACCTGTCGGTATATGTGAGGATGTGCTTGTCGTAGTTGCAAACGTTACTATTTTAACGGACTTTGTTATTCTTGATATTCCCGAGGACGATAGTATGTCTATTATTCTTGGAAGACCCTTTTTGAACACTGCAAGGGCTGTTATTGATTGCACTAAAGGCAATGTCACTTTTCATGTTAATGGTAATGAGCATACGGTACACTTTCCGAGGAAACAACCTCAAGTTCATAATATCAATTCTATTGGAAAAATTCCATCGATTATATTTGGAGGTTTTGAATTTCCTCTTCCTACTGTCAAGAAGAAATATGATATTCTTATTATTGGGGATGTGCACATCCTCGTTGAGGTAACATAGTGTTATTCGAAATTTCTCTGGTTCCATGTTATTCAGAATGAGTTTGTTAACAAGACCTGATCAACCTTGTTAGTGGATTCCTTTTGATGAGCATGAGATGGATGAAACTAGAAGGCACAACCTTCTGTACCCCACTTTTACTTTCTGTTATTTATATTAAATAAAATAAAAATAAATTTTTTTCTGTCTGTTATCTGATTATCCGCGCAATATAAAAATACCCCGAAAATAAAAGTTCTCCAAATGCCCTGAAATTTAAATATGATTTTTTCTAGAATATTTGAGAATATTTGGTACTGAGAACACAGCAGGGGGGGTCATCCACCTGGCCACGAGGGTGGAGGGCGCGCCCTACCCCCCCTGGGCGCTCCCCTCTGCCTCGTGGGCCCACGGTGGCCCTCCTCCACTTATCCTTTCACCCACACACTCCTTCCTCCCACAAACACGAACAACCAGCTCAAACCCGAGTCCAAGCTCGTTTTGCTGCCATTTTCGATCTCCTTTCTCAAAGCACCTCTCACAAAACTGCTTGGGGAGATTGTTCCTTGGTATGTGACTCCTCCATTGGTCCAATTAGTTTTTGTTCTAGTGCTTTATTCATTGCAAATTTGTGCTGCCTAGGTGACCATGTTCTTGAGCTTGCATGTCAAATTTATATGGTTCTAAGTAGTTTTGATGCATGATATAGGCTCTAGGCACTTGTAGGAGTAGTTTCTATCAATATTATTGAGTTTGGTTTAGTTTTATTTTGAAGTTACTAAAAATTTCAGAATTTTTCAGAAAATGATGAAGAGACTTTTGAGGGGCTCATCGAGCCGAAGCTCGAAGGAAAAGGCACAGAAGCCCAAGTATAATTTGCCTCGCATCGCGGAGGTTCGGTCGTGTGAATGGCCTTCTGATGATTTCTTGAGAGCAGCCGAGATTTATGAAGATTTTTATGAATTGGCCAAGAATGCAGGCCTCACCGCTTTCCTCCACGACCAACGTGATCAGTATCTCTTACTCACAAATATCTTTGTGTAAAACTTTCATTTCCATTCTAGGAGCTCGCCACCTACGGTGGAGTTTTATTTATATGATGAGCATAAGGAGATGTCACTTTATGATTTTTGTCCAGTTTGTTTAGTCCCTTTCGAGGGCAAGATAGAGGAACCACATTGCGAGGATGTGGATGGGTTTATTGATACTATCATTGTAGGGGAAACAAGGAAGGTTTTCGATGCACGAATCACTAGCATGCATTTTCCTATTTTACGCTATTTTGCATTATTTGCTAGTCGTTGTTTAATTGGTCGTGGAAGCTGTGGAAACCTTAGTGTTCTTGATATTATTATTTTGCTCCACAGTTTATTTAGTGATAACTCTGTTAGTATGGGTGGCATTATTGCTAAACGGTTAAGTCTGAACCGTACAAAGGGCCCCATCTTTGGAGGCATCTATGCTTCACGCCTAGCTGCACATTTTAACATACCTATTAGGCATTATGAGAAGGAAGAAAAAGTGCCGACTCGTGTTTATTTATATTACAAGAGTATGGTGGCACATGATTTTGTTGTTAAGAATAGGGAAGGAGAGCTTAAATACAAACTATTCTTTGATAAACATCATCCTGAGACTATTACCCTGCCCGCTCCTTCCTTGTTTGATTTATCTGCAGGCCAGTATCTTGTTCTGTTAGAGGCTATTCACGCCTATCGGAACCCTACATCAGCCACAGAGCCAGAGCCAGAACCACAAGTTGATCCTCCACGACAGTCTAATTACCAGTGGAACCCGGAGATGATTGCCAACCAGTGGCAATCGGAGTCTTCTTCTTCATTGCAGTATGACCCCAACTATTATTATGGATATCCGCCAGGCCAACCGTGGCCATAGACCAACTTAGGCCAAAAGCCTAAGCTTGGGGGAGTACATATTTCCCACCAACATTACATTTATGTTCACACACTCATTGCTAGATGTCGGTGCTCATACTTTTTCATTGTATCATCCATGCTAGTTTATTTCCTTTTTTATGCTTTCTTCTTGTGTGTTTAATAAACCTTAAGAAAAACCAAAAAAAATTAGTTGTAGCTTTTAATTAGTTTACTTTCCATGCTTGTAGTAGTAACTAAAAAGAAAACCCAAAAATATTTCATGTTCTTCTTTTGCTTGTTGGGAGCTTTCCCGTGTAAATAGTTGTATTTATTTTCTTTTCTTTGGGGTTCGATAGGAGAAGACCATGATTAAATTGTTGAAGTGGCTCTTATATGCATTATTGTTGATCTGACAAAAGAGCCCATATTACCTTGTCTTCTCCTGTTTATTGAATGCTTGCAGATTCCAACTTAGTCCAATGCACGTGCACTATCATTATTATTCACATCATTCGGTCGTGCAAGTGAAAGGCAATAATGACAATATATGATGAACTTGTTGAGATGAGAAAAGCTGGTATGAACTCGACCTCTTTTGTTTTTGTAAATATGATTAGTTCATCGTTCCTGATTCAGCCTATTATGAATAAACATGTTTGCAATGACAACTAGAGATCATAGTTTCTTGTGCCATGCTTGATTAGCTATGAGTTATAATGGTTTACCTTGCGTGCCAACATGCTATTAAAATGGTTATGATGTGGTATGATAGGGTGGTATCCTCCTCTGAATGATTTAAGTGACTTGACTTGGCGCATGTTCACGCATGTAGTTGAAACAAAATCAACATAGCCTTCACGATATTTATGTTCATGGTGGATTATATCCTACTCATGCTTGCATTCGGTGTTGATTAATTTTAATGCATGTCCATGACTATTGTCGCTCTCTACCTGGTCGCTTCCCAGTCTTTTTCTATCCTTCACCTGTACTAAGCGGGAATACTGCTTGTGCATCCAACTCCATAAACACCAAAGTTATTCCATATGAGTCCACCATACCTACCTATATATGGTATCTACCTTCCGTTCCAAGTAAATTTTTATGTGCCAAACTCTAAACCTTCAAATAAATATCATGTTTTGTATGTTCGAATAGCTCATGTATCAACTAGGGTTGTCCGTATCTTCCATGTTAGGTGGGTTATTCTCAAGAGGAGTGGACTCTTCTCCTCACTCACGAGAAAATGGATGGTCATCGGGATGCCCAGTCCCATGCTTTATGCAAACTAAATCAAAATAATTGCAAACAAAACTTCCCCTGGGACTCTTGTTAGTTGAAGGCACTCGTTGTTTCGAGCAAGCCATGGATTGATGCTTGTTGGTGGAAGGGGAGTATAAACTTTACCATTTTGTTTGGGAACAGCCTATAATGTGTGTAGCATGGAAGATATCGCCATCTCTTGGTTGTTATGTTGACAATGAAAGTATACCGCTCAAAATATTATTCACCTCTATTTCAAAACCGAGCTCTGGCACCTCTACAAATCCCTGCTTCCCTCTGCGAAGGGCCTATCTATTTACTTTTATGCTGAGTCATCAACCTCTTATTAAAAAGCACCAGTTGGAGAGCACCGCTGTCATTTGCATTCATTATTGTTAGTTTACATTGGGTATGACTTGACTGGATCTCTTTTACCATGAATTACAATGTCTAATCAGTCCTTGATCTTTAAAGGTGCTCTACATTTATGTTTTGCGGTCTCAGAAAGGGCTAGCGAGATACCATCTTGTTATATCATATTATGATTGTTTTGAGAAAGTGTTGTCATCCGAGATTTATTATTATTGCTCGCTAGTTGATTATGCCATTGATATGAGTAAATTTGAGACCTAAGCGTTATTGCAAATGTGGTTAGTTATAATCTTTGCTGAAAACTTGAATGCTGGCTTTACATATTTACAACAACAAGAGCAAACAGAGTTTGTAAAAGTTTTCTTTATCACTTTCAGTTTGTCAACTAAATTGCTTGAGGACAAGCAAAGGCTTAAGCTTGGGGGAGTTGATACGTCTCCGTCGTATCTACTTTTCCAAACACTTTTGCCCTTGTTTTGGACTCTAACTTGCATGATTTGAATGGAACTAACCCGGACTGACGCTGTTTTCAGCAGAATTACCATGGTGTTATTTATGTGTAGAAACAAAAGTTCTCGGAATGACCTGAAACTTCACGGAGCAACTTTTTGGAAATATAAAAAATACCTGCAAAAGATAAAGGCCAGGGGGGCCACCACCTGTCCACGAGGGTGGGGGGCGCGCCCCCTACCTCGTGGGCCCCTGGAGCTCCTCCGACTCCAACTCCAACTCTATATATTTGGTTTCGGGGAGGAAAAAATCAAAGAGAAGGATTCATCACATTTTACGATACGGAGCCGCCACCAAGCCCTAAAACCTCTCGGGAGGGCTGATCTGGAGTCCGTTCAGGGCTCCGGAGAGGGGAATCCGTCGCCATCATCATCATCAACCATCCTCCATCACCAATTTCATGATGCTCACCGCCGTGCGTGAGTAATTCCATCATAGGCTTGCTGGACGGTGATGGGTTGGATGAGATCTATCATGTAACCGAGTTAGTTTTGTTAGGGTTTGATCCCTAGTATCCACTATGTTCTGAGATTGATGTTGCTATGACTTTGCTATGCTTAATGCTTGTCACTAGGGCCCGAGTGACATGATTTCAGATCTGGACCTATTATGTTTTCATCAATATATGAGAGTTTTTTATCCTATCTTGCAAGTCTATAGTCACCTATTATGTGTTATGATCCGTTAACCCCGAAGTGACAATAATCGGGATACTTACCGGTGATGACCGTAGTTTGAGGAGTTCATGTATTCACTATGTGTTAATGCTTTGTTCCAGTACTCTATTAAAAGGAGGCCTTAACATCCATTAGTTTCCGTAAGTACCCCGCTGCCACGGGAGGGTAGGACAAAAGATGTCATGCAAGTTCTTTTCCATAAGCATGTATGACTATATTCAGAATACATGCCTACATTACATTGATGAACTGGAGCTAGTTCTGTGTCACCCTAGGTTATGACTGTTACATGATGAACCGCATCCGGCATAATTCTCCATCACCGATCCATTGCCTACGAGCTTTCCATATACTCTTCTCCGCTTACTTATTTTTCGGTTGCTATTGCTATCATCACTACAAAATACCAAAAACATTACTTTTGCTACCTTTACCTTTTGCTACTACTACTATCATATTACTTTGCGACTAAACACTTTGCTGCAGATACTAAGTTTCCAGGTGTGGTTGAATTGACAACTCAGCTGCTAATACTTGAGAATATTCTTTGGCTCCCCTTGTGTCGAATCAATAAATTTGGGTTGAAT
This sequence comes from Triticum urartu, assembly GCF_056163025.1. Taxonomy (NCBI): domain Eukaryota; kingdom Viridiplantae; phylum Streptophyta; class Magnoliopsida; order Poales; family Poaceae; genus Triticum; species Triticum urartu. The sequence goes on from NC_141879.1 coordinate 343,538,857, forward strand.
ACTCTACCCTCGAAAACTGTTGCGATCCCCTATACTTGTGGGTTATCAAAGTTCCCTTTCTTTCCATTGCCCTTTTACTTGAAACTAGTGGTCTTGTCAACCATCAACACTTGATGTTTTTCTTGATTTCTACCTTCGTCGATTTTAGCATCACGAAGAGCTTGGGAATCGTTTCCGTTATCCCTTGCATATTATAGTTCATCACGAAGTTCTAGTAACTTGGTGATAGTGACTAGAGAACTCTGTCAATCACTATCTTATGTGGAAGATTAACTCCCACTTGATTCAAGTGATTGTAGTACTCAGACATTCTAAGCACATGCTCACTAGTTGAGCTATTCTCCTCCATCTTGTAGGCAAAGTACTTGTCAGAGGTCTCAAACCTCTCGACTCAGGCATGAGTCTGAAATACCAATTTCAGCTCTTGGAACATCTTATATGCTCCGTGGCGTTCAAAACATTTTTGAAGTCCCGGTTCTAAGCCGTAAAGCATGGTGCACTAAACTATCAAGTAGTCATCATACCGAGCTTTGTCAAACGTTCATAACGTGTGCATATGCTCCTGAAATAGGTCTGTCACCTAGCGGTGCATCAAGGACATAATTTTTCTGTGCAGCCATGAGGATAATCCTCAGATCACGGATCCAATCCGCATCATTGCTACTAACATCTTTCAACTTAGTTTTTCTCTAGGAACATATCAAAAATAAACGGGGAGCTATATCGCGAGCTATTGATCTACAACATAGATATGCAAATACTATCAGGACTAAGTTCATGATTAATTTAAGTTCAATTAATCATATTACTTAAGAACTCCAACTTAGATAGACATCCCTCTAATCATCTAAGTGATCACGTGATCCATATCAACTAAACCATGTCCGATCATCACGTGAGATGGAGTAGTTTTCAATGGTGAACATCACTATGTTGATCATATCTACTATATGATTCATGCTCGACCTTTCGGTCTCAGTGTTCCGAGGCCATATCTGCATATGTTAGGCTCGCCAAGTTTAACCCGAGTATTTCTGCGTGTGCAAAACTGTTTTGCACCCGTTGTATATGAACGTAGAGCTTATCACATCCGATCATCACGTGGTGTCTCGGCACGACAAACTTTGGCAACAGTGCATACTCAGGGAGAACACTTGTACCTTGAAATTTAGTGAGAGATCATTTTATAATGCTACCACTGAACTAAGCAAAAATAAGATGTATAAAAGATAAGGGTTTTTATCATTTTTGCCACTAGTTGTGTCCCACTACTCAGTTTTGCCATTAGAAGTTACAACTACTCAAAAATGCCATCGATCCGTGAGATGTTTGCTCAAAAATGCCATCGTTCCATTAGATGTTTCCTCAAAAATGCCATTAGACATCGTTATTTTCACATCAAACTCAGACCATGTTATATGACAAAAATAAGCCTAGACCCACATGTCAGTTCTCTCTATCTCACAATGATAAGTGTGGCCCCACTTGTCAGGAGTAACCAAGCGAATAATTTTATAGGAAAATAAGAACATCGTTGGGATCAAGTGGGCCCCACACTTTATTGTAGTAAGATAGAAGGAGAGCTGGCATGCTGGTTCATAGGTATTTATGTCATTATAACATGGCAAAAGAGATTTGAGATCACAATAATGGTGCCCAGTGGCATTTTTGAACATGTGTCTAACAAAGCGATGGCATTTTTGAGCAGTTGAAATTCCTAGTGGAAAAACTGAGTAGTGGGACATGACCGATGGCATAAATGATAAAAACCCAAAAGATAAACATCACATGCAATCCAAATATGTGACATGATATGGCCATCATCATCTTGTGCTTTTCATCTCCATCTCCAAAGTACTGTCATGATCTCCATTGTTACCGGCATGACACCATGATCTACATCATCTTGATCTTTTATCAACATGCCGTCACATGGTCGTCTCACCAGCTATTGCTTTTGCAACTATTGCTATCTCATAGCGATAAAGTAAAGCAATTACATGGCACTTGCATCTTATGCAATAAAGAGACAACCATAAGGCTTCTGCTAGTTGTCGATAACTTCAACAAAACATGATCATCTCATACAACAACTTATATCTCATCACGTCTTGACCATATCACATCACAACATGCCCTGCAAAAACAAGTTAGACGTCCTCTACTTTGTTGTTGCAAGTTTTACGTGGCTGCTACGGGCTGAGCAAGAACCGTTCTTACCTACACATCAAAAAAACCACAACGTGGTATAGTGATTGCTTTTTGATCTTCAGAAAGAACCCTGTTCATTGAATCCGATTCAACTAAAGCTGGAGAAACAGACGCCCACTAGCCACCTGTGTGCGAAGCACGTCGGTAGAACCAGTCTCGCATAAGCATACTCGTAATGTCGGTCTGGGCCACTTCATCCAACAATGCCGCTGAATCAAGAATCAACTAGTGACGGCAAGCAATATGTATATACCCACGCCCATAACTTCTTTGTGTTCCACTCGTGCATATAACATCTACGCATAAATCTGGCTCTGATGCCACCGTTGGGGAACGTAGTAATTTCAAAAAAATTCCTACGCACACGCAAGATCATGGTGATGCATAGCAACGAGAGAGGAGAGTATCGTCCACGTACCCTCGTAGACCGTAAGCGGAAGCATTATGAGAATGCGGTTGATGTAGTCGTACGTCTTCACGATCCGACCGATCCAAGTACCGAATGTACGGCACCTCCGAGTTCAGCACACATTCAGCTCGATGACGTCCCACGAACTCCGATCCAACAGAGCTTCACGGGAGAGTTCCGTCAGCACGACAGCGTGATGACAGTGATGATGTTGCTACTAACGCAGGGCTTTGCCTAAGCACCGCTACGATATGATCGAGGTGGATTATGGTGGAGGGGGGCACCGCACACGACTAAGGGATCAATGATCAACTTGTGTGTCTATGGGGTGGCCCTGGCCACGTATGTAAATGAGTGGAGGAGGGGGAAGGGCCGACCCTCCTATGGCGCGCCCTGGGGAGTCATACTCCCACCGGGAGTAGGATTCCCCCTTCCATGTAGTAGGAGTAGGAGATAAGGAAAGGGAAAAGAGAAGAGAAGGAAGGAGGGGGCGCCGCCCCTCCCCCCAGTCAAATTCGGACTAGGCCTTGGGGGCGCGCAACCTCCTCTTTCTCTTTCCCCTAAAGCCCACTAAGGCCCATATACTCCCCGGCGAATTCCCGTAACTCTCATGTACTCCGAAATATACCCGAATCACTCGGAACCTTTTCGGTGTCCGAATATAGTCGTCCAATATATCGATCTTTACGTATCGACCATTTTAAGACTCCTCGTCATGTCCCCGATCTCATCCGGGACTCCGAACTACCTTCGGTACATCAAAACACATAAACTCATAATACCGATCGTCACCGAACGTTAAGCGTGCGGACCCTACGGGTTCGAGAACTATGTAGACATGACCGAGACTCATCTCTAGTAAATAACCAATAGCGGAACCTAGATGCTCATATTGGTTCCTACATATTCTACGGAGATCTTTATCGGTCAAACGCATAACAACATACGTTGTTCCCTTTGTCATCGGTATGTTACTTGCCCGAGATTCGATCATCGGTATCTCAATACCTAGTTCAATCTCGTTACCAGCAAGTCTCTTTACTCGTTCTGTAATGCATCATCCCGCAACTAACTCATCGGTTACATTGCTTGCAAGGCTTATAGTGATGTGCATTACCGAGAGGGCCCAGAGATACCTCTCCGACAATCGGAGTGACAAATCCTAATCTTGATCTATGCCAACTCAACAAGTAACATCGGAGACACCTATAGAGCACCTTTATAATCACCCAGTTACGTTGTGATGTTTGGTAGCACACAAAGTATTCCTCCGGTATTCGGGAGTTGCATAATCTCATAGTCATAGGAACATGTATAAGTCATGAAGAAAGCAATAGCAACAAACTAAACGGTCATTGTGCTAAGCTAACGGATGGGTCAAGTCAATCACATCATTCCCTAATGATGTGATCCCGTTAATCAAATGACAACTCATGTCTATGGCTAGGAAACTTAACCATCTTTGATTCAACGAGCTAGTCAAGTAGAGGCATACTAGTGACACTTTGTTTGTCTATGTATTCACACATGTACTAAGTTTTCGGTTAATACAATTCTAGCATGAATAATAAACATTTATCATGATATAAGGAAATATAAATAACAACTTTATTATTGCCTATAGAGCATATTTCCTTCAAATAGTGATCCAGGAGTGGATCACTAGACAGCGGTCAAAATTATCCTCAATAGAATAAGTAAATATTTCTTGGTTATGGAGGTGATAAAGAGTTCATCGTAAAGAGTTACATCGATGCAAGCTTTAACATCGATCTGGATGACTCTGAGTCTCAATCTGGATACATATTTGAAGTGGGAGCAATTAGCTAGAATAGCTCCATGCAGAGCATTGTAGACATATAAATTTGCAAAATACATACGGCTCTGAATGTGACAGACCTGTTGACTAAACTTCTCTCACAAGCAAAACATGATCACACCTTAAGTACTATTTGGGTGTTAATCACATAGCAATGTGAACTAGATTATTGACTCTAGTAAACCCTTTGGGTGTTAGCCACATTGCGATGTGAACTAATCACATAAAGATGTGAACTATTGGTGTTAAATCACATGATGATGTGAACTAGATTATTGACTCTAGTGCAAGTGGGAGATTGAAGGAAATATGGCCTAGAGGCAATAATAAAGGTGTTATTTATATTTCCTTATATCATGATAAATGTTTATTATTCATGCTAGAATTGTATTAACCGGAAACTTGGTACATGTTTGAATACATATACAAACAGAGTGTCCCTAGTATGCCTCTACTTGACTAGCTCGTTAATCAAAGATGGTTAAGTTTCCTAACCATAGACATATGTTATCATTTGATGAACGGGATCACATCATTAGAGAATGATGTGATGGACAAGACCCATCCGTTAGCTTAGCATAATGATCGTTAAGTTTTATTGATATTGCTTTCTTCATGACTTATACATGTTCCTCTGACTATGAGATTATGCAACTCCCGAATACCGGAGGAACACCTTGTGTGCCATCAAATATCACAACGTAACTGGGTGATTATAAAGATGCTCTATAGGTGTCTCCGAAGATGTTTGTTGAGTTGGCATAGATCGAGATTAGGATTTGTCACTCCGTGTATCGGAGATGTATCTCTGGGCCGTCTCGATAATGCACATCACTATAATCCTTGCAAGTAATGTGACTAATGAGTTAGTTACGGGATGATGCATTAAGAAACGAGTAAAGAGACTTGCCGGTAACGATATTGAACTAGGTATGATGATACCGACGATCGAATAACATACCGATGACAAAGGGAATGACGTATGTTGTTATGCGGTTTGACCGATAAAGATCTTCGTAGAATATGTAGGAGCCAATATGAGCATCTAGGTTTCGCTATTGGTTATTGACCGGAGATGTGTCTCGGTCATGTCTACATAGTTCTCGAACCCGTAGGGTCCGCACGCTTAACATTCGATGAGGATTTATATTATGAGTTATGTGATTTGATGACTGAAGTTTGTTCGGAGTCCCGGATGAGATCATGGACATGACGAGGAGTCTCGAAACGGTCGAGAGGTAAAGATCGATATATTGGAAGGCTATATTGGGACACCAGGATGGTTCCGAGTGATTCGGGTATTTTTCGGAGTACCGGAGAGTTACGGGAATTCGCCGGGGAAGTTAATGGGCCTTATTGGGCTTTAGTGGAGAGATGGAAGAAGGGCCACGAAGTGGCGCGCGCCTCCTCCCTTTCCCAAACCGAATTGGACAAGGGGTAGGGGCGCGGCTCCCCCTTTCCTTCTCCTTCTCCCTCCTTTCCTTCTTTCCTACTCCGAACAGGAAAGGGAATCCTACTAGAACTTGGGAGTCCTACTAGGACTCTCTACACTTGGCGCATCCCTAGGAGCGCCGGTCTCTCTCCCTCCCTCCTTTATATACGTGGGAGGGGGGCATCCCAAAGGCACACCAAGTTTTCTCTTAGTCGTGTGCGATGCCCTCCTCCATAGTTACACACCTCGATCATATCGTTGTAGAGCTTAGGCGAAGCCCTGCGCCGGTAACTTCATCATCAACGTCAACACGCCGTCGTGCTGACGAAACTCTCCCTCGTACTTAACTGGATCAAGAGTTCGAGGGACGTCATCGTGCTGAACATGTACTGGACACGGAGGTGCCGTACGTTCGGTACTTGGATCGGTTGGATCGTGAAGATGTTCGACTATATCAACCGTGTTACTAAACGCTTCCGCTTTCGGTCTACGAGGGTACGTGGACACACTCTCCCCTCTCGTTGCTATGCATCTCCTAGTTAGATCTTGCGTGATCATAGGAAAATTTTGAATTGCTACGTTCCCTAACAAGCATACCATGTCCCCAATGCCGAGTCCACTCACAGGTCGTGCTTCAACGCTCTCAAGTGCGCACAATACTTGTTGCATTCTTGTTGGATGAACAACCACCTGTTTTGGATGGAGGTGATGCCACAGTCGCTCGTAAATTTGTAGGGCACAAACAACTTTCTTTCATGGAATGTTTTGTGAACTCTTGTCCAAAAACAAGTCCCTTTTGTTGCGCACCGGTCCTCGGATCTTGACTAATCTCCATCCAACATTGGCAAATCAACTTGTCCTCTTCTTTATGAGTATGAACCCATACGAATGCTCTTCTTCCTCTTTTGTGTTTCCGCTCTTTGGGTGAGCTCGTCGATGAACAATGGCTCGCCCCCAATAACAATGCATTCTTCTTCATCACCATCACCTTCACAATAGATGTAATGATCTTCATGCCACGAGTCACCATGGTTGTAGTCAGCATGGTCGTGGGCCTCATTGTCTTCATTGGCAACGTACCGGGCGCGACCATCCTGACTTTGGGTCTCCTCGGGATTGTAGGCACCGCCGTGCCCACCCTCGTAGATCACATTCTCCATGAACTGGCTGTAGAAGGGGTCGTCGACCGTTGACGTTGGTGTTGGCATTTCGTCGAACAGGACGCAGGGTGACGACATGGTGCCCGTAGATGGCGACCGTGCTTGCTTTCTTTGCATCTCGACGAACGGCCAACCGCCACTGCTGGACCCCGACGTGACGTTGAGGTCAATGATGGTTGAGGGGCGCGGGGTGGACGGCGCGATCACGCCAAAGTTCGGCGACCCCGAAAAACGGGTCTGGCCATCGTGCCTTGGCGGGGGAAAACCGGGCGACAAAGGCATGGCCCGCGACGTTGGCGAGGGGCAGTGCTAAGGCCTGGCGACCGGCGAGCCTGTGCTCGCCGGGCCGACGGCCGCTCCAGAGAAACCCGCGCAGACGGCAAAGCCCAAGCATGAGGAGGGCGTGCGCTTTGTTGATGATTGTTGGGGAACGTTGCAGAAAACAAAAAATTTCCTACTCGTTTCACCAAGATCTATCTAGGAGTTCATCTAGCAACGATTCATCAGATGCATCTACATACCTTGTAGATCGCGTGCGGAAGCGTTCAAAGAACGGTGATGATGTAGTCGTACACGACGTGATCCAAATCATTGATGACCAAGCGCCGAACGGACGACACCTCCGCGTTCAACACACGTACGGGACGGGGAATGTCTCCTCCTTCTTGATCCAGCAAGGGGGAAGGAGAGGTTGATGAAGATCCAGCAGCACGACGGCGTGGTGGTGGATGCAGGGCGTCACAGTAGCAGGGCTTCGCCTATACTACGAGAGAGAGACGTAACGGGGAGAGAGGGAGGCGCCAGGGGCTGGTGTGTCAAGTCCCTCCTCTCCCCCACTATATATAGGAGGGCCAAGGGGGGGTGGTGCGCAGCCTAGGAGATCTGATCTCCTAGGTGCGGCGGCCAGGGGGAGGATTCCCTCCCCCCCAAGGCACCTAGAGATGCCTTCCACCACTTGGACTCCTCCCCCATGGAAACCCTAGGCGCATGGGCCTAGTAGGGCTGGTGCCCTTGGCCCATGTAGGCCAAGGCGCACCCCCTACAGCCCATGTGGCCCCCCGGGACAGGTGGCCCCACCCGATGGGCCCCCGGGACCCCTCCGGTGGTCCCGGTACAATACCGATAACCCCGAAACTTGTCCCGATGGCCGAAACAGCACTTTCTATATATAATTCTTTACCTCCGGACCATTCCGGAACTCCTCGTGACGTTCGGGATCTCATCCGGGACTCCGAACAACATTCGGGTTCCTGCATATACATATCTTCACAACCCTAGCGTCACCGAACCTTAAGTGTGTAGACCCTACGGGTTCGGGAGACAAGCAGACATGACCGAGACGACTCTCCGGTCAATAACTAACAGCGGGATCTGGATACCCATGTTGGCTCCCACATGCTCCACGATGATCTCATCGGATGAACCACGATGTCGAGGATTCAATCAACCCCGTATGCAATTCCCTTTGTCAATCGATATGTTACTTGCCCGAGATTCGATCGTCGGTATCCCAATACCTCGTTCAATCTCGTTACCGGCAAGTCACTTTACTCGTACCGTAATGCATGATCCCGTGACCAGACACTTGGTCACTTTGAGCTCAATATGATGATGCATTACCGAGTGGGCCCAGTGATACCTCTCCGTCATACGGAGTGACAAATCCCAGTCTTGATCCATGTCAACCCAACAGACACTTTCGGAGATACCCGTAGTATACCTTTATGGTCACCCAGTTACGTTGTGACGTTTGGTATACCCAAAGCACTCCTATGGTATCCGGGAGTTACACGATCTCATGGTCTAAGGAAAAGATACTTTGACATTGGAAAACTCTAGCAAACGAACTATACGATCTTGTGCTATGTTTAGGATTGGGTCTAGTCCATCACATCATTCTCCTAATGATGTGATCTCGTTATCAATGACATCCAATGTCCATAGTCAGGAAACCATGACTATCTGTTGATCAACGAGCTAGTCAACTAGAGGCTTACTAGGGACATGTTGGTGTCTGTTATTCACACATGTATTACGATTTCCGGATAATACAATTATAGCATGAATAAAGACAATTATCATGAATAAGGAAATATAATAATAATGCTTTTATTATTGCCTCTAGGGCATATTTCCAACAATGATGTCCTCCTTCTCGTCGACCTCGGCCTTGCGCCACGTGGCCTCCACCGCATCGTGCTCGGCGGCGAACTTGGCCGCTGCGTTCTTGCCCTTGACGACCGCCCTCCGGTTCCTCCTCTTCACCGATTCCGCGTCCATCTTTGCGAGCTCCTTCAGCGTGCATTCCGAACGCGGCTTCCTCGGACCCTTGGCCGCCTTCTTCTTCACCTTTCCTGGTGGGTCGATGGCCTGTCCATCGGAATTTGACGGGGCGTCGGCCATGGACGGGAGAGGATGGTGGGCGGGACGTGGGAGGGTTTGAGGGAAAATGACACGAAATGGGGCGCTGGGGTGGTGCTTTGTGCCACCGACGAGCGGGCCAGGGGAGGATAAGCGCGCGCGTCCCGCCCGTCCGCGCGCTGTCCGTTTCACCCCAAAAGCGGCCCAAACTTGGGCCGGGATGAGTCGAAAACGGACAGAAAACAGACAAAAATCTGTTTGCGCCCACGTGCTGAGCCGTCTGGTTGTCTGTTTTGCCTCAAATGAACGCATCCGGACAGGATGGGGTCACGCGCTGGAGTTGGCCTTATTCTGGAAATATTTTTCATTCTTCTCGGCATTGGCTCAGAGAGCACAAACATTTTTTTTTTGAGGGGAGCACGTTCTAGTAGTACATCTTCTATTGGAGAGAAAGAAAGAAAATATGCTTATAATGCCTAAGAAGAAAGTAAAAACAAACTTCATTCTTCTCACTTGTCCCGTTTCGTCTTCCTCCACTTCCGTGCGAGCCCACGCCTTAGGATGTCCATGGCGACGAAGCAAGCGACCCTGCCCAGGTCGGGAGCTTTCTCAAAGGGCTACAACTTCGCGTACGCGTGGGAGAAGGTTGGTACCCGCCTATGCCCCCCTCCCCCCTCCGCGATTAACAGTTCGGGTGGATCTGATCTGAGGCCTCGTTTCTGGCAGAACGCGCCGGTCACAGAGGAGCAGAATGCCGCGATCTCCGCGCTCTCGCACGCTGTGGCAGAGCGGCCGTTCCCGGTCAATCTGGTAAGACGCCGATCTCGCATTTGTTGTTTAAGCTACGCCTCACTAACCGAGATGGCAAATAATGTGATCTCGTCTGGGTCTCTGTAATTCGGTTTCAGTTTTTCCCTTGCTGTGTTTGTATTGTGTCGGAGTGCTGTCAAATTCATTTTGTTTTGAAGGATCTGAGATATTTTATTAGCAGTAATAGTGTTACAGACTTTGCAGTACAAGGGTTTAGTAAATTAACAAAAAATGGCGATCACTGTAACATCATTAGCTCATGCTTCCCGTTCTATATTACATTGCCATCAGGGTTAGGCTAAAATTGATCGGGCTGTTATATCAGGAAGATGGAGGTACGGCCGTGCCAGAAAAAGAGTCTGCTTTGGAGGAGGCGGGTGCAATGGATGCTGTCTTGGTGAATACACATCAGGTAAGTTTTCCCTCGTTGCTATTTATATTGGTTGACTATAGGGAACTTTGCGATCTCATTTCTTTGTCGTCCTTATGTTTCATGTTTAACCTTAGGTTGTTTAAGGATAAAAGGTACACATTTTCTGCAGATTGAGCTAATACTTTGATTACCACCTGTAGTTTTACAAATGGTTTGCTGAACTGGAATCAGCTATGAAATCTGAGGTTTGTGCATATGCTGTTCTTCAGTAAGTAGTGCACAGCTTGGAACGGCGTGCAGAGTTTTAACCCCTCCTTTTTTGTTTTTTGACAGACTGAGGAAAAGTATCGCCTCTACGAGAGTACATTAGAGGAACGTGTTAACACATGTGATGACATCCTTCAACAAGTAGGACTGTGAACTTTTCTGTTAGTTTATGTGGAAGAAATTTTGTAGTGAACATACACATCCTTCATTTTAACATTAAGTACCTCCATTCAGGTGGATGACACACAGAACTTATTTGAAGAACTACAATCCTTGCACTCAAGTGTTGCCATAAAGACACAAACTTTGCATGATGCTTGCGACCAACTTGTATGCCCCTTCTACTCATTCTTGTCTGAATTAACTATCCATTGTGAGATTTCCACAAGAAATGATATTTAGTTTATAATTTATTGTGCATTCATGCCTACTTTAAGACTAAAATTTGTCAGGTTACATTGACGTGCGTGTCTTTTGCCATCTGTTCAGTTCGAATCCCATGTTAATGTTCTGATTATAGATATTTTTTGTCTCCCTACTTATTGAATCATGCATGTCTTTTGCCATCTGTTCAGTTTGAATCCCATGTTAATGTTCTGATTATAGATATTTTTTATATCCCTACTTATTGCATCAACTAGATATTTTGTTGGAAAATTTACAATTTGTTTTGACATTTCGATCAGTTGATTGTATGTGGTCTCCTCTCCTGCTATACCAGTTCCTGTATGGATCCTTATAAAATATTTTCCATAAGTTGGTACTGTGATTCAGTGTTCAGGATATCGGTAACTTGTAGCTGCTCGGTTGGGTGAGGAGTAGGGATTAATCGGCAATCGACCTATTAACTGAATTTGTTGGTAACCCATTTATCGGTAGGTTAATTAGGGCCATATCTATATGTCTTAGCTACATATAGCAATAATGCAGCAGCAACAGCAATAAAGGAGAGGCAACAAGCGGTAGCGGCAGCATATAGCACAGAGCAGGAGCAGCGTATAACATAGCACAAAGCAGATCAGCATATAGCACAGACTGCTTGGGTAGGGGGCGGCGACCTGGAGCAGGAAGAAGAAGGGATGCGAGCTCGGGGAGGGGGAGGCGAGCTCGTCTGCCGTGCTGCTGGTGCTGGTCTCGGGGAGGGGGAGGGCGGAGGGGGTGGCCAGCTCGAGCAGGAGGAAGAGGCTCGGTGCCTGTATCCTTGAGGAGTGCAGGCGCCTCTGGCGGATGGCCCTGGCAGCTGCTCGGGGCGGCGGCGGCTGCTCCTAGCCTCCTCCAACGAGGGTTACCACGGGAGGGAGGGGAGAGTGAGAAGGGAGGGAACGGGCTGACCTCAAACAAAATTTTGGAGCCCAAATTTCTCTCTCCCTCTATTTAGTTGATCGGCCCAATGGGATAAATTGGCCTTACAGCCGATTAATCCGCTGGATCAGTTAACGCGATGCATAAGGTGTTATCGCATCCGTGGCCTAGGGATTCAGGATTAACTGGCCGATTACCTTAAATATCGGCCGATATTGTTAATAGTGCTGTGAATTGTGGGATTAAGATAAATTATCATGTTATGTAATTACTCTGGTAAGGATATCATAGGGAATCAATCCAAGTTAGGCTATTGGGAAGTTCTACAAGGAAGACTTGGGTTTCTCAACTAGCTGGACAGCTTACAGAATAAATGCTGTAATGATGATCTCCCATTTTCTTTTTTGTGCATGGCTGTATTATCAACTTGTCATCTGAAAACATATTTTATTTCACCTACTGGAGACAGGTGTAACTTTCATTTTAACTTTTTTATTTTAATTTTGTGTTCTTCTATTTCTAGTAGTATACTACTGTCCTAAAAGCTTATTTATCTTGTAATTTGGCCATCTTGGTCTGTTTTTTGCTTTCAAATGCTTATGCAGTTGGTGGAGAAACAAAGGCTCATTGGGTTCGCTGAAGCACTCCGAAGTAGGTTAAACTACTTTGATGAATTGGAAAATGTAAGATTTGGCATTCTAGTCTGTCTCTTGAAAATAAGTTTCTGTTTGACATCATGAATGTATTTGGTTGAATAAATACCTTTTCAACAATTTCTTCAGTTCAGATGAGAGCATCCTTAACCAAACATACTGGATTCTGCAATGCTCTAATCCTTATCCTATAATTGAATTAACAAACTTAAGAGAAAGCCTACATAATGAACATACTTGTGAAGTTTCTGCTGGTATTTGCATCCTTGCTCTTTCTCAACTGGGTGACTGGTGCTCATTTGTGCAAAGAAGTGAGCTGTCATTTGGTTGTTGAAAGAATATATGGATATGGTTTAGGCTCCATGGATTCCATATCTTTGAGATCTAGATCTTTTCTGGTTGCTGACCACATTTTGCCACTTACCAAGCACTGCAGTTTATCAAAATACTGACATTCAGGCTACTATATATATGTGACGTGATGACACGTGAATCTGTAGTCAAGTTCCATTTGTCTCCATAGGCTGATTCATTTTGTCTAATTACCTATTTCCACTTTTCAGGCCTCTACTAGCTTTTATTCTCAGACTATGAACATTGGAAATGAACAGTTTCTCCCACTGTTGAAAAGACTTGATGATTGTATCTTGTAAGTAGTTGTTGCATAACAGTGACATTTTCTCCTTTTCTGTGTTGAGATTTATGGAGCTCATTTTCTATCCTCTGGTGGATATAGATATGTTGAAAATAATCCACTGTATGCTGAATCTGCTGTTTACTTGGTCAAGTTTCGCCAACTTCAGGTGAAGGACTACGTGTGAGGCAAACTACATTTCTAGTCATAACGAATAAGAGCGTGTTAACCTATAGTTATCTACTTCTTGTATTGCAGTCTCGAGCATTAGGTATGATCCGGTCACATGTCTTGTCGACACTGAAAGCCGCTTCATCCCAGGTGCTCCTCTGTTGCATTTAATATGTAGAGTGCTGTAGCTAATATTTACTGGATAGTAGGTTTACTTATTAGCAGGTTCAAGCCGCAATTCGAGGCAGTGGTTCTGGCAAAAATGCCGTTACAGAGGGTGTGGAAGCATCTCTTATCTATGTTCGTTTCAAGGCAGCAGCTGGGGAGGTATACTTTTTCTACATGATCTATGGTTTTTTCCGAACACATCTGTAGTCCATTGAAAAGTTTAAACCATCTATAGATACTCTATCCATGAAGCTCTGGTAGTATTCAGTTGTAGTTCTGTACTTCTGTTGTTCCTGATTCTTTCTTCTTTCCAGCTAAAACCGGTTTTCAATGAGATTGAAAGTAGATCCTCTAAGAAAGAGTACGCGCAGGTTCTTTCAGAATGTCACAGTTTGTTTTGTGAGCAGAGGCTGTACTTGGTAAGTTACAACCTTTGTACTCTGTTTTGACCTTAAGTCCTTAACTTGATTATATCCTATCGCTTGCAATATTGCTTTTAGATACGAGGTATGGTGCAGCAACGCATTTCTGAGTTTGCTAAAAAAGAGGCCTTACCTTCTTTTACAAGGTCTGGTTGTGCCTATTTGATGGAGGTAACCACATATTTAGCTAATTATTCTATTTAGATTTCATTTGCTTCCTAAGTTACAACTTACTGTTATATGTGGTAGCATACAGAGAAGTGTAAGGTAGAGGACATTGAGCATCACACTTTGTATATTCAGTGGCCTAGTATTGTGTGTTTACACATGAAATCTCTACTACCTATCTATATGCTTATTACTTACATTACTAAAAAGAACATAAGGTTCCCATTTTGTTCTTTCCTTCGTGCAACCTGTCCACGAACGTCATCCCCCTTCCTCCTCTCCGTTTTGACTCCCCCCTCCCATCTCTGTTTTTTCTCCCATGCCCCCCCCCCCCCTTAAAAACGCCTCAGCTGTTCCACATCTTATTGACAACCAAATGAAATCATGTTCTCTTCGGTAATCCAATGTTAACAAATAAAATCCAGTTTTTTGGGTACACAATCGCATTAACAATAAAATGGCAGCTAAATCACGGTGATTGTGTAGAAAAACAAACTATTTTTTTGCGCACAATGTACAAAGGATAGACGAGCGGTCACGGGCTAACCTACTAGAATATTTATGCCGCCGCTGAAACGCACATGAAATTATCCAGCGTGTTAAAACGTAAGTAGTTCTATGTTTTCTGCAATATCCATTTTCAGTATCACACTTATATTTTATCGAAGCTTGTAGCATTCTTGTGGTATGATTTGTTTTTGTTATATCTTCTTTACTGTTAGAAAAAAATGTTATACTTGTTTCCCATTTCTTCTCAGGCATGCCAGTTTGAGCACCAGCTTTTTGCTCACTTCTTCCCAGCATCCGCATCAGATGTTTCAAGTATGGCTCCTTTAATGGACCCATTGTAAGATTATTTAACCCCCCTTAGTTCTGTTAAAGCCATTTACGTTCATGCTGGCAATCCTACAAGTTACAAGTGATTTATTTGTGCAGTTCAGCAACTTGATTTGGTAATCCTCGCAAAAAAAAAAACTTGACTTGGTATCACGTAAAGTTAGTTTGACAAACCAAGAGGTCAATAACCAATAATGTGTCCTAACACCTTGTTACAAGTTTTACCGCATGTTGTATGTTGCCAGGAAGTACTCCCTCCGTCCCAAAATTCTTGTCTTAGATTCGTCTAGATAGAGATGTATCTAATACTAAAACGTGACTTGATACATCCGTATTTAGACAAATCTAAGACAAGAATTTTGGGACGGAGGAAGTATTGTTTTGTTACTTAGCAGTATAGATGTAGCAAGTCTGGTTTATGTTCTGGTTTACATGCAATATATGTTAGCTATAACCCTTGTGTTGTGCTTAATTAACTCAGTATTAGTGTAGGTCTGTATAGACCAATACTTGGCCAGTAGGAGTATGTAGTTGTCAGCTAGTAGTCAATTTGGTTTTTGCTTGTTCTGCCACCTGTTAGAGATATAGGAATCTGATAACGCCCGGCCGTCAGGTACGGGCACATGGCAAATCGAATATTTCCGATGGCAAGTTTAGTGACGTGAGGATGGCAACTTTAGTTGGTAAGCATGGCTTCGTTCTTTATTTTGACAGAAAATTGCCATCGAAAAATTTGATTTGCCATGTGCTCGAACCTGACGTCAGGTACTTATCATTTTCGGAGATATAAATGGCAGGGTTGTCATAGGTTTGGCGAGCCAACGTCAAAACTCGGCCACTCTCATGGAGATGAAACCCAAAAGATTTTCGTTGGGGCGTAACCCTCTCAACGACGTGCCACATCGGAACCCGGGTGTGGTGTCAAATAGGCAAGGGTCGGGCCGTCACCCCCCTTGGTGGCGCGCCGTATTTTGATCTGGATACTGTGGCAAGTGAGCAAGTATTGGGTCGTCGCATCCTTAGTGGCATGCTACATCAACACCCATGTGTAGTGGAAAATGAGCAAGGGTCTTCGCATTTGACTCGACGAGTGCGAAGTGTAAGGAAGTTAGCCGAGCCTAGGAGGATTCACTTAGGTAGCTAGAACGTAGGGTCCCTGACAGGTAAGCTCGAGGAGCTAGTTGATACAATGATGAGGAGAGGTGTTGATATCCTTTGCGTCCAAGAAACCAAATGGAGGGGGCGGAAGGCGAAGGAGGTGGAGGATACCGACTTCAAGCTGTGGTACACTGGGCCCGTTGCAAACAACAATGGAGTAGGCATTTTGATCAACAAGAGCCTCAAGTATGGAGTGGTAGATGTGAGACGTGGGGAACGGATTATCCTGGTCAAGCTGGTAGTTAGGGACTTAGTTCTCAATGTTATCAACGCGTATGCCCCGCAAGTAGGCCACAACGAGAACACCAAGAGAGTTCTGGGAAGGCCCGGAGGACTTGGTTAGGAGTGTACCGATTGGCAAGAAGCTCTTCATAGGAGGAGACCTCAATGGTCACGTGGGTACGTCTAACACAGGTTTCGAAGGGGTGCACGAGGGCTTTGGCTATGGCATCAGGAATCAATAAGATGTCCTAAGCTTTGCTCTAGCCTATGACATGATCGTAGCTAACACCCTCTTTAAAAAGAGAGAATCACAACTAGTGATTTTTAGTAGTGGTCAACACTCTAGTTAGATTGATTTCATCCTCTTGAGAAGAGAAGACAGGCGTGCGTGCCTAGATTGTAAGATGATATCTGAAGAGACTGGCTTCCACTTTCGGATTCATGTCTAGCGAGACAAGCGTGCCGAAGTTGCTAGAACGAAGTGGTGGAAGCTCAAGGGGAAGGGAGCTAAGACAGTCAAGGCCTTGGGAGGAAGGAGGGATGTAGACAATATGTGGATGAAGATGACGACTTGCATTCGTAAGGTGTGTAGGATCCGGGGTTCCGCAGACCCTTAAGAGGTTCGAACACTGGGTGCGTGTGAAGAACTCGTCCTCACCAATCTGCCTACGCCCCGATCCCACGACCTAGCTCGACGAACCCAACGAACAAGAGACGACAGTTTATCCTGGTTCGGGCCACCTTGCGGTGTAATACCTTACTCCAGCTTTGTGGTGGATTGCCTCGAGGGGCTGATGATGAACTAGTACAGTGGTAGAACGGCCTCAGGAGGTGAGGTGTTCTTGAGCTCGATGAGCTGGTGGGTGAGAGGATGATCTGAATGATCCCCCTTCTATGGTGGTGGCTAAGTCCTATTTATAGTGGCCTTGGTCCTCTTCCCAAATGTAAGGCGGGAAGGGATCCCACAACGGCCAAAGTCGAAAGGAGACAACTAGTACAAGTTATCCTGATAAAAGTGGTCTTCGCCTGCAAAAGCCTCTGGTGGTGACGCCGCGGTGGGCTCCGCGATGACCTCCGTCTTGCCGTCCTGGTGGTCTTGGTCTTGTTGACCGATATGAAAACCTTTGCTTGATTCCTCGGGACTCCGCGCCTGCGCTTGCCTCCTTGGCATCAAAGAGGAAACTGGTACACTGCGCCCGCTGGCGCCCGCCTGGCCTTGGTCGTCACGGCTCACGTCATGTGAGCCTCGCGAGGTGCATCTTGCATAGATATCTCCGCTCCTTGGGAGCCAGCCTGGTGAGGCCGCCCCCAGGGAGGTCTTGGTGTCGTCCGCCTCGCGAGGCTTGGCCCCTCGCGAGGGTCTTGGGTTGTTGTTGATGAAGCTGGGCCGTACTGGGCCGTCGATGGAGCCACACCGTGGGCCGCAGGCAGACAAGTCTGGGTACCCCCATTCCCAGGACGCCGACGGTAGCCCTCGGGCCCAAGGCGCGCTCGAGCTTGGTTTCAAGGCGAAGCCAAAGGGCAAGTGCGAAGTGCTGTGGGCCCCAACCGCCCGCGGCCTCGGTTGACGCGTGGCGATTAATGGGATGTGGGCGTCTCCGCTCCCACGCTGCCTCGACAACTGCTCCCGGCTGACAAAAAGGCTGGCCTTTGCCGCGAAGCCTTCATTACCCTTCCTTCGTCTTGCTCCAGATTCCCTTTCCCTTCTATTCAGAAAACCTCCAGATCCGCCAATCTCATCCCGAATCAGTGACCAATTGCCACCGATAAGGCTGGATCCTCCGTCGCGTTCGGGCGCCAAGCCTCCTGGTTCGAGCCAGCCTTGAGCGCGTCCACCATCACCGAGAAACACCTCGCCACCGTGCTCCAGGTGACGGCCGACCTCAGCAATGAAAGGGGAGAGACGGCGCTCGAGTTCGGCTCCGCTAAGTCAGAAACCCTGGGCGGCACCTTCTACCCCTTCTTCCAACACAACGTCTTCGCAGGGCTGGTTCCTCCTTTCTCCGACTTCTTCGCCGCCCTTCGCACTACAAGCTCCACGCCCTCCATCACCCCAACTCCATCCTCCTCCCGTCGATCTTTGCCTTTTCCTGCGAGGCGTTCCTGGGGGTGATGCCTTCCATGGCGCTGCTCCGCCACCTCTTCTACCTCCGGGTCAACGGCACACAGTGCTCGGGGTGCGCCAACTTCGTTGCGGCGCATGGCAGCAATGCGATCTCGTGAGCCGGGAAGGTGGATGTCTTCAGGAATAGGTGGATCTTCATGGATGCCAAGCGCATCCACCCCCGGCTGGTGCTGCCGACCTCGCAGCCGATGCCCCAGGAAGGGTGGCCTCACGAGAAGCTCACCGATCCCAGGGCGGAGCCGTTGCTGGAGAGGATGGCGGCAAACCTGAAGACCGATGACCCGAAGGCGGAGAAGCTGACGGGGGCCATGATCGTCAAGGAATTCCTGACGCAGCGCCTGGCTCCGCTCCAGGTGCACTCGGGTCCCCTGTGGAAGTTCGAAGGGCGCAGGAGATGACCTCCGGCTGCGTCCGGATGACTTGTCCCAGGAGGAGTTGGACCAGATTTTGCGTACCCTGCTCGGGAAGGACCAGGGCTGCCCCCCCCCCCCCCCCCCGACTCCTATCTTCCGCTGTACCGCCGTCCGGGCAGAGAGAAGATCGCCGCCTCCATGCCTGTCTTCGACGAGCGCGGGCTTGTTCCTCCGAAGCCTTCCCGGCTCCCGGGCTCGGTGGTGTCGGTATCTTCCGGCGAGTCTGACCAGGAGGAGAGGGCGGACTTGGAGGCGACCCGGGAGGGGGCGGGGGAGACCTCTCCCCCGCGCCAGACCGACCTTCGCACCCTCTTCGATGATGACGATGCCGGCGAGCACCCTGTCAGGGAGTCACCACGCTCTGTCAGGGTCTCCACGAGGTCCAAGGGCACCCCTTCGAAGGAGCTGAAGCAGGGGGTGCCGAAGAAGAGCAGGTTGGCGCTGATCCTGTGAGGCGGTGCCCTCGCCTCGCCGCCGGCTGAGGCTGCCGCGGACCTGGGCTCCGTGCCCTTGTCCGGAGCTGGGGCTCGCACGCCAACGGCCCGGTCCACGAAGCCTGCGGGCATGGTGCTTCAGAAGAGGGTGAGGGACTACGCTGCTGTGGACCAGTAAGTGCGCCGTTTTGGTCTTTGTTCCTTGTTCTTGCCGTTGTGTTTGATGTCTCCCTCTTGATAGAGGCTAAGGTGTCCCGATGTTTCGATGAGATGGTGGCTATCGTTTTCTGTGGGAGTCGACCTTGACGATCCGACTACGAACGTGCGAGACGTCGCGCCTTAGCAATCGCTAAACCAACTTCCGAGGGTTATTGACCACGCCGGAGCACGATCAACCTGACCACGAGGGTCTGTTTCCTGCGAGCAAATGAAGAACAAGCAAGAAACTGAGATTGCAATCGGGATATTGCGAATATAAGATGAAAGCTTTATTGATCAAGGTGGGGTTCTGTGACGTCTTGGTCTGGTCGTTGGACACAAACGAAGTACGCGAAGTTGCAGCTATGGCGAACTTTTAATCTAAACAAAACCCAAAGTCTAAACGACGCCCTAAGGGCTGTATATATGGAGGAAGAGGGGGGAATTTCGTGGCCCTTGAGGGTGGGGTCCGAAACCAACCCTAACTCTTGTTTCCCCACACATACGGACTCTAAAAATAGCCTATACTTAAGTATTTCGAAATTACATGGGCCTGGCCCATTAATAAGGTGACGCAGCACCTAGAATAGCCTATGGACGAATATTATGAAGTGGCATCTTGTATATTTCGTCCAAGGCTTCATGCACTCCTTATGGCGGCTTCAAAGTCCTGAAATCATCACTTGTAACTCCGTTCTTGATCCCCTTGCGCATGCCATCAACTCCATGCGTGTTCTTGCTCCAATGTTCATCCTTCTCCAAGCTAGGCCCTTCATTTGTAAGCAAAACAAATGTATCCAATTTAGGCAGCATCATAATCTCATGAACATTAGAATCATTACCAAGAAACGGAAGTACCTGGTAATTTAATTGGCGTGCGCGAGCTCTAGTAATTGGTCCAGTATATGTAACAGTAGGGGCTGTGGATGTAACAATGGTATTGATGTCCTCATCATCCTCCCCTTCTTGAAATGAAGTCGTCCTCGACGGAAGCGCATCTTCCTCACTCAAATAAGGCTTCAAATCTGCAATGTTAAAAGTGGGACTAACCCCAAAATCTACAGGTAGCTCAAGTTTATATGCATTATCATTTATTTTCTCTAACACCTTAAAAGGACCATCAGCACGTGGCATTAGCTTTGATTTGCGCAGATTAGGAAATCTATCTTTACGCAAATGTAACCAAACAAGATCTCCAGGCGCAAACACAATATGTTTTCTACCCTTATCTCCAACAAGTTTATATTTAGCATTCATACGCTCAATGTTTTCCTTAGTTAACTCATGCATTTTTAAAATCAATTCAGAACATTCTTTAGCATCAAAATTAACCTTCTCTGAAGATGGAAGAGGCAACAAATCAATAGGTGCACGAGGTAGGAAACCATACACAATTTCAAAAGGGCACATCTTAGTAGTAGAATGCAATGAGCGATTATAAGCAAATTCAATATGAGGCAAGCATTCTTCCCACATTTTCTTGTTATTCTTCAAAATAGCCCTAAGCATAGTAGACAATGTTCTATTGACTACTTCAGTTTGTCCATCAGTTTGGGGGTGACAAGTAGTACTAAAAAGCAGCTTAGTCCCCAACTTAGCCCATAAACATCTCCAAAAGTGGCTAAGAAATTTAGTATCACGATCTGAAACAATAGTATTTGGCACACCATGTAAGCGAATAATTTCACGAAAGAACAAATCAGCAACATTAACAGCATCATCGCTTTTATGACATGGTATAAAGTGTGCCATTTTCGAGAACCTATCCACGACAACAAATATGCTATCCCTCCCCTTCTTTGTTCGAGGTAAACCTAAAACAAAGTCCATAGATATATCCTCCTAAGGAACACTAGGTACTGGCAAAGGCATATATAAACCATGAGGATTGAGTCGTGACTTAGCTCTTTGACATGTAGTGCAGCGAGCAACAAAACGCTCAACATCCCGTCTCATCTTTGGCCAAAAGAAATGTGTAGCAAGTATATCCTCCGTCTTCTTGACGCCAAAGTGTCCCATTAATCCTCCTCCATGCGCCTCCTGCAACAACAAAAGACGAACGGAGCTAGCTGGAATGCATAGCTTGTTAGCACGAAACACAAATCCATCGTTAAGAACGAACTTGTTCCAAGTTCTCCCTTCCTTACAATTCTGCAATACATCTTTAAATTCAGCATCATGAACATATTGATCTTTGATGGTCTCCAAACCAAATATTTTAAAGTCAAGTTGTGAAAGCATAGTATAACGACGAGACAAGGCATCAGCAATAACATTTTCTTTACCCTTCTTGTGTTTAATGACATAAGGGAAAGTCTCAATGAATTCAACCCATTTAGCATGTCTACGGTTCAGTTTTGCTTGACTTTTAATGTGTTTCAAAGATTCATGATCAGAATGTATAACAAATTCCTTGGGCCATAAATAATGTTGCCATGTTTCTAAGGTCCGAACAAGAGCATATAATTCTTTATCATAAGTAGAATAGTTCAGACTAGGCCCACTCAATTTTTCAGAAAAGTATGCAACAGGTTTTCCATCTTGTAATAACACACCTCCTAATCCAATTCCACTAGCATCACATTCAAGCTCAAAAGTCTTATTGAAATTAGGAAGTTGGAGTAAAGGAGCATGTGTCAACTTATCTTTCAATACCGTGAAGGCTTCTTCCTGTGCGGTACCCCAAACAAAAGGCGCATCCTTCTTTGTAAGCTCGTTGAGAGGTGCAGCAATGGTGCTGAAATCTCTCACAAAACGCCTATAGAAACCAGCGAGGCCAAAGAAACTCCTCACTTGTGTGACCGTTTTGGGCTGCGGCCAACTCTCAATAGCTTCAATCTTGGCTTTATCAACTTCAATTCCCTATGGAGTAACAACATAGCCAAGAAAAGATACTTGGTCGGTGCAAAAGGTGCACTTTTCAAGGTTTCCAAACAAACGTGCATCACGTAGAGCAATAAAAACAGCACGTAAATGTTCCAAATGTTCCTCCAAAGATTTGCTATAAATCAATATGTCATCAAAGTAAACTACCACAAATCGTCCAATGAAAGCACGTAAAACTTCGTTCATTAACCTCATGAAAGTACTAGGTGCATTAGTTAACCCAAAAGGCATGACTAACCACTCATATAATCTAAACTTAGTTTTAAATGTTTTTTTCCATTCATCTCCCAATTTCATACGAATTTGATGGTATCCGCTACGCAAATCAACTTTGGAGAATATTGTAGAGCCACTCAATTCATCAAGCATATCATCTAGCCTAGGAATAGGATGACGATAACGAATAGTAATATTATTAATGCCTCTACAATCAACACACATACGTGAAGTACCATCCTTTTTCGGCACTAAAATGATAGGAACAGCACAAGGACTAAGGGATTCGCGTATATAACCTTTGTCGAGCAGTTCTTGTACTTGACGCATAATCTCCTTCGTCTCCTCTGGATTGGTACGGTATGGTGCACGGTTGGGTAATGATGCACCGGGAATTAAGTCAATTTGATGCTCAGTTCCTCTAATAGGTGGTAATCCCGGTGGCAGGTCTTGTGGAAAGACGCCAGCGAACTCCTGCAAAATGTTAGTGACAGCAGGAGGCAAAAAGGAAGGCATGTCCTCGAATGAAAATAATGCCTCTTTGCACACAAAAGCATAGCAAACAGATTTGCTGAAATCTAGCTCATCAATATCAGATTTGGTGGCAAGTAAACATGCACTTTTCAATTTAATTTCAGAAACAACAGTAGATGGTTTATTATTAGGCTTCATTTGGTGCTCAAATTCTTTTGCCACAATCTGATTTTCACTCTTATTTGTCTCCTGTTTTGCTTTATTAGCTCTATTACTATCATCTTTCAAAATGGAATCAGGAGTCATAGGAAGCAAAGTAATATTTTTATCGTTATGAACAAGAGTATACTGATTGTTTCTACCATGGTGTACATAATTTTTATCAAATTGCCATGGTCTACCAAGTAATAAGGAACATGCTTGCATAGGTACCACATCACAATCAACATAATCAGCATATGTAGAGATACTAAAATGCACACGAACAGTACGTGTTACCTTAACCTTGCCGCTGTTGTTGAACCATTGGATGTAGTAAGGATGTGGATGTGGTCTTGTGGTGAGAGATAGCTTCTCCACCATCTCCATGCTAGCCAAGTTATTGCAGCTCCCTCCATCTATGATCACGCGAACAGAACGTTCCTTCACAACTCCCTTTGTATGGAACAAATTATGCCTCTGATTTTGCTCAGCTTGTGTAACCTGCACACTCAAAACACGTTGAGCAACTAAACATTCATACCTGTCAGCATCTTCAGGAGCCATGTATTGCGTCTCATGATCAGAATCGTCTCCACCGTGTTCGTCACGTGTAATAAGAGCCAAAGTCTCCTCATCATAGTCACTAGCGGACTCATACCCACCATCCTCAGTAACAATCATCACACGCTTAGATGGGCATTCTCTCGCATAATGACCTCCACCCTTGCAACGTCGACAAATAATATCATGTGTTTGCCCTGTTGATGCCATGGATGAAGAAGAGGTCTTTGCAGGCCCAGAAGGTGTGCTCTTGGCAGATAGTGGTGATTGTGCCTGCTTTATTGGTGGTGGATATATAGTTGTGGTATATGGCAGCGGTGGTGATATATGGTAGTGGTGGTGGTATATGGATACGGATTGGTGGTGGTATATGGATATGGATTCAGAGCGATGGCGGATAAGCAAAAGTGGTAGATGGGCGATGATGATGGTGCGGCGGCGGCGTGACAACTTATGACCAGAACTCGAAACTCTAAAAGACTAGACTCTAAGACCAGCAACTTGACACGACGATGCAACCGCAAATTCAACAAAGCAAAAACCCTAAAAAGATTATGCAAAGGCTCAGATTGGTTCGGATATGATGAACTAACCCTAATTTTTTTTGTGTGGCTTTTTTTTTCGTGGACTGTAGGTATGAAGAACAGACTCGATCTAATCTACGAAAAACTGTAAAAATCTCACCGAGCAACCTGGAAATCTGATACCACTTGATAGAGGCTAAGGTGTCCCGATGTTTCGATGAGATGGTGGCTATCGTTTTCTGTGGGAGTCGACCTTGACGATCCGACTACGAACGTGCGAGACGTCGCGCCTTAGCAATCGCTAAACCAACTTTCGAGGGTTATTGACCACGCCGGAGCACGATCAACCTGACCACGAGGGTCTGTTTCCTGCGAGCAAACGAAGAACAAGCAAGAAACTGAGATTGCAATCGGGATATTGCGAATATAAGATGAAAGCTTTATTGATCAAGGTGGGGTTCTGTGACGTCTTGGTCTGGTCGTTGGACACAAACGAAGTACGCGAAGTTGCAGCTATGGCGAACTTTTAATCTAAACAAAACCCAAAGTCTAAACGACGCCCTAAGGGCTGTATATATGGAGGAAGAGGGGGGAATTTCGTGGCCCTTGAGGGTGGGGTCCGAAACCAACCCTAACTCTTGTTTCCCCACACATACGGACTCTAAAAATAGCCTATACTTAAGTATTTCGAAATTACATGGGCCTGGCCCATTAATAAGATGACGCAGCACCTAGAATAGCCTATGGACGAATATTATGAAGTGGCATCTTGTATATTTCGTCCAAGGCTTCATGCACTCCTTATGGCGGCTTCAAAGTCCTGAAATCATCACTTGTAACTCCGTTCTTGATCCCCTTGCGCATGCCATCAACTCCATGCGTGTTCTTGCTCCAATGTTCATCCTTCTCTAAGCTAGGTCCTTCATTTGTAAGCAAAACAAATGTATCCAATTTAGGCAGCATCATAATCTCATGAACATTAGAATCATTACCAAGAAACGGAAGTACCTGGTAATTTAATTGGCGTGCGCGAGCTCTAGTAATTGGTCCAGTATATGTAACAGTAGGGGCTGTGGATGTAACAATGGTATTGATGTCCTCATCACTTGTACGGCTAGGCCAATGCCGGTGGCGAAGGAGACAGCAGGGACCATCGTGGCCCAGCAGCTTGTCGTGGTTGCGCCACCTCCGCCACAGAAGGACGGGGCCGGCCTGCGTGCCCCTGTGACTGGGTCGTCCTTCCTAGGCCCGGAGGCCCGTCCTCGCGAGGAGGTGATCTCCGCGGCAGAGCCAACTCCGGAGGTGCTCGCCCTCAGCTCGCCTGCCGAAGTCCCGAAGGCTCTGGAGTCCCCGGCCGCTTCTGCTGCGCCTGATGCTCTGGAGGAGGCTCTTTCTGCGCTGAACCAGCTTCGCGGCGATCTTCAAGGTGCCGATCAGCGCCTGGTGTCGGGGCGCCTGGAGCTGATCTCGGAATGGCTTCGAGCTGATGTGTCCGTCAGGGTGGCATGGGGCCAGGCCGTGGCGGCCTCAGAGGAGGGCAAACAGGCTGCTGGCCTGGCCCTTCGCGATCAACAGGCCGCCGAGGCCCGTCAGCGCGAGGCGCGGGAGAAGCCGAAGGCTCGGAAGATGCGGTCGCCGATCGTGACACTGAGCTGGAGCGATTGGCACGGGAGCAGGCCGCGGTACGCAGCCGCCTGGAGAAGCTGAAGGAGGAGGTGGAGGCGGAGAAGGCCCAGCTGAATGCCAAGGCAAAAGTTTTTGCCAAAGATCGTGCCGCCTTCGATTCTCTCGAGGAGAGGTCCCGCAAGGCGCTGCGGGATCTCTACGGGGGGGGGGGGGGGGTTGAAGGAGCCGTTGGTGACTGCTGAGGAAGGCCCCGCCGTGCTGCTCCCCCAGCTTGTTACGGCGCTTGAGGGCATTGTCCTTGGGTCGGTCCCATGGTGGAAGGAGAAGCCCGTGCGCTCTCCACCTCGGCCGTGACGCGCGTCTTCAGGCACCTCCACCTTCGCGACCCCAACTTCGACTTTGGAGACTTGCTTGGTCCTGTGGACCTGGAGCACTGCGCTGTCGCTGCTGAAGTCGTGAAGGACCAGGTGGAGGCCCTGCTGCGAAAGTTTCTCGCCATCGATCCTGCGCTCCCGGTTGACGGCGCCGCCGAGCCCACAACCACGGCTGACGGCACAGGCGACGGTGACGTTGTCGACGACGGGGCACCCATCACGGGCGATGGCGATGTCCAAGGCTGAAGAAGAAGCTCACTGGTGGTGCTCCCCTTCATCTTATCTCCTGCGACATGTATCATGCCTCGTGGAGGCGTAAGAACTTATGTGCTTGGCATTTTTTAAGAGACGGTATGTATTGTAATAATTTGCTAGGATTTACGACTTCCTTCTGGTTTGCTTAAACGTTCTCCGTCGGCAGGGCCCTGCCCCGCGCGCACCTCAGCCGTTGTTGGGTCGTCCGGATCACCAGGACGAGATCAAGGGTTGAGGGGCTACGTGACCAGTTAGGCTCCTGAGTCGTGATGCGCAGGAGCTATGTTTTTAAGGCGACGCCTTACCTCCTTAGGGAGGGGGGGGCGCTTTGGCGCCTAGGCAACGCCTAGGTGGGCGCTTTGGACGCCTAGGCGCCCAAAGCGGTCGATTTTCCAAAGCGGAGGGGGAGCGCTTCGATGCCTAGGCGTCGCCTTAGGGACGCTTTAAAAACATAGCTCAGGAGTCTCCCTTGACGTACAAACAACCCTCGGGAAGGAGATGCGAGAGTAGGTCTTAGCGTTCTGCGTCGGCAGGGCCCGGCCCCACGCATACCCCAGTCGCCGTTGGGTCACCCAGATCACCAGGACGAGACCAAGGGGTGAGGGGCTACGTGACCAGTTAGTCTCCTGAGTCATGATGCTCAGGAGTCCCCCTTGACGTACGAACAGACCTCCATACCTTTCCTCGTCGAGGTCCCGCTCGGGAGGTGCGCACGACGACCAGGTCCGAGGGACCTGGCAGGGTGGCGTACACTAGGCGTGACCTGAGCGTAGCCCCCGTGCTCAGCCCCCTCACGCGACTCTCCTGAAGGGGAAGTGTTGCGATGAAGCTGAACACCGAGCCTGGCGGCTCCCTGAGGTTAATGCGGCCGTGAGTTTGCCCCCAGTTGTTTATCACTAGCGCGGAGCATGGCGCTTCCGCACTTGCACGGGCATAGCCGCTCCTCGACCATGTCGACTGCCAGCGCGGAGCATGGTGCTTCCACTGGTGTGTGGATGGGGACTCCCTCTGAGTGGAGCCCCCGGGGCGTGTACATCCCCGCCCTGACACGTGGCTTGCACGACAGGGCTGGAGGAGGTGTGTCTGGGCACTCATGAGCCAGCGCGGGACTCACAAGGCCCTACCTCAAGGCGGGTTGCGCCTGAACTTGATTTGGAACACTTGTGATGGCCCTGCGAGGTGGTTAGACAACCTGCGCTGAATGAATCTCCTGAGGTTATCACATGAGAAGGACAAACACCAACGACCCCGGGAGATGACGTGAACGGAGCCGGCCCGCCAGACAGAACTCAACCGTTGGGTTTATCGATGCTGCAGGGACGGACCCGAGCACAGACGCCGTGCCCAGTCTTCTCATGCGAAAATCCTGAAGAAAGACAACCGGCGTGCGGCTCCCGTGGTGACAAGGCACGTGTCGCGCGCCCTAACTTACCCGCCCCCGATTAGCTCATGTGAGAATAAGGCACCAAGGACCATGGGAGGTGACGTGCACAGGAGCTGGCCCGCGAGCCAGAGCTTAGCCACTTGGGTTTAGCGACGCTGCAGGGACGGACCCGAGCACAGACGCCGTGTCCGCCCTTAATCATGAGGCGGTCGTGGGTGGGCTTGTAAGGGCTTACGACGATCATGACAACGAAGTACCGGGCAGGCAGATGATAATCATAAAGTGCGATGAAGCATGCTTCCATGTGGTGCCCGAGCGCCTCCCTCGTTACATTGGCTAAGTCAGAGGCCCTCCAGAAGAGAGCCCCCGAGCCCAGCCTGAGGAGGACGCCGGGCGCGCCTTCCTACGCGCGAGAGGGAGGCGCCCCGTTCATGGGCGCAGGTCCTGAGGTGGTGTTGCTGGAGACACCGCTATCCTGAGGCTCTTGGCGGAGCAACTGCTTCTTCTTGGGGGCAGCCTCAGGAGGGTAGATGGTGCCCTCGTTGTCTGGGTCCTTGACTGTTGTAGCTTGGTAGGCGCGCTCGAGAGAGCACACCGCATCCTTCGCCTCGTAGGCGATCGTGATGATGTCGCGGTTCCCTGACATCTTGAGAACATTGTAACCATGATGGATCACCGCCATGAACTTGGCCAGGGCTGGATACCCAAGGATGTCGTTGTACGGAAGGCGGATGTGGGCGACGTCGAAGTCGATGAGCTCGGTGTGGTAGTTGTCGCGCTGGCCGAAGGTGACAGGGAGGCGGATCAACCCTATTGGGGTGGTAGAGCCGTCGGTCACTCCTGAGAAAGGCTTGGTGGGCTGCAGCTGATCATAGGGCACTTGGAGGCGGTCGGACGTCTCTATGGAAAGAACATTGAGCCCCGCACCGTCATCGATGAGGGTCTTGGTGACGAGGACGTTGCAGATGACGGGCGAACAAAGCAACGGGAGGGCGCCGACAGTCGCCGCGCACTTGAGCTGGTCGGACGAGCTGAAGGTGATGGTGCACTTGGACCACCTGAGCGGGCGCGTGGCCTCGAGCCTGGGAAGGGCCGTGTTCATCTCACGGGCGAACTGCTTGAAGATGCGATGAGAGGCTGGGGCCTGAGCGTCACCCAGGATGCATGCGATGGCTCGAGGCTCCTGGAAGCCCCCAGCCCCCTCGTCTTGGTGGTGGTCGTCGTTCCTTCTTGGTGGTGGTGGCAGCGGAGGGAGGCCAACGTTGCCCTGAGGACGGTCCTCTCGAGGCTGATCTCTTCAGGCGCCCTCGCGAGGCTAGCCCTGCTAGCGGTCCTCACGAGGCTGGTCGCGTCACTCCTGGCGGGGCTGCGGTCGTCCCAGCGTCCTTCACTTCGGCCTCCTTCGCGGTCGTAGCCTCAATCGTTGCGCTCGGGGCGTCGACCGAGGCGCCCGTCGCGGATGGCCCTGGGCTCCTTCATTGGTGTTGTGGCTGTGTACGTTGTGAAAGATGCAGAACGGATGATTGCTCTTGGATGACTCTGGGTGGTCGCAGCCGCGCTTCATCTCTGGTTCAGCCGCGAGCACGGCCGCCCCTTGCGCTTCACGTCCTTGGCCTTGGCCTTCTTGTCTTCTGGGTCGGTCGCTGGGACCTCGAGGAGGGAGGCGTCCTTTCTCAGATCTCGCGCACTTAGGTTGCCATGTTGAACATCTCCAGGGCCGTGCACAGATCCTCGTGTATGGCGAGCTCCTCCTTCATCTTGATATCGCGGACGCCATCAGAGAATGCTGATATGATGGCCTCGTTCGAAACCTTGGTGATCTTGAGACGAACGCTGTTGAAGCGTTGAATTTACTTCTGCAGGGTTTTCCCTGGCTGCTGCTTGATGCGCCGCAGGTCACCCGCGGCAGGTGGGCGGTCACGGGTGCCCTGGAAGTTGGTGACGAAACGCTCGCGCATCGTCCCAGGAGGAGATCGATCCCGCGGGCAGGTTCAGGAGCCACGAGCGCGCGCCATCCTTGAGGACCATGGGAAACCAGTTCGCCATGACCTCGTCGTCGTTGGCCGCCTCGATGCTCAGCTCGTAGAGCTGCAGGAACTCGGCAGAGTCGGGGGTGCCGTCGTAGCGTGGAGGCAGGTCAGGCTTGAACTTCCCCGGCCAGACGACGCTGCGAAGCTCGGGAGTGAAGGCTCGGCAGCCCGTAGTGGTCACGGGAGCCCGACGTGGAGGTGGAGCCTGATCTTGGCGCTCACACGCCACCATTGCAGGCGGCGCGCGGTCTTGACGTGGTGGTGCAGGGAGCGCCGGAGCACCTTGCGACCGCTGGACCTCCTGGCAGCTTTCTTCATGCGCGGGCGCCCTGCGTGGCGGGTCACGCCGTGGGGCCGCGCGCTTTGGCCCGAGGGCGACGTCTTGACGGGGAGGTGGCAGAGGCGCTCCATGGGCTACGTCGCCTGCGGCAGGCGGCAGGCGAGGCAGCGAGAAGGACGACGCAGGAGAGCCCCAGCGACGCCGACAAGCTCGGCGATGCGGTCCAGCCAGTCTTCGTGGAAGTCGTTGACAGGGCGGTAGCGCAGGAGCTTGCGTGCCATGAGCAGCGTAGCCTGCGCGTCCGCCGGCCCGCGACGAGCGTGAGATGACGAACCGGCCGGAGTCAGCAACGGGGTGGCCGTGTGTCCATCACGCCGCACGGAGGGGTTCAGCGACGAAGCTTCCTGCTCGTGCCCCGCCGGGCCGGTGGCGGCGTTGGCGGCAGGCGATGGAGAACGACGGGAGGTCCGCCGACGGGCGCAGTCTGGGCGACGCGAGCGGCGAGAGCGGCCCGACGCTCAGCACGGGCTCGACGAGCGTCAGCCATGGAAGCGGTGGAGCGGCGGCGAGTCGATCGGTGGAAGAGAGGCTCCGACGCACCCTTACCTGGCGCGCCAAATGTCGGATCCAGGGTTCCGCGGACCCTTAAAAGGTTGGAACACTGGGGTGTGTGCGAAGAACTCGTCCTCACCAATCTGCCTACGCCTTGATCCCACGGCCTAGCTCGACGAATCCAACGAACGAGAGACACAACAGTTTATCCTGGTTCGGGCCACCTTGCGGTGTAATACCTTACTCCAGCTTTGTGGTGGATTGCCTCGAGGGGCTGAGTATGAACTAGTACAGTGATAGAACGGCCTCAGGAGGTGAGGTGTTCTTGAGCTTGATGAGCTGGTGGGTGAGAGGATGATCTGAATGATCCCCCTTATATGGTGGTGGCTAAGTCCTATTTACAGTGGCCTTGGTCCTCTTCCCAAATGTAAGGCGGGAAGGGATCCCACAACGGCCAAATTCGAAGAGAGACAACTAGTACAAGTTATCCTGACAAAAGTTGGTGACGCCGCGGTGGGCTCCGTGATGACTTTCATCCTGCTGTTCTGGTGGTCTTGGTCTTTGTTGCACAAATATGAAAACCTTTGCTTGATTCCTCGGGACTCCGCGCTTATGCTTGCCTCCTTGGCACCAAAGAGGAAACTGGTACAATGCGCCCGTTGGCGCCCGTCTGACCTTGGTCGTCACGGCTCACGTCATGTGAGCCTCGCGAGGTGCACCTTGCATAGATATCTTCGCTCTTCGGGAGCCAGCCTGGTGAGGCTGCCTCAGGGAGGTCTTGGTGTCGTCCGCCTCGCGAGGCTTGGCCCCTCGCGAGGATCTTGTGTTGTTGTTGAGGAAGCTGGGCCGTACCGGGCCGTCGATGGAGCTACGCCGTGGGCTGTAGGCAGGCAAGTCTGGGTACCCCCGTTTCCAGAACGCCGACTAAGTGGCCTCAGAGGAGTTTGGAGTGTTCAGGGGAAGTAGAAGCAAAGCTAAAGATATGGTGGAATGATGATGTTCAGAAGGCTAAAGAAGAAGAAAGATTGTTTCAGACGCCTATACCTGGATAGTAGTGCAGACAACATAGAGAAGTACAAGATGGCAAAGACGGCTGCAAAGCGAACTGTGAGTGAAGCAAGGGGTCGGGTGTACGAGGACCTCTACCAGCAGTTAGACATGAAGGAAGGCGAAAGGGACATCTATAAGATGGCAAAGATCCGAGAGAGGAAGACGAGGGAGGTTGACCAAGTTAAATGCATCAAGGACGGAGCAGACCAGCTCCTAGTGAGGGACGAGGAGATTAAGCATAGATGGCGGGAGTACTTCTACAAGTTGTTCGATGGGGAGAATGAGAGCTTTACCATTGAATTGAACGACTCCTTTGATGATACCAGCAGGCGTTTTGCGCGGTGAATCCATGAGTCTGAGATCAAGGAGGCTTTAAAAAGGATGAAAGGAGGCAAGGCGATGAGCCCTGATTGTTTCCCCATTGAGGTGTGGAGAGGCCTCGGGGACATAGCAATAGTATGGCTAACCAAGCTTTTCAACCTCATGTTTTGGGCAAACAAGATGCCAGAAAAATAGGGACCGGAGTATATTAGTATCAATCTTCAAGAACAAGGGAGATGTTCAGAGTTGTACTAATTACCATAGAATTAAGCTGATGAGCCATACAATGAAGGTATGGGAGAGTCATTGAGCACCGCTTAAGAAGAATGACAAGCGTGACCAAAAATCAGTTTGGTTTCATGCCTGGGAGATCGACCATGGAAGCCATTTTCTTGGTACAACTACTTATGGAGAGATACAGGGAGCAAAAGAAGGACCTGCATATGGTGTTCATTGACTTGGAGAAGACCTATGATAAGATATCGCGGAATGTCATGTGGTGGGCCTTGGAGAAACACGAAGTCCCAACAAAGTACATTACCCTCATCAAGGACATGTACGATAATGTTGTGACAAGTGTTCGAACAAATGATGGCGATACTGATGACTTCCCGATTAAAATAGGACGGCACCAGGGGTCAGCTTTGAGCCCTTATCTTTTTTGCTTTGGTGATGGATGAGGTCAAGGGATATACGAAAAAGGCTTTCGCCCCGCTTTATATATAAAGCAACAACCATGCATACAACCAACCACCCAACACGCGGCACCGGCACACCCGACACACAACACACACCCAAGGCAAGATAAAGGGTGCCGCACGACACTACATCACCCTAACGCTACCAAGCACAGTAAAGATAAACAATAAGACCGCTTGGAGACGCCGGCGACCTTCACTATGAGCTAGCCACCGTGAAGAAGTAAGGCTGACCCTCAACGTAGCAAAGACTCCAAGACAGTGCCTCCAAGAAGGACACGGCACTGGAGTGCTGCCACCATCTGATCCAGAAGATCGAGTTTTCACCCGGAGTAAACTGGGGGAGACGGGAGCAGCCGCGACGGAGCCTTCAGGAAGGGAACGACGCCTGCGGACGCCGCCACCGTTGGCCGGCCAAAGAAGCGTGCAGGTAATGCACCCCGACGCTCATCCACCTCCACCAAACCACCACGCCGAACATCGACCATCAACAGCAGTGCCACCTGTGTAGCCATGGCTGCCCGCACGCACCTGAGACGCGCGCTCCGCCCATGAACACCGTGCCTCCCGCTGCCAGAGCCGTTACCCTGCAACCAGACAACCCCGAGACCACACAAAGGCCCCAGCTTTGGCCCAACCGGCAGCCCCCGACCGACAGAGCCACCGCAAACACTCCGCCCCGAACATCGGCAGACCTGCGCCAACCCGCCTGTAGTCGAGGAAAGGGGGAGGAGTGGATGCATCCGGACTAGCGCACTCCTGTGCCGGTGATAGGTGACATGACCGCATCGAGGCCACCCATCCCTCCTACCAAGCTCCCCACCGAACACACCCTCGTGTCGCCCCACCATGGCAGTCGGCACACATCCTCGTGAGACCACCATCAATCGTGAGCCCATCGACGAGGGACACCAAATCGACCCTCAGCAGTAGCCAAGGGAGCTCACCGGAGATGCCTCCTCGCGCCGCCCGTCGACATCCATGCGCCGCACCAGGAAGATCCCAACGCGGACACGACTAGCACGCCCAGCCAGCCACCCCCACCGCGCTGCCACCCCCACCAGCCCGTCGCCGAGGCAGGGGCGGCCGCTCGCAGATCATGTTGCCCACGACCCGCACCACCAGATCGGGTGGATCTGGGCTAGCCACCGCTGCAGCCTACACCATCTGCCAAGCGTGCTCCGCCTCCATCGATCCCGCCACCCGGCAGGAGCACCTACGCAGCCGCTGTTGCACCGCCGCGCCGTCGGCCCGGCCATGCGCTCTGCAGCCACGGCGCCCCGCGTGAGCGCCGCATCCCCCGCCCACGGCTGCATCCCGCGCTGCCTCGGCGTGGTTGGGGAGGAAGAAGGGCCCCCGCCGCCGGCCACCACGAGGGGCTTTGCCCTGGCGGCTCGGGCCGGCGGTGCGAGGGGAGAGAGAGGAGCGAATGGGGAGAAGGGGCGGGATGGCGGCGCCGCTACTTGAGTCGCTCGCGGGGACGACGTGGGGGCCTCTCTTTCTTCGCGCTGCTCCACTCGAGCCAGGTTAAGGGATATACAAGGAGAATCCCATGGTGTATGCTCTTTGCGGATGGTGTGGTGCTAGTCAATAATAGTCGGACGGGGGTCAATAGGAAGTTAGAGCTATGGAGACAAATCTTGGAACCGAAAGGTTTTAGACTTGGTAGAACCAAAACCAAGTACATGAGATGCGGTTTCAGTACGACTAGGCACGGGGAAGAGGAGGGGGTTAGCCTTGATGGGCAGGTGATGCCTCAGAAGGACACCTTTTGATATTTGGGGTCAATGCTGTGGAAGGATGTGGTATCGATGAAGATGTGAACCATCGAATCAAAGCCGGATGGATGAAGTGGCGCCAAGCTCCTGGCATTCTCTGTGACAAGAGAGTGCCACAAAAGCTAAAAGGGAAGTTCTATAGCACTGCGATTCGACCCGCAATGTTGTATGGCGCTGAGTGTTGTTGACTAAAAGGCGACATGTTCTACAGTTAGGTGTGGCGGAGATGCGCATGTTTAGATGGATGTGTGGCCACACAAGGAAGGACCGATCCGGAATGATGATATATGAGATGGAGTTGGGGTAGCACTGATTGAAGTGAAGCTTGTCCAACATCTTCTGAGATGGTTTGGGCATATTCAGCGCAGGCCTCCAGAAGCTCCAGTACATAGCGGACGGCTAAAGCGTGCTGATAATGTCAAGAGAGGTCGGGGTAGACCGAACCTTTTTTTTTTTTGAAAGGAAAGTCTTTTGGCACTTTATTGAAAGATTGATAGAGTTACATCTTGGAGTACATGCTGGAGCAGGAAGTTCGAAGTTCAGGGTAGACCGAACTTGACATGGGAGGAGTCCGTAAAGAGAGATCCGAAGGACTGGAGTATCACCAATGAACTAGCCATGGACAGGGGTGCGTGGAAGCTTGCTATCCATGTGCCAGAACCGTGAGTTGGCCGCGAGATCTTATGGGTTTCACCTCTAGCCTACCCCAACTTGTTTGGGACTAAAGGCTTTGTTGTTGTTGTTGTTGCTGCTGTACTGGTAGTAGAGTCGTAACTTTCAGTTTCTATATTGAACATTTCAATGAACTTGTATACGAATCTCTTCTAGATATACAAAAAGTATGAACTGGAGCAAACTTCCATAATATCACAACTCATCCGAATATCTTGAAACTTGGAAAAATGAATTTCTTTGTTGAGCCATGAGTAATACTAACAATTTGGCAAAGTTCTATGATACCACTGTGGTATGTAGGCTCATGTTAGTTGTATCAGAATTAATAATACGATAGTACAAGGATCCAGAGGATCAGGAAATCGAGCAGAGCCCTAAACTCCTAATGTGTATAACCTGAGAGAACAAAGTAAAGTAGCCAATGAAGAACGGAAGATATAGTATACATTACCTGCTACAAGCATTTAACCTGAAGATGAAGATCAGCTAATAATCTCTTCTGTCTTCTTGGATGAGGTTTCAGTGCATAAAGAACTGTCACTTGTGTCCTGAGAGTAGATATTCAACTTTTATAAACTCAAACTCTGTGATAGTTGATGCATATCTGTTATGAAGACAACTGTTTCATTTAAGTTGATTAACTGAATTGCCTTTTCATTCAGGTGCACACACTTATATGATACTCTGAGGCCTAGACTGATATATGAAGGCAACATTGATTCTCTCTGTGAACTCGTTGACATTCTGAAGGTCGAAGTGTTGGGCGAACAACTGAGTAGACGTGGTAAATCAGCAGCTGGACTCCGTCCAATATTGCAGAGGATACTTGCAGATGTTCTTGAGCGTCTGGCATTTTGTGCTCGGACTCATATTCGTGAGGGGGTACTATTTCAAATCTCTTGTGTGTGGCTGACGTTGTGTTTCTTCAGCCTCTTTTGTTTTCGTATGTACTGTGAGTATGGTTCCTTCAGTCAATCAGCTGTGATGCCCAACTGAAAAAATTATAATGAAAATGTCCTCTTTGCGCACAATAATCCTTTGAACTGCTTGGTATCAATTTTGGTCATCTGTATGAACATGGCTTCGCACATGGAAGCCTCTGCATGCATTGCACAGGTAATCGTGAGAGAAATCGGAGGTCGGTTACTTGTTATGAATTGTAAAAGAAGTGTATTTAATTGTGTTATTGTCCTGAAAATGAGCAATTGTTAGCACATTGACGGCTGTTTAAAAACTTGAAAGTTGGGCTCAACTCGAAGCCTCTTGAAGTAACATATTGAGAAGCTTAAGCCCATAATTAGATCCCCATAACTCCTCTGTAGCTTACCCATCTTGCTTCTGCACAAGCATGACAGCCCTTAAAAGCTGAACTGGATATGATAATGCTCGACTGCCAAGGCTGAGCCATAGGATTGAAAGGTGATCTTCCATGATTAAAGTGGAAGAAACTTGATCAGCAGATCTGAGTTCATAGGATAATACTCTTGCATTACTTTGTTTTGAACCTTATGTCATGTTTGCACCTAATGTTTTTTGTTTTCTGTCAAATACCTCATTCAATTGTTTAAACAAGTGCAAGTTCTTTTGAGCATGAAACAGCTGTTGTTTTATCTATTGAAACCTTTTACTTAATATTTATCATCTAACTATTTTTTCCAGATTGCAAATTTTCGCCCTTCTGACGAAGATCTGGATTATCCTGGAAAACTTGAGAGATCTACAATTTCAAGTGCTAATGTTAGTTTTCTTCTTATCGCAATACAAATTGGTTATTTCCTGTGCAACTCCTTTTGGTCCTATACATTCACTAAAATACTGTACTATTTTGCTGTATAGTCATGCTTGCACATTCTTGTATCTATATTTTGTCTCACAGATGTGCATGCAAGTTTATGGGTAGATTTTGGACTTAAATGCCCCCCCTCCTTGTCTGTATGTGCCAAGATTGCTTTTTCGCATGATGGCTATTTCTGATTTTAAGAAAGCAAATGGCGCTTCTAACTGAATCAGCATGGGAAGATCTAGTTGAGAAAGGATAACAAATTCTATTGCTTATGTTTCTATTTGTAGGTTAGTGACAACTCAGACATGTATGCGACATGGTACAGACCACTGGAGAAAACAGTTTCTTGCCTGTCAAAGCTATATCACTGCTTGGAATCTTCGGTTTTTACTGGATTAGCCCTTGTATTGTACCTCTCAAAGCTTATGTTGATTTCTCTGGTTAATTCTTCTTTTACTACTTGATGCCCTGTTCATTTGACTTGACATATCACTTAAATTTCACAGGAAGCCATAGAAGTTTGCTCAGCATCCCTTCAGGTCCCTTCTCCTTTTATCATTGTCCATGATCTTAAAAACATGCTATTTGCAGTTTCTGTATATGCAACATCTTATGTTAGTCTTAGAAACGAACTGTTGGTCCTGTGAACAGAGTGCAAGCAAGGTCATTGCAAAAAGAGCAACCCCAATGGATGGACAGCTTTTCCTAATTAAGCACCTTCTCATTTTAAGGGAACAGGTGGGCATACAACTATCTAATAGTCGTAATTAAATTCATTAATTCATCTGGCAACTCATTGATTATATGTTTACAGATTGCACCATTTGAGATTGAGTTCTCAGTCACACACAAGGAGCTGGATTTCTCCCATTTGCTGGTATGTGCAACTTTATCTTTTGCATGGGAATGGGAAGTATGGCTTATTTGTGCTGTATTCCATTGCATATTCATGTGAATTTGTTGCTGAAGCCTTGTATTCTGGATTACATTTGCTTTCATTATATATATTTTGCATACTATGTTACTATATTTTGTGCACTTTTTACTAGGGGTGTAGAATAACTTATTCTATACTCACGCTTACTTTAGCATTCCTATATATATATGTATCACATGTACCTGGGTATCACCTATCGAACAGTTGCGTTTATTCGGTTCCCTGGCACCCAGCTCGCTATTTTCTCTCTTCTAGTGATTTATCTCGTACCCATTGGCCGAACCATACGTTGCCTATGCGACAGGTTTTATGCGAGCGCAGGCCTGCACACTCTGTTGCAATAAATGGTCCCGCCCCAGATGGGTCACAACTGCCCTCATGAGGTTCCACCCCGTTATATGTATGACGCGCGTTAGGTTCGCTTGTCAACGACACACGCTACGCCATCCGTTCTGCTGACGCTCCTTGCCGGATGCGTCGCGGACAGCTCATACTCATACCGCTCCCTGTGTCCTGCTTCACAGTTCTAGCGCCGATTGCTTGTGTTGACTATACTATGCACCACGTTATTTTATCATCGCAACTGGGGCATACCCCAACAGGCATGTCCTTGGCTCGGCATCGTCGATGCTGGCTGCAGAGTGTGCCATCCGTCACCATGTTCTCCAGGTACCGGCCACGCTTGATCTGGACGGTCAACATGTGCGGCGATGATGATGTCTGATCTGGGAGCCGGGGTAGTTGTATCTGCAGCAGGGGGCTCGACAGGCATACAGCAGCCAGATCCTAGGATGTCACATCTTCGACTTTTATACTGAGAGAAAGGGAGATAAAGAGGACACAACCACCATTGTCACACGACCGTGCTCCATCTCCTAGAGTGCCGCCTAGCTCGGTCATTGGATCGGGGAGCACTGCCGCGTGATGTGGTTGCAGATTGGGCAGGGCTAAGCGAAGCCGGCGCCGCTTGCGGTGGGGATGCAGGAGAAGTGGAGGTGGAGGGAGTCGGCACCACGAGGGTGGAAGGGGGGCAACACGGTGCGGGCTGTGGGAATGAGCAGCCAGCAGCCGCTGTGGGGGTGTATCACGGTCATATAGTGGAATTCAGAGAAACAACAAGATACACACATGATCATCTCACAATATAGCGACTCCAGAGGCCTCTCCTAATTATGATACGAGATTACATGGGAATGCTGGAGACTGACCATGAACGGTGGCGGCTAAGGTTCGACCCAGAAGGCAAAAGATGCCAACTAGGGTTTTCAGTCGCTGGTTATATAGTCCAGAGAGCAGGTAATGGAGTAAAAGTAAAAGACATCAAAAGCAGAAAGGTAAAAGCACTTTGTCGCGGAGGATTGCATGATGGATATGTGGACACACAAGAAAGGATAGTGTACGAGGATATACGTAATAGAGTTGGGGTAGCACTGATTGAAGAGAAGCTTGTCCAACATCGTCTGAGATGGTTTGGGCATATGCAACGCAAGTCTCTAGAAGCGCCAGTGCATAGTGGACGGTTAAGCGTGCTGATAATGTCGAGAGGTCAGAGTAAACCTAACTTGACATAGGAGGAGTCCGTTAAGAGAGATCTGAAGATTGGAATATTACCAAAGAACTAGACATGGACAGGGTTGCATGGAAGTTAGCTATCCTCGTGCCAGAACCAAGTTGGTTTCGAGATCTTATGGTTTCAACTCTAGCCTACCCCAACTTGTATGGGACTAAAAGGCGTCTCATTGTGATGAGATCATAAAAGTTTGTACTCCCTCCGGTCCAAAATAAGTGTCGCAGTTTTGAAACCATAGGAGGAGTCCGTTAAGAGAGATCTGAAGATTGGAATATTACCAAAGAACTAGACATGGACAGGGTTGCATGGAAGTTAGCTATCCTCGTGCCAGAACCAAGTTGGTTTCGAGATCTTATGGTTTCAACTCTAGCCTACCCCAACTTGTATGGGACTAAAAGGCGTCTCATTGTGATGAGATCATAAAAGTTTGTACTCCCTCCGGTCCAAAATAAGTGTCTCGTTTCCTTTTGCTATATTTCAGTATAATAGAAGTGATCTGTTGGCAATACCAAATAAGATGCACCTATAATCTTGTCTTCTTTGGAGAAAACTTAAACCCTATGTTTTTCAAATGCACTCCCTACTTTTCCTTTGCATCTACTCCCTCCGTCCGGTGAAGAGTGTACATCTAGCTTCAAAATTTGTCCACGAAAGAGTGTATGTCTATCTTCCCAATGCACTTTAAAGTAGAAAATCATTACTTCTCTCTCATCACACGGTAATCAAGACCAATAGCAATCCACACATGGTCTTCTTAATTTGTATATGCACTTAGCTCATTGGGGGTTGGGTAATTAAAGAGGAGAGAGATGGTGGCTTCCACCTTTCCAATGCAATTTTTGCTTAACTCCATAATTTGTCCTAAAATTTCTAGATGTACACTCTTCACCGGACGGAGGGAGTATCTGTAGTGAGCTTGGATTTTTGGAAGCTTGATTAAGGTTTTCAATAGTGTAATATCACTTTGACTTAATCATGTGATCTCCACAGGACCAAAGCTTTTTTTTATTATCATTTAGCTATCATCACGCTGATGTTATTTATCATGTTAGTTGATCATATTTCCTAGATAACCAAAACAAATCACGTGCTCCTTTTACAGGATCACTTAAGAAGGATTCTCAGGGGCCAGGTCTCATTATTTGACTGGTCAAGGTCAACATCACTTGCTAGGACCTTTTCTCCCCGCATTTTGGAGAATCAAATTGACGCCAGAAAAGTAAGCAACTTGAACCGACAGAATTTTGCCTTTTGGCTTACAAGTGATCATTTGCTATCAAGTGTAAGATGTTTTTGTTATTCTCCCATCGTTTGTACTATTAAGTTTCATGCACCAACCGGTAGAGTCAAAGTCTGAACCGCTGGAGAAGACTTACTTCAACAGCTACTAGAAAGCAGCATTCCATATCGTGACAATTGGAAATAAAGTGTGCAGATGTGCATGCATTTGTGAGCATAAGTCGGACTTTGCCTGTGCTGATGTACAAATGCATCTTCACATGTAATGAAGCTGTTGGCAGTTGCTAATGTCTAAAATATGGCAACACTGAATACTCAAACATGTTTGTTTAACCATTTGCGCTCAATTTTGTTGATTCCAGCTAATTTCCCTGCGAATACTCTTTTATTTCAGGAACTGGAGAAAGGCCTTAAATCTACTTGTGAAGAGTTTATAATGTCCATCACTAAACTAGTAGTGGACCCAATGCTTTCTTTTGTTACTAAGGTACGGTTAATCGAAACTTAGCCCTTTGTATTTTGTTTTGCTGTAATAAAATGTTCACTTTT
Organism: Triticum urartu; assembly: GCF_056163025.1. NCBI lineage: Eukaryota > Viridiplantae > Streptophyta > Magnoliopsida > Poales > Poaceae > Triticum > Triticum urartu. The sequence continues at coordinate 343,580,567 of NC_141879.1, forward strand.
CTCCCCACCGTTTCCTAAATAACACACAAAAGTTCCATTTAGTCTATTTGACCTCTAAAGTTGGGTCACATCCTTGGCCTCACCTTCCCGAAGCGTGGGTTTGTTTCCTTTACTAGTTTTGTTCTCTCTATGCCAAACCCTTCTCTTTCTCGTAAGAATGAGGTATAGGTAGGGCTAACACCGAGGCTGGTTTTAGGGTCTTTTTTATGTCATCCTGCTTTGCCCATGTGGCCTTCCCTTCAACTGGTTTTGGAGGCAGGTGCATTCTTGGTCTTGACACAGATAGGTCTAAGGACTTGCCGGTGTGTTCGGACCTCCTGCGCAGCGCTCCTCCGCGAGACTGGACATGGTGCCAGTCTGCTGGGGGTCTCCCAGCTGCATCCTGCGCAGGATCCAGAATGAACTTGGGATCTGGTTATTGAACTTGCTGCTCTGCTACTGCTTCAGGTTTGTCTCATGCTGCCGACAGAATAGAGTTGCCCTGCCCAGCTGGAACCTGTTTGATATTCTGCCTCAAGCAAGTGGGGCACTCCAATCGCATGGGGTTATACAGCTGGATGACCAGATGTCCAACTTGGCATGTCAAAATTTACAAGGAAAAGCAGTCATACAACCAAAGAGTTACCAACAGTACACATCAAGAAGTGCTGAATTGGCAACCATTAGCAGGAATAGAAGACACCGGTGCGTGCATAGTAGCTCAAGACCAGCCCGTACCCAATTCCCCACTTGTCACCTCCCCATTCCGTCCCTAATCCTAAATTATAATCGTCTGTTCTGCCTGTTCTCATTGTTTATAAGGCGGTAAAGCGACCTAAGGCGAGCACCACCCGCTCTGACGCCTAAGCGGCACCTATGCCCCTAAAGCAGGCATATTTCTAAGCCGCTGTCAGGGCGCCTTATCACTTAAGCGTCTAAAGCAGGACGCCTTAGAAACAAGGCATGTTCTTTTGCCGTTAGTTTGACGAGCGTTTCTTTCAACGGGACTGATCGTATGTCATGAGCACTGAGAGCAAGCTCAGGTGGCCGTTGAGCGTGTGGGCGCTGTGTATAGGTCTTCTACGTGCAGAGTATCATGGGAGTGGAAGGGAAAGATGGAGGGGAGAAAGGTCTTCTACATGCAGAGCCATGAGAGTTGGAGGGAAAGATGGAGGGATGGCAGAGACAAGTAGAGAGGACGGGAGATAGAAGAAGGGTGACATGGACGCCATGATGTGCAAAACAAAACCAGGTTACATGACTTTCATATGTGGCCAATATACTCGAACTTGTAGCGGGCAAAACTAGCTCTAGGGGTGGGGGGTGGGGTGGTGGTAAACAGCATGATACATTGGATGTTATGTGGACATTGGAAATGCTGCAGAAGAGTAAAGTGGACTTCTTTCTTGCTGTAATAACTGTAGCAGTCCTGAAATGTTGCCATTTTGTATTGCAAGTTGTGACTATCCGAATCTCTAGTATTAATCAGGCCATCATTTTATAGTTCAGGCCAAACAGCGAAGCCAGAATGTGAGATGTGTGACCACAATCTTAGAAATCAGTGTTATATCCAGTGTTGTAGGCTATACTCTAAAATTTTGATTGTAACACGATTCACTTGTATGGCAGGTAACTGCTGTCAAAGTTGCACTGTCCTCAGGTAGCCAGGGCCAGAATTTGGATTCTGTTCTAGCAAAACCCCTTAAGACACAAGCATTTGCTTCATCCGATAAAGTTGCAGAGCTGGTTCAAAAGGTACATGTCATTTTATGAAAAGCTATTTACTACTGTGCTGCTTTTCATATGTTATGGAACTATTCATTCTGCCAAAACAGGTTGGGACTGCTATTCAACAAGATCTGCCCAAAGCAATGACCAAGTTGATGTTGTATTTGCAAAATCCGTCGACAAGATTAATTATATTCAAACCCATCAAGTAAGGTTCTACGTCCTACAACACCCATCAAGAATACCATGGCATTATTTATCCACTGAGTAGTAATGCTTACCTGGCCAAAGTTAGCTACCAACTTAAGTTTTTGCCATAAGAAATCATTCATATATTGATAGAAATCAAATCCTTGTTAGGGAAATAGCAACTTGTATTCCCAGGATGCCATACGCCGATATATATAAATGTACTGGAGCCCAAAGCGAGAGCTTGATGAAAGAACCTTTGTAGATCCTCATCATCCTTAGGGGCGGTATTACACAATTATGAATAGACAACTCTTTTCATTAAGTGGAGAAGTAAATAGGTACAAGAGTTCAGCAGCATGTGCGGGGATCAAAGCCTGCAAACTAGAGGTTCTTTGATCAAGCTCCGCTTCTACCCGTTTCTATTCTGTGTTGTCATTTATGCAAACTAGAGCACTTGAAGCATATCTCCACCTAGTACTGCTACAGACGCAATTTTTATATTTTTCAAAGGTCCCTAGTAGTTGAGCAAATTTTTACCTTACCATTCCACTGTTTTCGTAAAATCAGTACACTTCCATACATCATTGTCAATCGTGGTACTTTTTACTTGTGTGCATCATCTAGATTTTCACACAAGTACCTCGTTTAGTAAGTTGAAATGTGCTAAGCTGTACGCAGCTAACTTTTGGTTATGACTGAATACAAGATTGTCCTTTATTCATGTTTTCTTATACTATGAAATTCTAACATGTATGCTGACACTAGTGATTGTACACTGAAGAGGGTCAAACACTTTATGTACTACTAAAGTTGTTTTCTGCGAGTTTCTTCTTATGCTTTTTTCTTTGTTGTAGGTCGAATATAGTTGAGGCTCATATACAGCTACAGTCCCTTCTGAACTCAGAATACTCGGCTGAAGAAATTCAGTCTATTGGTATGCTGTCTATATCTGATCTGCAATCTCAGCTCGACAGTCTTCTGTAGCCCATACATTTTCATCTGTTTTGTTATGGTTTGTCCTCTGAGTCTTAGTGAAGAAGTGCACTCGATTGTTCAACTAGAGTGATGTTATTTTTAATCCTGTAATCAAATTTAAACACACTTTGATATGACATCAATCATGGTGGATGGCTAATACAAGATTGTTGCTAATGGGTTAGCATATCGGATTGATTATTTCGTTGCTCCTGTACTCACATACTAGAAGCATATGTGTGTTGCTCTTCGATTGTTTTTTTCCTTTCTTTGCTTTACCCCCTTTTATATGGAATTCGTTGCTTTGGCAATTGCCATTAGTGTGTCACAATCATAGGTTTTGTGTTTTTTCCATGGGCTAGCTTATGAATTTTTAGTTAGGCTGCAAGTAGTGGCTGCATTTTATTGGACACTGATTACATCTATTGAATGTTTGCATTTCTTGCATTCAACATCATAACAGGGCAACTAATAAAAACTATTTAAGATGCACCAATCCATTTGAATGTAACATGCACCAAAAACTACGTTCTAGGTCGTGTAAAAAAAACTATGTACGTTGCAGCAGAAAACTAATCTCCAGGACATTGGACAGAGAATCTTATTCCCGTTTTGACATGCGCAAGGAAAAATGACTAAGGCAAATGTCATCTAAGACATGGAGCTGTCGATTGTGTCTGCAATTATGTTTTCTACCTACATCCTGGTTTACTAGTCTCCTTGTATTTTAGATCATATTTTAACCATGATTTTAACTTATACTCCCTCCGTTCCGAATTACTTGTCGTAGGTATAGATGTATCTAGATGTATTTTAGTTCTAGATACATCTATTTCTGCGACAAGTAACTTCTAGATACATTCATTTTTGCGACGAGTAATTTGGAACGGAAGGAGTATAAGTTATACATAGAAATAACAATATCATTAGTAACTACATTCACATACAAATCCAGCAATATAATTTTCAGTGATGTGCATTAACATTTTGTAAGTTTAATACATGGTCAAACTTTGACAAAAATATGATGAGGACAAATAAACCTAGACGGAGATAGTACTCCATACACATCAGCTCCTTGCTAGTCAAACACTTCAACCAGTTAAAAATACTGCATTTCTTTTTAGCGAGGAGTGCTCCATGCAGTATTTTGTGTCTCATTGTCCTTGAAATATTTTGTCTCATTGTCTCACCCACTCTAGTTACATTGGCAATGACGTATTTATCCATGTATTAGATGGGATTGATCCACCGCCAAAGACGAAGAAGACCATCAAGAAAAGTTGCCTTACAACTGTTAAGAAACTCACCTAGAGAAAAAAAAGAACAGAAGTTCAGAAAAGAACAACATGAAAATAGCCACCAACATCCACCCACACGATGTCAATCACCATTTGAAGACCTACATTAGACTTTTTTTTAGGCTGCATCAAAGCACATACAATTTTGCCTAGATGTCCATATCAATGTGTTTTTTTAACACAATACAAATGCAAGGGCTCATATACATGTGCATACACTCACTCCTATAAACGCACATGTATACCCTATTCCTATGAGCACCTTCGAAAGACCGAGCCGTCATATTATCTTGAAATTTACGAAGTCGCCGTAGGCACCTTGTCATCAACGGAAACGTCTCCTCCCACCGAATGCGCATCGCCGGAAATCCTGAAATAAATCCAAAAATAAATACGAGCACCAGGATTTGAACCCTACTGGACTGGGGATATCACATTCCCTCTAACCATCCAATCACATGTTAAACAGGTAGGTTGTTAGCATTAGCTGCACCATGACTTGTGTGTTACATCTTGTTAGGACAGAAATATATTCTCTTTTGTTTACATATGTTGTTTAGTTTTGCTAGAGCACATCTAGATGTGCCATAATTATTGCACATCTAAGTCCTATGTCATTGATCTTACGTCGGGATGCTTGTGGATTTTTTTTCTTTTTTTTTCTTTTTTATGCTTGACTCATTCACTTAGATGTGTAATAACTAAAGCATATCTAGATGTGCTTTAGACACATCCTATGTTGTTTATCTCTATCTCTCCCTTGTGTAGATATTTTTCGGTTACCACAACCGAACCAACCTGTACTCCACGCATACAATCAATACTAGACCTACAGCGCGCCCTGGCACGCGGTGTCGGGGTCCAAACGTTGTGCCTAAGCGCGTGTGCCAACGAGGCAGGTTAGCATGTTTACTTGCGCATGATAAAGCAATAGTATTTATCCTGATTAATAACAACAGGAGTTGAGCACAAAGCAGAACCATTTAGTTTGATTAAGAGAAGCAGGGCATACAACTCAGTGATATAGAGCAGCAGAAGCAGTGGCAGCGAGATCAATATTGAGCAAGCAAACCACATTCAGGGCTAACAATGTCTTTTCCTTTGTAACATATGTTTCTGTCTTTCTTTTAAGATCAATGCTTGACCGTATCAGGAAAAAAGGTTCACCTTACAGAAATACAACAAGGGAAACAAAGAAACAACCTTAGTGACAAGCAGAAGCAGAATAGATAAACACATAAACCAAATCTAACGTTTGACAGGTGCATAAATTACAATAGCCTAGGGGTAGCAGTCTTATGCAGATATACATTGTCTGCTATCATCCATCTAGAACACTGGTTCATAGTACTCATTACAAAAAATTTACACTAAGGTTGCATAGGTGCATACTGCACTAATTCATAACACTTTAATAGAGGCACTAAAGCTAAGCACGGCACTTAAGCAAAGCTTGCTGATAAACCAAAAGGGCCTCAATTTCTTCTTGTGCCTGAAGCTTCAGTCATTCTCGTGGAAGAGGAAGTCTTCATCATCAAAGCGACTTGCACCACAGTTGTCCACGGCCCTCAGATGGCCAGAAACCGAGGAACTCATTAAACTCAAAGCAGTTAGACTCCTCATCATATGGATAAATGCCTATGGTCCAGATCGCATCAGTTGCTATGAAAGAAATTTGGGTGAGGTTCTCAGCTTCTTGACTGACGTAATAGAAATCCCACGCTACATCACTCACAATAGGAGAAGAACCTGAAGCCTCTCCTGAAGGCAGATAGTTGACTGCCGTTTTGTCAATATGAGCTACAAGCCTAGAACGAATACAACCGCTCTGGGTGCTCGCTTCCGCTGCCGAGATTACGACGAGCCGTCCAATGGTGACTACATGCACTGGCGACGACTCCGAAATTCCGACCTCCACCATGATTAACAAATTTTACCTAATTGAAGGAATGTAAATAGAGGCAACAAATATCTCATTTACACATGATCCAGTTGACTCAGAAAGCTTATCTAGAGGCCGCACTAGCATACTAAAATTATGTTTGATAGGGGATAACATGCAGATTTGCTAAATTACATGTTGAATGTATGATTACAGATGTAGCAGACCTGTGACAATGTGTGACGCCCTCGATTCAACCGTACACTAATCATATACGCAAATGTGTACGATCAAGATCAAGGACTCACGGAAGATATCACAACACAACTCTAGACATAAAATAAAATAATACAAGCTTTATATTACAAGCCAGGGGCCTCGAGGGCTCGAATACACAAGAGTCAGCGGAAGCAACAATATCTGAGTACAGACATGAGTTAAACAAGTTTGCCTTAAGAAGGCTAGCACAAAAACAATATCGATCGAAAAGGTAAGGCCTCCTGCCTGGGAGCCTCCTAACTACTCCAAGTCGTCAGCGGCCGTCACGTAGTAGTAGGCACCCTCAGGGTAGCAGTAGTCATCAATGGTGTCATCTGGCTCCTGAGATCCGTCATCTGGTCGCAACAATCGGGTATGGGGAAAAAGAGGTAGCAAAGCAGCCATGAGTACTCATCCAAAGTACTCACAAGACTTACATCAGATCTAAACTAAGTATGCATCTGTATCAAAGGAAATGGACTGTATCTGTGGACTAAACTGCAGAATGCCAGAATAGAGGAAAGGCTTAGTCCTATCGATGACTAGCATCTTCTGGAAACCACCATCTTGTAGCAACATGAGGGAGTAGAGTAGCATAAAGTAAAGTAGCAGTAGTGTTATCAACCTCGGCCAGAGATCCTTTCTCGACTCCCTGCGAGAAAGCAATCCCAGAGCCATACTATCCATTCATCATAACCATGTCTCATATCCATTTCTCATCTCAAGTATCCAGTTCTAGTTGTATCGATCGGGATACAACTCCAAGTGTCCGTTACCATAGGACAGGCTATCGATAGATGTTTTCTTCCCTGCAGGGGTGCACCAACTTACCCACCACGCTCGATTAACTCCGGCCGGACACACTTTCCCGAGTCATTCCCGACCTCGGCCAAACAATACGCCGCAACCCGATCTAGGCTTAATGGAGAGGCCAGCACGCCAGACTAAACCTATGCCCCCAGGGGTCATGGGCCATCGCCCCGAGAACTCATGCACGTTGCGTGGGCGGCCGGTGAGCAGACCTAGCTACCTCCTTCAACAAGGCAGGAGCTTACGCAGTCCAACCCGGCGCGCGCCGCTCAGTCGCTGGCGTCTATTAAGCTTCAGCTGATGTATACGATGCAGAACGCCCATACTATGCCCACGTGATGGTTAGTGCTATCAGGTCAGAGGCCCCTCGGATCAAATATCCAAACCGTAGTGGATTAGGAGCACGCGGTAACGAGCAGAGACTCATGATTGATGTGACCCCGTCGCCCCGTCTCGAGTACTTGCGGCAAGGGCTAAGATTGCCCGGCCACGCCTCGTAAGTATCTCGCGGGCACCTTCCAGGTCAACCCGACTCCACATCACTCGCTAATAAGCTCGCGCGGGTACCCCTCAGGGCCGACCCGTCTTTAGTAACATGGTTTAGTATAAAGTCATAGTAACCATAGTAACTGTGTGTCTAACACCAAGGGGAAACCCGAGGAATCACCCCCGGTGAAATCCACTCGATGTTATCATCAAGGTGAACGTAAGAGGATCCACCCTCCAGGTTCACACTTGAGGGGTCGCACGACAGAGCCGTAACGGAAGTGGTTAAGGAGGAAATCACCTTCGATGACCTCGACCGTATAGCTACACTACAGGGATCTCATCAGGAGTGATGTAAGAGGTTCCACCCTCGGCACTCGATGGTAACTCTGTAGAGTCATACAACTAGGGGGGGTGATGTGCGGTGTCGGGGCCTGGACATCAATCACGTTGGTAGAGTCATCGAACATAAAGCGGGGCAACTGGGGCAAGGTGGGGGTCACCGATGGATCTCTAACCAACCTATACTAAGCAGTTTAGGATAAGCAGGTAAGGTATGAAAGCAGGTAACAAAAACAGGCTATGCATCAGAGTAGGATCATACATAAAGCAGTAGCAGTTCTAATGCAAGCAAGAGAGGGAAAGAGATGGGTGATATCGGAATGCTCAAGGGGGGTTTGCTTGCCTGGTTGCTCTAGCAAGGAGGGGTCGTCGTCGACGTAGTCGATCACAGGGGCAACATCGGTCTGGGGGTCTATCGGAGAGAAGAGGGGGAAGAAACAGTAAATATAAAGCAACATAGCACCACAAAGCATAACATGGCAATAAGATGTGCCGGGTGTGACCTAACGTATGGCTACGCGATAAAGGTGAAGGGGGAAAACAACCGGGAATGTTTTCCCGGTTCCGGACCTGTGTCAGATAGATGACCGGAGGGGGAAAGTTCCATGTTCAGATAGTTAGGGGCATCTGACAGGTATGTGGGTAGTGTATGTTGGGGACCATAGTAATTTCAAAAAATTTCCTATGCACACGCAAGATCATGGTGATTCATAGCAACGAGAGGGGAGAGTGTTGTCCACGTACCCTCGTAGACCGAAAATGGAAGCATTAGCATAATGCGGTTGATGTAGTCGTACGTCTTCACGATCCGACCGATCCAAGTACCGAACGCACGACACCTCCGAGTTCAGCACACATTCAGCTCGATGACGTCCCGCGAACTCCAATCCAGTAGAGCTTCATGGTAGAGTCCGTCAGCACGACAGCGTGGTGACGATGATGATGTTCTACCGTCGCAGGGCTTCGCCTAAGCACTACTACGATATGATCGAGGTGGATTATGGTGGAAGGGGGCACCGCACACGGCTAAGAGATATAGAGATCAATTGTTGTGTCTATGGGGTGCCCCCTGGCCACGTATATAAAGGAGTGGAGGAGGAGGGGGCCGGCCAAGAGGAGGAGGCGCGCCCAAGGGGGGAATCCTACTCCAAGTAGGTTTTGCCCCCCCTTTCCTATTCCAACTAGGAGAAGGGGGAAGGAGGAGGTGGAGAGAAGGAAGGATAAGGGGGCCGCGCCCCCTTCCCTTTCCCAATTCGGATTGGGGCAAGGGGGGCTGCGCGCCACCTCCTGCTGCCTCTCCTCTTCCACTACTTTGGGCCCATGAGGCCCAATAACCCCCGGAACCATTCCGGTGTCCGAATATAGTCGTCCAATATATCAATCTTCATGTCTCGACCATTTCGAGACTCCTCGTCATGTCCGTGATCACATCTGGGACTCCGAACAACCTTCGGTATGTCAAAACTCATAAACTCATAATATAACCAACATTGAAACGTTAAGCGTGCGGACCCTACGGGTTCGAGAACTATGTAGACATGACCGAGACATGTCTCCGGTCAATAACCAATAGCGGAACCTGGATGCTCATATTGGCTCCCACATATTCTACAAAGATCTTTATCGGTCAGACCGCATAACAACATACATTGTTCCCTTTGTCATCGGTATGTTACTTGCCCGAGATTCGATCGTCGGTATCTCAATACCTAGTTCAATCTCGTTACCGGCAAGTCTCTTTACTCGTTCCGTAATACATCATTCCGCAACTAACTCATTTAGTTGCAATGCTTGCAAGGCTTAAGTGATGTGCATTACCGAGAGGGCCCAGAGATACCTCTCCGACAACCGGAGTGACAAATCCTAATCTCGAAATACGCCAACCCAACAAGTACCTTCGGAGACACCTTTAGAGCACCTTTATAATCACCCAGTTACGTTGTGACGTTTGGTGGCACACAAAGTGTTCCTCCGGTAAACGGGAGTTGCATAATCTCATAGTCATAGGAACATGTATAAGTCATGAAGAAAGCAATAGCAACAAACTAAACAATCAAGTGCTAAGCTAACGGAATGGTTCAAGTCAATCACATCATTCTCCTAATGATGTGATCCCGTTAATCAAATGACAACTCATGTCTATGGTTAGGAAACACAACCATCTTTGATCAACGAGGTAGTCAAGTAGAGGCATACTAGTGACACTTTGTTTGTCTATGTATCCACACATGTATTATGTCTCCGGTTAATACAATTCTAGCATGAAAAATAAACATTTATCATGATATAAGGAATTAAATAATAACTTTATTATTGCCTCTAGGGCATATTTCCTTCAGTCTCCTACTTGCACTAGAGTCAATAATCTAGTTGACATCGCCATGTGATTTAATACCAATAGTTCACATCACCATGTGATTAACACCCATAGTTCACATCGACATGTGACCAACACCCAAAGGGTTTACTAGAGTCAATAATCTAGTTCACATCGCTATGTGATTAACACCCAAAGAGTACTAAGGTGTGATCATGTTTTGCTTGTGAGAGAAGTTTAGTCAACGGGTCTGCCAGATTCAGATCCGTAAGTATTTTGCAAATTTCTATGTCAACAATGCTCTGCACAGAGCTACTCTAGCTAATTGCTCCCACTTTCAATATGTATCCAAATTGATATTTAGAGTCATCTAGATCAGTGTCAAAATTTTCATCGACGTAACCCTTTATGACGAACCCTTTTTTTTCACCTCCATAATCGAGAAACATATCCTTATTCCACTAAGGATAATTTTGACCGCTGTCCAGTGATCTACTCCTAGATCACTATTGTACTCCCTTGCAAAAAACAGTGTAGGGTATACAATAGATCTGGTACACAACATGGCATATTTTACAGAACCTATGGCCAAGGCATAGGGAATGACTTTCATTCTCTTTCTATCTTCTGCCGTGGTCGGGCTTTGAGTCTTACTCAGTTTCACACCTTGTATCACATGCAAGAACTCTTTCTTTGACTGTTCCATTTTGAACTAGTTCAAAATCTTGTCAAGGTATGTACTCATTGAAAAAACTTATCAAGCGTCTTGATCTATCTATATAGATCTTGATGCTCAATATGTAAGCAGCTTCACCGAGGTCTTTCTTTGAAAAACTCCTTTCAAACACTCCTTTATGCTTTGCAGAATAATTCTACATTATCTCCGATCAACAATATGTCATTCATATATACTTATCAGAAATGCTGTAGTGCTCCCACTCACTTTCTTGTAAATACAGGCTTCACCGCAAGTCTGTATAAAACTATATGCTTTGATCAACTTATCAAAGCGTATATTCCAACTCCGAGATGCTTGCACCAGTCCATAGATGGATCGTTGGAGCTTGCATATTTTGTTAGCACCTTTAGGATTGACAAAACCTTCTGGTTGCATCATATACAACTCTTCTTTAATAAATCCATTAAGGAATGCAGTTTTGTTTATCCATTTGCCAGATTTCATAAAACGTGGCAATTGCTATCATGATTCGAACAGACTTAAGCATAGATACGAGTGAGAAACTCTCATCGTAGTCAACACCTTGAACTTGTCGAAAACCTTTTGCGACAATTCTAGCTTTGTAGATAGTAACACTACTATCAGAGTCCGTCTTCCTCTTGAAGATCCATTTAATCTCAATGGCTCACCAATCATCGGCAAGTCAATCAAAGTCCATACTTTGTTCTTATACATGGATCCCATCTCAGATTTCATGGCCTTAAACCATTTTGCGGAATCTGGGCTCATCATCGCTTCCTCATAGTTTGTAGGTTCGTCATGGTCAAGTAACATGACCTCCAGAACAGGATTACCGTACCACTCTGGTTGAGCTACGAAGTTCTGTAGTAACTTGATCTGAAGTTTCATGATCATCATCATTAACTTCCTCTCTTGTTGGTGTAGACATCACTGGAACTGATTTCTGTAATGAACTATTTTCCAATTCGGGAGAAGGTACAATTTGTTGGGGAACGTAGTAATTACAAAATTTTCCTACGCACATGCAAGATCATGGTGATGCATAGCAACGAGAGGGGAGAGTGTTGTCTACGTACCCTCGTAGACCGAAGCGTGACGCAACGTAGAGGAAGTAGTCGTACGTCTTCCCGGTCCAACCGATCCAAGCACCGTTACTCCGGCACCTCCGAGTTCTTGGCACACGTTCAGCTCGATGACGCTCCTCGGGCTCCGATCCAGCAAAGCTTCGGGGAGGAGTTCCGTCAGCACGACGACGTGGTGACGATCTTGATATTCAACCGTCGCAGGGCTTCACCTAAGCACCGCTACAATATGACTGAGGTGGAATATGGTGGAGGGGGCCACCGCACACGGCTAAGGAACGATCACGAAGATCAACTTGTGTGTTCTAGGGTGCCCCCTGCCCCCGTATATAAAGGAGCCAAGGGGAGGGGGCGACCGGCCAAGGAGGGCGCGCCAAGGGGGAGTCCTACTCCCACCGGGAGTAGGACTCCCTTCTTTCCTAGTTGGAGAAGGAGAAGTGGGAAAGAGGAGGAAGAGGGAAAGGAAAGGGGGGGGCGCCGCCCCCCTCTCCTTGTCCTATTCGGACTAGGGAGGGGAGGGGCGCGCGGCCACCTCTTGCCTCCTTTCCTCTTCTCCCTTAGGGCCCATGTAGGCCCAATAACCCTCGGGGGGGTTCCGGTAACCCCCGGTACTCCGGTAAAATCCCGATTTCACCCGGAACGATTCCGATATCCAAATATAGGCTTCCAATATATCGATCTTTATGTCTCGACCATTTCGAGACTCCTCATCATGTCCATGATCACATCCGGGACTCTGAACAACCTTCGGTACATCAAAACTCATAAACTCATAATATAACTGTCATCGAAACCTTAAGCGTGCGGAACCTACGGGTTCGAGAACAATGTAGACATGACCGAGACATGTCTCCGGTCAATAACCAATAGTGGAACCTGGATGCTCATATTGGCTCCTACATATTCTACGAAGATCTTTATCGGTCAGACCGCATAACAACATACGTTGTTCCCTTTGTCATCGGTATGTTACTTGCCCGAGATTTGATCGTCGGTATCTCAATACCTAGTTCAATCTCGTTACCGGCAAGTCTCTTTACTCGTTCCGTAATACATCATCTCGCAACTAACTCATTAGTTGCAATGCTTGCAAGGCTTATGTGATGTGCATTACCGAGAGGGCCCAGAGATACCTCTCCGACAATCGGAGTGACAAATCCTAATCTCGAAATACGCCAACCCAACATTTACCTTTGGAGACACCTGTAGAGCTCCTTTATAATCACCCAGTTACATTGTGACGTTTGGTAGCACACAAAGTGTTCCTCCGGCAAACGGGAGTTGCATAATCTCATAGTCATAGGAACATGTATAAGTCATGAAGAAAGCAATAGCAACATACTAAACGATCGGGTGCTAAGCTAATGGAATGGGTCATGTCAATCACATCATTCTCCTAATGATGTGATCCCATTAATCAAATAACAACTCTTTGTCTATGGTTAGGAAACATAACCATCTTTGATTAACGAGCTAGTCTAGTAGAGGCATACTAGTGACACTCTGTTTGTCTATGTATTCACACATGTATTATGTTTCCGGTTAATACAATTCTAGCATGAATAATAAACATTTATCATGAAATAAGGAAATAAATAATAACTTTATTATTGCCTCTAGGGCATATTTCCTTTAGTCTCCCACTTGCACTAGAGTCAATAATCTAGTTCACATCGCTATGTGATTAACACCCAAAGAGTACTAAGGTGTGATTATGTTTTGCCTGTGAGAGAAGTTTAGTCAACGGGTCTGCCATATTCAGATCCGTATGTATTTTGCAAATTTCTATGTCAACAATGCTCTGCACGGAGCTACTCTAGCTAATTGCTCCCACTTTCAATATGCATCCAGATTGAGACTTAGAATCATCTGGATCAGTGTCAAAGTTTGCATCGACGTAACCCTTTATGACGAACCTTTTGTCACCTCCATAATCGAGAAACATATCCTTATTCCACTAAGGATAATTTTGACCGCTGTCCAGTGATCTACTTCCTAGATCACTATTGTATTCCCTCGCTTAACACAGTGTAGGGTATACAATAGATCTGGTACACAGCATGGCATACTTTATAGAATCTATGGCTGAGGCATAGGGAATGACTTTCATTCTCTTTCTATCTTCTACCGTGGTCGGGCTTTGAGTCTTACTCAATTTCACACCTTGCAACACAGGCAAGAACTCTTTCTTTGACTGTTCCATTTTGAACTACTTCAAAATCTTGTCAAGGTATGTACTCATTGAAAAAACTTATCAAGCGTCTTGATCTATCTCTATAGATCTTGATGCTCAATATGTAAGCAGCTTTACTGAGGTCTTTCTTTGAAAAACTCCTTTCAAATATTCCTTTATGCTTTCCAGAAAATTATACATTATTTCCGATCAACAATATGTCGTTCACATATACTTATCAGAAATGCTGTAGTGCTCCCACTCACTTTCTTGTAAATACAGGCTTCACCTCAAGTCTGTATAAAACTATATGCTTTGATCAACTTATCAAAGCGTATATTCCAACTCCGAGATTCTTGCACCAGTCCATAGATGGATCGCTGGAGCTTGCATATTTAGTTAACACCTTTAGGATCGACAAAACCTTCTAGTTGCATCGTATACAACTCTTCTTTAGTAAATCCATTAAGGAATGCAGTTTTGTTTATCCATTTTCCAGATTTTATAAAATGCAGCAATTACTAACATGATTCGGACAAACTTAAGCATAGATACGAGTGAGAAAATCTCATCGTAGTCAACACCTTGAACTTGTCGAAAACCTTTTGTGACAATTCTAGCTTTGTAGATAGTAACACTACTATCAGCGTCCGTCTTCCTCTTGAAGATCCATTTATTTTCTATGGCTTGCCGATCATCGGGCAAATCCAGCAAAGTCCATACTTTGTTCTCATACATGGATCATATCTCAGATTTTATGGCCTCAAACCATTTCACGGAATCTGGGCTCATCATCGCTTCCTCATAGTTCGCAAGTTCGTCATGGTCTAGTAACATGACTTCCAGAACAGGATTACCGTACCACTCTGGTGCGGATCTCACTCTGGTTTACCTACGAGATTCGGTAGTAACTTGATCTAAAGTTACATGATCATCATCATTAGCTTCCTCACTAATTGGTGTAGTAGTCACAGGAACAGATTTCTGTGATGAACTACTTTCCAATAAGGGAGTAGGTACAGTTACCTCATCAAGTTCTACTTTCCTCCCACTCACTTCTTTCGAGAGAAACTCCTTCTCTAGAAAAACTCTGAATTTAGCAATAAAAGTCTTGCCTTCAGATTTGTGATAGAAGGTGTACCCAACAGTCTCCTTTGGGTATCCTATGAAGACATATTTCTTCGATTTGGGTTTGAGCTTATTAGGATGAAACTTTTTCATATAAGCATCACAACCCCAAACTTTAAGAAATGACAACTTTGGTTTCTTGCCAAACCACAGTTCAGATTGTGTCGTCTCAACGGACTTAGATGGTGCCCTATTTAACGTGAATGCAGCTGTCTCTAATGCATAACCCCAAAACGATAGTGGTAGATCGGTAAGAGACATCATAGATCGCACCATATCTAATAAAGTACGGTTATGACGTTCGGACACAGCATTATGCTGTGGTGTTCCAGGTGTCGTGAGTAGTGAAACTATTTCACATTGTTTTTAACTGAAGGCCAACCTCGTAACTCAAATATTTTACTTCTGCGATCATATCGTAGAAACTTTCATTTTTGTTACAATGATTCTCCACTTCACTCTGAAATTCTTTGAATTTTTCAACTATTTCAGACTTGTGTTTCATTAAGTAGATATACCCATATCTGCTCAAATCATCTGTGAAGATCAAAAAATAATGATACCTGCCACGAGCCTTAATATTCATCGGACCACATACATCAGTATGTATGATTTCCAACAAATCTGTCGCTCGCTCCATTGTTCCGGAGAACGGAGTCTTAGTCATCTTGCCCATGAGGCATGGTTCACAAGCATCAACTGATTCATAATCAAGTGATTCCAAAAGCCCATCAGTATGGATTTCTTCATGCGCTTTACACCAATATGACCTAAACGGCAGTGCCACAAATAAATTGCACCATCATTATTAACTTTGCATCTTTTGGTTTCAATATTATGAATATGTGTATCACTATGATCAAGATCCAACAAACCATTTTCATTGGGTGTGTAACCATATAAGGTTTTATTCATGTAAACAGAACAACAATTTATTCTCTTACTTAAATGAATAACCGTATTGCAATAAACATGATCAAATCATATTCATGCTCAACGCAAACACCAAATAATACTTATTTAGGTTCAACACCAATCCCAAAAGTATAGGGAGTGTGCGATGATGTGATCATATCAATCTTGGAACCACTTCCAACACACATCGTCACTTCACCCTTAACTAGTCTCTATTTATTCTGCAACTCCCGTTTCGAGTTACTAATCTTAGCAACTGAACTAGTATCAAATACTGAGGGGTTGCTATAAACACTAGTAAAGTACACATCAATAACATGTATATCAAATATACTTATGTTCACTTTGCCATCCTTCTTATCCGCCAATCACTTGGGATAGTTCCACTTCCAGTGACCAGTCCCTTTGCAGTAGAAGCACTCAGTTTCAGGCTTAGGTCCAGACTTGGGTTTTCACTTGACAGCAACTTGCTTGCCGTTCTTCTTGAAGTTCCCCTTTCTTCCCTTTGCCCTTTTCTTGAAACTAGTGATCTTGTCAACCATCAACACTTGATGTTTTTCTCGATTTCTACCTTCGTCAATTTCAGCATTATGAAGAGCTTGGGAATCGTTTCCGTTATCCCTTGCATATCATAGTTCAACACGAAGTTCTACTAACTTGGTGATGGTGACTAGAGAATTCTGTCAATCACTATCTTATCTGGAAGATTAACTCCCACTTGATTCAAGCGATTGTAGTACCCAGACAATCTGAGCACATGCTCACTAGTTGAGCGATTCTCCTCCATCTTTTAGCTATAGAACTTGTTGGAGACTTCATATCTCTCAACTCGGGTATTTGCTTGAAATATTAACTTCAACTCCTGGAACATCTCATATGGTCCATGACGTTCAAAACGTCTTTGAAGTCCCGATTCTAAGCCGTTAAGCATGGTGCACTAAACTATCAAGTAGTCATCATATTGAGCTAGCCAAACGTTCATAACGTCTACATCTGCTCCTGCAATAGGTCTGTTACCTAGCGGTGCATCAAGGACATAATTCTTCTGTGCAGCAATGAGGATAAACCTCAGATCACGGATCCAATCCGCATCATTGCTACTAACATCTTTCAACACAATTTTCTCTAGGAACGTATCAAAATAAACATATGAAAGCAACAACACGAGCTGTTGGTCTACAACATAGATATGCTAATACTACCAGGACTAAGTTCATGATAAATTAAAGTTCAATTAATCATATTACTTAAGAACTCCCACTTAGATAGACATCCCTCTAATCATCTAAGTGATCATGTGATCCAAATCAACTAAACCATAACCGATCATCACGTGAAATGGAGTAGTTTTCAATGGTGAACATCGCTATGTTGATCATATCTACTATATGATTCACGCTCGACCTTTCGGTCTCAGTGTTCCGAGACCATATCTGCATATGCTAGGCTCGTCAAGTTTAACCTGAGTATTCTGCGTGTGCAAAACTGGCTTGCACCCGTTGTAGATGGACGTAGAGCTTATCACACCCGATCATCACGTGGTGTTTGGGCACGACGAACTTTGGCAACGGTGCATACTCAGGGAGAACACTTTTTATCTTGAAATTTAGTGAGAGATCATCTTATAATGCTACCGTCAATCAAAGCAAGATAAGATGCATAAAAGATAAACATCACATGCAATCAATATAAGTGATATGATATGGCCATCATCATCTTGTGCTTGTGATCTCCATCTCCGAAGCACCGTCATGATCACTATCGTCACCGGCGCGACACCTTGATCTCCATCGTAGCATCGTTGTCGTCTCGCCAATCTTATGCTTCTATGACTATCGCTACCGCTTAGTGATAAAGTAAAGCATTACAGGGCGATTGCATTGCATACAATAAAGCGACAACCATATGGCTCCTGCCAGTTGCCGATAACTTGGTTACAAAACATGATCATCTCATACAATAAAATTTAGCATCATTCCTTGACCATATCACATCACAACATGCCCTGCAAAAACAAGTTAGACGTCCTCTACCTTGTTTGTTGCAAGTTTTACGTGGCTGCTACGGGCTTAAGGAAGAACCAATCTTACCTACGCATCAAAACCACAACGATAGTTTGTCAAGTTGGTGCTGTTTTAACCTTCGCAAGGACCGGGCGTAGCCATACTCGGTTCAACTAAAGTTGGAGAAACTAACACCCGCCAGCCACCTGTGTGCAAAGCACGGCGGTAGAACCAGTCTCGCGTAAGCGTACGCGTAATGTTGGTCCGGGCCGCTTCATCCAACAATACCGCCGAACCAAAGTATGACATGCTGGTAAGCAGTATGACTTATATCGCCCACAACTCACTTGTGTTCTACTCGTGCATATAACATCAAACCATAAAACCTAGGCTCGGATGCCACTGTTGGGGAACGTAGTAATTTCAAAATTTTCCTACGCACACGCAAGATCATGGTGATGCATAGCAACGAGAGGGGAGAGTGTTGTCTATGTACCCTCGTAGACCGAAGCGGAAGCGTTGACGCAACATAGAGGAAGTAGTCATACGTCTTCCCGGTCCAACCGATCCAAGCACCGTTACTCCGGCACCTCCGAGTTCTTGGCACACGTTCAGCTCAATGACGCTCCCCGGGCTCCGATCCAGCAAAGCTTCGGGGAGGAGTTCCGTCAGCACGACGGCGTGGTGACGATCTTGATGTTCAACCGTCGGAGGGCTTCGCCTAAGCACTGCTACAATATGACCGAGGTGGGATATGGTGGAGGGGGGCACCGCACACGGCTAAGGAACGATCACGAAGATCAACTTGTGTGTTCTAGGGTGCCCCCTTGCCCCCATATATAAAGGAGCCAAGGGGAGGGGGCGGCCGGCCAAGGAGGGCGCGCCAAGGGGGAGTCCTACTCCCACCGGGAGTAGGACTCCCTTCTTCCCTAGTTGGAGAAGGAGAAGTGGGAAAGAGGGAAAGGAAGGGGGGGGGGGCGCCGCCCCCCTCTCCTTGTCCTATTCGGACTAGGGAGGGGAGGGGCGCGCGGCCACCTCTTGCCTCCTTTCCTCTTCTCCCTTAGGGCCCATGTAGGCCCAATAACCCCCGGGGGGGTTCCGGTAACCCCCGGTACTCCGGTAAAATCCCGATTTCACCCGGAACGATTCCGATATCCAAATATAGGCTTCCAATATATCGATCTTTATGTCTCGACCATTTCGAGACTCCTCGTCATGTCCATGATCACATCCGGGACTCCGAACAACCTTCGGTACATCAAAACTCATAAACTCATAATATAACTGTCATCGAAACCTTAAGCGTGCGGACCCTACGGGTTCAGAACAATGTAGAAATGACCGAGACATGTCTCCGGTCAATAACCAATAGCAGAACCTGGATGCTCATATTGGCTCCTACATATTCTACGAAGATCTTTATTGGTCAGACCGCATAACAACATACGTTGTTCCCTTTGTCATCGGTATGTTACTTGCCCGAGATTTGATCGTCGGTATCTCAATACCTAGTTCAATCTCGTTACCGGCAAGTCTCTTTACTCGTTCCGTAATACATCATCTCGCAACTAACTCATTAGTTGCAATGCTTGCAAGGCTTATGTGATGTGCATTACCGAGAGTGCCCAGAGATACCTCTCCGATAATCGGAGTGACAAATCCTAATCTCGAAATATGCCAACCCAACATTTACCTTTGGAGACACCTGTAGAGCTCCTTTATAATCACCCAGTTACGTTGTGACGTTTGGTAGCACACAAAGTTTGCCGGAGGCAAACGGGAGTTGCATAATCTCATAGTCATAGGAACATGTATAAGTCATGAAGAAAGCAATAGCAACATACTAAACGATCGGGTGCTAAGCTAATGGAATGGGTCATGTCAATCACATCATTCTCCTAATGATGTGATCCCGTTAATCAAATAACAACTCTTTGTCTATGGTTAGGAAACATAACCATCTTTGATTAACGAGCTAGTCTAGTAGAGGCATACTAGTGACACTCTGTTTGTCTATGTATTCACACATGTATTATGTTTCCGGTTAATACAATTCTAGCATGAATAATAAACATTTATAATGAAATAAGGAAATAAATAATAACTTTATTATTGCCTCTAGGGCATATTTCCTTCACAATTACCTTATCAAGTTCCACTTTCCTCCCACTCACTTCTTTCGAGAGAAACTCCTTCTCTAGAAAGGATCTCTCAACAACGAATATCTTGCCTTCGGATCTATGATAGAAGGTGTACCCAACAGTTTGTTTTGGGTATCCTATGAAGATTTACTTCTCCGATTTGGGTTCGAGCTTATCATGTTGAAACTTTTTCACATAAGCATCACAGTCCTAAACTTTAAGAAACGACAGCTTAGGTTTCTCGCCAAACCATAGTTCATACGGTGTCATCTCCACGGATTTAGATGGTGCCCTATTTAACGTGAATGTCGCTGTCTCTAATGCATAACCCCAAAATGATAGTGGTAAGTTGGTAAGAGACATCATAGATCGCACCATATCTAATAAAGTACAGTTACGACGTTCGGACACACCATTACGCTGTGGTGTTCCAGGTGGCGTGAGTAGTGAAACTATTTCACATTGTTTTAACTGAAGGCCAAACTCGTAACTCAAATATTTTCCTTCTGCGATCATATCGTAGAAACTTTTATTTTTGTTACGATGATTCTCCACTTCACTCTGAAATTCTTTGAACTTTTCAAATGTTTCAGACTTGTGTTTCATCAAGTAGATATACTCATATCTGCTCAAATCATCTGTGAAGATCAGAAAATAATGATACCCGCCGCGAGCCTCAATATTCATCAGACCACACACATTTGTATGTATGATTTCCAGCAAATTTGTTGCTCGCTCCATAGTTCCGGAGAACGGCGTTTTAGTCATATTGCCCATGAGGCACGGTTCGCAAGTACCAAGTGATTCATAATCAAGTGGTTCCAAAAGTCCATCAGTATGTAGTTTCTTCATGCGCTTTATACCGATATGACCTAAACGGCAGTGCCACAAATAATTTGCACTATCATTATTAACTTTGCATCTTTTGGCTTCAATATTATGAAAATGTGTATCACCATGATCGAGATCCAACAAACCATTTTCATTGGGTGTATGACCATAGAAGGTTTTATTCATGTAAACAGAACAACAATTATTCTCTAACTTACATGAATAACCGTATTGCAATAAACATGATCCAATCATATTCATGCTCAACGCAAACATTTATTTTAGGTTTAACACTAATCCCGAAAGTATAGGGAGTGTGCGATGATGATCATATCAATCTTGGAACCATTTCCAATACACATCGTCACTTCACCCTTAACTAGTCTCTGTTCATTCTGCAACTCCCATTTCGAGTTACTATTCTTAGCAACTGAACTAGTATCAAATACCGAGGGGTTGCTATAAACACTAGTAAAGTACACATCAATAACATGTATATCTAATATACCTTTGTTCACCTCGCCATCCTTCTTATCCGCCAAATACTTGGGGCAGTTCCGCTTCTAGTGACCAGTCCCTTTGCAGTAGAAGCACTCAGTCTCAGGCTTAGGTCCAGACTTGGGCTTCTTCACTTGAGCAGCAACTTGCTTGCCGTTCTTCTTGAAGTTCCCCTTCTTCCCTTTGCCCTTTTATTGAAACTAGTGGTCTTTGTCAACCATCAACACTTGATGCTTTTCTTGATTTCTACCTTCGTCAATTTCAGCATCACGAAGAGCTTGGGAGTTACTTTTGTCATCTCTTGCATATTATAGTTCATCACTAAGTTCTAGTAACTCGGTGATAGTGACTAGAGAACTTTGTCAATTACTCTCTTATCTGGAAGATTAACTCCCACTTGATTCAAGACACTGTAGTACTTAGACAATCTGAGCACATGCTCACTGGTTGAGCTATTCTCCTCCATCTTGTAGGCAAAGTACTGTCAGAGGTCTCTTACCTCTCGACACGAGCATGAGTATGAAATACCAATTTAAACTCTTGGAACATCTTATATGCTCCATGGCGTTCAAAACGTCTTTGAAGCCCCGATTCTAAGCCGTTAAGCATGGTGCACTAAACTATCAAGTAGTCATCATATTGAGCTAGCCAAACGTTCATAACGTCTGCATCTGCTCCTGCAATAGGTCTGTCACCTAGCGGTGCATCAAGGACATAATTATTCTGTGCAGCAATGAGGATAAACCTCAGATCACGGACTAACATCTTTCAACTTAGTTTTCTCTAGGAACATATCAAAAATAAAACAGGGGAGCTAAACGCGAGCTATTGATCTATAACATAGATATGCTAATACTACCAAGACTAAGTTCATGATAAATTTAAGTTCAATTAATCATATTACTTAAGAACTCCCACTTAGAAAGACATCCCTCTAATCTTCTAAGTGATCACGTGATCCAAATCAACTAAACCATAACCGATCATCACGTGAAATGGAGTAGCTTTCAATGGTGAACATCAATATGTTGATCATATCTACTATATGATTCACGCTCGACCTTTCGGTCTCAGTGTTCCGAGACCATATCTGCATATGCTAGGCTCGTCAAGTTTAACCTGAGTATTCTGCGTGTGCAAAACTGGCTTGCACCCGTTGTAGATGGACGTAGAGCTTATCACACCCGATCATCACGTGGTGTTTGGGCACGACGAACTTTGGCAACGGTGCATACTCAGGGAGAACACTTTTTATCTTGAAATTTAGTGAGAGATCATCTTATAATGCTACCGTCAATCAAAGCAAGATAAGATGCATAAAAGATAAACATCACATGCAATCAATATAAGTGATATGATATGTCCATCATCATCTTGTGCTTGTGATCTCCATCTCCGAAGCACCGTCATGATCACTATCATCACCGGCGCGACACCTTGATCTCCATCGTAGCATCGTTGTCGTCTCGCCAATCTTATGCTTCTACGACTATCGCTACCGCTTAGTGATAAAGTAAAGCATTACAGGGCGATTGCATTGCATACAATAAAGCAACAACCATATGGCTCCTGCCAGTTGCCGATAACTCGGTTACAAAACATGATCATCTCATACAATAAAATTTAGCATCATGTCTTGACCATATCACATCACAACATGCCCTGCAAAAACAAGTTAGACGTCCTCTACTTTGTTGTTGCAAGTTTTACGTGGCTGCTACGGGCTTAGCAAGAACCGTTCTTACCTACGCATCAAAACCACAACGATAGTTTGTCAAGTTGATGCTGTTTTAACCTTCACAAGGACCGGGCGTAGCCACACTTGGTTCAACTAAAGTTGGAGAAACTGACACCCGCCAGCCACCTGTGTGCAAAGCACGTCGGTAGAACCAGTCTCGCATAAGCGTACGCGTAATGTCGGTCCGGGACGCTTCATCCAACAATACCGCCGAACCAAAGTATGACATGCTGGTAAGCAGTATGACTTATATCGCCCACAACTCACTTGTGTTCTACTCGTGCATATAACATCAACGCATAAAACCTGGCTCGGATGCCACTGTTGGGGAACGTAGTAATTTCAAAAAATTTCCTACGCACACGCAAGATCATGGTGATGCAAAGCAACGAGAGGGGAGAGTGTTGTCCACGTACCCTCGTAGACCGAAAGTGGAAGCGTTAGCACAACGTGGTTGATGTAGTCGTATGTCTTCACGATCCGACCGATCCAAGTACCGAACGCACGGCACCTCCGAGTTCAGCACACGTTCAGCTCGATGACGTCCCGCGAACTCCAATCCAGTAGTGCTTCACGGGAGAGTTCCGTCAGCACGACGGCTTGGTGACAATGATGATGTTCTACCATCGCAGGGCTTCGCCTAAGCACTACTACGATATGATCGAGGTGGATTATGGTGGAAGGGGGCACCGCACACGGCTAAGAGATCTAGAGATCAATTGTTGTGTCTATGGGGTGCCCCCTGGCCACGTATATAAAGGAGTGGAGGAGGAGGGGGCCGGCCAAGAGGAGGAGGCGCGCCCAAGGGGGGCAATCCTACTCCAAGTAGGTTTTGCCCCCCCCTTTCCTATTCCAACTAGGAGAAGGGGGAAGGAGGAGGTGGAGAGAAGGAAGGAGAAGGGGGCCGCACCCCTTCCCTTTCCCAATTCGGATTGGGGCAAGGGGGGCTGCGCGCCACCTTCTGCTGCCTCTCCTCTTCCACTACTTTGGGCCCATGAGGCCCAATAACCCCCCCCCCCGGGGGGGGGGGTTCCGGTAACCCCCCGGTACTCCGGTATATATCCGATAACCCCCGGAACCATTCCAGTGTCCGAATATAGTCGTCCAATATATCAATATTCATGTCTCGACCATTTCGAGACTCCTCGTCATGTCCGTGATCACATCCGGGACTCCGAAAAACCTTCGGTACATCAAAACTCATAAACTCATAATATAACCAGCATCGAAACGTTAAGCGTGCGGACCCTATGGGTTCGAGAACTATGTAGACATGACCGAGACATGTCTCCGGTCAATAACCAATAGCGGAACCTGGATGCTCATATTGGCTCCCACATATTCTACGAAGATCTTTATCGGTCAGACCACATAACAACATACGTTGTTCCCTTTGTCATCGGTATGTTACTTGCCCGAGATTCGATCATCGGTATCTCAATACCTAGTTCAATCTCATTACCGGCAAGTCTCTTTACTCGTTCCGTAATACATCATTCCGCAACTAACTCATTTAGTTGCAATGCTTGCAAGGCTTAAGTGATGTGCATTACCGAGAGGGCCGAGAGATACCTCTCCGACAATCGGAGTGACAAATCCTAATCTCGAAATACGCCAACCCAACAAGTACCTTCAGAGACACCTGTAGAGCACCTTTATAATCACCCAGTTACGTTGTGACGTTTGGTGGCACACAAAGTGTTCCTTCGGTAAACGGGAGTTGCATAATCTCATAGTCATAGGAACATGTATAAGTCATGAAGAAAGCAATAGCAACAAACTAAACGATCAAGTGCTAAGCTAACGGAATGGGTCAAGTCAATCACATCATTCTCCTAATGATGTGATCCCGTTAATCAAATGACAACTCATGTCTATGGTTAGGAAACACAACCATCTTTGATCAACGAGCTAGTCAAGTAGAGGCATACTAGTGACACTCTGTTTGTCTATGTATCCACACATGTATTATGTTTTCGGTTAATACAATTCTAGCATGAATAATAAACATTTATCATGATATAAGGAAATAAATAATAACTTTATTATTGCCTCTAGGGCATATTTCCTTCATTGTATTCAGGTTCGTCTCGTCGTTCTGAGCAACTTTCATGTACAAAGTTTTTCCGTCCGAGCTACCGTTTATTTTAGATTAATTTTCAAACCTTTAATTGAATTACTAATTTTTGGATTTAATTTAATTTGAAAATAAATTAATATTTAATTACTATCGGTACACAGAAGTGTACCCAGCAAATGCAACAAAGAGGCTGACTGGTGGGTCCAGTCAGCTGAGTCAGCCGCTGACAAGTCAGCCTTATCCACTAGAACAGTGGAGTGGTCCCACCTGTCATTGTTTCAACCGTTTAATCAGTGGTTAAATTTAACCCAGGGCAAAATACAGGGAAGGCCCCACATGTCAGGGAGTAATTAGGTTAGTTAATTAGCCAATTTAATTAAGTTGTGGTTAATTAGGAGGCGGGTCCCAGCAGTCAGTGGCACTAGACGTCATTAGCGGCTGGGTTAAGCGGACACGTCAGCGGCACCAACGTTTAGCCGCCGGCGACGAAAACACGGCGGCGACGCACGGGATGTCATCAGAAAACGGCTACATGCCACCAAAACGGGCGCCGCTGGTCGCGTTCGAACGCGCTTGAAGTCCCGCGTCCAACGGTGCTAGGGGCAGGAGCGAGGGAGGTCCCAAGCGACGCCAGCGACGGGAAAAGGCGATGGCCGAATCTCGATGAGCTCGGTTTCAGGGTCGCAGCGTATGGCGAGGCGACCCAAGGGCATCAGATGGTTCCTGGGGGCTCAGGAACACGAGGCAAAGCTCAGTCGTGAGTCCTGCGAGCTGTGGCCACGACGGAGACTCAAACGACGGTGATGAGTCCTCGGACGCGGTAGCGGTGGTAGCTAGTGGGGGAGCCAGAGCTCAAGGGAAGAGGGGAGGATGTGGGGGCTCACAGAGGGCCGGTAGGGGGCTCAGGCGAGCCAGGGGGTGCCGGAGTCGAGGGGATCGACGGCGTCCGGCGAAGGGGATCGAGGCAGATGGCGTCGAGGCGGCTCGCCGGCTCCAACTAGTGGCTCAGGCGATGGAGGAGATGACGGCGGTCCTCCTGGACAGCAGCTCGGGCGCCGGGGAGCTCAGTGGCCATGAGGGCGTGAGTGGACGCCGGCGATGGCACTCGGGTGAGAGGGGAGAAGCGGAACCGGGGCGACAGGGGGAGAGCGACGGGGGGAGGGGGAAGTGGACCTGGGGCTAGGGTTAGCCTGGGGTGGACGGCGCCCTTATCCGCCCGCGTAACTGCAGCGGTATGGACGGCGAGCCGGTCCGGCGACGACCGCGGGCGCGGACGCTCGGTCGCACGCACAGTGGATGAAGACGACTCGGGAGGGGGAGCTGGGCCGGCTGGGTGTGCGGCCAGCTGTGCCGTGGCCCAGTTGGGTCGTGAGTTATTTTTTTGTCTTTTCTTTTTCTTTTTCAATTTCTTTTCTGTTTATTTAGACTTTCAAATTGTTTTAGTTTTTTTAAATCATATAGTTAGCACCTAAATTAGTAATAGTAGTTATACCACCGCCTCAATTATCTTTTTAGTTATAAAAATGTGGTTTTCAATAATTTTATCATTTAAGAGATGTTTAAATAATTGTTTCAGCTGTTGTTTTACTTATCTTAGAGCATTTAATTATTTTATAAAATGTGGTTTCTTGACCAAATTAATGTATGGATTATTTGCCGCAAACTGAACATTTTAGTTTTAATGTTTGAAAACTTTTGATGTTTGCCATTAACTCAAATTTGAATTTGAATCGCTTTGAACTAACGCGGGATTAACAACAGTAATTGTGGTGACGTGGCATCATTAGCAGGGTATTACTGTAGCTTAAATATACGGGCGTCACAATTCTCCTCCACTACAAGAAATCTCGTCTCGAGATTTAAGAGGGGAAGGGAGGTGGAAGGGATTTGGTTACGAAATTCTAATGAGCGTCCTCAATCTTGGTTGCTCTTCTTGAAGCTGTCGATCCATTATGTTGATGTCTTCATTTCTCTGCTTCAGGTCATGATGATGTAGTACGCATCCTTTCTTCGGGATCTTCATCATACTTACGAAAGAATAAAGGGTGGTTATTCCGAAAGAACGGACCTCTGCAAGGTTGACTACCTGGTCGATAACATCGGGGAAGGTGGCAGAGAGTAACTCTCGAATTGAAACTTGAGAAAAAAATCGAGAGCTAAATAAGAAGGTATCCTAGGAAGTTTCGAGTGGGCAGGCAAACGTTCGATGCCTGAAATGGGGCGTGAAAGGGGTTCAAATCACGGGAATAAGTATTGTGTCTGATTCAAAAGTAGCTTACTAGGAAGATGACCCATGAATTACATACGAGATCAAGCGCGAGGAATAACTTTGGGAACCGGGGGTGTACAGGAGAGTCAGGTTTCGATCCTGTGGGACCGTGGGTTATGGGCCCACCATGTGGGTTAAAAGTAGAAAAGGCGGTGATATTTTGCACAGTCATGATAACAAGGCATGTCAGAGGATAGCCTATCAATTATGTCGGCAACGTCGGTACCAAGGGCAAGGGATGGAGAGAACCATCTTCCTGCTCGTTGAACGAGGCGGACCAATAGGTAAAGTTCTCATCCATCGGTGGTTACCGGAATGTCATCAACAATAGTAACAGGGTCTTGCTGACATAATTGTACACCGAGGGGGTTACATAAGCAGGAGAATATTACTGCTTAGATCATATAGTTCACAAGAAGGTTAAACCAAACAATTGAAAGGAAAATATGATTATCAGATTAAACAGAACAATGGAAGGGAAATGTGTTTAAACACATATTTCAAGGGTATATCCTTCCTAAGGACAAGCAGAACACGATATCCATGAGAGGATAGAAAGTAGAAAACCATTTAGGTAATGGGAGAGGAATTTTCATGGCATTACCCATACAACGGTGTTTGGATAATGGTTAAAGAAAACTTAGCATTGCACTTTCAATGCTCTTATTGAAAATCGGAGTACCACAGACATGCTTCGAGATAGCATGGACATGGTCAACAGGTGAAGATCAGACTTTGGAAACACAAAGGATCCCTCAGGAATAACTTATAGAATAAGTCTTACAATTTCCTCATGGAAGAATGGATAACCTTACTGAAAAGGAAACTATAGCAATAGGTCCTCCGGCCAGGCGTGCTAGGCATGACATCATCTTAATGGGTCATAATAGGACCAATGCTTTGGCTCTTGGAAAATGTCCCAACCATCATATCCGACCGAGATTCAGATTTGATTCGTGTCAGGAAAACCTCAGACTTAGGATACCCGAGAATAAAGGTTGCAACACAAACAATATAAGATTCTCGGGAAATGAACTACGGGAGCGAGTTCCGACACAAGAGTTCATCATTTAAACCAAGGAGAGGATGAGGAGGTGACTGATGAACTCAGCGACAATTCATCAAGATTTCCAAAAAGATCAAATGGTATAATGATGTATGCTCAAGGAAAACATACACAATTTAACAATGATAGAAAGGTGCACCCTGAAATCTAGATTGGGTAGCATGGTCAATGTTTGAATGATGATTCAATAAGAAATAGACTTAGAATGAAACTATCGACCAATAACTTATAAGCACTAGGGTTGCTAGAATTACAGAATCCAAGCAGCATCGTTCACTTCTTGATATTCCCGGTTAGTCAATACGAGAACCTAGAAAGAATGGTGCTTGTGAGAAGTATCGCTATACCAAGAATTCTTAAGAGGTGGAGGAATCCTTGCAACATCCTTGACATAATAGTCAGTAATACTCCAAGGTAGAACATAACATAAGTTGGATAGCAAGGAACTCAAGGTACATCACAAACATGAGCAGGTTTGTGTTGGAGGGAAGGCAAAAATGTTTTCGATGATAACACAAATCACCGAGGGCAAGGATGGTATTTCTCATCATGAATTCAATTGATATCCTGGAAGGGGTCAACATGTTGATGATGATCACGACACATTGTCGAGAGGTTTCAAGAAGATGTAATCGATCAATGATGACATCAAGTCAAAGGAATGATGAAAGAAAAAGGTTATTGGAACCACGGGTACGACACAAACTCGAAATCAAGTTTGTTGTTCAAGGACAAATAATATGACGAGGAAAATCGACGTAAGCTTAGCTCATCGTCGGAAATTGTGCTCGGGGAAGAAGGACCGGGTAGCACAGTTAAAATTTTGCATGATAATGATATAGCCGATCGGGCTAGGAATGACTTAAAGGATTATTAAACTCATAAGCAATGAAGGTTACTTAGAGTTATCGAACCCGAGTGCGGAATCGGTTCACTTACCGGTGTTCTTGCGCGACTAACAACTCAGAACCCATGAAAAATTTGGAATCAGGGAGAAATAATAGCTGATGAAGACTCATAAGATGCAACAAAGTTCTTAGATATGCTCGAGATACCAGAGGGTAATACTCGACGGTAGATCAAAGTAGAGGTTCGACTGGTGTATTGACTTGCAAAAGACAAGTGCTTTAACTTGTTCGAGAAATGGGATCAAAGAGAAAATATGGTCGGAACCACGATTGCATAGGATCAATTCACAGATACCAAATGTTATTATATCAAAGAAATAGTTATTATTACAAGAAGCTTTTATGGTAGGATCTACATCGTGTCCATGGGCATGAACACAAAGTTCAAGGTCGACTCCCACTTCTTCAAGGTATAACCTTCCATTCACCTCTCATTTTCGAAGAAGTTGTAGTGTTGAAATTTTATCTAGCAAAATACTAGAAGAGTATGACTCGTGAAAACTTTCGAGTTCACACATATTAAGGAAGGCATAGGTTCAACCCGGTAGGGTATCATGGAAACATATACCACAAGCTTCAATAGTAAATACCACCAGCTCGAAAACAGAGCATGGTTGAGAAAGCAGAGGATATAATTTACCAAGGCTTTTATATATCCGTGGGAAGGCTCACAAGGTTATTTGAATATGAAGGACACTATCGGATAATAATCCAACAAGAGGTCTGGTGGTCTACAACGGAGATGATGTGAGTATCGGTACTCTATCAAAGGAAGAAGGAATGCAAGTGCATCGGATTATAGAAACAACCGACTAACTCAAAGCTCAAATGCAAAGGAATTAAGAATTCCAAGACAAGGGATCAGAAGAAATGCTCTGATTAGGGATGGATAAGCTGAATAGCCTTAGGGGTACAATCGATGGCAATTTGATTGGTCGAGATCCAGCACATGTCCGGAATGACGTCTGAATTGGAAGGATAAATTCCAGGGAACAACTGATGATTGTGTGCATTCACACACATGTTGAATCAAAAGGATCGGAATGACAATCACAAAGGTTTTTTTAAAAGTAAATTGCTAGACCAATGGAATTAACCAGAATGCAAGTATGCAAGAATTCCCAGAACAACAGGCTGTTGAGGATTTTCGAAAGATCAAATAGTATTTCGGAGTCTTTTGCGGGACACAAGAACAACTGGGAATGAGTGGATACTTGATAAGTGCGAAGAATTTTCCGTATGGGTATTTCTGCGGCAAGGAACTACAAGGCAGTGGCACAAAGTATTCTCGGGGTATCTTGTAATAAGAAGATCGAGTGGAAATAAAAACAAGAACGACAGGTGTAAGCATTTATCCATAGGGATATTTTGGTGGTATGGAATTGTAAAAGCAACATGCACAAGGTCTTGAGAGAATATCGAAGAGTATCTTTGAAATCTTCTGGTGCAGCCGACGATCATCTGGACTGAAGGGGCTCTTCGAGAGAAAGTATTTTCGAGAACCTAAGTTAGATTTTAGTAAATTTGTTAAACCCGAATAGAAGAGAGATTAGAGTCCTAGAGTATAGATGAGGAATAAAAGATCCTAATACCACCCAAATGGCGACGTGGGATCGTAAGACACACAACCATGTTAGTAAAAGTTTTGCAATGTCTAGACTCAGCTCCGGCCAAGGAGTGTGGAAGGGGGATTCCTACAGGCAAACGGCTCTAATACCAACTTGTGACGCCCTCGATTCAACCGTACACTAATCATACACGCAAATGTGTATGATCAAGATCAAGGACTCACGGAAGATATCACAACACAACTCTAGACACAAAATAAAATAATACAAGCTTTATATTACAAGCCAGGGGCCTCGAGGGCTCGAATACATAAGCTCGAATACACCAGAGTCAGCGGAAGCAACAATATCTGAGTACAGACATGAGTTAAACAAGTTTGCCTTAAGAAGGCTAACACAAAAACAACATCGATCGAAAAGGCAAGGCCTCCTGCCTGGGAGCCTCCTAACTACTCCAAGTCGTCAGCAGCCATCACGTAGTAGTAGGCACCCTCGGGGTAGCAGTAGTCATCAGTGGTGTCATCTGGCTCCTGAGATCCGTCATCTGGTCGCAACAATCGGGTATGGGGGAAAAGAGGTAGCAAAGCAGCCGTGAGTACTCATCCAAAGTACTCGCAACACTTACATCAGATCTAAACTAAGTA
The DNA here is from genome assembly GCF_056163025.1 of Triticum urartu. Lineage (NCBI taxonomy): Eukaryota > Viridiplantae > Streptophyta > Magnoliopsida > Poales > Poaceae > Triticum > Triticum urartu. The sequence continues at coordinate 343,612,581 of NC_141879.1, forward strand.
TGCATATGTATCAAAGGAAATGGGCTGTATCTATGGACTAAACTGCAGAATGCCAGAATAGAGGAAAGTCTTAGTCCTATCGATGACTAGCATCTTCTGGAAAGCACCATCTTGTAGCAACAGGAGGGAGTAGAGTAGCATAAAGTAAAGTAGCAGTAGTGTTATCAACCTCGGCCAGAGATCCTTTCTCGACTCCCTGCAAGAAAGCAATCCCAGAGCCATACTATCCATTCATCATAACCATGTCTCATATCCATTTCTCATCTCAAGTATCCAGTTCTAGTTGTATCGATCGGGATACAACTCCAAGTGTCCGTTACCGTAGGACAGGCTATCGATAGATGTTTTCTTCCCTGCAGGGGTGCACCAACTTACCCACCACACTCGATTAACTCCGGCCGGACACACTTTCCTGGGTCATGCCCGGCCTCGGCCAAACAATACGTCGCAACCCGACCTAGGCTTAATAGAGAGGCCAGCTATTGGGAAACGTAGTAATTTCAAAAAAAAATCCTATGCACACGCAAGATCATGGTGACGCATAGCAACGAGAGGGGAGTGTGTTGTCCATGTACCCTCGTAGACCGAAAGCGGAAGCATTAGCACAACGCGGTTGATGTAGTCGTACGTCTTCACGATCCGACCGATCAAGTACCGAACGTACGACACCTCCGAGTTCGCACACGTTCAGCCCGATGACGTCCCTCGAACTCCGATCCAGCCGAGTGTTGAGGGAGAGTTTCGCCAGCATGACGGCGTGGTGATGATGTTGATGTTCTACCAACGCAGGGCTTCGCCTAAGCACCGCTACAGTATTATCTAGGTGGACTATGGCGGAGGGGGGCATCGCACATGGCTAAGAGATCAATGATCAATTGTTGTGTCTCTGGGGTGCCCCCTGCCCCTGTATATAAAGGAGCAAGGGGGGTGCGGCCGGCCATAGGAGGAGGCGCGCCGGAGGAGTCCTACTCCCACCGGGAGTAGGACTCCCCTCCTTTTTCCTAGTTGGATTAGGACTTGGGGGGGGGGGAAGGAGGAGAGAGGGGAAAGGAAGGGGGGGTCGCCCCCCCTCCTTGTCCAATTCGGACTTGGGGGGAGGGGCGCGCGGCTGCCTCTTGGCCGCCTCTCCTCTTCCTCCACTTGGGCCCATAAGGACCAATAACCTCCGGGGGGTTCCGGTAACTCCTCCGGTACTCCAGTAAAATCACTGTTTCACCCGGAACACTTCCGATATCCAAACATTGGCTTCCAATATATCAATCTTCATTTCTCGACCATTTCGAGACTCCTCGTCATGTCCGTGATCACATCCGGGACTCCGAACAACCTTCGGTACATCAAAACACATAAACTCATAATAAAACTGTCATCGTAACATTAAGCGTGCGGACCCTACGGGTTCGAGAACTATGTAGACATGACCGAGACACGTCTCTGGTCAATAACCAATAGCGGAACATGGATGCTCATATTGGCTCCTACATATTCTACGAAGATCTTTATCGGTCAGACCGCATAACAACATACGTTGTTCCCTTTGTCATCGGTATGTTACTTGCCCGAGATTCGATCGTCGGTATCTCAATACCTAGTTCAATCTCATTACCGGCAAGTCTCTTTACTCGTTCCATAATACATCATCCCGCAACTAACTCATTAGTTGCAATGCTTGCAAGGCTTAAGTGATGTGCATTACCGAGAGGGCCCAGAGATACCTCTCCGACAATCGGAGTGACAAATCCTAATCTCAAAATAAGCCAACCCAACAAGTACCTTCGGAGACACCTGTAGAGCACCTTTATAATCACCCAGTTACGTTGTGACGTTTGGTAGCACACAAAATGTTCCTCCGGTAAACGGGAGTTGCATAATCTCATAGTCATAGGAACATGTATAAGTCATGAAGAAAGCAATATCAGAATACTAAACGATCGTGTGCTAAGCTAACGGAATGGGTCATATCAATCACATCATTCTCCTAATGATGTGACCCCGTTAATCAAATGACAACTCATGTCTATGGTTAGGAAACATAACCATCTTTGATCAAATAGCTAGTCGAGTAGAGGCATACTAGTGACAATCTGTTTGTCTATGTATTCACACATGTATTATGTTTCCGGTTAATACAATTCTAGCATGAATAATAAACATTTATCATGATATAAGGAAATAAATAATAACTTTATTATTGCCTCTAGGGCATATTACCTTCAGTCTCCCACTTGCACTAGAGTCAATAATCTAGATTACACAGTAATGATTCTAACACACATGGAGCCTTGGTGCTGATCATGTTTTGCTCGTGGAAGAGGCTTAGTCAACGGGTCTGCAACATTCAGATCCATATGTATCTTGCAAATTTCTATGTCTCCCACCTGGACTAAATCCCGGATGGAATTGAAGCGTCTCTTGATGTGTTTGGTTCTCTTGTGAAATCTGGATTCCTTCGCCAAGGCAATTGCACCAGTATTGTCACAAAAGATTTTCATTGGACCCGATGCACTAGGTATGACACCTAGATCGGATATGAACTCCTTCATCCAGACTCCTTCATTTGCTGCTTCCGAAGCAGCTATGTATTCCGCTTCACACGTAGATCCTGCCACGACGCTTTGTTTAGAACTGCACCAACTGACAGCTCCACCGTTCAATGTAAATACGTATCCGGTTTGCGATTTAGAATCGTCCGAATCAGTGTCAAAGCTTGCATCAACGTAACCATTTACGATGAGCTTTTTGTCACCTCCATAAACGAGAAACATATCCTTAGTCCTTTTCAGGTACTTCAGGATGTTCTTGACCGCTGTCCAGTGATCCACTCCTGGCTTACTTTGGTACCTCCCTGCTAGACTTATAGCAAGGCACAGATCAGGTCTGGTACACATCATTGCATACATGATAGAGCCTATGGCTGAAGCATAGGGAACATCTTTCATTTTCTCTCTATCTTTTGCAGTGGTCGGGCATTGAGTCTTACTCAACTTCACACCTTGTAACACAGGCAAGAACCCTTTCTTTGCTTGATCCATTTTGAACTTCTTCAAAACTTTGTCAAGGTATGTGCTTTGTGAAAGTCCAATTAAGCATCTTGATCTATCTCTATAGATCTTAATGCCCAATATATAAGCAGCTTCACCGAGGTCTTTCATTGAAAAACTCTTATTCAAGTATCCCTTTATGCTATCCAGAAATTCTTTATCATTTCCAATCAGCAATATGTCATCCACATATAATATCAGAAATGCTACAGAGCTCCCACTCACTTTCTTGTAAATACAGGCTTCTCCAAAAGTCTGTATAAAACCAAATGCTTTGATCACACTATCAAAGCGTTTATTCCAACTCCGAGAGGCTTGCACCAGTCCATAAATGGATCGCTGGAGCTTGCACACTTTGTTAGCTCCCTTTGGATCGACAAAACCTTGCAGTTGCATCATATACAAATCTTCTTCCAGAAATCCATTCAAGAATGCAGTTTTGACATCCATCTGCCATATTTCATAATCATAAAATGCGGCAATTGCTAACATGATGCGGACAGACTTAAGCATCGCTATGGGCGAGAAGGTCTCATCGTAGTCAATCCCTTGAACTTGTCGAAAACCTTTCGCAACTAGTCGAGCTTTGTAGACAGTAACATTACCGTCAGCGTCAGTCTTCTTCTTGAAGATCCATTTATCTCAATTGCTTGCTGATCAACGGGCAAGTCAACCAAAGTCCATACTTTGTTCTCATACATGGATCCCATCTCAGATTTCATGGCCTCAAGCCATTTTGCGGAATCTGGGCTCACCATCGCTTCTTCATAGTTCGTAGGTTCATCATGATCTAGTAGCATGACTTCCAGAACAGGATTACCATACCACTCTGGTGCGGATCTTACTTTGGTTGATCTACGAGGTTCAGTAGTAACTTGATCTGAAGTTTCATGATCATCATCATTAACTTCCTCACTAATTGGTGTAGGCGTCACAGAAACCGGTTTTTGTGATGAACTACTTTCCAATAAGGGAGCAGGTACAGTTACCTCATCAAGTTATACTTTCCTCCCACTCACTTCTTTCGAGAGAAACTCCTTCTCTAGAAAGGATCCATTCTTAGCAATGAATGTCTTGCCTTCGGATCTTTGATAGAAGGTGTACCCAACAATCTCCTTTGGGTATCCTATGAAGACACATTTCTCCGATTTGGGTTCGAGCTTATCAGGTTGAAGCTTTTTCACATAAGCATCGCAGCCCCAAACTTTAAGAAACGACAACTTTGGTTTCTTGCCAAACCACAGTTCATAAGGCATCGTCTCAAGGGATTTTAATGGTGCCCTATTTAACGTGAATGCGACCGTCTCTAAAGCATAACCCCAAAATGATAGTGGTAAATCTGTAAGAGACATCATAGATCGCACCATATCTAGTAAAGTACGATTACGACGCCCGGACACACCATTACGCTGTGGTGTTCCGGGTGGCGTGAGTTGCGGAACTATTCCGCATTGTTTCAAATGTAGACCAAACTCGTAACTCAAATATTCTCCTCCACGATCAGATCGTAGAAACTTTATTTTCTTGTTACGATGATTTTCAACTTCACTCTAAAATTCTTTGAACTTTTCAAATGTTTCAGACTTATGCTTCATTAAGTAGATATACCTATATCTGCTTAAATCATTTGTGAAGGTGAGAAAATAATGATATCCGCCATGAGCCTCAACATTCATCGGACCACATACATCTGTATGTATGATTTCCAACAAATCTGTTGCTCTCTCCATAGTATCGGAGAACGACGTTTTAGTCATCTTGCCCATGAGGCACGGTTCACAAGTACCAAGTGATTTATAATCAAGTGGTTCCAAAAGTCCATCAGTATGGAGTTTCTTCTTGCGCTTTACACCGGCATGACCTAAACGGCAGTGCTACAAATAAGTTGCACTATCATTATCAACTCTACATCTTTTGGCTTCAACATTATGAATATGTGTATCACTACTATCGAGATTCAAAAAAATAGACCACTCTTCAAGGGTGCATGACCAAGATATTACTCAGAACAACCATTATTCTCCGATTTAAATGAATAACCGTCTCGCATCAAACAAGATCCAGATATAATGTTCATGCTCAACGCTGGCACCAAAATACAATTATTTAGGTCTAATACTAATCCCGAAGGTAGATGTAGAGGTAGCGTGCCGACCGCGATCACATCGACTTTGGAACCATTTCCCACGCGCATCGTCACCTCGTCCTTTGCCAGTGTTCGCTTAATCCGTAGTCCCTGTTTCGAGTTGCAAATATTAGCAACAGAACCAGTATCAAATACCCAGGTGCTACTGCGAGCTCTAGTAAGGTACACATCAATAACATGTATATCACATATACCTTTGTTCACCTTGCCATCCTTCTTATCCGCCAAATACTTGGGGCAGTTCCGCTTCCAGTGACCAGTCTGCTTGCAGTAGAAGCAGTCAGTCTCAGGCTTAGGTCCATACTTGGGTTTCTTCTCCTGAGCAGCAACTTGCTTGCTGTTCTTCTTGAAGTTCCCCTTCTTCTTCCCTTTACCCTTTTTCTTGAAACTGGTGGTCTTATTGACCATCAACACTTGATGCTCCTTCTTGATTTCTACCTCCGCAGCTTTTAGCATTGCGAAGAGCTCGGGAATTGTCTTATTCATCCCTTGCATATTATAGTTCATCATGAAGCTTTTGTAGCTTGGTGGCAGTGATTGAAGAACTCTGTCAATGACACTATCAACTGGAAGATTAACTCCCAGCTGAGTCAAGTGATTATGGTACCCAGACATTCTGAGTATATGCTCACTGACAGAACTATTCTCCTCCATCTTGCAGCTATAGAACTTATTGGAGACTTCATATCTCTCAATCCGGGCATTTGCTTGAAATATTAACTTCAACTCCTGGAACATCTCATATGCTCCATGACTTTCAAAACGTCGTTGAAGTCCCGGTTCTAAGCTGTAAAGCATGGCACACTGAACTATCGAGTAGTCATCAGCTTTGCTCTGCCAGGCGTTCTAAACGTCTGCAGTTGCATCAGCAGCAGGCCTTGCACTCAGCGGTGCTTCCAGGACGTAATTCTTCTGAGCAGCAATGAGGACAATCCTCAAGTTACGGACCCAGTCCGTGTAATTGCTACCGTCATCTTTCAACTTTGCTTTCTCAAGGAACGCATTAAAATTCAACGGAACAACAGCACGGGCCATCTATCTACAAACAACATAGACAAGCAAGATACTATCTGGTACTAAGTTCATGATAAATTTAAGTTCAATTAATCATATTACTTAAGAACTCCCACTTAGATAGACATCCCTCTAATCATCTAAGTGATCACGTGATCCATATCAACTAAACCATGTCCGATCATCACGTGAGATGGAGTAGTTTTCAATGGTGAACATCACTATGTTGATCATATCTACTATATGATTCATCACATGGACGTAGAGCTTATCACACCCGATCATCACATGGTGTATGGGCACGACGAACTTTGGCAACGGTGCATACTCAGGGAGAACACTTTTATCTTGAAATTTAGTGAGAGATCATCTTATAATGCTACCGTCAATCAAAGCAAGATAAGATGCATAAAAGATAAACATCACATGCAATCAATATAAGTGATATGATATGGCCATCATCATCTTGTGCTTGTGATCTCCATCTCCGAAGCACCGTCATGATCACCATCGTCACAGGCGCGACACCTTGATCTCCATCGTAGCATCATTGTCGTCTCGCCAATCTTATGATTCCACGACTATCGCTACCGCTTAGTGATAAAGTAAAGCATTACAGGGCGATTGCATTGCATACAATAAAGCGACAACCATATGGCTCCTGCTAGTTGCCGATAACTCGGTTACAAAACATTACCATCTCATACAATAAATTTTAGCATCATGTCTTGACCATATCACATCACAACATGCCCTGCAAAAACAAGTTAGACGTCCTCTACTTTGTTGTTGCAAGTTTTACGTGGCTGCTACGGGCTTAGCAAAAACCGTTCTTACCTACGCATCAAAAACCACAACGATAGTTTGTCCAGTTGGAGCTGTTTTAACCTTCGCAAGGACTGGGCGTAGCCACACTCGGTTCAACTAAAGTTGGAGAAACTGACACCCGCCAGCCACCTGTGTGCAAAGCACGTCGGTAGAACCAGTCTCGCGTAAGCATACGCGTAATGTCGGTCCGGGCCGCTTCATCAAACAATACCGCCGAACCAAAGTATGACATGCTGGTAAGCAGTATGACTTATATCGCCCACAACTCACTTGTGTTCTACTCGTGCATATAACATCAACGCATAAAACCTGGCTCGGATGCCACTGTTGGGAAACTATGACGCCCCAAGATCAGAGGTTCAGATGACTTCCGTGGTTTCCGGGTTTCGTTGTGTGTTTTGTTTCGTCTGTTGCATTCATCTTTGCGTCGTGTGCATTGCATCATGTCATCATGCCATCATGTCAATTAATTTTAAAAACTCATCTAAGTAAAATCGTATGGATCTTCGGTCCATTTAATTCGAGGGAAGGGTGACTTCTCTTTATAACATATCCTCCCAATTTTAGGGATCTATTATAAAATATTCCATTGTTTTGGAATCACCCATAACACACTTGCAAAAATCCCAATGCTTTAGTTATCAAAACTCTTGGCCTCTAACTTTGCCATATGTCCTTTCGTCATTTTCCGGAGCTCCATCTAAAATTCTCAACATTTTTGGGCACTTTGAAAAACCTGTCCTAGTTCAAACCTTTTGAATTAAATTCAAAGGAATTTGAATTTAATCTTTCAAACTTGGCCTTTTCTATTTTCTCGGACCGTGCACTTTCTTGTGAGTCCGGGAATATAACCCCCATGCCCAAATTCCATCCCTAACCCTCTCTTTATATTTTTCTTCTTCTATCTTTTTTTCTCTCTTTTTGGTTAAGAGAAGAGAGAGTGAGAGAGAAGAGAGCCTGCAGCCCAGCCGACCAGGCCTATGGAATTTTCCATCTCCACCAAAGGCCCAAGGTCAAGCTAGCGCCCTCCGCTGGGCCTCCCGCGCCGGCCCAACTTAACCCCCACTAACCCTAGCCCGCACAACCAGCTCTCCCTCTCGCTTTCCCCTTGCGCCGCCAGGGAGAGTGCTGCCCGATCCCATCTCCCTCGATCCCATCTTCCTCTCGCTCTCTCCTCTCGATCCCTCCAGGCCCCGACCTCCCTCTCCTGTCGAGCTCGCGCGCTGCTCTCCTCTCCCCTGCAGCCTCTCTCTCTCTCGGGCCACGACGCTTGAGCTCCACCTCCTCGTCCCCATGCCCGCAACACCAGAGCAGGAGCACCGGCGCCCGCCGTCCTCCACGAGTAGCCAAGCCCCGCCATGACCGCACCCTTGCTGCTGAGGCCCTGCCGCCAAGTCCCTTCGACGACCTTCTGTCAAGCGCCGGAACGAACGACATCAGCTCCCTTGTGCACCCTCCGGCGACCCCGTCGTCCGACCGTCGCGCTGCCATCTCCATCTTCCCATGCCCTCTGACCTTCGCTGCTACCCAGCACCGTCACCTTCCTGCCTCCATGGCCGGTCCCTTCAAGAACTTGGCAGGAACCGTGTCCTTCCACCCCGATGGCGCCCAAGGCCCCATGTTGCCATGGCCTTTGCTGGTGTTAGCGGTTGCTCCACACACGCCCCTACTTGCTGCTTCGACTCCCTGCCCAAGCTCTGTTTTTCATCATGGACGTGGGGTAGCTGCTGAACCTCGCCATGGATTTTTCCAACGCCGCAAGTCAGACGCCAGGAGCACCTCAAGTTCGACTACCCATAACAGCAAGTACCACTACGGCCGGAGACCTCGACGCCCGACGCCTAAAACGATCACCGAACCGGAAATAACGCCAAGTACTAGGTCAACGAGGACCGCCAAGTTCGTCTTCTGCCATCTCCGAAATCGCCAAGTACCACGACGATACGAGAACAACTACCGTCGACCCTCGAAGACTTCATGGACATCAAGTTTCTCGCTGTGCCCCTGAACATCTACGGAAACTTGTGAGACTAAGAACGTGAACGACTACCGTCGCCACGAGAACGACTACTTCCCACAACGAACCGTGAACAACTACTTCCTCTACCATCGCCGAGTACCACTACTTCCCACGACGATCGTGAACGACTACACCGCTTGACCCAAACCGCTCCTATAACACACGCTTCGAAGGTATAACCCCGAGACGACCGCCCGTGAACGAATGCATGTGTGATGTATGAGATGCTCGTGCTTGCTCCATGCTCGAATTGTCGGTGCACGTTGCCCCTCTTTTGCCTTGTCACCATACACCCGGTATCCGGGAGTGCCCCACCATCTTTTGCACGCATCCGCACACTTCTCCTTTGCATCGGTATCTCAATCGAATTATCGGAACCGAAATGTTGCCGTGGCACCATTTCCGTTGTCGTTGCCGTGGCACCCCTTTCGTTTCCTCCACGATGACAAATGCCTCATATCTTATCATGCCAACATTTTCATAAATATTGCATAAAACTTGCTCATGTCATCCGCAGCATGATAACAACAATTAAAATGTTTAAAATTGTTGTTGCATTAAATTGCTAAAGCATATGGGGAGTTTACCGGATTTGTTGTTTGTTATATCTAGCCCCATTTAAATTGTTTAGATAGTATAGTTTTGTTATGCTCCACCTCTTGCCATGTTAACCAACATTTAATATTGTTGAGTACATAAACGAGAGAGAAGTAAATAATTGATGTGGTGTTCCGTCAATATGCAATGAGCTCCACTTAACTTGTAGTTTTGTTTGTGCCCTTTTCCATGCCATGCATATTTAAACCGGACATGCATCATACTTGATTGTGCATCATGCCATGTTATGTGATGGTTGTTTACTTGTTGCTTGCTTCTTTCCGGGTTGATTCTCTCGTTAGCTTCGGTTACGTTCCGGAGTTGTGAGGATCCGTTCGACTATGTCCGTGTGTCTTCTTCATGGACTCGTTCTTCTTCCTTGCGGGATCTCAGGCAAGATGACCATACCCTCGAAATCACTTCTATCTTTGCTTGCTAGTTGCTCGCTCTTTTGCTATGCCTCGATACCTACCACTTGCTTTATCATGCCTCCCATATTGCCATGTCAAGCCTCTAACCCACCTTGTCCTAGCAAACCGTTGTTTGGCTATGTTACCGCTTTGCTCAGCCCCTCTTATAGTGTTGTTAGTTGCAGGTGAAGATGGAGTTTGTTCCTTGTTGGAACATGGTTATTTTGTTGGGATATCACAATATCTCTTATTTTAATTAATGCATCTATATACTTGGTAAAGGGTGGAAGGCTCGGCTTTATGCCTGGTGTTTTGTTCCAGTCTTGCCGCCCTAGTTTCCGTCATACCGGTGTTATGTTCCTTGATTTTGCGTTCCTTACGCGGTTGGGTTATAATGGGAACCCCTTGACAGTTTGCGTTGAATAAAACTTCTCCAGCAAGCCCCAACCTTGGTTTTACCATTTGCACTAACAACCTACCACCTTCCCTTGGGTTTTGCAGACTCAAGGGTCATCTTTATTTTAACCCCCGGGCCAGTGCTTCTCTAAGTGTAGGTCGAACTGAGTGGACTACGGGGCCACCTCGGGGAAACTTGAGGGTTGGTTTTACTCGTAGGATGTCTCATCCGATGTTGCCCTGAGAACGAGACATGTGCAGCTCCTATCAGGATGTCGGCGCATCGGGTGGCTTTGCTGGTCTTGTTTTACCATTGTCGAAATGTCTTGTAACCGGGATTCCAAGCCTGATCGGGTCTTCCTGGGAGAAGGAATATCCTTCGTTGACCGTGAGAGCTTGTGATGGGCTAAGTTGGGACACCCCTGCAGGATTTTGAACTTTCAAAAGCCGTGCCCGCGGTTATGGGCAGATGGGAATTTGTTAATGTCCAGTTGTAGAGAACTTGACACTTAACTTAATTAAAATGCATCAACCACGTGTGTAGCCGTGATGATCTCTTCTCGGCGGGGTCCGGGAAGTGAACACGGTGTTGGAGTTATGCTTGAACGTAAGTAGTTTCAGGATCACTTCTTGATCACTTCTAGTTCACGACCGTGCTTTGCCTCCTCTTCTCGCTCTCATTTGCATAAGTTAGCCACCATATATGCTAGTGCTTGCTGCAGCTCCACCTCACTACCTTTTCCTACCCATAAGCTTAAATAGTCTTGATCTCGCAGGTGTGAGATTGCTGAGTCCCCATGACTCACAGTTTACTTCCAAAACCAGTTGCAGGTGCCATTGATACCAGTGCAGGTGACGCAAGCGAGCTCAAGGAGGAGCTCGATGAAGATCTTGTTCATTGTGTTGTTTCGTTTCAGTTGATCAGTAGTGGAGCCCAGTCGGGGCGATCGGGGATCTGTAGCATTAGGGGTGGTCTTCTTTTATTTTGGTTCCATAGTCGGACCTTGTTTGTATCTGAATGATGTAATGATATATTTATGTATTGTGTGAAGTGGCGATTGTAAGCCAACTATGTACCTCTTTCTTATTCAGTACATGGGATGTGTAAAGATTACCCCTCTTGCGACATGCCTACAATGCGGTTATGCCTCTAAGTCGTGCTCCGACACGTGGGAGATATAGCCGCATCGTGGGTGTTACAAGTTGGTAATCAGAGCCTTCCCCGACTTAGGAGCCCCCTGCTTGATCGAATCGTTGGCGTTGTCGAGTCTAGAAAAAAGTTTTGAGTCTTATAGGAGTATATATGTCGGAGAGTAGGATTCTTTTTACTCCTTAGTCCCTTCGTCGCTTTGGTGAGGCATCCTGACGTAGAGTTTTGACTCTTCTCTTCTCAAATTTCACTAAAAAAATTTTAGGATCACGAGGGTATTTTGGAATCGTTTCGATGGTTTTGTGACGAGAACATTGTTCTTGGTGCCTCCTGACATTTAGGGGTTGTGGCAGTGTCCCGGGGAGTTGAGCTCCGAGGTGTTGTCGTCACAATTTTATCGTTGCAGTTTTGGAATACCTGAGTTTCGCCGACATTGAAAATCTCTTTTATGCAGTTGTTGGTGAGATACCCTCGACGCCACCCAGTACTGGGGCGGGAGTTCGGGAGTATTGCCATAACTCGTATAACGGATGCTTTCCGAAGGTTCTTGGTTATGTGTTGAAGGATGGATACAGCTGGATGTAGGATTTGCTAGTTTTGGGTGAGATATTATGCTTCCCCTGTATCCCCAACACCTGATTGCATAACTAGGAAGTTTCGGGAGTTTATAAGTGGGAATTCAAGTAGCTTCTAGGATATCTTTCCGACAGATGTATGATATGAAATTGGGGTTTGACGTCTTGTGGTCCGCCTATCCACGGTTGGTTTTACAGTGGTCTCGTTGTGTCTTAAAGAGTCCTTGACTATGCTGACTCGGGGACGCTTCGTATGTCATGTGCACTACCTTGTACATGATGGTGCTGTACGATCGAGCCCATGTGGGCCCCACCATGAAAACTTCGGACGAAATCTCTATCATATGTTTGTTCCGGCTTATTTTGCAAGCCAATCCTTTGTTTTGTATTTGAGTTGTGGTATTCGAGTTGCTTCGAAGTCAAGTGTTGAAATCATACCTTTTCTTAAGCGGTATTCTCATATTCCTATGTGAATACTAATCCTTCTTGATCATCGAGATTGTCATGTCAATCCTTTTCAACCGGTATGCTCCTCTTCAAGTGGATCCGATCATTGTCAACATCCGCAAGAGCAACTCTAAGTATTCTCAACGGTGTTTGTTTCATTCATCCCAAATTGTTTTTGTTTTCCCACCCTCCCACCCTTGTTTCTTCAAGGACTCAGATTTCTGAATCAAGTATCATTTTATTGATAGGAAGTCTCTCCATTCCTTTCCGTCAATGTTCTTATTCGGTGATTCTCATGAAGATCCTAATGGAGCTTCTAGTTTATCATTCTTCGTTCTCTTTTCTTCTCCGGTGGATCCAATTCAAGCTTCCAGAGTTGAGCATATTCCTTTCCTAGTTTTAAATGTGTTCTCAAGCCGGTGCACCTCTTAATCATCCACTTCTCGCTATTCAATTATTCCGGAGTGCTGAAGATATCTAAGAAGACTCAAGTTTCCATTCTCAATTCGCGCAAGTCCTTTAGAGGATGTTATCTCATTCAAGCCTTTTAATTCAACCGGTGCTTTCTCTCTTTTAAATCGTTCAATGGTGTTTTCTTTTGAGTGGGCCCTAACCCACAAGTCTTTTCCCAGGATCTTACCTGACTCTTCTTATTTTCCCAGAGCTATCCTCAAATTTCTTTTTGAAGTTTGACGTAAGAATGAGTTATCATCAGTCAAATGTCTTCTCCTAGATCTTTAAAATTCTTTTCATTGTCGGCTCAACCTTTCTATTCGTCATCCCAGAGTATTTCAACAATTCATGTAGGTGTTTCTCGTCGTAATTCTCAGATTTTGAAGACCGAAGAAGAGTTTTCCTCCATATCTTGCTCCATTCTCTTCGAGATTCATGGCTCTAGCTTCATGCTATCCTCTCATAATTGTTTTTGATTGTGAGAATTCTTTTCACCCATTCGGAGTAATTCAGAGTATTCTCAGTTTGTTTCTCCGGAGGCTATCATTTCAGATTTATTCGTTCTCAGCTTTCAGCTCTCATTCTCCAAATCTTACCGGTGCATCGATCAAATATCCTCTAATCAGTTCATGATCTCTTCGTTCTCTTGTATCTATACTCTCTCATGTATATTCGTTCGTTTGCTAATTCTTACCGGTGATTCATCCCTTTACTTCGTTTGTTTTTCAATTCTTACGGTGGTTCTTCCAAGATTCTTCTTCCTTCGTTTATCATATCAATTTATTCATTCATGCCTTCCAAATCCATCCGGCGGTTCGTTGAAGATTTTCTAAAGTTTGCACTATATCTCTTTTAATCCTTTCTACGAGAATAAGTAGTATGCCAAATCCATTGTTTGTCATCAATCTAAATTGTTGAAGGATAAGCATAATGTAATTCTTATTCTTGTTTCATCCAAGTGATTAATTCCTTATTCCAGAGGTTCATTAAAATTCTTGATTTCTTTTGTTCATCTTTCTTTTCCTGAGTTCCAGGTCTTCCGCATTATCTCGTCGCGAAGCTCCATCTAAATCATCGCAAGGCTTCACCTTGTGTTTTCAACTTCACTTTCCTTTCGTTTGATCATTCTTTGTTACCGGAGTTCTTCATGGAGACACTACATGATGGTTCATCAAGGATTTATTTCCTTCTCGAAGTGTTCATTGAGATTCTTTTCAGAGGAGCTCAAGCATTCTTCATCTTGCAATCCGGAGTGCATTTGTTCTCCCTTATCTTTTGAGGTGGTAATATATAATTCTTCATTCACAAGAATGAGGTATTTAAACCCATCACTTTCTTCCATGGAGTTATCTTGGTATAGTTCTCACCTAAGGCCTTCCCTAAGGAATGTTGCTATTGTGGTGCTTATCGATGATCCAAGTTTTCTCCTATCCTCTCGGCGGAAGAAGTTTTTCATCTCCTCGTCGATCTAAAGCAAGCAATTGTTTTCCGTTTGTGGCAGGATTTCACCTCAAGTTTTTGAGATGTTTTCCATTAGCCCACATCAAGGTTATGCTTTCGTTGTTGATAATCCAACAACCCCGTTCAACCTTTTCTTCTAAGCATGCTCTTTCAATTTTATTTGCGAGAGTTATCTTTTTTCTCCTCTGTTCGTTTCTTTCCAACCATCTAGTCTTCCATTCATTCGTTCCGGAGGCATGGCGACGTTGCTCTTTTCGTCCCATCATCTCGTTTTGCCAACATCATGTTCTTTCCTTTTGCTTATCCATTCAACCGGAGTGTCGTGCCCTCTTTTCAAGTTCTTCCCATTTTGTTAAGTTTTTTTTGCCTCCCTTCTCAACCGGAGTGCTGTCTGAAATCTTTACCCCTTGTGCCATTCTTTCAATAGTTTCGAGGGTAGTGTGTTGTTGAGCTCATCAAGTATCCTCTCATCTTGTCCAGTTCATGTTCAGTTCCTTCCATTTACAGTCGGAGTGCTATCCAAATTATATCATTCTTATTCCTTCTCTATCTTGTTTCAACCGGAGTGTTGTTGTAATTGACCTTTACCGTTCCTTACATTTCGTTTTAACCGGAGTGCTTGCATGTACATCTTGTCCATTGCAGCCCTTTTTCTCGTGTCTTTCTACCTACAAGGTTCTAGTAATGTTCCTTGTTCCTCTTTTCTAACGGAGTGTTTTCAACTTCGTTCATCTCCGTTGTATTCTTCTTTCCAATTGTTTAACCTCTCAAGGTTCATTGGTTTCAATAGTTTGTCAAAGAAGCAACTTAGTTTTTACCTCTCGTCTTCCTCTTCCGTTTTCTCTCCGGTGCCATCCTAGATCTCGGGACGAGATCCTCTCGTAGTGGTGGAGTCTTGTGACGCCCCAAGATCAGAGCTTCAGATGCCTTCCGTGGTTTCCGGGTTTCGTTGTGTGTTTTGTTTCGTCTGTTGCATTCATCTTTGCGTCGTGTGCATTGCATCATGTCATCATGCCATCATGTCAATTAATTTTAAAAACTCATCTAAGTACAATCGTATGGATCTTCGGTCCATTTAATTCGAGGGAAGGGTGACTTCTCTTTATAACATATCCTCCCAATTTTAGGGATCTATTATAAAATATTCCATTGTTTTGGAATCACCCATAACACACTTGCAAAAATCCCAATGCTTTAGTTATCAAAACTCTTGGCCCCTAACTTTGCCATATGTCCTTTCGTCATTTTCTGGAGCTCCATCTAAAATTCTCAACATTTTTGGGCACTTTGAAAAACCTGTCCTAGTTCAAACCTTTTGAATTAAATTCAAAGGAATTTGAATTTAATCTTTCAAACTTGGCCTTTTCTATTTTCTCGGACCGTGCACTTTCTTGTGAGTCCGGGAATATAACCCCCATGCCCAAATTCCATCCCTAACCCTCTCTTTATATTTTTCTTCTTCTATCTTTTTTCTCTCTTTTTGGTTAAGAGAAGAGAGAGTGAGAGAGAAGAGAGCCTGCAGCCCAGCCGACCAGGCCTATGGCATTTTCCATCTCCACCAAAGGCCCAAGGTCCAGCTGGCGCCCTCCGTTGGGCCTCCCGCGCCGGCCCAACTTAACCCCCACTAACCCTAGCCCGCACAACCAGCTCTCCCTCTCGCTTTCCCCTTGCGCCGCCAGGGAGAGCGCTGCCCGATCCCATCTCCCTCGATCCCATCTTCCTCTCGCTCTCTCCTCTCGATCCCTCCAGGCCCCGACCTCCCTCTCCTCTCGATCTCGCGTGCTGCTCTCCTCTCCCCTGCAGCCTCTCTCTCTCTCGGGCCACGGCGCTCGAGCTCCACCTCCTCGTCCCCATGCTCGCAACAGCAGAGCAAGAGCACCGGCGCCCGCCGTCCTCCACGAGCAGCCAAGCCCCGCCATGGCCGCGCCCCCTGCTGCTGAGGCCCTACCGCCAAGTCCCTTCTGCGACCTCCTGTCAAGCGCCGGAACGAACGGCAGCAGCTCCCTTCTGCGCCCTCCGGCGACCCCGCCGTCTGACTGTTGCGCTGCCATCTCCATCTTCCCGCGCCCTCTGACCTTCTCTGCTACCCAGCGCCGTCACCTTCCTGCCTCCATGGCCGGTCCCTCCGAGAACTTGGCAGGAACCGCGTCCTTCCACCCTGATGGCGCCCAAGGCCCCATGTTGCCATGGCCTTTGCTGGTGTTAGCGGTTGCTCCACACACGCCCCTACTTGCTGCTTCGACTCCCTGCCCGAGCTCCGTTTTTCATCATGGACGTGGGGTAGCTGCTGAACCTCGCCATGGATTTTTCCAACGCCGCAAGTCAGACGCTAGGAGCACCTCAAGTTCGACTACTCGTAACAGCAAGTACCACTACGGCCGGAGACCTCGACGCCCGACGCCTAAAACGATCACCGAACCGGAAATAACGCCAAGTACTAGGTCAACGAGGACCGCCAAGTTCGTCTTCTGCCATCTCCGAAATCGCCAAGTACCACGACGATACGAGAACAACTACCGTCGACCCTCGAAGACTTCATGGACATCAAGTTTCTCGCTGTGCCCCTGAACATCTACGAAAACTTGTGAGACTAAGAACGTGAACGACTACCGTCGCCACGAGAACGACTACTTCCCACAACGAACCGTGAACAACTACTTCCTCTACCATCGCCGAGTACCACTACTTCCCACGACGATCGTGAACGACTACACCGCTTGACCCGAACCGCTCCGATAACGCACGCTTCGAAGGTATAACCCCGAGACGACCGCCCGTGAACGAATGCATGTGTGATGTATGAGATGCTCGTGCTTGCTCCATGCTCGAATTGTCGGTGCACGTTGCCCCTCTTTTGCCTTGTCACCATACACCCGGTATCCGGGAGTGCCCCACCATCTTTTGCACGCATCCGCACACTTCTCCTTTGCATCGGTATCTCAATCGAATTATCGGAACCGAAATGTTGCCGTGGCACCATTTCCGTTGTCGTTGCCGTGGCACCCCTTTCGTTTCCTCCACGATGACAAATGCCTCATATCTTATCATGCCAACATTTTCATAAATATTGCATAAAACTTGCTCATGTCATCCGCAGCATGATAACAACAATTAAAATGTTTAAAATTGTTGTTGCATTAAATTGCTAAAGCATATGGGGAGTTTACCGGATTTGTTGTTTGTTATATCTAGCCCCATTTAAATTGTTTAGATAGTATAGTTTTGTTATGCTCCACCTCTTGCCATGTTAACCAACATTTAATATTGTTGAGTACATAAACGAGAGAGAAGTAAATAATTGATGTGGTGTTCCGTCAATATGCAACGAGCTCCACTTAACTTGTAGTTTTGTTTGTGCCCTTTTCCATGCCATGCATATTTAAACCGGACATGCATCATACTTGATTGTGCATCATGCCACGTTATGTGATGGTTGTTTACTTGTTGCTTGCTTCTTTCCGGGTTGATTCTCTCGTTAGCTTCGGTTACGTTCCGGAGTTGTGAGGATCCGTTCGACTATGTCCGTGTGTCTTCTTCATGGACTCGTTCTTCTTCCTTGCGGGATCTCAGGCAAGATGACCATACCCTCGAAATCACTTCTATCTTTGCTTGCTAGTTGCTCGCTCTTTTGCTATGCCTCGATACCTACCACTTGCTTTATCATGCCTCCCATATTGCCATGTCAAGCCTCTAACCCACCTTGTCCTAGCAAACCGTTGTTTGGCTATGTTACCGCTTTGCTCAACCCCTCTTATAGCGTTGTTAGTTGCAGGTGAAGATGGAGTTTGTTCCTTGTTGGAACATGGTAATTTTGTTGGGATATCACAATATCTCTTATTTTAATTAATGCATCTATATACTTGGTAAAGGGTGGACGGCTCGGCCTTATGCCTGGTGTTTTGTTCCAGTCTTGCCGCCCTAGTTTCCGTCATACCGGTGTTATGTTCCTTGATTTTGCGTTCCTTACGCGGTTGGGTTATAATGGGAACCCCTTGACAGTTCGCGTTGAATAAAACTTCTCCAGCAAGGACCAACCTTGGTTTTACCATTTGCACTAACAACCTACCACCTTCCCTTGGGTTCTGCAGACTCAAGGGTCATCTTTATTTTAACCCCCCCGGGCCAGTGCTTCTCTAAGTGTTGGTCCGAACTGAGTGGACTGCGGGGCCACCTCGGGGAAACTTGAGGGTTGGTTTTACTCGTAGGATGTCTCATTCGGTGTTGCCCTGAGAACGAGACATGTGCAGCTCCTATCAGGATGTCGGTGCATCAGGTGGCTTTGCTGGTCTTGTTTTACCATTGTCGAAATGTCTTGTAACCGGGATTCCGAGCCTGATCGGGTCTTCCTGGGAGAAGGAATATCCTTCGTTGGCCGTGAGAGCTTGTGATGGGCTAAGTTGGGACACCCCTGCAGGATTTTGAACTTTCGAAAGCCGTGCCCGCGGTTATGGGCAGATGGGAATTTGTTAATGCCCGGTTGTAGAGAACTTGACACTTAACATAATTAAAATGCATCAACCGCGTGTGTAGCTGTGATGGTCTCTTCTCGGCGGGGTCCGGGAAGTGAACACGATGGTGGAGTTATGCTTGAACGTAAGTAGTTTCAGGATCACTTCTTGATCACTTCTAGTTCACGACCGTGCTTTGCCTCCTCTTCTCGCTCTCATTTGCGTAAGTTAGCCACCATATATGCTAGTGCTTGCTGCAGTTCCACCTCACTACCTTTTCCTACCCATAAGCTTAAATAGTCTTGATCTCGCGGGTGTGAGATTGCTGAGTCCCCGTGACTCACAGTTTACTTCCAAAACCAGTTGCAGGTGCCATTGATACCAGTGCAGGTAACGCAACTGAGCTCAAGGAGGAGCTCGATGAAGATCTTGTTCATTGTGTTGTTTTGTTTCAGTTGATCAGTAGTGGAGCCCAGACGGGGCGATCGGGGATCTGTAGCATTAGGGGTGGTCTTCTTTTATTTTGGTTCTGTAGTCGGACCTTGTTTGTATCTGAATGATGTAATGCTATATTTATGTATTGTGTGAAGTGGCGATTGTAAGCCAACTCTGTACCTCTTTCTTATTCAGTACATGGGATGTGTAAAGATTACCCCTCTTGCGACATGCCTACAATGCGGTTATGCCTCTAGGTCGTGCTCCAACACGTGGGAGATATAGCCGCATCGTGGGTGTTATAGAAACGTAGTAATTTCAAAAATTTCCTACGCACACACAAGATCATGGTGATGCATAGCAACGAGAGGGGAGAGTGTTGTCCACGTACCCTCGTAGACCGAAAGCGGAAGCGTTAGCACAATGCGGTTGATGTAGTCATACGTCTTCACGATCCGACCGATCAAGTACCGAACATACGGCACCTCCGAGTTCAGCACACGTTCAGCCCGATGACGTCCCTCGAACTCCGATCCAGCCGAGTGTTGAGGGAGAGTTTCGTCAGCACGACGGCGTGGTGATGATGTTGATGTTCTATTGACGCAGGGCTTCGCCTAAGCACCGCTACAGTATTATCGAGGGGGACTATGGTAGAGGGGGCACCGCACATGGCTAAGAGATCAATGATCAATTGTTGTGTCTCTGGGGTGCCCCCTGCCCCCGTATATAAATGAGCAAGGGGGGGTGCGGCCGGCCATAGGAGGAGGCGTGCCGGAGGAGTCCTAGTCCCACTGGGAGTAGGACTCCCCTCCTTTTTCCTAGTTGGATTAGGACTTGGGGGGGGGGGAAGGAGGAGAGAGGGGAAAGGAAAGGGGGGGGGGGCGCCGCCCCCTCCTTGTCCAATTCGGACTTGGGGGGGAGGGGCACGCGGCTGCCCCTTGGTCGCCCCTCCTCTTCCTCCACTTGAGCCCATAGGTTCCGGTAACCCCTCCGGTACTCCGGTAAAATCACTATTTCACCCGGAACACTTCCTATATCCAAACATAGGCTTCCAATATATCAATCTTCATGTCTCGACCATTAGAGACTCCTCGTCATGTCCGTGATTAGATCCGGGACTACGAACAATCTTCGGTACATCAAAACACATAAACTCATAATAAAACTGTCATTGTAACGTTAAGCGTGCGGACCCTATGGGTTCGAGAACTATGTAGACATGACCGAGACACGTCTCCGGTCAATAACCAATAGCGGAACCTGGATGCTCATATTGGCTCCTACATATTCTACGAAGATCTTTATCGGTCAGACCCCATAACAACATACGTTGTTCCCTTTGTCATCGCTATGTTACTTGCCCGAGATTCGATCGTCGGTATCTCAATACCTAGTTCAATCTCATTACCGGCAAGTGCCTTTACTCATTCCGTAATACATCATCCCGCAACTAACTCATTAGGTGCAATGCTTGCAAGGCTTAAGTTATGTGCATTACCGAGAGGGCCCAGAGATACCTCTCCGACAATCGGAGTGACAAATCCTAATCTCGAAATACGCCAACCCAACAAGTAACTTCGGAGACACTTGTAGAGCACCTTTATAATCACCCAGTTACCTTATGACGTTTGGTAGCACACAAAGTGTTCCTCCGGTAAACGGGAGTTGCATAATCTCATACTCATAGGAACATGTATAAGTCATGAAGAAAGCAATAGCAGAATACTAAATGATCATGTGCTAAGCTAACGGAATGGGTCATGTCAATCACATCATTCTCCTAATGATGTGACCCTGTTAATCAAATGACAACTCATGTCTATGGTTAGGAAACATAACCATCTTTGATCAATGAGCTAGTCAAGTAGAGGCATACTAGTGACAATCTGTTTGTCTATGTATTCACACATGTATTATGTTTCCGGTTAATACAATTCTAGCATGAATAATGAACATTTATCATGATATAAGGAAATAAGTAATTACTTTATTATTGCCTCTAGGGCATATTTCCTTCACCAGCACGCCGGACTAAACCTATGCCCCCAGGGGTCATGGGACATCGCCCCGGGAACTCCTGCACGTTGCGTGGGCGGCCGGTGAGCAGACCTAGCTACCTCCTTCGACAAGGAAGGAGCTTACGCAGTCCAACCCGGCACGCGCCGCTCAGTCGCTGGCGTCTATTAAGCTTCGGCTGATATATACGACGCAGAACGCCCATACTATGCCCACGTGATGGTTAGTGCTATCAAGCCAGAGGCCCCTCGGATCAAATATCCAAACCGTAGTGGATTAGGAGCACGCGGTAATGAGCAGTGACTCACGATCGATGTGACCCCGTCGCCCCGTCTCGAGTACTTATGGCAAGGGCTAAGATTGCCCAGCCACGCCTCGTAAGTATCTCGCGGGCACCTTTCAGGTCAACCCGACTCCACATCACTCGCTAATAAGCTCGCGCAGGTACCCCTCAGGGCCGACCCGTCTTTAGTAACATGGTTCAGTGTAAAGTCACAGTAACCATAGTAACTGTGTATCTAACACCAAGGGGAAACCCGAGGAATCACCCCCGGTGAAATCCACTGGATGTTATCATCAAGGTGAACGTAAGAGGATCCACCCTCGAGGTTCACACTTGAGGGGTCGCACGACAGAGCCGTAACGGAAGTGGTTAAGGAGGAAATCATCCTCGATGACCTCGACCATATAGCTACACTACAGGGATCTCATCAGGAGTGATGTAAGAGGTTCCACCCTCGGCACTCGATGGTAACTCTGTAGAGTCATACAACTAGGGGGGTGATGTGCGTGTCGGGGCCTGGACATCGATCACGTTGATCGAGTCATCGAACTTAAAGCGGGGCAACTGGGACAAGGTGGGGGTCACTGATGGATCTCTAACCAACCTATACTAAGCAGGTTAGGATAAGCAGGTATGCATCAGAGTAGGATCATACATAAAGCAGTAGCAGTTCTAATGCAAGCAAGAGAGGGAAAGAGATGGGCGATATAGGAATGCTCAAGGAGGGTTTGCTTGCCTGGTTGCTCTAGCAAGGAGGGGTCGTCGTCGACGTAGTCAATCACAAGGGCAACATCGGTCTCGGGGTCTACCGGAGAGAAGAGGGGGAATACATAGTAAATATAAAGCAACATAGCATCACAAAGCATAACATGACAATAAGATGTGTCGGGTGTGACCTAACGTATGGCTACGCGATAAAGGTGAAGGGGGAAAACAACCGGGAATGTTTTCCCGGTTCCGGACCTGTGTCAGACAGATGACCGGAGGGGGAAAGTTCCATGTTCAGATAGTTAGGGGCATCTGACAGGTATGTGGGTAGTGTATTCGGGTTCGTCTCGTCGTTCTGAGCAACTTTCATGTACAAAGTTTTTCCATCCGAGCTACCATTTATTTTAGATTATTTTTCAAACCTTTAATTGAATTACTAATTTTTGGATTTAATTTAATTCGAAAATAAATTAATATTTAATTACTATGGGTACACAGAAGTGTACCCAGCAAATGCAACAGAGAGTCTGACTGGTGGGTCCAGTCAGCTGAGTCAGCCGCTGACAAGTCAGCCTTATGCACTAGAATAGTGGAGTGGTCCCACCTGTCATTGTTTCAACCGTTTAATTAGTGGTTAAATTTAACCCAGGGCTAAATACAGGGGAGGCCCCACATGTCAGGGAGTAATTAGGTTAGTTAATTAGCCAGTTTAATTAAGTTGTGGTTAATTAGGAGGCGGGTCCCAGCAGTCAGTGGCACTGGACATCAATAGCGGCTGGGTTAAGCGGACACGTCAACGGCACCGACGTTTAGCCGCCGGCGACGAAAACACGGCGGCGAGGCACGGGATGTCGTCGGAAAACGGCTAACGGGCGCCGCTGGTCGCGTTCGAACACGCTTGAAGTCCCGCGTCCAACGGTGCTAGGGGCGGGAGCGAGGGAGGTCCCAAGCGACGCCAGCGACGGGCAAAGGCGATGGCCGGAGCTCGGTGAGCTCGGTTTCAGGGTCGCAGCGTATGGCGAGGCGACCCAAGGGCATCAGATGGTTCCTGGGGGGCTCAGGAACACGAGGCAAAGCTCAGTCACAAGTCCTGCGAGCTGTGGCCACGGCGGAGACTCAAACGGCGGCGACGGGTCCTCGGACGCGGTAGCGGTGGTAGCTAGTGGGGGAGCCGGAGCTCAAGGGAAGAGGGGAGGATGTGGGGGCTCACAGAGGGCCGGCAGGGGGCTCAGGTGAGCCACGGGGTGCCGGAGTCGAGGGGATCGACGGCAAGGTAGCATCGGCGTCCGGCGAAGGGGATCGAGGCAGATGGCGTCGAGGCGGCTCGCCGGCTCCAACCAGTGGCTCAGGCGATGGAGGAGATGACGATGGTCCTCCTGGACAGCAGCTCGGGCGCCGGGGAGCTCGGTGGCCACGAGGGCGTGAGTGGATGCCGGCGATGGCACTCGGGTGAGAGGGGAGAAGCGGAACCGGGGCGACAGGGGGAGAGCGATGGGGGGAGGGGGAAGTGGATCTGGGGCTAGGGTTAGCCAGGGGTGGACGACGCCCTTATCCGCCCGCACAGCTGCAGCGGCATGGACGGCGAGCCGGTCCGGCGACGACCACGGGCGCGGACGCTCGGTCGCACGCACAGTGGATGAAGACGACTCGGGAGGGGGAGCTGGGCCGCTGGGCCGGCTGGGTGTGCGGACAGCTGGGCCGTGGCCCAGTTGGGTCGTGAGTTATTTTTTTGTCTTTCCTTTTTATTTTTCAATTGCTTTTTTGTTTATTTAAACTTTCAAATTGTTTTAGTTTTTTAAATCATATAGTTAGCACCTAAATTAGTAATATTAGTTATACCACTGCCTCAATTATTTTTTTAGTTATAAAAATGTGGTTTTCAATAATTTTATCATTTAAGAGATGTTTAAATAATTGTTTCAGCTATTGTTTTACTTATCTTAGAGCATTTAATTATTTTATAAAATGTGGTTTCTTCACCAAATTAATGTATGGATTATTTTCCACAAACCGAACATTTTAGTTTTAATGTTTGAAAACTTTTGATGTTTGCCATTAACTCAAATTTGAATTTGAATCTCTTTGAACTAACGCGGGATTAACAACAGTAATTGTGGTGACGTGGCATCATTAGCAGGGTATTACTATAGCTTAAATATCCGGGCGTCACAATGTGCCACTAATTCCGACCATCAATGCACTTTTACCTGGAACTATCTCTGCTTCGCATATATAGAACCTATAGCATCTGGAATCTGTTGACCCTCTACTCCTTTCTTTCATGTCTGGTGTACCAGCTCTTTGTTCTGAATTCAAGTGACACTAAACAATTATACATACACAATATCAAACAAAGTATAGGAAATTAGTGGGTAAATAAGCTACCTGTTGCAATAACCAAACCCCTGATATAACTTTGATGCAAACAAAAAAAATGAGGCCTAAAAATCCTATGAAAATGTAGGATTCAGGTGCAAACCCCCAAAAGAACTGGATGGCTACCATAGTTCTTTCACTTCACAAACCCAAGAAAGTCCAAAGTCTATAGATGAATTTTCTTTTCATAAACATGCAACGGTCATCCCTGTCTAGCATTTGCTTCTTCTGAATCCCTATCTGTCAAGGTCCTCCTCTCATAAATAAATGCAAGATGGCTCTTTGAACAGTATTACATTCTAGTCAACCAAGCAACTGGAAGAACAGGTGGTACCAAAGATAACCGCTTTAAAGGGAACCATACACACATCAAACCTAAGTAAAATATGTTATGGGGTAAATTAGCTGCCTGAATACGCAAGAAACCTGGAACCAACCAAAAATGTGCCTGACAAACACGCAAGACACCAATCCATGCCAAGCCCGACTAGTACCCCCAGAACAAATTAGGAAGCAAATAAACAATACAATGTCAATCAAGCGAACATGAAGCACAAAAAAATAAGAGGAAGAAAATGGAAGTGAATGGCAAAAATCCAGGAAACAAATGCCGTCCGATCAAAAGACCATAATTAGTTATTTGCTTAGTGGGGTATATGCAAGAGAAAACATATGCGTAATTTGTAGAAAGAAGCAAAACCACCTTGCATTGAGTCTATCTAATTACCTAAGCTGATCCAAAAACAAACTGAACGACTGTGAACCAACTTAACTAACATAGACATAAGCCTTTTAACAGCACTTAGTTCTACTAATATAATGTGAAAGCGGAATGGAGAGAAAATATGGAAGTATTGTTTAAGCAAAGCAATATGATGCAAAGTTCTCATCCTTGATATTTAAAATCTAATTTATAAGTCTTATCCTGAACACAATAAAAATTCGATAGCTCCTGCCGTCAAAAGTGAAAAACCCACTGATGATACCACTAATTAAACGGTGCTAAGAACCAAACATAACAACTCAAGGTACAGTCATAAGCTACTCTTAAGAATCAAGATTTGTTAGTACGTATTTCTTCTGCCCTCCATAGATCATCTTAAAGATTCTAATGAAAATTTCAAAGTAAAAAGAATATACATGACCATGCAAAACAAAACTTTATCATATTTTTTTCCTCTTTCAGATATTATTAAGTTTCATTTTGAGAATAATGCATGTCTGACCGTAATGGATCATCAAGAAGAGAACAGTCAAAAGTTTTGGAAATGGAAGGTTGAAGTTTGTGATAACCTTTGGGTAAATGGAACCACCTGGATAATCGAACACAAAAAATCATAAATGAAATTAACCTCCCCCTAAAACCTTCTTGGGTGCTAGGTGACTATTTCAACAGAGAGAGGTAGGAATCGTATCATCCACAACAACCTGTCACCTAATGATGCATATCCATGGAAGATTTATGCAGAAAAATAAAAAGAACACACAAATTACATAGTAGCAAGTAGTTACTATTTCAACTAGAAACTAAACCTATGGTCTAAATCCGCTGCTAGTGTACCTCATCAGTGGCGGAGACAGGGGTGCCAGCACAGGCCCTGGCCCCCCTAACATCATGAATTTACTACTTAATTACTGATGAATAGTGTTGAATTAGAGATTTTTTACTACTAAACATCTATTTTTCTATGGATTGTCCCTCCCCAACCTATTTCAATGGCACCTGGCCCCCCTAATACAAATTTTCTGCCTCCGCCACTGTACCTCATCATCTCCTAGCCAGTACAACACCAGGTGGCTACCTGCAAGCCAAGACGACGTAATGAGCATAGGTCAGGGAGAGAGGGAGATAGAGAGTGACTTATCGGTGGGCGAGAGGGTGAGCCGGTGTGGAAGGAGGGGCAATAGAGAATTTTCTAGCGCGTAGTGGTGGAGAGGTGGTCTGGCCTGGATGCCTCTTTCCACCGGAGGTCTCATCCCTGGTGTGCCCATCGTCAAACGTCCTAGTCATCCTCCTGCCAACTAGTGAGAGGAGAGGCAGTAAGGGAAGGAGTGCAACAGCCACGCAAGATCGAAGGGGAGAGCTCACCTCAAGTGATTGCCTAGACGGTGTCAGATTCAGCCGCGACCCCATCTCCTAGGCCTCTGCATCCAATCTCTCATCCTCCATCACCTGGGCGAAGGAGATGGAGCTCGACCAGTCAGCACGCACAGATCGCGACTGGAGGAGATGGATCTAGAGGAGGATACTGGGTGTCGGGGATGTCGCTGATGAGGATGAGTACGATGAATTTCTGAGTTGCCAGTCAAGGAATCATGCACCAATCATACAGAGAGGCTTAAAATCATAAAAAAACCTAAGTTCATACATGGTCAACCTAATGATCCAAGTTCCCCATGTACATGGGAATTAATACGTCACACTATTTTTTATGCCTATTCTGCAACTTAATTCAATCAATTTAGAACGGTTGCGTGTACTGAATTGTGAGTTATGCCTGACTTTCTGTTGATCTAAGAATGATTAATATGTTGATCTTGATATGTTGTCAGCCCAGGCAATGAACTAGAACTATTTATGATTATATACCCTAGAGCTAGCACACTCAATTGTTTTCACTCCAGTATGTATGAACATGTCGTGGGTATGACCATTTATGGGATCATGGCAATCTCTTTGCGGTTCGATTGGAGGAATGGACATGCACAAAGAGCACGGTCAACGGAGAACACTCGGTGTTTACCCAGGTTCGGGCCGCTGCGAAGCGTAAAACTCTACTCCTGCTTTGTGTATTGATTGGGTATATGAGTCCAGCTACAACGAGCACACATCCGGCAAGGTGCTCGGGGGGTGCAGCTACACGCATAGAATGGACAGGGTTTCGACCTTTGTTAAGGTAGCCATGAGCCTCCTTTTATAGACTAAGGAGTCACCATAGTGGCATAATGGTAAATCTACAATGTAAACAGTTGCTACAGTGCCAAATACCTAACTCTGACGAGTTAGGACAAATGCATTAAATGCACCATGAGGTTTCTTGTGGATGGAACTCCCCGGCAAGGTTGGTCTCTCCTTCTATGTCGTTCGTCCATCTACCTTATATTCCTTCGACACCTCACTTGGATGGGTGCCATTAAAGTGTATCTTCAGATGTGAGCCGCCACGTGTCCACACAAGTTTCACCTAACTACCTGCCCGCTTGACACCTAATCGACAAGTCACAACCTGATCAATGAGGTGGAGCGATGGCAATGTAGTGGGAATGCTGCCGGGCTCGGAGCTTGGCGGGCTTGATTCTTGGCAGCTTTCCTCGACAAGGATCTTGCTGGGCTCTCGAGCCATATCTTCAATATTTCTGACCCCCCTTTCCTGAGATCTACTTTGCTTCTTTATTAATTTGGTCTTGTGTTTGTCTTTGATTATTGATGCGCAGCATCCCAAGATCATCCCCATGGACCTACCTACGTCTCCCACGACACCATTTGGACCAATGACAAGGGCACGAGCAAAGGCTATCAAAGATAAGGTGAACTTGCTCCTCTCCAAACTACCATTTCCTATACATGAGACATGGCTACTATCTCAAGCGGAAACACTATGCGTGATCAGGCACTTGGAGGAGAGCCACGGAGCAACTACACCCAACGGGCAAGACGGCGAGAACACCAAACGTGAAGGACAAGAAGAAGAGCTACGGAAGAAGCCCCAGCCACCAGACGACCGGTCGGGACCGGACGTCCGGAGCCTGAAGACCCAGCCGAGAGCTATAGCGAGCGGACGTCCGGCCAGGACCATACGACCGGCCACCCCCAGCGAGCGGACGACCGGGCAGGACCGGACATCCGGCGACACCACACCAGAGCCAAAATTAGCGGAAGTCTGAAGTGACCAGACATACGGCGCCTCCATCACAGAACGGAACCAGCGGAAGTCTGGAAGCCACCGGACGTCCGGACGCCCATGAGCCACCGGACGACCGGTCCCCAGCGGACGTCCGGTACCTGTCTACGCACAGGATTCGGGCCCGAGGCCCATGTACCCCCTCACTTCGCCCCCATTTGCACTAAGACTATAAATAGACCTCCTATTCCTCCTACCTAGGGCCAGCAAAGTGGTAGCTCATTTAGAGATAGAGCTTGGCTCATCCACATCGGATCTACTCCTTGAGAGAGACCGTGACCCCTCTTCGGAGAAGATCCCTTTGGATTGAAGACCTCCTCGCAGAGAAGACCATCAAGACCTCCTTTGGAGAAGAATCGGTTACCGTGTATCGTCCTTTGTTGATTGTGGATCTTATATCTCCTCTCATGTTTCGAGGATCTAGCATATGTGTGATCAATCTTGTTGGTTTTAGTGTTTCTCTCGTGTTTCCCCTCATGTTTACCCTCGTGATTTCCCTCGTGTTCATCGCGGGATCCTCTCCTTTCGTGAAAGATCGGCCACATAGGGTTCCACCCTACATCATATTGGTATCAGATCCACGTTGATCACGATTTCGGAGTCTCCCCGTTGTGTTTCTAGCCTTGTTTTTGTTGATTTTGTCCCTAATTCGAAAATTCCCCACAAAATAGCCCCATTTTTTTTTGTGATTTGTTGGTGTGATGAAATTTTGTTGGATTTGATTCATGGATTTGCTTTGTCTTGAGTGGATCTAGCTTTTCCCCTTTGTCTCCACCTTTTCCATCCACGAAATCGCCCGGATTCAATGAAATTTGACCTCTCCATCACGTACCCGTGCTATTCTTCCCGTGCCCGAAGTTGCCCAGGCACCGGACGTCTGCTAGCCACCGGACGTCCAATGACCAGACGACCGCTCCTCCACCGGACGTCCGACGTTCCCTGACGAAACTGAAAAATTTCAGTTCGGTCACCACCACCGCTCCACCTCCACCTCCGCATACACATCCCCATACCTCCACCACTTTCCGCATACCACCACCATTGCTTACTCGTTTCGCGCTCCGACTTGTTTTTTGCGACATTGTGCTTTGAGAATTTGAGTTGCGGTTCCATGTCCTATTGTGTTTTGGATACTTAGGTACGGTTTGATATCGATATCACCGCCGCTCATCTTCACCACGGACGCATCATCGACAACAACCACTACACCATTTTTACACCATACCGTAAGCAAGAATGGTAAACTCATCTTGGTTTAGTGATACATCATTCTTGCCACTACATTGATAGCCATCATAGCCTTACTCTTTTGCGTCGCTTACCCATCGAGACTAGCCTTTGAGTATTGCTGGCAACGTGACTTGTGCACATTAGTGATCATACTTCCCATAGCATAGATACATAGCATTGGTGCATATCATCTCTTGTGTCACAAAGTGTCATCACATACTCAATTGCTATCTTGGTTCGTGAAGCATTGCATGAGAAAAGAGCTCAAACGCAAAGAGCCAAACAAGCTTTTAAGCAAAAGGGAAAGATAAGCAAAGAGCTTTTAAGCAAGAACCATAGCATCATACAACATTAAGATTGTCATACTAGATCATCTTGGATCATATCATCGAAACACCATACATAGAACATATTTGGGATAGAAGTCGTTGCATGTTTTCTTAGTAGGTTGTGCACAAGTCTTTGTATCCGCCTATTGTGGAATCATGCTAGCGTCTCTCTAGTGTTGTGCAACAAGAGCATTTTCGTGGATTCCACATTTTGGCTCATCCTTGGTTGCACGACCCCACTTATCTCTTTGCGTGTGTGTTTCCGTGTACCTTATTTTGCTTGGTCTACTTGTTGAATTGAAAACTTGTGAATATTTTCCAACATTATTGAAGCTCACTAACAATTGCATCAAATTTTGTGCCACCATCCTAACCAAGCTCCACCATAAGCTTTTACTCGTGTAGGTGTGAGAAACCGACAAGAATTGGTACCAATTGTGCTATTTCCTTGTTCCACATTGGAGTGATCTTTGATCCACCTTCAACATCGGTCAAGGTACATTTAGTATACGTTCTTATCTTTCTCCCACTCACATATTTCTCTTGGAATGATGGATAGGCCAAGTACTTCTACCAACCCACTCTTCATCGGGCAAGACGACGACATGAACTCCTATGTCACAAAGAGCCACCTCTTTGGTGCACAACGTGCTTTGCGTCAAGAGCAACAAGCAATGAGCGAATGCATTGACAACCTCGCCACCGACTTGCGACTCTCCGAGCAATGTACAGGAGATTACTTCGACCACAAGCTCGACGACCACAAGCAAGAGAATGACGCAAGAATGTATGAGATTCGTGCTTTGTTGCTCAACCGCTCTTCTTCCACTTCGTCCTCATCAAGACGGAGCCGCTCAAGTCGACACTCTGACTACACCATCTCCGGCTCAAGTACACCGACATCAAATACTCTTCGTCGTGCCGTGCGCCAAGATCGTCAAGCCAACCGCAACCCTCTACACGACAACAAATCTCAAGAACAACGACATTGTCAAAACCAAGCTACCTTTGCGCAAGCATGAGAACGGCAACGACAATGCCAACACGAAGAGGAAGAGCGAGCGCGTCTTCACCAAGAATCACAAGATGCCGAGGCACAACGTCAAGAGCAACAATTGCGAGATGCTCTAGAACTTGAGGCGCAACAAGCCCTCTGAGAATCAAGTCGAGTCGTAGCCAACCGAGGCCGACAAGCTCGTGAACATGAAGAAGCACTTTGCGAAGAAGTTCAAGAACGAGTATATCAAGCTCGCGTGCAACGTCAAGCTCGACAAGTTCCTCCACAAGCTCGCCAAGAACATCAAGCTCGCCAAGAACAAGAAGACAATGGAAATACTCCACGGCAAGAGCAAATTGTGAGATACGATCCTCCTCGTCAAGGACGTCATCATCCCCGTCCCGAACACAATGAAGAGCAACGCTATGGCAAGCTAAAGTTCACCATGCCCAAGTTCAATGGAAGCAACAATCCCGAAGAGTACCTTTCATGGGCATTGAATGTCGACAAAATCTTCCGCTTGCACAACTATGAAGAAGATAAGAAGATCGCGATGGCATCCCTTGAGTTCCAAGACTATGTCCTCATTTGGTGGGAACAAGTCATTGAGCCGAGAGGCAAAAGGTGAACCACCCATAACTACTTGGGCGCAAATGAAGGATGTCATGAGAGCACGCTTCGTGCCTACCTACTACAACCGTGACCTGTTAAAGAAACTGCAACTACTCAAGCAAGGAACCAAGAGCGTTGAAGAGTACTACAAGGAAATGGATATTGCAATGATATGAGCCAATGTCACGGAAGATGATGAACAAACTATGGCATGTTTATTGAATGGACTCAATCACCCTATCAAGAAGATCGCCAACTTCCAACCATACTCAAACCTCATCGAGCTAGTGCATCAAGCTACCAAAGCGGAACGTCAAGTGTAAGATGACTTCAAGTATGCCAAGTTCTCATCCAAGTCACACGGCTTCTCCAACACCCAAGCTTCAACGACTCCAACACCATCTACATCAACAAAGCCTTCTACAAGCAACGTCGACAAGTCGAGTTACAAGAAAGCTTTGTCAACATCAAGTCATCTTCCTACAATGAGAAACTTCAAGTCGAGAGCTTCATCATCATCTACCCTAACCGATGAGAATGTCAAGACAAGTTCCTTCAAATGCTTCACATGCGGAGGCCGAGGCCACAAGTCCTTTGAGTGTAGAAAAAAGAGAACCATGATCCTCAATGACGATGGTACATAGGACTCCATGAGTGGAGGAGAAGCAGAAGCACTTGAGCAAGTTGCCATACACCGGCAAGTGAACGATGAAGAGGAACATGTCTTTTGTGATGAAGATTCAAGTCCCGCTCTCGTTATCTCCAAGGTCTTGACCCTTCGACATCACCAAGAAGAATACCAAAGATGCCACATATTCCATACCAAGGCCGGTATCAATGGAAGGTCCGTCAAGGTCATCATCGATGGAGGGAGTTGTCATAACCTAGCAAGTGAAGAACTTCGCTCCAAGATCCAATTTCCCAAGACGAAGCACCCACATCCCTACAAAGTTCAATGGCTAAGTGACTCCGGCACTATTGAAGTCGAGCACAGAGTGCAAGTCTCCTTCAAAATTGGCGCTTATGAAGACACTTTGGGGTGTGATGTCGTTCCAATGACCGTCTGCCACCTTCTTCTTGGTCAACCATGGAAATTTGATAGAGGTGTCATCCACAACGGCCGAATGAACCACTACATCTTCAAGATGAAAGGAAATGAGTACGTACTTCGCCCTATGTCTCCAAGCCAAGTGATCGCCGACAAGCAAGCCACCATCGTGGAGAGAATAGTGAGAGAGCGAACCACCAAAAAGAGAGTGAGCGCCACAAGCCCAAATCGAGTGCCTCCACGATGAGTGAAAAGAAGAACCTAGTTCTATTTTTCACTAAACATGAGATAAGAGAAGTGTGTGAGAACCCATCTAGTGTCCTACACTATGTCCTTTCGTGCAAGGACGATGCACCAAAAGCTAACACCTCTCACACTCTACCTTTAGTGTTGTCTTCTCTTTTGCAGGAATTCCAAGATGTTTTCCCCAACGAGCTACCTCCGGGACTACCTCCACTACGAGGCATCGAGCACCGCATCGACCTCATCCCCGGAGCACCTCTTCCGAACAAAGCTCCTACCGCGTCAACCCCAAAGAAACCAAAGAAATACAAAGGCAAGTAAAGCATCTCATAGACCATGGACATGTGCGTGAAAGTTTGAGTCCTTGTGCCGTTCCGGTCATTCTTGTGCCAAAAAGAGACGGTAGCTTTCGCATGTGTCCCGATTGTAGACCCATCAATGCTATCACCGTTCACTATAGGTATCCCATTCCACGCCTTGATGATATGCTTGATGAACTTAGTGGTGCCACTATATTTTCCAAAATTGATCTTAAAAGTGGTTACTATCAAATCCGCATACAAGAGGGTGATGAATGGAAAACCGCTTTCAAAACAAAGTTTGGCTTGTATGAGTGGTTAGTCATGCCTATGGGTTTATCGGAAGCACCAGGTACTTTCATGCGTCTTATGAATTATGTGTTTCGCCCTTACATTGGTGAGTTTGTTGTGGTCTACTTCGATGATATCCTTATTTATAGCAAATCTCTCAAAGATCATGTTTCCCATGTTCGAACCGTTTTGCAAACTCTTCGAAAAGAGCGTCTCTATGCTAACATGGAAAAATGCCTTTTTGGCGTTGATAAGCTCATTTTCTTGGGTTTCGTTGTTTCCTCTAAGGGTGTTCATGTTGATGACTCTAAGATCAATGCTATGAAAACTTGGCCACAACCAACCAACTTGCATCAAGTGTGTAGCTTCCTTGGTTTAGCCGGTTTCTACCATAGATTTGTGAAGGACTTTAGCACCATTGCTTCACCTTTGCATGCCTTGAGCAAGAAAAATACGCCTTTTGTTTGGGGACCATCCCAAGATACCGCTTTCAATGAGCTTAATAATTTGCTTACTCATGCTCCCGTGCTTGCATTACCCAACTTTGACAAACCCTTTGAGATTCATTGTGATGCTAGTGGTAATGGCATAAGAGGTGTGTTAACGCAAGAGAAGTGCCCCATAGCTTACTTTAGTGAGAAACTTTCCGGAGCGCAACTCAATTACCCCATCTATGGAAAAGAGTTATATGCTTTAGTGCAAGTTTTGCATGAATGGGAACACTATCTTCGCCCTCATGAATTTATCATTCATACCGATCATGAAACGCTTAAATACCTTAAGGGTCAAACCAAGTTGAACAAGCGTCATGCTAAACGGAGTGAATTCATTGAGTCTTTTCCTTATGTCATCAAGTACATCAAAGGCAAGGAAAATGTTGTGGCGGACGCTCTTTCCCGCATATGCATACTTGTTACTCAACTTGAATTGGATGTCATTGGCTTTGAGCACATAAAAGACTTGTATGAGCATGATCCTACTTTTTCTATTCCTTATGCCAAATGTTTGACGCATACCTCTTGGGAATGCTATTACATCAAAAATGGATATCTTATGAGAGCTAACAAGCTTTGCATCCCCGAGTCTTCTCTTTGTTTGTTGCTTTTGCAGGAATCTCATGGAGGAGGACTAATGGGACATTTTGGACGCGACAAGACTTTCGCTACGCTCTCCAAGAACTATTATTGGCCCAAGATGTTTCGCGACGTCAACCGCTTCACCAACCGATGCTCTACATGTCGCAAAGCTAAGTCTAAAGCTCAATCCCATGGCCTTTCTATGCCTCTCCCAATTCCATATCAACCATGGGAAGATATTAGCATGGATTTTGTACTTGGATTGCCTAGGACTAGAAATGGAAAGGATTCGGTATTTGTTGTTGTGGACCTATTCTCTAAGATGGCACATTTCATACCATGCAACAAGATAAACGATGCTTCACATGTTGCCACTCTCTTTTGTAGGGAAATATTGCGTCTACATGGAGTGCCAAAGACGATTGTCTCGGACCGCGATGTCAAGTTCCTAAGCTACTTTTGGAAGACCCTATGCGCCAAGCTCGGAATCAAGCTACTCTTCTCCACGGCGTACCATCCACAAACCGATGGCCAAACGGAGGTGACCAACCGCACACTCTCTGCTCTACTTTGCGTGCTCATCAAGAAGAACATCAAGGAGTGGGAGGAGTGTCTACCTATCGCCGAGTTCGCCTACAACCGCGCAAGACACTCAACTACCGACAAGTCCCCCTTCGAGGTCGTCTACGGATTCAACCCATTGTCACCATTGGACATTCTTCCTCTACCACTCCAAGAGCGCATCAATATGGACACAAGTGCACGTGTGAACCATCTCAAGAAGGTGCATGAAGATACAAGGCACACCATCGAGCGCCAAGTACAACGTCTTGCGACCAAGCTCAACATCAACAAGCACCCCATGGTATTCAACATTGGTGATCTTGTGTGGCTACACCTTTGCAAGGACCGCTTCCCCACCGAACGCAATTCCAAACTTCTACCACGAGCGGATGGACCCTTCAAGGTGCTTGGACGCTAAAACAACAACACTTACAAGATCGACCTCCCGCGCGACAAGTACAACGTGAGCGACATCTTCAATGTCAAGGATCTAGCGCCCTACCATGGTGATGACGAATTCGATCCGAGGTCGGATCTTTCCCAAGGGAGGGGAGATGATGCAGAGCATCCCAAGATCATCCCCATGGACCTACCTACGCCTCCCACGACACCACTTGGACCAATGACAAGGGCACGAGCAAAGGCTATCGAAGATAAGGTGAACTCGCTCCTCTCCGAACTACCATTTCCTATACATGAGACATGGCTACTACCTCAAGCGGAAACACTATGCGTGATCAGGCACTTGGAGGTGAGCCACGGAGCGAGTACACCCAATGGACAAGACGACGAGAACACCAACCGTGAAGGACAAGGAGAAGAGCTGCGGAAGAAGCCCCAGCCACTGGACGACCGGTCGGGACCGGACATCCGGAGCCTGAAGACCCAGCCGAGAGCTACAGCGAGCGAACGTCCGGCCAGGACCGGACGGGCTGGCCACCCCCAGCGAGCGGACGACCGGGCAGGACCGGACATCCGGCGACACCACACCCAAGCCAAAAATAGCGGAAGTCCGAAGTGACCAGACGTCCGGCGCCTCCATCACAGAACGGAACCAGCGGAAGTCCGGAAGCCACTGGACGTCTAGACGCCCATGAGCCACCGGACGACTGGTCCCCGGCGGACGTCCGGTACCTATCTGCGCACAGGATTCGGGCCTGAGTCCCATGTACCCCCTCACTTCGCCCCCATTTGCACTAAGACTATAAATAGACCTCCTATTCCTCCTACCTAGGGTCAGCAAAGTGGTAGCTCATTTAGAGATAGAGCTTTGCTCATCCACATCGGATCTACTCCTTGAGAGAGACCGTGGCCCCTCTTTGGAGAAGATCCCTTTGGATTCAAGACCTCCTCGCGGAGAAGACCATCAAGACCTCCTTTGGAGAAGAACCGGTTACCGTGTATCATCCTTTGTTGATTGTGGATCTTGTATCTCCTATCGTGTTTTGAGGATCTAGCATATGCGTGATCAATCTTGTTGGTTTTAGTGTTCCTCTTGTGTTTCCCCTTGTGTTTACCCTCGTGATTTCCCTCGTGTTCATTGTGTTCATCGCGGGATCTGCTCCTTCCGTGAAAGATCGGCCACATAGGGGTCCACCCTACATCAGTTATCCTCCGTCAAGCCTTGTCGTTGGTAAGGCTACTACTGCCTGTGCATAAATCTGGGGTATTAAGGACCCCATTCTTAATACACCGATAGTAGCCCTTGGGCCTGGGCCGTACACGCATGCGAGGCGTCATTGGGCTATGCCCAAAAAATGCACATGCACACATGGCAGAAGATAACTGCGAACTCTGTCATTATTTTCTCTTTTACTGAACCCTCTCGACAGGCGCACTGCACGCAAAGCACAAATTGCTGAATCTGTGCGGTCACTGGAGTAGTGCACCTAGCAAGGACTGCAAGGCACATGATTTGCGAAATTGGGCAGTCGCTGGAGTAGTGCACCTGGCGAAGACTACTAGGCACGGGATCGGCGAAACTGGGCGGCCGCTCCAAAACAGTGAAGAGCCAGCCCTCGCGCCTTTCCTATAAAGAGGGGGCAGCGGAGAACAATCCTCATTCACCTCTTCCCATTCCAATCTCTCAGCCATTGTCGCCTCTTTCTTCTACATTAACCCCCAAATCTGTTGCCACAATGGCAAGGGGAAAAGGTCAAGCTCGCGCATCCGTCGTTGCAGTGACAACCTCTACTCGGCACCACGCCCATGCCCCGGCCGCTACCGCGGAGGCTGGTTCCAGTGCCCGAGGAAGGGCCGTTGCCTGTGGTTGTGGGAAACACGACGTCTGGGGGCAAGGCAGACATGGCAGAGCACTCATCATCTCGTCCCTAGCCAATCCGCCTTAGGCGGAGGGCCATATGGAGGACAAGGCGCACAAGTTCATCATGGAACTGCATCATCGGCCACATAGCTAGTTGCGCCCTCCCCACCCTTTCACCGGGGTGATGGATGATGACCCACAAGTATAGGGGATCTATCGTAGTCCTTTCGATAAGTAAGAGTGTCGAACCCAACGAGGAGCAGAAGGAAATGATAAGCAGTTTCCAGCAAGGTATTCTCTGCAAGTACTGAAATAAGTGGTAATAGATAGTTTTGTGATAGGATAATTTGTAACGAGCAACAAGTAACAAAAGTAAATAAAGTGCAGCAAGGTGGCCCAATCCTTTTTGTAGCAAAGGACAAGCCTGGAAAAACTCTTATATAGAGAAAAGCGCTCCCGAGGACACATGGGAATATCGTCAAGCTAGTTTTCATCACGTTCATATGATTCGCGTTCGGTACTTTGATAATCTAATATGTGGGTGGACCGGTGCTTGGGTACTGTCCTTACTTGGACAAGCATCCCACTTATGATTAACCTCCATTGCAAGCATCCGCAACTACAACAAAAGTATTAAGGTAAACCTAACCATAGCATGAAACATATGGATCCAAATCAGCCCCTTACGAAGCAACGCATAAACTAGGGTTTAAGCTTCTGTCACTCTAGCAACCCATCATCTACTTATTACTTCCCAATGCCTTCCTCTAGGCCCAAATAATGGTGGAGTGTTATGTAGTCGACGTTCACATAACACCACTAGAGGAGAGACAACATACATCTCATCAAAATATCGAACGAATACCAAATTCACATGACTACTAATAGCAAGACTTCTCCCATGTCCTCAGGAACAAACGTAACTACTCACAAAGCATAATCATGTTCATAATCAGAGGGGTATTAATATGCATATAGGATCTGAACATATGATCTTCCACCAAATAAACCAACTAGCATCAACTACAAGGAGTAATTAACACTACTAGCAACCTACTAGTACCAATCCCGGACTTGGAGACAAGAATTGGATACAAGAGATGAACTAGGATTTTGAGAGGAGATGGTGCTGGTGAAGAGGTTGATGGAGATTGCCCTCTCCCGATGAGAGGAGCGTTGCTGATGATGATGGCGATGATTTCCCCCTCCCGGAGGGAAGTTTCCCCGATAGAACAGCTCTGCCAGAGCCCTAGATTGGTTCCGCCTCATGGCGGCGGAGTTTCGCCCGAGAAGATGGCTTATGATTTTTTCCTCATCGAAAGACTTCATATAGCAGAAGATGGCCATCGGAGGGCCACCGGGGGGCCCACGAGGTAGGGGCGCGCCTAGGGGGGTAGGGCGCGCCCCACCCTCGTGGGCAGGGTGTGGCCCCCCTGGTGAACTTCTTGCGCTCGGTATTTTTTATATATTCTGAAAATGTCTTCGATGAAGTTTCAGGACTTTTGGAGCTGTGCAGAATATGTCTCTAATATTTGCTCCTTTTCCAGCCCAGAATCCCAGCCGCCGGCATTCTCCCTCTTTATGTAAACCTTGTAAAATAAGAGAGAGTAGGCATAAGTATTGTGACATAATGTGTAATAACATCCCATAATGCAATAAATATCGATATAACAGTGTGATGCAAAATGGACGTATCAACTCCCCCAAGCTTAGACCTCGCTTGTCCTCAAGAGAAAGCCGAAATCGAAAAATATGTCCACATGTTTAGAGATAGAGGTGTCGATAAAAGTAAAATACGGACATGAGGGCATCATGATCATTCTTAGAACAACAACTTACATAATTCTCGTCATATGATTTCTTATGATAGAGTAATAATTCAATCACAATTTCAAGTATGAATCGTAAACTTCATTGAAAACTAACAAACTATAATCTCAGTCATTGGAGCAATTGCAATTTATCATAACATAGGAAAGAGTTAATATATAAGAGCTTTTCAGCAAGTCCACATACTCAACTATCATATAGTCTTTCACAATTGCTGACACTCACGCAATACTTATGGGTATGGAGTTTTAAACGGACACAGAGAAAGATAGGGGCTTATAGTTTTGCCTCCCAACATTTTACCTCAAGGGTAATGTCAACAATAATAGTTCATGAAAACTCACATCCAATTAGCCATATATACCAGGATCTTTCCAACATGCTGTGCTTGCCAAAGGATAAAATGTAAAAAGGAAGGGTGAAGATCACCATGACTCTTATGCAAGGTAGGAGATAAAAGTAAAAGATAGGCCCTTCGCAGAGGGAAGCAGAGGTTGTCATGCGCTTTTATGGTTGGATGCACAAAATCTTAATGGGAAAGAATGTCACTTTATATTGCCACTTGTGATATGGAACTTTATTATGCAGTCTGTCGCTTTTATTTCTTCCATATCACACGATCGTATAAAGTTTATTTTCTCCCACACTAATAAGTCATACATATTTAGAAAGGAATATTTATTGCTTGCACCGATGACAACTTACTTGGAGGATCTTACTCAATCCATAGGTAGGTATGGTGGACTCTCATGGCAAAACTGGTTTAAGGGTATTTGGAAGCACAAGTAGTATCTCTACTTGGTGCGATGAATTTGGCTAGCATGAGAGGGAAAGGCAAGCTCAACCATGTTGGATAATCCATGACAATATACTTTATCTCAGATGTAAGAAAACATAACCCATTACGTTGTCTTCCTTGTCCAACGTAAACTCTTTAGCATGTCATATTTTAATGAGTGCTCACAATCATAAAAGATGTTCAAGATAGTATATTTATATGTGAAGACCTCTCTTTCTTTATTACTTCCTATTAATTGCAACGATGACCAAAACTATGTTTGTCAACTCTCAACAACTTTTATTCATCATACTTTTTCTATGTGAGCTCATTACTCTCCATAAGATCCATATGATCTCTTTGTTTCTTTTTATTTCTTTCTCTTTTCTTTTATTCACTTAGGATCATGGCAAAATAATCAAGCCCTTGACTCAACACTAATCTTTATTATATAGCTCAC
This sequence comes from Triticum urartu, assembly GCF_056163025.1. Taxonomy (NCBI): domain Eukaryota; kingdom Viridiplantae; phylum Streptophyta; class Magnoliopsida; order Poales; family Poaceae; genus Triticum; species Triticum urartu. Next base: position 343,653,306 of record NC_141879.1, read on the forward strand.
GGATTCGATTACATAGAAGGATCATAAAGCAAAACTCACAACTAGATCATACTAAGAACTTTTATTCTACTAGATCAAGATATTACCAAAAGGATCGAACTCAGAAAAACAATAAAGATAAAAGTGATGGTGATACGATACCGGGGCACTCCCCCAAGCTTGGCAGTTGCTAAGGGGAGTGCCCATACCCGATGCTCAGTTCTTCTTTGTTGGTGAAGAAGGTGGAGTTGTTGATGATGGATAGTCACACATCGAGCGTAGGAGGTCTTCTAACTTGCGGATAATGCCTTTGAGTGCGATGATATGCTCCCTCAACAAAATATTTTCACGTGTGAGATACTTATTTTGTATATGAGCTAACTCAACCATATTGAAAGCTTCGATCTTAGTTGGGGTAAGAAGATTGTGATCAAGTTGAATGATGTCTTCTGTTGCCGGAACTTGGTCCTCCGTAGCCTTCTTGGTCCCTTCATCATTGCTGATCTCCATGGGTTCTTCTCTCTTCAGCTCTATCTTCATTAGCTAAGCATCGTTGCCCTCATTGTTGGAGGAGGAGGGAGACGACATGATGCTTGGTGTTGACAACCCTGGCAGAAAACAGCTCGAAACAAGAACAGAGGATTTTTGCGTGATACGGTGGTCAAAACCTTCGGGAGGTTATATAATGAATTTTTACCGACCAAAATATGTGTCGTGTAAGAAAACGGAGTCCTAAAAGCACACGAGGTGCCCACGAGGTAGGGGGGCACACCCAGGAGGGTAGGGCGCGCCCTCCACCCTCGTGTCCTTCCCAGACTGCTTCTTATTTTTCTATTTTTCTAAATATTCCAAAACGGAGAAATATTGCCTTAAAACAGTTTTGGAGTCGGTTTACTTACCGTACCACATACCTATTCCTTTTTGGAGTCTGAAACGTTCCAGAAAGTGTCCCTTATGTATTCCTCCGGGGTTACGGTTTCAATAACATTGGTTTCAACATTTATAGGATTACCTGAGATATAATGTTTAATTCTTTGACCGTTCACCACCTTCGGATTTGTGCCTTCGAAGTTGTTGATTTTTATGGCACCGGAACGATAGACCTCCTCGACAACGTAAGGACCTTCCCATTTAGAGAGAAGTTTTCCTGCAAAAAATCTTAAACAGAGTTGTATAGCAATACATAATCACCTACATTAAACTCACGCTTTTGTATCCTTTTATCATGCCGTCTTTTAACTTTTTCTTTAAACCACTTGGCATTTTCATAGGCTTGGGTTCTCCATTCATCGAGTGAGCTAATATCAAATAACCTCTTCTCACCGGCAAGTTTAAAATCATAATTGAGCTCTTTAATAGCCCAATATGCCTTGTGTTCTAGTTCGAGAGGTAAGTGACATGCTTTTCCATAAACCATTTTATACGGAGACATACCATAGGATTTTTATATGCAGTTCTATAGGCCCATAATGCATCATCAAGTTTCTTGGACCAATTCTTTCTAGATCTATTAACAACCTTTTACAAAATTAATTTGAGCTCTCTATTACTCAATTCTACTTGACCACTAGACTGTGGGTGATAAGGAGATGCAATTCTATGATTAACATCATATTTAGCAAGCATTTTACGGAAAGCACCATGAATAAAATGTGAACCACCATTAGTCATTAAATATCTAGGGACTCCAAATCTTGGAAAAATAACTTCTTTAAGCATTTTAATAGAAGTGTTATGATCAGCACTACTAGTTGGAATAGCTTCTACCCACTTAGTAACGTAATCAACAGCAACTAAAATATGTGTATAACCATTAGAGGCAGGAAAAGGTCCCATATATCAAAGCCCCAAACATCAAATGGTTCAATAACGAGTGAATAGTTCATAGGCATTTCTTGACGTATACTAATATTACCAATTCTTTGACATTCATGACAAGATAAGACAAACTTACGGGCATCCTTGAAGAGACTAGGCCAATAAAAACCAGATTGCAATACCTTATGTGCAGTTCTATCTCCAGCATGGTCTCCCCCATAATCTTCAGAGTGACACTTGCGTAGGATCTGTTCCTGTTCATGCTCAGGTACACAACGTCTAATAACACCATCTACTCCTTCTTTATAAAGATGTGGGTCATCCCAAAAGTAATGCCTCAAATCATAGAAGAACTTTTTCTTTTGCTGGTATGTGAAACTAGGTGGTATGAATTTAGCAACAATGTAATTAGCATAATCAACATACCATGGAGCAGTATGAGAAGCATTTATGACATTTATTGCTCATCAGGAAAGCTATCATCAATAGGCAGTGGGTCATCAAGCACATTTTCTAACCTAGACAAGTTGTCTGCAATGGGGTTCTCAGCTCCCTTTCTATCAACAATATGTAAATCAAATTCTTGTAGCAAGCGAACCCATATAATAAGTCTAGGTTTAGCATCTTTCTTTTCCATAAGATATTTAATAGCAGCATGATCAGTGTGAATAGTTACTTTAGAATCAACAATATAAGGTCTGAACTTATCACAAGCAAATACAATTGCTAATAATTCTTTTTCAGTAGTAGCATAATTTCTTTGAGCATTGTCTAGGGTTTTACTAGCATATTGAATAACGTTTAATTTCTTATCAACTCTTTGCCCTAGAACAACACATACAACATAATCACTTGCATCACACATAATTTCAAAGCGTAAATTCCAATCAGGTGGCTGAACAATAGGTGCAGAGATCAATGCTTTCTTAAGTATTTCAAATGATTCTACACAATCATCATCAAAGACAAATGGTATATCTTTTTGTAATAAATTAGTCAGAGGCCGAGAAATTTTTGAGAAGTCCTTAATGAACCTCCTATAAAAACCGGCGTGACCAAGGAAACTTCTTATACCTTTGATGTCCTTGGGGCATGGCATCTTTTCAATAGCATCAACATTGGCTTTATCAACTTCAATACCTCTTTCAGAAACTTTATGCCCCAAGATAATACCTTCATTAACCATAAAGTGGCACTTTTCCAAATTCAAGACAAGATTAGTTTCTTCACATCTCTGCAAAACTCGATCAAGGTTGCTCAAGCAATCATCAAAAGAAGATCCATAGACGGAGAAATCGTCCATGAAAACCTCACAAATCTTTTCACAAAAGTCAGAGAATATAGCCATCATGCAGTAGTAGGTGCATTACATAAACCAAAAGGCATACGTCTATAAGCAAAAGTACCAAAAGGGCAAGTAAAAGTAGTCTTTGATTGACCCTTGGCTGACACATGTATTTGAGAGAAACCAGAATAACCATCTAGAAAGCAAAAATGTGTATGTTTGGATAATCTTTCTAGCATTTGATCGATAAAAGGTAAGGGGTAATGATCCTTTTTAGTGGCCTTATTTAATTTGCGGAAATCAATTACCATCCTATAACCTGTAATAATTCTTTGAGGAATCAATTCATCTTTATCATTAGGAACGATGGTAATACCTCCCTTCTTAGGGACACAATGGACATGACTTACCCACTGACTATCAGCAACGGGATAGATTATACCTGCCTCATGGAGCATTAGTATTTCCTTTCTTACCACTTCTTTTATTTTAGGATTCAGCCGTCGTTGATGATCACGAACTGGTTTAGCATCTTCTTCCAAATTTATTTTTTGTTGACATAGAGTGGCACTAATGCCCTTAAGATCATCAAGAGTATACCCAATAGCAGCACGGTGCTTCTTTAGAGTTTTCAATAATCTCTCTTCCTCATGCTCTGAAAGGTTAGTACTAATAATAATGGGATATATCTTTTTCTCATCAAGATAAGCATATTTAAGAGTATCATGCAATGTTTTAAGCTCAAACACGGGATCACCCTTGGGTGGAGGAGGATCCCCTAGGATTTCAACAGGCAAATTATGTTTCAGAATAGGTTTCTGTTTAAAGAATACTTCATCTATTTCCCTTCTTTCATTCATAAACATATCATTTTCATGGTCTAGCAAATATTGTTCTAAAGGATCACTAGGAGGTACTGCAATAGAAGCAAGACCGATAATTTCATCCTTACTAGGTAATTCTTCTTCACGGTGTTGTCTACTAAATTTAGAGAAATTAAATTCATGAGACATATCATCTAAACCGATAGTAACAACATTCTTTTTGCAATCTATCTTAGCATTAACAGTGAAGGGTCTACCAAATATAATGGGACAAAAGCTATCTTGTGGGGAACCAAGAACAAGAAAATCAGCAGGATATTTGGTTTTCCCACACAAGACTTCAACATCTCTAACAATTCCCATTGGTGAAATAGTACCTCTATTGGCAAGTTTAATTGTGACATCAATATCTTCTAACTCAACAGGTGCAATATCATGCATAATTTCTCTATATAGGTCAATATGTATTGCACTAGCACTGGCACCCATATCACATAAGCCATGATAACAATGATCTCCTATTTAACAGAAATGACAGGCATGCCTACCACAGGTCTAGGTTTATCTTTAGCACAAGGTTTAGCAATTCTAGCAGTTTCATCATAGAAATAAATAACATGCCCATCAATATTATCAGCTAAAAGATCTTTAACAATAGCAATATTAGGTTCAACTTTAACTTTCTCAGGAGGTGTATATGTTTTAATATTGCTTTTACGAACCACAGTTGAAGCTTTAGCATGATCCTTTATCCTAACAGGGAAAGGTGGTTTCTCAACATAAGAAGTAGGAACAATAGGATCATTATAAGTGATAGTCTTTTCTTCAACTTTAATAGGTGCAGCTACTTTTACTTCTATGGGAGGATGATATTTAAACCACTTCTCCTTGGGGAAATCAACATAAGTAGTAAAAGATTCACAGAAAGAAGCTACTATTTCAGAGTCAAGTCCATATTTAGTGCTAAATTTACAGAAAACATCGGTATCCATAAAAGATTTAACACAATCAAACTTAGGTGTCATACCCGAGTCCTTACCTTCGTCGAGGTCCCAATCTTCAGAGTTGCGTTTAATTCTTTCCAATAAATCCCATTTGAATTCAATAGTCTTCGTCATAAAAGAGCTAGCACAAGAAGTATCGAGCATGGTGCGATTGTTATCAGAAAGCCGAGCATATAAATTTTGAATAATCATTTCTCTTGAGAGCTCATGATTGGGGCATGAATATAACATCGATTTAAGCCTCCCCCAAGCTTGAGAGATGCTTTCTCCTTCGCGAGGCCAAAAATTATATATATAATTGCGATCACGATGAACAAGATGCATAGGATAAAACTTCTGATGAAATTCCAATTTCAATCGTTTGTAGTTCCATGACCCCGTATCATCACATAGCCTATACCATGTCAATGCATCTTCCTTCAAAGATAAAGGGAAGACCTTCTTCTTAACAACATCTCCGGGTACACTTGCAAGCTTAAATAATCCACAAACTTCATCAACATATATTAGGTGCTCATCAGGATGCATTGTTCCATCTCCTGCAAAAGGATTAGTTAGTAGTTTTTCTATCATACCCGAAGGAATTTCAAAGCAGAAATTTTCATTTTCATTTTCATTTTCATTTTCATTTTCAGTAGGTTCAGTAGGTTGAGGAGCAACTCTTTGCTCTACTGGTCGGGGTGAAGATACCCCAAACAAGCCCCTCAGAGGATTTCTTTCCATAGTAACAAGTGACAGTAAATTTCAGCACACTATATAAATTTTCCTTACCAAATTCCACCTACCAAAGGCGCTTCACTCCCCGGCAACGACGCCAGAAAAGAGTCTTGATGACCCACAAGTATAGGGTATATATCGTAGTCCTTTCGATAAGTAAGAGTGTCGAACCCAACGAGGAGCAGAAGGAAATGATAAGCGGTTTCCAGCAAGGTATTCTCTGCAAGTACTGAAATAAGTGGTAACAGATAGTTTTGTGATAGGATAATTTGTAACGAGCAACAAGTAACAAAAGTAAATAAAGTGCAGCAAGGTGACCCAATCCGTTTTGTAGCAAAGGACAAGCCTGGACAAACTCTTATGTAGAGAAAAGCGCTCCCGAGGACACATGGGAATATCGCCAAGCTAGTTTTCATCACGTTCATATGATTCACGTTCAGTACTTTGATAATCTGATATGTGGGTGGACCGGTGCTTGGGTATTGTCCTTACTTGGACAAGCATCCCACTTATGATTAACCTCTATTGCAAGCATCCGCAACTACAACAAAAGTATTAAGGTAAACCTAACCATAGCATGAAACATACGAATCCAAATCAGCCCATTACGAAGCAACGCATAAACTAGGGTTTAAGCTTCTGTCACTCTAGCAACCCATCATCTACTTATTACTTCCCAATGCCTTCCTCTAGGCCCAAATAATGGTGAAGTGTTATGTAGTCGACGTTCACATAACACCACTAGAGGAGAGACAACATACATCTCATCAAAATATCGAACGAATACCAAATTCACATGACTACTAATAGCAAGACTTCTCCCATGTCCTCAGGAACAAACATAACTACTCACAAAGCATAATCATGTTCATAATCAGAGGGGTATTAACATGCATATAAGATCTGAACATATGATCTTCCACCAAATAAACCAACTAGCATCAACTACAAGGAGTAATTAACACTACTAGCAACCTACTAGTACCAATCCCGGACTTGGAGACAAGAATTGGATACAAGAGATGAACTAGGGTTTTGAGAGGAGATGGTGCTGGTGAAGAGGTTGATGGAGATTGCCCTCTCCCAATGAGAGGAGCGTTGGTGATGACGATGGTGATGATTTCCCCCTCCCGGAGGGAAGTTTCCCCGGCAGAACAGCTCCGCCAGAGCCCTAGATTGGTTCCGCCAAGGTTCCGCCTCGTGGCGGCGGAGTTTCGTCCGAGAAGATGGCTTATGATTTTTTCCTCATCGAAAGACTTCATATAGCAGAAGATGGCCACCGGAGGTCCACCAGGGGGCCCACGAGGTAGGGGGGCGCGCCCAGGGGGGTAGGCGCGCCCCCACCCTCGTGGGCAGGGTGTGGCCCCCCTGGTGAACTTCTTGCGCTCGGTATTTTTTATATATTCTGAAAACGTCTTCCGTGAAGTTTCAGGTCTTTCGGAGCTGTGCAGAATAGGTCTCTAATATTTGCTCCTTTTCCAGCCCAGAATCCTAGCTGTCGGCATTCTCCCTCTTTATGTAAACCTTGTAAAATAAGAGAGAGTAGGCATAAGTATTGTGACATAATGTCTAATAACAGCCCATAATGCAATAAATATCGATATAAAAGCATGATACAAAATGGACGTATCAATGGAGGACAACCATCTATGCAGCCTATGGCTGCGGGTGGATGGTTGCTGCAACGGTCCCGTCTACATGACTATCACGACCTCCACCAACGGCATCATGTGCTTCGCACGTGGATGGAAATCCTTCGTCCATGCTCGCAGCTTGGGGAAGGGGCACCTCCTTCACTTCAGGCTGGTCGGATCTGACACGCTCTTCATGAAGTTCTTCGGGGCTTCAGGCGCCCGCCTGGAGTGCTGCATAGAAAGCTCAAGCAGCAGCGACACTGCTTCCTCCAGCGAGAGCGATGACGAGGATGATGATGACAATTCCCTAAGCGTCAAGATTGAGGGCGACGTCCCCGACTCCAGCTGAACATTGGCAGCACCATCATCTGGTCTTCCAGGAGCGAGTTAAGCTTCGCCTAGTGAAAGTGCAACTAATCCCCGGGTGGTTTTGGTAATTCATAACAACATATAGCTCATTGAACTAATATCCATTCAAGACAAATATTTCAGGAAGTTCAATGAATGTCATGGCATGGACTAGAGATGTGGACCCCCAAAATGCTAAAGGACATATATTCGCAAAAGCTCAAGACTCTCCATCTTTATTTTAGTGACCCAAAATCACATTGAGTCCATAGGAAAGCCAATACTATTAGAAGGGGATGAGATGTTGCTTAATGGCTTGCTTGCTCAAATGCTTAGTGATATTGCTCCAAAACCCTCAGCCACTTTCTCCATCCAAATATGTCAAAATCCTAAACTCCAACTCGGCCCCACAAATTCTTTCTATCCGGCGCCACCGAGGTCATATGACATAGCCATAGCCAAAAACCCTAACAGTTTGGTCTCACCGAGATGGCCCTGCCAACGCTCTGTGACTTGTTGCATTTATTTCGGTCTCACCGAATTATGCGATCGGTCTCACCGAGTTAGCTTGGAAAATTCTCTATTGCCTTATTGCTTCACTTCGGTCTCACTGAGTTGATGCAATCGGTGCCACCGAGATGATGCTTGCCCTAAGCCCTAGCACATCGGTCTCACCGAGTTGTTCTAGTCGGTCCTACCGAGATTCCTAACGTTCACATTTTTGAATTAATCGGTGCCACTGAGTTTAATCATTCGGTTTCACCGAGATGGGTAAAATGTGTGTAACGGTTGGATTTTGTGTGGAGGCTACATATACCCCTCCACCCCTTCTCCATATATGAGAGAGCCATCAGAACATGCCTACACTTCCACCATACATTTTCTGAGAGAGAACCACCTACTCATGTGTTGAGATCAAGATATTCCAATCCTACCACAAGAATCTTGATTTCTAGCCTTCCCCAAGTTGCTTTCCACTCAAATCACCTTTTCACCATATCCAAATCTGTGACAGAGAGTTGAGTGTTGGGGAGACTATCATTTGAAGCATAAGAGCAAGGAGTTCATCATCAACACACTGTCTATTACCTTTTGGAGAGTGGTGTCTCCTAGATTGGTTAGGTGCCGCTTGGGAGCCTTTGTCAAGATGTGGAGTTGAACCAAGAAGTTTGTAAGGGCAAGGAGATCGCCTACTTCGTGAAGATCTACCCGAGTGAGGTAAGTCCTTCGTGGGTGATGGCCATGGTGGGATTGACAAGGTTGCTTCTTCATGGACCCTTCGTGGGTGGAGCCCTCCATGGACCTGCGCATCCGTTACTCTTCGTGGGTTGAAGTCTCCATCAACGTGGACACATGGTAGCACCACCTATCGGAACCATGCCAAAAATCTCCATGTCATCATTGCGTTTGCCTTCTCCAAACCCTTCCCTTTACCTTCATATGCAATGTTTTACTTTCCGCTGCTATACTCTTAGAATTGCTTGTGTAGGTTGATTGCTTGACTTGTGCCAATTGCTAAAATCTACCCACAACTAAATTGGGAAAAGGTTAATTTTTATTTGGTCAAGTAGTCTAATCACCCCCTCTAGACATACCTTCGATCCTACTCATAGGCACTCCTTTTCCCCCTGCATTTCACTCGATGTAAACCCTCCGGCGTAATGTTAAGGAATGTTATCGGGTGCCCCCAATACCTACTGTTTATCATGTTTGATGAATGTGCGTTGTTTTCCCTTGTTCAATCTTGTTTTTGCATGGTTTTATTCCCTATGTTGTTTTGAAACTTGCTGGCGTGCACACTTGTCACGAGCGCTTTGAGGAACGGATCCTTAGTAGCTTGCTGGAAGTGTCGCAGCCGGCAAGGCCCCTTGGCGGTCTCAGCGCAGCTGCCTTGATTGTTGAGCATACTCGAAACAAAAAAAGAGCGCAACTAATCGCAGCAAGGTTCCCTCGCATGCAGGTTTGTCGGATTTGGGGCTCCGCAGACCCAAGAAAGATTCAAACTTTGGGGTGCGTGCGAAGAACTCGATCTCCCCAATCTGCCAACTTGTCGATATCATGCCTAGCTCGATGAACGGGAAAGGGAAGGGACAAGGCAGTTTACCTAGGTTCGGGCCACCGTGCGGTGTAATACCCTACTCCTGCTTTGTGGCGGATTAGCCTCAAGGTGGGCTGAGGATGAACTGGTACATAGGAAGAACCACCTCAGGATGTGTGTTCTCATGAGCTGGTGAGGATTCGGATGCCTCGGCTCGATGCCGGGTTCCCCTTCCATGGTGGTTGCTAAACTATATTTATGGTGGCCTTGGTCCTGTTCCACCAAAGTGAAGGCGGCAAGGGATCCTACAACGGCCAATTTTGAAGGGAGAGAACTAGTACATCTTATCCTGATGAAAGGTGGTCTTCACTTGCAAAGCTTCTGGTCATGACGTCGTGGTGGGCTCGGGGATGACCTCCATCCTGTCGTCCTAGCGGTCTTGGTCTTGTAGCATTGAAATGGAAGCCTTTGGCTAATTCCTCGGGACTCCGCGCCTGTGCTTGCCTCTTTAGCACAAAAGAGGAAACCTGCTGTACTGTGCCCGCTAGCGCCCGCCTGGCCTTGGTCGTCATGGCTTGCATCACCCTAACCTCACGAGGTGGGCGCTTGCATATGAATCTCCACTCCTCAGGAGCCAGCCTAGAGAGGCCGCTCCCTCTGGAGGTCTTGGCGCCGTCCGTCTCGCAAGGCTTGGACCCTCGCGATGGTCTTGCGTTGTTGATGCTGAAGATGGGCCATATCAGGCCGCCGATGGAGCCACGCCGTGGGCCACAGGCAGGCAAGTCTGGGTACCACGGTTCCCAGAACGCCGAGAGTAGCCCCGGGGCCCAAGGCGTGCTCGGACTCGGCTTGGAGGCGAAGCCAAAGGGCAAGGGCGAAGCACCGCGAGCCCCAAGCACTTGCGGACCTAGTCGACGCGTGGCGCTTGATGGGACGTGGGCGTCTCCGCTTCCCCATGCTGCCTCGGCAACCATTTGACTTGACAATAGCCTGCTACATACAAAAAGATCATCATTACTAGGGGATCATGGAGGCAGGCGGTTGGCCTCCCTCCAGCTATAAATGGGGAGAGGGGCGGAGCCCCCTGCTCATCTCCGTCTTCTCGCTGCTTGCCCCTTCTTCTTCCTTCTTGTCTCGCCGAAGTATCCATGGCACCGATGAGGAGGTTTTTCGCGACAGAGAAGTGGAAGGCCCACAAGGAGGGGCCAGGCTCGCCGCCGCCCAAGAGAGGCCGTGGGCGGCCTCGAAAGCGCGCGATGACTCTGGCGGCGGCCCCTCGGGGGTGCGGGCGTGCTCCTTCAACGGCTGGAGTTGCCTCCGACAGCCACGGTGGAGCTTCTTCCCACGACAAGGGCTGCCGCTGGCGGGGCGACCTCGGTGATGGGGAGGCACACGACGATCGTCCGGCCACCACGACCAGGCTCCCACTTAGCCGACGCGCTTCCGGAGTTTGTTGTGTAGTCGGAGAGGCAAGAGGGCATCTGGCTCTAGCTCCCGCATTCCTTCGCGAGTGCGCTACCAGCTGGAGGGCCTGGCGGCCTCTGGCTGCAGGCCGATGGCCGCTGCAACCAGTCCTCATGGGTGGACGTCGAAGTCACCGCCGCTGGCAACGTGTCCCTGAGCCACGAATGGCCGCCGTTTGCCCCCGCACGCGGCCTGCACGAGAGGTGCACCCTCCACTTCAGGTACGACGGCCTCGCGACCCTCTATGTCAAGGTCTTCGGAGAAGGTGGCCGGCGCCTGGGGTGCTGCCCGGAGAGCGACAACGACGACGAGGACGATGGTGACGGCACCTTTGCTGGCGGTGAGCTTGCCCCTGGCAACGGCCCCGCCGCCTCCAACAGCGGGGGCTCCTCTTCTGGGCGGAGCTTGGGCGACAATGAGGACAATGAGCCGCCATGCCGCCGGGCTCAGACCGAGGAAGGCGACAAGCTGCGTCACTGACGCGCCCCGGTGAAGTAGGAGGATTTCTCCGACTGAGCTCGGGGGCTGCTAGAGCCAGGCCTCAGGAGCCGCAGTAGTTGCACGGCTTGCTTTTGCCTTTTCCTTTCCTCCTGCATCGAAAAAAGTAGAGGGCCCTGTTGGGGCATGTAATGAACCATGGCGCTCGCACCACTATGCTATTCTCGTTATTTTGATATTATGTCGTGGCATCCATGCTGCTACTCGGCGTAGTTAGGGTGACTTAGCTCAACGTGCTCGTGGTAGACTTCCATTCTGCGAGGGCATGCCCTTTCAGGGGCATCTTCCAAGGGCTTCCTTCTTGAGAACTTGAGGAGAGTTGAGCCTCCGGAGGCGTCTTGTGGCTGCATGGTTAGAAAACGTCATGAGGCACCATGCCTCGCGCCCCGAGCTTAGGTTGGTTGTAACTAGTACGTCACGTCGCGATGCCCGGAGGCACGGACTTGAGAGGACGTGCATGCCCGCGAGCTCGTTTGAGAGAGTATCGCGAGGATAAAGACGTCGAAGGCTGAGGTAGCAAGGCTTCGGCGAGGTGTGGTCACGGGCGAGCCTAGGCGCGCACACCATTGGTCCTTGGTGAGCCCAGGCGCACACACCGTACTTAGCCCCAGTGCGCGGGACGCGCGAGGAAGAGCAACGGGCAACTGCCACTCTTCCTGAGATAAGGTTGGAAAGGCGAACAACAGAAAAAAGAGAGAAAATTTCCATCCCTTGCGAACGAAAGACACGAAAGCTCCAAATTCCAATCAAGAAGTTGCAAACCGGCTACAGAAAGCAAGCAAAAGAACAGCCGCGTCCGACACCTAGACTAGTCTTCTTGTCTTCTCACCAGCGCGGAGCATGGGGCCTCCACTAGGACGTGGGTGGGAGCCCCCGTGAGGCCCAGGGGCAGCACTCAGGAGACTCCTGGGCATGTACAACCGAACTCATTATTACGTGAGAGTGTCACGAGCGAAGACCTTCATAGGCGCGAGGCCTTCTTTATGGGTAGAACTTCCGGAGGTGCTGGATGTTTCGGGCGTTCTGGATGGGGATCTCGTTCTACGTCTCGAGGCGCGCGGTGCCAGGCCTGGAGACATGGGCGATCCTAAACGAGCCCTCTCACATGGGTGAGAGCTTATGCAGCCCTAACCTAGAGAGCACCCGCCTCAGGACGATATCACCCACCTTGAGCGTCCTGGAGCAGACGCTGCGGTAGTGATACCACCCCAACGCCTGCTGGTACCTCGCTGCACGGAGCGAGGCTTGGCGGCGGCGTTCCTCCCCTAGCAGGAGGTCCACCCTTCACGAGGCGTCCTGGCGTGCCTCGTCAAATGCCAAGACCCGTGTGGAGCGATGCCTGACCTCGTGAGGGAGAACTGCTTCGGCTCCGTAGACGAGGAAGAACGAGGTCTCGCCCGTTGGCTTGGTCGCGGTGGTGCGGATGGACCACAGCACGGACTGGAGCTCGTCGAGGCAGCCCCTGCCGCAGGCCTCGAGCTTCTTCTCGAAGGTCCTCACCATGAGGCCTCTTAGGACCTCTGCGTTGGCGCGCTCAACTTGGCCGTTGCTCCATGGGTGTGCCACCGAAGCATAGCATATCTGCGTTCCAACGTTAGCACAATATGTTTTGAAAAGGTTGCTGGTGAACTGCGAGCCATTGTCGGTGATGATGCGGTTAGGAACCCCGAAGCGGCTCATGAGGCCCTTGAAGAACTTGACGGCCGAGCCAGCCGGGATGGTACGGACGACTTCCACCTCCGCCCACTTGGTGAACTTGTCGATGGCGACATAGAGGTAGCGGTAGCCCCCGGGCGCTCGAGGAAACGAGCCCAGGATGTCCAGCCCCCAGACCGTCCACGAGAGCTGAATGGTCTAGAGACCCTGGGAGGGATGGTGGATCTGCTTAGCATGGAACTGACAAGCTTCGCAAGATCTTACCAACTCAGTTGCATCATTGAGCGTCGTGGGCCAGTAGAATCCGCTGCGGAACGCCTCGCCCACGAGGGTACGTGAGGAGGAGTGATGCCCGTAGTCCTCGCCGTGAATGTCGGCCAATAGCTCACATCCCTGCTCCCTGGAGATGCATCATAGAGAAACATTGTTCGGGCGCTTTAGGTAGAGCTCACTGTCTTGGATGCAGTACGTAGTGTCCCGCGGACTACGCGCTTCGCCTCCTCTTCCTTCTCCAGCAGGGTGCCCTGGAGCAGGTACGCTTTGAACTCCTCGGACCAGCACCCCTCCTGAGGCTCGAGCACAAGGAGCAGGCAGGCCCCTAAAGTTGGGCCGCAGGCTGGTGCGCCCCGAGAGGGGCGCCGGGGGAGCTCCTCCTGAGGTGGTGCGGGTCCCGTAGCGGGGGGAGTTACCGACGGCTTGAAGAGTCGCTCCTCAAAGACGCCAAGCTCCTAAGGCTGGCGCCGGGATGCCCTCTTGGCGATGTCATCTGCCTCCTTGTTCGTGCCACGCGACACGTGCTGCAACTCCAAACCTAAGAATCGTTTCTCAATTTTGCATACCTCCTCAAGGCATGACTCCATGTGCTCGTCCTTTGGCTTGTACGCCTTGTTGGAGAAGTTGACGAGGAGCTGGGAGTCGCCCCTGATGGTGACATGCTTCACCCCTAGAGCCACCGCAGCCTTGAGGTCAGTGATTAGGCCCTCGTACTCCGTGATGTTGTTGGAGACCTTCTCTTCATGCTAGAAACCATTGTTGAGGAAATCGTTAACTGGTAGCTGCTCGGTTGGCTAGCGAGTAGGGGATTAATCGGCTAATCGGCAAGTTAATCGGCCATTTAATCAATTAATCAGACGATTTTTCGGTTTATCGGCTACTCGGTGACCCTATGAGTAGGGATTAATCGGCAAGTTAACTGGTTAATCGGATGAATTCTTGAACAGGGCTGGAAACAAAGCTGCATGGCGTAGTAGAGCTTGTCCTGGGTGGGCGAAATGAGCACGGCTCCAGCCCCCGCGCCCTGATGCGCGAATGCTCCGTCGAAGTACATGACCCAACCATCCGGTGCTTCGCTGTCGGGCGCGAGGGAATGATCCTCGCCCACTTCTCGGTCAGGGGCGTCAGTCCATTCTGCCACAAAGTCAGTGAGGGCCACACCTTTGATGATCCTGGTGGTGCTGAACTCCAACTGGAACACCTGTAGTTCAATGTTCCATTCGACGACCCTTCCCGCGGCATTAGGGCACCGGAGCACCCTCTCCAAGGGGTAAGTCGAAACAACCTTGATGGGGTGGCCTTGGAAGTAGTGACGCAGTTTCCGGGTGGCGACGAGGAGTGCGAGCAACAACTTTTGCGGCATGGGGTAGCGTGCCCTTGCATCACGTAGAACCGTGCTGACAAAGTACACCGGGTGTTCGACGAGGGTGGAGGCATTGGCGGGGTCCTACACCTCCTGAGACTGGGGGACCACAGGAGCTTTTTCATCTGCCGGGGCATTCGAGGCCTCAAGAGCACCATCCTTAGGAGCCTTGTCATCTGTTGGGGCAGCCGTGGCCTCATGAGCGCCATCCTCAGGAGCCTTGTCATCTATCGGGGCAGCCGTGGCCTCAGGAGCGCTGTCCTGAGGATGCAGAGTCTCAGTCGGGTGTGAGGTGCTGTTCCGCGAGCCCTTGACCAGATGCTCCTCCCAGACCGCCACGAGCGCCACACTAGCAGAGTGAGGCGTGGCGGCCAGGTAGAGCACCAAGGGTTCGAGGGGGCGTGGTACTACCATTACCAGTGGGCTGGTGAGGTACCTCTTGAGGTCTTGGAAGGCCTCTTCAGCCTCTGGAGTCCACTCGAACGGGCCATTTTTCTTCATCATTTTGAAGAAAGGAAGGGCGTGCTCACCTAACTTGGAGATGAAGCGCCCAAGCGAGGTCACACAGCTTGCCAACTCTGCATCTCCTTGACAGTCTGCGGCGGACTGATCCTTTCTATTGCCTTGACCTTCTCCAGGTTGGCCTCAATCCGTCTGTGCGACACCAGGAATCCCAACAGCTTGTCGGATAGGACGCCAAACACACATTTCTCCGTGTTGAGTTACAGGTTCGCCTTGCGCAGACTAGCAAATGTTTCCTCTAGGTCTTCGACTAGGGTTCTTGCCTCTCAAGATTTCACCACTATGTCATCAACGTACGCCTCGGCGTTCCTCCCGAGCTGCTGGCCCAGGGCGATGTGCATCAGCCACTGGAAGGTTGTTCTGACATTGCGCAGTCCGAACGGCATGCAGGTGTAGAAGTATACCCCACACGGGGTCAGGAAAGCTGTCTTCTCAACATCTTGCACCACCATCTTGATTTGGTGATAGCCTGAGAAGGTGTCTAGGAAGCATAGTAGATCACACTCGGCGGTGGAGTCGATGATCTGACCGATGCGTGGGAGAGGGAATGGGTCTTGAGGACAAGCCTTGTTGAGGTTGGTGAAATTGACGCACATGCACTCCTTCCCGCCTTTTTTGGGGACAATAACTGGGTTCGCCAACCAATCCGGATGCTGTACTTCCCGAATGACACCGGCCTCTTGTAGCTTGCGGGTCTCCTGGATGATGAACGACTGCTTCTCTGGGGCTTGCCGCCGTGCCTTCTGCTTTACTGGGCGTGCGTTGGGGTGCACCACCAGGTGATGCTTGATTACCCCACGCGGAACCCCGACTAGGTCCACCGCCTCCCATGCAAACACATCCTTGTTCGCGCGGAGGAAGCATACCAGCACCTCTTCCAAGTCCTGGGGGAGGTTGGCGCCTATGGTGAAGGTAGAGCCTGACCCCGCGTCTTTGTTGACCGGCTCCTGCCTCGTTTCGGCCTTGTCTTGAGAGAATAACTGCTTCTTCTTTGCTGGCACAGCCCCCGGGCCCACCGGAGCCCCTTCCCTGCCAGGCCGTGTGGCTGCCGTGGTCCTGAAGGCGAGCTTGAGGGCCGAGAGCACATCCTTGGTATCCCCCACCACGGTGAGGACACCGCTTCTCCCTGACATCTTCATGAGGTTGTAACCAGGATGGGTTGCCTCCATGAACTTGGCTAGGGCCGGGTACCCGAGAATGGCGTTGTATAGAAAGCTGATGCGGGCGATGTCGAAGTCGATGAGCTCGGTGCGGTAGTTGTCGCAAGTGCCAAAGGTGACGAGGAGGCGGATCTGCCCTAGAGGGTAGGTGGAGCCATCAACGACCCTAGAGAAAGGCTTAGTGGGGAGGAGCCGGCCATAGGGCACATGAAGCAAGCCGAACGCTTCCACGAAGAGGACGTTGAGGCCAGCGCTGCCGTCGATGAGGGTCCTGGTGACTGGTACGTTGCAGATGGTGGGGGTGCAGAGCATTGGGAGTGCGCCGACGCCGGCCGTGGTCGCGGGGTGGTCCCTTGAGTCGAAGGTGATGTCCGCCTTAGACGCCACCTAGCCCGGAGGGGCTCCCCACTACGCGTGGGCGGCGCCCATCTGGTAGCAGAATTGCTTGATGTGGCGGTCCGAGGCCGACGTTTGTGAGCCGCCAAGGAGGGCCGCGACAACGTGGGGTTCCGGTTCCACTAAGCGCGCGATGAGGAGGCTGAGAAGATCCTCCCAGGAGGCCACTGAAGACTCCGACAAGCCCAGGAGCCAAGTGCCCGGCCCACCCGTAAGGGCCATGGGGAGCTAGTGCACCATGACCTTGTCGTCGCCGCCAGCCCCCCAGACAGCCTCCGCATACGCTTGGAGAAATCCTGCCGGATCCTTCGTGCCGTCGTGTTGAGGTGGCAGATCCGGCCTGAACTTTGGCGGCCATTGCACTCACCACAAGGTGGGTGCGAAAGCCCGAAGGCCCATGGTGCCCCCGAACGTGCCCGGCGGCCCGGCCGGTGGAGCAGCGCCCGCCATGAGAGCCGAACAACGTGGGTGGGGTGCAGCAGGCGAGGAGGTGAATCTTTGACACACCCCTACTTGGCGCGCCAAATGTCGGATTCGGGGCTCCATTGACCCAAGAAAGATTCAAACTCTGGGGTGCGTGCGAAGAACTCGATCTCCCCAATCTGCCAACTTGTAGATCTCACGGCCTAGCTCGATGAACGGGAAAGGGAAGGGACAAGGCAGTTTACCCAGGTTCGTGCCACCTTGTGGTGTAATACCCTACTCATGCTTTGTGGTAGATTAGCCTCAAGGTGGGATGAGGATGAACTGGTACAGAGGAAGAACCACCTCAGGAGGTGTGTTCTTGTGAGGTGGTGATGATTCGGATGGCTCAGTTCGATGCCGGGATCGCCTTCCTTGGTGGTGGCTAACCTATATTAATGGTGGCCTTGGTCCTCTTCCCCCAAAGTGAATGTGGGAAGGGATCCCACAACGGCCAATTTTGAAGGGAGACAACTAGTGCATCTTATCCTAATGAAAGGTGGTCTTCGCCTGCAAAGCTTCTGGTCGTGACATCGTGGTGGGCTCGATGATGACCTCCGCCCTGTCATCTTGGCGGTCTTGGTCCTGTAGCACGAAAATGGAAGCCTTTGGCTGATTCCTCAGGACTCCGCGCCTGCTCTCGCCTCTTTAGCACCAAAGAGGAAACCTGCTGTACTGCGCCCGATGGCGCCCGCCTGGCCTTGGTCGTCATGGCTTGTGTCACCCTAACCTCACGAGGTGGGCGCTTCATAGGAATCTCCGCTCCTCAGGAGCCAGCCTAGAGAGGCCGGTCCCTCTGGAGGTCTTGGCGTCGTTCGCCTCGCGAGGCTTGGCCCCTCGTGAGGGTCTTGCGTTGTTGATGCTGAAGATGGGTCGTACCAGGCCGCCGATGGAGCCACGCCATGGGCCGCAGGCAGGCAAGTCTGGGTACCCCGGCTCCCAGAACGCGGACAAGGTTGCACATACACAAGCCAAAAAACATTCGAGGAAAGTAGCTCTACAACAAAGAATTTATTTGAAAAAAAATTCAACTTAGCTTTTCTTTGTTGTACTTCTTGTCCTGGAATATTAACTTGAACACCTCTTGACGGTGCCCATTCCATTACTCCCCTCGGCAACATGTGCGAGACAACCTTCTGTCCTTTGAGAAAATTAAAAAGAGAAAATAATGATATGGAACCTTGATGGTCCGTTAATTATCCATTCAAGACAAATGTATCACAACATCATAGAAATACACATATAACTAGACATGTGAATTGACAATAGTTGTGAAGCACTTAGCTTTATTTCACTTATGCACGGGGTCTACGTCTGGCTTTGTACAAAGGATTACATGCCACACCGGCAAACTTGTACAGAAGGTGGTTGTCAGGCAGCCTGGCAACCCCGCGCCTTACGGATAAAACTTGCGAAGATGCTCGATATTCCACGGGTTATGCACTAGAGTGCCATCTTTGGTCTCTAGGTGGACTGCGCCAGGCCTAGTGACTCATTTCACCTGGTAAGGGCCTTCCCACTTCAGCGTCAACTTGTTTGAATTCTTGGTGGACTTAACTCGCTGAAGAACATGGTCGCCTTCCTTAAGGCTCCAGGCATTCACCTTGTAGTTGTGGTAGCGGTGCAAGGCTTGCTGGTAGCGTGCAACACATGCAACATCCTGGAGACGATCTTCCACAAGGAGCGTAGCATCATCTTGCCGCAACCGCTCTTGCTCAAGCTCATCATAAGCGAGCACTCGAGGTGACCCGTGCATGAGTTCTATGGGGAGCACTAGTTCTGCCCCATAGACTAGGGAGAATGGTGTCTGGCCAGTAGCTCGATTTGGTGTCATTCTGATTGACCAAAGAACCATCGGCAACTCATCAATCCAGCGTCTTCCACACTTGTGCAGCTTGTCCAAGGTCGTCGTTTTGAGCTCATGTAGAACTTTAGCATTTGCCCTTTCGGCCTAGTTGTTGCTCCTTGGATGGCCATCTAATGCAAAATAGATCTTGCTGCCAAGATCGTCAAGGTACTGCATGAAGGTACGACTAGTGAACTGTGTGCCTTTGTCGGTGATTACCGTGTTGGGCACTCCAAACCGGCAAACTAGTCCTTTGAAGAACTTGACGGCTGAATGTGATGTCACCTTCCTCACCGGCTCCACTTCTGGCCACATTGTGATCTTGTCGATTGCAACATACGAGTACTCAAAGGCCCCGACAACATAGGGAAAGGGGCCCATTATGTCGAGCCCCCAGACCGAGAAGGGCCAGGAGAGAGGGATCGTTTGAAGAGCTTGAGCTGGCTGCTGTGATTGTTTTGAATGGAACTGGCATGCTTCACACTTGGTTACTAGCTCAGTTGCATCCTCGAGGGCAGTGGGCCAAAAGAAAACTTGCCGGAAAGCTTTGCCGACAAGTGCTCTTGATCCTATGTGAGAGCCACATATCCCCTCATGTATCTCTGCCAACAGCTTCTGTCCATCTTCCCGATAAATGCACTTCAATTTCACCCCATTTGGTCTTTTTGTGTAAAGGTTGTTGCCGACAAACTGATACATACTCTCTTCGTCCCAAAATAAGTGTCTTGAGCTTAGTACAAATGTGTACTAGAGCTAGTACAAAGTTGAGACACTTATTTTGGGATGGAGGGAGTACTTGATTGGCGGGCTACTCTTTCAGCTTCTTCTTGATCTTCGGGAAGTTCTTCCGTTTGAAGGAAATTGACAATTTACTACGCCCATGATGGAGCCTCTGGCTCGAAAAGAAGGACTAAAGGCATATATTCAGTTGTGGGAGCGCTTGTCTCGACGGCAAGAACTTGATTCTTTACCAGAGTCTGCTGCTCACCAGCAAGCTTTCCACTGTCTCCAGCGACATCCTTGTCGGCAGCTTCTAGGAGCTCGGCAGAAAAATACTTGCTGGAGTTTAGTTTCCTTCTCTTATTCTACCCAACTGATGGTGTTATGGATGGTTGAGTCAAATGGAGCACAAAAGTTCCTGGTTCCACATGTAGCTTGAGTGCGGCATGTTTTGACAGATCATCTGCAATGCTGTTCTCTGCACGTGAAATGTGCTCTGTTTGCAATTCATCAAAGTGCTCTTCGAATTTCCTCACTTCATCAACATATGCTTCCATTAGTGGACTCTGGTAGTCTTTGTTGACTTGCTTCACAACCAACTGCGAATTATCTCGGATGATAAGCTTCTTGATTCCAAGATCTACCGTGATCCTGAGTCCGGCAAGCAATCTTTCGTATTCAGCAGTGTTGTTTGTCGCCTTCTCCTTGGGGAAATGCATCTGAATCATGTACTTGAGGTGCTCTCCGGTGGGTGCGACAAGAAGCACTCCAGCACCTTGTAGCGAGAAAGCACCATCAAAATACATAATCTAGTCCTTGGTCTCTGGAATTTCTTCGTTTGGCGTTGGCATCCATTCTGCAATGAACTCCGCCAAAGCTCTGCTCTGTATTGTTGATGTACTTTCAAACTTGAGAACAAAGCCTGACAACTCCAACTCCCACTCAACAATCCTGCCTGTTGCATCTTGATTCCTCAAGATCCTTTGCATCGGAAAGCAAGTGAAGACGTTGATTTGGTGTGCTTGAAAGTAGTGGCGCAGCTTCCTTGAAGCCATTAGGAGACCAAAAAGCAATTTATGTATTCCAGAATATCTTGATCTAGCCCCTTCGAGAAGGGAGCTAACAAAATATACTGGGCGCTGCACCAATTTCTTCTTCTGCACAACTTGCTGTTCTGATCCACCTGCTTGCTTCGCGCTTGACTTGTCTGCACCAGGACTTGCCAGAGAAAATCCTGGCTTGACACTCACTACTGCAGGATGCTGCTAACGCAACACTACAATCTGAGACCCTTCGACGAAACTGTGTGCGATGCATTAATCGCAAATGGTGATGTAGGAAAACCGTCAAAAAAGAAGCAAAACATTTGTGATGGCGGATACATCAAACATGGTTTAGATTTTAGTTGCGTGTGCGATGCGGGGCATACGGTGTAGTTCAATGAACTGTTTGCGATGAGGCAGAACAACATAAGCTGACAGCCAGATGAAGGTGTGTGTGCGATATACGACATACAGTTCACTCGGATAAACTGTTTGTGATGAGGCGGAACAACAGAAACGGGCAGCCAGATGAAGGTGTGTGCGATATATGGCATACAGTTCACTCGGATGAACTATTTGTGATTAGGCGGAATAAAAGAAACGGCCAGCCAGATTAAGGTGTGTGTGCGATAGAGGGAAAACAGTTCAAGGTGTGTAGCCACCTATATATACACACATAAACACTATTCTGATCATGGGATCAGAATAATATTCTGATCACAACCTGAACTGCCTGACTAACACGCCTGAACTACCCTCTGTATGAACCCGACCTTCGGGCTATCTTCGCAACCGTGGCTTCCCCCGCGAATTATTCTGGTTTGTCGTGTTCTATATGATGTTAGTGTAATCTAGAAACGTTTTTTAGCAACTAAATACCTGTTTTAAATAGAAATCTCGCTCGTTGGCGGATTTTGCTCTCGAGTCGTCATGAAATTGCGTTTTTCTACAATTTTACTGCCTGAATTATTCGACCTGAACTTCTCCCAGTGCTAGGTTGAACTTCCGCCAACATTGCCTAAATGGGGCTTGCGATATACTGTTGGAAAGCTATGAACACCAGTATCATGACCCAAGTTAAATTTTTGGCAAAATGTAAGAAGTTTAAGAGCAGTTTTGTAAACCGTTTTTTCTTCATTCAAAAAATGTGAATCGTATTTTCGATCACATTTCTAAACCGTTTATCAGAATGAGGCAAATAATACGGCGTTGGAAAGCTGCTCTAAAACCGCTTCTTCCACATGTTGAAAGTTTTCTCTAATTCCTTATGGTTAAATAGTAATTTGGAAAATCGTAAAATTTCGCAAACCAAACAGCCGAGTTCGTATTTTCAATGTCATTTCAAAACGGCTAATCTAATTGAGGAAAATGATAAGGCGTTGGAAAGCTTATGAAAATGCGCTACTTCTTCATGTTGAAAGGTTTTCTAATTTTGAATGGTTTAAAGATAATCTAGAAAACGGTACATGTTCCACCGAGTTTGTATTTTTGACCTAATATTTTAACTGTAAGTCCAAATGCAGCAAATGATACAGCGTTGGAAAGCTTAAACAAATGTGGAACTTTTTTGTATATATTTTTTCTCCCAATTCTTTATGGTTTTAAGCCAATTTTGAAAATGGCTAAAAATGTATTTTCGCCGTAATTTCTACAGACTTTATCGGAATTGGGCAAATAATATACCGTTGAAAAGCTATGGAAAATGTGAAAAATTTCATGTTCATGGTTTCCTTTGATTCCTAGCCATTTTTAAGTAATTTAAAAAATGGTGAGATCATTCGTTCTGCCTTTATCACGAAACAGATTCTTCGAAAATGCACCGCGTGAAGAACTTGAACTTCTCGGCATGTCTACTTGAACTTCACTCTGTTTTTAACATGCTTTGCTCGCAGTTCTCCATCCACTAGTCGTAGCTCTTCATCCACTCACCGAAATTGAGCAAGTGATATACCGATGGAAATCTGCTATAAACACGCAACTTTCCCGTGTTGATCATTTTTCCATACTTGCTATGATTTTAAGAGTTTTTCATCTGAAATTCATTCAGTGTAGTAGTTGAACTTCCTGCTGTTTTCACGTTGAACTTCTGTGACGTATTTTCGTTTGTAATTTTCTCATCCATTCGTCACTGTTACACAAATGATATTCCTTTTGTACAAACCTCTCTCACAATAATTTTTTTTAATTTTCTCCGACCCAGGACTTGAACTTATAACAACAAAAAAATTGGATCTGGATTTTAATTTATTTTTCTCATATTAAATACACACCATGTAGTACATGAACTTTTTCCATTTTTATAATTTGAGTTTTTTTATTTTATTTTCGAAATCAAATTGCACCCAAATAATAACCGAACTTCTTTATCGATTGAAAGAATTATTTTAAAACGCATAAAACAATTTTTTTGTGTTTTTGAACATGAAATACAAGATGAACCTCTATCGCCATTTTTTTTGAACTTGTAGCGACCCGACCTCAGACAGTCAAGCCTCTGTGTATCTGTGCCATCCCTTGATCAGTATGCTGGCACACACAGTACATCAATGTATATATCAAAGTGCAATCACATGTATAAATAACATAAAACTGATATATACCTCATAAGTCTCAGCAGAAACAAATAATCGAGTGTGGAGTCCCATCAACGCCATCGGCAAGTTGAGTGTAGACCGTAACCCTGTACCGTACTCTTACTCGTCGGAAGGAACATATCTGCAACATGAGACGTTGCAGCCGTGTAGGTTTGTACATTGAATGTACCGGCAAGATCACAATATGAGGAAAGCAGATGATAAAACTATTCTATATGCAATATGGCTTTGTGGCTCGGTGTCTGATGTTTTTGCATAAAAGTTGGTTTTATTTTCCCTACAACAAAGGAATATCAGGAGTCTGTACTAAGAAGTTTTCTGTCATGACATGATTTCCGCCAATCGATGTCTCATACCCAAATCATCATAAGTTGCCCACAATTAAATTATCAGTTCGGTGTTGAGAGTTCCGAGATAGATCCAAGTCCAGAGGCTCAAATTGTCCGTAACTGGGGACACGGCTAATCGATTAGGTTTTTAACCCTCTGCAGAGGTTTGTACACTTTACCCGCAAGATTCGATCCCTCTCTTTACATTCTCGCACTTCAGGGTGTCTGAGAACAAGATGACCGAAACATGGTCTTTCGAAGAGTTCTTCTGACCACTGTCCGGTGCTCATCCAATCCTACCGTAGTTCTACATCTGCTAGCACCGTCCCAGCCAGAGTCACAACTAAGGTCAACCAAGCCAGAGCCCATAGTGACTTGCGGTTGCACAGGTAAGCTTCCGGGCATGAATTATTCTTCTGAATCTTTGAGTCTGGGTGAAGCTTTCTGCAAGATGTCATGGCGCTTCTCCATGCATCCCGGCCAACCACTGGTTTCTCCAGGGTGCCCGTCAACCGTCCTTCACCCAGTAGTGTGTATTGAATTCTTGTCTCGAGTCTCGAAATCTTGAGGAGTCCTGAAGATGCAGTCCTTGTCGGTGCCATCATGAAGTTGTCGCCATTGACGTAGAGTCCTCCTTCAGACCACTCTCATGCACTCATACCAAACCCCGTCTACTATAGCGTAGCATTAAAACTATGTAACGTCCCGGGTTTGGTAACAGGGGGATGGGTTTCTACATCATGCATTCTATTCAAGTACAAGATTCAATAACACTACTGGAGGCATTATTGAAAGGGTGTTACTACATGCAAATAAAGCATAGGTAGGAAAAACATGGTCAAAGTGAACTTGCCTGGTATTACTTGATGAAGATAATAACGCTCTCGGAATCTTTGATAAACTATTCGTCACTCTGAGAAAATCTATATAGTCAAACATTATACTCACATAAGCAATAATCTTAGCAAACAATACTAGCAATCAAAATAACAATCGAAAATCCATAAATAAAACAATAACGAAGTCAAAGAAAACCAAATATAATTCCAAAGAAAAACTTCACGAAAACAAGGAAGAAACCAACTCACACAATAACAGTCAAAACTTTCTTATTAAAACTAAATTACTCTAATAACTTTTATACAGCATGGAAAATATAATTCTAATAAAACAACAACAAAATAATTTACTAAAGCATTTACTAGCAAAAGGAACTAGTATGAAAACTATTGTAACTGACTAGTTAACACTAGAACAACTATAACAACTAGCAAAAGACAAAACTGAACAATACTAAAATAATTATCAAACTAATTTACTCCTAAATAACAGAATCAATGACAACATATAATGAAGTGGCAAAAGGAGTTACTTTTGAAACTAATGGAACTACTTTTATCAACTATCACTATGAACTAAACAAACAAATACTAAAATAGTAGCTAAACACTAGTAAATAACTACAAAAATTGATCTATTGCAGTCTAACATAAACATATGACAACATGTAAAAATTTACAAAAAGAATTAACTAAAAATAAATAAAACACTAATTATATGACTAAAACAACTACATAAGCAAAACAGTACTATTTTCGCAATAAACCTAATTAAATTAAACTAAAAAAATGAATAACTATAAGCTACTAGATAGACAAAATAGTAACAAAACAGTAGTAAAAAGAATCAATCAAAAATATTTCATAAAACTCAAGATACGGCCAAAATAGTGATTTGGATAAATTCCATCAAATTCAATTTTAAACTACTCAAATTTGAAATCCAATGGTACAAACAGAAACTTCAACAAATTTTGAATCTAATGCAAAAAAAAATCAATCAATTTGGATCTAAAACATAAAAGTTATAAGCAATATAAAATCAGAACTATTCTGTTTTTAAAACAGAAACGAAAATAACAAACAAAAACAAAAAAAACTAACCGGCGCTACGGGGTGTGCGAGCTGAAACTAAACAGCGCTCGGGCGGAAAATAACCGAAACACGTACGGGCCAAAAGAGAAAGACCGATCGGCTAAACCGATTAGATCTAAACCGTAAATAAACCGAAACTAAACCGATCTAGTAAAAAACCTAACTGTTGATCTAATCTAATCATGACCGTATAATCTAGATCGGACGGACGAGGAGGGAGAGAGAGCTCACCGTGGTGGTGGTCGACGGCGAGTGCGTCGGGCGACGACGGTGGCGGCGCTCCGGTGATCTTCGCGTCAGTGGGGTGGCCAGGGATATGAAGCAGACGACGACGAGTCCAACGGTGGTCGTGGCGCCGGTGGAGGTGGTCGGAGATGGTCGGCGGCGAAGTCGAGGCGGCGGTGGCGTTCGTGCGCCGGCGGTGGCGGCGCTCCGGTGAGTTTCGGGCTCATGCGAGCGCACGGGGAGGTGCGGATGAGCAAGGGGAGTGCGGAGGTGGTCTCGGGAGGCGGCGAGGGGGTCGAAGTAGCTCGGTGGGGCAGCAATGGCGTGGCGGGGGCGCTCGGCTCCGGCGAGCAATTGAGAAGGAGGTGGGGGTTCTCGGAGGGGGCTTTGGGGCGGAATCGGTCGAGGGAGATGAGTATATATAGGTGGAGGGGGCTTGGAGGAGGGGGCGGATCGAGGAGAGGATCCCGAGAAATCTGGGATTCGGCGGCGGCGGCGTGGTTCTGGCGTGGGGAGGAAGAAGGTCGCGGGCGAGAGCGATCGGGCAGTGGGGCCCTGCGGTCAGCAGCACAGGGGCGAGCGAGAGGGGAGCGGGCGACCGAGGCGAAGGCGGCTTGGGCGTGCGGCGCGCTGCGCTGGGCTGGCGGCTTCGCTGGCTGGGCCGTCGGCTTGGCTAGTTCGGATTTTGATTTTTATTTTGAAATAAGGCAGAGGAAAAAAACTAAAATAAGATAAACCTATAATATTTTTATATAGTACATATATATATCAAAAAAATCAGAAAAATAAACCCTACAACGTGAACATTTTTCCAGAGGCAAAATCCAAACTAGAAGAAAACATTTTTTTAAATTCCAAATAAACTCCAATTTGAATTCAAAAACCTTTGCCATTAATTTCTCCTGACTTTCTGGAGTGTCATGTTAGCTCCTCTCATACTTTTAAACAAGTATTTGTGAGGGGTATATGAAATAAATTTCGAATGCCAAGTTGAATCCAAATTCAAATAAAATTCAAATGCCTCTGAAATTTCCAAATGCCACTCAATTTCACACAATCAATCACACAATAATCAAACAAACAATCATAAATATTTATTTAATATAACATTCCAAAATTTAGAATTTTGGGATGTTACATACCTACCACATTTAAAATGAATCTCGTCCTCGAGATTCGAAGAGGCTAGCAAGAAAAGGTTAGGGTTTGGGGTATTCTAGCAAATATTTTGGTTGAAAGGGTCTAGTGTATTACCACACTTGAAAGCATGGGTATGGTTCCGACAAAACTCATGTACTCCATCCTTTTTTGTTGCTGGTGTCGGTGTTCTCTTATACTCCGGAATAGCTCTTTCACGGGTGCTCTTCCGGTCGAGGCATAACCTTTTCCTCAAACACGTGTCCTTTCATCCTGGTGACGTTCTTCTGAGTCTGGGTCTTCTTAGCTGACTGGTCTGTTGCCAATACTAAATAACTATCGAAATTCTCATGGTGGTCAACCATGTATGGTTTCTCCTGCAGAAAAATGGGTTTGGTTGAATCTCATTGTATATCCTACGATTGGCAACGGGTGCCTAGTACATGGATCAATCATCCTACCATTCTATGGTTTTATGGCTTGACGTGTCGACACTCTTCTAAGGTTTTCAAGGCTCTCTGATTTTCCATCAACATATGATAGTTCACGATAGAAGTCTCCAGTATGGGGGCCAATCCATCCCGTACTTGAACCATTACTACATATGCAGACATCGAATCACGTATTCTAACACTTGGGCATACTCACAAGCATTGCAGAATTTCTCTTGTCGACGAACTGAGTTCGAATAAATCCATTGTTTTTGCAAGCTGAACAAGACATCTAACGTTTCTTCACATCTCTCAGGTTTTCGTATCCTCCTAAAAATGTCGGCTAATTAACTCAGAGTTTTCTTCCAAAATACCTTCCTTCAGCAAGAGTGTGCTTGCTTCTTATTAACTCCTGGGCCTGTGGTTTATGGCCCACTTCAACTCTTGTACAATTTTAACTCATCCTTTTGAGGATTATCATTCCATATTCCAACATTACATCTCCTTTAAATCCAATAGTACTTCTTCCTTCATACCCTTGTGGTGACGATCATACAAAACTCCAACTTATTTGGTCCAGCTCCCTTCTATGGACCATCATGAATAACACATTTCTTTCTTCATTGATCTTGTGGCTTTACGGAGTACTACCACACCTAAAATGAAATGCACTAGTTTATCCATAAATCATATTATTTTTCATATCAAATCTTTTATTACATCCTTAACCATTTTTCGTAAATCCAACTTCCAAAAAGTACTTTGTTACAAATGCTGCCACCCACATGGTTTGGTATGGTCAGGCATTACTTCCAACTTTATTCATTTTTCCTCCTTGAGGATTCTTCAGTCCCACTGGAATTGTGCGACATGCGCCTTGAAATCTTCAATCTTCTGTTTCATCGTGGTGGCCTTGAGCTTCACCTCCATCATCTCTGCATGCACTTCTCTTAGGTATTCCTGAGTATAACGGAGTCTTGCTTCAAGTATTTCTCCGATCTGGCGTATGGCTTCCATGGCTGCTTCACGAATAGCATCGAAGAAAGTTGCTTGTGGTACACGTGAGATGAAAAAGTACTGCCCCATCGTCTTTGGGCAAACTCCTTTCATACGGTGGAGGTGTACCTCCACATACCAAAGTTCCACTCCCTTTTGCATGAAGGGGTAGCCTTTGTAGACTGCATCTCCTTCAAGGTGAATATGCTTCATCATGTCCTTCAGGATTTTTGGGTAATCATGATCACTTGTCAGGGTCATGATCGTTTCCGGTCCCTTGAGGAAAGACTCATAAAGGGTCGTCATCTGCAGTTGTAAAAAAATGGTGCTCAGAATAAGGTACATATATCCTTGGGTACACATTCATATCATCCAAAAAAAACTTCAAACTCAATTTCCAACATCTAGTTTATGCATCACAACTCATTTTCTTCCATGTTCACCCAGAATATCAATTTCCAAGATATAACATAACAACTCCTTAAAGCCTTTCAGCATATGACATATCAACTTTATTGAGTCATGAATTATTACAATCTCTGAGTAATCTATTACATAACTCAACCCTGCATTCTCATGAAAAAGTGTTTTCCATACTACCCTTATTTCTGATATCAACATCTCCACTACTCAGCTCCAGCTTTCTCATGATTTGTACAATCCTTAGCAAAATATCCTGCTTCCTTGCAGCGAAAACAAATAACTTCCGGCATGTCTCGAGGCTTCTTGGTGATGGTGCCTGCTCCTTGAGTTCCTTGCTTCCTTCCGAGACAATCATTGGCATAATGCCCGACGTCCTTACATTCAAAACAGGTAATATGACTCTTGTCCCTCTTTGTAGAAACTGGGTTGTTCTAAGGGTGTCTTTGTTTTCTCTTCCTGGTTTTCTTCGTTCTGATCGAACGTTCTATTCCCTATGGATCAAACTCCACTGCTTCTGTCAGGAAGTATCCCAGATACTCTTTTATTTTCTTGGTGCAATACAGTGAAAAATGTCCTTTTCCACATGAATAACAGGCATTGGAGTAAAATCTATTGAGGCTTTCTCCTTCAGGGTCTTCAACACTTTCCTTAATCACAGGTTCTTTCATAACTTCTCGGAGGGCTTCTGTCATTCCTTCTCCCTGCTTCTGAATAGTTTGTTGCACCGTGGGGTAAATGTGACACTGAGCTGGGTAGTGGGTGGTTCCTTGACACAAGAAACAAGTCACCTGACTAGTTGGGCATTCCTCACCTGGGTGTTTCTCCTCACAATGAGGGCATCCATCCTTGTGTTTCTCTTGGGTGTGTCCTATTTCTCCGCAAATCTTGCAGGCACAAGGTTTGTTTCTTGGGGTATCATGGTGCTTCCGGATAAGACGATATCTTGTCAGAGTCTTCTTGAATTCTTCCCAAGTCCTTGCTCCATTCCATCCCTATATAGCTTGATGCATCTGCCACCATGTTGCAACATTTCCTTCAAAGTACTAAAGAGCGTACGATACTTCATTCTTCCTTGAAACCAAATTGCTCTCTAAGTGATTCTCCATGTTCTGAATCCATAGCTTTGCCTCCGGCTGGGTTTTCGGTCCATAGAATACCAGTCCAACTTCATTCATCATCTACTGGGTCCAAGGGTTTTAGGGTGAGATAAGAGAGAGGTGGGGAGGAATACACACAATACAAACAATAGTTTTGAAGAAATGAGTTTTATTTTGTGGCTGTCGGAAAAACATCAAACAAATGACAGCTCACAAATCGTCGCATCTAACATAAGTGTATAACAGGGGTTTGGTCCTCTAACGGTCGAATAATTCTTTTGATTCTTCAAGTCGTCGGAGTCTTCAACTGGTGTAGCTTCAACTCTTCTAATGCATGGTGAAATCCTCTTTACTCTGAAATGGTCATCGATTGTCCAATATCTTGTCCTTCATGGAGCGGCTTTAGTTGATCCTCCGTGTGGTCAAAAGGGAAAGGGGTATATTCTAACTATTTGAGGTAAGAGAGGATATTTGATAAAATCAGAAAAGATGAGAAGTAATGGATTCTTTTGAAAATAAAGTTTTAGAGATTTCCTATCCTAGGGGCTTTCTGATTTCTAGGGTCACGTCCTACAGTCAACATGTGCTCTAATACCATGTCTGTAGTGACCCGACCTCAGACGGTCAAGCCTCTGTGTATCTGTGCCATCCCTGGATCGGTATGCTGGCACACACAGTACATCAATGTATATATCAAAGTGAAATCACATGTATAAATAACGTAAAACTGATATATACCTCATAAGTCTCAGCGGAAACAAATAATCGGGTGTGGAGTCCCATCAACGCCATCGGCAGGTTGAGTGTAGACCGTAACCCTGTACCGTACTCTTACTCGTCGGAAGGAACATATCTGCAACATGAGACGTTGCAGCCGTGTAGGTCAGTACATTGAATGTACCGGCAAGATCACAATATGAGGAAAGCAGATGATAAAACTATTCTATATGCAATATGGCTTTGTGGCTCTGTGTCTGATGTTTTTGCGTAAAAGCTGGTTTTATTTTCCCTACAACAAAGGAATATCAGGAGTCTATACTACGGAGTTTTCTGTCATGACATGATTTCCGCCAATCGAGGTCTCATACCCAAATCATCATAAGTTGCCCATAATTAAATTATCAGTCCAGTGTTGAGAGTTCCGAGATAGATCCAAGTCCAGAGGCTCAAATTTTCCGTAACCGGGGACACGGCTAATCGATTAGGTTTTTAACCCTCTGCAGAGGTTTGTACATTTTACTCGCAAGATTCGATCCCTCTCTTTACATTCTCGCACTTCAGGGTGTTTGAGAACAAGATGACCGAAACATGGTGTTCCGAAGAGTTCCTCTGACCACTGTCCGGTGCTCATCCAATCCTACCGTAGTTCTACATCTGCTAGCACCGTCCCAGCCAGAGTCACAACTAAGGTCAACCAAGCCAGACCCATAGTGACTTGCGGTTGCACAGGTAAGCTTGCGGGCATGAATTATTCTTCTATCTCTTTGAGTCTGGGTGAAGTTTTCCGCAAGATGTCATGGCGCTTCTCCATGCATCCCGGCCAACCACTGGTTTCTCCAGGGTGCCCGTCAACCGTCCTTCACCCAGTAGTGTGTATTGAATTCTTGTCTCGAGTCTCTAAATCTTGAGGAGTCCTGAAGATGCAGTCCTTGCCGGTGCCATCATGAAGTTGTCGCCATTGACGTAGAGTCCTCTTTCAGACCACTCTCATGCACTCATACCAAACCCCGTCTACTATAGCGTAGCATTAAAACTATGTAACGTCCCGGGTTTGGTAACAGGGGGATGGGTTTCTACCTCATGCATTCTACTCAACTACAAGATTCAATAACACTACTGGAGGCATTATTGAAAGGGTGTTACTACATGCAAATAAAGCATAGGTAGGAAAAACATGGTCAAAGTGAATTTTCCTGGTATTACTTGATGAAGATAATAACACTCTCGGAATCTTTGATAAACTATTCGTCACTCCGAGAAAATCTATATAGTCAAACATTATACTCACATAAGCAATAATCTTAGCAAACAATACTAGCAATCAAAATAACAATAAAAAATCCATAAATAAAACAATAACGAAGTCAAAGAAAACAAAATAGAATTCCAAAGAAAAACTTCACGAAAACAAGGAAGAAACCAACTCACACAATAACAGTCAAAACTTTCTTATTAAAACTAAATTACTCTAATAACTTTTATACAGCATGGAAAATATAATTCTAATAAAACAACAACAAAATAATTTACTAAAGCATTTACTAGCAAAAGGAACTAGTATGAAAACTATTGTAACTGACTAGTTAACACTAGAACAACTATAACAACTAGCAAAAGACAAAAGTAAACAATACTAAAATAATTATCAAACTAATTTACTCCTAAATAACAGAATCAATGACAACATATAATGAAGTGGCAAAAGGAGTTACTTTTGAAACTAATGGAACTACTTTTATCAACTATCACTATAACTAAACAAACAAATACCAAAATAGTAGCTAAACACTAGTAAATAACTACAAAAATTTATCTACTGCAGTCTAACTTAAACATATGACAACATGTAAAAATTTACAAAAAGAATTAACTAAAAATAATTAAAAACACTAATTATATGACTAAAACAACTACATAAGCAAAATAATACTATTTTCACAATAAACCTAATTAAATTAAACTAAAAAATGAATAACTATAAGCTACTGGATAGACAAAACAGTAACAAAACAGTAGTAAAAAGAATCAATCAAAAATATTTCATAAAACTCAAGATACGGCCAAAATAGTGATTTGGATAAATTCCATCAAATTCAATTTTAAACTACTCAAATTTGAAATCCAATGGTACAAACAGAAACTTCAACAAATTTTGAATCTAATGCAAAAAAATCAATCAATTTGGATCTAAAACATAAAAGTTATAAGCAATATAAAATCAGAACTATTCTGTTTTTAAAACAGATACGAAAATAACAAACAAAAAAACTAACGGGCGCTACGGGGTGTGCGGGCTGAAACTAAACAGCGCTCGGGCAGAAAATAACCAAAACGCGTATGGGCCAAAAGAGAAAGACCGATCGGCTAAACCGATTAGATCTAAACCGTAAATAAACTGAAGCTAAATCGATCTACTAAAAAAAACCTAACTGTTCGATCTAATCTAATCATGACCGTATAATCTAGATCGGACGGACGAGGAGGGAGAGAGAGCTCACCGCGGTGGTGGTCGACGGCGAGTGCGTCGGGCGACGACGGTGGCGGCGCTCCGGTGATCTTCGGCGTTAGTGGGGTGGCCAGGGAGATGAAGCAGACGACAACGAGTCCAACGGTGGTCGTGGCGCTGGTGGAGGTGGTCGGAGACGGTCGGCGGCGAGGTCGAGGCGGCGGCGGCGGCACTCCGGTGAGTTTCGGGCTCGCGCGAGCACACGGGGAGGTGCGGATGAGCGAGGGGAGTGCGGAGGTGGTCTCGGGAGGCGGCGAGGGGGTCGGAGTAGCTCGGTGGGGTGGCAATGGCGCGGCGGGGACGCTCGGCTCCGGCGAGCAATTGAGAAGGAGGCGGGGGTTCTCGGAGGGGGCTTTGGGGCGGAATCGGTCGAGGGAGATGAGTATCTATAGGGGGGGTGCTTGGAGGAGGGGGCGGATCGAGGAGAGGATCCTGAGAAATCCGGGATTCGGCGGCGGCGGCGTGGTTCTGGCGTGGGGAGGAAGAAGGTCGCGGGCGAGAGCGATCGGGCAGTGGGGCCCTGCGGTCAGCAGCACAGGGGCAAGCGAGAGGGGAGCGGGCGACCGAGGCGAAGGCGGCTTGGGCGTGCGGCGCGCTGCGCTGGGCTGGTGGCTTCGCTGGCTGGGCCGTCGGCCTGGCTAGTTCAGATTTTTTTTAAATAAGGCAGAGGAAAAAAACTAAAATAAGATAAACCAATAATATTTTTATATAGTACATATATATATATAAAAAATCAGAAAAATAAACCCTACAACGTGAACATTTTTCCAGAGGCAAAATCCAAACTAGAAGAAAACTTTTTTTTAAATTCCAAATAAACTCCAATTTGAATTCAAAAACCTTTGGCATTAATTTCTCCTGACTTTCTGGAGTGTCATGTTAGCTCCTCTCATACTTTTAAACAAGTATTTGTCAGGGGTATATGAAATAAATTTCGGATGCCAAGTTGAATCCAAATTCAAATAAAATTCAAATGCCTCTGAAATTTCCAAATGCCACTCAATTTCACACAATCAGTCACACAATAATCAAACAAACAAACAATCATACATATTTATTTAATATAACATTCCAAAATTTAGAATTTTGGGATGTTACAGAACTTCCCCGAACAAAGCACCTGTTGACACCAGATTTTGGCATGGTCACGAATCTGGGTTCGTATGCAAAAGTTAGAGGCAACACTTCGCGGGCCGGCCCTGAGTGAGAAAGTATTCGGCCTTTGCCGGCTGAATGAAACCTTGCCGGGGTAAAACCTTGCCGATGTGAGGGCTTGCCGACGTGGAAAGCTTGCCGGCGGAGAATATTGCCGGTGTGGAAAGCTTGCCGGCGGAGAAGCTTGCCGAGGAGGAACTCTTGCCGAGGGAGAAACCTTGCCGAGGAGGAACTCTTGCCGGGGTAGAAATCTTGCCGAGGAGGAACTCTTGCCGGGGTAGAAACCTTGCCAAGCTAGGGAGGAACCCTTGCCGGTGTAAAAACCTTGCCGGGGTGAAACCTTGTCGGTGTGGAAAGCTTACCCGGGTGGAAGGCCTGCCGGGGTGGAGGTTGTGATAGTCAAGCCAACGAGAAGTTGAAGATGGGCTCAGAAGCTAATTCATATGATCTTGGATGGAGAAATGTCCTACACGGGTTGTCTTCGCTTCGTCGAAACGATCGATTTTGATATAAAAATCGTTCAAATTCGAGTTCGTATGCAAAAGTTAGAGCAATCGGAGTGCAGCCCTGTCACGAGGCGAGATGTGGCGCGCCCCACCAGACACATGTCTGACGGGTAGCGCGAGGAAATAGCCTGTGTTGCGAGACCGATCTGACCCTCAAGATGATCTCTGATCAAAAAACCTTCAACATGAAAGTTTTTCGTCTCGTCGAGACGGTCAAGATTGCTTTTGGGCTTGTTTTCATCTGAGATCGTTTACCACTGCAAAAAAGACCTGCAAGGTGCAGCCAGTTTAAACCGAACAGTTTTGGAAAGTTCGGATAAAACCAGTCCGAATTTGACTAGGGTTTTGGATGTAAATTGATGTAATTTTCTTGTAAGGAAAGCCTAGATAAATCCTTTGCTTGTACGGGAAGTCCAGCAGCCTCTTATATATGTTGGGGGTGACGGCCGATTGAAACAACACACAATCGAACAAATCAATATACTACTTTTTCATCTACGTTTTATCTCTCCACTGTTTTTCTCTCTCGTTCTTCGCTGTTCTTCGTGTTTGAGATCTGCGAATTCCGAGGCTCTAGGGGCGAGCGAATCGACCTAGGGCAGCCCATAGCCGCCGCAATCCCTGACGGGGTCCCTCCCGGGTGCGCGGGGTTTCGGGTCTGCAAAAGCACCCGCCGACTGTCTTGCGTATCGCGCTGCCGGTCAGGTCTCCTTCGACGTGAGCTGCGGTGCATCACCCTCGGCGTCGAGGGTACATGTGACGTGTTCATGTGTCAACACACTTTTTGGCGACTCCGCTGGGGACCGAAGATCAATCGTCATCATCCACCATGTCTGATATTCCCAAGCCACCTGAGGTAGACGCCGATAACATCATTAAGCCCAGTCTTGATGAGATATCGGCCGATCATCGCCAAGTTTATGAGGAGTACAAGAAGGCGCGTGAGGAGAAGGACTTGCAGGAGTTCCTTGCAAAATTCAAGAAGGATCGCCAAGGCAACATCACTCCGATTGAAGAAATCAAGTTCCCTCCTCTTCAAGCCGAGCAGGTTAAACCCTCTGTAAGTATTGCCTTTTCTCCTGAGCAGTGGGGTGAGATTGAAAGTCGTATTGCTGATGGTGACAATCTAGTCTACGAAACTTTCATAGAACATACTAATGCTCAGAAGAATACATCTCAATCGTCTAGTGGTAATGATGGTGTAGCTGCTAGTGTGCAAAACCCTAATCTGGCTTTACCTATTGCATCGGCGCCTCCCGTGCCGATGGCTTATTATCCTACCCAAACAAATCAGATTGTGGCTGCACCCATTAGTCCTATCATGAGCATGCCAGGTTCGGTGGCAATGCCGAACCAAACCCTACCTACAGCTGCAACCACTCGACCACTACCAAATTATGGGTCGACATACATGCCACAATTCTTACCTACAACTAGTAACCCTACTCCTCCTATGCCACTGCCACAAGCTTCATCGTCCACTATGGATGATGGTCTAGCTAATGTTAGAGAGGAGATGTCTAAGATGCTTCGAGAGAATTTTGGAGTTGAGTTACCTCGGAACCGGATTTACCAAAAGCCGTACCCCAAGTACTTTGATGCCATCCAGTGCCCTCCAGGATATAAAATTCCAGATTTTGTTAAGTTTAATGGAGAAGGCACAAAAACCACATGGGAGCATGTTAGTCAGTATTTGGCACAATTGGGTGAGGCTGGCTCATTGAATGAATTGAAAGTGCGTTTATTTCCTTTATCATTAACTGGTACCGCATTTTCATGGTTTTCTTCTTTACCCCATGGTTCCATTCGGGTTTGGTCGCAGCTAGAGCAGAAGTTTCATGATCACTTTTATAGCGGCGACAATGAACTCAAGTTGTCACATCTAACATCGGTTAAATAGAAGCATGATGAATCGGTCTCCGATTACGTCAAGAGATTCAGAGAAACAAAAAACCGGTGTTTTAGTTTGGTGATAACCGAGAGGGACTTGGCAGACCTAGTGCTGAGTGGTTTGAGAACTCCCATTAGAGAAAAGCTAGAAGGCTACGAGTTCTTAAATATCAACCAAGCCTTACAAAGGGATTTGGCTCAGGAAAGTCAAAGCAAAGACCTCAGAGAAGTGCATAGATACAAAGTCGATCGTCCAAAGATGAATATGGTGGAATATGATAGTGATCACTCGGATGATGAGGGTGATATTTTTTCTACTGAATTTGTTTGGCCATCTAAAGCCAAACCCTTTACTTGCAATGATCTGAAACCGATTCATAAGAATCGTGATGAAGAGATGAAGTTTACTTTTAACATTGCTAAGTGTGATAAAATATTTGATGCTTTGCTACAGGCTAAGATTATTAGAATATCTCATACTTTACCGCCGTTTGAAGAGCTGAAACGGCGCGCTTATTGCAAATATCATAATTCTTTTTCTCATGCTACTAACAATTGCAATGTTTTTCGACGGCAGATACAATCGGCCATTAATGACGGATGTTTGAACTTTTCTGAGATGCAAGTTGATAAACAGCCTTTTCCAATGAATACCATGGATTTGGAGGGAAAGAAGCTACTCATTCGGCCAGAGGTTGCCGAATCTACTAATAAAGCTAATGTCATTGTTGGTGAGCCTAGGAAAGACAAGGAGGGCGACAAGGTCTTGGGGAGACAGGTTGTGCTTGACAAGCAACCCTGTGGCAAGGAGACAATCAAAATCACCATCAAGAATCCTACACTCAGGGGGCAACCGCAAGCGCAAGAAAATACTCGTGTTGAATTGTTCAAGCCCAAAAGTCCAGAAGTTGGCAAGTGGAAGACGAATGAAGCTAAAGTGCAGCTCAAGAAAATCAAGCCAACTTTTGATATGTTGCTGTCCAAGTATGACAATCACGCAGCTGATTCTAGCTCTAACCGGTCACCAAATTTGAAGCGCTCAAGGTCACCTCCTCGGGAAGAATTTCAGCATCATGCAAGGCCATATGGGTCGTGGGCGCCAGGACCATGGATGCCGCCACCCCCCTATGTTCCATACTACATGGGGGACTTCAATGGAGGATGGAGGCAGCCCCCAATGGCCCCTTATGATTTTCATTTGGGTTGGGCAAAACCAAGGAGGCCCGTTTGTGAGAGATTTTCTTATCCCACACAAGGCCATTTGAACAATGGTGTCAATCGGCCAGTGCAAGATAATCAAAAAAGGGTCAGCAAGCAAGAGTGGCGTGTTAAATCGCCAAGTGCTGCAATGGTCGAGTCAAGCAAAGGCAAGGAAAAAAACGATACCGACTCACTCATCTTGGGCTCCGAAACATTTGCCATACAACAGCCAATTATGCATAACGATCCGACTGAGCCGATACTTGCTATCATGCCAAAGTACTCGGCTAATGACCTTGAAGGAAACACCAGCGAAGTAAAGATGAGAGATCCTAAATACACTCAGCCAAAGTGGTGTCCTCCAGGGCTGACAAAAACACAAAAGAGGAAATTACAGAGGTTAAGGAGTCAAGAGATGACAAAACAAGAAGCCGAGAAGCAGAGGGATAAGTTGTTCAATGACACTCGGCCCATGGTGCCTACAAAACAAGTGTGGAGGCCTAAACAAATACAAGATGCAGTCGCTCCTACACCTATCACAGCAGCACCTGCGCCACCAAAGGAGGACGATGCAACAGCTATTACATCGTCTGCGACACTTCTTACTTCTCCTTCACTTGAACAAATTTCAGAATCGGTGGTTGCAATTGAAGAAGAGGATGATATGTTGGACTATGAGTCTACGCCGGTTCATGAAGGTATGTATATCAATATGGTGTATTACTTACCTGCTGAGTTTCGAGTTGTAGATGAGGAAGGGGAGGTGGCTCAGCTGGATTTTGGCCCTAAAAATGAAATATTTGAGAAGCCAAAAGACCCAGTAACGCATCTGAAACCGTTGTATCTCAAAGGTCATATCAATGGATCACTGCTCACTCGGATGCTTGTTGATGGTGGTTAAGGGAGTCCTGGATTAGGGGGTGTTCGGGTAGCCGGACTATACCTTCAGCCGGACTCCTGGACTATGAAGATACAAGATTGAAGACTTCGTCCCGTGTCCGGATGGGACTTTCCTTGGCGTGGAAGGCAAGCTTGGCGATGCGGATATTCAAGATCTCCTACCATTGTAACCGACTTTATGTAACCCTAACCCTATCCGGTGTCTATATAAACCGGAGGGTTGTAGTCCGTAGGCAATCAACTCCATACACAACAATCATACCATAGGCTAGCTTCTAGGGTTTAGCCTCCTTGATCTCGTGGTAGATCTACTCTTGTACTACCCATATCATCAATATTAATCAAGCAGGAGTAGGGTATTACCTCCATCGAGAGGGCCCGAACCTGGGTAAAAAACATCTTGTCCCTTGTCTCCTGTTACCATCCGGCCTTGATGCACAGTTCGGGACCCCCTACCCGGGATCCGCCGGTTTTGACACCGACATTGGTGCTTTCATTGAGAGTTCCTCTGTGTCATCGCCTTTAGGCCCGATGGCTCCTTTGATCATCAACGACGATACGGTCCAGGGTGAAACTTTTCTCCCCGGACAGATCTTCATCTTCGGCGGCTTCGCTCTGCAGGCCAATTCACTCGGCCACCTGGAGCAGATCGAAAGCTACGCCCCTGGCCATCAGGCCAGGTTTGGAAGCCTAAACTACACGGCTGACATCCACGGGGACTTGATCTTCGACGGATTCGAGCCACAGCCAAGCGCGCTGCACTGTCTCGATGGGCATGATATAGCTCTGTCGCCGAACAGCACCTTGGAGGCCGTATACGCATCGGTTTCGACCATTGATTCGGAGCATACTGCGCCGATCGAGGATCAGCGGTTAGACGCTGCCTCAGGGGCTGCGATCTCAGAGGCGATCGAGCCGAACTCCAGCCCCGCACTCCGCATGGCCCGTGACTCCAAGGATCCGGACTCCTCCCCGGACTCCGAACCCCCCGCGCCCCTGCCAATCGAATCCGATTGGGCGCCGATAATGGAGTTCACCGCCGCAGACATCTTTCAGCATTCGCCTTTTGGCAACATCCTGAACTCTCTTAACTCTCCCTCTTTATCAGGAGAGCCCTGGCCGGACTACAGTCAGCGAGGGTGGGATACGGACGATAAGGAAATTCAAAGCCCACCCACCACCCACTTTGTAGCCACTGTCGATGATCTAACCGACATGCTTGACTTCAGCTCCGAAGATATCGACGGCATGGACGACGATGTAGGAGACGAACAAGAACCAGCACCTGTAGGGTGCTGGAAGGCCACCTCGTCATATGACATATATACGGTGGATACTCCAAAAGATGGAGATGGCGATGGAACAGTGGGGGATGACGCCCCCAAGAAACAGCCAAAGTGCCGGCGTCAACGGTGCCGCTCTAAATCCCGCCAAAGCAAAAATGGTGATTCCGACACGGGAGATAATACTACCCCGGATAACGCCGAAGAACACCCACCTCGGCAAGATTCGGCACAGGAAGATGGAGAAGCCAGTCCTCATGAGAGAGCGGCAGACCGAGAGGTCGAGGATGATAACTATACGCATCCCTCCGAAGACGAGGCAAGCCTCGATGACGACGAATTCGTCATACCATTAGACCCTGCCGAACAAGAGTGTTTTAAACGCAGGCTTTTAGCCACGGCAAGCAGCCTCAAGAAAAAGCAGCAACAGCTTAAAGCTGCCCAAGATTTGCTAGCTAACAGATGGACTGAAGTCCTTACGGCCGAAGAGTATGAACTCGAACGCCCCTCCAAGAGTTACCCGAAGCGCAGGCCGCTACCCCGATCAGAGGAGGAAGCACCTACATCACCAGCGCATGACATGGCAGACCGGCCACCTCGCGGCCGCGACAGAGAGGCCCCTCGGCCCTCCACCCAAGCCATGCCCCGACGCCGCTCAACTAAGGCACGGGAAAATGCGCCCGACCTGCGAGACATACTGGAGGATAAGGCAAGACA
The DNA here is from genome assembly GCF_056163025.1 of Triticum urartu. Taxonomy (NCBI): domain Eukaryota; kingdom Viridiplantae; phylum Streptophyta; class Magnoliopsida; order Poales; family Poaceae; genus Triticum; species Triticum urartu. The sequence goes on from NC_141879.1 coordinate 343,694,399, forward strand.
AACAATATCGATCTACGGATCGCGCAGGCACCCTACGGCATGTGACAATGATCTTCACTTCGGATACAACAAATCCGGCCGGGCCGAACACAACAGACATAGCGCTTCCGAGCTACGTCGTGATATAGCCCAGTACAGAGGCGCCGCACACCCGCTATGCTTCACGAATGAAGTAATGGATCATAAAATCTCAGAGGGTTTCAAACCCGTAAACATCGAATCATACGATGGCACAACAGACCAGGCGGTATGGATCGAGGATTATCTCCTTCACATCCACATGGCACGCGGCGATGATCTACACGCCATCAAATACCTCCCGCTCAAACTTAAAGGACCGGCCCGGCATTGGCTTAACAGCTTGCCAGCAGACTCAATCGGTTCTTGGGAGGACCTGGAAGCTGCATTCCTCGACAACTTCCAGGGAACTTACGTGCGACCGCCGGATGCCAACGACTTAAGCCACATAATTCAGCAGCCAGAGGAATCATCCAGAAAATTCTGGACACGGTTCCTAACAAAGAAAAACCAAATAGTCGACTGTCCGGACGTAGAGGCCCTAGCAGCCTTCAAGCATAACATCCGCGACGAGTGGCTTGCCCGGCACCTGGGACAGGAAAAGCCGAAATCCATGGCAGCCCTCACGACACTCATGACCCGCTTTTCCGCGGGAGAAGACAGCTGGCTAGCTCGCAGTAACAACTTATCAAAGAACCCTGGTAATTCGGATACCAAGGAAAAAAGTGGCAGGACACGTCGGAATAAGCAAAAACGCCGCGTTAACAGCGACAGCAATGAAGACACGGCAGTCAATGCCGGATTCAAAGGCTATAAATCCGGTCAGCGGAAAAAGCCACTCAAAAAGAATACTCAGGGCCCGTCCAGTTTGGACCGAATACTCGATCGCTTGTGCCAGATACATGGCACCCCCGAAAGGCCAGCCAATCACACTAACAGGGATTGTTGGGTGTTCAAGCAGGCAGGCAAGTTAAGGGCCGAAAACAGAGACAAGGGGCTGCACAGCGACGACGAGGAGCCCAAGCCGCCGAACAACAATGGACAGAAGGGCTTTCCCCCACAAGTGCGGACGGTGAACATGATATACGCAACCCACATTCCCAAGCGGGAGCGGAAGCGTGCGCTACGGGACGTATACGCGATAGAGCCAGTCGCCCCAAAGTTCAACCCATGGTCCTCCTGCCTGATCACTTTTGATCGAAGGAACCATCCCACTAGCATCCGTCATGGCGGCTTCGCCGTATTGGTTCTCGACCCAATCATCGATGGATTTCATCTCACAAGAGTCCTCATGGACGGCGGCAGTAGACTGAACCTGCTTTATCAGGATATAGTGCGGAAAATGGGCATAGATCCCTCAAGGATTAAGCCCACAAGAACAACCTTTAAAGGCGTTATACCAGGTGTAGAAGCCAACTGTACAGGCTCAGTAACACTTGATGTGGTCTTCGGATCCCTGGACAATTTCCGAAGCGAAGAGTTAATCTTCGATATAGTCCCGTTTCGCAGTGGCTATCACGCCCTGCTCGGACAAACCGCATTTGCAAAGTTCAATGCGGTGCCGCACAACGCATATCTCAAGCTCAAGATACCAGGCCCTCGAGGAGTAATTACGGTCAACGGAAACACCGAACGCTCCCTCAGTACGGAGGAGCATACGGCGGCTCTCGCAGCAGAGGTACGAAGTAGCCTTCTCAGGCAATTCTCCAGTCCGGCCATTAAAAAGCCAGACACTGCCAAGCGCGCCCGGAGTAACCCACAGCAGGACCACCTGGCACACTCTGAGCGAGCGTAGCAATGCGGCCCCAACCCCAGCTATCGCGACATAGCGAAACCAGTACCTCGCGTACATAACTACGCCCTTGAAATACCATGGGCACAGGGGAAGGGGCACAATAACGGCACGCCCAGAATACGGCTTAAAATGTACTAGGGGCTGCCGGATTCTCTTTTTAATTTTTTCTTACCTTCAGGACTCCATACTTTGGACGGCCTGTTCGGCAATTTGACTGCCGCACAAATGATGCAAGATCCAGGGAGGCAGACAAGCCATGCCGCACTATGGAACTCCCAGGTGGTCTCTGTTACGAGCGGTATACCTGCTTTAAATACAATTTTGCGGCCTGCCCCCGGCCAGGACATACTGAATAGTCCAATATCTTTTGCTTACCGCACTATTTGTATCGTTCGGCTTTGATAAATAGCCTTTATATAAACAATGCATAGCTTTTGTCTATTTTCTGCATTACTCTCTTTTATATATGTTCATTAATGACATGTTGCACCCGTACACTGTGGTACGGCAAGCACGCCAGGGGCTTCAGTACCCTTTAATATGGTGTGAGAAGTCCGTACACTTTCACAAGTGCGGCACCCCGAACTTATAGCACTATATGCATCGGCTCCGAATCATAATTTGGATCAATAGTTGGGTTTGCCCGGCTCCTATGTTTTGGTGCCTTACGTTCCGCTATATCGGCTAAGGTAGCACTAGGAGAACCACTACGATTGTGCCCCGGTTGAGCTGGGTTAAGCACCTCAGTGGAGAAAGCTAAAACTGACTGTCATGATGAGGCGAGAGATCGGTCGCTGTTCGAGAGGTTTTTTCGAGTCCCTAAAGACTTATGCCGCTTCGAGCGAGGAGCCAGATTTGTCCGGCCAAGGCGTGGATAGCGCCCCGAACTCGGTCTTCCGAACTAGGGGCTTCGCCGAAATTTAAAATTATAAAGTTCTATGGCTAAGTGAGAGTGTTCAAGCATTATAGTCCGATTGCCTGGTTCGTTGTGCTGAGCGCCTCCCTCGAAGGACCCAACTATGGGAAAAAGAGCGCTCAGGTTTATCCCGAACACCCCAGCACTAGTGGCATGGGGGCAGAAGCCGACAACTGGCCATCTCTCAATTTTTTGATAAACGGCCACATAGAAAATAATATTTTAAATTCAACAAGCATTGCTTAAGCGCCTATGAACAAGTTTTCAGCGCACAGGATAAAAACGAGCGAGTTTATTCAAAAATTACATCCTTGGTACATTCATCCGCCACAAGGCGGGCACCCACAAGAACATCCTTGTAATAGTTCTCGGGCTTGCGATGCTCCTTCCCCGGCGGCGGCCCGTCCTTCACAAGCTTCTCACCGTCCAGCTTACCCCAGTGCACCTTTGCACGGGCAAGGGCCCGACGGGCACCTTCGATGCAGACGGAGCGCTTGATGACCTCGAGCCTTGGACAGGCCTCCATCAGCCGCCGCACCAGCCCGAAGTAGCTCCCAGGCAGGGCCTCTCCGGGCCACAGCCGAACTATGAAGCCCTTCATGGCCTGTTCGGCCGCCTTGTGGAGCTCGACCAACTGTTTCAGCTGGTCGCTCAAGGGCACAGGGTGTCCGGCCTCAGCATACTGAGACCAGAACACCTTCTCCGTCGAGCTGCCCTCTTCATCTCGGTAGAATGCGGCAGCGTCGGATACGCTGTGGGGAAGATCTGCGAATGCCCCTGGAGAACTCCGGATTCGGGTAAGTAACAAGTAGTTTGCTTTTATATTTCTGCTTTGCATAAAGAATGCCTTACCCGCTGCTATCTTCTTAATCTCCTCCAACTCTTGGAGGGCCTTCTGGGCTTCGGCCTTGGCAGACTTGGCAGTCTCAAGGGCCGTCGCGAGCTCGGACGCTTGGGTCTTTAACTCAAGCTCCAAACTCTCATGTTTTTTCATGAGAGCCTGAAGCTCTTGCTGCACCTCGCCGACCTGAGCCCCAAGTTTCTCTCTCTCGGTGCGCTCCGCGGCCGTTTTCTTTTCGGCCTCGGACAGCGCCTGCTTGAGGGTCGCCACCTCAGTCGTGGCCCCTATAATAAGCAGTGCAATCCTGTTATTTTTTTGCAATCGCGCCTCTCTATAGGCACTTTTTCTGTAAGGTATTTCCTACCTTCTTTTTCCTCGAGCTGCCGCTTGGCAAGGCCGAGCTCTTTCTCGGTCCGCTTGAGGTCCTGTTTTAGGACACCCACCTCCGCAGTCAGTGCGGTGGTGGATAGCAGCGAAGCCTGCACACGCATATTGACTCTTTATTGTTAGACTCCTGCGAAATTTACTAGATCCTCTATTCGGCTTTTCTTTCCAAACGCCAAACAGAGCATCAGGGGCTACTGTCTATGCGGTTATATTTTTACATATTTTTACTTACCTCGAAGCCCGTTAGGAGGCTAGCGCAAGCTTCACTCAGTCCGCTCTTGGCAGACTGAACCTTCTGGATCACCGTACTCATAATAGTACGGTGCTCCTCGTCGATGGAGGCGCCGTCAAGCACCTCGAGCAGATTGTCCGGCACCTCCGGTTGGACGGATGCCGCTGGCTCAGAAGGCTTGCTCCTCTTGGAAGGAGTTCGCCTACCGCGGTCCGGAACTGTTGAAGATTCCGGCGCGGTGTCCGGCACAAAGCCGGACTTGGAGCCCTGGGGGGTCTTGTCCCCTTTACTCCTGGGGTCCGGGAGGTCGCCCTGCGGCTCCTCCAGGACCACCTCCTCCTGCCCCGGAGCTCGTTGCGATGCCACTTCGACGTCGTCCGCAGTGCGGGGGGAGATAGCGGGCGGAAGTGAGTTCACGTCCGATGAATCCAGGGAGCTGCTCGACGATTCGTTGAGTTCGGCCCGGGGCGGGCTGCATAATTATGTTCGACATTAGGGAAAGCTGTGCAACAAAGGAACATCATGAGTTATTCTGATATCCGAACTTACGATTTCGCCGGACGCTTGGCCCTGTTTGGCCACTCCTCTTTGCCCTCTTTGGCGTTGGGGCGTAGTCCGGCGGAGGGGTGTTCCTTTTCCTAGACCCCTCGGCCTCCCCCGTTGGGGCGGCCTTCCTCTTCTCTCCTCCCCCCGTTGGGGGGGAGAGGTTTCTTCTTCCTCCTCCTCGTCTTCATGGGGGGAGTGCGTCTCGGACTCGTCGGACGACGAGTCCGACACCACCATATGCCGGGAACTCTTTCGAGTCCCCGTGGCCTTCTTCTTCTTGGCCTTCTTCTCCGGCACCACATAAGGTGCCGGAACCAGCAGCTTCGCTAGTAGAGCGGGGGCTGGGTCTTCGGGCAAGGGAGCCGAACAGTTAATCGATCCGGACTTCGCCCGCCAAGCCTGTCAAAGGTAAGGGAGCTTAGATCCCGCATAGAGTCAAACTATGAAAAAACTTAACATCCTGTAAAAGGTGAAAATAGCTTACCTCGCTAGCATGACGCTGCGAGATGTATCCGCGGTCCTCGGAAGCGGATGTGGGAGCCTCGGCGCCTTTGGTTAGCACCTTACAGACATCTTAACACGTCATGTTGAAGAGCCTGTTAAGGGTTTGGTGCTGCGCCGGGTTGAACTCCCACAGATTAAAGCCCCGTTGTTGACATGGGAGGATCCGGCGGACGAGCATAACCTGGACTACATTGACGAGCTTGATCGACTTGCTCACCAGGGACTGGATGCATGTCTGCAGTCCGGTCACCTCTTTTTCGTCGCCCCACGACAGGCCCGTCTCTTTCCAGGACATAAGCCGCGTGGGGGATCCGGATCGGAACTCGGGGGTTGCGATCCATTTTGGATCGCGCGGCTCGGTGATGTAAAGCCACCACGATTGCCACCCCTTCAGGGTCTCCACGAAGGAGCCCTCGAGCCATAGGACGTTGGCCATCTTGCCCGCCATGGGGCCTCCGCATTCCGCCTGGCTTCTGCGCACCACCTTGGGCTTGACGTTGAAGGTCTTGAGCCAGAGGCCGAAATGGGGGCGGATGCGGAGGAAGGCCTCGCACACGACGATGAACGCCGAGATGTTGAGGACGAAGTTCGGGGCCAGATCGTGGAATCCAGGCCATAGTAAAACATGAGCCCCCGGACAAATGGGTGGAGTGGAAAACCCAGTCCGCGGAGGAAGTGGGAAGGAATACTACCCTCTCATGGGGCCTTGGGGTGGGGAGAAGCTGCCCCTCCTCGGGAAGCCGGTGCGCGATGTCTTTGGACAAGTATCCGGCCTTCCTTAGCTTCTTGACATGGCCCTCCGTGACGGAGGAGACCATCCACTTGCCTCCCGCTCCGGACATTGCTGGAGAAGGTTGAGGTGGGAAGTGCGGGCTTGGGCGCTGGAGCTCGAGTGCGCAGGAGATGGATAGGCAAAAGAGGAAGAAGGCGTAGGTAAAAGGGTGGATCCTTATCCCCTTATATGGGCGGATGCGGTTGTGCGTCCCCACCAGCCTAGTAAAACTCGCTTGCCTCCCAAGCGCCGTGATAAATGGCGCGGTTGGGTTACCCACGTCCGTATTGATGAGAATCCCGTAAAGGGGGTACACGATCTCTGCTCTGACAAGACGTTCCAAGGAAACCGCCTCGCAAAACATGCTGAGGTGGAAAAGTAAAAACGATTCGAGTAAAGGACTTGGTCGTAGTGTGATGACGCACTGCGGAATACGTCAGCAGATTTGATTTGTGTCAATATTATTCTCTCTATGGCAATATGTGGAAACTTATTTTGCAGAGCCGGACACTACTCTTGGTGTTTACAATCTTCTACGAAGGACCTGGAGGAGGAACCCGCCTTGCAATGCCGAAGACAATTTGCACGCCAGACTCGTCGTCATTGAAGCCTGGTTCAGGGGCTACTGAGGGAGTCCTGGATTAGGGGGTGTTCGGGTAGCCGGACTATACCTTCAGCCGGACTCCTGGACTATGAAGATACAAGATTGAAGACTTCGTCCCGTGTCCGGATGGGACTTTCCTTGGCGTGGAAGGCAAGCTTGGCGAAGCGGATATTCAAGATCTCCTACCATTGTAACCGACTTTATGTAACCCTAACCCTATCCGGTGTCTATATAAACCGGAGGGTTGTAGTCCGTAGGCAATCAACTCCATACACAACAATCATACCATAGGCTAGCTTCTAGGGTTTAGCCTCCTTGATCTCGTGGTAGATCTACTCTTGTACTACCCATATCATCAATATTAATCAAGCAGGAGTAGGGTATTACCTCCATCGAGAGGGCCCGAACCTGGGTAAAAAACATCTTGTCCCTTGTCTCCTGTTACCATCCGGCCTTGACGCACAGTTCGGGACCCCCTACCCGAGATCCGCCGGTTTTGACACTAACAGTGGTGCTGTGATGAATCTTATGCCGTATTCGGTCTTCAAAAAATTGGGGCTGCATGATGAAGAGTTGATAAAGACCAACATGGTGCTCAATGGATTTGAAGACAAAGAGAAAACTGAAGCCAAAGGTGTGATGTATGTGGAGCTCACGGTGGGAAGTAAAACTTTGGCTACCGCATTCTTTGTCGCTGAGGTGCAAGGTAACTACAATGTCATACTAGGCCGTGATTGGGTTCATGCAAACCTGTGTGTGCCGTCCACTATGCACCAATTTTTGATCCAGTGGGTTGATGATGAAGTGGAAGTCATTCATGTGGATAAGTCGGCCTGTGTTGCTTTGGCCGAGGCATTAGTGTATTGGCAACACCCAAATGCTACTTGCTTGACGGGACGAGACTTGTCAGAGTTCGATTTTATCAGCGCAACCAAGAATGGTTTCGTGCCCGTCTCTTTAAAGCCGACTGAATGCAATCGGCTCCAAGGTATGATATGTTTAAATGGATCCTAATTCAAAGTGGTTACAAAAGCGACTTGTAGAATATCGGTCCAATGAGAACGATATGTATGAGTCCATAGAAGAGTTAGATGATATGGATAAATTAGGACAAGGTTTTACATCGGCCGATCCATTAGAAGAGATAGATATAGGAGATGGTTCAACTCCTAGACCGACATTTGTAAATGCAAATTTAAGAGCCAATCATAAAGCTAAGTTGATCGAGCTGTTGAAAGAATATGTCTGAAGCTTTGTGGGCACATAGGATCTCAAGACATGGTGCTACAAAGGTGACTCCATATGAGCTAGTATACGGTCAAGAGGCTGTTTTACCGGTGGAAGTGAATTTGAATGCTTTGAGAATAGCCAAACAAAATGATTTATCGGCAGTAGACTTTTATAACTTGATGATGGACAATATTGATGAGGTTGCCGATAAACGTTTGGCTGCTTTGAAGGCCATAGAGAGGGACAAGTTGAGGGTAGCAAGGGCTCACAATAAGAAGGTTAAGTTGAATAATTTTCAAGTTGGCGATCTCGTCTGGAAAGTAATTCTCCCGATTGGTTCAAGGGACAGAAAATTCGGGAAGTGGTCTCCAAGTTGGGAAGGTCCTTTTAGAATTGCAAGAATAGTTCCCGGAAACTCTTATTTGGTGGAATACGTACAAGGGGCACTGTTACCTCGAGCTCTCAATGGCAAGTACTTGAAGAAATACCACCCAAGTGTGTGGCAAGAAGCCTATGTGGGCAATGGCCAATATATGACTATCGCCCTTAGCATAAACATGGCCGATACCTGATTATCGTCTTGAGGAAAATAAATGGCCGATGGAGTGTTGACATCGTCCTTAGAACAAACACAATACAAGTTATTTTTCGGCACACAAGCTTTGCCGAAAAACAGGGGGGCATGTGTTGACACCAGATTTTGGCATGGTCACAAATCCGGGTTCGTATGCAAAAGTTAGAGGCAACACTTCGCGGGCCGGCCCTGAGTGAGAAAGTATTCGGCCTTTGTCGGCTGAATGAAACCTTGCCGGGGTAAAACCTTGCCAATGTGAGGGCTTGCCGGTGTGGAAAGCTTGCCGGCGGAGAAGCTTGCCGGTGTGGAAAGCTTGTCGGCGGAGAAGCTTGCCGAGGAGGAACTCTTGCCGAGGGAGAAACCTTGCCGAGGAGGAACTCTTGCCGGGGTAGAAACCTTGCCAAGGAGGAACTCTTGCCGGGGTAGAAACCTTGCCGAGCTAGGGAGGAACCCTTGCCGGTGTAAAAACCTTGCCGGGGTGAAACCTTGTCGGTGCAGAAAGCTTACCCGGGTGGAAGGCCTGCCGGGGTGGAGGTTGTGATAGTCAAGCCGACGAGAAGTTGAAGATGGGCTCAGAAGCTAATTCAGATGATCTTGGATGGAGAAATGTCCTACACGGGTTGTCTTCGCTTCGTCGAAACGATCAATTTTAATATAAAAATCGTTCAAATCCGAGTTCGTATGCAAAAGTTGGAGCAATCGGAGTGCAGCCCTGTCACGAGGCGAGATGTGGCGCGCCCCACCAGACACATGTCTGACGGGTAGCGCGAGGAAATAGCCTGTGTTGCGAGACCGATCTGACCCTCAAGATGATCTCTAATCAAAAAACCTTCAACATGAAAGTTGTTCGTCTCGTCGAAACGGTCAAGATTGCTTTTGGGCTTGTTTTCATCCGAGATCATTTACCACCGCAAAAAAGACCCGCAAGGTGCAGCCAGTTTAAACCGAACAGTTTTGGAAAGTTCGGATAAAACCAGTCCGAATTTGACTAGGGTTTTGGATGTGAATTGATGTAATTTTCTTGTAAGGAAAGCCTAGATACATCCTTTGCTTGTACGGGAAGTCCAGCCGCCTCTTATATATGTTGGGGGTGACGACCGATTGAAACAACACACAATCGAACAAATCAATATACTACTTTTTCATCTACATTTTATCTCTCCACCGTTTTTCTCTCTCGTTCTTCGCTGTTCTTCGTGTTTGAGAGCTGCGAATTCCGAGGCTCTAGAGGCGAGCGAATCGACCTAGGGCAGCCCATAGCTGCCGCACTCCCTGATGGGGTCCCTCCCGGGGGTGTGGGGTTTTCGGGTCTGCAAAAGCGCCCGTCGACTGTCTTGCGTATCGCGCTGTCGGTCGGGTCTCCTTCGACGTGAGCTGCGGTGCATCACCCTCGGCGTCGAGGGTACACGTGACGTGTTCGTGTGTCAACAACACCTGAACGTCTTTCAACAAACCTTTTAAGCTTTTATTTTTCTATACTTTTTTATTTCTTACCTGAAATGCATTCCTTGTTGTACTTGAACTTCTCGTTGTTTTCACTATTAACTTCTGTCGCATTTTTGTGTATACGTCAAATTACACACAATTGAAGGCTAGACGCCATTTTTACCATTTTAAAACATATAATTAGAGGTCGGACGCCCCGCAATATAAATTATGAACCGTGCACGGAGGTGCACATGAACTTCTTGCAACAAATCTGAGTTTTTTATATACTTCGAACTTCTCTGTTGTTTTGAATTGAACCTCTTAGTATTATTCTTAGAAAAAATATGTTTACAAATAAGCATCAAACATTTTTTAAAATTGAACCTCACACATTTAATTTTCCTAGAAATGGAAGGAATTTAAGTTTTCCGTAAACATCAAACTACTTTTATTTTAATTTGAACTTCTTTAATTTTATTCTTTAGTAACCAAGAGAAATCTGTCTTTTTTATATAAATATTGAACTTCTCCATTTTTATTATTTGGACTTCTTGGTTTATTTGAAATAATATCTTTTTCCATTTGAACATCTAAATACAAGGTCAACCTCTTTCAGAAGAACTTTTGAATTTCCCGGGACGAGCACTTGAACTTCTAGCAACAAAACTTTTAGACTTTGTCTTTTTATTGTATTTTTCTCATACGAAACACACACCATGCACTACGTGAACTTTCGGGAGTTATCACTTTGTACTTCTCTCTTTTTCTCTTTAGTAATGGAAAAAATCTGAGTTTTTATAAACATCGACCCGCTGTAACTTTTTACAAAACAAAATTATAGTTTTTTTCCACTTTCTACTATTTGTTTTTTTTGTCTCGGGACATTTTTAGGCATATTTTTGTTGTCAGTGAAATGGCCTAGACAGTCCTTTTTTTTATTGATGAATTTCTTTAGTATATGGTACACGTGAACTTATGAATTTCTAAAACATGAACTTCACATTTACATCTAAAACATGAATTTCTAAAATAGAACGGTTAAGCTTTTGTTTCGAACAAGATGCACTATTTTGTTTTAACCATTCTTCAGAATAAGAATATTTATACATCTTTGAAAATTTGTTGAATAGGAGAAACTTTTTAATGTAGATCATTTTTGTTTCAAATTGGTAATGGATTGAGAGAATTATTTTAATTCACACAAAAAAGATTTTTGTTGTGTGCTTTTGCACATGTAAATACACGGTGAACCTCTCTCACAAGTTATTTTGAACTTCCCTGGGGCGACCACTTGAACTTCTAGCAACATTTTTTTAGAGTTTTTCTTTTTATTCTTTTTTTCTCTTACGAAACACACACCATGCAGTACGTGAACTTTGAGCTGTTATCAATTCGAACTTCTCTATGTTTCGCTTTTAGTAAGGGAATGTTTTGAGTTTTTTTACAGAAATCAAACCGCTCTAACTTTTTTTATTTGAACTTCTTTTGGGTATGTTTATAAATGTGAAAATTGGAGTTTTGTTAGAAACATCGAACTTCTTCATTATTTCGAATTGAACTTATTGGGTTTATTCTTTAGTAACCGAAAAAAATCTGATTTTTCAAATAAATATCAAACTGCTCCACTTTTTCAAATTGAACTTCTTGGTTATATTCTATATTAACGAGAGAACCTGAGTTTTATTATATACATTGAACTACTCCTTTTTTTAAATTGAACTTCTTAGTTTTAATCTTTAGTATTGGGGAAAATATGAGTTTTTTTATAAACATCAAACAACTTCATTTTTTAATTACGACTTCTCGTATTTTTGTTCGTAATTCTTCACCCGCTCATCAGAGCTACACAATGTTTTGTGTGTGTTTTTGCACAAGTAAATAGACGGCGAACCTCCTTTACAAGAATATTTGAACTTCTTGGGCCGACCACATGAACTTCTAGCTAAAGTATTTTTATTCTTTTTTTCTTATATGAAACACACTTCATGTAGTAGTTGAACCGCTGGTTGCTTTCACTTTGAACGTATATTTGCTCTTGTTTCAAATTTTAGTGGATCCTTACCATATTCGGTGCCCAGAGGTGCAAGGTGGCGGTGTGGTGTGGCCGAGATGGGAGCCACAATGGGTGGCGCACGGGCCAGTGGCCGAGGTATGATAATACCGCTTGGAAAAGCTTATGTATAGAAAACCGAGTTACTTGAATTTTGAACTACTCTGTTATTATAAATTGAAATTCTTAGTTTATTCTTTAGTAATGGGAGAAATACGAGTTTTGTGACAACATCAAACCACTCTACTATTATAAATTGAACTTCTTTAGCTACTTTATTTTTTTTAAGAAATGCTGAGCTTTTTATATGCATTGAACTACTCCATTATTTAATTTGAACTTCTTGGTTTTATTATTTTAATAACAAAAAAAATCCAAGGTTTTAATATACATCAAACTATTCTATTATTTAAAATTGAACTTCATAGTTTTTACTTTTGCTAGGCGTATTTTAGTGAACATCCAACTGTTGTGGTATTTAAACCTGAACATTTTATTTTAATTTTTAGAAGCGAATATTTTTTCTTCTTTTTTTAATAAACTTCAGACTTCTCTAATTTAAAATTTTGAACTTCATGGATTTTTTGTATGTTCGTCTCTTTTATTTTTGGATACCCAATGTATGTGTGTTTTGCCGTAAGTGGAAATTTTGAACTATCCGCGACAGAGAATATGAAGTTCACATCTACATTTTTATTGTCTTCAAGAAATGCTCGCTTTTCTGCTTTTAATTTTGAACTTCTATGCTCTAATTTTCTGTAACAATTTCATGAAGAAGGAAAGCAACGCCATAGTCTGTCAGAGAGCAACTAGTTGGGGAAACCAACCAACACATATATTTTTTTGTCTCACACACGCGCGCGTGGACACACACACACACACAAGAGAGAGAGAGAGACACCAAACCCAGCACGCACGCGCCAACACACTAATTTTTATTTAATAATTACTTTTGTAATGCTCTTTCTTGATTTTGAACTTTTATGAAAGTCTTCTTCGAACTTCTAGCCTTCAGCTTCCAGTCCCCCCGAGCTTTCAGTTAGCTGAAATTTGAAGTAGCATTCAGTTGTATGAATTTTAAAGTATACTACTCCAGTTCTAGAGCAACCTCTCAGACAAAAACAATCAATTTTGTAGTCAGAGCACCAGGATTTGCTCACGAGCGCCTCATGTGCTAGCAGCAGGGCGCCGAAGCTTCCTGGTAGTGGTAGGCGTTACATCCTACATGTGTTGAGCAGCACTCACCTGTTGTTTAGCATCACAAACATGTGATGGCCAAGGCAGAGGTAATCAACTTTTCTACCAACAATTCCATTTCACTTTTGAATCCTACGACGAGCAACGACACATTCTCCAGCAAGCAATTAAATTGAATTCATCTGTGCCATGGAGATGGACATGTCAGCGGGGATGTGGAACTTTGTTGGCACAGTCCTGCACCTCCAGGAAGAGCTTGTAGACCTTGACGGCGACCGAGGACATGTTAGGCCGCGCCGCGCGGTCCTTGGTCATGCACTGCAGCGCCTTCGCCCGTGTCAACGAGGAAGGAGTCCCTTACGCAGGCTGTTGCACGGACACCAGCTCCAGCAGCAATACGCCGAGCTGCAAAAAAATTCAGTTAACATCATGGTTCATAAACTACTATACATTTGTAGTTAACATCATGCCTCACAAACTACTAGACGTTAGCAGGACACATGGTTCACTGGGAGAGACAAGCAGAGAGAACTACAAGTCTTTTTTTTGCAGTGAACACTATAATCTTTTACAAGTCTTCTTCAGATATTACGGAAATAAACTCTGAACTTGTAACATGATAGAAACTGAACTTCGGTTCTTTTGGAGATTTGGGAGACTGTGTGAGTTGCGTCCGCACAAGCCACCAGCTAGACACGTGCGGGAGAAGAGAGATCGAAAGCAGGCTTCTGTATATATCAAATCGACCACGGAAGTAGCAGCTTCATATCACAAGTTCAGAAGAACGTTCTACGGAGACTTCAAAACACCAAGCTAAAACGTTGAGAGTATATAACCAGCAGCAGCAAGTCATGCAAACCAGTGTGACAGTCGGCGTATAGTCGTAGAACTTGGCATACATCCATAGTAGAACTTGACGGCGGTCGACGTATAGCTGTACTATAACTTTCACCAAACGTCTTTGCACTTGGTGTATAGTCGTAGTAGGGCTTCCACATCACCTAGTTAACAACAGTGGCACAAGTGCACAGCCACCGTGATGGCCGAGATGAAGATAAACGCCATCATGAAACACTACACGAAAATTGAATGATGCTTGAAGCTGCACACAGAACTGAAGTTGTAGAGCTCACGGAGCAGAATATGGCGAACTCATGCAGTTCGAGACGCTTGCGGAGCAGGCAACCTGGGAGGTAGACGCGACTGCGTTCAAGCCTCTGTTTGCTTCCCCAGCCATAAGAGACGACGGCCTCGAGCACGACCGGAGCCAACTCGTCTGCAGAGGAGGCCGCCATAGCCGTGGGATCGGAGCCAGCTCGTCGCGGGAGGTGGCCGTCGGCAGCGTCATAGGACATGGCTGCGACGGGCATCTGCAACAGGTTGGGATCCACCTTACATCGCGCGGCGCTGGCGAACGGCAGCAACTGAAGACGTTGGACTGCGGCGATGGGGTGGAGCTGGAGGATGCGTCCACGGCGGCGCACCTCGCCGCTGCAGGGCGGAGCTGGGAGGAAGCGTTGGGCGCATCGCCGGGAGCCGGGCAAGGCCGGGAGGAAGCAGGCTGAGGAAGGTAGGTCAACGGCACTTGTGGAAGGCGGGGCGGCGGCGCGCTGGGGAAGGTGCACGGGCGGCGGCGCGTCGGGGCAGGCGGGCGGGCGGCGCGCTGGGCAGGGCGGGGCGGTGCGCTAGGCAGGGCCGACCAGCGGTGGGATCGGGAAAGTTTGGGATGAGGTGCGGCGGCGTTTTTATTCTCCGTTGTGCCGGTTCGGGAGCATTGCGTCGGCTCTAGGTCGGCTGTTTTCAAATAACTATTCTAATCCTAGGACTTTCATATATATAGTCGTAGTATATATAGTCGTAGTAGGACTTTCATATATATATAGGGTCGCACTATTCGTCACCCTGGGTGATGAATAATTATTCTTCATCCCCTCTATTTTATCATCAATGCATCGTAATTTTACATTTCGTAAGTTTTGTCTTATTTCCAACGCAAAAAGGGACCGTAAGAAAATATATAATCGTCGTAAAAAATATTTTATGTTATGTAAAATTACAAACATAAAAACATAGTCTAAAATACACATAAACTGCAAATTTTTTTGTCTTATGACCTATATTTTTATTTTCCTATGTCAAATTTTACGTAGTGAATCAATAGGAATGTAACTATTTGAATTTGAAACGTAATTTAATTATAAAATGATTGTAAGATTACCTTGGGCGAAAAATAACTTATTCTGCACCCTGGGTGATGAATAGTAACACTATATATATATATATATATATATATATATATATATATATATATATATATATATATATATGTATGTATGTATATATATATATATAAGGACATGGTTGCATAATCAAATTAAACATCCGATTACATAGGTGGCTACTACACACATAGCATTTCCACATGCCAAAGTAAACTATATATTACATGCATAATTAACTAGGATAAATGATCATCTGATCATCTACTTCTTGTGACGCTTGCCGCTACTGCTCTCTTTGTGGCTCGATCCGGCCTCGTCGATTTCGGGAACGCGGCATGTCACACCCACGATGCGGCTATATCTCCCACGTGTCGAGGCACGACTTAGAGGCATAACCGCATGGTGGTTTAGTCGCAAGTGGGGTAATCTTCACACAATCTCATGTACTGAATAAGAAAGGGATAAAGAGTTGGCTTACAATCGCCACTTCACATAAATCACAAGTTAAACATACATCATCCAGAATAGAATCAAGGTCCGACTACGGAACCAAAATAAAAGAAGAAAATCCCAAATGCTAGATCCCTGATCGTCCCAACTAGGCTCCACTACTAATCCTTCGGAAAAGACACAAAACAACGACCGAGATCTTCATCGAGCTCCCACTTGAGCTCGGTTGCGCCACCTGCACTGGTATCTTCGGCACCTGCAACTGTTTGGAAGTATCTGTGAGTCACGAGGACTCAGCAATCTCACACCCGCGAGATCAAGACTATTTAAGCTTATGGGAAAGGTAAGGTAATGAGGTGGAGCTGCAGCAAGCACTAAGCATATATGGTGGCTAACATATGCAAATAAGAGCGAGAAGAGAAGCAACACAGCGGTCGTGAAGCTAGAAGTGAAGGAAATATGCCCTAGAGGCAATAATAATGTTATTATTTTATTTCCTTACATCATGATAAATGTTTATTATTCATGCTAGAATTGTATTATCCGGAAACATAATACTTGTGTGAATACATAGACAAACCAAACGTCACTAGTATGCCTCTACTTGACTAGCTCGTTAATCGAAGATGGTTATGTTTCCTAACCATAGACATGTGTTGTCATTTGATTAATGGGATCACATCATTAGGAGAATGATGTGATTGACATGACCCATTCCATTAGCTTAGCACCCGATCGTTTAGTATGTTGCTATTGCTTTCTTCATGACTTATACATGTTCCTATGACTATGAGATTATGCAACTCCCGTTTGCCGGAGGAACACTTTGTGTGCTACCAAACGTCACAACGTAACTGGGTGATTATAAAGGAGCTCTACAGGTGTCTCCAAAGGTACATGTTGGGTTGGCGTATTTCGAGATTAGGATTTGTCACTCCGATTGTCGGAGAGGTATCTCTGGGCCCTCTCGGTAATGCACATCACATAAGCCTTGCAAGCATTACAACTAATGAGTTAGTTGCAAGATGATGTATTACGAAACGAGTAAAGAGACTTGCCGGTAGCGAGATTGAACTAGGTATTGAGATACCGACGATCGAATCTCGGGCAAGTAACATACCGATGACAAAGGGAACAACGTATGTTGTTATGCGGTCTGACCGATAAAGATCTTCGTAGAATATGTGGGAGCCAATATGAGCATCCAGGTTCCGCTATTGGTTATTGACCGGAGACGTGTCTCGGTCATGTCTACATTGTTCTCGAACCCGTAGGGTCCGCACGCTTAAGGTTTTGATGACAGTTATATTATGAGTTTATGCAATTTGATGTACCGAAGTTTGTTCGGAGTCCCGGATGTGATCACGGACATGACGAGGAGTCTCGAAATGGTCGAGGCATAAAGATTGATATATTGGAAGCCTATATTTGGATATCGGAAGTGTTCCGGATGAAATCGGGATTTTACCGGAGTACCGGGAGGTTACCGGAACCCCCCGGGAGGTATATGGGCCTTAGTGGGCTTTAGTGGAAGAGAGGAGAGGTGGCCAGGGCTGGGCCGCACGCCCCTCGCCCCTAGTACGAATAGGACAAGGAGAGGGGGGCGGCGCCCCCCCTTCCTTCTCTCTCTCCTCTTTCCCCCTCCCGAATCCTATTCCAACTAGGAAAGGGGGGAATCCTACTCCCGGTGGGAGTAGGACTCCTCCTGGCGCGCCCTCCTCCTGGCCGGCCGCACCTCCCCCTGCTCCTTTATATACGGGGGCAGGGGGCACCCCTAGACACACAAGTTGATCCACGTGATCATATTCTTAGCCGTGTGCGGTGCCCCCTTCCACCATAATCCTCGATAATATTGTAGCAGTGCTTAGGCGAAGCCCTGCGACGGTAGTACATCAAGATCGTCACCACGCCGTCGTGCTGACAGAACTCTTCCCCGACACTTTGCTAGATCGGAGTCCGGGGATCGTCATCGAGCTGAACGTGTGCTAGAACTCGGAGGTGCCGTAGTTTCGGTGCTTGATCGGTCGGGCCGTGAAGACGTACGACTACATCAACCGCGTTGTGCTAACACTTCCGCTGTCGGTCTACAAGGGTATGTAGATCACACTCTCCCCTCTCGTTGCTATGCATCACCATGATCTTGCGTGTGCGTAGGAATTTTTTTGAAATTACTACGTTCCCCAACAGTGGCATCCGAGGGTAGGTTTTATGTGTTGATGTTATATGCACGAGTAGAACACAAGTGAGTTGTGGGCGATATAAGTCATACTACTTACCAGCATTTCATAGTTTGGTTCGGCGGTATTGTTGGACGAAGCGGCCCGGACCGACATTACGCTAACGCTTCCGCGAGGCCGGTTCTCCCGACGTGCTTTGCACAAAGGTGGCTAGTGGGTGACAGTTTCTCCAACTTTAGTTGAACCGAGTGTGGCTACGCCCGGTCCTTGCGAAGGTTAAAATAGCACCAACTTGACAAACTATCGTTGTGGTTTTGATGCGTAGGTAAGATTGGTTCTTGCTTAAGCCCGTAGCAGCCACGTAAAACTTGCAACAACAAAGTAGAGGACGTCTAACTTGTTTTTGCAGGGCATGTTGTGATGTGATATGGTTAAGACATGATGCTAAATTTTATTGTATGAGATGATCATGTTTTGTAACCGAGTTATCGGCAACTGGCAGGAGCCATATGGTTGTCGCTTTATTGTATGCAATGCAATCGCGCTGTAATGCTTTACTTTATCACTAAGCGGTAGCGATAGTCGTGGAAGCATAAGATTGGCGAGACGACAACGATGCTACGATGGAGATCAAGGTGTCGCGCCGGTGACGATGGTGATCATGACGGTGCTTCGAAGATGGAGATCACAAGCACAAGATGATGATGGCCATATCATATCACTTATATTGATTGCATGTGATGTTTATCTTTTATGCATCTTATCTTGCTTTGATTGACGGTAGCATTATAAGATGATCTCTCACTAATTATCAAGAAGTGTTCTCCCTGAGTATGCACCGTTGCGAAAGTTCTTCGTGCTGAGACACCACGTGATGATCGGGTGTGATAGGCTCTACGTTCAAATACAACGGGTGTAAAACAGTTGCACACGCGGAATACTCAGGTTATACTTGACGAGCCAAGCATATACAGATATGGCCTCGGAACACGGAGACTGAAAGGTCGAGCGTGAATCATATAGTAGATATGATCAACATAGTGATGTTGACCAATGAAACTACTCCATCTCACGTGATGATCGGACATGGTTTAGTTGATTTGGATCACGTAATCACTTAGAGGATTAGAGGGATGTCTATCTAAGTGGGAGTTCTTTAAGTAATATGATTAATTGAACCTAAATTTATCATGAAACTTAGTACCTGATAGTATCTTGCTTGTTTATGTTTGATTGTAGATAGATGGCCCGTGCTGTTGTTCCGTTGAATTTTAATGTGTTCCTTGAGAAAGCAAAGTTAAAAGATGATGGTAGCAATTACACGGACTGGGTCCATAACTTGAGGATTATCCTCATTGCTGCATAGAAGAATTACGTCCTAGAAGCACCGCTGGGTGCCAGGCCTGCTGCTGGAGCAACACCAAATGTTATGAACGTCTGGCAGAGCAAAGCTGATGACTACTCGATAGTTCAGTGTGCCATGCTTTACGGCTTAGAATCGGGACTTCAACGACGTTTTGAACGTCATGGAGCATATGAGATGTTCCAGGAGTTGAAGTTAATATTTCAAGCAAATGCCCAGATTGAGAGATATGAAGTCTCCAATAAGTTCTATAGCTGCAAGATGGAGGAGAACAGTTCTATCAGTGAGCATATACTCAAAATGTCTAGGTATAATAATCACTTGATTCAATTGGGAGTTAATCTTCCAGATGATTGCATCATTGACAGAATTCTCCAATCACTGCCGCCAAGCTACAAGAGCTTCGTGATGAACTATAATATGCAAGGGATGAATAAGACTATTCCCGAGCTCTTCGCAATACTGAAAGCTGCGGAGGTAGAAATCAAGAAGGAGCATCAAGTGTTGATGGTCAACAAAACCACTAGTTTCAAGAAAAAGGGCAAAGGGAAAAAGAAGGGGAACTTCAAAAAGAACAGCAAGCAAGTTGCTACTCAAGAGAAGAAACCCAAACCTGGACCTAAGCCTGAAACTGAGTGCTTCTACTGCAAGCAGACTGGTCACTGGAAGCGGAACTGCCCCAAGTATTTGGCGGATAAGAAGGATGGAAAGGTGAACAAAGGTATATGTGATATACATGTTATTGATGTGTACCTTACTAATGCTCGCAGTAGCACCTGGGTATTTGATACTGGTTCTGTTGCTAATATTTGCAACTCGAAACAGGGACTACGGATTAAGCGAATATTGGCTAAGGACGAGGTGACGATGCGCGTGGGAAATGGTTCCAAAGTCGATGTGATCGCGGTCGGCACGCTACCTCTACATCTACCTTCGGGATTAGTATTAGACCTAAATAATTGTTATTTTGTGCCAGCGTTAAGCATGAACATTATATCTGGATCTTGTTTGATGCGAGACGGTTATTCATTTAAATCAGAGAATAATGGTTGTTCTATTTACATGAGTAATATCTTTTATGGTCATGCACCCTTAAAGAGTGGTCTATTCTTATTAAATCTCGATAGTAGTGACACACATATTCATAGTGTTGAAACCAAAAGATGCAGAGTTGATAATGATAGTGCAACTTATTTGTGGCACTGCCGTTTGGGTCATATCGGTATAAAGCGCATGAAGAAACTCCATACTGATGGGCTTTTGGAACCAATTGATTATGAATCACTTGGTACTTGCAAACCGCGCCTTATGGGTAAGATGACAAAAACACCGTTCTCCGGTACTATGGAGAGAGCAACAGATTTATTAGAAATCATACATACAGATGTATGTGGTCTGATGAATGTTGAGGCTCGTGGCGGATATCGTTATTTTCTCACCTTCACAGATGACTTAAGCCGATATGGGTATATCTACTTAATGAAACATAAGTCTGAAACATTTGAAAAGTTCAAAGAATTTCAGAGTGAAGTTGAAAATCATCGTAACAAGAAAATAAAATTCCCACGATCTGATCGTGGAGGAGAATATTTGAGTTACGAGTTTGGTGTACATTTAAAATAATGTGGAATAGTTTCGCAACTCACGCCACCTAGAACACCACAGCGTAATGGTGTGTCCAAACGTCATAATCGTAGTTTACTAGATATGGTGCGATCTATGATGTCTCTTACTGATTTACCGCTGTCGTTTTGGGGATATGCTCTAGAGACGGCCGCATTCACATTAAATAGGGCACCATCAAAATCCGTTGAGACGACGCCATATGAACTGTGGTTTGGCAAGAAACCAAAGTTGTTGTTTCTGAAAGTTTGGGGCTGCGATGCTTATGTGAAAAAACTTCAACCTGATAAGCTCGAACCCAAATCGAAGAAATGTGTCTTCATAGGATATCCGAAGGAAACTATTGGATACACCTTCTATCACAGATCTGAAGGCAAGACTTTTGTTGCTAAATTCGGAAACTTTCTAGAGAAGGAGTTTCTCTCGAAAGAAGTGAGTGGGAGGAAAGTAGAACTTGACGAGGTAACTGTACCTGCTCCCTTATTGGAAAGTAGTACATCACAGAAACCAGTTTCTGTGACACCTACACCAATTAGTGAGGAAGCTAATGATAATGATCATGAAACTTCAGAACAAGATACTACTGAACCTCGTAGATCAACCAAAGTAAGATCCGCGCCAGAGTGGTACGGTAATCCTGTTCTGGAAGTCATGCTACTAGATCATGATGAACCTACGAACTATGAAGAAGCGATGGTGAGCCCAGATTCCACAAAATGGCTTGAAGCCATGAAATCTGAGATGGGATCCATGTATGAGAACAAAGTATGGACTTTGGTTGACTTGCCCAATGATCGGTAAGCAATTGAGAATAAATGGATCTTCAAGAAGAAGACTGACGCTGACGGTAATATTACTGTCTAGAAAGCTCGACTTATCGCAAAAGGTTTTCGGCAAGTTCAAGGGATTGACTACGATGAGACCTTCTCACCTGTAGCGATGCTTAAGTCTGTCCGAATCATGTTAGCAATTGCCGCATTTTATGATTATGAAATTTGGCAAATGGATGTCAAAATTGCATTCCTGAATGGATTTCTGCAAGAAGAGTTGTATATGATGCAGCCGGAAGGTTTTGTCGATCCAAAGGGAGCTAACAAAGTGTGCAAGCTCCAGCGATCCATTTATGGACTGGTGCAAGCATCTCGGAGTTGGAATAAACGCTTTGATAATGTGATCAAACCATTTGGTTTTGTACAGACTTTTGGAGAAGCCTGTATTTACAAGAAAGTGAGTGGGAGCTCTATAGCATTTCTGATATTATATGTAGATGACATATTGCTAACCGGAAATGATATAGAATTTCTGGATAGCATAAAAGGATACTTGAATAAGAGTTTTTCAATGAAAGACCTCGGTGAAGCTGCTTACATATTGGGCATTAAGATCTATAGAGATAGATCAAGACGCTTAATTGGACTTTCACAAAGCACATACCTTGACAAAGTTTTGAAGAAGTTCAAAATGGATCAAGCAAAGAAAGGATTCTTGCCTGTGTTACAAGGTGTGAAATTGAGTAAGACTCAATCCCCGACCAATGCAGAAGATAGAGAGAAAATGAAAGATGTTCCCTATGCTTCAGCCATAGGCTCTATCATGTATGCAATGCTGTGTACCAGACCTGATGTGTGTCTTGCTATAAGTCTAGCAGGGAGGTACCAAAGTAATCCATGAGTGGATCACTGGACAGCGGTCAAGAACATCCTGAAATACCTGAAAAGGACTAAGGATATGTTTCTCATATATGGAGGTGACAAAGAGCTCATCGTAAATGGTTACGTTGATGCAAGCTTTGACACTGATCCGGACGATTCTAAATCGCAAACCGGATATGTGTTTACATTAAACGGTGGAGCTGTCAGTTGGTGCAGTTCTAAACAAAGCGTTGTGGCAGGATCTACATGTGAAGCGGAGTACATAGCTGCTTCGGAAGCAGCAAACGAAGGAGTCTGGATGAAGGAGTTCATATCCGATCTAGGTGTCATACCTAGTGCATCAGGTCCAATGAAAATCTTTTGTGACAATACTGGTGCAATTGCCTTGGCAAAGGAATCCGGATTTCACAAGAGAACCAAGCACATCAAGAGACGCTTCAATTCCATCCGGGATCTAGTCCAGGTGGGAGACATAGAGATTTGCAAGATACATACGGATCTGAATATAGCAGACCCGTTGACTAAGCCTCTTCCACGAGCAAAACATGATCAACACCAAAGCTCCATGGGTGTTAGAATCATTACTGTGTAATCTAGATTATTGACTCTAGTGCAAGTGGGAGACTGAAGGAAATATGCCCTAGAGGCAATAATAATGTTATTATTTTATTTCCTTATATCATGATAAATGTTTATTATTCATGCTAGAATTGTATTATCCGGAAACATAATACTTGTGTGAATACATAGACAAACCAAACGTCACTAGTATGCCTCTACTTGACTAGGTCGTTAATCGAAGATGGTTATGTTTCCTAACCATAGACATGTGTTGTCATTTGATTAATGGGATCACATCATTAGGAGAATGATGTGATTGACATGACCCATTCCATTAGCTTAGCACCCGATCGTTTAGTATGTTGCTATTGCTTTCTTCATGACTTATACATGTTCCTATGACTATGAGATTATGCAACTCCCGTTTGCCGGAGGAACACTTTGTGTGCTACCAAACATCACAACGTAACTGGGTGATTATAAAGGAGCTCTACAGGTGTCTCCAAAGGTACATGTTGGGTTGGCGTATTTTGAGATTAGGATTTGTCACTCCGATTGTCGGAGAGGTATCTCTGGGCCCTCTTGGTAATGCACATCACATAAGCCTTGCAAGCATTACAACTAATGAGTTAGTTGCAAGATGATGTATTACGAAACGAGTAAAGAGACTTGCCGGTAACGAGATTGAACTAGGTATTGAGATACCGACGATCGAATCTCGGGCAAGTAACATACCGATGACAAAGGGAACAACGTATGTTGTTATGCGGTCTGACCGATAAAGATCTTCATAGAATATGTGGGAGCCAATATGAGCATCCAGGTTCCGCTATTGGTTATTGACCGGAGATGTGTCTCGGTCATGTCTACATTGTTCTCGAACCCATAGGGTCCGCACGCTTAAGGTTTTGATGACAGTTATATTATGAGTTTATGCAATTTGATGTACCGAAGTTTGTTCGGAGTCCCGGATGTGATCACGGACATGACGAGGAGTCTCGAAATGGTCGAGACATAAAGATTGATATATTGGAAGCCTATATTTGGATATCGGAAGTGTTCCGGGTGAAATCGGGATTTTACCGGAGTACTGGGAGGTTACCGGAACCCCCCGGGAGGTATATGGGCCTTAGTGGGCTTTAGTGGAAGAGAGGAGAGGTGGCCAGGGCTGGGCTGTGCACCCCTCCCCCCTAGTCCGAATAGGACAAGGAGAGGGGGGCGGCGCCCCCCCTTCCTTCTCTCTCTCCTCTTTCCCCCTCCCGAATCCTATTCCAACTAGGAAAGGGGGGAATCCTACTCCCGGTGGGAGTAGGACTCCTCTTGGCGCGCCCTCCTCCTGGCCGGCCGCACCTCCCCCTGCTCCTTTATATACGGGGGCAGGGGCACCCCTAGACACACAAGTTGATCCACGTGATCATATTCTTAGCCGTGTGCGGTGCCCCCTTCCACCATAATCCTCGATAATATTGTAGCAGTGCTTAGGCGAAGCCCTGCGACGGTAGTACATCAAGATCGTCACCACGCCATCGTGCTGACACAACTCTTCCCCGACACTTTGCTGGCTCGGAGTCCGGGGATCGTCATCGAGCTGAACGTGTGCTAGAACTCGGAGGTGCCGTAGTTTCGGTGCTTGATCGGTCGGGCCGTGAAGACGTACGACTACATCAACCGCGTTGTGCTAACGCTTCCGCTGTCGATCTACAAGGGTATGTAGATCACACTCTCCCCTCTCATTTCTATCATCACCATGATCTTGCGTGTGCGTAGGATTTTTTTTGAAATTACTACGTTCCCCAACAAGAAGTGATCCTGAAACTACTTACGTTCAAACATAACCTGTAACGCCCACGATGCGGCTATATCTTCCACGTGTCGAAGCATGACTTAGAGGCATAACCGCATTGTAAGCAACGTCGCAAGTGGGGTAACCTTCACACAACCCATGTAATGAAATAAGGAAAAGAGGTACATAGTTGGCTTACACTCGCCACGTCACACAATAACATAAATATCATTACATTCATCCAGATACAATCAAGGTCTGACTACGGAACCAAAATAAAGACAACACCAAATGCAACAAAGTTCCCGATCGCCCCAACTGGGCTCCACTACTGATCGTCTGGAAAAGAAACATAGTATCGTCCTGAGTCCTCATCGAAATCCCACTTGAGCTCAGTCGAATCTCCTGGAGCGGTATCATCGGTCCCTACATCTAGTTTTGGAAGTAATCTGTGAGTCACGGGGACTCAGCAATCTCACACCCTCGCGATCAAGACTATTTAAGCTTATAGGAAGGGTAAAAGGTATGAGGTGGAGCTGCAGCAAGCACTAGCATATATGGTGGCTAACATACGCAAATGAGAGCGAGAAGAGAAGGCAAAGGCACGCTCGAGAAACTATGATCAAGAAGTGATCCTAGAACAACCTACGTTCAAGCATAACACGAGACCGTGTTCTCTTCCCGGACTCCGCCGAAAAGAGACCATCACGACCACACACTTTGTTGATTCATTTTAATTAAGTTAGGTTCAAGGTTTTCTACAACCGGACATTAACAAATTCCCATCTGCCCATAACCGCGGGCACGGCTTTCGAAAGTTCAAATCCCTGCAGGGGTGTCCCAACTTAGCCCATCACAAGCTCTCACGGTCAATGAAGGATATTCCTTCTCCCAAGATGATCCGATCAGACTCGGAATCCCGGTTACAAGACATCTCGACAATGGTAAAACAAGTCCAGCAAAACCACCCGAATGTGACGACAAATCCCGATAGGAGATGCACATATCTCGTTCTCAGGGCACACCAGATAAGCAATCCGTACAACTAAAACCAGCCCTCGAGTTTCCCCGAGGTGGCACTGCAAGGGGCTCTAGTTTGGACCAACATCAGAGGAGCACTGGCCCGGGGGTTTAAATAAAGATGACCCTCGGGCTCTGGAAACCCAAGGGAAAAAGAGGCTAGGTGGCAAATGGTAAAACCAATGTTGGGAATTGTTGGAGGAGTTTTATTCAAGGCGAACTGTCAAGGGGTTCCCATTATAACCCAACCGTCTAAGGAACGCAAAATCAAGGAACATAACACCGGTATGACGGAAACTAGGGCGGCAAGAGTGGAACAAAACACCAGGCATAAGGCCGAGCCTTGCACCCTTTACCGAGTGTATAGATGCATTAAAATAGACAAGATATAATAATGATATTCCAACAATAAACATGTTCCAACAAGGAACAAACTCCAATCTTCACCTGCAACTAGCAGCGCTAAAAGAGGGGTTGAGCAAAGAGGTAACATAGCCAAACAACGGTTTGCTAGGACAAGGTGGGTTAGCGGTTTGACATGGCAATATGGGAGGCATGATAAGCTAGTAGTAGGTATCGTAGCATAGGCATAGCAATAGAGCGAGCATCTAGCAAGCAAAGATAGAAGTGATTTCGAGGGTATGGTCATCTTGCCTACAAAGTTCTCCGAGTTGACGTTAGCTTGATCCTCGTAAATGTACTCAACGGGTTCCTCGATCACGTACTCGTCTCCCGGCTCTACCCAAGCAAGAACAACAAGCAAAGGGAGACACAATCAACCACGTGCAATGCACAAACAACATGATGCAAAACATGGCATGGTATGTGAGATGCGATATGCGATGCATATGCATGTTTCGGAAAGGAAAGATTGAACCTGGCCTCAACTTGGAAAACCAAGAGTGCCACTAGAAAGATGAGTTGATTTCGGTCGAAATCGATATAAAGATCACCGGAATTGGATGCACGGTTTGCAAATGGCAAGCAAAACAAATATGGCACCGATCTGCGATTAACAGCACGAGGCCATATAAATGCATCAAGAACAACAAGCTACTGCACTCTAACATAACAACAAAATACATGGCAGGGATCCACTCAAGATGCTTGACAAAAGATGAACACTGAGCTACGGCTAATTCACTCAATAGCAGGTTCAAACAAGCATGGCAAAAGTGCAAAAGATATCAGGTTACAAACTTAGTGAAAATAACATGTCAGGAATTTAACATCAGGAAGCAAAGTTTAGAGCAATATAACAACATGCTACAGGAACATATCATGGCAAAGCAAGGCATGGCATGAAGCTACTCAAAGCATACAACAAAAGTGCCTTACTAACCATCAGCCAAAAGGGATCAGAAAATACAATGGCAACCATGTGAACATAGCAATTATCGTTAACAGATTCAGACTTGGTAGAAAACTGGAACATGGCAAAACAGATATTAATTAGGCATGTTTACGAGCTAGATGCACTCACCACAAGGCATTGCATGACAAACTAAGCATACACCCAGCAAGTAGACATGGCATAGAAGCTAAACATGGCAAGAACAACAACATAGCTTGCATGGATCAACTACAACAAGCGCGGCAAAAATGCTTAACACGTAAACAATCTGCCAGGAACATTTTATAGCAAAAGTAGAGCTCGATTGAGTCAAGCTAGGGTGCTCCATAATTTCAAGCGAAGACATGGATGGGTAGAGCACAACAATATCTACAAAACATCCTTACCGATCATGCTCAAAAGAGGCATGGATCACTCGGTAGCAACATGAATACATGACATAAAAATATTAACAGGGCAAAGACTTAGAAGATTTTTAAGTCCCTGAAATCAGCAACATTACGAGGGCTACTTTGCATGCTTGTGCTAGTCACCACAGAGATCACAAAAATACATGGCATACACCCTTGTAAATATGGCATAGCATACTTCAAAACACATGTAGAGCTCAAGTTCATAGGAGGCACACATCAATCATGACAAAAAGACAAATGTCCAATTACTGATAAGAATCTGAAACTAATATAAACTAGCACTCTTGCAACAGCATTTAGGGCATCAAGATGAACTCAAATGAACATGATGCAATGAGATGAAATGAAGTACTCGTCGAGACGAACAATTTGATATGCTACACGCCCGAAACGGAGCACAGATGCAGAGTTATGGCATGATGAACAATGCATAAAAATACTAGTGTTAGGGCAAAAAGTCAACCCGAGTTTCCAGATCTGGATCCGGATCAGGGTACTGTAGCGGCACGGAACCCAAGGTTCAACGGAGGGGATCGCCGGAGATGCGCCGGAGGACTTGCCGGAGGGAGAGGGGCGGCTGGCCGGAGCTCGGGACGACGCCGGGAAGGAGCTGCGTCCACCGCGGCAGCGAGCGGCGAGGGGGAGGCGACGGGCGGCGGCAACCGGCGAAGAGCGAGGCGGTGGGGTCGCCGGCGTCGGCGGGCGGCGGCGCGGCGGAGGAGGAGAGGTGAGGAGGCGCGCGGGGGCTCAGCCTGGTTGGCGGCGGGGAGGGCCGGCGCTGGGCCTGGCGGGCCCGCGCTGTCGGCGGCGAAGTGGGGCGCCCGCGGGCACACGTGGTGCTATTTGGTTGGCGGCGGCGAGAGCGTCCGGTGCGGCCCGGACATGTCCAGCGCATGGAGAGACGAGGGGGACTAGGGTTAGGGTGGAATGACCTGGGATTTTCGGGGAAGAGACCTTTTTATAGGTAGGAGGTGCTAGGAGGCTCCAAATTGAGCACGGTTTTCGGCCACGCGATCGTGACCGAATGACCTAGATGATGGAAGGGGTTTAGGTGGGTTTTGGGCCACTTTGGAGAGGTGTTGGGCTGCAACACACACGAGGCCTACTCGGTTCCTCGGTAAACCATTGGAGTATCAATCGAAGTCCAAATGGCACGAAACTTGACAGGCGGTCTACCGGTAGTAAACCAAGGACGCTTGGCGAGTCTCGGTCCAATCAGAAAATGTTTAATACCCGCACACGAAAAGAGGTAGAAAGGGACACCGGAGGACATAGGAGCGCCGGAATGCAAAACGGACAACGGGGAAAATGCTCGGATGCATGAGACGAGCACGTATGCAAATGCAATGCACATGATGACATGATGTGAGATGCATGACAAAGACAAAACAACACGAAGACAAAAACCCGACAACGAGGAAATATCATAACTTAGTGCCGAAAATGGCAAGAGTTGGAATACAAATATGGCAGGTTACATACGAGGTGTTACAACACTCTACCACTACGAAAGGATCTCGTCCCGAGATCTAGGACTGGAAAAACTCCGGGTACTCAGAACGGAGGTGGTCCTCGCGTTCCCAGGTGGCTTCACGGTCGGAATGATGTGACCACTTGACTTTCAGGAATTTGATAGACTTGTTGCGAGTCTTGCTCTCAGCTTCTTCAAGAATAGCAACGGGGTGCTCATGATAAGACAAGTCTTCTTGGAGATCAATCTCTTCAAAGTTGATGGTGCGGTCAGGAGTCTTGAAACACTTGCGGAGCTGAGACACATGAAACACGTCGTGCACGTTTGCAAAGTTGGATGGAAGCTCAAGTTGATAGGCCAGATCGCCTCTTTTGCCGACGATCTTGAAAGGACCCACGTACCTAGGGGCAAGCTTCCCTTTGATACCGAAGTGATGAGTACCTTTCATTGGAGAGACGCGGAGGTAGACATGGTCTCTGATCTCGAAAACCAAGTCACGATGCTTGCTATCATAGTAACTCTTCTGGCGCGATTGCGCGGCTTTGAGATTTTCACGAATGACTTTGCACATTTCTTCAGCCTCTGTGATCAAGTCATTTCCAAGAAATTGACGTTCACCAGTCTCTGACCAGTTAAGAGGAGTACGACACTTCCTGCCATAGAGAATCTCGAACGGGGCCTTGCCCGAACTCGCTTGGAAGCTGTTGTTGTAGGAGAATTCGGCATATGGAAGACAATCTTCCCACTTCATACCGAAATAAATGACACAAGCCCTGAGCATATCTTCAATAATTTGATTGACTCGCTCGACTTGGCCACTGGTTTGAGGATGAAAAGCTGTGCTGAAGCGAATGTTGGTGCCCATGGCCTTCTGAAAAGAATCCCAAAACTTGGAGGTGAAGATGCTGCCATGATCTGAAGATATCAACTGCAGAATGCCGTGCAAGGAGACAATCTTGGAGGTATATAGCTCTGCCAACTGAGCTGCTGTGATAGATTCTTTGATAGGAAGAAAATGAGCCACTTTGGTGAGCTTGTCGATGACAACAAAGATAGCATCATTGCCACGCTTGGACTTTGGAAATCCAGTCACGAAGTCCATCTCAATATGGTCAAACTTCCATTCTGGAATGGCAAGAGGTTGGAGGAGACCAGCTGGTCGTTGGTGTTCTGCTTTCACTCTTCTACAGACATCACATTCGTTCACGAATTGAGCAATCTCGCGCTTCATTCGAGTCCACCAATACGACTGCTTGAGGTCCTGGTACATATTTGTACTTCCAGGGTGAATAGAGAGGAGTGAATTGTGAGCCTTGTTCATAATGACTTTACGAAGGTCACCTTTAGGAACAACAATGCGATCCTCGAAGAATAGAGTATCCTTGTCATCAAGACGATAGCACTTGTACTTGGGTTGACTCTTGGCAATCCCAATCTTCACCTTCTTCACCATAGCATCAAGAAGTTGAGCTTCGCGAATTTGATCTTCCAAAGTGGGAGAGACTTGGAGGTTGGCAAGGAATCCTTGAGGAACAACTTGGAGATTGAGTTTGCGGAAAGCTTCACAAAGCTCTGGTTGATAGGGCTTGATAATCAAACTGTTGCAGTAAGCCTTCCTACTCAATGCGTCAGCAACTACATTGGCCTTGCCTGGAGTATATTCAATACTCGGATTATACTCTTGAATCATCTCTACCCAACGAGTCTACCTGAGGTTGAGGTTTGGCTGAGTGAAGATGTACTTGAGACTCTTATGATCAGTGAAGATGTCCACTTTTCTTCCCAATAAGAGATGTCTCCATGTTAAAAGAGCATGGACAACTGCCGCCAACTCGAGGTCATGAGTGGGGTAGTTCTTTTCGTTGGGCTTCAACTGGTGAGAGGTATAGGCCACAACTTTCTTCTCTTGCATCAACACTCCACCAAGACCTTGAAGGGAAGCATCACAGAAGACCTCGAACGGTTTGGATTCATCAGGAGGAGTCAGAACTGGAGTGGTGACTAACTTCTCTTTCAGGGTGTTGAAAGCGATGTCACATTCAGGCGACCAGACATACTTCACATGCTTCTGGAGAAGGTTGGAAAGAGGCTTCGCGATCTTAGAGAAGTTCTCAATGAACCTTCGACAATAGCTTGTGAGCCCAAGGAAGCTGCGGAGTTGCTTCACATTCTGAGGTGGTTCCCAATTCACAATTGCAGACACCTTCTCAGGATTAACCGCTATGCCCTTTGCGCAGATGATATGCCCAAGGTAGAGAACCTCATCGAGCCAAAACTCGCACTTTGAAAACTTCACATAGAACTGATGTTCTCTGAGTTTATCCAGCACCAATCTCAAATGTTTGGCATGATCCTCCTTGTTCTTGGAAAAGACCAAAATGTCATCGAGGTAGACCAAGACGAAGTCATTTGTGTAGGCGTTGAAGATGAAGTTCATCATGCGAGAGAATGTTGGAGGAGGGTTGACAAGGCCGAAAGACATGACAATGTATTCATATGAACCATAGCTTGTTCTGAATGCTGTCTTGGGGATATCTTATTCACGAATGTGAATCTGATGATAGCCCATACAGAGATCAAGCTTGGAGAAAACTTGAGCACCTTTGAGTTTTTCGAAAAGCTCATTGATGTTGGGAAGTGGGTACTTGTTCTTTAGAGTCTTCTTATTCAATGGACGATAGTCGACACAAAGTCGGTCCGTTCCATCCTTCTTCTTGACAAAAAGAACACCACAACCCCATGGAGAAGAACTTGGTCGGATGAGACCCATACGCTCTTGAATATCGAGTTGTTTCTTCAGCTCCTTCAACTCTTCAGGTCCAAGCTTGTAAGGACGTTTGCAAACAGGTTCCGTGCCAGGCTCAAGATCGATGATGAATTCAACTGGCCGGTGCGGAGGCATTCCTGGAAGCTCTTCTAGAAAGACGTCTTGATATTCGCAAATGACTGGAATCTGAGAGATGGCATCCAACTCACCCTTCTCATTGAGAGAAAACAGTCGAATGGTATCATCACGAGCGGCAAAGACGATTACATCCTCAGACGAATGTGGCAATTGGATCTTCCTGGCAGCACAATCAAGGTGAGCCTTGTGCTTAGAAAGCCAGTCCATTCCAAGAATAAGATCAATATCCGTGTCACCAAGGACATTAGGAGATGACAAGAACTTATAGTCGCCCAACGTGATAGAAACATCCGGAACGAAAACTCGAGAAGTCATTTGTCGGGCCGGAGAAACAATAGCCAAAGGTCTCGGCAAAACTTGAGTAACCAAATCATGCTTAGATGCAAAAGGTCTCGAGATGAAACAATTTGATGCACCAGTGTCAAAAAGAACTTTTGCAGGAATATCATTAACAGGAAGGTTACCCATGATGACATCTGACGAGTCCTCTGCCTGAGCTGCGTTCATCATGTTGACCTTTGCGAACTTGGGGTTATGCTTGACCACTGCGGTACTAGCAGATCTCATAGGAGGAGGAGGAAGATGCCTTTGATTGAAGCATTTGTTGGCATAGTGACCCTTCTGCTGACACTTGTTGCACGTGACCTCCGAGAGCGGACGGTGATACGGAGCACTTGATCTTGGAGCATGAGACGAAGTCTTATTCTCAAAGCCTGGGTTGGGTGGGTGGGAAGATCCATTACCACCTTTGCTCTTCTGCTGATAAGGCTGACAGAATGGAGGAGGAGGAGGCATCCAATACTTTTGCTGCTTAGTTGCCACTTGAGTTGAGGAAGAAGGAGTTGCACCCCTGACTCGTTTCTTTGAAGCATCGCACTTGAGTTGAGCAGTCTCTTGTTTCAGTACCATGTTGTAGAACTCATCGTACTTCTGCAGCTCAAAAAGCACGAGAGCTAGTTGGAGATCTTCTCTGAGGCCACCTCTGAACTGATAAATCATGCTCTTCTCGTCAGGGACGTCTTGCTTAGCAAAACAAGCGAGCTTCTGGAACATGATGTTGTACTGGTAAATAGACAAGCTGCCTTGCTTCAGATTGCGGAACTCCTCACGCTTGCTCTCAACAAAACTCTGAGGAATGTGGTGAGCTTTGAAGTCTTGACAGAATTCATCCCAGGTAATCACACGACCTCCTCTGGAATCTTTGTATTGCTGATACCATTCTGTAGCTTGGTATTTGAGTTGGAACAAGGCAAACTTGACAAAGTCCTCAGGCCTGACGTTGCTGCACTCGAAATGCTTGCAGATATCCACGAGCCAATCATCAGCATATGTTGCCTCGACACAGTTACTGAAGGTCTTTGGCTGGTTAGCGAGGAACTGGTTGAGTGTAGCAAACTGATTCTGATTGTTGCCATGGCCTTGGTTCCCTTGGTTGCGCTCTTGCAAGAGTTGCATGATCAGCTGCGTGTTGGCATTGGTAGCGGCCATCACAGCTTTCCATGCCTCCGGAGGTGGAGGTGGTGGTGGCGGTTCAGGATTCTGACGCGTTGGAGGAGCCATCCTGAAGAGGGTGACATCCGTTAGCATTTTGACAGACATATATTCAAGCTAAATCAAATGGATTGAAATTGCAACACATAGTCTTAACATCCGATCAAAATGAATGAATGCCTTCCAATTGAAATGGTCATACTTCCATAAATTGAGAAGCCACTTAGATAGAGGTAGAAGAATAAAACAACAAGGTACGGACAAGAACAAATACTTGGTGAGGATTACCCAACCACAAACCAAATATCCACGGAAGAAATACTAGAGCTACATGAATTCCCACCTATGAAACTCCCAAACCTTTCCCGGTTATGCAATTAGGTGTTGGGGATACAGGGGAAGCATAATATCTCACCAAAGCTAGCAAATCCTACATCCAGATGTATCCTACATAACCAAAAAACCTTCGGAAAGCATTTACCTCAACCTTCGAAAAGCATCTGTTATATGAGTTATGGCAATACTCCTGAACTCCCGCCCCGGTACTAGGTGGCGTCGAGGTTATCTCACCAACAACTGCATAAAAGAGCCTTTCGATGTCGGCGAAACTCAGGTATTCCAGAAATGCAACGATAAAATTGTGATGACAACACCTCGGAGCTCAACTCCTCGGGACACTGCCACAACCCCTAAATGTTAGGAGGCACCAAGAACAATGTTCTCGTCACAAATCCATCGGAACGATTCCAAGATACCCGCATGATCCTAAATTTTTTTAGTGAAATTTGAGAAGAGAAGAGTTAAAACTCTACGTCAGGATGCCTCACCAGAGCGACGAAGGGACTGAGGAGTAAAAATAATCCTACTCTCTGATATATATAATCCTAAATGAATCAAAACATTTTTTTCTAGACTCAACAACGCCAACGATTAGATCAAGCAGGGGGCTCCTAAGTCGGGGAAGGCTCTGATTACCAACTTGTAACGCCCACGATGCAGCTATATCTCCCACGTGTCGAAGAACGACTTAGAGGCATAACCGCATTGTAAGCAATGTCGCAAGTGGGGTAATCTTCACACAACCCATGTAATGAAATAAGGAAAAGAGGTACATAGTTGGCTTACACTCGCCACGTCACACAATAGCATAAATATCATTAAATTCATCCAGATACAATCAAGGTTCGACTACGGAACCAAAATAAAGACAACCCCAAATGCAACAAAGTTCCCGATCGCCCCAACTGGGCTCCACTACTGATCGCCTGGAAAAGAAACGTAGTATCGTCCTGAGTCCTCATCGAACTCCCACTTGAGCTCAGTCGAATCTCCTGGAGCGGTATCATCGGTCCCTGCATCTGGTTTTGGAAGTAATCTGTGAGTCACGGGGACTCAGCAATCTCACACCCTCGCGATCAACACTATTTAAGCTTATAGGAAGGGTAAAAGGTATGAGGTGGAGCTACAGCAAGCACTAGCATATATGGTGGCTAACATACGCAAATGAGAGGGAGAAGAGAAGGCAAAGGCACGGTTGAGAAACTATGATCAAGAAGTGATCCTAGAACAACCTACGTTCAAGCATAACGCGAGACCGTGTTCTCTTCCCGGACTCCGCCGAAAAGAGACCATCACAGCCACACACTCTGTTGATTCATTTTAATTAAGTTAGCTTCAAGGTTTTCTACAACCGGACATTAACAAATTCCCATCTGCCCATAACCGCGGGCACGGCTTTCGAAAGTTCAAATCCCTGCAGGGGTGTCCCAACTTAGCCCATCACAAGCTCTCACGGTCAATGAAGGATATTCCTTCTCCCAAGATGATCCGATCAGACTCGGAATCCCGGTTACAAGACATCTCGACAATGGTAAAACAAGTCCAGCAAAACCACCCGAATGTGACGACAAATCCCGATAGGAGATGCACATATCTCGTTCTCAGGGCACACCAGATAAGCAATCCGTACAACTAAAACCAGCCCTCGAGTTTCCCCGAGGTGGCACTGCAAGGGGCTCTAGTTTGGACCAACATCAGAGGAGCACTGGCCCGGGGGTTTAAATAAAGATGACCCTCGGGCTCTGGAAACCCAAGGGAAAAAGAGGCTAGGTGGCAAATGGTAAAACCAATGTTGGGAATTGTTGGAGGAGTTTTATTCAAGGCGAACTGTCAAGGGGTTCCCATTATAACCCAACCGTCTAAGGAACGCAAAATCAAGGAACATAACACCGGTATGACGGAAACTAGGGCGGCAAGAGTGGAACAAAACACCAGGCATAAGGCCGAGCCTTGCACCCTTTACCGAGTGTATAGATGCATTAAAATAGACAAGATATAATAATGATATTCCAACAATAAACATGTTCCAACAAGGAACAAACTCCAATCTTCACCTGCAACTAGCAGCGCTAAAAGAGGGGTTGAGCAAAGAGGTAACATAGCCAAACAACGGTTTGCTAGGACAAGGTGGGTTAGCGGTTTGACATGGCAATATGGGAGGCATGATAAGCTAGTAGTAGGTATCGTAGCATAGGCATAGCAATAGAGCGAGCATCTAGCAAGCAAAGATAGAAGTGATTTCGAGGGTATGGTCATCTTGCCTACAAAGTTCTCCGAGTTGACGTTAGCTTGATCCTCGTAAATGTACTCAACGGGTTCCTCGATCACGTACTCGTCTCCCGGCTCTACCCAAGCAAGAACAACAAGCAAAGGGAGACACAATCAACCACGTGCAATGCACAAACAACATGATGCAAAACATGGCATGGTATGTGAGATGCGATATGCGATGCATATGCATGTTTCGGAAAGGAAAGATTGAACCTGGCCTCAACTTGGAAAACCAAGAGTGCCACTAGAAAGATGAGTTGATTTCGGTCGAAATCGATATAAAGATCACCGGAATTGGATGCACGGTTTGCAAATGGCAAGCAAAACAAATATGGCACCGATCTGCGATTAACAGCACGAGGCCATATAAATGCATCAAGAACAACAAGCTACTGCACTCTAACATAACAACAAAATACATGGCAGGGATCCACTCAAGATGCTTGACAAAAGATGAACACTGAGCTACGGCTAATTCACTCAATAGCAGGTTCAAACAAGCATGGCAAAAGTGCAAAAGATATCAGGTTACAAACTTAGTGAAAATAACATGTCAGGAATTTAACATCAGGAAGCAAAGTTTAGAGCAATATAACAACATGCTACAGGAACATATCATGGCAAAGCAAGGCATGGCATGAAGCTACTCAAAGCATACAACAAAAGTGCCTTACTAACCATCAGCCAAAAGGGATCAGAAAATACAATGGCAACCATGTGAACATAGCAATTATCGTTAATAGATTCAGACTTAGTAGAAAACTGGAACATGGCAAAACAGATATTAAGTAGGCATGTTTACGAGCTCGATGCACTCACCACAAGGCATTGCAGGACAAACTAATCATACACCTAGCAAGTAGATGTAGGGACCCCGATTCTAAGTCACACCGATCTAGTATGTAACACCTCATATCACTTTGCGGCCTCACGCACGGTATTCCCACGGGTGTCGCCTTACCATGGCCCGGGACTATTTGCGCCTTTTGGCTCACGTATATGATAGTGTCACTAGCATCCATATGACAGAGAACCTGGGCCGACATGACTAGTCGTGAACCCAAAGTGGCACTAACTTACGGGGACAGGCATACATGAATCAACATCGAGCATGTCGGTCAGCAGTGTGCGAATCCGGGCTGTAGCATTGGGCTAATAGGACTCCGGCGAACCGGGCTATAGCAGGCTAGGCAGGACTCCAGATGTCACTGCGTGACATTTCCCCGAAGGGATAGACACATGAACGAAGTGAATCACATGCCGGCCAGTCTAAGTGTTCCGGAGTAGTAGTGCTGAGCTAGCAGGACTCCGGGTAAACCGGGCTGTAGCGGACTACCATGGCTCAGTGGAAGCACTAGACTACATTTCCCCATAAGAGAGGCTACCAAGGATAAACAACTAGGTTGTCGGATCCCACACATAGCAATACACGTCACACGTACGCATGACATGCAAGTATGTGTTGTACAACATGGCATCACAACATAACGCAAACTCATATAGATAAAGGCCCAAAAGAGCCACATAGCATTAAATACAAACAGGGGTCACATGACCCATCATTCAGAGCATACAAGCAACGGAAGCATTACATGTCTGAGTACAGACAACTACAAAAGAAAAAGGCTGAGAAGCCTGACTATCTACAAGTCCCTCCCAAGGGTACAAGATCATAGCTGAGGTAACAAGCTACTCGTCGAAGTCCAAGCGGTACTACTAGTGAGACCGATGTCTCACCTGCAAAACATACATAAAGCAAATGTGAGTACAAAGGTACTCAGCAAAACTTAGATCAGATCCTATCATACATGCATTTGTATCAAGAAGGTAATGTGGGGTTTAGTTGCAGCAAGCCAGCTTTGACTCAGTGGCTATCCTGTTCTACGACAACGAGAAACTTCTTTGAGGTGAGGCAGCGCACACGAGTCCACTAATCACCACATCAATACACTACTATGGATTCATCCTCGTCTCCTTATGAAAAGGCCATCCAAAGCACTCACACTTGCCTTGAACATTTTAGAGTATCCACTTTAAGTTGTCTATGTACCACGTAAGCATCCAAGAAGTCCATAACCGCGGACCCGGCTATTCGAATAGATCATGATAACCCTGCAGGGGTGTACTTCTTCACACACGCCTTCGCCACTTACCGCCATGTACACGTCATGTATCTCGACAACCTTCAAGCAGAAGCCTGGCGAGGGAGTCGGCCACGACCTGACTAACCACACAAGACTCTAGTCCAGGTTTATCACCTATTCGGGTTCCATCCGCAAGGAGATCCGGCCGGGGTGTCACTCACGGTCCCAAATGATGTGTGCAGGGTTCCCAAGCCCACCTCACCGGATGGATCTACGACTGGTACACCGTGCCACTTGTGCCTAGTCTGTCCAAGCCCACCTGGCCGGGTGCCACTTGGTAGACTACTAACACTACCTACAAACACCAAAAACTATTTGCAACTCCTGGACAGAGATCAAGTTGGCTAATAAGTCGAGAGGGGCACTTAAGCATTCCAATGTGTGGTAGTAGCTAGTCATTGGAAAACATACACAGAACTCAGTGCTTAAGGACGGTTCCAGTGAGACAACCCACCATGTACTCCTACATGGCCTCTCACCGCTACCTTTACCAAATCGTGTTCACACGCTTAACTTTTAGCACCAAAACATATCGTAACACTCCAATTCATTCCCGATGAATCAGACCTGACATACTCTAAGCAATAGCAGGCAATGTAGGGTAGGAACACAACATGGCTCAATCAACTCCTACACATGCTAGTGGGTTTTAACTATTTACTGTGGCAATGACAGGTAATGCAGAGGAATGGGTTCAACTACCGCATCATAAAGTAGCAGTTGAATCGTTGTTGTCCTAATGCAATAAATGAGAGCAGGAGCGAGAGAGTAGGATCATATAGGAATGAACAAGGGGGTTTGCTTTCCTGGTAGATCAACATGGGGGCACTGCTCCATAGACAGGTACTCTCGAAAACTCCTCAAAGCAGGACCTATCGAGAAGAACGGTGCCGGCAATCAATACACAAGCATATGCAACAATATGATGCATGATCATGGCATGTAGATGTGATG
Organism: Triticum urartu; assembly: GCF_056163025.1. Classification (NCBI taxonomy): domain Eukaryota; kingdom Viridiplantae; phylum Streptophyta; class Magnoliopsida; order Poales; family Poaceae; genus Triticum; species Triticum urartu. The sequence continues at coordinate 343,733,686 of NC_141879.1, forward strand.
TTGTTTGAGCTAATGCAGCTAGCATACATTTGGATGAAGTCCATTTGAACCAAGAATTCAAATGCAACTCCAAGTTAAGTCTTTATAAATGCCATAAGTGTGTTTTCATATATACAACATGTATAGGTTGGTTTGTCATGCATGAAAATGGTATAGATGGATAGATTGAATTTTTCTGATAATTTTTCATATATAAAATATTTCAATCTAAGCTACGGTTGAATTTCTATGAATTTTTGAAGTTTATATCAATTTCTGGATTTTCCTAATTTAATTTAAAACCAGAAAATGACATATTGCGTCAGCACAGCATCACGCCTATGTCAGTAGGTCAATGGCGCTGACCAAGTCAAACTTGACGTGTGGGGTTCACACGTCAGTGACTCAGTTAGTTAACAGGGGGGGTTTATTTAGTCTAATTAGGATTAGTGGGCGCCGGGCCCACTGGTCAGCGACTAACTAGCTAACTAACCTAGGTTAATTAGTGTTAAACTAATACTAACTAAAATGTCAGGGGGTGGCCCACGCATCAGTGACACAAGGGGGAAGGTCAAACCCCGGCCAGCGGGGTCAAATCCACCGGCGACTCGACGCCGGCGAGACTAGACGCGGCGGAGGGCCTCGGATTTGGTCCTCCGGTGACCAAAAGGGCCACGGAGACCATCTCCGAGGAGCTGGTGCTCGCGCGCATCTAGTGAAGGCGACGGGAGGACGCGGGGTGGCCGGAACTCGCTGGAGCGGAGCTCGCAGCGGCGGCCGGAGCACGGCTCCAAGTGGGAAGTGGCTGCAGGGCACGACAGGAGCTGCGGTTGGCGGTGTTGGCCTTCTGGGAGGCTGCTGAGCGCGGTGGCAGGTGCAGGCGCGGGCCGCGGTGGCTCTGGCCACGACGGTGAGGATCCACGGCTGCGCGACCGCTCGGGTCCGGTGGTTAGTACGGCTACGGCGCGCGAGTGACAAAATGGAGAGGGGGAAACGACGGCGGGGCTCACAATGGATCCGTCAGAGGCTTCAGCGAGCCCAGGGAGGTCCAACACGGGCGGAACGGCGACGAGGATCTATGGCGGCCGGAGGTGAAGACGACGGCGATGGCGGCTCTTCAGGGCTTCCCGCGTTGCGTGGCTCGACGGAGAGGTAGCAGACGGCGGCGCGGAGCTTGTAGACACGGAGAGAGGGCGAGGGGAAGGCGGTGACTAGGGCAACGGCGAGCGGCGGCGACGGCAGCGCTCGGGCGGGTGAGAGAGAGTTAGCGGCAGAGGAGGGGAGGCCACGGGAGAGAGTGAGAGAGGTGCGTGGTGGCGCGTGGCGTCGTCCAGGGTGTCCAGGGCGACGGGGGAGTGAGGCAGGCAGACAGGAGGTGGCCGGACGCGTGCGTGCACGCCGCGAGCACACGCCCCTGTCCTCCTGGCGGGAGGTGGAGGACGACTAGCACTGGCCAGTCGGCTGGGCCGGCCTGTTGGGCCACTGGGCTGCCAGGCTGCACAGGGAGGTAAGTGCAGGTAAGGTTTTTCCAATTTTGTTTTCTTTTCTATTTTCTGGCATTTGTTTTCTGATTTAGTAAAATACGAAACCAATTTATTTCCTTATGCCAATTTTTGTAGGAGCTAATGGTATTATTCCAGAGTTCCTCCATAACTAGCATAATTTTTGGACATATATTATACATATAACATATATATATCCAATGCAAATAATTATTGCATTAATTCCAAAAGGCCAAAATAAATACTTATGAGCTCCTGAAAATGTTGGTTTGATTTTTATCTCTGTCCAAGATTTTCAGAGAGCAACATGAGCATTTTCTTGGACCTTTTTGGAGCAATTTTATTTGAGTTATTTCCAGAAATAATTTCTGAGGGTTTCACAAATCCCCATTTCAAATTTAAAAGGAATTTAAACATGATGCACACATGATGTGACAACTCGCCCCCACTCGAAAGAATCTCGTCCCGAGATTCAGGAGTCGGCGGAAAGAAAGCGGGGTACTCAAGTCGAAGACGATCTTCTCGCTCCCAGGTAGCTTCTCCCTCGGAATGATGAGACCACTGAACCTTGAGAGACTTCATGTTATGACGTCGGGTGACACGCTCTGCTTGATCAAGGATGCAAACAGGGTACTCTTGATATGTGAGGTTATCTTGGAGATCAAGCGTTTCGTGGTCCACTCCATGGATGGGATCCGAGAAGCAACGCCTGAGTTGAGAGACGTGGAAGACATCATGTACTCGGGAAAGATGTGGGGGTAGTTCCAACTGGTAGGCAACCTCTCCTCGTTTAGCGAGAATGCGAAAAGGACTAATGTAACGAGGAGCCAACTTGCCCTTGATACCGAAATGATGGGTACCCTTCAAAGGGGTAACCCAAAGGTAAGCTTTGTCGCCAACTTCATAAGCCACTTCCTTATGACTACGGTCATATTGGCTCTTTTGACGAGATTGGGCTGTTTTCAAATTCTCACGAATGATGCGAACTTGCCCTTCTGCCTCCTGGATCATATCCGGTCCACAGAATTGTCTTTCACCGGTTTCTGACCAGTTCAAAGGTGTTCGACATCTTCATCCATACAGAACCTCAAAAGGAGCTTTCTTGAGGCTGGATTGGTAGCTATTGTTATAAGCAAACTCGGCGAAGGGAAGACACTTCTCCCAATCCATATCGAAAGAGATGAGACAAGCTCTAAGCATGTCTTCGAGAATTTGGTTGACCCTTTCCACCTAACCACTTGATTGAGGGTGGAAAGCAGTACTGAAGGAAAGATGGGTGCCCATGGCAGTTTGGAAACTCTCCCACAAATGAGAAGTGAAAAGACTACCACGGTCTGAATTGATCTCTAGTGGGACACCATGAAGTGAAACTATTCGAGAAATATATAAGTCAGCGAGCTGACTAGCGGTGATACTCTCTCGAACAGGTAGGAAGTGAGCCACTTTGGAAAGACGATCAATGACTACGAAGATAGCATTATTCCCACTCTTGGTCCTGGGAAAGCCGGTGATGAAGTCCATACCAACTTTATCCCATTTCCACTCAGGAATAGCTAAAGGCTGAAGGGTGCCAGTGGGCCTTTGATGCTCTTCCTTAACGCGACGACAAACGTCGCAATTAGCAATAAACTGAGCAATTTCTCTCTTCATCCTAGTCCACCAGAACCTCTAGCGTAGGTCCTGATACATATTAGTACTACCGGGATGAATCGTGAGAGGAGATTCATGTGCCTCCTTAAGAATCAGTTGTCGCAGATGTTGATTCTTGGGAACCACCAAGCGATTCTCAAAGAAAACAACACCTCGATCATCCATAGAGAAACATCCACCAACTCCCTTCTTAATGTTTCTCTTGATGCGGATAACACCCCTATCAAACTTCTGATCAGTAATGATCTGATCCTCAAGGGTAGGTTTCGCCACCAAGGTAGAAAGGAATCCGTGAGGAGTAATGTGAAGGTTTAGCTTACATAATTCCTCATGGAGAAGTGGTTGGCCCTGTTGCAACATGAGATTGTTGCAATAGGACTTATGACTTAGTGCATCAGCCATGACATTACCCTTGCCTGGGGTGTAGGTAATCCCTAAGTCGTAATCTAAGATCAACTCCAACCAACATCTTTGCCTAAGGTTCAAATCTGGTTGGGTGAAGATATACTTAAGACTCTGGTGATCGGTGTAAATCCGCAACGTTTACCAAGAAGGTAATGTCGCCATGTCTTAAGCGCATAGACTACGACTGCAAGCTCTAGATCATGTGTAGGATAATTCTCCTCATGTGGATGCAACTGTCTAGATGCATAGGCAATCACATGACGATCCTGCATAAGAATGCAACCTAGTCCCTGTCATGAGGCGTCGCAGTAGATAACAAAGTCTTTAGTGAAATCCGGTGGCACAAGTATGGGAGCAGAAGTCAGGCATCTTTTCAGTTCCTGAAAACTGTGCTCACACTGTGGGGAACACTCAAACTTTTTATCTTTCTTGAGAAGTTCCGTGAGAGGTATGGCCACTTTGGAGAAGTTCTCAACGAAACGGTGACAATAACTGGCTAGACCAAGAAAACTCCTAACTTGTTTAACTGTTTCATGTGGAGTCCAATCAAGAACGGCTTGAACTCTCTCGGGACTGACAGCAATGCCCTTACCAGATATCACGTGGCCTAGATAGGTCACTTCTGGCAACCAAAATTCGCACTTGGAGAACTTGGCATAAAGGCGGTGCTCTTTGAGTTTCTCTAACACAAGTCTAAGATGTTCGGCGTGCTCTTCCTCGTTCTTCGAGTAAATAAGAATATCATCAAGGTAAACCACGGCGAACTTATCTAAGTACTCCATGAAGATCAAGTTCATCAAGTGGGAGAATGTAGCTGGAGCATTGGTTAGACCAAAGGACATGACGGTGTACTCGTACTGGCCATAACGAGTGACAAAAGCCGTCTTAGGAATGTCCCCATTTCTGATCTTGATTTGGTGGTAGCCTAACCTCAAATCCATCTTGGAAAAGACTGAGGATCTAGCGAGCTGATCATATAGATCGTTGATCCTGGGGAGCGGATACTTGTTCTTTATCATGACCAAATTAACGGGACGATAATCTACAATCATCCGGTCCGTACCATCCTTCTTCTTGACGAAGAGAACTGGGCAAACCCAAGGAGAAGAACTAGGATGGATGAAACCCTTTTGCTAGGACTCATCAAGTTGTTTCTTTAGCTCAACTAGCTCTAAGGGTGCCATCTTGTAAGGTCTCCTAGAAATTGGGGCGGTCCCGGGGATAAGATCTATGACAAACTCTACATCTCTGTCAGGTGGAACACCTGGCAGTTCCTCTGGAAAGACATCCGGAAAATCACGGACTACCAGGATATCTTCAAGGTCAGGAAGAGGGCTGGCATTAAGAGAATAGAGTTGACGCTTTGCAATTTTGGTGGAGACAGTGACTATCTTGCCAGAGGGGTGTGTGAGCTGAACAGACCTGGTGTAACCGTCAATATTGGCATAATGAGCTTTCATCCAGTCCATACCCAAGATGATGTTTATATCTGAAGACTTAAGGGATATCAAGGAAGCTAGGAATACAAGTCTGTCAACATGTATTTCATTGCCATAACTTATCCTAGAAGTTTGCCACTTGGATCCAGGAGTTTGAATGAGTAGTGGGGAGGGCATATCACAAAATGACATGTCTTGCAAGAGGGCATAACTTTCGGAAATGAAGGAGTGAGATGCTCCAGTATCGAATAGAACTGAAGCTGGATGACAGTTGACAAGGAGTGTACCAAGAACGACATCTGGATCATCATGAGCGTCTTTAGCTGAGACGTGATGCACATGTCCAAGTTCAGTGGGAGCTGACTTGGCACCGATCATCTGGTGTGATGGCTTACTACCACGGCCAATAGACTTCTCGGTCTGGGGTGGAGCAACACGGGTTTGAGTGCAAATACGGGCAATGTGGCCTGGCTCTCCGCACTTGTAACAAATCTTGGAGGTAGGACATGGACCCGCATTGACAAGTGGTCTACCAATAGGCATGGGTGTAGCATACCGTTGAACTGGGTGAGGTGCCACACAAGAAGGCCTCGGTGTATAACCGGGTGGAAGAGCGGAGTTCGGAACCCAAATCCGGCGCTTCTGAGAACTAGAACCGGAGGAAGAACCCAAATCACGGGTGTGCTTACAAGACTCCTCGTAAGTGAGTTGAGCTGTCTCTGCATTAATGGCCTTGTTCACAAGAGCCTGGAATGTATTGCAATGATGCAAGTGGAGATCATGACGCAACTTGGGGTTGAGACCCTTCCGGAACCTAGCCTGCTTCTTGGCGTCTATGGACACCTCTTCTGTAGCATAGCGAGCAAGGTTCTCAAACTCTCTACTGTAAGCATCAACAACCATCTTATCCTGGGTGAAACTACAGAACTCTTCTCTCTTGCAGTCAATGAGAGCCAGAGGGATGTGATGCTCGCGAAAATCCTCAATGAAATCTCTCCAGGTGGGTATCTGGCCAGCTGGAAGCATAGCCTCATAGTTTTGCCACCAAAGACTAGCAGGACCTTCCAGGTGATATGTAGCATAGGTGACCTTGTAATCTTCAGGTACGCTCGCGGAACACAGCTTGTGTGTGATACTACGGAGCCATTCATCTGCATCGAGTGGTTCAATGGAATGATGGAAGGTAGGTGGTTTCAGACCAATGAAATCATAGATGGTCGCTGACTCTTTGCACTGGGGTGTGGTGTTCTCCTCAATACGTGCTAACAAGCGGTTAGACTCACGCTTGTTCCTCTCCATCTCTAACATGAACTCGGCCAACGAAGACTGATCGGGAGGATCCTCATCCCTACCATCTCCGTGGTTCCGACTATGAGCAACATAACTTCGGTTAACTGACGACATCCTGAAGAACCAACCAAGGAAACAAGGATGGATTCAACATCATCATAAGGATGTAGAATATAGTACAAGTAAAATACTATCTCTTGAACTCCTAGGACAATTCCGGAAGCATAACGGCAGTAAAATTCTCAAAATGAGACATTCTGCAAAAGACGGGGTAGCACCAAACTCAACATCATCACTCAAGGTTCTGAGATATTACTAAACAAGCTACACCGGAGGTACTCGAACTGGAATATGACTCTGATCAACCAATCCTAAGAGACTATGGAGTAGTAACACGTGATCCTGATAGACAGAAGAGAAAGCCTAGTTCCTTAGCCCTATAGGAAAGATAGGATGACTCAGATCAGAAGGGCAAGAGGTGAAAGGAGTAAAAAGAGCCTTACGTTCCCTTCCACAATCAATTCCCCTATATAGCTAAAGAATTTCTAGACCCAACTTCGACCAGGTTGGCTTGGTAATCCTATAGGCAGTCAGGCTCTGATACCAAAGCTGTCGGGACCCCGATTCTAAGTCACACTGATCTAGCATGTAACACCTCATATCACTTTGTGGCCTCACGCACGGTATTCCCACGGGTGTCGCCTTACCATGGCCCGGGACCGTTTGCGCCTTTTGGCTCACGTATATGATAGTGTCGCTAGCATCCATATGACAGAGAACCCGGGACGACATGACTAGTCATGAACCCAAAGTGGCACTAACTTACGGGGACAGGCATACATGAATAAACATCGAGCATGTCGGTCAGCAGTGTGCGAATCCGGGCTGTAGCACTGGGCTAACAGGACTCCGGCGAACCGGGCTATAGCAGGCTAGGAAGGACTCCGGATGTCACCGCGTGACATTTCCCCGAAGGGACAGACACAGGAACGAAGTGAATCACATGCCGGCAAGTCTAAGTGTTCCGGAGCAGTAGTGCTGGGCTAGCAGGACTCTGGGTAAACCAGGCTGTAGCGGACTACCATGGCTCAGTGGAAGCACTAGACTACATTTCCCCATAAGAGAGGCTACCAAGGATAAACAACTAGGTTGTCGGATCCCACACATAGCAATACACGTCACACGTACGCATAACATGCAAGTATGTGTTGTACAACATGGCACAAACTCATATAGATAAAGGCCCAAAAGAGCCACATAGCATTAAATACAAACAGGGGGTCACATGACCCATCATTCAGAGCATACAAGCAACGGAAGAATTACATGTCTGAGTATAGACAACTACAAAAGAAAAAGGTTGAGAAGCCTGACTATCTACAAGTCCCTCCCAAGGGTACAAGATCGTAGCTGAGGTAACAAGCTACTCGTCGAAGTCCAAGCTGTACTACTAGTGAGACAGATGTCTCACCTGCAAAACATAAATAAAGCAAACGTGAGTACAAAGGTACTCAGCAAGACTTACATCAGATCCTATCATACATGCATTTGTATCAAGAAGGTAATGTGGGGTTTAGTTGCAGCAAGCCAGCTTGGACTCAGTGGCTATCCTGTTCTACGACAACGAGAAACTTCTTTGAGGTGAGGCAGCGCACACGAGTCCACTAATCACCACATCAATACACTACTATGGATTCATCCTCGTCTCCTTACGAGAAGGCCATCCATAGCACTCACACTTGTCTTGAGCATTTTAGAGTATCCACTTTATGTTGTCTATGTACCACGTAAGCATCCAAGAAGTCCATAACCGCGGACCCGGCTATTCGAATAGATCATGATAACCCTATAGGGCTGTACTTCTTCACACACGCTTTCGCCACTTACCGCCATGTACACGTCATGTATCTCGACAACCTTCAAGAGGAAGCCTGGGGAGGGAGTCGGCCACGACCTGACTAACCACAGAAGACTCTAGTCCAGGTTTATCGCCTATTCGGGTTCCATCCGCAAGGAGATCGGGCTGGGGTGTCACTCACGGCCCCAAATGATGTGTGCAGGGTTCCCAAGCCCACCTCGCCGGATGGATCTACCCTTGGTACACCATGCCACTTGTGCCTAGTCTTTCCCAAGCTCACCTGGCCGGGTGCCACTTGGTAGACTACTAACACTACCTACAAACACCAGAAACTATTTGCAACTCCTGGAAAGAGATCAAGTTGGCTAATAAGTCGAGAGGGGCACTTAAGCATTCCAATGTGTGGTAGTAGCTAGTCATTGGACAACATACAAGGAACTCAGTGCTTAAGGACGGTTCCAGTGAGACAACCCACCATGTACTCCTACATGGCCTCTCACCGCTAACTTTACCAAATCGTGTTCACACGCTTAACTCTCAGCACCAGAACATATCATAACACTCCAATTCATTCCCGATGAATCAGACCTGACATCTTCGTCCATACAGAAACTCAAAAGGAGCTTTCTTGAGGCTGGATTGGTAGCTATTGTTATAAGCAAACTCGGCGAAGGGAAGACACTTCTCCCAATCCATACCGAAAGAGATGAGACAAGCTCTAAGCATGTCTTCGAGAATTTGGTTGACCCTTTCCACCTGACCACTTGATTGAGGGTGGAAAGCGGTACTGAAGGAAAGATGGGTGCCCATGGCAGTTTGGAAACTCTCCCACAAATGAGAAGTGAAAAGACTACCACGATCTGAATTGATCTCTATTGGGACACCATGAAGTGAAACTATTCGAGAAATATATAAGTCAGCGAGCTGACTAGCGGTGATACTCTCTCGAACAGGTAGGAAGTGAGCCACTTTGGAAAGACGATCAATGACTACGAAGATAGCATTATTCCCACTCTTGGTCCTGGGAAAGCCGGTGATGAAGTCCATACCAACTTTATCCCATTTCCACTCAGGAATAGCTAAAGGCTGAAGGGTGCCAGTGGGCCTTTGATGCTCTTCCTTAACGCGACGACAAACGTCGCAATTAGCAATAAACTGAGCAATTTCTCTCTTCATCCTAGTCCACCAGAACCTCTAGCGTAGGTCCTGATACATATTAGTACTACCGGGATGAATCGTGAGAGGAGATTCATGTGCCTCCTTAAGAATCAGTTGTCGCAGATGTTGATTCTTGGGAACCACCAAGCGATTCTCAAAGAAAACAACACCTCGATCATCCATAGAGAAACATCCACCAACTCCCTTCTTAATGTTTCTCTTGATGCGGATAACACCCCTATCAAACTTCTGATCAGTAATGATCTGATCCTCAAGGGTAGGTTTCGCCACCAAGGTAGAAAGGAATCCGTGAGGAGTAATGTGAAGGTTTAGCTTACATAATTCCTCATGGAGAAGTGGTTGGCCCTGTTGCAACATGAGATTGTTGCAATAGGACTTACGACTTAGTGCATCAGCCATGACATTGCCCTTGCCTGGGGTGTAGGTAATCCCTAAGTCGTAATCTAAGATCAACTCCAACCAACATCTTTGCCTAAGGTTCAAATCTGGTTGGGTGAAGATATACTTAAGACTCTGGTGATCGGTGTAAATCCGCAACGTTTACCAAGAAGGTAATGTCGCCATGTCTTAAGCGCATAGACTACGACTGCAAGCTCTAGATCATGTGTAGGATAATTCTCCTCATGTGGATGCAACTGTCTAGATGCATAGGCAATCACATGACGATCCTGCATAAGAATGCAACCTAGTCCCTGTCATGAGGCGTCGCAGTAGATAACAAAGTCTTTAGTGAAATCCGGTGGCACAAGTATGGGAGCAGAAGTCAGGCATCTTTTCAGTTCCTGAAAACTGTGCTCACACTGTGGGGAACACTCAAACTTTTTATCTTTCTTGAGAAGTTCCGTGAGAGGTATGGCCACTTTGGAGAAGTTCTCAACGAAACGGTGACAATAACTGGCTAGACCAAGAAAACTCCTAACTTGTTTAACTGTTTCATGTGGAGTCCAATCAAGAACGGCTTGAACTCTCTCGGGACTGACAGCAATGCCCTTACCAGATATCACGTGGCCTAGATAGGTCACTTCTGGCAACCAAAATTCGCACTTGGAGAACTTGGCATAAAGGCGGTGCTCTTTGAGTTTCTCTAACACAAGTCTAAGATGTTCGGCGTGCTCTTCCTCGTTCTTCGAGTAAATAAGAATATCATCAAGGTAAACCACGGCGAACTTATCTAAGTACTCCATGAAGATCAAGTTCATCAAGCGGGAGAATGTAGCTGGAGCATTGGTTAGACCAAAGGACATGACGGTGTACTCGTACTGGCCATAACGAGTGACAAAAGCCGTCTTAGGAATGTCCCCATTTCTGATCTTGATTTGGTGGTAGCCTAACCTCAAATCCATCTTGGAAAAGACTGAGGATCTAGCGAGCTGATCATATAGATCGTTGATCCTGGGGAGCGGATACTTGTTCTTTATCATGACCAAATTAACGGGACGATAATCTACAATCATCCGGTCCGTACCATCCTTCTTCTTGACGAAGAGAACTGGGCAAACCCAAGGAGAAGAACTAGGATGGATGAAACCCTTTTGCTAGGACTCATCAAGTTGTTTCTTTAGCTCAACTAGCTCTAAGGGTGCCATCTTGTAAGGTCTCCTAGAAATTGGGGCGGTCCCGGGGATAAGATCTATGACAAACTCTACATCTCTGTCAGGTGGAACACCTGGCAGTTCCTCTGGAAAGACATCCGGAAAATCACGGACTACCAGGATATCTTCAAGGTCAGGAAGAGGGCTGGCATTAAGAGAATAGAGTTGACGCTTTGCAATTTTGGTGGAGACAGTGACTATCTTGCCAGAGGGGTGTGTGAGCTGAACAGACCTGGTGTAACCGTCAATATTGGCATAATGAGCTTTCATCCAGTCCATACCCAAGATGATGTTTATATCTGAAGACTTAAGGGATATCAAGGAAGCTAGGAATACAAGTCTGTCAACATGTATTTCATTGCCATAACTTATCCTAGAAGTTTGCCACTTGGATCCAGGAGTTTGAATGAGTAGTGGGGAGGGCATATCACAAAATGACATGTCTTGCAAGAGGGCATAACTTTCGGAAATGAAGGAGTGAGATGCTCCAGTATCGAATAGAACTGAAGCTGGATGACAGTTGACAAGGAGTGTACCAAGAACGACATCTGGATCATCATGAGCGTCTTTAGCTGAGACGTGATGCACATGTCCAAGTTCAGTGGGAGCTGACTTGGCACCGATCATCTGGTGTGATGGCTTACTACCACGGCCAATAGACTTCTCGGTCTGGGGTGGAGCAACACGGGTTTGAGTGCAAATACGGGCAATGTGGCCTGGCTCTCCGCACTTGTAACAAATCTTGGAGGTAGGACATGGACCCGCATTGACAAGTGGTCTACCAATAGGCATGGGTGTAGCATACCGTTGAACTGGGTGAGGTGCCACACAAGAAGGCCTCGGTGTATAACCGGGTGGAAGAGCGGAGTTCGGAACCCAAATCCGGCGCTTCTGAGAACTAGAACCGGAGGAAGAACCCAAATCACGGGTGTGCTTACAAGACTCCTCGTAAGTGAGTTGAGCTGTCTCTGCATTAATGGCCTTGTTCACAAGAGCCTGGAATGTATTGCAATGATGCAAGTGGAGATCATGACGCAACTTGGGGTTGAGACCCTTCCGGAACCTAGCCTGCTTCTTGGCGTCTATGGACACCTCTTCTGTAGCATAGCGAGCAAGGTTCTCAAACTCTCTACTGTAAGCATCAACAACCATCTTATCCTGGGTGAAACTACAGAACTCTTCTCTCTTGCAGTCAATGAGAGCCAGAGGGATGTGATGCTCGCGAAAATCCTCAATGAAATCTCTCCAGGTGGGTATCTGGCCAGCTGGAAGCATAGCCTCATAGTTTTGCCACCAAAGACTAGCAGGACCTTCCAGGTGATATGTAGCATAGGTGACCTTGTAATCTTCAGGTACGCTCGCGGAACACAGCTTGTGTGTGATACTACGGAGCCATTCATCTGCATCGAGTGGTTCAATGGAATGATGGAAGGTAGGTGGTTTCAGACCAATGAAATCATAGATGGTCGCTGACTCTTTGCACTGGGGTGTGGTGTTCTCCTCAATACGTGCTAACAAGCGGTTAGACTCACGCTTGTTCCTCTCCATCTCTAACATGAACTCGGCCAACGAAGACTGATCGGGAGGATCCTCATCCCTACCATCTCCGTGGTTCCGACTATGAGCAACATAACTTCGGTTAACTGACGACATCCTGAAGAACCAACCAAGGAAACAAGGATGGATTCAACATCATCATAAGGATGTAGAATATAGTACAAGTAAAATACTATCTCTTGAACTCCTAGGACAATTCCGGAAGCATAACGGCAGTAAAATTCTCAAAATGAGACATTCTGCAAAAGACGGGGTAGCACCAAACTCAACATCATCACTCAAGGTTCTGAGATATTACTAAACAAGCTACACCGGAGGTACTCGAACTGGAATATGACTCTGATCAACCAATCCTAAGAGACTATGGAGTAGTAACACGTGATCCTGATAGACAGAAGAGAAAGCCTAGTTCCTTAGCCCTATAGGAAAGATAGGATGACTCAGATCAGAAGGGCAAGAGGTGAAAGGAGTAAAAAGAGCCTTACGTTCCCTTCCACAATCAATTCCCCTATATAGCTAAAGAATTTCTAGACCCAACTTCGACCAGGTTGGCTTGGTAATCCTATAGGCAGTCAGGCTCTGATACCAAAGCTGTCGGGACCCCGATTCTAAGTCACACTGATCTAGCATGTAACACCTCATATCACTTTGTGGCCTCACGCACGGTATTCCCACGGGTGTCGCCTTACCATGGCCCGGAACCGTTTGCGCCTTTTGGCTCACGTATATGATAGTGTCGCTAGCATCCATATGACAGAGAACCCGGGACGACATGACTAGTCATGAACCCAAAGTGGCACTAACTTACGGGGACAGGCATACATGAATAAACATCGAGCATGTCGGTCAGCAGTGTGCGAATCCGGGCTGTAGCACTGGGCTAACAGGACTCCGGCGAACCGGGCTATAGCAGGCTAGGAAGGACTCCGGATGTCACCGCGTGACATTTCCCCGAAGGGACAGACACAGGAACGAAGTGAATCACATGCCGGCAAGTCTAAGTGTTCCGGAGCAGTAGTGCTGGGCTAGCAGGACTCTGGGTAAACCAGGCTGTAGCGGACTACCATGGCTCAGTGGAAGCACTAGACTACATTTCCCCATAAGAGAGGCTACCAAGGATAAACAACTAGGTTGTCGGATCCCACACATAGCAATACACGTCACACGTACGCATAACATGCAAGTATGTGTTGTACAACATGGCACAAACTCATATAGATAAAGGCCCAAAAGAGCCACATAGCATTAAATACAAACAGGGGGTCACATGACCCATCGTTCAGAGCATACAAGCAACGGAAGAATTACATGTCTGAGTATAGACAACTACAAAAGAAAAAGGTTGAGAAGCCTGACTATCTACAAGTCCCTCCCAAGGGTACAAGATCATAGCTGAGGTAACAAGCTACTCGTCGAAGTCCAAGCGGTACTACTAGTGAGACCGATGTCTCACCTGCAAAACATACATAAAGCAAACGTGAGTACAAAGGTACTCAGCAAAACTTAGATCAGATCCTATCATACATGCATTTGTATCAAGAAGGTAATGTGGGGTTTAGTTGCAGCAAGCCAGCTTTGACTCAGTGGCTATCCTGTTCTACGACAACGAGAAACTTCTTTGAGGTGAGGCAGCGCACACGAGTCCACTAATCACCACATCAATACACTACTATGGATTCATCCTCGTCTCCTTACGAGAAGGCCATCCATAGCACTCACACTTGTCTTGAGCATTTTAGAGTATCCACTTTATGTTGTCTATGTACCACGTAAGCATCCAAGAAGTCCATAACCGCGGACCCGGCTATTCGAATAGATCATGATAACCCTATAGGGCTGTACTTCTTCACACACGCTTTCGCCACTTACCGCCATGTACACGTCATGTATCTCGACAACCTTCAAGAGGAAGCCTGGGGAGGGAGTCGGCCACGACCTGACTAACCACAGAAGACTCTAGTCCAGGTTTATCGCCTATTCGGGTTCCATCCGCAAGGAGATCGGGCTGGGGTGTCACTCACGGCCCCAAATGATGTGTGCAGGGTTCCCAAGCCCACCTCGCCGGATGGATCTACCCTTGGTACACCATGCCACTTGTGCCTAGTCTTTCCCAAGCTCACCTGGCCGGGTGCCACTTGGTAGACTACTAACACTACCTACAAACACCAGAAACTATTTGCAACTCCTGGAAAGAGATCAAGTTGGCTAATAAGTCGAGAGGGGCACTTAAGCATTCCAATGTGTGGTAGTAGCTAGTCATTGGACAACATACAAGGAACTCAGTGCTTAAGGACGGTTCCAGTGAGACAACCCACCATGTACTCCTACATGGCCTCTCACCGCTAACTTTACCAAATCGTGTTCACACGCTTAACTCTCAGCACCAGAACATATCATAACACTCCAATTCATTCCCGATGAATCAGACCTGACATCTTCGTCCATACAGAAACTCAAAAGGAGCTTTCTTGAGGCTGGATTGGTAGCTATTGTTATAAGCAAACTCGGCGAAGGGAAGACACTTCTCCCAATCCATACCGAAAGAGATGAGACAAGCTCTAAGCATGTCTTCGAGAATTTGGTTGACCCTTTCCACCTGACCACTTGATTGAGGGTGGAAAGCGGTACTGAAGGAAAGATGGGTGCCCATGGCAGTTTGGAAACTCTCCCACAAATGAGAAGTGAAAAGACTACCACGATCTGAATTGATCTCTATTGGGACACCATGAAGTGAAACTATTCGAGAAATATATAAGTCAGCGAGCTGACTAGCGGTGATACTCTCTCGAACAGGTAGGAAGTGAGCCACTTTGGAAAGACGATCAATGACTACGAAGATAGCATTATTCCCACTCTTGGTCCTGGGAAAGCCGGTGATGAAGTCCATACCAACTTTATCCCATTTCCACTCAGGAATAGCTAAAGGCTGAAGGGTGCCAGTGGGCCTTTGATGCTCTTCCTTAACGCGACGACAAACGTCGCAATTAGCAATAAACTGAGCAATTTCTCTCTTCATCCTAGTCCACCAGAACCTCTAGCGTAGGTCCTGATACATATTAGTACTACCGGGATGAATCGTGAGAGGAGATTCATGTGCCTCCTTAAGAATCAGTTGTCGCAGATGTTGATTCTTGGGAACCACCAAGCGATTCTCAAAGAAAACAACACCTCGATCATCCATAGAGAAACATCCACCAACTCCCTTCTTAATGTTTCTCTTGATGCGGATAACACCCCTATCAAACTTCTGATCAGTAATGATCTGATCCTCAAGGGTAGGTTTCGCCACCAAGGTAGAAAGGAATCCGTGAGGAGTAATGTGAAGGTTTAGCTTACATAATTCCTCATGGAGAAGTGGTTGGCCCTGTTGCAACATGAGATTGTTGCAATAGGACTTATGACTTAGTGCATCAGCCATGACATTACCCTTGCCTGGGGTGTAGGTAATCCCTAAGTCGTAATCTAAGATCAACTCCAACCAACATCTTTGCCTAAGGTTCAAATCTGGTTGGGTGAAGATATACTTAAGACTCTGGTGATCGGTGTAAATCCGCAACGTTTACCAAGAAGGTAATGTCGCCATGTCTTAAGCGCATAGACTACGACTGCAAGCTCTAGATCATGTGTAGGATAATTCTCCTCATGTGGATGCAACTGTCTAGATGCATAGGCAATCACATGACGATCCTGCATAAGAATGCAACCTAGTCCCTGTCATGAGGCGTCGCAGTAGATAACAAAGTCTTTAGTGAAATCCGGTGGCACAAGTATGGGAGCAGAAGTCAGGCATCTTTTCAGTTCCTGAAAACTGTGCTCACACTGTGGGGAACACTCAAACTTTTTATCTTTCTTGAGAAGTTCCGTGAGAGGTATGGCCACTTTGGAGAAGTTCTCAACGAAACGGTGACAATAACTGGCTAGACCAAGAAAACTCCTAACTTGTTTAACTGTTTCATGTGGAGTCCAATCAAGAACGGCTTGAACTCTCTCGGGACTGACAGCAATGCCCTTACCAGATATCACGTGGCCTAGATAGGTCACTTTTGGCAACCAAAATTCGCACTTGGAGAACTTGGCATAAAGGCGGTGCTCTTTGAGTTTCTCTAACACAAGTCTAAGATGTTCGGCGTGCTCTTCCTCGTTCTTCGAGTAAATAAGAATATCATCAAGGTAAACCACGGCGAACTTATCTAAGTACTCCACGAAGATCAAGTTCATCAAGCGGGAGAATGTAGCTGGAGCATTGGTTAGACCAAAGGACATGACGGTGTACTCGTACTGGCCATAACGAGTGACAAAAGCCGTCTTAGGAATGTCCCCATTTCTGATCTTGATTTGGTGGTAGCCTAACCTCAAATCCATCTTGGAGAGCTGATCATACAGATCGTTGATCCTCGGGAGCGGATACTTGTTCTTTATCGTGACCAAATTAACGGGACGATAATCTACAACCATCCGGTCCATACCATACTTATGAGCTCCTGAAAATGTTGGTTTGATTTTTATCTCTGTCCAAGATTATCAGAGAGCAACATGAGCATTTTCTTGGACCTTTTTGGAGCAATTTTATTTGAGTTATTTCCAGAAATAATTTCTGAGGGTTTCACAAATCCCCATTTCAAATTTAAAAGTAATTTAAACATGATGCACACATGACTAGCTAGTCTAGGTCATACCAGAACTAGGGATGTGACAGTAGACATGGCATATAAGCTAAACATGGCAAGAACAACAACATAGCTTGCATGGATCAACTACAACAAGCTCGGCAAAAATGCTTAACACGTAAACAATCTGCCAGGAACATTTTAGAGCAAAAGTAGAGCTCGATTGAGTCAAGCTAGGGTGCTCCATAATTGCAAACAAAGACATGGATGGGTAGAGCACAACAATATCTACAAAACATCCTTACTGATCATGCTCAAAAGAGGCATGGATCACTCGTTAGCAACATGAATACATGGCATAAAAATATTAATAGGGCAAAGACTTAGAAGATTTCTAAGTCCCTAAAATCAGCAACATTACGAGGGCTACTTTGCATGCTTGTGCTAGTCACCACAGAGATCACAAAAATACATGGCATACACCCCTGTAAAGATGGCATGGCATACTTCAAAACTGTAGGATCGGAAGTATGTCTAGAGGGGGGGGGTGATTAGACTACTTGACCAAATAAAAATCTAGCCTTTTCCCAATTTTATTTCTTGGCAGATTTTAGCTATCTTAGCACAAGTCAAGCAATCTCCACACAATTCAAGCAAGCATGCAAAAGAGTATATGAGCAGTGGAAAGTAAAGCATGAAACTTGCAAGAATGTAAAGGGAAGGGTTTGGAGGATTCAAACGCAATTGGAGACACGAATGTTTTTGTCATGGTTCTGATAGGTGGTGATATTGTACATCCACGTTGATGGAGACTTCAACCCACGGAGGGTAACGGTTGCGCGAGTCCACGGAGGGCTCCACCCACGAAGGGTCCACGAAGAAGCAACCTTGTCTATTCCATCACGGCCGTCGCCCACGAAGGACTTGCCTCACTAGCGGTAGATCTTCACGAAGTAGGCGATCTCCTTGCCCTTACAAACTCCTTGGTTCAACTCCACAATCTTGTCGGAGGCTCCCAAGTGACACCTAGCCAATCTAGGAGACACCACTCTCCAAGAAGTAACAAATGGTGTGTTGATGATGAACTCCTTGCTCTTGTGCTTCAAATGATAGTCTCCCCAACACTCAACTCTCTCTCACAGGATCTGGATTTGGTGGAAAGAAGATTTGAGTGGAAAGCAACTTGGGAAGGCTAGAGATCAAGATTCATATGGTTGGAATGGAATATCTTGACCTCAACAAAAGTGTAGGTGGTTCTCTCTCAGAAAATGTGTATTGGAAGTGTAGTTATGTTCTGATGGCTCTCTCCACAAATGAAGAGTGGGTGGAGGGGTATATATAGTATCCACACAGAATCTAACTGTTACACACAATTTGCCAAACTTGGTGGGACCGAATGGTTAAACTCGGTCGGACCGATTCAGCAAACCTAGTGACCGTTAGGATTTTCAGTGGGACTGAGATGCAACTCGGTAGGAATGGTATGGTTAGGGTTAGGGCATAACGTAATCTCGGTGTGACCGATTACACAAACTCGGTGGGACTGATTTTGGTAATAAGCTAACTAGAGAGTTGGTCAGGTAAACTCAGTGGGACCGATTCGCTCATCTCGGTGAGACCGAAATGTTACAAAAGGGAAATAGAGAGTTTACATTGCAATCTCGGTGGGACCGATCGCTCATCTCGGTAAGACCGAAACGTTACGAAGGGAAACAGAGAGATTACAATCCCATCTCGGTGAGACCGAGATCCCTATCGGTGAAACCGGATTGCTAGGGTTTGTGGCAGTGGCTATGACATTGGAAACTCGGTGGCGCCGGATAGAAAGAACCGGTGGGGCCAAGTTTGACTTTTGGTTTAGGTCATATGTGGATGTGGGAAGGTAGTTGAGGGTTTTGGAGCATATCACTAAGCACTTTGAGCAAGCAAGCCATTAAGCAACACCTCATCCCTCCTTGATAGTATTGGCTTTTCCTATAGACTCAATGTGGTCTTGGATCACTAAAATATAAAATGTAAAGTCTTGATCTTGAAGCTTGAGCCAAACTTTTTGTCCTTAGAATTTTGAGGGATCCACTTTCCTCATCCATGCCATGCCATTAATTGAGCTTTTCCTGAAATATTAATCTTGGAATAATGTTAGCTCAATGAGCTATATGTTGTTAGGAATTACCAAAACCACCCGGGGATAGTTGCACTTTCAATCTCCCCCCTTTTTGGTAATTGATGACAACATATAGATCAAAGCTTCGACAAATAATAATAAGAGTGAAAGATATTGTCGCTTCGAGAAGTATGTGAAAAGCAAGAGCTCCCCCTAAATTTGTGCATATCTTAAGATTTGCTTTGGACTGCAAATGCACAATGAGTTAGGATCTTGGGTTACTCTTCCATGTCACATACATCTTGGTGGAGCGCTCAAAATGATAAGAATTAAATACATGCACTCATCACCAAGCAAAGTGAATGATCATATAAGGATAAGTAAGATAATATCATCCAACAAGCATAAGTGTAGCTTATGATCAACCACATGATCATAAATGTCTCACAGATAATAGCATAGTATCTCAAGCAATCAAAAGCAAAAAAAGTTCAACCACCAAAGCAAGAGAGAATAAAAAGCAGCGCTCTCTCTCGAAGCCTATGATCTATACATTTTTCTCCCCCTTTGGCAACAAGTTACCAAAAAGTTCATAGAAAATGCATAGCACTAGAACGTCTCTCAGGCTTGGTCTTCAGGTGGTGGTGTCTGGAGAACTCCAAGGACGAAGGCTTCAGTCGAAGTAGACGGAGCTGATGGGGTAGGTGCTGGAGCTGGTGGCACTGGAGCTGTAGCTGGTGCAGATGAAGTGGCTCTAGTGTCTGGTACAGGCACTGCAGCAGATCTCTGAGCTCGAGGCACTCTGGCAAATGCATCAGTGGTTGTCTTGCCCTTCCTCTCCTGCATGTCATCCTGTAGCTGCTCCACAACAGACTGAATCTCAGTTACTTTGACATCTAAATCATAGAATTTTTGTTCCACGATTCTTTCCAGGCTCTCCTGGTTTTGAGTTAGGGTGGCCAACCCCTTCTCAATCCTCAGAGATGATGCTACCAAGTAACCAAGCTGGTCCTGCTTGCTTTTCAAAAAGTACTCAGATGCCTCCTCTTGAGTTGGCATCTTGGCAGCCTTCTCTCTCTTTGCCTTCTCCTTCTTTGCTTGTGCTTGCATTGAGGAGGGTTCGTCTTCATTCATCACAACTTGGTTGTCCTCGAAGTCAGGATAGATAGGCAAGTGTTCCTTATCCAACAAGTATGTGCCTGTGCCCATCTTTGAGTTTATCAACTCCTGGATTTGTGGGGCATATCCACAACTTCTTTTCTGGTCAGCTGCTGTCCTCTTGATAGTCTCAACTATAAGGCTCATGACCTTGAACTTCTGTGGCACATCAAATATATGTAGCAAGTTAATTGCATGCCCTCTGATCATGTTGTGGTCACCTGACTTGGGCAAAAGAGTGTGCCTTAGGATCCAGTTGCTCGTTGGCAGTCCTGACAGAAGAAAATGGACTGACCCAAACTTGAATGTTTCAAGGGCATCTTCAGGAATCTCCTTGTACATCTGTGACATAGAATTGTGATCCATCTTTTTCTTGGCATAAACATCCAAGTCATCTTCACTTTCCTTTGGGGCATTGATCAGATTGGCCCATTCCTCAATAGTTGATTGGTACCTTGTACCTTCAGACATCCATACTATCCTGCCATCTGGATAGAAGTGTGTTGTGGAGTAGAATTGCATTATGAGCTCCTCATTCCACTTTGTGAGCTTCTGCCCAACAAAGTCTGCAACTCCACAAGCACGGAAGCTGTCAAACACACCAGGATAGTGTTCCTCATTTTCCTTCATGTAGGTCCAGTTGACCCACCTCATATCACACACTATAGGCTTCTTGTCCAACAAAATTGTCTCATAGAAATCCTGTTGTTCCTTTGTGTGGAACCTATAATCAACAGCAGTCCTTCTCCTTGTAGCATATGGGTCTGTCTCTCTCCATTTCCTCAGTCCCGAGTCTCTCCTGATCTTCATGTTCTTAGCCACAGGATGAGCATCATTGTGGTCTGGAATTTTTGGCTTTAATTTTCTCAGAACATGCTCTTCATCTTGTTCTTCAGCAATAGTCTCAGGCACTGGGGCCTTGTTCTTCTCAGCAGCTGGTATGTTTCTGGTATTTCTCTTTGGTGTAGTCTTGGGCTTGGAGGCAGCTTTGGGTGCTTCTTTGGGCTTTGATGATGCATCCCCTATCCTGATAGCATCACCCATAAGCTTCTGTGCCTTGGGTGCTGGTGCAGCAACCTCTTCTTCCTCTTCTTCTTCCATCATGGAAGCTTTTCCAATCACTCTGGCCATGGTCTTCTTGACCCTTTCCTTCCTTTTCTTTCCTTCTGCAGCAGGCTCTTTGGGTTGAGATTCCAAAGATGCTTGAGAGGATGCTCTGGCCTTAGACATTGGTTGTCTTCCTGCTGGCCTTTTGATCTTCATCCCTGGCTTAACTGCAGCTGAGCTGTACTCCTTCCTAACCACTTTCTTCTTTGATGTGGCTTCATCCTCAGTGGCCACATAGTCTTCATCCTCAGACTCTGAAGTTTTCTTCTTGCTTGCTCTAGTGGCAGCCTTTGGCAAATTGCTTGGGGTGCTCCTACTACCATCATCTGAACTGCTAGAGGGACTAGTGCCCTCACTCAGGTGAACCTGCTCCTCTGACCTGTTCTGGCTGTCACTCTAGTCAGACATGTTGCAAACACTGACAGCAGACCCTGTGAATAGATATAGATGAGATAGAGTGGATGAGCATCACAAAATACAGAGATTTTTGCAAAAGAATGAGTCAAAAACTTAGTTTTAGTTTTCCACAGAAAGAATTTCGGATCAACCGATTTGCAAACTCGGTGATACCGAAGCAGTTGTTCAAACCTAAACTAGTGAACTCGGTCAGACCGAGTCACAGTTCGGTGGCACCGAGACTGCTAGGGTTTCACAAAGTCCTGAACTCGGTCACACCAATTTTCAATTCTCGGTCAGACCGAGAACCACATGTGCAATGGCCTTGGCCGAATCAGTGGAACCGAGTTCTGCAACCCGGTGGGTCTGAGATGGTTTCGGCGGAAACGTAAACCTAAATTTTCAATTCAACTCTAATCTACGGAGTGTTTTGACTGGATAGAAGCGTTTCAATCGTGGTAAGAATCATAATGAACACAATGTGCTAGGAATCGGACGGGGATAGCACTGTGATCGAGTCCATACCCTAGTTCGGCGGTGAACTCGCTACAGCGGCAACGGCGGGGAAGAATTCCGTTGACGGCGGCGGAGACTAGCGACAGGAGGCGGCTGGCGACGAGGAAGACGATCCGGAGACCCTGGAGGCAGAGCGAGCTATGCGCGGGCGAAGGGGTTTCAGAGAAATTTCGAAAATTTTGCCCGTGAGTATATATAGCCCGACCCTGTCGGTGTGACCGAGTGGAGCAACTCGGTGGCACCGAGATGCATAACTGTTGTCAGTTACAGCAACTCGGTGTGACCGAAAAGTTCAAATCGGTTGCACCGAGATTGAAAACCTCGATCGACTTAGTGATCTCGGTATGACCGAAATGGAGGAATCGGTCAGACCGAAACACACAAAGAAGTTTTGGAAGTTTAAGTCTATGACGAATCGGGGACTCCGAGTGCTCCTCACACAGAGTGGTTCGAATCTGACTTGATCAAATTTTGTGATGTAGCGTGAACAAAGTTTGAGACGAGAAAAGCATAGATAGCTAGAGAGGGTTCTTAGGCATTCTTGTCCATCCACTTGGCAGAATAAAAGAAACCAATCAATCAAAACAACAAGTGGATGTCCTCGAATGAGTAAAATATGCAATCAACATGCTCACACAATAAAATGGCAATTGAAATATGTGGCAAAGCATGCACAACCAATTCTAGCATCTATCAAACAATTTGCGATGACTAGGTCATCTATATATGAGTATATTGACTTAGGAGTCAAATGAGAACATTTGATCATAGGTCATACTCATCGTTTAAGCACAAGTGGGGTTACCACTTTTACATAAAGCATTGTTGTGTTCACACCATTAGAGTTGCTTTAGCTCAATTCTTAGAGTAAAGCTCCCCCTAGATGTGAGATCCCCCTAAGAGGGATGAACTAACCTTGGGTTTTGTCGATGATGACTTCATGTAGATGTTGAAGATGCGGATGCTCAATGTTGATGTAGATCATTTGGAGCTATCCATTGGAGTGAGTTGCACTTTCAATACCTACACGGGTTAGTCCCACAAGGAACAAACAAGGATATCCATAGACATAGAGTGATGCACACACAAGATGATGTCTATGAAAGCTTTTAGGTTACCTTGTCCCTTGTCTTACCAACAAGAGGGTTTGTGACTCCTTGAACTAGTGCAAGATGTGGAAGTTGACTTGTTCTTGCCAAGATGATAAGAGTGAAGTATGTTGGCGGAGTCACCCTCAAGAACTCTCTAGTTCTTCTTCTTCGGGATCCACACCATCTTGATGGGAATCCTCGGTGTTGTAGTTGTACTTGATGAAGTGGAACTTGAAGTAGTCTTGGGAACCCACTTGACCAAGGCCTTAGGAGCTTCTTCAAATGCATCAATTTCCTCTTGAAGCTTGTCTTTGCCTTTTTGCTTGTGGTCTTGTGGTGGAAGATCATCTTGAGCTTGTGTCCCTTGGAGATAAGTAGGATCATACTTATCTTGTTGAGGAACAAACTTCGTCTTGGGGTATTGATCTTCTTCCCACTCAACTCCATTGGCATTGAACTTTCGTTCAAAACCAACACCTTGATTCTTCCGGTGCCTTCCTTGCTTGCGTACAATTTCCTCGAATTGCTTACTTCCGGCAAGGCTCTTGTAAACACCTTTCTCTATAATTCCCTTCAACAAGCTATTTTCTTGATCAAGTGTAACTTGGCTAAGAGAATGATTAGTGGAATCAAGAGAACTACTAGAAGCAACAATATTGGATTTAGCATGATTATTGTTACTACTAGAGGAAGAATCTTTCTTGTTCTTGTTACTAGACTTGACTTGAGGCATGTAAGTGGATAAGAGTAAACGCTTGGCAATGTAAGAAGAACTTTTCTTGCGAAGATCATCATTGATTGCTTTTAAGAACTCATGCTCTTGCTCAAGGTTGAGCTTTTCAAAGCGCAATTTCTCATGAGTCCTTAAAAGTTCTCGATGATCTCCTAAGATAGTTTCATGAGCTAACTTAAGAGTGTTTAGTTCTTTAGTTAGAGACTCAATCTTTTCCTTATCATTGTCATTCGTTTTATCTTGATTAGCATGATTAATTGACGTTTCATCATACTATTCATCCCTAGAGTTGTCAACAAGTAAATCATCATCACCTAACAAGTCATCTTCATCACTACTGTAATCAACATACTCGGGGTGTGATACCTTTGGGCCTTTAGCCATGAAGCATGTTCCAACTCCTTCATTTGGTGAGTCAAATATGTCGTAGGAGTTGGTTGTCACAAGTGCTAGACTGGCAACACCTTCATCTTGAGTATATTCGGAGTCGGAGTGATAGCTTCTCTCGGAGTGGTTGTCGGAGTCGGAGCCGGATACCCATTCACCAACATGAGCTTGATGTCTTTGTTTTGTGTAGCTCCTTGATGACTTGTCCTTTCTTTCCGAATCCTTGCTTTTCCGTGAGGGTCTTCGTTCATAACGATCATCTCTACTCCTTCTTTCTCTAGATGGTGATTCTTCTCTTCTACTTCTTCTCTTGGGAGAATCTTCTCTTCTCTTGTAGGGGGCTGTACACTCATTGGAATAGTGTCCGGGCCTTCCACAATTGTAGCAGTTTCGCTCTCGACTAGAAGATCTTTTGTCATTGTAGGACCTTGATTTGGAGCTTCTCTCTTTGCTTCTACTCTTGTAGAACTTATTGAAGTTCTTCACCATTAAGCTCAATTCTTCATTGAAGGTTTGTTTCTCACTCGATAAATGTGGGGGCTTCACATGAGGCTTTGTAAGCACCACTTGATTTGTTGTGAAGTTCCTCTTTATCCTTGAGTGACATCTCATGAGCAACAATTCTTCCGATGACTTCTGTTGGCTTGAGATCTTTGTAATTGGGCATCATTTGGATCAATGTGCACACTGTATCATATTTTCCATCCAAGGCTCTTAGGATCTTCTTGATGATGAATCTATCGGTCATCTCTTCACTCCCTAAGCCGGCAATCTCATTTGTGATAAGAGCAAGCCTAGAGTACATTTCAGCGACACCTTCACCATCCTTCATTTTGAACTTGTCAAGTTGACTTTGAAGCACATCCAACTTGGATTCCTTGACGGAGTCGGTACCTTCATGCATGTCAATCAAAGTATCCCAAATTTCCTTTGCATTCTCAAGACGGCTGATTTTGTTGAATTCTTCGGGGCACAATCCGTTGAAGAGGATATCACAAGCTTGAGCATTGTATTGTAGCATCTTCAACTCATCTGCGGTAGCTTCATGATTTGGTTCTTTCCCATCAAAGAATTCACCTTGCAAGCCAACACACACAATAGCCCAAACGGCGAGGTTATTTCCAAGAATATGCATTTTCATCTTATGCTTCCAACTAGCAAAATTAGTACCATCAAAGTAAGGACCTCTACGGTGATAATTTCTCTCGCTAGACGCCATACTCTCCTAGGTTGTGAAACCAAGGCTATGACCACCAAAAGCTATGGAAATCAAAGCAAATGGAGACCAAAGCTCTGATACCACTTGTAGGATCAAAAGTATGTCTAGAGGGGGGGTGATTAGACTACTTGACCAAATAAAAATCTAGCCTTTTCCCAATTTTAGTTCTTGGCAGATTTTAGCTATGTTAGCACAAGTCAAGCAATCTCCACACAATTCAAGCAAGCATGCAAAAGAGTATATGAGCAGCAGAAAGTAAAGCATGCAACTTGCAAGAATGTAAAGGGAAGGGTTTGGAGGATTCAAATGCAATTGGAGACACATATGTTTTTGTCGTGGTTCCGATAGGTGGTGCTATCGTACATCCACATAGATGGAGACTTCAACCCACGGAGGGTAACGGTTGCGCGAGTCCACGGAGGGCTCCACCCACGAAGGGTCCACGAAGAAGCAACCTTGTCTATTCCATCACGGCCGTCGCCCACGAAGGACTTGCCTCACTAACGGTAGATCTTCATGAAGTAGGCGATCTCCTTGCCCTTACAAACTCCTTGGTTCAACTCCACAATCTTGTCGGAGGCTCCCAAGTGACACCTAGCCAATCTAGCAGACACCACTCTCCAAGAAGTAACAAATGGTGTGTTGATGATGAACTCCTTGCTCTTGTGCTTCAAATGATAGTCTCCCCAACACTCAACTCTCTCTCATAGGATTTGGATTTGGTGGAAAGAAGATTTGAGTGGAAAGCAACTTGGGAAGGCTAGAAATCAAGATTCATATGGTTGGAATGGAATATCTTGACCTCAACACAAGTGTAGGTGGTTCTCTCTCAGAAAATGTGTATTGGAAGTGTAGTTATGTTCTGATGGCTCTCTCGACAAATGAAGAGTGGGGTGGAGGGGTAATAGTCTCCACACAGAATCTAACCATTACACACAATTTTCCAAACTCGGTGGGACCGAATGGTTAAACTCGGTCGGACCGATTCAGCAAACCTAGTGACCGTTAGGATTTTCGGTGGGACTGAGATGCAACTCGGTAGGACCGATATGGTTAAGGTTGGGGCATAACGTAATCTCGGTGTGACCGATTACACAAACTCGGTGGGACCGATTTTGGTAATAAGCTAACCAGAGAGTTGGTAAGGTAAACTCGATGGGACCGATTTGCTCATCTCGGTGAGACCGAAATGTTACAAAAGGGAAACAGAGAGTTTACATTGCAATCTCGGTGGGACCGATCGCTCTTCTCGGTAAGACCGAAACGTTACGAAGGGAAACAGAGAGATTACAATCCCATCTCGGTGAGACCGAGATCCCTATCAGTGAAACCTAATTGCTAGGGTTTGTGGCAGTGGCTATGACATTTGAAACTCGGTGGCGTCGGATAGGAAGAATCGGTGGGGCCGAGTTTGACTTTTGGTTTAGGTCATATGTGGATGTGGGAAGGTAGTTGAGGGTTTGGGAGCATATCACTAAGCACTTTGAGCAAGCAAGCCATTAAGCAACACCTCATCCCTCCTTGATAGTATTGGCTTTTCCTATAGACTCAATGTGGTCTTGGATCACTAAAATATAAAATGTAGAGTCTTGATCTTGAAGCTTGAGCCAAACTTTTTGTCCTTAGAATTTTGAGGGATCCACTTTCCTCATCCATGCCATGCCATTCATTGAGCTTTTCTTGAAATATTAATCTTGGAATAATGTTAGCTCAATGAGCTATATGTTGTTAGGAATTACCAAAACCACCTGGGGCTAGTTGCACTTTCAAAAACACATGTAGAGCTCAAGTTCGTAGGAGGCACACATCAATCATGACAAAAAAGACAAATGTCCAATTACTGATAAGAATCTGAAACTAATATAAACTAGCACTGTTGCAACATCATTTAGGGCATCAAGATGAACTTAAATGAACATGATGCAATGAGATGAAATGAATTACTTGTCGAGACGAACAATTTGATATGCTACATGCTGGAAACAGAGCCACGGATGCAGAGTTATGGCATGATGAACAATGCATAAAAATACTAGGGTTAGGGCAAAAAGTCAACCCGAGTTTCCAGATCTGGATTCGGACCGGGGTACTGTAGCGGCACGGAACCCGAGGTTGAACGGAGGGGATCGCCGGAGATGCGCCGGAGGACTTGCCAGAGGGAGAGGGGCGGCTGGCCGGAGCTCGGGACGACGCCGAGAAGGAGATGCGTCCACCGCGGTGACGAGCGGCGAGGGGGAGGCGACGGGCGGCGGCGACCGGCAAAGAGCGAGGCAGCGGGGTCGCCGGCGTCGGCGGGCGGCGGGGCGCGATGTCGGCGGGCGGCGGCACGGGGGAGGAGGAGAGGCGAGGAGGCGCGCGGGGGCTCGACCCGGTTGGCGGCAGGGAGGGCCGGCGCTGGGCCTGGCGGGCCCGCGCGGTCGGCGGCGAAGTGGGGCACCCGTGGGGACATGTGGCGCTATCTGGTTGGTGGCGGCGAGAGCGTCCGGCGCGGCCCGGACGTGTCCGGCGCGCGGTGAGACAAGGGGGACTAGGGTTAGGGTGGAATTACCCGGGATTTTCAGGGAAGAGACCTTTTTATAGGTAGGAGGAGCTAGGAGGCTCCAAATTGAGCACGGTTTTCGGCCACACGATCGTGATCGAACGACCTAGATGATGGAAGGGGTTTAGGTGGGTTTTTTGGGCCACTTTGGAGAGGTGTTGGGCTGCAACACACACGAGGCCTTCTCGGTTCCTCGGTAAACCGTTGGAGTATCAAACGAAGTCCAAATGGCATGAAACTTGACAGGCGGTCTACGTTAGTAAACCAAGGCCGCTTGGCAAGTCTCGGTCCAATCCGAAAACGTTTAATACCCACACACGAGGTAGAAAGGGACACCGGAGGACATAGGAGCGCCGGAATGCAAAACGGACAACGGGGAAAATGCCCGGATGCATGAGGCGAGCACGTATGCAAATGCAATGCACATGATGACATGATGTGATATGCATGAAAAAGACAAAACAAGACGAAGACAAAAACCCGACAACGAGGAAATATCATAACTTAGTGCCGAAAATGGCAAGAGTTGGAATACAAATATGGCAGGTTAAATATGGGGTGTTACATAACCCCAAAACCGTGTTCACTTCCCGGACTCCGCCGGAAAGAGACCATCACGGCTACACACATAGTTGATGCATTTTAATTAAGTTAAGTGTCAAGTTCTCTACAACCGGACATTAACAAATTCCCGTCTACCACATAACCGCGGGCACGGCTTTCGAAAGTTTATACCCTGCAGGGGTGTCCCAACTTAGCCCATCATAAGCTCTCACGGTCAATGAAGGATATTCCTTCTCCTGGGAAGACCCGATCAGTCTCGGAATCCCGGTTACAAGACATTTCGACAATGCTAAAACAAGACCAGCAAGACCGCCCGATGTGCTGACAATCCCGATAGGAGCTGCACATATCTCGTTCTCAGGGCAACACCGGATGAGCACTCCGTACAACTAAAACCAGCCCTCATGTTTTCCCGAGGTGGCGCTGCAAAGGACTCTAGTTCGGACCAACACTTAGAGAAGCACTGGCCCGGGGGGGGGGGTTAAAATAAAGATGACCGTCGGGAGCGCGACTCCCAAGGTAAAAGTATAGGTGGTGGTGAGGCAAATGGTAAAACCAAGGTTGGGCCTTGCTGGAGGAGTTTTATTCAAAGCGAACTGTCAAGGGCTTCCCATAACACCCAACTGCGTAAGGAACTCAAAATCAAGGAACATAACACCTGTATGACGGAAACTAGGGCGGCAAGAGTGGAACAAAATAGCAGGCATAAGGCCAAGCTTGCCACCCTTTACCAAGTATATAGATGCATTAATTAAATAAGAGATATTATGATATCCCAACATATCCATGTTCCAACATGGAACAAAACTTCAACTTTACCTGCAACTAGCAATGCTATAAGAGGGGCTGAGCAAAAGTGGTAACTTAGCCAAACAACGGTTTGCTAGGAAGGAGGGTTAGAGGCTTGACATGGAAATATGGGAGGCATGATATAACAAGTGGTAGGTAGTGTGACATAGCGATAGAACAAACACCTAGCAAGCAAAGATAGAAGTGATTTCGAGGGTATGGTCATCTTGCCTGAGATGCCGCAAGGAAGAAGAACGAGTCCATGAAGAAGACAAACGGACGTAGTCGAACAAATCCTCACAACTCCGGAACGAAACCCGAAGTTAACGAGAGAAGCAACCCGGAAAGAAGCAAGCAACATAGTAAACAACCATCACATAAACATGGCATGATGCATAATCAAGTATGATGCATGTCCGGTTTAATGAGGCATGGCATGGAAAAGTGCAACAAACAATACTACAAATTAAGTGGAGCTCAATATGCAACGGGTTGGATATTGAAGAAACACCACATTTGATTATTTAGTTCTCTCTCGTTCATGTACCCAACAATATAAAATGTTATTAAACATGGCAAGGGGTGAAGCACAACAAAACTACCTATCTAGGCAAGTTTAAATGAGGCCGGAAACAACAAACAAAAATTCCGGAAAATCCCCATGTGCATATTATGAATTTGGTACTGTTCTGCCTAAACCCAATTTTAGAGTTGTTAAACATGCAAAGTACTACCACCATGTTAATCTATGCATTTTTTACCCCATTTACATATAAAGTTTATTTAAATCCAAGCTACGTGTAAATAGGTATGAAATAAAACATTTTAACATGGCATATGAGCAAATTTAATCATACAACATTTTAAACATGGATGAAAATAGCATATTATGAAACTAGATGAAATTCTAAGCATTTTACATATAAAGTTTATTGGGTTCCGATGCACGGGTGAAAAGTTATTAGATGCATGATCCTAGGGACTAAACTGGAAAATTGTTTTTACTTGATAATTGGTTAAAATCACAACAAAGGAAAAAAACATGAGACGGGCTGAATCTGCAGGCTGGCCCAGGGAAAAAAAAGAGGGGCGCTGGGGTCAGCTCACATTGGGCCGAGGCCCGGTCGGGAAAGCGGCCCACGGGAGGGTGCGATGGAGCAGGCCGACGGGGCTAGCCGGGCGCGCTGGGCCTGCTGTGGATCTGGGCCACGCGCAAGGCAGCGATCAACTGGAGCGTGGCTGGAGCGGTTCGACGCGAGGTAGGGCAAGCAACAGGCGTGATCCTCTGTTCGACAGAAAGCAAAGGAGCGGCGGCATAGAACTTGCAGTGGAGGCCGGCGGGCGTGGGTCCGGCGAGGAACTCTGGCGATGGGTGGCTAATGGTGACGCGAGCGTCGGGAACGGGCAGATCAGGGCGAGGGGATCTCGAATCCGGCGCAAGGGAGCTCCAAGGTGGTGGGAATCTGCAGGGCCATGGCGAGGAAAGTTCAGAGAACATACAGAGAGGGAGGAAATGAAATAGAAGGAGAGGAGAAGGCTCTGCTCGTAGAGGTGGTTCCCGCAGGTTCGGTCGGCCTGCGGTGGGGTCGCGCGAAGCTCCTGCAGCGGCCATGGGGGTCTCCCTGTCCAGAGAACAAGGAGAGAGAGACATGAGCACGAGAGGGAGGAAGGGATGGAGGGGAGACGAAGGGAAGAGAGAAAGGAGGGGCGGCGCTAATCTGTTGGTCATTGCTGCCGGCGACGGCCGGACCTGGAGTCAAGGTGGCGGAGCAAGGCGGCAGTGCTGCATCTCCGGTTGGTGGATGAGGGAATCCAGAGGAGGCACAGGTCAGAGCTGGTCTCGGGCACTCGTTGGTCGGGAGCGGAGGACGAACGAGAGGCACGGGAGGATGGTGGGTTGCGAGGGGATTTGGGCAGGTGGTGTCTGCATCGAACTGGTTGGGTGGAGATGGATCGGGATGGATCCCGAGGTGGAAGAGGACTGGCGGCGGCGGCTGGGAGGACGGGACAAGGTTCCTAATTTTTAAGGTTGGACCTCGTGTATAAATAGCAGGTGGATTTGGTTAGGTGCATTTGGTCCCTCCGATTTTAATCAGACGGTCAAGAATAATTAGCTTAGGAGAGACCAACAAGAAACCGATGATGATTTAGGGATGTTTTGGGATGATCCGGACCCAACGGTGACGACTGGCCGGGTCGGGTTCGGGACAACTTTCGGACGCGCGCGAGGGGTTCGATGCACTGATGCGAGGAGGGGTCAGGTGGTTAGGAGGGGTTTCGGGTCCCTCCGATAACAATCAGAAGGCTCCGGATGTGAGGAGGGTTAGGTCGGGCCTGGCGGTTAGTGGTAGTGGGCTGTGCAGAAAGCCTTGGCTGAGAGAAGAGAAGAGGGAGAGGCCCGGCGACTGTTTCCAGAGACCAAAAACTTCCGACGTTTGACCGACTATATTGCCGCTATAGTTTAACAGTTGGGCTATCAAACTGACTCTGAATGCGATGAAACTTGGTAGGCGGTCTGCTGACAACATAACAACACTGGACGCCAACTTTCATCCCATTCTGAGAAAATTTTCCGGTCACTTATAAAAATAATATTTCGGACGTGCCGCGGGCGCGTGCAAGTGTGTATGGGCTCAGAACGGACAACGGAAGGAACTGGGAGACCCGGACGAATGCAAGTTTTGAAAACATGATGATGCAATGCACATGATGACATGACAAGATGAAACACGCAAGCGAATGACAAGGCAACAACATCGAATAACTGGAAGACACCTAATGCATCGGACTTGGGGCGTTACAACACTCCACCACTACAAGAGGATCTCGTCCCGAGATCTAGGATGGCACCGGAGGGAAATGGAAGAGGACGAGAAGAGGTAAAACTAAGTTGCTTCTTTGACAAATGAGTGAAACCAAAGAACCTTGAGAGGTTGAACAAATTGAAAGAAAGAATACAACGAAGATGAACAAAGTTGAAAACACTCCATTAGAAAAGAGGAACAAGGAACATTACGAGAACCTTGTAGGTTGAAAAACATAAGAAAAGGGTTACAGTGGACAAGATTTGAACAAGATAGAGAGGGAAACAGAATGATATAATTTCGGCACCACTTCGATTGTAAATGGCAAGATTTGAACATGATTTGACAAGATGAGAGGATACTAGATGAAATCAACAACACACTGCCTCCAGCACTATTGGAAGAATGGCACAATGGGTAAGAAAGATTTCAGACAACACTCCGGTTGAGAAGGGAGGCAAAACTTGATAAGATGAGAGAACTTAAATGGAGGACACGACACTCCGGTTGAATGGATAAGCAAAGGAAAGAATATGATCTTTGTCAAAAATGGGATGATGGGTCGAAGAGTGCAACATCACAATGCCTCCGAAAGAAAGAATAGAAGATAGATCATTGAAATACAAGAATGGAGAAGAAAATGCCAACTTCTGCCACAAATGAGCTTGGAAAGCACCCTTCCGAGAAGGTTATAACGTAGTTGTTGGAAAACCAACAACGGAATGAATAAGCTTGTAGTGGGCTTATGGAGAACTTCTCAAAATTATGAGGTAACAACCTGCCACTCATGGGAAAAAGATTTGATTGATAGCTAGAAAAGGTAGAAAACTTCTGCCACCAAGATGATAGAGAGATAACTTGGATCATTGCCAAGCACCACAATAGAACCATTCCTTGGGGAAGGCTTTAGGTGAAATATAACCCAAGATTACTCCAACGAAGAGATTGATGGATTGCAAATGATCTCATGAATGAATTGAAAATGATGGGTTTAAAATATGTCATTCTGGACAACTTTGTGAATGATGAAACACAAAGGGAAATTGTCAAGAGTGACATAACACCACCTCAAAAGATAAGAAAGAAAGAATTGCACTTCGGAATGCAAGATAAAGAATGCTTGAACTCCTCAAAACAAGACATGTGTTGAGCACCATGTTTATTTTAGAGTATAGCTTGGCGGATCATAACTTTGAGAGAAATCTTGAAGAACAATTGATGAATGAAAGGAATCCTTGACGATCCACCATGTTGAGTGTCGGTGTCAAAACCGGCGGATCTCGGGTAGGGGGTTGCAAACTGTGCATCTAAGGCGGTTGGTAACAGGAGGCAGGGGACACGATGTTTTACCCAGGTTCGGGCGCTCTTGATGGAGGTAAAACCCTACGTCCTGCTTGATTTATTCTTGATGATATGAGTATTACAAGAGTTGATCTACCACGAGATCGGAGAGGCTAAACCCTAAAAGCTAGCCTATGGTATGATTGTATGTTGTCCTATGGACTAAAACCCTCCGGTTTATATAGACACCTGAGGGGGCTAGGGTTACACAATGTCGGTTACAAAGGAGGAGATATCCATATCCGTACTGCCTAGCTTGCCTTCCACTCCAAGTAGAGTCCTATCCGGACACGGGACGGAGTCTTCAATCTTGTATCTTCATAGTCCAACAGTCCGGCCAAAGGATATAGTCCGGCTATCCGGAGACCCCCTAATCCAGGACTCCCTCATTGAGCCTTCGTGAGAACTCTGGTAATAAAAAGGATGATCAAAAAGAAGTGAAGGATGAAAAGAATAAGATTGAAGCCTTGCAATGATTGGATGGAGCTTTGCAACGAGATAAAGCGGAAAACTTGGAACTCCGGAAAGAAATATGAACAAATGAAATCAAGAATTTTGATGAACCTCCGGAATAAGGAATTGAATTCACTCGATGAAACAAGAATAAGAATTGCATTATGTTTATCCTTCACCAATTTAGATTGATGACAAGCAACAGATTTGGCATACTACTTATTCTCGTAGAAAGGATTAAGAGAGATATAGCTTAAACTTGAGAAGGTCTTCAACGAACCACCGGTAGGACTTTAAAAGAACAAATGAATTGATATGATAACAAGAGGAAAAGAAATCTTGAATGAACCACCGTAAGAATTGAAAATGTAAGTAGCAAAGGCACAATTCACCAGGAAGAATTGGAAAGAACAAAAGAAGATACTTGAGGGGATTTAGATACATGAGAACGGAGAGATCATGAAATTATTAGAGGATATTTGAACGATTCACCGGTAAGATTTGGAGAACGATAGGTGCACACTGAGAATGAATAATTCTTAGATGATGGGCTCCGGAGAATCAAACTGAAAAGACTCCTGAATTGCTCCGGAAGGGTAAAAAGAATTCTCACAATCAAAAAAATGATGAGAGGATGGCATAATGCTAGAACCATGAATCTTCGAGAGAACGGACCAAGATTTAGATGAAACACTTCTTTGGTCTTGAAAATCTGAGAATGACAACGAGATACGGCACCATGAATTATTGAGGCACTCCGGAATGAAGAATAGAAAGGTTGAACCAACGATGAAAGAATTTGAAAGATCTTGGAGAAAGACATATGACTGATGATAATTCATTCTTACGCCAAACTTGGAAAAGAATTTAAGAGTAACTCCGGAAAAATTAGAAGAGTCAGGTAAGAACTTGGGAAAAGACCTATGGGTTAGGGCCCACTCAAGAGAAACACCGTTGAACTATTTAAAAGAGAGATTGCACCGGTTGAATTAAATGGCTTGAATGAGATAACAACCTCGAAATAGGTTGAACTGATCTTGAATGAAAAGATGAGCCTTTTGAGATATCTTCAGCACTCCAGAACAAGTGAATAGCGAGAAGTGGATGATTAAGAGGTGCACCAGCATGAGAAGACATTAGAAATGAGGAAAGGATATGATCGACAAAGCTTGAATTAAATCCACCGGAGAAGAAAAGAATGAAGAATGATAAACTTGAAACTCCTTAGTATCTTCCTGAGAATCAACGGATAAGAACATTGAAAGAAAAGAATGAAGAGACTTCACATCCATAAGATGGATACTTGATTAAGAAATCTGAGCCCTTGAAGAAAAGGGTGGAAGGGCGGGAAAACAAAGGCAACTTGGGACGGATGGAACAAACACCATTGAGAAAACGTAGAATTGATCTTGCGGATGTTGAAAATGTTCGGATCTACTTGAAGAGAAGCACACCGGTTGGAAAGAATTGAAAAGACAACCTTGATGACACCTGATGCATCGGACTCGGGGCGTTACAAGGCACTTCCTCATGTCAACGATCCGCCTGTGCATCTTGTAGCATATGTACATGCTCTTGGCCGTGAACCTGAGGCGAGGTTCATCTAGTTGCTGCATCCAGGCCCCGTGCCAAGATACAGGACTTGTTCTGTTGGCATCCCGCTTCAACTTTTCGTACTAGGGGTCGATGATAGCCGAGGCGAGTTCAACCAGGGAGTCCTTCTTCATGCTGGCCCAGACCCTGTAGTGGTCACAGATTTCGATAAGGTTCTTGCAGGCCAAGCCCGTAACCATGAGCGCTTTTACATCGTTGGAGGTTTCCGCCATAGCGAACTTGTAGTCGGTGCTATTGACAAACCTGGCGAAATGGTTGCAAGGCTCTGTGGCCATGCAGTAGTGGTAGATAAGGACATGACAGTGCACACACAACTGGGCGACGACAACCTTCTGATCTTTGCCGGGATGACCGCTGGTGTACTGGAGGTCGATGTCGACCACCTTGTACTTGTCTCGAGCAAGCAACTGCTCCACGGTGTTGATGTAGTAATCCACCAAGGCTTGGTCTATGGTGTACACCACAGAGATACGTCTCCCCCGCATGGGTCTCTGATTGCTCTCTAACTATAGCGCCAGAAAAGCTCATGTCTGCTAGGACTACGTCGGTATTTCCCCAAAGAGGAAGGGATGATGCATCACAGCGATGGTAGGTATTTCCCTCAGTGAAGAAACCAAGGTTATCGAACCAGTAGGAGAACCAAGCAACACAACATAAACAACACCTGCACACAAATAACAACACCTCGCAACCCGACGTGTTAAAGGGGGTGTCAATCCCTTTCGGGTAATGATGCCAGAAAATAGTAGTAGATTGAAATAATAGATCGCAAATAAAATAAATTGCAGCAAATTATTTTTGAATTTTTGGTTTAATA
This sequence comes from Triticum urartu, assembly GCF_056163025.1. Lineage (NCBI taxonomy): Eukaryota > Viridiplantae > Streptophyta > Magnoliopsida > Poales > Poaceae > Triticum > Triticum urartu. The sequence continues at coordinate 343,770,376 of NC_141879.1, forward strand.
GATCTGAATAAAAATGCAAAGGAAAAGTAGATCGCAAGCAAATATATGAGGGAGAAGACCTGGGGGCCTTAGGTTTCACTAGTGGCTTCTCTCGAGAAAAATAACAAACGGTGCGTAAACAAATTACTGTTGGGCAATTGATAGAACCTCAAATAATTATGACGATATCAAGGAAATGATCATTACATAGGCATCACATCCAAGATTAGTAGACCGACTCCTGCCTGCATCTACTACTATTAGTCCACATATCAACCGCTATCCAGCATGCATCTAGTGTATTAAGTTCATGGAAAAACGGATTAATGCAATAAGAAGGATGACATGATGTAGACAAGATACGTTTATCTATTGCGTAGATATAGATCCCATCTTTTTATCTTTAGTAGCAACAATACATACGTGTCGGTTCCCTTTTCTGTCACTGGGATCAAGCACCGTAAGATCTAACCCACTACCGGGCACCTCTTCCCATTGCAAGATAAATAGAACAAGCTGGCCAAACAAAACCCAAATATCGGAGAATAAATATGAGGCTATAAGAGATCATGCATATAAGAGATCATAGAAACTCAAATAAATTTCATGGATATAAAAAGATATGACTGATCATAAACTCAAAGTTCATCAGATCCTAACAAACACACCGCAAAAAGAGTTACATCATATGGATCTCCAAGAGACCATTGTATTGAGAATCAAGAGAGAGACATGAAGCCATCTAGCTACTAACTACAGACCCGAAGGTCTACAAAGAACTACTCTCGCATCATTGGAGAGGCACCAATGGAGGTGGTGAACCCCATCCGAGATGGTGTCTAGATTGGATCTAGTGGTTCTGGACTCTGTGGTGACTAGATGAATATTTTGCCGACTCCCCTACGGTTTCTGGAATATTTGGGTATTTATAGAGCAAAGAGGCGGTCTGGGGGGCACCCGAGGTGGGCACAACCCACCAGGGCGCGCCTGGGCCTCCTGGCAGGCCCTGGTGGGTTGTCCCCTCCTCGGGACTCCCCCCAGGTGCTACCAGGGCCCAACTTGTTCCTTCTGGTCCATAAAAAATATCCGTAAAGTTTCGTGGCATTTGGACTCCGTTTGATATTGCTTTTCTGCGATGTAAAAAACACGGAAAAAACAGGAACTTGCACTTGGCACTATGTCAATAGGTTAGTACCAAAAATTGATATAAAATGACTATAAAATGATTATTAAACATCCAAGATTGATAATATAACAGCATGAAACAATCAAAAATTATAGATACGTTGGAGACGTATCAGTCTCCACTTTATGCTCGCCGAACTCCATTGGAGCGCCGCCAGATATCCTCTCTATATGTGTCGTCGTGGGTGTGCTTGTTGTGTTATGGGGCGAGATCGAAAGGTTGAAGAGACTAAGGTTATAATGGCCGCAGGAATTAATGGGGAAGCCGGACGGCCTGGAATATACGCACGCCCAGATGGCAGTTCTAATTTGTAGCGCGTAACTCCATCATGCCGCACGTAACTGCATCATGGCGATGCGTGCGGTGCAATCGCATGCATATGCCCCCCCCTACATGATCGTGCACAGGCCCCAACCGCTGGCAGAGCGCGCGCACAGGGATGCAAGTAGAGCGCCATGTGGTCGCCTCAATGGCGAGCAACCATATATATGCATATAGCAGTTGAACACGCAAGGAAAAGCTATCCACAAGCCGAGGGCGTGGAGGTACGCGACCAGAGCACGCTGTGGCGCCTAACAACGAGCAGAGCATGCTGCATCGCCTAACAGTGAATAGAGCACGCCGTGGTGCCTAACAGTGAGTAGAGCGCACCGAGGGACGCGAGTAGAGGCTGACACAGTGATATGTGGCAAACAAGAGGAACTGTGCAAGCGATGGCAGAGACATCAAGCACGAATCAGATTAGAGTTGCGTGTGTGGTACATGGCATACCATTGATCCATTTGAGTTGTTTGTGATGGAATAAGCCATGTGTGTTGTGGGCCAACACTTGCTAGTATACAACCGTCTGCGATTGATGAATTATCACCGACGGGTTCCCTTGTGTGGTTCGTGTGTGATGTGATATGCTCTATCTGCACAACATCTATGCTCTGTGTGTAGAAGAACAACATATATATACTTATAACAGGACATGATTGCAAAACCAAATTAAACATCCAATTGCGTTATATAACAAATACCATAAATATTGCAAGGTTCAAATTCCAGCATTACAAGGCCCAAATTCAAAGATTACAAGGTTCAAACTATTCTGACACATAAAATTCATCTTCTTCAGAATCTTTTTAATGCATTATTTCTGCGAAAGGATCAGCCACCGGGAAGTTATATAGTGGCTCGATACAGCGACTTCCGAATAATTTGTCATATGAAGTTACAAACTGAAATTCAGCTTCTGTAGAGCCTTTTCCATTCAGCTGTAGACTCCTGCGCTCTTTAGCAATCCATTCACTTCTGCGCAGTAAATATAGGGCAAACCTCATTACCTTGAGCAACCTTGCTTTCTCAACAAAGAACCTGGCAAATTTAATTTTTGGTGTGGTGCCTTGGTATTCGTTAAAAGTAATTTCTGTGCGATGAAGATCAAGGCATTCAATGGGATTTTTATATTCCCCAACATTTTCTACTTTCGGGCCTGCTAGTATCTGCAAACGAAGACAACATATTAGTGCTTAGTTGCAGATTTGGACACTTCGTGCCTCTTTGATTAGTAAGATTTCTAAACTACACAAAAAGAGTGAAATGACACCTTCAATCTTTCATGATTAACTTTTATCACTAAAGCATGTCATGCAAAGGAATAAAACACGTACAACACTAGCATCTCAAAAATATATGTATTGAAATCCTCCAAATTTTCTTTAGAAATCATTTTACATTTGTCATTGTAATCATGGGTAAAAGTAACAAAAAATTGAGCTTCATTGTGGTTAACAATTAACAGGAAAGGGGCATCACCTCGATGTATAGCTTCTCCGTGTGTAACGCCCTCGATGCGGCTATATCTCCCACGTTTCGAAGCCCGACTTAGAGGCATAACCGCATTGAAAGCAATGTCGCAAGTGAGGTAATCTTCGCAAACAACCCATGTAATACAATAAGGGAAAAGATACATAGTTGGCTTACAATCGCCACTTCACACAAATACATGAATAAAGCATTACATCATCCAAATATAGTCAAGGTCCGACTATGGAACCAAAATAAAAGAAGAACCCCAAATGCGACAAGGTCCCCGATCGACCCCAACTGGGCTCCACTATTGATCAACTAGAACGAAACAACACAAAGGACAAGATCTTCATTGAGCTCCTCCTAAGCTTGGTTGCGTCATCTGCACGGACTCATCGGCACCTGCAAACTGGTTTGGAAGTATCTGTGAGTCACGGGGACTCAGCAATCTCACACCCTCGCGATCAAGACTATTTAAGCTTAAGGGTAAGGTAAAGGTATGAGGTGGAGCTGCAGCAAGCGACTAGCATATATGGTGGCTAACATACGCAAATGAGAGCGAGAAGAGAAGGCCAAGCACGATCGAACAACTATGATCAAGAAGTGATCCTAGAACAACCTACGTCAAGCATAACTCCAACACCATGTTCACTTCCCGGACTCCGCCGGAAAGAGACCATCACGGTTACACACGCGGTTGATCGATTTTAATTAAGGTCAACTTTAGGTTTTCTACAACCGGACATTAACAAATTCTCATCTGCCCATAACCGCGGGCACGGCTTTCGAAAGTTCAAATCCCTGCAGGGGTGTCCCAACTTAGCCCATCACAAGCTCTCACGGTCAACGAAGGATATTCCTTCTAGCGGGAAGACCCGATCAGGCTCGGAATCCCGGTTACAAGACATTTCGACAATGGTAAAACAAGTCCAGCAACACCGCCCGAATGTGCCAACAAATCCCGATAGGAGCTGCACATATCTCGTTCTCAGGGCACACTCAGATGAGACATCCTACGAGTAAAACCAACCCTCAAGTTGCCCCGAGGTGGCCCCGCAGTCTACTCGGTTGGACCAACACTCAGAGGAGCACTGGCCCGGGGGGGGGGGTTAAAATAATGATGACCCTCAGGAGCGCGACTCCCAAGGGAAAAGAAAAAGGCTAGGTGGCGAATGGTAAAACCAATGTTGGGCATTGCTGGAGGAGTTTTATTCAAGACGAACTGTCAAGGGGTTCCCATTATAACCCAACCGCATAAGGAACGCAAAATCCGGGAACATAACACCGATATGACAGAAACTAGGGCGGCAAGAGTGGAACAAAACACTAGGCATAAGGCCGAGCCTTCCACCCTTTACCAAGTATATAGATGCATTAATTAAATAAGAGATAAAGTGATATCCCAACAAGTAAACAGGTTCCAACAAGGAACAACATCTCCATGTTCCAACAAGGAACAAACTTCAACCTTCACCTGCAACTAACAACGCTATAAGAGGGGCTAAGCAAAGCGGTAACATAGCCAAACAACGGTTTGCTAGGACAAGGTGGGTTAGAGGCTTGGTTCAACAATATGGGAGGCATGATAAGCAAGCAGTAGGTATCGCAGCATAGGCCTAGCAAAAGAGCGAGCATCTAGCAAGCAAAGATAGAAGTGATTTCGAGGGTATGGTCATCTTGCCTGAGATCCCGCAAGGAAGAAGAACGAGTCCATGAAGAAGACAAACGGACGTAGTTGAATGAATCCTCACAAACGCGACGTAGTTTTAATCCGATGCACAGTTTGTGAGATATTAAATGCATGAAGATGAAGGTCTTTTCTGCAAATCTGTCTTTACTGGATAAAAGAGAAAAACACAGCAGCAGGAAAAAACAATACTGGGCCAAGTCTTGTTGGCCCAACAGGAACAGGGGAGAGGCTGGGCGTGTCCTCACCCATGGGCCTTGGCCCAGCTGGTGGAGAGGGGAGGCCGGCCCACTCGGGTACTGGATCGGTCGTGCCCCTGCCGATCCCACTGGATCGAGGCAGGGGCGAGCGCGGTCAACGGAGGCGTTTCTCCCGCTCATTCATGAAGCAGAGGTCGCATGGGGACGGCGGCCGAGCAGTAGCGGAGGGCGACGGATCCAGCGGGCGACGCGGCAGGGGAAGCAGGAGCCATCGACATCGTCTCCGTCGCGGACGCAGGCGCGCGGCGGTGCAGGCTCGTTCGACAGGGAAATAGCAGCAGCAAGTTCGGACAATGCACGGCAGGAACGATTGCCGGCGATGTGGGTCTTGGGCGCGACACTGGAGATGGCAGGGCTCCCGGTGACGAGGACAAGGCGAGGAGTGGATCCAGGCAGAGGCGACCAGGCACTTTGCGCGGGCGAGAGGCTTGGCGCGAGGTCATGGGGCTCCGGCAGCAGGGAGGCGGACCCGATGGAGCTCGTGCCCTGATGAGTTGCTGCTTGTTGTTGGCCGGGCGCGGACGACGAGGCCCTGATTCGGCGGGGTTCAAGTCGGCAGAGGAGGCAGCGGCTGGGCAGAGCTGGAGGCTAAGGCGGCGGCATCCTGATAGAAGCAGAGGTCGCAGGCAGCAGCGGGATTAGGTGCACGAAGTAGTGGACGGCGCCAAGCTCGTACGTGGCTACGGAGCACGGGGGCGCCGAGCTACAAGGAACCAGAGATGTATCCGGCGTGGCTCGCCGGATCATGCGCGCGAGGGGCTCGGGAGGGCACCACGACGCCGGTGTGCTCCTGTAGAAAAGCAAGACCAAGATGTTGAGAGGAGGGAGAGAAAAATTGGGAAGGAAGAAGAAGCAGGGGAGGAAGGAGAGGGTTCCTGTGGGAGTCACCGGCGGTAGTGCTCGTCGGATCTGACGACTCCATGGAGGGCGGAGAGGGGATCAGGTGCGGCTGCGCTGAAAACCAGGAGGGGGTCGGAGGCTGCTTGGGTTGGGGAATGTATCCCGAGAGATTTGAGTGGGTGGCGGCGCATGATGGGATGGATGGGACATACGGGCTAAAATCTAGGGATTAGTCTAGGGTTGCCACTATATATAGCAAGCCGGATAGGTTTAGGGGGTATAAGGTCCCTCTGATCGTAATCGGATGGACGGGAAAAATAGCTTAGGTAGCCCAAATAAGGAAATGATGATATTTTGTAGATGTTTGGGGATGTTCCGGATCCAACGGTGACGACTGTCCGGCTCGGGTCCGGGACCGATTTCGGACGCGCGTGGGAGGAGGGCCGCGGGCTGACGAGAGAGGTTAGGTTGGACCTGGCGGTAGGTCGTGGGCTGTGTAGACGGTCTCGAGCTAAGAGAAGAGAAGAGAGGGAGGCCCGGCGACTGTTTCCGGAGACCGAAAACGTCCGACGTTAGACCGGCTATACTGCCGCTATAGTTAATCATTGGGGCATCAAACGAACTCCGATTGCAATGAAACTGGGCAGGCGGCCTACCTACACTATAATAAGACCGCACGCCAACTTTCAACCCATTCCGAGAACATTTTCCGGCCACTTATAAAAATACTATTTCGGATGTGCCGCGGGTGCGTGCAAGCGTGTCTGGGCTCAGAACGGGCAACGGAGGGAACTGGGGGAACCCGGACGGATGCAGGTTTTGAAAACATGATGATGCGATTCACATGATGACATGATGAAATGCAACACGCAAGCAAATGACCTAGCAACAGCAGCGAATAACTCAAAGACACCTGGCACAACGGTCTCGGGGCGTCACACCGTGCAAGGAAAGCATCTAAGGAATCTAACAACTTCATCCAGATCGGGGCCGACAAATTGTAGTGCCAAGATCTTCACTATGCGCAGAGACCGGGTCAAGCTTGTGGGAATCATTTTTTGGATGACATGCGAACATATAGATCAACAAAAATTAGATAAAATGTGATGTCCAATAATATATATAAGGAGAAAAAGAAGACTGTTGTACCTAAACAAATAATGATCCAGTAACAAGTTCATTGAATTGAACACACAAATAGCCCAACACTGTCAATTTCGGTGCGTGAATGACCCTGATTCTTGTTGGACCTAATTTATCAAGTACATACAATCTCTCAAGGAAAGACGCATTCTCAATGACCATATCGTGACACATCTCAACTGACAGCTTTGGGCGGCTCCAGCAATGCACATAAATCGCATGGACATTCGTCGAGGTGATGTGGAGGCTACTGAACCCATCCATCACATGAAGATGAAGGTACTTGAGCACTGTACAGCCGACGAGCAGGCACTCCAAATCCTCCTTTGAGATGCAGACAACAATGAGCTCGAGGTGCTTAAGTTTAGGGAGATGAAGAGCGCGTGAGGCATTAATCCGGGGGAAAATGCATTGCCTGAATGTAGCGAGGCGCAGCGTGGGCATGAGGTGGAGTGCAGACGACCGCAGCGAGCGCGTACGCCCAGCTATAAAGCTGAGCTCCTCTAGCTGATCTAGGGCTAGGGATAGGAACCGGTAGTGAAACCTGGCACTACAAAAAAAAGACACATCCGTGAAATTTTAGGCCGAACGAAATTTTTTCCTGTCATGCTTATGAGACTTTTATGCCGATAATTGTGACAAAAGCACGTATCATCATAGATGTGGTGGGCTCCTACTTCTATGAAAAAACATCATGACCAAAAATGGGATTTTTGTCCTGGGCGGGCCGGGGACGCACCTGCATGACATTCTTTGGGCCGTCCATGACGGAAAAAACGTGGTAGAAGCGAGGGCAAGGAAAATATCGTGGAGTTCCCGGTTACGGTGGGTGGTCGGGGCTGAGCGATGCACGAAGGTTTGCGCATTTCTCTCATACACGTATGCGCATGTGTGTGAGGCGTTGAGCTCTAACTGAACCCGAGCGAGGCTGCGCTTACTGAACCCGAGCGATTGCACTAGCTATGTTAGCGAACATGAGCGATTGATCCCTTGACTGCTAACTGAACCCGAGTGATTTCTTCGCTACCGCTGCTATTTAAAACCAATCGAACCTGCTGCCTCTTGATGAGCGGTAACCGTTGTTGGGGTTGGATGAACAAGACCCCGTGGTAGTAGAGGTTGTTGCCACTAGATGAACATGACCCCGATCTAGGAGGCCGTGGCACACCCGAGCCGGTTGGGGGTGGATGAACAGGACCCCGTGGAGGGCTGGTTGAACAGTAGCCAGTGGAGGCTGGATGAACAGGACCCCGTGGACGGCTGGTTGAATTGTAGCCGGTGGAGGCTGGATGAACAGTAGCTGGTGGAGGCTGGAGGAAGTCGACGGTGGATGAACAATAGCACGTGGAGGCTGGAGGAAGTTGACGGTGGATGAACAATAGCCAGTGGAGTCATATTTTGCGGTATGCCACACCCCTCCTGATGAACAGGACCCCGTTTCGACCGTAGGCACTCCAACATAAGTCCGTTTCCTCCATTTTGCGGTACGCCACACCCCTCCTGATCAGCAGGATCCTATTTCGACCGTAGCCCGTCAAACAGAAGGCCGTTTCCACCGTACAGCGGTATGCGAGACCTTATTTTGGCTGTTCCGTCCAAGCCGGTTGGCTCCCGATGAACACGACGGATTCTGACCCAGTCTGTTGCCTCCTGGTTAAAACGACGGATTCTGACCCAGTCTGTTGCCTCCTGATGAACACGATGCTGTTTCTCCGTTCCGACCCAGCCGGTTGGCTACCGATGAATAGGGCGCCGTCGCTGTACGCGTTCGAGACCCCGCCCGTATGTATGTACATAGCCGTATTTACTTTCTTGCAGCATGGCTGTACGTACATGTACACGATATAGACGGGACTTCCTAAATAGCTACCGCTCCTTACTGGGCCACGGTTCATCATGGCAGAAAGACCGATGGACCAGTATGTATGTACACATTTGCGACCATAATGACAACGCTACATACGCATCGACTGGGTGGGTCCTAGCTGTCAGGGTGGATAAGGGGATAGTTCCTTGTGTGCGAATATATTGATGGTGGGTCCGAGCTGACAAGGGGAGGATTCTTTTTTTTTTTGCGCGTAAGAAGGAGGCACTTCCTTGCATGCGAAGATGTAGCTGGTGGGTCCACCTGTCAGCCTCACCGCGTACAATCCTCTTCCAATGGCTGTCGTTCGTTGACCACGTTGACCATGCCGCGTTGATAGCACCCAGGCGGTGGACGACGATGAGGCAGGGAATTACGTGGAGCTTGGGAACACGCGGAGGGTAGTACGAGGGTTGACTGGTTCGGCTGCGGTGTGAGGCTGCCGTCGTCGTAGAATAACAGGGGGTGTGGGTGAGTAGAGGGATGGCCTGGCCAGTGGTGGGAGTAGTAGGGGCGGTGAGGCCTGCGCGGCAGCACAACCAGCCACGGGAGGCAGGAGCACGCGGTGGTTTGGACGGCTGGAGCAAGAAAATCAGAGGTTGAAGAAGCAGGACGACCGTTGGATGTTAACAATCCAATGGTCACTGGTGATAGAATCGTTTGTTGACTAAGTTGACAAAGCCCTGCGTACGCGTCAACTTAGTAGGGCCACAAGTCAGCCTCCAAATCTGGTGGGCCCTAGCTGTCATGGGGAGCACCCATTATTTTTCACTTAATAATGAGGCACTTCCTTTCGTGCCAAGATATAGCTGGTGGGTCCCAGCTGTCATGGGGAGAATTCATTCTTTTTTTGGCATAATAAGGAGATATTTGCTTGCGTGCGGCCATGGACCACGTGGGTCCCAACTTCCAGCCTCTCCATGTACATCCCTCTTTCGATGTTGTCGTTTGTTGACAACGTTGACCACGCCGTGTCGAGAACACCAATGCGATGGAAGACGCCGAGACCAGGAAGGGAATGACCCGGAGGCGGCAAAGCCACATCAGTGGAGGGATGTGGGTGAGTAGAGGGATGGCCTGGCCAGCGGTGAGAGTAGTAGGGGCGGTGAGGCCTGCACGGCAGCACAACCGGCCATGGGAGGCGGGAGCTGGCAGTCCCGCCAGCACTGGATTTGGCGACTGGAGCAAGAAGATCAGAGATTGAAGAAGCACGATGGCCGTTGGATTGACATCCAATGGTCACTTCTGCTAGAATCGTTTGTTGTATATAATAAGTAAAAAAAATCTTGCATACGCGTCAACTTAATAGGCCCACAAGTCAGCCCATTCCCTATTTTTTTAATAATTACATCTCATTGCAACTTCTTATGCAATTTATTGCAGTCTATTTTTTTGTTGGCCAGGGCCAGGGTTAAAAATGTAAACGAAATTTTGCATATTTCGGTGGGGTCCAAACTATTTTTAATACCGAAATGTCAAGCTAGATTTAAAGTACTTTGAAGATATATTTAAATTAGGTTAAAGCCTAGTGAAATTGGAATATGAAAATGTGAATTTTTTTAGAAATTTGAAAGTAATTGCCAATTTGTCATGTGTTTTTTATATTTACAGCCCATTTCATTTTACTATTAAGATTTGTAGCCGTCTTCAAAGAGTTGCAGCCCAGCAGGGCAGAGAAAAATAAGTAGGCCTGGATTGGGTATTCTTCAGAAAAAATAAACTGGGCTAGCCATTTTCACAAAGAAAAAATAGCTGGACTGGTCATGTGGTGAACGTAAAATAGAAGCCTGGGCTAGACGGGCCATAGCCCAGTTGAAACCCTGCTCCGTCTCAACAATAACAAAAAAATACTGCTCGAGCAGCTACGTCCCAGGTGTCAGCCGATCTTGTGTTGTTCTCTTGTTTATTGACTATACGCTAACAATGTCATGGGTCCTAGATGTCAGCAAACCACTAGGAGGAAGCATTTTCTTTTTCTATATGCTGACAATGGAATGTATCTCTACTACTTAAAAAGAACGTAAGGTTCCCATTTCACATCTCTTTCGTCTAACCTTCTTTATATATGTCCCACTCTTTCCTACTCTTTGATTTTTTTTCTCCCGTCTCTGATTTTTCTCCCATCCATTCTCTCTAAAATAGAATCAATTGTCTCGTGTTTTATTAACTTACCAAACAAAAACACATTTTGTTTGGTAAGTAATTAAATTCTTACCAAATAAGTGCTTAACAATAAAATGGCAGATAAATCATGGCGATTGCATATAAAAATTGCTAAGATTTTAGCACATCAATATAATAATAGACCCGCAGTCACGAGCTAATCTACTAAAACATTTATATTCCCATTGCAACACATGGGCAATTGTCCAGTATAACAAAAAATGAGGATCTTTGGGTCCCTACTGTCATCCTCTCCACACATATAGTCCTCTCCCAATTCCTCTTGTTTGTTGACCATGTTGACAATGTGAGAGCGCGGCGCCGCGGCAAGTGCACCAAAGTGCACGGAGGATGACGACGAGGCCTCGGACGTCAGCGTTAATGACTTAGGAGACGGTGGGGTGGTGATGCGTGCGCTGTGGCGCAGCCAGCCGTGGGAGGCAGAAGCAGGCGGCCCCACCGGCGTTGGCTTGGTTTTGGCGGCTGGAGGGAAGATGAGACTGAAGAAACATGACAGACTATAAAAGCACCAGGAGTACTTAACAACCTTAGCTAAAACCAGCAGGGGCACTTAACCACAATAGCTGAAAGCAGTACGAGTACTTATACAGGTTCAACCGTACAAAGCATGTCTCGAACAGTCCTACTTTGCCTACAGTTAACCAAGGGTGAGGCCACCAAGCCCCAGGACAAGGCCTAGGCACCACCCCGCGCATCCACAACCTTCTGAAAGCGGCTTCATCTCGCAATGTGGTCAATAAACAGGATATTCACTTTAGAGCCATGCAAAAGCATGAGCATAACCTTCTGTGCTATTCTCCAGGATGGACTGGCCTTCATTATTTGAGACCAACCATGAATAAGTATCTTTTCACCTCCAAGGGAAATGGAGTAGGTTGACATAAACATCATGTTGTGACCAAGCGCAAGTCTGACCTGACCATGGTTAAGCATCTGTTTAGGAACAATAGAACTGGGCAGTTTCTGTTTCAAGAAGATCACAGCTGTAAAACTGTGTATAAACAAGAGTTTATGGACAACATATATAACAGAAAACAACTCATACCATAAGTTTCTTGGCACAATTGGACCTGTTCAACGTGTGCACCAGTGGCACAGATATCCCATGTGGCCATCCACCATTGAAACACCCCACAAGGACCTCAAGACGACCAATAAAGTGTAGGAACTGGTGGATGTCGTCCCAATCAACTTGAGTGCCATCAGTAACAATCGAGTTCTTATAGAATAACAAATGAGTAGTGTGCTGAACTTTGAAATAACCTACACGTGCCACCAATTGTAAGAAATATTAGCTAGAAGTAGCATCTTCGTGAGAGAAGGGAATCACAAATCGTTGCTACTTCTAAAGTCAAATTGTGATTAGTTAAACATAATAGGTGGATTAAGAAGTAACCGAGGCAATATGCAAGAACCAGATAAAAAACTAACATGGATGAACTACTGGAACGATGTCAGGGTGGAAGATCACCGTGAAGATGAGACCAGGTTCTGCTATTTCCATCAACATTCGTGTGCCAACTTTTAGTCCATAACACTTGAGATAGTTTATCCAAGTTCGGCCATAAAAAAGCAGCGATCTTCTTGGTTCATGAACCCAACTCGGAACTTATATCCATGTCTTGTCTTCAATGTGACCATTAAACTGGTGTATTCAGTTATGGCAAGGCCGACCATCTTGAGTACACGTGTTCTGGCAGAGCAAGGAATGCACTGCAGGAAAAATAATATGAGAACGTAATGTATTCGCTATCCAACTCTAGAAATAATTTTCTCTTTCATGTCAGTGTTGACCATGGTACTAGTACCTTTTATCCAAATATAGCAATCCAAATTTCCAGTCGACAACATGTTCAAAAAACCCCACCCTCCGGGATAGAAAAGATGATTCTAGGAACATATTGTGTGCGATTTAAAATCCTGTGTTAGGATGAGAAGGAACAAGTGTGGCGTCTCACCGAGGGCGCAGAAACCTGTAGGGTCCTCACACTTTGGGCACTGCAAATTAAACACACTAGATACTGTAGGAAGAAAAATGTATCTACGACGACGACTGTTACCCGTGACGAAGGGACTAGGATTTATTGGGGATGAATGAAGAATTCGTATCTGGTTCTCCATGAGAAAACCCTACACAATCACCAAGAGGAGGTTTTCTCTAAACAAGCAGACGAGGGAGAAGGAGATTCAGGCCTAGTAAAATATTGTTGCTTCATCCATCCAGCTTACTGCTACTGCTGGAAAGGTGGGTTTTTTGTGATTTGACGGCTCATTGGGCATTACTGTGGCGCTAGGACCGGGGTGAGTCTACCATGCAGTTGGGCGTTCTAATTTGGTGCATGGCATGTGGACCCCGTTATCGGATGCCCCGCATATCAGTGAAAGGAAGTAGAAAGGCATGAGTAACTAGTTACACATAAATATATTTTTGATAGAGAGATACTCCCTCTGTAAAGAAATATAAAAATCTTTTTATCACAACTTTATGCGTAAGAAAAATCAAGGGGAATATATATAACATAATATGGGTGTTCCGATGAGAATATAATACTCAAATAAGCTAACAGTTCTAGACTTCGGGCCACAGGCCGGTTGGCCTGCATGTTTGGGGGCCCATGTGTTCTAACTCAGCGCATTTCATATTGCAAGCGACCGATACGGCGCTGGTTTTAGATGCTGTCGCAAGGAAAATACAGAAAATTAAATGAAGCACGATAGTTGTTAGAATGAAATCGAATAGCAGTTCCTAACCAGCAATCAGAGTTGCAATTCTTTCATGATATCCTACCTGACAAATACTACTGTCATACTACTTATACACACATGACACTTGTTTCACCATGCCATATTATTACATCAAAAGCTCTCGGACGATAGATCAGTTCGGCAGTTGCGTGCTACTACTGAAGAATTTCAAAGTTGATTTGGACTAGCTCTCCTTGCTGAGAAAGTTCGATTTTGACATCATCCCCCACCGCAAGATTTGATAGAGTTTTGAACCTTGACCATCCTTTAGCATCAATCATCATGCGACCATCCTTTGTACTTACGGTATATTGAGCAGGTTCATTCACACCAAGGTTGCGCATGGTAAGAGAAAATTGGCCGCGGTCTCCCGGATTATTGAACGACTCCCTCGTTGCTCTAGGAATTCTCTTTTGCAAACAAGAAGACATACACAAATAGTTAGATCAACACAGTGAATCATGTGAAACAACATGGAAAGAAAAAAGAACGAAGCACCTGGGCTACCAATGCTTACCAAGAAGGTGGAGATGTCAGTTTTTGTAAGGACTTCGGTATATGTAGTGCGAAATGCAGGCCAGTTTGTTACCGGTGCAAGTGCTGATTCCATTGCCGCTGCACGGGCCGGAGTAGATGCAAGTGCAACTTCTAGTGTTGGTGCAGATGCCGGAGCCGTTGCTAGTGCCCATGCCGGTGCGACGGTAGTGCCGCTGCTGCTGCCAGAGATGGTGCTCCTTGTGGAGCTGGTGCCCGTGTCGGTGCCTGATCCTCCGGTAGATCAGCCTGATCCGCTGACACGGTCGGTGCCCAATCCTCTGGTGGATCAGACTAAGCTTCTGCCGCTGTTAGTGCTAGAGCCAGTGCCGTCGAAGAAGGTGTCGGTGCTCAATCCGATGCTGAAGGTGGTACCGATGTGCGAGACAACATCGATCGTCTCTGGTCTACTATGATTTCATCTTCAGCTTTCTAACTTCACTAGGCTCCGTGGCCTTGATCCAGTCTTTTTCTTCACTTCTTTTAAATGCGAGAAGGACTAATTATGGCGTGTTTGTTAAACCAAACTGCAGTTCATCATAGGGCTTCAGATTGTACTCAGATAACAGACTGATCCAATTGTGTCCAGTAATATAAGTGATGGACAGTGCTTTCGTTAACGACACGACATAAAAAGTGAAACCTGCAAAAATAACCATCATAGATCAAATCAAATGGTTTATTCTGTAACGAATGTGAGATGGAAAAACCTGCATCGTAAAATTGCAGCAAAAGTAAGAAAACATGACAATAAATCAATAAGATTTAGACAGTAAATCAATAAGATTTACTTGATGCGACATGAGTGAATCCTTACCAGGAAATCACTATGTTCAAGTTCTAAATTGAAGGTTGATCGTCCAACTAAGGGTGACATGCAGGGCCCCCGCTTACTCCCACAAGAAGGACAATCCAAAGGTCATAAAAAATCATATGGACTGAACATCCATGGGACTGGAAATCTTGGTGGGTGCGATAAACCCTGCAATGCATACAGATATTGGAGTGTAACTATAATTGATAAACTGTCCTCACAAAAAAGATGATCTGGATACTTCAAAATATAGATACTAAATTGAGTGGGCAGACATTGACATAGATTGTTCTCATGACTCACCACACAAAAAAGTGACAGTACTGAACAATACAGGGTTCACACACACAAATTAAGTATTGAACAATAGTACTTATTACAGACAAGCAAAGTTGCACTAATTAAACTCTACAGACTATTTCTATCTACCGATCTACGAGATGTACCCCACATAACTGACTAGGCCATGGACTTCATGAGAGATGTCTACCGGCACGATCGCCCTCTCGTCAACCTTGGAGAACCTAATAGAGTGGTCTTTCCACTCATAAACATGACGATGAAGACAGTTTGCATTAGATTTTTCGGGAAGCTTTACAAGAACCACACCCTTCGTAATCGAAGGAACAACTAGGAAATTGTTGTGGTGAAATACACCCTCGAGAACACGCCTGACAACAGTGCTACCTGAAAACACTTGTTCACGACATGTGGCGACAAGGACACATCAGCTGGATAGTTTAGTAGTAGAACTCATCCTCAGGTCTTCCAGTTCACACGTCATGACTTTGAGAACTTCATCTCCACTGCGGACCTGGTTCTAATTAAAAAAACCAAATATTTTATTACTACCTCCGTTCAGAAATATAAGATGATTTTCGATATTTTACTCCATATAAGACTACATATACACATAGAAATGAGTAAACAAAGGCACTAGAACTTGTCTTCAAAGGCATGAGAGCAGAGGGATTACTTGCAATATCCATAACACATGTTACTGAGGCTACTATACTCTCTTCAAAGGCATGAAAGCTAAAATCTTGCATTTCCTATAGCTAGCATTGATGTTCATAAAGTAGTTGAAAGTAATCTACAAGACATCAGTGTTATGTGCAATAATCATATGTATGTCAACCTCTCGCATGTTTTGGTCAAAAGAGCAATTTAGAACCGTCATTTGGCACACAAAAATCACATGCAAGATCACCCAGAAAATTGTACTACTAGTATTAGTACTGCTTGTTAGATGAAAAAACACGATCAAGATCGCCAAAAAGATCGTCAAGAAGAGATATTCCCTGGACTGCCTTAACGAGGGATCCCGGAGAGGTGGGCTAGGACAGGGCGATGGCTTGAGCTTGTTTGTGGTAGTCCCGGCAGGGTCCTTGTGCTTCTTCGTTCCCTGAGCCTCAATGGTTTTGGCAAGAGCCATAGACATCACTTTTGCCGGTGCTCCAAGGTCCATCAAGAAACTGTCAAATAGAAATAAAGGAAAAGAAACCATAATCACAAACCCAATAGAAGAACAGAGAGAGAGAGTTATAGGATCAGTCTTGGGGTTGCAAGACCGGGCCATGGCCAGAAGCAACACCATTGATGCGCTCACCTTTCCTTCTTTGGGAGAGAAGAACAATGGCAGAAGCACATCGGGGTTTTGTTGAAGAAATGAGGAACAAGACGAGGGAGAAGCGATTTGGGGTTTTCTTCAAGAGAGGAACATGAGGGAGAAGAGTGAAATGATGGTTGCTTCGTCCGTCCAACTTACTGCTGGAAAGGTGGGGGTTTTGTGATTTGATGGCTCATTGGGCATTACTGAGGTGCTTCGACCGGTGTAGTCTACCATGTAGTTGTGCAGTCTAGTACGGAGTAATTTAGTGCATGGCAAGTGGACCCCGATGCTGGCTGTCCCACACGTCGACGGAAGTGAATAGAAAGGTTCCCGAAGACTGTCGAGGTGGATCTGCATGGTAGAGCATGTCCACTGTTTCTAAAGAAAAAAATGATTACAACAAGCGTTTCCGCTATTACGACGAAGGAGTGCGAAACACGACACCCACTTGAACTTACATAGTACTCCTACTACTAGGCATGTGCAGTGGTTCATACGTTAGTACTATATAATCTTGTTGCTAGTGTAGTAAGATATGATGATAACAAATGATGTTGTGCGCATGTCAACTATATGAATAGTAATGTAACATACCCCTTTTTGGACTGTCCGGTCGAGAATGAATGGTGAGATCAGTGTTAAAAGAACTAGGTCTACAAAGCACGAAGAGTACCGTGCTACAGTACTCCATGGAACATGAACCATATGAAGCACGAATCAGTGTTAGGCACGGTGTATGAAGGGTGCATGGGAGCAAAAGTTCCGTTCTCGGCCCACTTTTGGGTGTTTAGAAGAGTGCATGAAGGGTGCACGAGTCCACACTAGTAGGTTAACACAAATACACTAGGAGCATGCATGAAGAGGGGTGCTGAGATGAGCATGCATGAAGAGGGAACAACTATATTGAGATCAGAATGCAACCAAACACACCAACATGCTTTCTGCTACACTGACTGATCTGGACCATTTGAGTTTGATCTAACGGTCATGTTGCGCTGAGACATGCACATGCAGAGGACACCTAAACACCATCGAAACCCCGCTGCTTCTCGAGGCGCACGACATTGGTGATGCAGGGTGCCACCGCCCGCAGAGCCCGCTCCAGGTCGACAGGAGCCAGCTCGTCAAAGACGGCTTCCAATGGCACGAATGGATTCCGGCGGCGAAGCCCTAAGAGGATTTGCCCGGCAACGATGACGGTCGCCTGCAACCCCTCCTTGTCCAGCTCCGCCCCCACCGTCGCGCAGAGATGGCTCAGCTCCTCGGAGATATAGGTGAAGAAGGAGATCGGGCCAGGAAGCCACAACTCGTTGAAGTCGACGGGGTGGTTGAACGGGTTTAGCCGGACGGCCGACATGGTCGTGCTAGAACGATGATAGGCATCACGCATCCATGACACATGTGTGGCAACATGGTCCACCAAGTGGTTGAGGCGATCCTGGACCTCGTCATGATCGGCCGGCTCGCGCTCCAGCCGGCTCGCCTGACTGCCTATTGTATCTCCCACTTTCTACAGCAACACCTTCGATGCCTCGAACATCTACATCTTTCTGGTGGACGGTTGCCGCTTTTGAAGCTCCGTGAACTCCCGCACATAAAGGAGGAGCATGGCACTCCTCTCCTCCTTGAGCTCACGGAGCTCCACGTCCTTGGCCCTACGCTCCACATCCTTGGCCTGGAGCTCCTGTGTCAGGTGCCTCACCTCAATCTCCGTGATCTGGTGCGCCACCATGGAACTAGGTAGAAGCAATTGGGAGAGGAACCTAAGGGGGCGAAACGGCTGAAAGGCAATGCAATCTACAGGAAGGCGGAGGGAGACAGCCGAGGAGTAGGGTGAATCTTTTGGTTTTCACCATGGGAAAACACCAGTCAATGACTTTTAACATCAGGGAGCAGTGGGTTTTATAGGCGGAGTCATCATGACTAATTGCTGCTGCGCCTGCTCCCATCAATCAAAAAAATTCCTGCCGCGCCTGCCGCTCCCAAAGACCAGAGCAACGCCATGGTGGATATTTAAATTTACCTGGCGGCAAGGAGAGAAAAAAGGGGGTGAAAAAACAAATGTGGCGCCTATCGGTGTCAAAACCGACGGATCTCGGGTAGGGGGTCCCGAACTGTGCGTCTAAGGTCGATGGTAACATGAGACAAGGGACACGATGTTTACCCAGGTTCAGGCCCTCTCTATGGAGGAAATACCCTACGTCCTGCTTGATTGATATTGATGAATATGCGTGTTACAAGAGTTGATCTACCTTGAGATCGTAATGGCTAAACCCTAGAGGTCTAGCTTGTATGGCTATGATAATGAGTGTCCTATCCGGACTAAGTCCTCCGGTTTATATAGACACCGGGAGGATCTAGGGTTACACAAGGTCGGTTACAAAGAAGGGAATCTACATATCCGGTCGTCAAGCTTGCCTTCCATGCCAAGGGGAGTCCCATCCGGACTCGGGTGCAGTCTTCGGTCTTCGTATCTTCACAGCCCATCAGTCCGGCCAATGGCTAACGGGCTGGACGCCCGAGGACCCCTTAGTCCAGGACTCCCTCAGTAGCCCTTGAACCTGGCTTCAATGACAAGGTATCCGGCGCGTAGTGCTGTCTTCGGCATTGCAAGACGGGTTCCTCCTTCCGAATTCTAGAATAGTCTTCGGACGAATTGATCATGTCCGGACCTATAACACACACCACACACAACCGTAGAGAGAATATAATAACACATGAGTCCAATCCGTTGACAACTTTTACAACATGACATCATGTCCATCCGGTCATAATTTCGAACCGTTTTTTGCCTGCCGCTCCACATTTCGAGACACGGTTGCCATTGGCACGTCTTGTCGAAGCAAAGATCGTGTCCCCTTATTACGGGATTCTCATCAATACGGGTGTGGGTAACCCAACCGTGCCGTTCACACAGCCCTCGGGAGCAGGCAAATTTTGAGGCGAGTGGGGTGGCGTTTAATATTCACTGCCCTTATAAGGAGATAAGATTCCCCTTTCTTCTCCCACGCCTTCTTTCTTCTCCTGGCCTTACACTATTGAGCTCTAGCACCCAAGTTCTCATCTATTTCCCACTCGAGGAAGCACTCAGCCATGTCCGGATTCAGAGGTCAAGGCAAGTGGATGGCCTCCTCCATCAAGGAGGAGGACATCGCTGAGCTTCGGGTGGCTGGGTACCTGGCGAAGGAAATCGCCCACCATCTTCCAGCCCAAGGACAAATCATTCCAACGCCGAAGCCTGACAAGAGGGTAGTGTTCCTCCCCCATTTCCTCTGTGGGCTAGGGTTTCCACTCCACCCCTTCGTCCGCGGGATAATGTTCTATTACGGGATAGACTTCCACGATCTATCCCCCAACTCTTTCCTCAATATCTCGGTGTTTATCATCATGTGCGAGGCCTTCCTCCGCATCCACCCCCACTTCGGGCTATGGCTCAAAACCTTTAATGTGAAGCCCAAGGTGGAGGACGGACAACACACAGAGTGCGGGGGTGCCATGGCGAGAAAGCTCACCAATGTCCCCTAGCCAAAAGGCACATTCGTGGAGTCTATCAAGGAATGGCAGAAACAATGGTTCTACATCACCAAGCCCCGCGACGCCACCTGGGCCGCGGCTGTCGCATTCAACTCCGGCGCTCCTGTGCGACTTACCTCCTGGGTCGAGAAGAGCCCAAACTGGTGTTCGTCAGACGAGCTGATTGTGCTGCGAATGCGCATTCAAAGCATGATCAATAGGGACATCAAGCTCGTCGACATAATTCAAGTGATGTTGGTGCACCAGATCCTCCCTTGCCAGAGCCGAAGCCGCTCTCTATGGGATTTCAACCCGAAAAAGCACCACACCTTGGAGAGGCTCTTCGAAACAGCTCACGAAGATGCCTGGAAGTTGCTCTTCAAGGGTAACGAGATACCGCCGGCCACGGATTCGGACCGCGGCCACGACATAAATCACCTCCCCAATGAGGTATGTTTATTTTCAACACATCCCCTACTTGCTTGTTTCAAGGGTGATATCTAAACTTTTATTATCATTGCTTTTCTAGTACTGGCTGAAGAAGGCGAAGCAGATCTGGTGTCCGGCTCCCCTGCCTGAAGAACCAGTCATCCCGTGCTTAGAGAAGATGCTGGAGCCGGCGCCTTATAAGGCACCAGAGAAGAAGGCCACAGGAAAGGACAAGGGGGTCCGAAGTGGCCCCTGCCGCAAGGGCACTTCGGACATGACGTCCGAAGACAAGGCCTGTTCCCCCACCACCGAAGACGACAAGGACGAGGAGGAGGGAAGCGGCTCTCCCCTTGATGGGGGGAGGAAGAAGAGGGCAGCCTCCATGACTCTGGAGGCAGATGTGCCCAAGAAGGGGAAGGGCTCCCCTGCGGATAACTCTGCATGGGACGACGACAACAGTCCGGAGGAACGCCCCCGCGCTAAGCCTCGAGCCGCATCGTAAGTACTAAGACTTGTATCCACCCATAAAGGTTCTCCTCTCTACAACAATTAAATGATTGGTTACATTTTATTGTAGTCCGACCCACAACAGCTCCCCGCGATCCTCATCAGGAGGGTCACTGGATTCCAAGGCGATGGCCAGCGATTCGCCGCCAGCTGCTCACTCCCCCAAGGCCAAGGATGATGCGGAGGTGCTGTCCCCAAGGACTGTTCCAGGAGGGGGAGAGGCTCAGGAGGTGCCAGAAGGTGAAAATCCCGTCGCCGGACACCAAGGGGAGTCAATCCCCATGGAGACTAGTGGGGAGGGCCGAACTCAGTTCGACCCTCAGCCGGAGTCAATTCCGGAGACTGAGGCTGCTCCGGAATCCGGCATTCTACCTCCTTCGAAAGAAGGGGCGATGCTTGTTCCCCCGATGACCATTGTCCAACCAGGGGCACCGGATAATCTACTGGAAGCGCTGCGAGGCGCTTCCATTGTGGATGAGCACCGTGTCCTTACAGGCACGGTAATTGAAAGGGTTCAGTCCGCCAAAAGCGGGCTGACCGAAGCCTGCAGTAGCCTGTTAACAGGTTTTGAGGTAAGCAACACAAAAAAGGAGAAATTCCCAGTGTAGACAGTAGCCCCTGAGACACTGTCCGGTGTTCGAAAAGAAAAAGGCGGGCAGAGGATCAATCTCCTATTGCAGGAAACTAACTAAATTTGTCTGAAAATGTATGTGCAGGCGTCGCTGTTGGCCGCGGCCTCACATACTGCCTAAGTCTCTGGACTGAAGCAGAAACTGGCGGAGGCCGAGGAGGAGTTGGGCTGGGTAAAGAGGCATCTCCAAGAAAGACAAGGTAAGTAATGACCTGTCATGGATTCGAAAAAGGGGAAAATAATATGCAATGACCGAAGTATCATGATGTAAACAGAGGCGACGTCCGAGGTCGAGGCCCTGAAAGCGACCCTGGTCGAAGCCGAGGGGAAGGCTGTCAAGGAGCAGGCCGCCCATAAAAGGCTCAAGGCCCGGGTCAACGAAGTCCAACAGGAGCTCGAGGACGCGGTGAAGAAGTGCGATACCTTGGAGCACAACGCGTCGGCTCAAGAAGACGAACTTGCCGAGGCTCGTAAGAGTGCGGAGGCAGCCTAGATTGAAGCCCAAGGCGTCCTCCATGAGATCTAGGAGGCCAGGAAGATCGCGGCGGGTAAGGCATTCAATATGCAATGCAGGAGTGTGAAGAGGCAATTCCTTTTACTAACCCGGATTTGTAGTTCTCCAGGGGACTTTGCTGATCTGCCGCGCAGTGTGTCGGATGCTGCGGAGTTCTTCCGAGCCGAAGAAGGGAGCCCCGCGGAGAAGCTAGTCGCAATATTGCGTGCTAGAACATCCGGTGACCTTCAGCGATCAGCTGAAACAGCTGGTCGAGCTGCACAGGGTGGCCGAACTAGCCATGAAGGATATGATAGTCCGGCTGTGGCCGACCGGATCTATTCCCAGTAGCTACTTCGGCCTCGTGAAGAAGCTACTAGATGCCTGTCCTCGGCTGGATGTCATCGAGCGATCCGTCTGCATCGAGGGCGCGCGTCTGGCCTTCTCTTATTGCAAGGTCTGGTGGGCGAAGCTAGACGCTGTCAAGCTAGTGACTGGGGGCCGCCGGAGGGCAAGGAGTACCACACACCTGAGCGATACTTCGGTGATGTCTTAGAGGGGTCCCACATTGTTGCGGATCATTGTGGGAAGGACACCATATTTGAATGAATGTATTCGAGCTTCCTCTGCCTTGTATGATGAAATAAAGTGTTTATGCAATATAATGCTTGTTATGTTTTTAAATTTTTACTTCCTGTGCGGCCGTGTTGTATGAAATCTAAGGGTTAACCAGTCATCGGCTTTTTCCCCCACGTAGGTAGTACGGGGGTGTTCGGGATGGAATCTAAACAATCTTGATCCAATTAGATGGTCCGTGAAGGAGTTGTTTAGCGCAACGAACCAGGCAACCAGACTATGCGGCTGTAACGCCCTCACTTAGCCATAGGAGTGCGACAATAAAAACATGGGCGCAACCCCTAGAATCCAAACTAGAGTGCTATAAGCCTCTGATCGGGAAGTACCAATCCTTCGCGTAATGCGGAAGAAATCTCCAACGATTTGCAACCTCCGAACAACTGACTGGCTCTCGCCGCATCATGACAGTCAGTTTTCAGCTTTCTCTACTGAGGTGCTCCTTTGGATAAACCAAGGAACAATCGCAGTAGTTCTCCCTTTACTACCTTAGCCGATGTAGCGGAACATAAGGTAGCAAACACAGGAGCCGGGAAACCCAACTATTGACCAAAGACATGATTCGGAGCCAATGCATATAATGCTAAATTCAGGGTGCCAAACTATACTTATAAAAAGTGTTTGGACTTTTGTTGCCATAATGTTGGGTGCTATGGAGCCCCTGGCAACATCAAGCATACCAAAGTGTACAAGTGCTACATGATAGGATTATCCACAGGGGAGCTGAAAAGGAAAAAGGAAAGATAACAGAAAAGGTACAAAAAAGTTGGAGTCCTACAACTCCAGCCGCAAACTGTTCTCATTGTAATTTAATTAGTACGTCAAGGCGCATTGATGCATGTAGTGCGATAAGCAACGGGCTATTTGACATGCTGAAACCAAGGGAGAGCTGCATGAGGGTCCTGAAAAACAAGTAAAGTTATCTTTAACAAAATCACCTAAAAAGTCCCCCATACGTCTGTGTTTCTCGCCGTCTTGGTGTGTTTATCCTTCAAGAGGACCGATGACCAGGCCATCGGATGGTGCCTGTGGGATTGAGACTTGAAAAAGGAAATAAGTAAAAATAAAAGTGTATGTGTATGCGACGTCGGTTGACCCGTATTACGGACCACAAGATGGTTATTCCTCCGTCGATGCCCATGGTATTTTGAGTGCGTAATTATGTACGTGCGGCACGTATGCCACCACTTGATCGGAACTGCGATGGAGGCCTGATTGCTAGTCGAGCTCCTGACAAGCCGAGCTTTCCTGCTGCAGAGTAGTTCGGACCCTCTTAACGGTGTCCGCGGGCTCGGCAGCCGCATTAAGGTTCTGCTTGAGAAGGCCGCTCTATACTTCTGCTACTAAGGCAGTTGTGTGCTCTTTTGTGCCGAGGGAGCATTCCGTATTTCCATTAACCGTTATGACGCTGCGTGGACCGGGCATCTTGAGCTCGAGATAAGCATAGTGTGGTACTGCGTTGAATCGAGCAAACGCAGTTCGTCCGAGCAGTGCATGATAGCTGTTGCGAAAGGGGATGATACTGAAGATTAACTCCTCGCTTCGGAAGTTGTCCGGAGATCCGATGACAACCTCAAGTGTGATTGAGCCCGTACAGCGGGCCTATACACCTGGTATGATTCCTTTGAAGGTAGTCCTGGTGGGCTTGATCCAGGATGGGTTAATGCCCATTTTTCGCGTTGTATCCTGATAGAGCGGGTTAAAGCTGCTACCGCCGTCCATAAGGACGCGAGTCAGGTGGAAACCATCAATTATCGGGTCTAAGACCAGTGCGGATGAGCCACCATGACGGATACTGGTCGGATGATCCTGGCGATCAAAGGTGATCGGGCATGACGACCATGGATTAAATTTTGGGGCGACTGTCTCTATCGCGTAGACGTCCGTGAGCGCACGCTTGCGCTCCCTCTTGGGGATATGGGTAGCATATATCATGTTCACCGTTTTGACTAAGGGGGAAACTTCTTCTGTCCCCTGTGTTCGGTTGCTAGGGCTCTCCATCATCGTCCTCGCCTTACGATCCCTTTTCCCTATTCTCCGCGTTTAATTTGTCGACCTGTTTAAAAACCCAACAATCTCTATTTGTATGATTGGGTGGCTTTTCTGGGGTGCCATGAATCTGGCATGGATGATCGAGTATGCGGTCTAAGCTGGATGGGCTTGAATTGTTCTTTTGGAACGACTTCTTCCACTTACCTGACTTAGGACCCCTGAATCCGGCATTGACTGCCGTGTCCTCGGTGTTATCACTGTTGTTTTGGTGCTTGTATCTCTTGCGTCGAGACTTGTCTTTGCTAGTTTTAGCTTCGGGGGTGCCGGCATCGCTTGCATTGTTTTTGCTACGGGCCAACCAACTGTCCTCGCCCGCACAAAAGCGGGTCATGAGTGCCGTGAGGGCTGCCATGGATTTTGGCTTTTCTTGGCCGAGGTGGCGAGCAAGCCATTTGTCACGGATACTATGTTTGAAGGCTGCTAGGGCTTCGGCATATGGGCAGTTGACGATTTGGTTCTTTTTAGTTAAGAACCTAGTCCAAAATTTCCTGGCGGACTCTCCGGGCTGCTGAACTATATGGCTTAGGTCATCAGCGTCCGGAGGTCAAACATATGTACCTTCAAAGTTATCGAGGAAAGCCTCTTCCAAATCATCCCAGCTACCAATGGGATTTGCAGGCAGACTGTTGAGCCAGTGCCGAGCTGGCCCTTTGAGTTTTAAAGGGAGGTATTTGATGGCGTGGAAGTCATCGCCGCGGGCCATATGAATGTGGAGAATGAAGTCTTAGATCCACACCGCGGGGTCCGTGGTTCCATTGTATGATTCTATATTCACAGGTTTGAACCCTTCTAGGAATTCATGGTCCAGGACCTCATCAGTGAAGCAATGAGGGTGTGCGGTGCCTCTATATCGGGCCGTATCACGACATAGCTCGGATGGTGTCCGTCTGCGGTTTTCAGCCCGCGCGTGACTAAGTTTGTCACATCTGAATAGATGGCTGTCGACGCGTGTCGAGGCACGCCCTCGCAATCCGTAGATTGATCTAGTGTGTCCTGGTTTATTGTTCAGGGTTTGTCGGAGGTCATATGTATGCCCATGGGCTAATTTACATCTGCCCGTGCGCTGAGGCGGGGCTGGCTGGTGTTCGGCGTGAGTTGCCATTTTGTCTCGACCACATGGTGGTCGGCCCGCCGCATTGTATGATGGAGGTATGTAGTTCGACGCCTCCTCGTCAAACTGAGGTAACAGTTTGTGCTTTGGGTAGCTTTTGGTTGGGCACTTGAGGCCGTACTCTTCGGCTGCTAGGACATCAGTCCATTTATCATTTAGCAGATCTTGGTCAGCTTGAAGCTGCTGCTGCTTCTTTTTCAGGCTCCGTGCGGTGGCAATTAGCTGGCGCTTGAAGCGCTCCTGCTCAAGAGGCTCCTCAGGCATGATGAAATCCTCGGTGCCGAGGCTCACCTTGTCCTCAGAGAACGGAAGGTAATTATCGTCCTCCGAATCTTCGTGCGTGGCCTGTTTACCGGGGCTAACCTGCCCGCCTTCCCGTTCGTCTTGTTCATTTGCTGTGGCGTGACTTAGAGCAGTGCCACTGGCGCCAGCGCTTGGACTGTGTTTTAGAAGGTTTATCCTCAGCGGGATCTTCCTTGTCCTCGCCGCTGTTCTCCTTTGGTGCATGCACCATGTATACATCATACGAGGAAGTGGCCGTCCAGCGTCCGGTGAACGACGGGTTCTGGACCTCTTCTTCTTCAACGTCGTCGTCCATACCGTCGATGTCCTCGGAAGCATAGTCAAGCTCGTTGGTCAAATCCTCGACCGTGGCTATGTAGTGGGTGGCGGGTGGAAAACAAAATTCTCCACCGTCAGCCCCTAGTTCGAGCCGGATATAGTTCGGCTGTGAGTCCTCTGTCAAGGACATGTTCTTTAACGAATTTAGGACATCGCCCAAAGGCGAGTGCTGGAAGATGTCCACGGCGCTGAATTAGAAGATCGATAAACGATCAAGCTCGGCGTCCGTGGGCTCACGTGGTTCGGAACTTTCGGCCGGATATGAGTCCGGAGTTCCGCTGACAGATACGTCGTGAGAGGTTAAGTCTGTATGCGGCTCCAACACTGTGGAATCTGTGGCTTCCGTGGTGGGGTTGATCCTCCCATCCTTGGGTGGCGCAACTCGCTTCGGATCTAGGGCCGGAGCAGTTAGAGGAGAGATCTCCTGGACGCGGCCTGATGATAGATTTAGGTCATGATCATCGGAGTGGCCGGGAGCGGCTACCACGGTCTCGAATCCGGCGAAGATAAAGTCTCCACAGATGTCCGCAACATAGTTCAAGCTCCCAAATCTGACCTGATGGCTAGGGGCATAGCTTTCGATCTGCTCCAGATGGCCAAGCAAATTGGCCCGTGATACGAAGCCACCGAACACGAAGATCTGTCTGGGGAGAAAGGTTTCTCCCTGGATGGTGTCATTATTGATGATCAAAGGGGCCATCAAACCTCTTAGTGACAGCAAAGTGGAACTCTCAATGAAAGTACCAATGTCGGTGTCAAAAACGGCGGATCTCGGGTAGGGGGTCCTGAACTGTGCGTCTAATGTCGATGGTAATAGGAGACAAGGGACACGATGTTTACCCAGGTTCAGGCCCTCTCTATGGAGGTAATACCCTACATCCTGCTTGATTGATATTGAGGAATATGAGTGTTACAAGAGTTGATCTACCTCGAGATCGTAATGGCTAAACCCTAGAGGTCTAGCTTGTATGGCTATGATAATGAGTGTCCTATCCGGACTAAGTCCTCTGGTTTATATAGACACCGGGAGGATCTAGGGTTACACAAGGTCGGTTACAAAGAAGGGAATCTACATATCCGGTCATCAAGCTTGTCTTCCATGCCAAGGAGAGTCCCATCCGGACTCGGGTGCAGTCTTCGGTCTTCGTATCTTCACAGCCCATCAGTCTGGCCCATGGCTAACGGGCCGGACGCCCGAGGACCCCTTAGTCCAAGACTCCCTCAGCGGCAGCCTAGCTAATCGGACGCACTAGCCCAACTAGCTAGCCACCACGCTTCACTGATGTACTCGACTGGAAAGGTGGGCTATTATGATTTGATGACTCATTTACTTGCTTCGGTGCTACGACCGAGGAGGACCTGAAAACACATGGTAGGGCGTCCCACATCTCGGAAAGGAAGAAAATATGCGTGCACCACCTGGGAGGACCCAGAAACTGCGCGGTAGGGTGTGCCACGTTTCGGCATGGAGGAAAAATGTGCATGTAAAAATATACTGTACCAGACGTACTACCCATGGTTCGACCTTGGGACCTAGCCAGTTGGTCGAAAACACCCGACTAGCCACATAGCTTCATCATGATAACATGGCATGGAGGATTGGTGTGGTTAGCTCTATCTCGACCAGCCACTATGTCTCTTGTTATAGGTGATTCTTCTATTTTCCAAGTATTTTTTGGTTATAATAACACCGCGACAAGCTTGCGCCGCTCTTCATGTGTGCCCGTGCGTCTAAAGGTTACTAGATGGAGAGGAGCGAGAGATCGCAGATATGGGACCCGCCAGTGAGTGAGTCAACGGTCATGCACGTGTTGACGAGCCACTCCATCTACTCTACTCAACTAATACTGTATAAAATCAAGTTATGCGACAAAGCCAACAACCATTGCTATTTAGGCTATTGACATATGCTTTGTAGTCCAGGTTGCTAGTTTGAATCTCGTCTTTCAGATTTGTTAGTTTTAGGTCCAAATTTGACAAGTGGGACCCTCGTGTGTTGTTTTGATATTTTAGTGTAGGATGGTTTTTTGCACAAGCACTTTGCGCCATTAGACAAGTTACGACACCAGTTACACGTATTTTGCAAGTTTAGGAACAAAAATGACAGTGGCATAGAATATCACATGCACCCCATAGCTTAGATGCTATGGTGATATGAGTTTTTACGTCGTTGGATCTGAGATCCAATGGCTTGGGAGTAGTCTTTGTAATTATGCGCAACTTCCAAACTCTCCAAGGTTTTTTTTGCAAATAAAACATTCAGGCCTCGTGTGTGCCGCTGCATCTTGGATCAACGGCTCCCAGTAGCTCATATTAGGTGCTCCCCGCAGCTTAGTTAGCCGCTACGGTGAGACAAGCATCTAGGTTGTATGATTTGTGACCAGATGCCACATGCGTAGTACTTGTACTGTCTACGCAATTCCCAAACTCTTTGAGGCCTATATTGCAAAAACATTCAAACCTCCTACTGTGAGACGTTAGATCTCCCGGGAACTTGTATCACCATAGAATCTATGGTGTGGGAGCACCTCATATTCTCCCGTGCAAGAAAACACTAGGTGCTCTCGCATCTTGGATGCTACAGTGATATGAGCCTCGAGGCCATTCGATCTGAGATCCAATGGCATTTGAGCAGTTTTTGTGCTTGTGAGCAGTGCTCGAACTCTTTGGTGGCTTTTCTACAAAAAACATTCGAACCACCAAGGAGTTGTTGGATCACAGATCCAACGGCTCCAAAGAGCTTGTATCACCAAAGCATCTAAGGTGTGGTAGCACATTATATTCTTCAATACAAGAGAGTATGAGGTCCTCCCTCACCTTAGATGCTACGGTGATACACGCACTACTGCAGGATGCTGCTAATGCGACACTACGACCAGAGACCCTTCAACGAAACTGTGTGCGATGCCATAATCGCAAATGGTGGTGTAAAAAACCCATCGAAAAAGGCGCAAATCATTTGCAATGGAGGATGCATCAAACATGGTTCAGATTTTAGTTGCGTGCGCGACGCAGGGCATACGGTTCAGCTCAATTAACTGTTTGCGATGAGGAGGAACAAAAGAAACGAGCAGCCAGATGAAGGTGTGTGTGATGTACAACATACAGTTCACTTGGATGAACTGTTTGTGATTAGGCAACACAAAAGAAACGGTCAGCCAGATCAAAGGTGTGTGCGATATACAACATGCAGTTCACTCGGATGAACTATTTGCGTTGAGACATGAGAACAAAAATAGTTCAAATGAACCAGATGTGTGTGATACGAGGCAAACATGTCTATAATCAGAAACATGTGCAAAGACCGATAACAACACAGACGATTACTGCTAACAAGCCATGTGTGTTGTGAGCAAACGATTGCTGGTATACAATTGTGAGTGATTGATGAGAACATCACCGACGGGTTCCATTGTTTAGCGTGTGCGATGTGATTTTCTTTGTCCGCACAACATCTACGCTCTGTCTACAGAGCATCAACATATATACTTAAAAAGACAGCATTGCATAACCAAATTAAGCATATAATTACACAAGTGACTACACACATAACATTTCCACACACCAAAGTAAGCAATTACATGCATACTAAAGTAGGAGAAACGAGGATCTAATCATCTACTTATTGTTGCGACGACGCTTTCCATTGATCTACATTCGGCTAGATCACTGGCCGTTTTGGGGAAGGAGGCACTTCCTCATGTCAACGATCCGCCTGTACATGTCGTAGCTCGTGTATGCCTCCTTGGCCGCGTACACGACATGAGCTTTGTTGAGTTTCTCCATCCAGGACGAGTTCCAGGCACGCTTGTCCTTGTTGCACGAATCCTTCATGTCTCTGTAGTAGGGGTCGGTGATGGCCTCGGCGAGGTGAACCAGTGAGTCCTTCTCATGCTCCTTGCTGCCCCAGATCTTGTATTGGCCCTGGATGTCGACAAGATTCTGGCAGGCGATGCCCGTATTCTCAAGCACCTTTACATCATTGGTGATGTCCACCGTAGCGAACATGTAGTTGGGGCTGTTGACAAACCTGGCGAAACGCTCGCAAGGCCTTGTGGCCAGGCAGTAGTGGTAGACGAGGACGTGGTGGCGCATGCACATCTGGGCGACGACGACCTTGGGACAAGACCCGGCACAAGTGCGGGTGTACTCGAGGTCGAACCCGACCACCTTTTACTTCTCCGCGGCAAGCAACATCTCCATGATATGGATGGAGTGCTCCACCTAGACCGGGTCGTTGGTGTACACCACCGAGAGGTCCACGAACCTTCTGTGGGTGTCCACCACGGTACGCATGGTGAACTGTTGCTCGTCGTCGGCAGTCGCTCGGAGCGCCATTGGAGCCGGCAGGATACCCTCTAAGAATTTCTCGTGGTGGGTGTGCTTCTTGCAATGGTGGGGCGCGATCAAAAGGTTGAAGAAACACAAGGGTTAAATGGCTGCTGTAATAAACGGGGGCCGGCCGACCTGTAATCGTCACGTCTTGTCACATCATTCATAGCGGAGGATTCCAGTGCACGCTTGACAACACCGCACCGCATGCGTGGGCTCGAAGAGGCGCCAAATGTATCATTGGTGAGCCTATTCCCGCGCTACCGCGCTGTTTACCGCGCAAGCTTCCCACCCGGCTAGTTTGGCCATGCGTGGGCTAGAAGAGGGACAAATCATGGGCGTTTATTGCCAAAAAGATTTGTAAAAACGAAGTGTGTGTAATGATTTCGGTCATAAGTTTACCCATGGGTCATGATGTCAAAGTTACACAGAAGGGTGATGATGGACACTCGAGTGCGATAATTAATTCTGCGCTCTACAGTGCACACGGTGGAAGAAACCAACTGTGTGCAATAATGTTGAAGATCGCAGTTGAGTTAGCTATACAGATTGTGTTGTGAGATCGACAAGGTAAACTGATTCGAGAATGGTTAATAAATTCTAAGAGCATTGCATATTAAGTTCAAAATAGTGCTAGCAATATACGAGTCTCATACGATGCCTGTCGGTGTCAAAACCGGCGGATCTCGGGTAGGGGGTCCCGAACTATGCGTCTAAGGTGGATGGTAACAGGAGGAAGGGGACACAATGTTTTACCCAGGTTCGGGCCCTCTTGATGGAGGTAAAACCCTACGTCCTGCTTGATTAATATTCATGATATGGGTAGTACAAGAGTAGATCTACCACGAGATCGGAGAGGCTAAACCCTAGAAGCTAGCCTATGGTATGATTGTATGTTGTCCTATGGACTAAAACCCTCCGGTTTATATAGACACCAGAGGGGCTAGGGTTACACAAGGTCAGTTACAAAGGAGGAGATATACATATCCGTATTGCCTAGCTTGCCTTCCACGCCAAGTAGAGTCCCATCCGGACACGAGATGAAATCTTCAATCTTGTATCTTCATAATCCAACAGTCCAGCCGAAAGATATAGTCCGGCTGTCCGGAGACCCCCTAATCCAGGACTCCCTCAGTAGCCCCCGAACTAGGCTTCAATGACGACGAGTCCGGTGTGCAGTATTGTCTTTGGCATTGCAAGGTGGGTTCTTCTCCAATTTCCAAGTGATTGTAAATAGTATCCGGCCCCATAAATGTTGATCCTCTTGGCTTCTGTGCCCAATAAGGGCAATTTCTTGAACGAATACGAGGCGCCAGGGCATTTTTGCATTCACCCCCCTAGCCAGATAAATAAATTGTCTATTAAAGGGATTGGGATTCTTAGATCCGATCCACACCATCCTCCCCTCAGCGAGAATCCATCAGAGCGTGTTTCGGAAAGATCCATTCCAGCATGGCCAACCTCCGCAGCTCCTCCTCCCGCCCCCGTAGCCCTAAGCTTGGCGATTGGGAGAGGTGTTCAGTTCCACATAGTCGATTGGTCGAACTGCAGACTAAAGGATTTCTTCCTCCGGCATACATGGTGCCCGTTCGAGCCAGGCTCGCCACCTACAATGGCGGGGAGCAAGCGGAGAACTTTCCATGTCCCTCCATGGGGGAACGGGTTTGCCTTGTTCCTTACTTACTAAGGGGACTCGGATTTCCAATTCATCTGTTCCTCCGCAGGCCCCTGGAGTTCTACGGCCTCCAACTACACAATCTCACCCCTGCCTCCATCCTACACATCGCCGGCTATGTTGTTTTCTGCGAGTTGTTCCTGGGCTGCGTGGCTCACTTCAAGCTATGGAAAAGGCTATTTTGCCTTGTCCCTCGCACACAAAGGGAATCACTTTATCAATTGGCGGAGCCGAAGTATGGCGCATCGCCGATACCGAATATCTGTCCGGTACCCCGAAGAAGCCGTCCGAAGACTGGCCTTCAAAATGGTTTTATATGGAGGACGTTCCCCTTCCAGACCCTGTTCGGCGGGGTCTTCCTGAGTTCAACAATGCTCCTCTGAAGAAGCGCCGAAGTTGGCGCCCACGGAGCCCCCAGGTGGAAGACGACAGAGAAGTCCTCTATCTGATGAACCAGATTAAGGCACTGGCTCAGTCAGGTTTGACAATAACCGAAGTTATGTCGATTTGCATAATCCGGGGAGTGCAACCACTTCAATATCATGGACATCTCTTATGGTGTTTCAACGGGGAGGATGATGCCACCCGCTACGGGCGTAAGGGTCCGGGCGATGCTGCCGCACTAGCCAAAATGCTGTCCGAACTGTTCAAGGGAGAGGAGGAGGAGTTCACCCGCATCAAGCCACGGGACGGATTCTCCATGTACAATCCTCCAAGATGGGTAAGCTATATCCCCTTACTTCCATCTTCCCACGTTTTTCGTTGTAAGTATTCACCTTGCCAATTTACGGCAGGAACTACGAAAGGCCATAAAGGAGGTCTGCAGCCCTTGTCCACAACCGGAGGACCCTGACCGGGCCCTCGACTCCAGACTCGAAGAAGATCTGGTTATCTCCGTGGAGCTGATAAACCAGCAGTTCTATCAGTTGAGCTGCGACGATGCCATGGTGGCCATTACGGCCGACTATCCCGGGCTGCTCCCTGCATCGCACGTAAGAAAAACCGAAAAGTCCCAACTCAAAAAAGTAGGATCCCCTTTTAGACACTTCACCCACCATATTCACATGGCCTTTTTTACAGGGAAGGCATTCGGGACGCCCTGCAGCAACGCGCCAACAGGAGGCACCGAGGCTAGGTAGGCCAAAAAGGAAGGTGGTTAGGACGGAGACGCCGGCGCAAAGGTACAAAAAACCCCGCTCCGTGGTTGTCGTCTTTCTCAAAATATAATGATGCCTGTGTTTCTTCAACAGAAAAAACGCTCGCCGGAATATGTTCGGCGGTGTCGCCGATCACGCTTCCACCAGTCGGGCACCAGGACCGGACACGGATGCAGAAGCTGATATGGGGCAGGCGCCGGATAATCCCCCTACACAGGATGCGGATAGGTTATCTGTTACAAACTCGGAAGTGGAAAGCTCCATGAATCATAGGCGCCGCCGGGCCGTACATCGTGACGCTTGTTTCTCACCAGAGGCGTTTGATGCCTTTAATTCTGGAGAGGCGTACCTCCGTGCCGCTCAAGATGGTCTAGCCAGAGCCATGGATCAGTATGTAAAGGATGTATGGGTGAGTGATTCTGACGATTTATATGTATCAGTAGCCCCTGAGACTTGAAACAGTTAGCAGAACTAATTTAAGGATCATATTTATTGTGCAGGTTCTTATAGAGAAGAATACTAGGCTGTCCCAGGAGCTAGAGGAATGCAAGACCCAACTGCGGGCCGCTATTGCCGTATTGCAGGAACAGAAAAAGCCTCCCGCTGGTAACATTTTAAAGAATGATGATTACCATATATTGCGCGGCATGGCTGCCGATCTAACAATAGATTTTGCAGATGAATCCAGAGAAAGTCCGGGGGACCAGCATGTTATGCGGCAGCTAGAAGCTGGCAAACGCGTGCTGACTGAGGTTAGGCGGGAGAAAAACAATCTCCAAGATGCCAATAAAAGGCTGAACGTGGAACTAAAAGACGTTCGGGGCCACCTTGCCGACTCCGAGAAGGAGAATAAGAGGCTTCGACGCGGCATTTTTAGTAAGTGCTTGAACGAATCCTTTAAAGGTATTCGGTGAAGAAGCCGACTAACAACGTTATGTCTGTAGGTATGCTAACAAGTCGTCCCGCGGAGGAAATGCCCAGATCTGCGGGTGATCTTCTATCCGAGCTGTCAAATTTGCACGAACAAGTTCGGCAGGTGATGCAGGGTGTTGCCCATGCTTTGTGGCCGTCCGTCTCCCTGCCAGAGGGTGTTGCGGAGCTTGCGGAGAAGCTCAAAGGAGCGTGGCAGTGCTTCCGATTATGGAAGATATCCGCCTGCTGACAAGGTGCCAGAGAAGCCTGGGCCATGGTGAAGACGCGATATACCAAAGCAGACCCAATTCACATGGCCGAGGTCGGACCTGTGGGGCCCGACGGAAAAGAAATTCCCGTTAGCTTAGTTTATGGGCATGTATAATTAGCCGCAAAGTATTCCCAACATGATTGTAAGCTAGGCCGCCTGTTGGATGGTATAGAAGAAGAATTTAGTCAGTCTGCGTGACTATGTAATTGAAGTGACATGTATAATGCCTTCTAGCCGGATTGTAGATCATTTGTCGTTGCGGACCTTTTCGCTTCAGCCTCCGGGCCCAATAGTCCGGAGTGTATCCGAATACCCGCTCAGTTATATAAGAACCGAGGTATGCGTGGAGACTAGGCGTAGGGGTCATTAGTGCTTTATCAGACAAGTGCCCAACTAGTTATGTCGGTGTCAAAACCGGCGGATCTCGGGTAGGGGGGTCCTGAACTGTGCGTCTAAGGCGGACGGTAACAGGAGGCAGGGGACACAATGTTTTACCCAGGTTCGGGCCCTCTTGATGGAGGTAAAACCCTACGTCCTGCTTGATTAATATTGATGATATGGGTAGTACAAGAGTAGATCTACCACGAGATCGGAGAGGCTAAACCCTAGAAGCTAGCCTATGGTATGATTGTATGTTGTCCTATGGACTAAAACCCTCCGGTTTATATAGACACCAGAGGGGCTAGGGTTACACAAGGTCGGTTACAAAGGAGGAGATATACATATCCGTATTACCTAGCTTGCCTTCCACGCCAAGTAGAGTCCCATACGGACACGAGATGAAGTCTTCAATCTTGTATCTTCATAATCCAACAGTCCGGCCGAAAGATATAGTCCGGCTATCCGGAGACCCCCTAATCCAGGACTCCCTCAATGCCATTTCAACAATTGTACCTCAAAAGCTCGAAATTTTACAAGGTTTAAATTCTAGAGTTATATGGCTCAAATTCAAAGATTACAAGGTTCAAACTGATATTAGAAAAGAAATTCAGCTCATCAGCTACAAACTCTCACGCTGATCCGCTGAACATGGATATCAGAGAGGTTCAAACTAATATCACCGCTTGTAAGTCTGGTTTCGAAACCTCACAATTTTTGCAAAGGGGTCAGCCACTGAGGAGTCATGTATGGGGTTGACATGATGACTTCCGATTACTCTGTCATCTGAAGTTCCAAAATGAAATTCAGCATTTTTGGTGCCTACTCCATTCTGCCACACAAGCCGGCGGTGATCAACAAACCATTCATTTTTGTGAAATAAATGTAGGGCGAACCTCATTTCCTTTAGCACCCTTGCTCTGAGAACAAATAACCTGGCAAATATAATCTCTGGTAAGGTCCCTCGGTAGGAGTTCAAAGTAATTTCTGAGAGATGCAGATCTAGGCATTCAATGTGATTGTTATATTGTATCACATTATCCACCACTGGGCCTAACCTTATCTGCAAAAGAAGAAAACATGTTAGTGCCTACATGCAGTTTTGAACATTACTACAGGCCTATTTGGTTTGCAGGATTTGTAAAATGCACTGACATGCCATCTTCGATTTGACATGATTAACATGGGCATTTGATTACATTCTAGAAAAATGTAGCCTTCTTCACAAGAGGTTGGAGTGGATGAAAAGTTCCTTAAGAAAACTAGTACAGATGAATCCAAAGGAGAAATGCTTATTGATTGTAACCATATGTATCAAGCAACCAATATGGGGGGCATGTATGTACTAAAATCCTCCAAAAGAACCTTCAGAAATCATAGTACATTGTCATTGTAAACTTGCAAAAAGGTGTCACAAATTGAACTCCCATATGGTTAACATTTAACAGGAAAGGAACATCATATTGATATATAGCTTCTCCAGGCATGGAAAGCATCTCAGGAAACTGACAACTTGCTTCAGGTTGGGGCCGATAGATTCTAGTGCCAAGACCTTCACTGTGCTCAGTTTCGGGGTCAAGCTTGTCGGAATCATTTTCTGAATGATAGACGAACAAACATATTCAAAATTAGAAATAATGTTAATTTGTAGAAGGAGAGGTAGAAGGCGGCTGTTGTACCTGAACGGGTGTGGATCCAATAACAAGTTCGGAGTATTTGTGAGACGAGTATCCCACCACTGTCAATTTCAGCGCATAAATGACATTCATTCTTGTTGGACCTTCTTGATCAACTACAAGTAATCTCTCAAGTGCAGGTGTGTCCTCAATGACCATACCATGGTACACATCTTGTGATGTCTTCCTGCCGCACCACCAACACACATAAATAGTTCAGAGAGTCATGGAGTTGATGTGTAAGGTACTCAACCCATTGATCGCCTAAAGACGAAGGTACTCAAGTGTAGTATAGCCACGGAGCAGGCACTCCATGTCACCATTTGAGAGGCAGACGATGACGAGCTCGAGGTGCTTCAGTCGTGGTAGAATAAGAGCGGGCGCGTCATTAGGGGGGATGTCAGTTCCTGAACTTGGCGACGCGTAGCATGGGCGCGAGGTGGAGTGCGGACGTTGGCAACGACCGCATATGCCCATCATCAAAAGTGAGCTCCTTGAGCTGATCTAGGGCGAGGGATCGGAACCAGTCATCAAGCTTGGCTCGGTCCTTGCCGTTGGAACGGAACTTGCCCATTCTAAGGCCTTTGGTTGGGCCAAGGTGACTGCCGATGAACTTGGAGAACGCATCCAAGCTTTTGCGATAGCCGTGGTAGAGCTCGTGGGTGTCGATGAGGTCGAGATGGATGGAGTTCCATAGGGGGCGCCACCACCGGGAAAGGACGGTTGTCCACGCCCCATATTTGATTGGGAGGAGGGAGGCTGCTGATGAAGTCTAGTCCTGCTGGAGTCGCTTGTGGTTCTAGCTCGCCCCGCCTCCGCTTGTTGGTAGCCCGGTTCTCCACCTCCGGAGTCTCCTTGTTAGCGGCGCTTTCTGATAGAAATGGGAGTACATGGAATATTTAGTTAAAACAGGGCAATAGAAAAGTGTATTGGTAACTAGAAGTTATTAGGTAGGAATATAGTAAGAAAAGGGAATAACAATTGGTTTCTTAAATACTACACAATTCATTTGAAATTTCTGGGTAAGTCAACATGCAGATAGTTGAAAATAAAACTTACTTTGAACAAAGTCTGGACGGATGATTTTGTCGGGGAAGTTAGCATATATCTCATGAGCAGGCCCTTTTATGTGCAGTGCAATTTTAGTGCCAGCTTTCAGTACATTAAACTTAGAAATTTCTTTCCAAAAGCCAGTGCCAAAATAGGAGTCACCACGTTCATCAAGTCCTACAGTAGCAACGATTGTAAATCCATGGTTTGTGTGCAGTATGACATCCATGGAGCCTTGATCTATGTAAAGGGAAAAATTGTGCACTACATAATCTGTTGCATAGCAAGGGATGTGCTGCAGAAAATGGTAGGATTGTTAAAGAAAATATGGTAACATGCAAATATGGGCCCAAATATAAAGAACTGCACAACAATTGAAATTGAAGGACAAAAATCTATAAATAAACAGATAGGCTTAACATGATGTCATGGAAATATGAGAGTAATCTAAAGAACAATACATCATTAATTTGCCTAATATAGAAAGAAGAGGGGAAAAATCCCCTTTGACGTATATGGTGCATGTGGCACCTTTTATCCAAATGTAGCAATATTTATAATATGTTTAGGAAAGTATGCCATGCCAACCGATTTAGGGTGAGATTGAACATACCGCGCACGTCCTCAAGTTATATGGTACAGTGAGATGGAATCTCTGGTGGATGTCGCAAAGTCTTGAAGTGTCGGCGCACTGTACATTCTATGAATGAAAGAAAACCCTCAAATCAGCTGAAATAAATATGAATTGACGACAATTTCTGCCGGTTGATTAAAGGAGGCAGATGAACCGGGATAAGAGATGAGATAATATCTCATTAAATAAGTTACCTTGTCGTCCATGAGAAAGAATGCTTAGTACGGAAGATTCCCCAACCGAGCGGAGCTGGGTCGACCGCGAGCAGTGTCGAGAAAGTTGATGGCAATAGGAGGCAACAAGTGGAAGTGGCTAAATGCGGTGGGCTTTGCCGGCAGCCTGGTGGCGGCGGCAGGCGTCGATCTAAGTGTTTACTGCCACGATAGGCGGTGCCATGGCATAGACACGGTGGAGCTTGTGCAGGTGTGAATGGGGAACGTACCGGAGGGGGTGGTGGGTGGGGTGAGGGTTTTTGTGACGTGGGGATGGTGAGGGTTTTCTTTTTTCTTTTTTGAATTGGGTGGTGAGGGTTTTCTGTCCCACGAAGAATTTTGGGGGCGACGGTTTGCTAGAGCGAACCGTGTGTGATTGACGCAACAGGCAAAATGAAAGTCATTGCACACGGTTCCATTTTTGGGAACTGTGTGTGATTGACGTACTACCTCCATCCTGGTTTATTGGTCCCCCCTTGTAATTTTTACCAAATTTTGACCAAATATTTAACATACTCAGACATAGATAATAAGTGTACACGTACATAAGCATAGTTCAACCATAAGTACATAGTTCAACCATCATTAAGCATACTCAAGCGTACATAGTTCGATCCATCCCACATCTCATCTCACATGCCGGCATGATCCTGAAGCTTCTCCAGGTACTCGGTGTACGCGCCGTGCGCCACCCTGCGAGAATACTTCTGCTTGAAGAAGCCAACGGCCCATCCTCTTGCATGCGCCAGAACACTTAGATACGTGTCATGAAGCTTCTAGTTGCAAAATGGGCATCCATAGCCGCCATTCCTGGTCCTAATACGCCTGTTATGCATTCCCACATAAAGCTCCCTCGGGATTTGCCTCTTGTACCTCCTCTGGCCATCTTCATCCTCGTTGTCCACATCGTCAGACAACACCTATACAAATAGTAAAACAAATTTGGCTTCAAATCAATGATTACATGCCGTGAAGTAGGATTAGGAATTTATGGCTATTTATATATACATATCCAGAGATTATGGTTCAATTTTTAAGTAGAGTCGTCTATGTACAAACCAATCTTGAAGAAAATAATGGCACAAACATATGTAGGTCATTCAAAATCAATTGTCAAGTCCTGGCTAGGAATTATTAGCACGAACACTAACCCTACTCGGATTACTAGTAGAAATCATTTGCACAGATGAAACAACTAATCACTTATCACCAGTACCATTCAAACAATCAATACACTACACGGATCTAACGAAACTTACTCAGATTTCATGGATTGGGAGAACATAACCATAGGATTTCTATTCCAGAAGGGGGGAGGCAGGAGTAACCAGAGAAACCCTATGATCTATTTGACACATAAATGGGTAGAGATGACTAACCAGCTGTCCGTCGTCGTCAGAGTGGTCGTCGGAGTCGGTGTGGAACTCCGCCTCCGGTTGTGGAAGCTCGATGGCGTCGACGGCGTCAGAGTGCAGCGATAACTCACCGGAGGCGACGACAACCTCTCTCTCCATCTCCATGCCGTGCGCCGGTGCTTTAGCAGCCCCGACATCGCCACTCCCTCCGATGGGGCTTCTTGGCAGCATCCTCATACACTGACGGCTTTGAGGACTAAGAGCGGCGTCGAGGATGCAAGTGGAGAGAGAGGATTGTGTGTGTGTGTGGCGAGGATGGGGGGTGCGGCCGCTCGGGCACACCATTAATATGGAGTAGTGGAGTTGTGGGAGATAGGCGGGCAGCGGTCAAACCGATGGCTCACCTCCCGGTGAGCCTGCCCACCGGACTGCTGGCATGCCTACTAAAGTTTCACACAGCTACTCACACGCCTCCCAATGACACTGCGCAGTGAGGATGCCTCCGTCAATTCACACACCCGCATGCATGCCTCCCTGTCTGCCTGCGTGGCGGACTGCTCGCATGCGTCCTGTCAACTCACGCCTGCTCGCACAACACACCGGTTGCGCGATAGCATGTATATTGTTTTTCTATTTGGATGATTAATGCTGCCGCTTTATTGCTTAACCAAAGCATGACATGTATCCATTGTTTGTCTAACGCTCACGGTCCGAATAAATAATTCATTTGGGATATTGGTTCCTAATTATTAATAATGTCTCGTCTATAATTAGATAAAGATTACATCAAAACTGGTCTCAAATTTGACAAAAAAGTAAAATGCCACTTTGTATTGGTGTCCATATGACAACACGATAAGTTTCATGAACTTCAAATAAGTTTTTGATGTACTAGAATTTAAAAATCAAGATTCTCAATGTTTGAAATTTGTTGCACGGGGAGTAAACATGCAGCCAGTGAGACACATGTGTTTTTGCAATCCATTTAGGTGCACTGTCATGTGTGCATGTAGCTCAAATTTGTTTTTTTTTCACATTATACCCGTAGAAAATCAATCAATTAATGTACTAAAACGTCTTAATGATCTTTGTGATTTTTTTGAAATTAAAACGTCCCTTATTTGGTAACATATATGTTCACCACGGGATAATTAATTTAACATGCATCGTAGTTGCGGTGGATTCGCGGTATGTGTGTGTGGGTGTGTGCGTCTGGGGTGGCGGGTGGCTCTCAGTACACTACGAGTTGTGAGCCACCGTGTGGGTTGGCCGTTTTGTTAGGCAGGCCGGTGTCACATCAGAGTCGTGAAATCATTATTTAAAATATTACACAACCCTTTCATACATACATGTTTTGGCCACATGCAATCGATGGTTGTCCTACACGACACTCGATACTCGCGT
This sequence comes from Triticum urartu, assembly GCF_056163025.1. Classification (NCBI taxonomy): domain Eukaryota; kingdom Viridiplantae; phylum Streptophyta; class Magnoliopsida; order Poales; family Poaceae; genus Triticum; species Triticum urartu. The sequence continues at coordinate 343,812,064 of NC_141879.1, forward strand.
GTGACGCTTTCTATGGGCCCGCGAGGTCGTTGTCCATCACTTTGATGAACAACCGGCAGTGAGGTTAATTTGACCAGCAAGGTAGAATCTTTTTTGTTTGTGTTATGGTGGTATATAGTACGCGTCGAAGAGGTGGGAGGGGACTAGCATATATACTATACATACATGTCCGCGAACAAGTACACCTCACTCTGTGTCGGGACTTTTTGGTTTCCGAGGCACGTGCCACATCAAAATTGTGAAATTGGCTATTCAAACATCACACAACACCTTTTTGGGCCACATGCATATCCTAGCTAGGACACTCACGTGTGACGCTTCCATCTGTGAGCCCACGAGGCCATCGTCGATGCATGCATGCATCACTTTGACCTACATCGGGACATGTTAATTAATTTCACCATCGACGAGGATTCTTTTGGGTTGTACATATATTACGGCAGTAGCATATAGTATACGTTGAAGAGGAGGGAAGGGGACCATCATATGTAGTACACTTGATGAACCTCGCTCTGTGTGGGTGCATGGTTTACAGTTTTTGAGGCACGTGGAGCATCAAAGTTGTGCACTTTGGGTATTCAACGTATATATGTTTGGCCCACATGCAAAGTGGTGGTGGTTGTCCTCTCGCACCCACTTAAGCGGTTATCAGCGATATCGATGCTTTCCATCTGTTGGCCTGCTTCGTGCATCACTACTTTTTGCCTGACAACAAGAGAGGTTAATTTGACTTAGGAGGGGATTATTATTTTTGCTCTGGGATGACATGCATGATACAGTTCGAGCACACACACATGCATGTGTACGCATGAATCCCTCCCATCGACTCGAAGTGCCTAGTACAACGACACATCATGAACCGATCTCGCTTTGTGTGGGGAGCTAGTGTACGATTTTTGACACACGCGCCACATCAATGTTGTGTATTCAAACATGCATGCACGCATCACCTCCATACATATGCATGTAGTGTTTGCCTTCAAACGGTACACTCCCTCGTGTGGTTACCGGCAACAAGCCTATATATTCGTGGGCCCGCATGGACATCCATGATCACCTTTACCAACAACAAGATAGGTTACCATGGAGAATTCTTCATTTGGTTCGTGTTATCATAGTATAGGTCATGGTGAGATTCAGACCTTAAGTTTGAGCGCATATACTATGCACGCATGCATGCATGAATCCCCGTCGTTGGCTTGAAGTGTGGTGTAACATACATATGCATCCTCAACCTAACCCTCACTTGGTGTGGGGATTCCTAGTTCGAAATCACGGTGCCACATCAAAGTGGTTCCATTGTTACTCAAAAACACACCTCTCCATACATATGTTTGGGCCACATGCATGTAGTGGTTGTATTTGGGGACTAGCTACTTGCGTGATTATTGGCGAGCTAGCCCATCTCCAGGGTCGCATGGCGACCATCACTTTGACCAACAACAAGAGAGAGGTTGTACGACCAAGGTGGATTATTCTTGGTCCGTTTTACGATCCATCTTGGTGAGATATGCCTCTATGGCCCGCCGAGAGAATGAGCGTGTGTGTGTGTGGGGGGGGGGGGGTTGCTACTTCACACTTTGCTAGGTGAACCTCGGTTGGGGGGATGCATTCATAGCTTAGGACTCCCTTTGTGGCGACACGAAGGGGGCTGCTAGCTACTTCGCACTTTGCTAGGTGAACCTCGGTTGGGGGGGGGGGGGAGGGGGCATGCATTCATAGCTTGGGATTCCCTTTATGCGGACACGGGGGGGGGGGGGGGGGGGGCTGCTAGCTATTTCGCACTTTGCTAGGTGAACCTCGGTTGGGGGGGTCATGCATTAATAGCTTAGGATTCCCTTCGTGCCGACATGAGGGAGGGGGGGCTCCTAGCTACTTCGCACTTTGCTAGGTGAACCTCGGTTGGGGGGGGCATGCATTCATAGCTTAGGATTCCCTTCATGCCGACGCGAGGGAGGGGGGCTGTTAGCTACTTCGCACTTTGCTAGGGTGAACCTCGGTTGGGGGTGGCATGCATTCATAGATTAGGATTCCCTTCGTGCCGACACGAGGGAGGGGGGCTGCTAGCTACTTCGCACTTTGCTAGGGTGAACCTCGATTGGGGGGGCATGCATTCATAGCTTAGGATTCCCTTCGTGCCGACACGAGGGAGGGGGGAGCTGCTAGCTACTTCGCACTTTGCTAGGTGAATGAACCTCGGTTGGGGGGGCATGCATTCATAGCTTAGGATTCCCTTCGTGACGACACGAGGGAGGAGGGGGGCTGCTAGCTACTTCACACTTTGCTAGATGAACCTTGGTTGGGGGGGAGGGGGCATGCATTCATAGCTTAGGATTCCCTTCGTGCCGACACGAGGGGGTGAGGGCAAGCAATACCGTGCGCTTTGCGAGAGAGGTTCCACATCAAAGTTTCATTTGGTATTTGAAAATCAAACCACCCTTTTGATACATAAATTTGCTGCACATGCAAGTGTGTTCGTATTCTGACCCTCTCCCGCATCATTTTTCACCAAATTTATGAACATTAGACAAGTAGGATGACGCAACAGACACAGTTCACTCAAACTAACCGTGTGCCACGCGGTGCCCCTATCACGCACACATCTGCACAATACATTGGGCTCCAAGAGGCTCCCCCTCTCAAAAATATCTGCTTGCGTCGAGGGTTTTTCAGTTTCATAACACACGGTTGTTATCTTCGGACTGTGTGCGATGTTTCTTGTTCCCAATCCTGCCTGCATCCCTAGAAAATATCTACATGCCTCGAGGGTTTTTCTGTTTCATAACACACGGTTGTTATCTCCGGACCGTGTGCGATGTTTCTTGTTCCCATTCCCGCCTGCAACCCTAGAAAATATCTGCCCGCCTCGAGGGTTTTTCTGTTTCATAACACACGGTTGTTTTCTCCGGACCGTGTGCGATGCACTATCATCAAAATTTTCAATAGCCCGGCATTTCACTCCCGCGTAGTAAAATTTTTAGTACCCACGTCATTTCCTCAAACACCCCGCGCCCCCTCCACACACACACACGCACACACACACACCAAAACATCCTCGGGCGTGCGCGCGCACACACACACACCCTCCCTCGCTCGAAACCCTAGCAAGGTCCCCGCCGCCGCTGTTGCCACCGCCGCAAGGCCTCCATTGTCAACATCTGCTAGTTTGCCTGTGCAGCTTAACCACCGATCTCCACAACCACGCCACCCTGAGTTTCTTAGATGACGCCTGCCAAACACCCCTTTCCCATAGATCCCCATCCCCATCTCCATCTCCCACTCTAGAGCGTCACAGCCTAAGCCCGGCTACGCTTCCCGTGGAGCTCGAGCAACGACTGTCCCAAAAGAGGTGTATAGCGATCTCTTCGCCCGACGTCGCCGAGGAAGCTGACGACCATTACTAGCGGCAGGCACACAAGTAGTGGGCTACAGTATGTGGGCATGTCTCGACCGCTGGCTACGACATCGAGGTCCTCGACAGCGACGGCCTGAGGCAGGCTATGTCATAGGTTAAGTGGCACACCCCCAACCCCTCGGGTTCAACCGCCATCGACCTCATCCATGGCCCCGCCGCTAATCTCCTCTGGCTCGCTATCAACAATTTGCCATTCTACATCGCCATCGAGCCCCTTTTGTCATTTCTGAAGGACACGTTCTACGACGCTGGCTTGGGATCCACACCTTCCAAATCAGACCTCATCGACGGCGACCACGAGGAGGGCACCCTCTCCGGCTCTTCCAAGGGGAAAGAGCCCATCTGCTCTTCCAAGTGGAAAGCGCCCGTCTGCGACATCAGGGAGGGCACCCTATAGTCGTTCTCTTCCAAGAGGAAGGAGCCCATCTGCGACAACATGGAGCGCATCCAGGGTCCGTGCTCTTCCCACGGGAATGAGCCCATCTGTGACAAGTGAGGAAACCCATGAGTTGTTTTGCCATGCCTCTTCATAGGGGGAAACCCATGATTTGTTTTGTCAAGTCCCTTTTGTAGTGTAGTGAGAATATGTCCAGTTTTAATTGCTATATCTGGTTGTTTGCAATATGCCTTGTTTATTTCAGTTGTTCACAATGTGATGCTCTATATATGCAATTATTTACTGTGCAGTACATTTCATCAATCCAGTTTAAACATACCGATAGGAATGCATATATTTGCTTGCTGTTAAGCCTATTATAGCTAGCATATGCCTCTTTTAAAGTTTTTTGATTGTTCGGTTGTTTGTTGTTAGCATATGTCCAGTTTCAAATGCTATCTTTGGTTGTTCATAGTATGCCTTGTTTATTCCAGTTACTCACAACATGATGCTCCATATGTGCAAGTATGAACTGTGCAGTTCAATTTCATCAGTACCAGTTTCAACAATACCACTATGAATGACTACATTTGGTTACTGCATCTTGTAGTTAACACGCCTTTCCATTTTTATTTAACAATAACCAGTGTACTTAGACCGATACAATACCAGTTTGAATGACTATGTTTGCTTGTTGTTAAATGCTAGGCCTATTGCAGTTAGCACACCTTTCCACTTGTTTTGCTTTACTAGCGTACTTAAACCTGCACACTGAAGCAATCTTTTGGAGATTATTTTGTCTGCCATGGATAATTTTGGTTGATGTTTAGCCTGTTGTGCTTAACATGCTTCTCGATGTACCTACATAGGACAATTTTGGGAACTACTACTGTTTTCTGCTACCTCTTGAGCACTGCGTTGGTTTTCCCTTGAAGAGGAAAGGGTGATGCAGCAAAGTAGCGTAAGTATTTCCCTCAGTTTTTGAGAACCAAGGTATCAATCCAGTAGGAGACTACACACAAGTCCCTCGTACCTACACAAACAAATAAGAACCTCACAACCAACGCGATAAAGGGGTTGTCAATCCCTTCACGGTCACTTACGAGAGTGAGATCTGATAGAGATAATAATAATAATAAGATAAATATTTTTGGTATTTTTATGATATAAATTGGAATATAAAGATTGCAAAATAAACGGTGCTAGAAATAGCTTGTTGACGGGAGATTAATATAATGGAGAATAGACCCGGGGGCCATAGGTTTCACTAGTGGCTTCTCTCAAGATAGCATAAGTATTACTGTGGGTGAAGAAATTACTGTCAAGCAATTGATAGAAAAGTTCATAATTATGAGAATATCTAGGCATGATCATGTATATAGGCATCACGTCCGCGACAAGTAGACCGAAACGATTCTGCATCTACTACTATTACTCCACACATCGACCGCTATCCAGCATGCATCTAGAGTATTAAGTTCATAAGAACAGCGTAACACATTAGGCAAGATGACATGATGTAGAGGGATAAACTCAAGCAATATGATATAAAACCCATCTTTTTATCCTCGATGGCAACAATACAATACGTGCCTTGCTGCCACTACTGTCACTGGGAAAGGACACCACAAGATTGAACCCAAAGCTAAGCACTTCCCCCACTGCAAGAAAGATCAATCTAGTAGGCCAAACCAAACTGATAATTCGAAGAGACTTGCAAAGATAACCAATCATACATAAAAGATTTCAGAGAAGAATCAAATATTGTTCATAGATAAACTTGATCATAAACCCACAATTCATCGGATCTCGACAAACACACCACAAAAAGAGTTACATCAAATAGATATCCAAGAAGATCAAGGAGAACATTGTATTGAGATCCAAAGAGAGAGAAGAAGCCATCTAGCTAATAACTATGGACCCGAAGGTCTGAGGTAAACTACTCACACATCATCAGAGAGGCTATGGTGTTGATGTAGAAGCCCTCTGTGATCGATTCCCTCTCCGGCGGAGCTCCGGAAAAGTCCCCAAGATGGGATCTCTTGGGTACAGAAGGTTGCGGCAGTGGAAATAGGGTTTCATGGTGCTCCTGGATGTTTTCGTGGTATATGGATATATATAGGAGGAAGAAGTAGGTGATGGAGCCACGAGGGGCCCACGAGGGTGGAGGACGCGCACAAGGGGTAGGCGCGCCCCCTGCCTCGTGGCCTCCTTGTTGATTTCTTGACGTCCACTTCAAGTACCCTGGATCACGTTTGTTCCAGAAATAACTCTCCCGAAGGTTTCATTCCATTTGGATTCCATTTGATATTCCTTTTCTGCGAAACACTGAAATAGGCAAAAAAAACAACAATTTGCACTGGGCCTTGGGTTAGTAGGTTAGTCCCAAAAATAATATAAACGTGTATAAATAAGCCCATTAACATCCAAAACAGATAATATAATAGCATGGAACAATCAAAAATTATAGATACGTTGGAGACGTATCAAGCATCCCCAAGCTTAATTCCTGCTCGTCCGCGAGTAGGTAAATGATAAAAACTAAAATTTTGATGTGGAATGCTACCTAGCATATTTCTCAATGTAATTTTCTTTATTGTGGCATGAATATTCAGATCCGAAATATTCAAGACAAAAGTTTAATATTGAAATAAAAATAATAATACTTCAAGCATACTAACTAAGCAATCATGTCTTCTCAAAATAACATGGCAAAAAAAGTTCATCCCTACAAAATCATATAGTTTGGTCATGCTCCATTTTTGTCACACAAGAATGCTCTCATCTTGCACAACCCTGATGACAAGCCATGCAATTGTTTCATACTTTAGTAATCTCAAACGTTTTTCAACTTTCATGCAATACATGAGCGTGAGCCATGGATATAACACTATGGGTGGAATAGAATAATGATAGGGGGTTATGTGGAGAAGACAAAAAAGGAGAAAGTCTCACATCGACGCGGCTAATCAACGGGCTAGGGATATGCCCATCAATTGATGTCAATGCAAGGAGTAGGGATTGCCATGCAACGGATGCACTAGAGCTATAAATGTATGAAAGCTCAACAAAAGAAACTAAGTGGGTGTGCATCCAACTTGCTTGCTCACGAAGACCTAGGGCATTTGAGGAAGCCCATTGTTGGAATATACAAGCCAAGTTCTATAATGAAAAATTCCCACTAGTATATGAAAGTGACAAACCAAGAGACTCTCTATCATAAAGATCATGGTGCGACTTTGAAACACAAGTGTGGAAAAAAAGGATAGTAGCATTGCCCCTTTTTATTTCTTTCCTTTTTTGGGCCTTTTTTATTTGGCCTTTTTTTATTTGGGACAATGCTCTATTAACGATGATCATCACACTTCTATTTATTTACAACTCAATGATTACAACTCGACACTAGAACAAAATATGACTCTATATGAATGCCTCCGGTGGTGTACCGGGAAGGGAAATGAATCAAGAGTGACGTTTATGATAAATTATGCATGGTGGCTTTGCCACAAATACGATTTCAACTACATGATCATGCAAGGCAATATGACAATGATGAAGTGTGTCATAAATGAAATGGTGGAAAGTTGCATGGCAATATATCTCGGAATGGCTATGGAAATGCCATAATAGGTAGGTATGGTGGCTGTTTTGAGGAAGATATAAGGATGTTTATGTGTGATAGAGCGTATCATATCACGGTGTTTGGATGCACTAGCGAAGTTTTCACCAACTCTCAAGGTGAGAAAGGGCAATGCACGGTACCGAAGAGGCTAGCAATGATGGAAGGGTGAGAGTGCGTATAATCCATGGACTCAACATTAGTCATAAAGAACGAATTACTTATTGCAAAAATCTACAAGTCATCAAAAACCAAGCGTTACGTGCATGCTCCTAGGGGGATATATTGGTAGGAAAAGGCCATCGCTCGTCCCCGACCGCCACTCATAAGGAATAGAATCAAAGAACACCTCATGTTTCAAATTTGTTACACAACGGTTACCATACGTGCATGCTACGGGACTTGCAATATTCAACACAAGTATTTCTCAAATTCACAACTACTCAACTAGCACACTCTAATATCACCACCTTTATATCTCAAAACAATTATCAAGTATGAAACTTCTCATAGTATTCAATGCACTTTTTATGATAGTTTTTATTATACCCATCTTGGATGCCTATCATATTAGGACTAGTTTGATAACCAAAGCAAATTACCATGCTGTTATAAAGTACTCTCAAAATGATATAAGTGAAGTATGAGAGATCAATAATTTATATAAAATAAAACCACCACCGTGCTCTAAAAGATATAAGTGAAGCACTGGAGCAAAATTATCTAGCTCAAATGATATAAGTGAAGCACATAGAGTATTCTAATAAATTTCGATTCATGTGTGTCCCTCCCAAAAAGGTGTGTACAGAAAGGATGATTGTGGTAAACTAAAAGGAAAAGACTCAAATCATACAAGATGCTCCAAGCAAAACACATATCATGTGGTGAATAAAAATACAGCCTCAAGTAAAGTTACCAATAGAAGAAGACGAAACAGGGGATGCCTTCCGGGGCATCCCCAAGCTTAGGCTTTTGGTTGTCCTTGAATTTTACCTTGGGGTGCCTTGGGCATCCCCAAGATTAGGCTTTTGCCACTCCTTGTTCCATAATCGATCAAATCTTTACCGAAAACTTGAAAACTTCACAACACAAAACTTAAACAAAAAATCTCATGAGCTCCGTTAGTATAAGAAAACAAACCACCACTTAAGGTACTGTAATGAACTCATTCTTTATTTATTTTGGTGTTAAACCTAATGTATTCAACTTCTATATGATTCATAACCTCCGATACTAGCCATAGATGCATCAAAATAAGCAAACAACACATGGAAAACAGAATCTGTCAAAAACAGAACAGTCTGTAGTAATCTGTGGGTTTCGAATACTTCTGTAACCCGAAAAATTCTGAAATAAATTGCTGTACCTACGGAATTTATCTATTAATCATCTTCAAAAAGAATAAACCTAATCGCACTCTCCAGTAAAAAAATGGCAGCAAATCTCGTGAGCACTAAAGTTTCTGTTTTTTACAGCAAGATCGCAAAGACTTTCCCCAAGTCTTCCCAAAGGTTCTACTTGGCACAAGCACTAATTAAAATCATAATACCATATCTAAACAGAGGCTAGATGAATTACTTATTACTTAACAGAACCAAAAAGCAAGAAACAAAAATAAAATTGGGTTGCCTCCCGACAAGCTATCGTTTAACGCCCCTAGCTAGGCATAAAAGCAAGGATATATCTAGGTATTATCATCTTTGGTATGCAATTATTCAATGGAACACTTATAACCCTTGAGAGTTTCCTTCTTTTTATTAATTATCAAACTCCTAGGCAAGAAATCAAGAAATTCATTTGTAGCAAAAGGTTCCTTAATGATATTGAAGAGGTTGGGGTGAACACTTATTGATTTGAGATCCGCATTTTCCTTACTAGAAGGTTCACCCTTATTTTTAGGAACATGCATTAATTCAGCAATCTTGGTAGTAGGAGGATTTGGAGTATTTTTAACGGGTGAAAAGGCAGACCTTAAATTAGTAATGATATCCTCAAGTTTACCAATTCTTGTGGAATCTTGATATATTCTTTCGTTAACTGATGTCTACTACACAACATTCTTCTTGTAGACGTTGTTGGGCCTCCAAGTGCAGAGGTTTGTAGGACAGTAGCAAATTTCCCTCAAGTGGATGACCTAAGGTTTATCAATCCGTAGGAGGCGTAGGATGAAGATGGTCTCTCTCAAGCAACCCTGCAACCAAATAACAAAGAGTCTCTTGTGTCCCCAACACACCCTATACAATGGTAAATTGTATAGGTGCACTAGTTCGGCGAAGAGATGGTGATACAAGTGCAGTATGGATGGTAGATATAGGTTTTTGTAATCTGAAAATATAAAAACAGCAAGGTAATGAATGATAAAAGTGAGCGTAAACGGTATTGCAATGCGTTGAAACAAGGCCTAGGGTTCATACTTTCACTAGTGCAAGTCCTCTCAACAATAATAACATAATTGGATCATATAACTATCCCTCAACATGCAACAAAGAGTCACTCCAAAGTCACTAATAGTGGAGAACGAACGAAGAGATTATGGTAGGGTACGAAACCACCTCAAAGTTATTCTTTCCAATCAATCCGTTGGGCTATTCCTATAAGTGTCACAAACAACCCTAGAGTTCGTACTAGAATAACACCTTAAGACACTAATCAACCAAAACCCTAATGTCACCTAGATACTCCAATGTCACCTCAAGTATCCGTGGGTATTATTATACGATATGCATCACACAATCTCATATTCATCTATTCAACCAACACATAGAACCTCAAAGAGTGCCCCAAAGTTTCTACCGGAGAGTCAAGACGAAAACGTGTGCCAACCCCTATGCATAGATTCCCAAGGTCACAGAACCCGCAAGTTGATCACCAAAACATACATCAAGTGGATCAATAGAATACCCCATTGTCACCACAGGTATCCCACACAAGACATACATCAAGTGTTCTCAAATCCTTAAAGACTCAATCCGATAAGATAACTTCAAAGGGAAAACTCAATCCATTACAAGAGAGTAGAGGGGGAGAAACATCATAAGATCCAACTATAATAGCAAAGCTCGCGATACATCAAGATCATGCCAAATCAAGAACACGAGAGAGAGATCAAACACATAGCTACTGGTACATACCCTCGGCCCAGAGGGAGAACTACTCCCTCCTCGTCATGGAGAGCACCGGGATGATGAAGATGGTCAACGGAGAGGGATTCCCCCTCCGGCAGGGTGCCGGAATGGGTCTAGATTGGTTTTTGGTGGCTACGGAGGCTTCTGGCGGCGGACCTCCCGATCTATTCTGCTCCCGAATGTTTTTAGGGTATATGGATATATATATATAGGAGGAAGAAGTATGTCCTGGGAGCCACGAGGGTGGAGGGCGCACTCCGGGGGGCGCCCCCCTGCCTCGTGCCTTCCTCGTTGCTTCCCTTACGTAGACCCCAAGTCTTCTGGATTGCTTCCGTTCCAAAAATAAGTTCCGTGAAGTTTCAGGTCAATTGGACTCTGTTTGGTTTTCCTTTTCTGCGATACTCTAAAACAAGGAAAAAACAGAAACTGGCACTAGTCTCTGGGTTAATAGGTTAGTCCCAAAAATCATTTAAAATAGCATATAAATGCATATAAAACATCCAAGGTTGATAATATAATAGCATGGAACAATCGAAAATTATAGATACGTTGGAGACGTATCATTAACTATTGGTTCTTTTTCTTTAAAAAAATTCAGAGTAACCCCTACCTTAGATCCAAATTGAGTGATTTGGTTGTGAATATTTTTATCCAAATTTTCGATCAACTCCATAGAGGCAACTTTATTTTCAATAATTTCAAGCCTTTGCATCACATGTTACAAAGTTAAAACAGATCCATTAACGGTGGTGGGCCAAACAAATCTATCATAGCATTATAAGAATCAAAAGTATGGCTGCCCAAGAAATTCCCTCCAATAATGGTATCAAGAATATATCTATTCCAAGGAGTGATGCCTACATAAAAATTGCGAAGAAGAACGGAAGTGGATTGCTTCCTAGTAGATCTATTCCGAGCATTGCAAATTCTATGCCAAGCATCTTTTAGTTTTTCATGATCGGGAGTACTAACAATGATAGAAGGACTAGCCATGATGACATACGGCGACACAAGAAGCAAGCGAAAAAGAGATGAGCGGAAAAGAGGGTGAATAAAACGGCAAGGGTGAAGTGGAGGAGAGGAAAACAAGAGGCAAATGGCAAATAATGTAATGCGAGGGATAAGAGTTTGTGATGGGTACTTGGTATGTCTTGACTTGTGAGTAGATCTCCCCGGCAACAGCGCCAGAAATCCTTCTTGCTACCTCTTGAGCACTGCGTTGGTTTTCCCTTGAAGAGGAAAGGGTGATGCAGCAAAGTAGCATAAGTATTTCCCTCAGTTTTTGAGAACCAAGATATCAATCTAGTAGGAGACTACACGCAAGTCCCTCGTACCTACACAAACAAATAAGAACCTCACAACCAATGCGATAAAGGGGTTGTCAATCCCTTCATGGTCACTTATGAGAGTGATATCTGATAGAGATAATAATAATAAGATAAATATTTTTGGTATTTTTATGATATAGATTGGAATATCAAGATTGTAAAATAAACGGTGTCAGCAGTAGCTTGTTGACAGGAGATTAATATAATGGAGAATAGACCCGTAGGTTTCACTAGTGGCTTCTCTCAAGATAGCATAAGTATTATGGTGGCTAAACAAATTACTGTCGAGCAATTGATAGAAAAGTGCATAATTATGAGAATATCTAGGCATGATCATGTATATAGGCATCACGTCCACGACAAGTAGACCAAAATGATTCTGCATCTACTACTATTACTCCACACATCGACCGCTATCCAGCATGCATCTAGAGTATTAAGGTCATAAGAACAGAGTAACACATTAGGCAAGATGACATGATGTAGAGGGATAAACTCAAGCAATATGATATAAACCCCATCTTTTTATCCTCGATGGCAA